>NC_090955.1:6237500-7487500 GCF_040807025.1 Struthio camelus | reverse complement strand
AGCTTCTGTCTCAGCCTACTTGTGTGACTGGCCCTTTACCTCCTTGTTTTCTCCCTTGCTTCCCCAGAAGATGGGAATAGCTGCTCTGGGTGCTCATCAGGCTTCAAACTTCACAGGAGCCCACTAATCCAGAAACACATCAACTTTGAAAGACAGAAGGAAGGCCATACCAACTCCCCGGATTTGATAACACTCACCTTTGGGCAAGTTCAGGCCCCAAGCCCAATCTCGTGGTTCAATTTCATTGCAAATAAAGCCTGCCTACTTTGTAATGTCACTAGTCTTTTGGCTATAACACACGTTTGAAGCCAGGCGACCTGTGTCCTGCTTAGTTTTACCGCTCTCTCTCTGCATGATGCTGGTAGGTTGACATTAAATGCCTTGCACACCGTTCGTGCCATAGCTGTAACGACTGCAAGAGCAAACCACGATCATTCTCTCCGATTCCTGAATACTAGTTGTTACACAGACAGTCTGAAGCACAGAGGGAGGCATCTGCATTTTGGCAATATAGATCAGGGCTTAAAGTCAGATATTCCCCTGTGGTTCAGTCAGGCCAGGTAGGATCCGGTCTCTTAACTTATCAGGTTTTAATACTGGTATTTTTTCTGGACTTTGTCCTTTTCCAATCAGTCTTTATAAGAATATAAGTGACTTTGCCAGCTTTTCTATGAAATGCATTATCCAAACCGGCCTCCTGAGGCCACTGGCTTTTCATTATTAGGGTCGAAGTACAACCACCAAAATGACAGTCAGCTGCACTACTTTATTTTCTGATTCAGCAACTTCATAGCAGAGGAAATGTATTTCATCCATACATACAGCAATGTGAGAGGAAACCACTTCCCACATACACAAGTCCCTGACTCATTCCTTTCAAATGTGGCCGCAGCAACTACAGAATTCTAAGAGAACACACTCGGATACCCCCGACCCAGCCTTTCCCTTGGATCAGGAGGAGAATCACAGCGAGGTGTGGTGTTGTAACCAGGGCTCAGATTGGAAATCTGAACCTCTGGGTTTTGTCTCCAGTTCAATCACTGTTTCCTAATCTTGGGCAAACTGCTCGCTACACTTAGGTTTATCCATGAGTAAAACAGGCGTTAAAAAAATGCAACTCTACCTCATTTTGGGTCTGTCTTACTGTGTTGCTAGATGGGGGGGCCCACTGACGTCTTTAATGTATGTCAAGATCCAGAGATCAAAAAGCATACAACGGCAAAATACTAACATTATTGCACAACTGTCATTTATCTGCTTTTGGTAATATGAGTCTTCCTGGAAAAGGAGAGACCTGATATTTGCAACAATGATATTTTGTTTACTCCATCATAGGTAAACAACAAAGGAGATCAAATCATTCAATATGTTAAGTAGAAGAAAAAGTCTAAGCCTTACTGCATATGTTTCATAGCTAGTCACACTTCTACACAGGCAGAACTAATCCCAGCAAATTGAGAGGTTACTTACTGAGGCTAAATTTGAGCAGCAATAATTATAAGAATGGGTGAACTGTATGTTTCTCAAAGCAGTTTGATTTAGTAAATTATGCCGTTTAGAAAGCCACAATTGCTAACAGGCAAAAAAGAGAAAGTGGTTGAAAGGAGTGCAGCAGATTTACTGGATAACTGAGACCTGAGCTGAATATAGACGATCTACCACACAGCTTTGATTAGGAAAGCAGCTATTGGAAGTCTCCTGGGATTTCCATAAGGCATCTGGATCTGTAGTACATGTAACTGACCACTAAAAGGCACTGTTACATACAAGAAATCACCTACAGAATACTCGTAAGAGGATTTTAGGATTTTGCTAAAATGTAAACAATGTGGGATCTACTTGCTCAGTTATTGAATTTATATCAAGCATTATGTGACCTTCCCCATCTGCATGCAAGTGGGACTAACCCTAGTTGAACTGGTGGGTAATTTACAATACATAAGTCCTCAGATTCCAAAAATCTTTCAGATTAAGACAAGTTTTGTGATGTAGAGAATATATGTTAAAACAGTCAGGGAGATGTATTGGCCCTGCAGTTAAAAAGCCGCAGCAAAAAAAAAAAACCAAATGCAGTTACTTTGCGGGACAGAACTGATCTTAACCAGAAAACTACCTAATGGCTTTGTTTTCCTGTATTTTATTACACTGGAAGCCTGTGTGAGACAGTTAATAGTCACCTTTTAAAAAGCAGTTTATAAAGAGTTAAATGAATAAAAATAGGATAGATCCTTCTTTTTCTCACAGTGGTGTAAATCAAGTATAAATATTTTTAAGTCAATGCTGTAACAAAAGTGTAAGTGAGAGGAGACTCAGATCGAAAATCTATCTGACTCAGGGAGGTTCCTAGCGTTAAAATCTCACCCTTTACCTTGAGGATGAAAAGAAAACAAAGTGAAAGAGGAGATGTGAGAGACTGGTAATAGACTACCAAACCTTTTCTTCTAGATATGGGGGCAAATCTAGTGGAAGTCAAGGATTGCTTAAAGTCATTGCCTGCAGATGGCTGTCTACTGACCACTGCTAAACATGTTAGTATATGGCTCAACTTCCAGTGGATAAACAGTCAAACTACTGGAGAGAAAAGAAGAAGAAGAAAAAAAAACCCACAATCATGCCTGGCTGCCCTGCTGGGATCCAGAAAAACAAAGTCAAGGACTGAATAACCTGTAAGATTCACCTTCCAGTCTCCAGATGATTCCTGTTAGCAGAGTTAAAGACAACAGTCAAAAGAAATGTGCGTTACTTTTGTCTACACCCGTAACAGGAAGAGGAAGGGTTAAATGTCTTTCAAGAGCGCTAAGCTCTCTCAAAGATTTAAGGGAAGAAGTCTAACTGGAGTAGTAGTGAAGAGAAGGGGAAGGGTTCTCAAACATGTCTTTAAAATCATTTCAGATGTCTGTTCCATTTATTCTTCATTCTGCCCCTACTCTCTAGTTAATTTACTCAGAAATACCAGGTTAAAACAAGGGGGCAGTTCTTTATCTAAGGTCAGTTTCACGTCCTGAAAGGAGAAAGGCCATATTTAATCCAGGTCTCAAACGTCATATTGGGCAGTCCAGTGTATATTATTTGTATATATTTTTCTAAATTCCTCCAGAATGACAGGGTAGATGCTCAGATTGATAGCTATATAAGCTTTCTCTGAGATAAGGTGTTTGAGTTCTAGCCTTGACTGCAATGACAGTCACCCACAATATGACAGCATTTATCTAACCATGTCCCTAAAAAAGCAGATATCCTCTTCTCTTCCTAGAAAGCAAACCAGTGGGAGGACTGATCTTGCTACGTATTATATGCAGAGATGGCTCTTGCTATGCTAATACATACAAAAATGACATACTTAAATCCACTGTCCTCTTAAATAGACAAGATTAAAATTGCAACGGCAAATATTGTATTCTGTGACAGTTGGTGGCATAGCCTCTGTCTTCCTTTTTTGCCTTTACAAAGGATCACAGAAAGTGGCACTGCATTGACCTTGTCCCAGTGAATCATACTAAACTGTATGCTGTTCATAAGATAGGCCTTTCTAGATTGCAGTGAAATCTTCATTTCTACCTTATATTCAGAATACATAAAGGTCAAAGGATTCTTAATATGCTTATTCTTTGCAGGTACCTTCAGTAAGGATGCCCTAAGGACAAATTTTTGCCAACTAGAATCAATGGCAAAATTCCCATCTATTTCAGTATAGCTAACTTTTGCCCTATGGTTATTTGAAATGCTGCGTAAGAATTACCTTGAATCATAGGTGGTGGGTCAAAATGAAATGTTAGAGATGTAAGTTCATGTGATCTCCCATGTCACACTAATATTACTGTATGACTCCCTCAAGAGTCTTTTCCTCTCCTAAACTTATTTACTGAGACGCCTATTCACTTTCCATCCCTCTACAGCGTCTTTTAAGATTGTATTGTTCACCTAACTACTAAAGACAGTCTACAACAGCACAAAGCACAAACTCAGGTAAGAAGATAAGAATGCAAGAAGAAAAGTGACCTTTAAAGGTGGCTGATACATTCCAGCTCCTCTCTTCTGTCAGCTGGGACACACTTGTACTTAACCGTATGTTCATAATGAAGCTATAGCTGTATTGCAGTTGTGAGATGTGATTTTAAACTGAATAGGTGCACCCAAGCCAGATCTAATGATGAGCAACGAAGATCCAACAGCCCAAGTGTCAGCTGCCCTAGCAGTTCTGTGTGATCTCTAGCTGGCTTGAACAGCCCATGTTGAAGCCTAGGCTATTGTGTGTTCACTGCTCTCATTACTTATCAGCCTCAACTAAAGCTAACTCAGGTATTCGCTTATGTTGCAATCAGAACTCCTAAATGAGTATAAAAGAGACTAAATATGTAGCTCAGCTTGCAGAATTTTAGAAAAGTCCTTTTCAGCCAAATCCCTTAGCAGTCCATTTTGCCATGAAGCTAGAAAAAATGCCTATGCTGGCACAGCACAAAGAGAGGCATAGAAACAGGAACAAGCAGCTGCTAATGGGTGTGTGGTACGGCAGCTGCTTATGCCAGCGCTAACACTAGAAAAGTCACTCAAACTGTGCCTTAATGCACTAGTATTCACCTCAGGTCTGAAGCTAGCCCACAGTAAATGCTGTTCGCTGGAGTGCTTTCAAGGGACAAACTATCAAAGACTATACAAAGATTGATAATTGCTGCAGTCTTGTCATGACTCATGCACTAATAGCCTACTGCTTGATACCTTCTCCTGTTCTTACACAAAGATGCCAAATAGCATATGAAGAAAACCATGGGATAGGAAGTTTACCCTATTTCCAGTATTCATAGCTGATAAAACCTTCCTAAAGGTTTTAGTTGAAGGACTTTTGAAAATGGATTAAGCATCCACCATTCAGTATAAATCACTAAGCCACTTGGCATGTCTGTAAAACTCAGGCGGGTTAACTATTCTATTG
Source organism: Struthio camelus (assembly GCF_040807025.1). Classification (NCBI taxonomy): domain Eukaryota; kingdom Metazoa; phylum Chordata; class Aves; order Struthioniformes; family Struthionidae; genus Struthio; species Struthio camelus. Next base: position 7,482,570 of record NC_090955.1, on the reverse strand, counting down.
CTCTTTTCAGTTGGCCAGGGTCTTTGCTCACTCGCGTTTAAGAAGGACTTTAATACGCTTGTCCTACTGTGATATTGCACAGATCATCTTGTAGTTTCTGCTTTATTTACCTAGTTGAGCTAGATAAATCTTGATATGGAATTACATGGTTTACTTTTATAAGGAAAGTAGATCTTTATATACACACATTCCAAGGGAAGCCGTAGCTAGGTTTTTTTGGAACCATCTGTGCACTGTATATTTAAATCATATTTCCTGTGGTCTGCTTTACTGGATTCATTGTATGCAATGCATTAGGAGATCCTTGAGGGCGTGATCCACTCAAAGGATTCGACCCAGCTCCTTTTAAATCTGCATGATTTTTGGCCAATAGGAAATAGGAGCAGGATCAAACCAAGACTGGAATCCCGTTAGCATTTATAAAAGCCTTCTCTGAGATCAGGAGATAAATAGTAATTAAAAGGTGACTGAAAAAAATGATATGCGGTGAGTAATTTGTATCTTGTTTAGATTCAAATTGTGATTTTTTAAAAGGAAAGAAGGTATCAGGAAAAAACTTTGTATATCCAATCTGAACATGCACCTGAAATCAACCTGGCCAGCTACTGAAAGACACTGCTGTTCTACTGAAAATTATAGGTGGATCATTTCTAGAGAAGGAACCAACTACTAGAGAGAATAGTAGAAAAATATGAAATCCACTGTGTAATCATCCACAAAGACTTTCTACTCTATTAAATTATAGCATGTTTTTGAGGGGTATTTATTTAAAAAATATATAACTAACTCAATGTCAACAAAACAGTCAAGATAGAACTGAAGTCAAAAACAGGGAAAATGTAGCTTTCTGGGGACTGCCCACAGTCGGAATGCAGAAGTGCTGGTCACTGTGCTAATGATAGGGTGAATCCCTTTTGCAGTAAGGGGAAAGAAAATCCACCAGAAAAACCTACAGAGACAACTATCTCTATTACCAAACATCTGCAGTTGTCTACCATACAGTGGTATGTTATGGACATAAGCAAGCATGATGAAAATGTATATAATACACTTTAAAAATGGAAGACAGGAAATTCCATGCTGTTTTACTTACAAAATTTCTCTCATTGAAGTATCCCCAGGAGCTGTTTCATAGTAAAGTTTGAATGAAATACAATAAAAATCAAATCAAATCAAAGCTCATTTACTGCATAACAAACAAAACAGCCCAGGTTTCAATTTTGGTTTTAAAGCCAGGAAGGGAACTGACATGATTAATTTTTTCTGCTGCTCAGAATCCGCCCCCCCCCACCCCACCCCCCCAAAAAAAAAGGTATAAAGGTAATTTGCAAACAGTTTGGATTTAAAACCTTACGTTGCCATGAGACCAAAAGTGAAAGATTCAAAGAATTATAGAGCAAGCTGCACAGATCCATAAAATAAACAATTCAGCTCTGCTGCAGGATCAAAAGTATAATTTTATATGTACAGGGCTTGCTTTTCAAGTATGCATACGATAATGAGTGCATGCAAAAATACTCATGTATTACATGTCTGACTGTCATGGAACAGACATGAAATTACAAGCAAACCACTCAGCCACTACTTGTGTGCCACAACAGTACAGATTCGTGTACAAATTAACAGTGTAACCGTATGTCATTGTGTGCATAAGGTTATTCAAATTCAACGTCTAAACATTGACTTGAAAAACAATAGACTGCACAGATGCAGAAGTCCAATGTCCATGTTACTACTAATTTTTGACTTCTATCAATCAAAACATACCAGCTAGAGAGTAAAAGAATCAGGTCTCATTTAAGGTTTGTTAACCTGAAAACCAACCAATCTCCTCTTATTTGTACTTTTCCATTCCCATATATAGGTTCAATGTGTTTTTACCATGAAAGCTATATTTGCTAATGCCTCAAAAAATTCTAGAGAAAATTAACGCTTTGTGCCAAAAGGTATCTCTGCAAAAGTGTAAAGGCTCTCTCAAAGGGTTAGTAGCAATGATTTCTAATCCTAGCCAACTTCCCCATGTGGAATGTTACAACCACATCGGCAGTGATGTTTTATGTAAATGAGGTGATGATCAAAACTATACTTATCTGGTTACTAGACTGTAAGCACCTAGGGGAGATTGGCAGCAATATTTCCAAGACAAGTACTTTTTCTCTTAGTGTTCCAAATATCGATCTTCTTCTAAACAATGGTTTCCAGTCAAGCGTTGAAGATTAAAAAACAAAGCATTTAGAGAAAGTCAGTCCTTAATCCCTAGAAATATGAAGGGGTTCGCATTAGTTAGCTCCATTATCCTTTTACTAAATCCAGTCAGAGAAGCCACAGTAAAACAAGTGAACAGGACAACAAAAAATAACCTTTCTAAAGATAAAGGTAAAGTTTTAAGATTTTTACACAAAAAGAGTATGTTGGCGACTTCAAAAACCTTAAAAAAGGCAAGAAAAGAACTTGTAGAAAACATGTAGATATTAATAAGGGACTTCAACCTTGCATTAACAATTTTGTTAAAATAATCTCTGCATATTCACCTGGTGGTTTACCATGAGCTGATATAATTTGGATGCTGTCCATTGAGAACCAGCCATTATCAAAGTAGTCTGGAACCCTGTTGCCAGCAATGGCCAATACTACATCCCTCAGGGAAGGAGGTAAAACCTCTTTGTTTGTCTTTCATGTCTCTACTGTGCACCTGCTGATGGTGGCAAATATCTATTTTACTTGTTTGCCGATCTGCATAATTTGATGACAACCGGTCATAATTTAACTCCTCCATGGCAACTTTTAGCAAATAAAGGTAGCTTTATAACAGAGCTTTTTCTGAAGTAATAGCACTGCTATCACTGCAAAACTACGTCATGCTTTGTGTCTACGTGAAATGTTGAGGCTTCACTTGAAGATATGGGATAAAATGTTAGTCCCATTTAAGTTTTGCTATTGTTCTTTGACAAGATCAGGGTTTAGCCATTGGTTCTGTGTGTTATACAAGGTACATGTTATGAAGAAGGTCTGACTTATCAGACCCAGAAATCAGGACAGTAGTTATTGAAAAGGCAATGCTGTAATACTGCCAGCTAAGAGCACAGCTGATTAAAGTTATAGTATTAGAAGTATTAGAGATATCTTATTAAGTATTGCCATAAATGCACAGAATAAAGTGATGTTCCAGGAGCGCCTGGATGAACAAATTGGAGAAATAGGGGTGTGAATCATAGCAGGAGTTTAGGATTCAAACCATTTCATGCAAAGCTGTACAAAGACATGCAGTTAACCTCTCATGTCCTGGTAATGATGCTGGAAATTCTTTTGTGCGTTACAATATTGGACTTGCACCTGACAGAGAAGCTAGACTTAGTTCTTTTAACGTATCTAGGGCCATTCCATTTAAACAGTGGTTCGGGTATCTCATTTTAGATATCTAAATTGTAATTTTTTTGCAAACGCCCCAGTTCTGAAACACTCTATGATCTTCAGGATAGGATCAAATTTTGCAGTTCTTACCCATCTCCACTGGAGCGAATCTGGGCTAGAGGGAATTTGTATTTTAAAATGTTCCTTTTACTAAGGAAGCAGAGGGTTTGTCTGGCTAGAAAAAAAAATAATTTATTTCTTTGCTTCAGTTAAAAAGACTAGGAGCCGCTTCCACACAGCATCTCTCATCACCATGTAATATTCCATAAAGCAGAGTGTAAGTACAAATTTATGTAAGAAAACATAATTTGTTAATTCTTCAACTAGAAATGTGGCTCCCAACATCTGCTCACCACACAGGACTCCTGTCTGCCTTTTGGCACACTGCTTCAGGTTTCACAGGCAAGCTGGGGAAGAATCTCCAGAGTAAAGACTCCAAGGGAAATTCTAGCTCTGTCGAAATCAATGGAGTTTCACCTTTAGCCTTAAAGGAGCTAGGAATTAACTGTCTTTTAGGCTAGAAGGATAGTCTTTGTTTTAGAAACGCTGTCTGCTTAGGGTTCCTTGAAGGTCACCTTCAAATCCACTCTTACCTCCTGTGCGGACTATGAGCCTGCGCTTGTGACCTGAATTGTTTCATACATTCTACAGCCTCCAGAACCTGAAAGGGCCAATGTACCTGAGTAGATAATTGGTAAGGACACCTGACAAGCGACTGTCAAGCAATCTGAGAGACAGCCATGTGGGTTGCAGGCAAAGGGAAGCTAATGCATGTCAAGTTTGTGGTTACTTCTGGGAGCATCGTGTCAGAGCATTATAGGTATAGCTGCTACATCTAAGCCAGATATTCCAATCTCTTTGGGGAACCTCACTGAGGTTAAGAGATCTCTTGTGGTATATCTGTACTACACAGAGAAACTTGCAGTTACTTCCTAAGGTGTCACAGACCCGAGCACTGTGTGCGCCACTGGGATCTGTCTGCAGTTAAGTTCCTTGCAGGATTGCAGACTCTATCTACACTACCCATAGCATGAGGAATTCTGATCCTCCTTCAGCATTGTTGTAATATAACTATTAAATAATGACAATAATAAAACTTAGGGCCTATCTTGTGTGCATATTTCATTCAAGCGGTGGCATCATAAGTAAAGCTGTTCTTCCGCCTTGTGGTTAAATAGACTACTGCTTGCAGAGTTTGCGCATTAAAAATCAAGTACTGCATCTGAGTACTGCTATTAAACGGACACATTGCACAAAGCACTGTTGCTATCATGGAACCCCTCTTTTCAGAGCAGTGCTACGAACGTTAACTAGCCGTATTTTGTATGGTAAACACATGCGTTTGTGTGTGCGTGTGCGCGTTTTTGTGTGCACGCCTGTGTGAGCGTACAACTGAATAGAGTTACGTTGCCCTCTAGTGGCCCCAGCGCACAGAAGTTTTGAGACCTGGTGTAACAACGACTAAGGTCTCCTTTAGTTTCTTTGATTAAAAAAGGAGCATTATTCTCTGCAACATGTGAATTTTGCCACATTGGTAAAAAAATACCGATGTGGAAACAGAGTGTGAGCATGTCACAGATAAGGAAAAACTGATCTCTTCAAACAGAGATTGTGGCCCGTTTCTGTGAGCAATGTCACTAGAACTAAAAGGAGCCATTTAGAGACAGTGAAAAATTCATCTAGGGTTTTTTTCCCCATTTCCAGCTCTCCACCCCTACTTTCCACTTTTTCTCTCTGGCTACTGAAGCAATCACACCGCCTTTATCATTTGCATTAGGATGCAATGCAGCACAGTTGGGTCCAGCATCCATAGGCAGTCACCCCACAGTGAAGGCCAACTTCAAAAGCAGTAATTAAACATCAGTTCTGTGCTAATGTAATATAGGTAGATTGAGATACATAAATTCTGTTGTAAACGCAGAAGATCTGCACTGTGTGAAACAGTGGAACACACTGGCTAACATACTTCAGAGCCAGTAAGTGAATATTAATGTTTTTAATGGTCCTAAATTACACTTCATTTCCAAAGCAGGATTAGCTTGGTTATATAAGAGGGACTGATTTGGTTCAAGGAAGAATAGGGAGGCATGAAAAGAACAAGCTGTTTAAAATCTATGTCTGCTTCTCAGATGTTGCTGTCCTCTAAAGAGTGGTTTATTAATTACGTGCCACCCTCCTCATTATCATTCCAGTTCCACCAGTTGGCACCATTCTAAACTGAGCCCCCTTGCAGTAGTAGGTGCTCCCAAAACTGTGTACAAATCAGCCCTCATGTATCACATTCCTTTTCTGTCACTCAATTTATAAATATGATTGGCAGCCAAGATGTTCCCAGGATAAACTGTCAAAGTCACTGAGCAACATCAGGCAGAAATTTGACCTAGAGTGTCACATTGTAATCACTGCAGTCACTCCTCAATAACTGTATCTTTGTTTCTTTTGTTCATCTGTTCAGTAGAATGACAGCTGATCATAAAAAGGAGCTGACCCTGGCTCCTCTCGCTACATTTTTCTGACTTCAGATGACAAAAAGGGAGATTTTCACTTTAAGATCCTAAGAAAACTAGTTTTGACCTATAATTTTTTATATTTAGAATGGAACTTCAGTGGCAAATTTCAGCTGTAGGACTGTGCCCTCCTTTCTCCTAAATGTGAAGTTGTTCAGATCCTGAATGGACAACATACAGAGGTAAGCAAAAATACGGAGTTCAGATATAAGGATAAATGCAGATTTCTGTTGAGTTCTGGAAACGGGTTGGTAGATGTAAAGCTAGTGATTCAGCTTCCATGTCTAATTAGATGGATTCCACATCTAATTATAAGGTTCATTTTCTTACAGTAGGAAACCAAAGTACTTCATTGTCTACAATTATTTTCAAAACCAACAAGAACCCAAGAAATCTGGCAGAGGGCCCATGCAAAGATTAACAGTCTATTTTTTCACCTATTCTTGTGTCACAGATAAAGGCTACTAGCTTGAACAACCGGTGGGACTTTCACTCCATGAAGCCAATTTTTAAGAGTAAACATCACTGTGGAGGGGAAATGTCTGAGACCCCAGAATACTGACACTACCTGTTTTTCAAAAGAGTAATCACAGTAGAAGCACTAGACAGACAAGCTTCCCCTCAGAATCCTTCAGAAAAAAACACAGCTTGATTCAAAGCAAACAACTTTGAGAAGAGGCTAGACTTTATAGTCTCACTGGGTGGAACTCATCTCTTCTAGCTTCAGCCACCTAAAAAAGTAAGTATCTAATCCAAAGCGGTCACCTTGGTTTCTTCTACAGTCAATAGAGATAGGTATCTCTGGAAGATGATTCATCTAATCTAAAACAGACCTGTAAGATGGATGGAGTGAATCTTTCTCCAGAGGTGCCCATCTCTATATCCACTGACCGCAGAGAGTCTAGACAACTACCTAGATACTTGGCTTCTAATTGGCTAAAAGCAGATGAGATTAATCCTTTCTAACATCACGCTGATCCGGCACAGTGATGTTATTAGCAAGTCTCACAAGAGTTTGGCTTATTTTAATAAATTCAGCAAAATTGTGGCATTTTATGGCATGCTTCTACCAACAATCTCCTGGATCTTTGCTGTTGCTTCCTAGCCTAGTCTTCCCTCAGACTACCGCTCATTCTTCTTTCTCTTCCAGTGGGAGGTTATTAAATCAGCTCTGCTCTGCACCTCATCTTCAGTGATGGAATGGCAGCTAGAAAACTGTTGCCTTCTCACTAATTGGAAACTGATGGGTTAAAATCAAGCTATCTAACTTGGATGTTTTTAAATAAGCTGCCCTGGATGAGAACCAACCGAAGCATTCTCAGAGCTATTAGTAGATGTCTTTGATAACTCTTAAAGGAGATGCATGGTTTCAGAAGTCTGGGGAAGGGCAAACACAATGTCTGCCAGTTAAAAAAAAAAAAAGAGAGAAAAAAGGAAATGGCAATTAGGGCTTGTCCTTTTAAAGGTACTCTCAGAAAAGAGTGCAGCAAACAATCAGATAAACCATATATAAATACCTTGATAACAGCAAAGAGATTTGTGGCAGCCACTGTGGATTTTGTGGGTTCACGTGAAAACAATCTAAGTTCATTTTCTGATAGGAAAACAGGTTTGGTGAATAGGTGAGAAATTATAGCTGTCACGCATATTATAGAATAATACTGTCTCGTGGCATAAGCAGAAAAACCTGGCTTAGATTAAATGATTATAAAAGAAATACAAAAATGATAGGAACCTGTACTTACAGAGTGGTGATTTGAGATCCATGGCCAGTCTGGAAGGAACATTAAGGTTCCAACTGAATCTCTTCTGGATCCAGCACAATTTTGTATTTTTATTAAGAATTTGGATAATAGAAGAGAGAGTATGCTGATTTACTTTGTAAATGACAGGAAGGTAGAAGGACCTGCAAGTATCAAGAAGAAAAAAAAAAAAAAGATTAACATTCTTATCAGAAAAACTGTCTGAAAAAATTAGGGTGCAATTTGATAAAGAAAAGTTTATTTACATTTAGGCAGGGACTAGCCAACTGCACAAGTATAATGAGAATATGAAGTCAGCTGACAGTTCCACAGAAAAGGATCTGAACTTTTAGTGGATTGCAAACTGAAACATTAGTGTACATTGTCATACTGCTGAAAAAAAAACAGAGCAAACTGAGATAACACATCCTGAGATGTATGAACAGAATTAATATATATTACGTAATTTTTATGCTCTAAAAGCTTTTCCTGAGGCCTGGTTGGATTACTCTGTCCCATTTTGGCCATCATACTACAAAAAAAGATGCAGATTAATTAAAATCAAATCAAGAGTGAAAGAAATGTGGAGCTTGGAAAAAAAATTATGAAGAAGATCAAAAGACATGGAGTTAGTTATAGACAAGGAAATCAAGGGAACATGGAGTGATAGTTTCATCCGTATGAGTGAAAGCGAGGAAAGGGAGAATAAATTACTCTCCATGCCCACTATGGCTAGTAAAAAAGTAATCTAACTGCCAAAAAAAGGAGTTAGGTTAGATATGAGGAACCATTTTCCAATGAAAAGTAAAGAAAAGTATTGGAGTAGGTGGCTCAAAGTAATTGTGGATTTGTTCACTGAAGGTTTTTAAAATTGGTTAGGCAAACATCTGCTAGACACGTAATCGATGGGCAGGAAGAAGGACTGGATGATGTCCAGAAGTACCCTGAAGCCCTATTTTTCTAAAATTCTGCTCTATGATGACAGTTATACATCAAAATACCATCACACTGTCTCTTGTTGGGACAACATTTTTTACACAACGGGATGCTATTTAACACATAATGGCATCACAGCAAGTCACAGGAGAAAACCTCTGACACAGTATTTCCACACCTTTCTACCTGCTGATGTTTATTTTATAAACCTTCACACACACACCCCCCACCACACACACATCTATCTGTTTGGTTATAATGTAAAAATTTGCTCTTATAGGGTGAAAGCTCCCCTCTTGTACTTATTTTTACAGATGTACTCCTTGCAAAATCTGTACACGAACTGTAATTGAGTTGTATTAACACCTGTTTGTGTTTCTCCTTCCTCTGTTTACCTCAGTTTTCAGAGCAGTGATAAGTCTCTCTATAAATGGCTGGAAAGCATGCAGGACTTTATATTACTACCAGAAACACCTTTAGTAATACAGACATTGGGACCACATCCTTGTTGGTGCTCTTGTGTAGTACGGTGACATGCTGACATGTCAAGACTTCTTTGACACATGGCCCAATGTTTCGTATTTTCAGCAATGTTTCCTATTTTATTAGGAGCCCAGCTAGATGTGGTGTGTTAGGGCCTGAGGCCTCATACCTGAGGCCTACACGAGACTACACGAGACCATCCACAGTCATTTTGTGTGCGTGGAGCACCTCCACCTCATTGCAGAGAACGTGTATTTATCTGTTAGACTCTCTTAAGCTAGCGTCATGACTTCTGCTAGCGGAAACACGCGCGCCTCAAAATAACCCACTACCTCAACTCGTCGTCACAGCCCTTCCCATGTGCCCGTCCCACACGTCTTTAAAATGGCGGCTAGGAAAACGGAGACTACAACTCCCAGCAAGCCCCGCGCCGCCTCCTCCAATCGAGTGGCTGCATAGCATCTGGGGAGCCAATAAGCATCAGGGGCCCTCGGCGCGCCGCTGCGGGCCGTAACGCCCCCTGGGGAGTGTAGTCCACCTCGGCGGCAGAGCAGGGCACGATGGGAGTTGGAGGCGCCTCGTCGGCGCGGCCGCGGAGGGCGGCGGTTGCTGAGGGACGGCGGCGGCAGCGGCGCCTGCGCAGTGGCGGCGGCGGCGCTCGGCGGAGCCGGCGCGTGGCAGGAAGCGGAAGGGGGCCGGCTGGGCTCAATCCCTGACGTGTCTCTCGCAGGCCGCCGCCGCCGCCGCTTGCTCTTTGCACCCGTCGGGCGGCCGCCATGGGGAGTGAGTATCGGGGCGTCCGGCCGGGGCGGGGCGGGGTGGGGGGAAAAGGGGGCTCTGTGGGGTGCGCGGCGGCCCGTGGCCGCGGCTCGGGCCCCCCCGGCTCCTCTTCACACCCCCCGGGACGGGCCCTCCGTGCGGGCTGCTGGCGGCCCGGGCGGCGGGGAGTCCTCTGCGGGGCCGCGCTGCCTCCCCCCAGGGCCTCGGGGGCCCGCGGCGCTGCCCGGGCTCCTTCCCCTCCCGTCTGACCGCCGGGCTCTCTCTGGGGGGTTCCCCCCCACACACCCCACGCTGAAAGGTTTCTTTTCGTGGCCAGGGGTAAATCTTCTGAGGGGAGGGCGCCGCTCTGCGGTGCTCTGGCGTCCAGCCGCCCCCCCCCCCCCGGCTCTTGTCAGGCCGCAGTGCCGAGGCCGGCGGGGGTGGGCTGTGCAGGTGGTCAGAGCGGCCGGGTTGAAACTCAGGGCCGTTGTCAGCATGAGCTGTGCCTGTAGATGCTGGCGTTTAGAAGCAGGCCGAACGAATTGAAAGTTTTCAGCGCCTGCTCCCTCGAGGAAGAACCTGTTAGCCTCTCATAAAGCATCAGACTCAGTATATATGTTATAGTAGGTGTAGGAGAGGCTCACAGAATCACAGAATGGTTGAGGTTGGAAGGGACCTCTGGAGATCATCTAGTCCAACCTCCCTGCTCCAGCAGGGTCCTCTAGAGCATATTGCCCAGGATCACATCCAGACGGGTTTTGAATATCTCCAGGGAAGGAGACTCCACAGTCTCTCTGGGCAACCTGTTCCAATGCTCTGTCACCCTCACAGTGAAAAAGTTTTTTCTCAGGTTTAGATGGAACTTCCTGTGGTTCAGTTTGTACCCATTGCCTCTTGTCCTGTTGCTGGGCACCACAGAGAAGAGAGTGGCCTCATGCTCTTGACACCCCCCCTTCAGATACTTATACACGTTGATGAGATCACCTCTCAGTCTTCTCTTCTCCAGGCTGAAGAGGCCCAGCTCTCGCAGCCTTTCTTCATAGGAGAGATGCTCCAGTCCCCTCATCATCTTTGTAACCCTCTGCTGGACTCTCTCTCTGGGCTCGCAGCTTTGTTAGTTAAAACCATAAGGCAGTGTAACTTGTCGGGTAACTAATAGTTTGAAGTTAAATGAAAAACTTCCATAATGTTGTCTTAAACCGTTATGAAACTGGCACTAAGCTTGCCGCCTTCCACAAAGACAAAGAAAGCCAGTAGTTTCAGTTCTCTTGCGCTGCCTTAGGCTTTTTCATTCAAATCAGTCCAAAATATACATCTGCAGTCTGAGATTTGTCATAAGAGGTTTGGCATGAACTGTGTTTCAAACCAGGCCTTTCAGTGCCTGTTCACAGGAGCGCATGTGACTCTGTAGAGAACCTCACTTTTCTTTTTTCAAAGACTGAGGTAACTTTGACTTTTCTAATCCAAGCGTAAATCCTTTTCACCAGAAGGAGATCGTTGCATGAGAAGTTCTGTAAAGTAACTTGAATTATTGCTCGTGAGCAGTGCGTAGAGATTCTTCAGTTGTATGGCCCAGAAGTAACCTCTGAATTAAACAGAAATGGTCTGGAGTACTGTATTTCTCAAATTTCAGGCTAGAGAAGAAGCTATTATGAAATAATAGTTCAAGGATGTTGATGAACTCATGCAAAACAGTGGCAAGTTTTTTTTTATGCTACTACCCTAATCAGTTAAAGTAGAAAGCTATTAAATTTTTATCTGTCTCCAGTCCGTAACATATCTGTGGAGAAGTGCAGCTAGTAAGGTGTACTTGGAACAGATAAGAATGAAAAAATACTTTGCGCCTAATGGAGATTTTAGTGTTTAGAGTAAATGTCCAGATCCTGTTTCCTTTGCATTTTTCCTGTGTCCTTTGTATCTGTGTGTTCACTGTGTCTTTTAACTAATTTCCTTGCAGTTAAATTTCTTGAAGTAATCAAGCCCTTCTGTGTTATCTTGCCTGAAATCCAAAAGCCAGAACGGAAGGTATGTTAATGAAATTTTCTTCACGGATCTGTACTTGTGTTATATAAGATGCTTACAGCTTAGTTTGCATTTGGGTTTTTTTCTGTTGGGATAATTGTCAGTATAGGTATGCTTATTTTTGCTGGAGTGCTTGTTTATTATGTCCTGTAGCGCAAATGCGGTTGTAAGAGGGTGTCTTTGCTGGCAAATATACTTGTGCACATAGCAGTGAACCATGAGTTGTTGAAAGCAGTAAGTATTGGAATATGAACTGTAGTAGTTTAAGACAGCAGCTTGAGCATCTTTGCTTCTTACTTTCTAATCTAAGATTATTTGTTCAGATAAGCTTTGCCTTTTTTTCCCCCACCAAAAACTGTTCCTTGTGAAAATGGAAGGCTTATTTCTGTGGAAATACTAGAATTACTTTTCATTTGCATAAGCTTGCTTATTTGGATTGAAGTTTCAGTAAAGCTTTGTCGTTTTTCCTCAGCCTTATATAGTGTGAAAGGAAAGAGAAGTTAGTTATTTTCTTCAGTACGTCCTGTTACTTTGTCCCTTCAGAAGCGAATCAAATGAGCTTAAACTACTATGAAAGTTGACCAGCTATTGTTATCTTGACAGCTTTATTCGCTTTATTTTTTCCCTTAGATTCAATTTAAAGAAAAAGTATTATGGACAGCTATCACACTCTTCATCTTCTTAGTATGCTGCCAGGTATGTTTCTTTCCCTGTGTGCTTAGGCTGAAAAGTTGAAAGGATGTTACAAAGTCTGTACTTTAATCCTATTTCCCTCTGTTTGAAAATTCAGATTCCCTTGTTTGGCATCATGTCATCAGACTCAGCAGATCCTTTCTACTGGATGAGAGTGATTCTGGCTTCAAATAGAGGTATGGTCAGTAACATGGACTGAAACGTTTCTCCGTGTTTTTCAAGCTTTCCGATTCATGTTCCAAGCTATAGGCTTCTATTGCAGTTTTCTGGATGGCATCTTTGATTTTTATCTCACAATAGATTAAAATTCATGATCATTTATATGAAATTACTCAATTTCTCACTGTAATTATTGTCAAAATATGCAAGTTATTTTTAAAGGCAAAAACCGAATTCCTACATTGTTTTATATGGGGTACAGCTGTTGCAGACAGGATCAGTCTTTCCCATGAACGCAGTTCTTCAGGTACGGAGAAGTACTTCACTGCTTAGCAGACTGACTTTCAGGAAGCTATGTTTTCATTGAAAACGTCTGCGTTCCTGGAGATTTGGAGTTTTATATTATCTCCATCATGTTACAAGGGCTGGAAAGTCAAATTTTGAGCTTCAAAGGTGCCCGGAGATGGTACACCCCATTATCTTCTTTCATTGTGCTTCCTGTGTATGGCAGGTACGTTGATGGAGTTGGGTATTTCACCTATTGTCACTTCTGGGCTCATCATGCAGCTCTTGGCAGGCGCCAAGATAATTGAAGTTGGTGACACCCCAAAGGACAGAGCTCTCTTTAATGGAGCACAGAAATGTAAGTAACAGCTGATAGTAGAGACTGAGACAGAATGTTCTGGAGTATCTAACCCTAACCACAGCAACTGTGAACTTACCCTGCAGTTAATCTTGAAGTCAGATGTACAGATGTTTCTGTCACGCTACTCGTGTTCATGTTGTGCTAAAAATTTCTATATTTCAGCAGTCTTTTACTGACTGCTCTTTAGCTCATTAGCTGTTAAGCTTTAGATTAGTTTGTAAAGGAAATGTGTCTGTGCAATTGGTATTGCTGCTGTAATCTCATCAGATAAACTAAATAACGTACAGGCCATGGAGACCCAACCTTTGAACTGTATCGGTCAATCTTAACCTAAAAAGGTTAATCTTAAGTTTGTTGTAGTTCTTACCTTGCAGTTACCTAGAATGGTTCTTTCTCAATAGTAAGAGATGTGTATGCTCACTTGATAAATGGCTTTTAGATAAACTGGAGCCTCCTCTAGCTATTTTTTTGCTGCACTGCAACACTTAACTGATTTGTTTATTGAAAAAAAAAATCATAAATTGCTACGGTGATATCTTAACACCCTCAGAGCTCTCAACGCTTAAAGCCATCTTTGGTAACCCAAAACACTTGCTTCTGGGTATATTTCTTTCTCTTTTCTATTGGATTTCTTTCTGTGTTGAAGTGTTTGTGTTATTTATTTCCAGTGCCAGATTTCAGACAACAAATTTAAATTTGCCCTTGAATTTAAAAGTCCTGTGACTTATTTTTATAGGAAGTTGGGAAGGAATGTATAAGTGCTTAGATACTCTTTATTTTCCCACTGGGATAAATCTGCAGAACAAATACATATATATATTTTTTTTTTCTACAGTATTTGGAATGATCATTACCATCGGTCAGTCTATTGTCTATGTAATGACTGGAATGTATGGAGACCCATCCGAGATGGGTGCTGGTATCTGCTTGCTTATCACAATTCAGGTAATTTCTAGTCCCATCTTCTTATCTTTGCTCTGAAGGGATCAAAAAAGCAGCCTCATGGACTGTTACCTGCCTCACATGTAGAGAAAAAGAAATCAGTCTGTCTGCTTCCTCATTTGTAGTCTTTCCGTGTCTTTTAATACAAGCTTTGTAACAAATCGGAAAGGGATATGAGTAATACTGTATTTCTTTTCCGTAGCTTTTCGTTGCTGGATTGATAGTTCTGCTCTTGGATGAGCTTCTACAGAAAGGATATGGTCTTGGTTCTGGCATTTCTCTCTTTATTGCCACCAATATCTGTGAGACTATTGTATGGAAGGCTTTTAGTCCCACCACCGTGAACACAGGACGAGGTAATTGGCATGTTCAGTTTCTTTTACCTGCATTAGGATTGAATTATTTTATAGGCTGAAGTATAATAAACCAAGTAGCTTCGTTTTCACAGCCTTCATATTCTTTTATAATTCCAGCTGTTTACAGTATTATGTAGAGCAGTACAATGATCACTTAAAATACAACTATTTCAGTTGTAGAAAAGTCTTACCTCCTTACGTGAGGGCAAAAAAACTTTTTCCTTTGGCAGTGTGTTAACTTAAGCAGCCGGTGTTTCTGTCTTAGTTATGTAGTTGCCATGCAGTGAATCTTGTTTAAGCAGAAAGTGCTCCTATGCAGATTACAAGTGCACAGACAGTGTGTTTTTGTTGTTGTTTTGTTTTGTGGAGGGGGTTTTTTGGTAGTATCTCATAAGATATTTTCTGAACTCTGTTTTTTTAAAATACCTCCAGTAAAACTTTATAGTGGTAGATTGCTATTGTATTAAGGCTGCTGCCTAATTTACTGAAAAATATCACCCATTTCTTTCCACTCCTGGCATTTCTTACTCTTTGCCCCAAAGACCTGACAGGAGATTATCTTGTTAGGTACTGTAAGGTAAAAAACGGAAGTGAGGTTACTGTGTTTGCTGAAGTGCAAATAATAACTAGTGACTCCCCATGGATGATACCATAAAGCATGTTGTCTCTATCTTTAAGAAATAAAATTTTTTTTCAACAACTTTTGTGAACAATAAAGTTTCCAGAGATCGCTATTCATCCCATTTGATCTTTGGGTTACGATTAGTTTCTAGGCCACTACAGTGGGACTTCCAGAAATTCCTGGGACTAACATAACTGATATCTTGAGCATGCTCTGAGCTGAGAAATATTGCAGCAATCGTGTCCTGAATCTTATATTTCGGAAGTATGCCTAATGGGACAAAGCACTGAAGTTTGGAGAAACCACAGCACACCTAACTTGGTTTTCTTTTCTGTTCCAAGGCATGGAATTTGAGGGAGCCATCATTGCTCTGTTCCATCTTCTGGCTACTCGTACAGACAAAGTCAGAGCTCTTCGTGAGGCCTTTTACCGTCAGAACCTCCCCAACCTGATGAACTTGATTGCCACCATCTTTGTCTTTGCTATTGTGATCTATTTCCAGGTCAGTTGGAATCAACAGGATTGTAAAACTATTTGTGATAGAAATAAAACTGTAATCTGCTTAATTCTGCAGGTTATTACATTTTTATCTTCTAGTGCCTGCATAAGACTCGCTTTCGGGCCTGCAACATCTAGATGTTCATTTAACATTAGCTTCTCCTAATCAGTTTCCACACTTACTGTAGCCACTCGAAGACTTGCGACCTCCTTTCATCTCTGAAAGAACAGAAGAATGCGTATATGTAATAATACCTTTCCCAAAATGCTATTACTTTTTGCTGGAAAATAGTTTAAATTCTTTAAGCCTGAATCTCTTCTAGTGTTTGTTTCGGCAAACTGCTGAAGAATATCAAATGGGTTTTGATTTGTTTTAATGTTTCTTTTTGCTGGACCCTATGCTCGGTTTTCTTGCAACTTCAGGCTTCTTCTGATGTCTAGATCTGTCATACCTTTTAAATGTGTGAGTTCAGACAACGCTGCAGCTTTCCAGGGCCTTGGCAAAACTGTTCACGTGCATAGTTCCTCTAGGTAGCGTATGTGATAGTGGCTGGAAATCATTGCAGGTTTTTAATTGTCGTTAAGGCCTTGCGCTTGCTATTGATGACTGCTGGTATGTGTTCAGCTCATCAAGATACGATGAAGTTTTTCTATTGAAAATTTTTTAGGGCTTCAGAGTGGATCTCCCTATCAAATCTGCTCGCTACCGTGGCCAGTACAACACCTACCCCATCAAGCTGTTCTATACTTCCAACATTCCCATTATTCTTCAGTCTGCCCTCGTGTCCAATTTGTACGTCATCTCCCAGATGCTTTCTGCTCGCTTCAGTGGCAACTTACTGGTTAGCCTACTGGGCACTTGGTCTGTGAGTATTCCCTTGTGTCTCGCATACAGCTTTGTAAGAGTCACATTGAAATGCTTAGTTGAAGAGATGGTCTCTGTAAACACTGAAGTGCGTTACTATAAGTGATCTTGTACGCTGGAAGTCCTAGATTAGTAACTTGTTTAAATTGATGATATGAGATGTGAAGAGTATAGATGTTCTGTCTTCATTTACCTTGGGCTCTTTGACTTGGATATTTTTACTTTTTCTTACTGTGTTCCGTTTCCACATTAGAAGCTACTCATAATAGTAAAGTTGAATCTTTTGTGTGCTGCTGCAGTGATATACAAAGTATTTGGAGGTGATACATAGCCATTAAGCTAAGGCTGGGTTTAAGAAATGGTGAGAAAATTGGTGACCGCTTGCTTCCTTCTTCTAGGACATATCATCTGGAGGTCCAGCTCGTGCTTATCCAGTTGGTGGACTTTGTTATTATCTGTCACCTCCAGAGTCCTTTTCTTCAGTGTTAGAAGACCCTGTCCATGCAGTTGTGTATATTGTGTTTATGTTGGGATCCTGTGCTTTCTTCTCCAAGACGTGGATTGAAGTTTCTGGCTCCTCTGCCAAAGATGTAAGTTTTTTTAAAAAAACTTACAAAAAAAAAAAAAGGTGGGAGGGGAAATACATGATTTAAAAAAAAAAAAAAAAGGGAAGGGCTGTTGTAAGAGAAATCTGGACTTTCTTCTGAAACGACTATTGTGCCTTCCTAAAGTACATGGTTACACGGTAAGTTGGATTCAGAAATAGGCAGCTTAAGAGGTTTCCCTGATGGAGTTTCAGTATCCCTCAGATGGCTAATAAAGTGTTTGCAGGGCTCTATTGTAACCTTGTACAATTGCAGTAATCCAGTTTTAAAATAATGTTCCAAAAAGGTTTTCTTTCAAAGTCTCATCGTTTCCATGGCTTGATTTATAATACAGCCCCACAAATACCTGTCAGCTCAGCTGAATAGTTCTGCTAACATGTACTAAACCCTAATCAGTAGAGTGTAGGTAACAAAACAGGAACTGGCTTATAAGTGTGAGAGTCTACCAATTCCCAGATTTTCCTTTTCACAATAGGACAAGAATTTTATGCGAAAGCTTTACATAATTGACAGTGTGGAGAGATGCCTATGACTGCAGTCCATCCCAACTTAAAATATTTGATAAAGTCAAATTTTTAATATAAAAATTGTTCTTACTGAAGTCTCTTGCTTCTGTTTTCACATAGTACTTGTTTTTATGGCCTTGGTAAATGACACTAAACTTACTTGCTCCGTTTCTTGATTCAATGCAGGTTGCCAAACAACTAAAAGAACAGCAAATGGTAATGCGAGGCCATAGAGAAACCTCCATGGTACATGAACTAAACAGGTGAGCTGCACATTTCACAGGCTATGCAAAGCATTATGGGGAAAGAGTGTATGTTTTGCTTTGACTTACATTTTCTAGATGCTAAAACATGGGTGTTCTTTCAGCTTCTATGTTATATGCATGAGACAGTATACTCTCTCTTGTAAATAGCTGGGCTCGCACTGTACAGTCTATTTTCTTACAATTAGGGAATGTACCTTAAGCTCTAGACCTTTTATTTTCCTTTGTTTTTTGGTAATTTTTCAATGTTATACTTATTTTTATATGATAGTTAATGGTGAGGATTTAAATGTAATTTAATACTTCAAACTGATGCACAAGTACTCTTACAGTAATTTTTAATATGTTAATGTGTCTCGAGTTCTTTTTTCACATTGGGCTTGCAAAAAAAAAGCTTCTTAAATCTACTAGATGTAGAGATAGGCAGGGGTTTGTCTCTTGAGTTTTCTGATTGCAGGGTAGGACTCATGCAATCTTCATATTATCAAAGAATCATCACAACTTTAGATTTCAGTCATTGGTGAATGACGTGGAGAGCTAGTAGTGATATGTTTAATCTTTGTGCGTAGTTACATGGAAGATTGAAATATTTTCTTTTCTGTAGCTTAGCAATTTTTCCCTCCAGTCAAGCTGAGTTTTTCTTTCCTTACCTGGTGTATGAGCACTATTGCATGTGCTGTATGTTGGATTGTTGGACCTTGAAGAGAAGAGGGTATTCTGCTATTGACTGTTTTTCCTTCAGCTAATAATTTCAGTCTTTTTTTTTTTTTTTTTTCAACCACCTGGTTAGCTTATCTCTGTAGTCCTCTTTCTGTTCTCTGTGGGGTTGGTTTTTTATGAAAAACCTGCTTCTCTGATTTATGTATTTCCCATAGTTCCTGTATAGCACTAAGTACCACAAATGTACTACATTCCTAATATCCTGAGCATGGTCTAATGGTTCCTTTTCTATTCTCATTTTGTGTTTTTTTTAGGTATATCCCTACAGCTGCTGCATTTGGTGGTCTCTGTATTGGTGCCCTCTCTGTCTTGGCAGACTTCCTCGGGGCAATTGGGTCTGGAACTGGAATCTTGCTTGCCGTCACTATCATTTATCAGTACTTTGAAATTTTTGTAAAGGAACAGAGTGAAGTTGGAAGTATGGGAGCTCTTCTTTTCTAAACTCAACTTCTCATGGACCCAGAAAGAGGGAAGGAGGAACATTCTTGAAATATTCAGTCAGGTGAAAAGAAGTAAACTTGAGTATGTCATTCTATAGGAACATGTATTTTAATAATGTTTCCAAAGCGCATTCCCTTATGTTCAAACTTTTCTAGCATACTGTTTGCATTTTATAAATTGCTGGGGAAAAATGTGCAAAAAAAATTTTTTAAAGAAAATTGTTTTTTAATTATGTGTTAGGAAAATCAGCTCTCTGAATTGGATTTAGTTCAGTCACTCTTCAATTTTTGTTTCATCCCCTTTCAAAACCAGTATACCTGAAGCCTTCACAGGTTTTAATAAACAGTTGTGGGGAGGGTTTATGTTTGGAAGGGATTTTTTGCATTTGACTTGTGTTTGCAGCTCCTTTGCAGTAGTGGTGAGAAAAATCTCTCCCTCTAATGCTTTGAGTTTCTTAGTTATGGTTGTAAGCACAAACATTGTTTAATATGATCAGTTTTGTGGTTTCGTGAGTATGGCAGATTTAGGAGGCAGTTGTTTCTTTTTACTAAATGATATCTCTAATTCCAAATGTCTTGTCTTATAATTACTAAGCTAGGCCTTGTCAGATGTTGAATATTGGCTTGAGACTGTTGTCAAGTTTCTTTAAAAGTAGGAACGTGTTCTTTCCCACCACCCCTCCTCCATAAGCAGAAAACTCAGGTCAATCTATATTCTGCCAGAGTCTGTGCCTAAGAGTTGTAACTTTGAAACTTGGTAGTACAGGCAGCTTTGTTTAAAAAAGCAACAAAAAAACCCCAACCCCTCCCCCCAACCTTCTGACTACCGTTTCCACTGCCGTTAGCCGTAGTACTTCTAGTTCTGATGCTAGCTGACAGAAATGGATGTTACGGTTGCTTAGATGCAAATCTCCTTGTGCCCTTTGCTAAAGCTAAGTTTCTCTCATCAGTAATAAATTCTGGGCATGTAGCAATCAGCGTTATCTGACTAGTGGTATCTAGTGAATTTTGAGATCCATCGCCACAGAGGAGTGTGAAAAGAATGTATGTACTTGTCTCAGTTTTTCCTCTGTAGTTCTAGATATGAGACCCTTGTCAGGTAACTCCTCTTACTGCTCACGTAGAAGGCTTTGCTGTCCTATAGCCTCGTTGACTTGAATGGTGCACATAAAAATACTTGGGAAGGCATTGGGCCTCCTTTTTCAGGGTCATGCCATCACATTTGGGAAGCTACAGTAAAAGGTTTTAATGGACCAGAATAATCCTTAATTTTGCGTTTTTAGTTTAGATTGTCAATATTAATCAGGTGCCTAGGACCAAATGCAAATATTTGTGTATGAGTCTTGTAAATACACTTTTCCTCAATCAGTATTGGACAACGTGGAAACCAGAATGAGAAGTGATAATGGTGGAATGTTTCTCTGCACTGCATCAGCGTGACTTCCTGTGCATTTCTGCATGTTGTGCTGACAGTATATAAATTATTATTTCTGCTTGGAGTGATGGGACTTTCTGTTACGTCCCCCAAGAAGCACAGATGACATCCAGAAGCCCTTGTTAATGCACTGAGCTCAAATATCAAATGCATGAGAATTTAGCAAATGCTGTATGACATACACCTATCAATAAAAATGAAACTCCTGGGTGAGGATCAGAATTGGAAAAGGAGCAAAAGTACCAGGAGAAAGTATCCATGAAATGCTCACTACAAAGTATTCACTATTACTTCACACTACCTTCTGTAATTTTCCTTTGTCTTTTATAAAATAGCATGCCACAGCACAATTTTTGATGTGAAATCAGGGGCAGTTCAAAAGTGGCTTTAAGGGGAGAGGGGAGAAGTGTGGTGTGTTTTGTTTGTTTTGGGGAGTGGATTTTTTATTTTTTTTCTTAAAGGAAGACCAATACAAGTCTCAAAATAAAGAGGACTTCACTTCTGGGCATGCAGTTCTGGCAGGGCTGGAGCTGCACTTGTGTTTTTGGTCACGTTACCAGTTTGAACAAGTCGCAGTTTAGACCGTCGGTTCTTGAGCGTCTTTGCAGCACTTGTTCTATGCATTTATATTTTTGTTGTCGAGTGCTGGAGTCTTTGTCTATTATCAAGCAGCTATGTCCTCAAAGCAGGACGTGCTGATCAGGATGGATGTTCACAGTGGATGTTCACAAAAAGAAATAATGCCTAAACAATCTGCTTTATAATGAAATAAAGTACATCTTTGGACCTAATGCTTGGCTTTCAGTGCTTTGAATATTGTTGCAAGTCTAAGAGTTGTAGAACATTGTTACCTGACTAAAAGACTGAAAGCTGATCCCTCTTGAAACCGCTGATTTGAGTGTCAATATAAAATAGAGAAAAACTGTACGTGCCTTGAGGTCTTCTCTCAACAATCGGTTGTTAACATAACACCTTAAACGCTAGTCCGGATTTACCCAGCACGTTTGTATTCCAGAAGAGCTGCAATTCAAAAGGTGCTGAAGATGTGCACGTAGCTGGTGGGAGAGTAAGGTAACGAAATGTCAGTTTGAGAAAAGGAAGTGTGTCTCCATATCAAGTACAGTGGCTGTCTGTAATTTTTTTTTTGGTAGCATAATAGTAATAATAAGATATTAAATACCATAATATAACTTGAGGGCTGATGATGTTCCAACATTATTTCTCCTCTCTGAGTTTTTAAACTGTGGAAGGAGTAAGCAAAAATGATGCCTACTTTCTGAAGCAGATATTTAAAAACTGATTTCTGAAAATACTGCTACTGCTTGTAAGGAATGTGGCCTAGATTTTGGTCATGTATGAGGTCATCCTAAATAACAGCTTAATTTCTGTAAGTTGGGGCATTACTTTTCTTTCTTTTTCCCTTACTGCGTTTTTTTTCCCCAGAACTTTGTATTAGCAATAGCAGTGTTTGCTGTAAGGATGTTTTGTAATTGCTGTAGACGTGGGGGGTTATCCACAAGACAGCTAGTTAAAATATCAACACCAAGGCAAAGTTTGAGATCCTCTTATCTGTTGGTACTCTTTTAAGTCAAATTCTCTACAAAGCCTGATTTCCCACACTGTAGCTCTTGTGGGAAAGCTGGTCTGCACAGCACTACTATCACGAAATACCTGGAAGCAGGCAAATAATTTAGTTTGAAATGTTTTAATGTCAATTACGTAAATGAAATAGGTTTGCTTTATTTTGCTGCAGCCGCTTAGATAAAACACATGAACAGTTTTGACTGATACTTACCTATTTTCAAGCTTAGATTTACCCTGTTTTAGTGGGTAGAGGGTACGTGAGTTAAGTGTCCCTCTTTCCTCCCCCGTCTAGCTCTGCCTTCTCAGAATTGTAACTTGGAACCACGCTTCTTTTGTGATGGGTGCCTCGTTTCTCACTGTCACTTAAAAATCCCATAGTTTATTTAGCAATTCCCTCCTTCCTAGGGCCTGTCTCCATGTCCCTACAATTTGGAGAGGGAAAGGTCCCGCTCTTTGCCAAGCTCCTCAAATGTTTCGGGTGGTGGTGGTGGTGTGTGTGATTTCCCTCCCTCTCCCCCCCTGCCCCATGTTTTTCTTTTAAGCATTTTCTTTTGGCTGCAGCTCTGAGGCTGGTTGCTTTATTCTGTGAAACATTCACAGCTGTGTTCCCTCGAACGCTTCTGGGGATAACCTTGTCCCTGTAACTGAGATGATGATTTGTGAAACAGATTCATCAGCAAGCTTTCAAGAACGGAGGAAGCCAAATGCCCTAGTAACCGTTTTTCCAAATTGTTCCCTCTTGCAGCCAGGAATAATAAGCTTTTAGGTGGCCTTGAGCTTTATTCCAGCTGTGGGAAGCTGCATGCAGATTTTTGTATGCTGCTGTTTGCTTCCGGACCGGCTGTGACATGACTGACGGGTCTTCAGTGAGCCCTCGCCGCCTGGAGTACTAAAGCTGTTTCCTGCTCTATCGAGCGTCTTTGCGAACGTACCCGACGGCTGCGGGCTCTTCTCACCGATGAAGAAGAGCGCCTGCATAAAGAGCGTATGAGGGAGGGAGACCGGTGACATTTCTGAAGCTCGCTCCGGTTCGGCACGTGCCTTGGCTGGTCGGCTCCGCTTCCCCGGCTGCTCCCCCTGCCAGCGTCCTGCCACGCGGCGCCAGCCTTCGCCCGCTTCCTGCCTGGAAAGGTCGCGGTCTGAACGGCGGCCAGCCCTGCGGGGAGCCGGGCAGGTGTTCGAACAAAGCTGGCTGGCAAGGGGGGCCTGGGCCTGGCTGGGCCCCTGCAGCCCCCAGCCCGCCGAAGGGGTCGGGTGCCCCCCGGAGCAGCCACCCGCCTGGTGGCAATGTTCATCTGCCACCTGCGCCGAACGCCCGCTGCCGCTGGTCCTTGCGGGTTTTTCTCCCCTTTGCTGGGTGTCATAGGGTGTAAAAAGTTGGAGGTGGACTTTGCCGCTCTCCCTTTGTGGTTCGGAGGAGCAGCAGCAGGATTGGGGCTGCTCCGGGCTGAAATGTTGAAAGCAGTCCCCTCCTCCTCCTCCTCCTCCTCCTCCTCCTCCTCTTCCTCTTCCTCACAGCATTGGCAATGTTTCCCAAGCCCGCTAGGTGTCCAAGCGGCAGCTGCTCTTACAGCCGCTTAATCTGCTGAATCCTGCCACGCGATTTAAGCCCAGATTGAAACAGTCTGTGGGACTGGGGAAAAGGCAAGAAAAGAGGCATTTAGAAATAAAAATCAATGTTCTAAGCTGGGGGCCTAATTAGCCTTGCTCTTTTGCGGGCCAGGTCCTGACAATCCTCTGGCTATTGCTAACACGGCGGTAGCCAAACTGGCAGCGCTCGGCAGAAAGGAACTACCCTGAGGCCTGGCGCCTCCTTTGGCGGGGGTGTCGGAGGGGCTGGAGGCTGGATGAGCGCAGACCCGACACCCTCCATCTGTCAAGGTCGGGCTGGGACGCCTGCTCTCAGATATTTCTTGCTGGAGAAGACCGAGCCAGTGATTCTTGCAGCAATACTTATTCCTGAGAGCTTAAAACAGAAGGGATACAGTTGGGATATAAATTTTAAAAAAGCTACATTTCAGACGTTTTGGTATTGCCTTGGAGGAAATCGGGATCCTTGGCACATATATTATCCCGGATTCCCCTTATAAATTAAAGCTAAGCTAGAGTGGATGGTTTGAAAATGGTGTGAGCACTGCTGGGAGAATATTAATTATCTGAAATAGGAGATGGGTATTACCAGCTTTAATTTTCAGCATTTTTGGGGTGTTCTTACAGCTCTGATATCTTCTGTCTACCTCCCTGTGGTGTGAAACTTTATAGGAAAAAAAGCAACTCTAGATACTCAGGAGCAGGAAAATGAGTGAGCAGAGCATCTTGCAGTATATAAGCGTGAACTTTATTTTAGTTTCAATGGTTTTATTTTTGGCAACGAGAGGATAAGGAATCGTTGCTGTCACGGAAGTCCAAAGAGCTGCAGAACGGGGCCCAACATTCCTAGGGCAAGGCTGACCCTGGCCACACTTGTAGTCACTTTTACTATGATTTGGGATGTTAGAGCTCCGCTGCAGAGAGTGAGCTGGGGGTGTGGTGCGAAACAGCAGCTCTGGGGAGGAAGCATGGGAAGAAGTAATGTAAGAGCAGAGGTAGCGAGAAGATGTGTCCTCTTGAAGCTGGCGTGCCTTGGCACGATGTGTCTGTGCCTAAGTATGGGTGCACCTCAGTACGCTCTTGAGCTTCAGGGTTCTGTTGACTACTGACAACAAACTGTGAGTGCGTTGTGCTAATGGGGATTTGGATTCAGGTGGTGGAGGGACAGCTACGTACTGGGCCTTCCTGCAGTAGGAGGAAGTCAAGAACACCTACGTGCTGCAGGAGCTGATGTTTTGCTTATCTGTGCTATCCCAGGCCGGCCTTGTGTCCCCTTTCCCCCGTACAAAGTTTCCTTCCTTTTGCGCAGATGTAGAGAGCTTGTGAGATATGGAAACATTGTCTGTTAAAGAGGCTCAGAAAAGGAGTTTATTTCTCTCAGGCTTCTGAGGATGGAGCTCAAACTGATTATCTTTAATTAAAGGAGGAGTATTTTTTAACTTGGCCCTTCTCGCTGTGCGTAATGCTTGACAGGAGGAGAGATTTACACAGTGGACTCTGTTTCTTTTAGCCGTGTAAAAAAGGGCTCCCTCTTATTACCTCAGTGCCTTGCAGTTCTGGAGCAGCACAGGCTGGTGGAAGGAAGCCAGATTTGGGATAACTCTTATCTAATTTAGTGATGGAACCCAACAACATGAGCTGGGGGGCTAGCACAGCTTTCTGCAATTGAGGTATGTTGCTTTCGTTTTTCTTGAGCTTTAAATGTTTGTATCCACCTTTTTGTAGTGGATACTTGGAACTTTGCATGATCCTTAAATGGGAATGGCGACAGAGGTATCTCGTGGATGGAAAGCGCAGAGCCCTACTTGTACAGCAAATAATCCCCAAAGCTTCCATTTCTGTGAAGTGGAGCTTCAGCTGTTACTTGTGTTGTAGAAGACACTTGGTTTTCCATGAGGCAGCCCGTTTTGGTGGGTCCTGGCTGTAATTACAAGACATAAGACAGGTCGCTGGCTCCAAAGAACGTACAGTCTGAACGGAAAGGTCAGGTGGGTGGAGGGGAAATGAAGCAATGCTGCACAGAAAGAGAGGACTTGTCCCAGGTCATACCGCTGGGCATTGCAGGAGTCCTGACTCATACGGTGTCTGCACCATGCCATCTCCGTATTTGACTTCTCTCATCTGTTGGCTTTGTCTGTCCTTGAAGTAGCCAGAAGGAAATGCTCACTCTGGAGAAATTTAAACCCAGATCTAAACTGCTGACGTGTATGTATGTGAAGTAGGTGCCTTTACACCATAGCTATGAGCAACTAATTAATGAAGTACTACGCTTCATTCTTATCCCTAAAATCAGTGCGTTAGCAGTGAGATCAAACCTGTGGGAAGAAGGAGGCCAGGGACTTAAGTGGTCCACGCACCCGCAAGGTTGTGCTTTTCTTGGCTCTTGCAGAATTACTGAGCGATCGCAGCCCTGATGCTGTTACATCCTTGCATAATGCCTCCCCTGCTCTGGCAAGGGGGCTTCCTTCCTGCGCAGCCCGGTGAGTGATGGCCAGAGCATTGAGTGCCTGAGGTTCATCAACAGTGTAATACTTCACATTTACTAGGAGGGGAGGCAAATCCATTTCTCTGTGTTCTTAGTTCTTAAGAGTAATTGCTATAAAACCAACTCAAGTTCGCGTCGTCTGTGTGAGCAGTGCTGGCAGATTCATGCTCTTGGGGCTCCGGAAGGAGTTACTGAAGAAATAATGAAATCACCTGCTTTTAACCTAATGTGCCTGCTAGCACTAAAGGCTGTCACGTTGCTACCACACAGGGAGCTTTGTACGAATGTAACGAAGTAGAAGCACCCTCCAGAACGAGGAAGAAAGGATGGTCGCTTAGCCCAGGCTCCAGACCTGGGTAAAAATTTGTCCTCAGCAGGCTGCGTGTGCGGCCGTGGGCTGGGTCTGTAGTGCGCACAAGGGGTATTGCTTATGTCAGAGCTTCGGTCCCTCTGTGGGAGTAACCCGCGGACTATCCTCGCCTCGGTCTCCCCCCAGTAACGCTGTGCTGCAGCAAAGGCATTAAAGAGCATCCTGTGGCGGTGAGCATGAGGCGGTAGGGGAGGAAGGAGAGATTAAACAGGTTGTTCTTGTGGCTGTAGTCCACCAGGGCATCCCTGATGTGAGCTGAGGTTTAGCTGACACCCTCCAGCATCTGAGCAGGGAAATGCGGTGGAGGGGAGGCAAGAAGGGGAACGCTCTCCTGCGCGTACGGCCCCCTGTTCGGTGCCTGGCAGCTCCGTCAGGGCCTGGCTGTGCTCTGGTCCCTCTCTGGGTGGGGGGAGCGGGACGGTTCTGAGCGACGGGTGCTATTTTGCTGCTTTGACTGATTTTTCAGCCCATGGTTGGTACCCATTTGTGCTGAGGAAATCTCTACCTGCGTCTAACGCTCCCTGCTAGCTGGATAAGGAACGTGTGCTGCGTTTCTGCAGTAACAGGAAGATGTGGTTATTAGGGGACTGGGGTAGGGGAAGTGAGCAAGGACTCCAGGACTGCGCTGTCTCTGCCACGGACTCGCCGTGATACCGTATGGTTGGGTATCGGTTAATCCCTCTCTGGCTACCTGTTGTGTCTTTCTCGTATCCGGATGTGGGCGTTCATTAATGTTAATGCTCTGAAACATTTGCATGGGAGGAAAATAGTACATAGCGAACAACTTATATGGATTTTGCACTTCCTTCTGTTGAGCGCTTCTGTTGTTAATATCACTTTCTAAGTTATCTGCTCTCTTGAATGCTGAATAGCATTTGGCTGGCCCATGGGTTTCTTTGTCATCTGTGTCACAGATGCGCTGAGAAGACCCAACCAGGTCAAAACTCCCTGTGCTAAGCACAGCCCTGAAGCATTTACAGGAGGCTGAGCTACAGGGTGCAACCTACCACCCTATTTTAGAAAAGTACTTGGGTATTTTGCAGCCTGTAAGTCTGTAGGTGAGTCAAGCCTGCGCCTGCTAGAGGTCAAACACCCGTGGAAGGTTGTCTCTTCTCGTCCGCCGGTGCTCACCCCCGAGGCTGGCACGTTCCCGTGTGCACAGGCTCTCCAAACTGGAATCCCCTGGCAATGAGCCCTTCCAAAAAGGGTACCGCTGCTATCCAGAAAAACATTGCGTTACCGCATTACCCTGTGGAGCTGTTGTGGCAATGAAGTGCAGAGATGACAGGGCGGCTTCGCCTTTCTCTCGTAAATCCTTTGGCAGGGGGCTGATGTGATTCCTGCCAAGTGTCTCCTTGAGTGGTAGGAAGACCCAAGGGGGTTCGGGAGCAGGATGAACGCCCGGAGAGGTGGGCAACAGCGGCTGGAGATGGCCTTTCCCCGTTGCGTGTCGGAGCTTTGTGCTCGCATAGACGTCTGCCGAAGGCACCAGGGCCTGATGCCCTCGGCTCTCGGTCACGCAGGGAGCAGGAGCTTTGCGAGCTCATCCAACGTGACCTTTTAAAGGGTGCGAGATGAGCTTCACACAGCTCCTCTTCACTTTTTCAACAACAGCAAGAGTAGCTAACTGCATGTAAAACTATTTTGCTTTGTTTCTGTTGTGCACAGGTCTAAAACCTGCTCGGAGATTCCTGGATGTAAACTCTTATTGTTCTCTCTTTCTCCTCTGTAAAGAAAACTGTTCGGTGCATCTTCGTTTTTAGCTGCTGTTCGGTGGCTGCTTTCGTCCTTCCGCAGCCTGGGTGGGACGTTCTGCTGTGATTGCAGGTGAGGGAGGGCGGCCGGTATTTCTGAAGACTGCTGTTAATATTTCTGAATACTCCTGGGAAGATGCTGCCTTCTGGATTGAACAAAGTAAATTCATCCTCTGAAAAAAATCTATCCGGAAGGACAGGACCCTTTAGGAAAATATAGTTATCAGCCTCTCTAATCTTAGGTGCCTATCCCCTCTATCCAAGTCAGTACTATACAGATGTCCAGATGGGCTGGAGTCATTCAATAAAGCTGCTGCTACAGTTCTTTACATTAATACTGAGCGTGAGCACATCACTCCTGCAGTTAGTGGTCTGGAAACCTGCGTGCAGCTCTCGGGCTCAGAGAGCCGTCGGGGTAAAGAAGGGACGGACTGAGGCAGGGCTGTGGGTCCTGAGGGTCCCAGTAGCCGTGAAACGCCGGAGACCCGGCGGAGCTATCGCTCTGGTGCTGGGGGCTCCTCGCCAGGTTTGAATTCGCGTAGTGTTTGAGTCTTGCGTGGGATGCTATCGCCCAGTTTTGGAAAAAATAAAAATAAAAATCCTGTAGGGAACTGAAGAGTGGAGAGAATCTTGTTTCTGGAAGAAAGCCCTTGATATTGATTTATTTATTTTTAGAAAAGAGAAATATCTACTTAACTTAGCTGTTGTTCAAGCTAAACTTTGTTTGCCTCTCTAAGGATGAAAAGTGTTTTTAGGTATAATTAGATAGCACACAGAAAATATTGTTAGACCTGTTGATGAAATAGTAATTTGTTTTTTTTATGGTGTTATATGCAAAATACAGCCCACATTAGAAACGGAACTGCATTGCACGCTAAGGTTCTTGCATTGACAGACTGGAAAAACACATTTAACTCTAAAATAGAAGAGAATGAGGTGTTGAAAATAACACTATATCAGTATTTCTAGTGTGTATACAGACAAGAAGGTTATATCTTATGGCTCCGAAGCGGAATGCAAATAGGGACTTAATTCTGTGTTAGAGAACAGGCTGGGGTGGGGGGGAAGGATGCGAGGTTTCGATATAGATCATTATAACATGGTTAAGAGTGCAGTGTTAAGGACTGACAATAAAAATGTCCTGCAATAAACGGGAATTATAGCTGCCTACTGTTTTAACTTAAAACAAAATAACTCAAATTGAAATATTTATGCATTTTATAGAAAGCTTTTTTCCCAAATAATGGAATGCGGAAGTAACGATGTCGCTTGAGACAATAACTGGTAGGAGAGGATGTTCTCCGGCTTCGATAATATCTTTGTATCGGGGCCTGCCTGATTTTTCACACCTCTGTTCCCGTCTTCCCTTCACCGGAGCGGCGGGAACCGGGAGTCGCCTGGCCGCGGCTTGGCCGTGCAGGAGCTGCACCAGGCCCAAACATCTCTGGGAAGCTGGATGCGAAGAGCGGCTCCTCTGTCGTCCCTCGGTTGCCCTCCCTTGCATCCGTGTGGCCCGGGCTCTCTCGTCGCCGGCGTGCCGCTCGGAGAGACCCAGGTGCTCCTGGACAATGGGGACGTCGTACCAGGTGTCTGGTGCCCCGCGGCCCGGCCATCTGCTGGCCCCATCATGCCGTGCTGATGCCACCACGGGCGCGCAGGAGAGACTCTCGGGCGGCAGAGGGTTGTGATGGCTTTGGGCTACGATGATAACTGAGGCGAAGCTGTCACCCCAACGAGGTGATGAGCGCAGGACCTGAGGTCCCGCGTGCATACTGATTTGGGAAACGTGCAGCTACAGAGGTCTCTCTCATGCGAGTCGGGCACATAATTTATCCCTAACTAGTAGTAAAAGGGGAAAAAAAAAAAGGGGGGGGGGTTGGTAGATTTTTCTCAAGCCCTCTTCACTGAGGGGGGTTTGGTTTTGTTTTTTACTGGTATCAAACTTTCTAGGAAGAGCGGTGTCAGGGACGCGACCTCTTCATTTGTCTCTCTCCCTCCTCTGGTCTCTTACAACGCGCAGCCTTCCTCCATACAGTGCTCTGACCCTCCTCGTGCTTTCGCTGGGACCGCGTCCAGGATACAGAGGGTTTATTTCCCCCTCTCTGGCTGAGCTTTCCGTTACCTTTTGTCAGCCTAGTCCACCTTTCCCCTTTTCTTCCCTGTTCTCTAGATTTTCTCTCTTCTTCCCCACGCTTTTGTGTTTCCGACTTCTCGTCCGCTCTCTCCAGTTTGCCACGCTCCCTCACCATTTCTCTGTCCATTGCCCTTCTCCTCCAGACCCTTCTGCCTCCTCCTCACCCCTTCAGCACTGTGTTAACCAAGTGTGGTGGCCCAGCGAGCCACCGACGCGTTCGCTCTGTTGCTCCATCGTAGATCTCTGCTTGGACTCCTCCTCGGCAGCAACGCGATGCCGGGCTTTCTGCTCCGTAGGCAGCAGAGGTCAACGGAGGCACCGTGGCCAGGCCAGTGGTGCTGCCCGGTACGACGGGCTCGTAGCACGGCTCAGAGCTGAGCTGGCCGCTTTGCGTGCTCCAAACGGCCAGATGTCCAGATGGGCTGGACGTGCTCCAACAGAGGGGCTGCTCTTCATGTCGCCCCTACAAACGAACAGAACGGTCACCCATGTGCGGTTATCAAAGTTAAATCTACTCTGCCACCTTTCCCCTCGCACTGGCCGAGGTAAGATGGCATGTGCCCACGAGCCTGACTGCTTCCAGGTGAGAAGAAGCAACACTGAGCCCTGCCAGGGCTGGGGTGGTGGAAGAGGGGACACTACTATGTTCTTATTATGCAGTCGGCAATCTTTCCACCTGCTCCTGCAGCCCAGCCCTCACCACCCAAGAAACGTTGGTACTTACCAGAACTTGGAAAGGAAAGTTGCTGCAGAAGCAGAGATGCTGTAGCAGGTGATCTAGTTAAGGGCAGTCAAGTAAGAGTGAACCTGGTGAAACCCCGTTCCTGACCGTCCTGTTCAAGCTCAGCCTTGCTGGTTTGGGAAGATTCTCTACTTTCTTTTCCAGACTGTATCTTTTTCCAGACTATGCAGCGATACTCTGCTCTGTTGAGACAGGTGCATCTCACCCCGGAGACGGCTGCCGCTCGGTGATGGATGAAGCAGGATAGTTGAAACACTACTAGGCTGGGCCACTGTAAAATATTCTTTATCAAAAATAAGCATTGCAAGGAGTGCTGTAATTTTTTTGACCCCTCTGTCCCCCTTTTTTTCCCCTGTAGGAATATTTCCGCTATTTAATTTTGTTTTTAATCTCTCTCTCTCTCTCTGCAGACTTTACTGCGGCCCCAGTGGCTGTGAACCCTACAGGGTGAGGGGAGGCAGGCTGAATGACAGGCTAATAACCTGCTCCGGCTCTCGCTCCAAGCCCAGTGGCAGGTGTCCCAGCGCCCCTATTGAATGCCACCATGCCCCCCCCCCCCAAAAAAAAAAATTATCAACAATCTTCCTTCAACAATGATTTATTATTGCCATAATTTGCCTTGGTACAATGAGCCGCGGAGCGTGTTTCTGCACCCGGCTGACAGGAGCGTGATGGCTCCAGGTTCCTGTTTTATTTAGTCTGGAGCCTAATATGATTTGGTTACCCTCGCCCCCTCCTTCCCGTCGCTCTCCTCCCTCCCTCCCCACCCAACCTTTTCTCATTTTGTTTTGTTTTCCGCGAGCGTGTGTTGCGCGTAACCCTGGGCCGGCTGACAGCGCTTGTAAAAACCAGAAGTCGATCTCGCGGTGGCTTTTCACCATTAATCAAGCTGCCTGGAATTGGAAAGTAACACTGACAGGCTTTTATCTTGGCCAGGAGGAGGATGGCAGATGTATTTTATGGTGGATGAGCCTTCACGGCTTCTATTAGACGGGGACTTTGGCGGTACAAGGTGGCGCTTCGGGGGAGGCGGGAGAGGCCGGGGGAAGGAGGCGAGCGAGGGGGGAGGCGAAGCCGGGCAGCAGCCTCTAGATAAATAGATCCGTCAGTCAGGCGCGGCGGAGGTCTCCAGGCGGCCAGCCATTGTAGGTGACAGAAAAGGCAATCAAAGACAAAACAAATCAAAAGGTACATCTTATCAGCAGCAGGCCAGCTGGACTCGCGCGGCACTCGGGGCCCCCGCGGAGGGCAGGAGAAATTAATCGTGCTGTCGAGGCCGGAGAAATTGTCGCCGCGGAAGGTCCGAGTTCAGGCGAGCCGAGGTGGCCAGCGGCGACGGAGCGGGCGAGCGGGGGCCGGGAGGGAAAGAGCGAGCGCCGCCGTCCCGCCGCCTCGCTCCCTCCCCGCCCCGGCCGCCTCGGGCTCCTGACAAGCGCATTCATCGTGCCGTGATAGCTCGGCACCTATGATTGGTACCTTTAATAATATAGCCCTCGCTCAGCTGTCACCCTGGAAGAGCAATTTTTCCTGCCGCTCGCCCCGATGCGAAGATACATCCGTAATGAGAAGTGTGACGGAAAGTGGGAGCGCGGGGAGCCAAGCAAAGTTGGGAAGAACATTAATCAAAAAGTGAAGCTGGAGGTGATGCCGGCGGCTGCCGGCGCGCGCCCGGCGTCGAGGGCTGCCGGCTCCTCCGTGCCGCTCGGGGGCAGCCGGGGCCTTCTCCCGCCCTGGGAGAGCATCGCCTCCGAAAGCCGCCTTCGTGCCGCGCGGCAGAGCGAGCCGGGACTGAAGCGACGGGGGAACAGCTCTGGGTAATCGTGATTCCCACCTGCAGGTTCACCCGGAGCTGCTCCCGTCCCTCTCCTTCAGTGCTGGGCAGGAACCACCCTTTTGGCCCAAAGAAGCAGCCTTGCTCTCCAGCGCAGGAGATGTCCGAGGGCTCCCGCCGCGGCTGCCCCAGCGCCCTGTACGCGCCCAGGAAGTTGTTGCAGCCTCTTGCCCTCCCTCCGGAGGCTGCGGCGGTGTCACTCGATGGACGTCTGCCCGCGCGGTGGCACTGGGCTGGGCTGATCGGGGAAGGTCAAGTGTGGGCTGCTCCACCAAGACGACGCTGGTGGCCCCACGCCAGGGCCAGGGATCTCCGGGAGGCACGGAGGGGGCTTGTGTTTATTGTATTTAAGGAACGCGTCTACTTTAATTTAAGGGATAAGCAACAATGTCCTTGAGCGCAGTTATCTCCTGTGGTTTTCAGCAGCGTTCCCAGCGCAGCTCTTGCGGTTTCAATCCCTCCGCTCGGACGAAGCCCTTGGGCTTGAATTCTTCGGCATTAGCGTTTGGCAGTCTGCTCCCTTGTTCTGCATATTCCTTCTCTAGTACCTACAACTGATTTGCTAATGTGCATCTGTTTTTGTTTTTATCCTAATAAAAGCGGGGATTACAAGTAGATCTGGATCAAACGGGCTTGCCTGTGAGAGCCGGGGGCCGTTGGTCTCCGCGGCTCAGTGTCTCAAGTCCCATAGGCTCAGGAGGAAGCAGGCAGGGTTAGACAGTGCCTTTGTAAGAAGTATTTTGTCCTCTTCGGTTTCCAAAAATTGAATGGCGATTCCTTTCTGCCTTCTCCATGAAAGTAGATAACTTCTGCAGGCAGTAGTTGGTGGGTGTGCGTGAATCGTATGGCTGGGATTTATGTTGGCAGTAAGTGGTGGTGAGACCAGCCCTTGGGGAACCCTTTCCCTCGCATGTACAGAGAAGGCAAACCCAAAACGGGTGAAGACAGCCGCGGCAGGGGAGCAGAGCTCTGGTCTCCGTGCAGACCTCCCTGGTGGGAATGCCCGGAAAAGGAAATAAGAGGACTGGATCTAGGAGTTTCTGAGCATTTTATGTGCTTAATGCATGAATCCTCCACGCGTTCCCCCTCCACGCGTTCCACGCAAAGATGATATAGATCAATTCTGCTGGTGCTAGAATGAGGAAACAATGTTTTTGTCTGGTAACATTTTTTGAAGTTTTGAAGTCTCCATAGCCTGGAGCTGTAAGAACAAATGCCTGGGCCTGTTTGGAAAATGAAACAACCGATGCCTAAACGTCACTGAGGCTTTGGCTCCTTCAAGGCGTTCAGGTGCTTTGGAAAATGTTAACCTAACACATTCCTAAATTCCCACTGATCTTATCAACCTCAGCATGGGAGAATCTCATCTAAGGGAATGACTTGTTGAAAACTGCCGTGTAAATCAGAAATAGAGTCAGGCCTTGAGAAATCAGGGCAGGACTCCTGAGCTGGGCTCAGCTGTTGCCTCCCTTGAGCACGCAGCACTGTGGAGGTATGTGCCGCGTGTGGATGCGTGCCTGCCCGGATGCTTTTGTAGCTCGTTGTGGGGAATCGGCCACATCTTTAGGGCTGCTGCATCTGCAGAGGCTCGCTGGCCGAGAGACAGCTGGTAGCAGCTCCCTGCCAAGTGAGTGTGCTCAAACTGGCAGGAGCCTGGAAAGCGAGTCCTTTTCCAGTGCAAGCAGCAGCACTGACCCACCTCTGTCCTTGCTGTCCAAGTTTCCAGGGGATGAACTTGCACTTCTGCGCCTCTGACTGGCGAGGCTAGCTTTGAGAGCTGCTGTGAGGTTTTAACACTGACTTTGCTCTCCAGTCTTGGCACAAATGTCAACCTTTTGAGGCTAAAAGAATAGAGGTATTAGGGGATCCTGCAGCAGATGCAAGAACGTGCTACGCGCTGCCATGGGTGACAGTGCCCCATCCCTGTTATGAATGAGTCCCAAAACTGAAGTCCCTCAAGATACGATGGTGATGACAGATGCAACGTGCAGCATAGCCCTGCATGCTGCCTTCTGCTCACGTGTGGCCTCTCAGCAGGCCCCAGCTGCACAGACCCCATAGTGCTGCTCAGGCAAAGTCTGGTGTCCTGTTGAGAAGTTGTTGTTATTTAATACTATAACATATTGCCTGTGGCTTTGGCAGGTACAGAAAAGTGAAGGAGGCAGGGCTAGGCTCAGCAGTCTGAGTCAAAAATGGGCAAAATCGCATTATATAAAGTCCATCCTCACATCTGTCTAGATCCACAGTAACCTCAGTGCAATGGGGACGGGTTTTGTAACCGTGTGGCTGAACCGGGGCTCAGGTCACAATGTCAATCTGGCGAGTTGTAGAACAAAATGGATTTGAAAGCGCTTGCTTGCACTGTGGTTAATCTCCTGCAAACTCTGACTCTAAGAGTTGCATGTGCTGCATGAAGTCTAACCAGAGAGGCGCAGAGGTTGTCACCTTGGGCAAGATGCATCTAAACATGAGATGAGGTTATGTTTATGTCATATTTATAGCTATGACAGAGCACAGATATGTTGCAGTATTTTGATTGCTTTTGCAGATGGGATCAAATTGTCTCTTAATCACATTAAAGAAATCAGGTTATGAGCTGGCTGCTGTAGCACCATTCGATTAAGTCAATTATGAACAATTTGGTCCTGTCTGCAAACATCTTAATAAAATGAGGAAACTACTCAGCATAGCTGAATTGGCACTGTAGAAATGATTCAGTCTTAAGTTTCCCGTTCTAATCACTAGACAATACTAACTATCCAGCTCTCTTGTGACTTCGTAAAGCATTGAAGACGACAGCATAGTGAGCCGCCCCCCCCCCCCCCCCCAATACTGCCACACGCTGAATAGAGCTCTTCCTCCCCGCTCTCAAGCACCAAGCAGAGTCCTTGAGCCCTTTCCTGTTTCCTGAACATCGCTGGGGCTGGGGGACACCAAAGTGATCCTCTCTGCTCTTCTCAAGTTCTTGTTGTGGCAGGAGCTGAACGGTGTGCAGGGTGTTTGCTACCACTGCTGTATTTGCAGCCCCCTTGCTGGGCACCCCTAATCCCCCCCCCCCCCATATCTTTTGCTATATCTCTGCTGGAGAGGGGCAGTAATTCCCTGTGAGACAATGGGAAATTATTTCATTTAGATTGATTTCCCCCCCACCCCGGCTCAACCTGAAATACTTGAGGCAGCGAGAGCTCTCACCTTCTTTCCCTGCTCAGTGAAGACCAGTGCAGACTACTCCCAGACTCTTGCTGGAAGTGTCTCAGTGGCATCTCGAGTGCCTGCTGGCAGCACAAGTGGGGAGAGTTTGTGGAGGTCGGAGTCTGTTAAAAAGGCCAGTATGAGCACATCAGATCTTGGGAGTCACAGTTTTAGGAGGCTTGACAGCCAGATGCCTCAGACTATGAAGCCTATATTTTCCGGACTACCATGGATGTTATACCTGCTAGTCTCAGAAGGCCTGGTGCAGGAGCCTGGATAGCCAGTCCCTAGGAATGTCCCATGCTAACAATGGTATTTGACACCAGTATCAACTGCCCGTCTTCTCTGTTTACAGAGAAGCTTTCTGGAAGCTGGAAGCTTTCGAGGACAGAGCTTACCTCTTACTCTGTGCCACAGAGCTGTGGCCCCAGCTGGGACCTCCAGCCATAACCATGAAACAAGTTGGGGTGACAGCAGTGCTTGACTGATGTCAGAAACAGGCTGGACACAAGGTTTCAGGACAATCTTGAAAAATCTTTTCTCATATGCTTTATCTTTCTTGCAATAATCCGGGTCTCCGTTCAATTACCTAAACATAGGCCTCCAGGGCCAAGAAGGTGCCATCAGGCCTCCAAGGCATCTGCACGGGCTGGCAGCTGCGCCCCATGGGGACAACTGGCACAGCATCGCCTGCATGCTTACAGGTGAACCCCGAGTTATCCGCTGCTGTTTTATTTGTGGTTGCTGCTGGATTCGCGCAATCTCTTTGCTTTCACAAGCGAGCGCGGAGTATTTGTGATCTGATCAAGCTGGTCTTGCTGTTCTTGACTGCAGCGTTGAACTCGGTTGGGCTCCCCTGGAAGTTAGAGGTTCCCTGGCAGTAAAACCTGCTTTGCTGTTTGAGAAGACAACACGCTCGATACCTGCCAGTTACCACCACTGCTTTTGAGGGGAGGATAGTAGCACAGCGCTGAAAATGGCAAGCCAGGCATCAAGGGGATAAGTTATTGGTCCAGAGCACAACTATGGCACTCACAAGCACTTCTTCTGCCCTGCGGAGAGGAGCGGGTTGCAGCCAGGGGCCTCAGTGCACTGGGGCATTAGCAGGGCCAGGGCCGGGTCTGTGGGGTCCAGCGTGCTCTGGGAGCGCTGCCGTTGCTTTGCTGGCACTTGATCGACAGAGGTCCCCGAGAGGCCACCGGCCTCTCTGTAGTGGGGAGCAGAGCCACCACCCGTCTCCCCATTCGCAGACCAGCAGCCCCAAGAGCTGGGGAGCGACGCCGCCTGCTCGAGCAGCTGCTCGTACCCTGCGGTCCCTGCTCCCCTTCCACTTCGACCTGGCTTCTGACCTGAACCGACATGCAAAGGCGCTCGAGTCTCTCCTCTTTCTCCTCGCTAGCCTGGTTTCACACTACGAAACCGTTACAATCCTGGCTGTCAGGCAGCGGAGAGGAGCAGGGGCAGAGCCCGGGTGCTTGCACCGGGTTCAACTGCTGCACAGCTACAAGCCAAAGCAAACACCGTTAGGTCCTCTCCTCTCTGGAAATCTTTAATTGGCACAAGAAAGGAAAAAAAAATAAAGGCAATTGGAAATGTTAGTCTGTATTAAAAATACCTTTAAACAATAACATATAAGAACCAAGTTAAAAAGCCTGCTCGTTCCCTGGCCTGCTCACTTGATCAAACCCTTCCCACTGTGTAACCTCTGCCACTGTAAGCTCGTCCCCTCCCGGGCCACGGGTGCTGGCTCTTTGCATGGGGTAAACGACTCGCTTGGACAAGCCCGATTACAACACGTACGATGATGCAGAGGCTCTGAAGCTCTCTCTCAGCAGAGGAGCTATGGATGATGAACTGAGAGCCCCACGCGTATTTATACTCGGGAGATTGGCAGCGCTCGCTGAAACAGGCTGGGAGGGGACCCCTGTAGTCTGGATTTTGATTCTGTGATGCTGGTTTTTAGTGACCGTGGCCAGTCTGCTCTTCCTGCAAACCTGAGTTTTGTTTTGTGTTGGTGGGGGGAAAAAACGACCTCAAAAAATCTTTCTCTGCAAAGAAAGTGCAAATTCAAATTAAATTAAAGAGGGAAATATCTGATTGCTGAGTGGCTCAAAAGAAGTTAGTCCTGTGAGGCTTGAAATAAAATCACTCCTGCTGGCCACTAATGACTTTTGATTATCGAGGCTTCCTCTATCAAAAACAAGGAATAAACATCATCGTCTGAACCTCTCCGGAGGGCTCTGCAGCCTGAGGAGGGCGCATGCATTTCACGCGCGGTGCACGCAGGCGTCGCTGCAGAGAAAGGGTTTCCCGAAGGAGTGTTTTGCTTGCCCTGGCACAGTGCTAAGGATGCAGTGCCTAAGCCAGGGGGCTGGCGTTGCTCCAACGTGTCCTCCGGGCATTGTGCGTCCCTACGGAAAAGTTATGTGCTCATCGCGTGCCTCATGTCCCTCGTTAAAAGCCTTTACCTGGCTGTGAGCATCTGCACGCGCCCAGGTGCTGTTCTCCTTTCTGTAAGTCTTCTCCAGCTCTTCTCCGTCATGCTGCTTCCTGGAGGAGTGAAGCACAAGCAAGGGAATTCTGTATTTTGGAGCAAAATGTTTTGTCTAGCTCCCATTTCGGGATGGTTCGGTCAGCCAGAAGCCGTCTGCCTCTGGCGCGGGGTCTCTGAGGATGTCTCCGCTAGGGGACCAGTGGGTCGGTGGGTGCGGAGCAGCTCGGGTCCATGCCCGTGGGCTCCCTTCGCTCCCGTGCGGGCTGGCTGCTGGGAACGGCCCCGCCAGGCTCGCGCCTCGGCGGTCTCTAGTGACTTTGGACCAGTTTTTGAGATGAAAAGTAGTTGGGATGTGGTTGGTCTTGTGTTTCCTTGACTTCTAGCCAGGTCAGGCCAGTTTTCATGGTAGCTCCCATTTTTCCCATAAAAGCTAAGTGCGTTCTAGATCCTTCTAGCTGCGTTAAAAACTAAAGATGTGGCAGTTTCAGACTTCAATATGTATAAAGAGGGAAAATAAACTTTCTGGTTCCTTTCCTAGTCGCAAACGCACTGTGCCATTTGCATAGGAGGCACGTACACTGGATTTATGTGCATCCACTTTCTCAGAGCAGGATCCGAGTGTGGCACCACTCTGTGTCTGAAAGGGAATCGCAGCTTATCCGGCTTATAATATTCAACTGGTTACTATAACCGCCACCCACCCTAGCTTTAATATTAGAACAATTTTTCACGTTGAAACCGAAATAGTACAAAATATGGGCTTGCTGTAATTGTTGTTAGATTATGTGTCACCCTGATAAGATGTAACAAATATTTTCCTATACAGCAGGGCCCGTTTCCCTGCGTGTAATGGATGGAGAAACTTCTCATAGTGTGCAGGCAATCGGTCGTAAAAACTTCGCTTAGAAGATTAATGCAATAAGTGCAACCTTTGTGGAAAATAGGAAGAAAAGAATTAAAATAATGGCTTGTTTTTCCACATTTAATATTAATACCCAGCCTTCTTTGGTGGGAATATGATTTGCTGCACGTGCCTTCCCACCTTGAAGAGCAGTTTTTTGTCAATTAAGTATTTCTGTTTTTCCAAGATCCTTTATCAATAGTTTCTGTATACGGTGTAGTTATTCTTTCAGAAGAACTATTTCTATCAGTAATATGAAAGACTATTTTCATGGGCAAAGCTTTGACACCAATAAGTCTGTTGAACGTCACTTAATAGGCTAGATAAACATTGGCTCGCCACTTAGCGTAGAAGGATTTTCCCTTTATATCACAGCTTTATGTCTTTTGTTGACACTTTATGGCTCTTAGAGAGATGGCACCCTAGGGAGATCGTTCTCCCGAACTGGTGCACAGTCAGGGATGTGGTAGGGGTTTCTTTGGTGCTGTACAAACATTAAATGCTATCACATGCTGTACTGAAAAGTGAGGCCCTTCTTCTTACGAGTGGTTTTGCACCAAGTAAGTCTTTCAGTAACAGAACTGAGGGTTTATTAGGAACACATCAATGGGTAATA
Organism: Struthio camelus; assembly: GCF_040807025.1. Taxonomy (NCBI): domain Eukaryota; kingdom Metazoa; phylum Chordata; class Aves; order Struthioniformes; family Struthionidae; genus Struthio; species Struthio camelus. The sequence goes on along the minus strand of NC_090955.1, from coordinate 7,442,267 downwards.
ATGACCCTTCACAAGAATAGTTTGTACCTAAGTCTACAGTTGCCCATTAAATCCTTGTTCTTGCCCCTTTTAGGGGTTTGTTTGGCACCAGCTGCCACTCTGCCTGAGTGGCGGGCCATAACTCACTTGTAAGGATGGTCCTATGTGACAAAGTAATGATTTTTAAATCACTCGCTTTGGGAAAAATACCAATTTTGATTGATTTCTGCTGCTTCCCCCCCCCCCACCCCGATGTGTATTTTAAGATCTTGTTTCATTGCAAAAGAACACTTCTGTACCTGGAGTCAGTCTCCAGTGACAGGTACCATCAGTCACGCAAGTCAACTGTGAAACTAGGGTCAGAGAGAAACTGCTAATTTTCAGTGCGTGACACAAGGTTTGCTTCTTCCTAGATCTTTCCCTGCTGTCTGAGGTCTGGTAGGCTGTCCAACTTGAGTTTTACAGAGAAGCTATTACTTTACTACTCATGGGAAATGATGTTTCTTCCCAATTTTACAGCTTGAATTTTTTTTATATAGAGCATTTTGTAAGGGAAACAATTGTTTTGTCAGAGAGCAGAAGCTGAGTTTTTGCCCTCTCCTGCCCACAGTAGGCAGTGGGAACGGTGGCCCTAAGATTTCAGTATTCCAGGAGGCACCAGCCTTCACCGCACCAGCAGGTCTCTTGCTGCTGTATGAGCAGAAGACTAAATTTATCAGCAAAAGAGCCAATGCTGTCAAACTCTGATTGGGCCTTGGAGCAGCTCTGACATTCAGAATTTTTTAGGGCTTATTCAGATTTCCTTCTAAATTGATCAGTTGGATATTTCAGAAAATTAAAAGAAAAATGGAACTTATATTCTTAAATAACTACATTCATCACTGCCAAGAAGGAATTCCAAGCCGCAACAGGAAAAAAAAAAGTTAACTTTTGACCATGCAGCAGCTTAATTCAGCGGGTCTCTTCCCCTCATGCCACAGCACAGAAACAGAACATGCCAAACCTTGCAGTAGTAAAAATAAGTCTTAGCGATATTATGGAAATTACTATGATAACGTAACTACAATCTCTGATCACTTGGAGGCAAAGGAGAGCTCTTTTTAGGTTTGAAAGCGGGATTGCTCCTTGGCCAAAAGCATTGAAAGATTAAAAAAAAAAATCATTCATTAAATATCTTTGCCACTACTGTTTAGCTGGAGATGTAGAGAAAGGCTTATTTAAAGTATAAAAGCTAATCAGAGTTGCATGACAGAGTACTGAATTTTACTTTGAAGAACAGGACAGCTTTTTAACAAGACTGAGATGATGGAATGTGATCAAAACATTATTAAATCCAAATCATCCAGCTTCATTCCAACTCTGCACTTTTCCCAGCAGACTCTGCTGGCCAGGCTCCATTTTTTGAGCTGAAAAGTCATTGGCAATTTTCACAAACGGCACAAAGCAGAGACAAACCTCTAGACCATATCGGGCTGAGGACAGAGGTTCTTAGGAGCCAGATTCCTTTCCCAAGGAGATAACTGAGCTTATGCCTTAGCGTTTGCAACTCAGAATAAGACTTAACAAGGAAGCTTTGTTGCATGTGACACATTGCAATTAAGCCACATGTACATAAACATGCATGTTAGGACTCTGATTTAGTGTGTCTCACTACCAGAAGCTCTTGAATGAAAAACTGTTAGGAAAGTGTGAGATGAGTAGCAGCAGTCTTTTTTTTTTTTTTTTTTTTTTTTTTTTTTAAGGCCAGTATCTAGTTAAGTGTAATACTACTAAGACTTTTCCAGCGTGAGGACCAATGACTTTCAGTGAAGGATTCACAGAAGGCTTAGTAGCCTTATGTGCTGTACTTGTTAACAAGCTCCTCATTTATGAATGTGAATTAGTTTTTGAAGAGCTAAAAATTTTGTTATTTCTTACTTTCTCTTTATAACTGCTGAAAAAAGAAAAAAGTACATACAACAGGACTCCTCTGGAAAGCTTTCTTTTCCTTCTGCACCCTACCTTTTGCATTAAGCTCATTTAAATAAGTATATATAAAGTGGTTTATATCACTAAAGGTTCTAAGAAAGAATGGTGGGTTGATCACTTTAGAAAGTGATCACTTTTTTTTTTCCCCCCTCTAGTTTATCCATTTAGGTGGTTACATAAATTTGTATTTCAGTGTTAGAAGGATTTTAATCTTTAAAACATTCACCTTCACAGTACTGAGGCAATTAAAATATCCATATCTATGCTTTACAAAAGAAGGAAGCATGCTTCCTAGACAAGCGACTGAGGCTAAGTTCATACAGAGCAAAATTTCCAAATTTAATTATTGGGTTATTCTTTTCATTATCCTCCTGCTTTTATTTTTATGTATGAGTAGTCATATATTTTTATTTTGTACACTTTTTTGATCTTGGGCAATCAAGAAAGTAGGGACAGAACACGGAGGGGGGGGTAGGGAAGCTGACTGTCACCTAAAGCAGTTCCTATTTATTTGCTTTATGAAAACCCAAGGGATGAGTTACTGGGGAAGAAAGGTTTTAAAGAGGGCTAATAGAATTACTATTACATATCTCTGCATTCTCCAGAGATGTCTATAGGAAGAAAAAACCACAACCTACAAAAAAAGTAAACACCTAAAGGTCCTGCTACTGTTTCTTTCTTCTGTTGCAGATCCATTTTTATATTACAGATCAAATTTATTCATACTTTGCTTTGTGATTTCCAACTTATTTTGACAGCTGCTTTAGGCACCCAGGACAAACACATGCAAGCTTCAGGTATTCTTGAAATATTTTATTATAAAGCAATTCAGACAAACTTTGATTCAAAAAAAAATTCTCATTTGCAAAAGGAAACTATTTTAAAACAAAATTCATAAAGAAAATAGACTGTTCTTAAGCATCAACTTCAGTTAGAGCACTTCTGTAATGAAATCTAAAGACAGACAAAACTTATGGGTCCAGAGCTATCCATTTCATATATACTCATAAAAGGGAGAGTAAGATGTTACAAACATCATGGAGCATCTTATTGTTGACAAAGATACAGGAACGCTGGATAGTTAATTCTGTCCTGACAAAGCAGTCCAACATTTAAATATTTTCAGTCCCAAAAGAGACAAACCATTAACATTTCTCATTCAGTTAATAAGCTAGCCCTGGGGAAAGGTTCAAGACACTTCAAAGCATCTAACTTACGAAAAGCTCTTCATTTCATGTACTTCTCCTGTTGATCAGCCAAGATTTTTGCTGAGGATTTGGCATCATAGAAAAGTTCATTTATTTCTTCAATATGCTCTTTCTCAATGCTGTCTTTCCCATTAATCTTCGCAAGCAGGTTAGCTGGGGTCAGTAACTGCACAGCATACCTTTGATCAAACACAGATGAACAAACAATTACAATTCAGTGCATCCCAGTGAATTGAATGTATGTATGGTTAGGAGATTTGTTAGGATACACATGGGTCTTTATCAGCAGTATAGGGTCATCAAGACCCTCTACCATGTACACTTCTTAAATGAGGAAATGAGAGGATTATCACCATTTTTCACGATAACACTGTTCTAACAGATCACATGTTATTGTACAGGAAACACTTCCAAGCGGTGCTTCTAGACCCAGTTGTACTTAATATACAATGGAGAAAATCCAACTGGGCTCAACTTACCTTAAGGTTGTTTTCGTACCAATTTCCCCCAGGTGGTTTAGAGCTTCTTCACTAATATTGATTCCTTCTGTCTGAGCACGAAGTTTAATGATCTGTTGGGATAAATGAGTAAGTTAACCTGCAGAAGTCAAGTAACAGCCCCAATAATTAGTATACTATACTACTTAGCTTAGTGTCTGGAAACCCTGTCAGCTTAGAGATGAGATATGGTATAAAATGAGAAGAGAGGCAGCAATCCTCCTGTAGTTTACCACCAAACTGAAGCTGATTTGTGGAACTCTAAGTCTTTGAATAGACAAATGTAATGTTGACAAACCGGTAATTATACCAGGTGGGTGAAGTAGCACGTCTGGACTGCTAACCCTCACGATAATTCTGCAAGGTTAGCTAAGTATATCTGCTAGTGAGAAACAGAGTAAGAAAACTCACGTGCTGCATACTTTTTCAATTTCCTTATGTAATGATGGCAGCTGGAGTCCTGCGGACAGAGCTGCACCAGCTTCCAAATCGCGCAGTATATCACCTCTGCTATACGGCGCAGCCCTCTAACAAGCCCTACAAAGGCTACGCTCTTCCCTTAACAGCTCACAACATGCTTTTTATTCCGCTGACAAATAAGATGGTAAAATAAATCAAAAAGTTACTTTCTAAGATTCACCTACTCCTGCAAGAAGAAAAAAATCACTGGGAAGAATCTAATCTTTCAAGAACAGTCTCAGGCTTGTACCAGTTTGAAGATCTTTACAAAGTTGGAGAGCAAGATATCACCAATAAGCTCAAGCATATATAGCTGTAACAAAAGTGGCACAAGTCTCTCGGTAGTCTGTATTACCAGCTGAGTGATAAGGGGCAGACTGGATAATGATGTTGTGTTGTAGTGCTGAGATAACTCTGGAACTGCAAGCCTCATATAATACAGGTATTTTTCACTTTGGCAGCTTTGTAAACAAGATATCAAGAAGCACTCGTTTAAATTAAAGCCATAAAAATGCGCTAGAGGAGGCAGGGTAGGGAACAGAGTAAAAGAGAGGGTTGTGAAATGGCAGAAAGTTGTGCTAAGGTATTAATACTGAATATGGTAAAAGCTATTTCAAATTGTAATTTAAAATTGAAGATCTTTTTCTATCTTCCATATCAACCAAACATCACTTTCCATTCATTCAGATGCTGCTGCTTCATGCTCATCCCCACTAGAAATAAGACACCTTGAACACCCCCTTTAAGAGCTTTAAAAAAAAAACCTTTTTATCTAGCAATTTTATAGAACCTTGCAGAAGGACCAGGCCCCAGGATATTAACCCAGCAAACACATATATAAACAAACTGCTATGAAATAGGAAAAGAAGCATTTATCAGGCGAAATACACTAGGAACAAAAGGCCCAGTTACAACCTCTATCTAACAGCGGGCACATATGCAAAAAAATTTGATTACAACAATACCCAACTAGAATGCATGTACAAGTGAATTTTCTCCCTATTCTGGTTGTACTAAATCAACCATGGGTCCTGCACTCCCAGATCAGTGCTACACAATGGAATTTGTACATTATCAGAACAAAGAGAAATATTTTCAAGTGGTTATGAACAAGCTTCCAGCAGGTACATGTGCAGTTCTTGTACTGAAAAAAATCAAATCAACTCTGAAACCCAGGGCTAGGGGTCTCACTTATATGGAAATATCAAAAATGAGAACTTCTCCTAGCATGAAAAAGAAAATGGCAGCAAAAAAAAAAAAAAAAAGGCCATAAACTTGTTTTTCTTTTTTTCCTCCATAGCTGCATTTGGTTAGAAACTCAAGTGTAATAGCTCCTCCTTCCCTCCCAAGGGAAAAGTCATTTGAAAGCCTTAATTTAAGGGAAGATGACTATGGGAACATGATTTATGGGACACGATGTCTGGAATATTTTAGCTTTAAGAAAAGCTACTGTAAACAATTCCTTCTCGCTGGTGAAAAAGGAGGGAAATCACAGCACTTACCCAGCTCCTTTGAAAACGAACAGTTCAGAAACAAGCTCTTTAACAGTCTAATCTGTCATGATAATATAGCACACTAGTTAATTAATGCTATATATAAAATACTTACATATAATATTAATTATGTTATGTATAAAAGTATATAATTTAAATATTTAACTAGTGTGATATATTTTTTATATATATATATATATATATATATATATATATATGCCTAACAATAAATAAATTGGAGTAACCACTCCTACTATGCTAACTACCCAAAATCCACACACAGCATAGGGAAGTTCAGACAACAATCTTTAAAACCTCCAGGCTTTAAGTGAAAGTCACACTCTAAAACTGGTTTTGCATATGGACAAAACACAATCTTTTATTAAATCCCTTGGCTCTTCCATTGTAATCTATACTATAGCGTTTTAAAGTATCCTTTTAGGTACCGAAAAATCATCCTGAGCATGGCTCACAAGAGTAGCATGTGAAAAGCTCCTCAAAACAAGTGAAATGAAGCTTTGCCACTCCGTGTATATTCGATAAATGCCTCAGCTTCACCTTGGCACTTATCCAGCAGCAGAAGACTATTATCTTGTGACAAGCCTCTCCTCCATTGACACTATCTCTTAAATAATACAAAGAATTGACATGATAAACCGTAATGGCTCCTGCATTGTGTCACTTCACAGCATTGAGACGCTAATGAGGGGGATCTTTGACACGATGCATCATAATGGCACCCAAGCATTAAAATCGATACACAATACATCGTGATGGCCCCACAGGAAAAGTTTCAGGCACTCAGAAGTGTATCTCTGCAACGTTTACTGCGCCTACATTTCCAAACTTGACTGGGAACATGAAAAACATTTACCTTGCAGTTCCAGGAGACAGACGACATAGGTAAAAACTATAGTAGAGAGCAGTGAGACAAAAATGCATTGCATAAAGTATTCCACAGTCCCTCTTGTCTCTTATGTGGAGTAACAGTGTGAGGTCTGGGACCAAAGATCCCAAAACGTAACACTTCATCTCCTAACAACTGAAAAAGCACTACCTGCTGGAACTTGCAGACTTCGTGGAAAGCACATCTGAATAAAAGATAAGGTCAGCTAACAATTCATACTGTTTCATGCAAGTGAGATGCGTTGGCAAACTTGTCTAGAGCTGAAAGTGACAATTCATCAGTGGGTGGAAATTGGACATCAAAACAAATTGCATTTGCAATTTTAAACAACTTACTATAAATAGTTACTAAAACACCATGTATTCAGGAACTGGTAAGCTTCTGTGCTTACAAACCCTGCTGATCATGCAGAGTCAAAGAGCTCTATAGTAACAGCATCTACAGAGGTGTTCTAGCTATCCCAAGAGACTTGAACTCCAGGGAGTTTTTAGAAGCTCTCTTTAAACGTTGTGCATACCTGCTTCATTTCTTGGGGTGTATACAGCATGGTTCGGATAATCATCACTCTGTCCAACAGGTCTAGTGGTATTCCATGAGGAGATACTATATCCTCTGTGCCTCTGAGGGAGGAATCAAATAGAAAGAGATCAGATACTATTTTGAGTTCAGTACATTAATTTGACTAAAATCAATAATAAGTGACTAACACATGCGCTATTTTACAGTTGTGTCTTCCCATAGAGAGACATTCCCCATATACACAGCCAGGGAACATATTCTAGTTTGAAGTACAAACTGGACAGCCTGAGGAAAACAAATACTATTTCTTATGCTCTTAAAGGTGTCACTCAGAATAGTTAGAGGTGCTGCTTACTTGCTGGTGCAGGCTTTCTTTCACCTTTCTCTATACTGTATCTTAACATCTCATCTAATGTTCCAAAGTATCTTCCAGCAAGGAAGAAGTCATTCTTCTAAGTTGTTTAGCAAAATCAGTAGAAATTATATGCAACGTCAGCCGTTTGGAGAATAACCCCTCTTCCTGAGGGAGCCGTTACTCTGCTCAATCCTCTCCCCATCCCCTTCAGCGAATACTGCAGTGGTTTACTTTCCATGCTGACAATCCAGCAAGGTGGAAGGTGGAGGTCTGTGCATGAAGGGTACAGCAGGATCTGGACCCTCACTCATTTTACTTGTTTGAGGTGCAACACCCAACAGCAAAGGCTGCAGGCACGTCAACTCTTGCTTTTCCAAGACAGCCAAGATTGGCTGGGAAGTCAGAGTGAACAATATGCAGATTCCATGGGACCTACTCAGACCTCAGATGAAAATGGTAAAATGCTAGTAGACAACTACATTCACAAACACAGTGCCAATATTTAGGCACTTTTTTGGTCATAGTCTGCCACGGGAAATGAACCAAATTGCTCTACCATCACCTCCTGCTGTACTCTCCAGTAGATGGTGCTCTCTCATCCAAAGAGATTCCTTCTCTTAACAGGTTACAGAACCAACTGTGTTATACAGACAATTAATCCCTTCCCAACCCTTTTAAGAACCATCCGTAGGCAGGTCAGAGCATCTCCAACTACTTGACATAATAGTATGCTGTTAAGCACCTTGCTTTTGAAGGACATAACTTACTAACATTAGATACAACTATCATGCTTTCATAAATCACAGGTTTCTCCTAACAAGAACAGCAGTGAATCCATGCTGACAGATCTCTTTCTTCTCTCATTTTACAAGACAGCCATCTCATGCATTGGGCTAGAGAGCACCACCATGTCTACCTTAAACATTTTTAAAGGGCTTATCACCTTGACTTCTAAGCAATGAAAATGGAGCAAGATTAATACCAGATGAGTCAGTAAAAGGGAAAGAAATAGCTGGTTACATAGCTGAGTTAAATCAGTTTAAAAAGAGTAGCCATCATTGCTAATGACAGCTTGTTTAGCTGTAATTAGACCTAGATCATAAATTAGCAGTAGAACCTAAGAAAGAATCTGAAACAGGCGAGTACTTTTGCTGAAAATGCAAAGAATGCATTGTCTAGGTGCAAAATATCAAAGCAGAGGTATGAACTGAAGTAAAGAAGGAGAACAGACTAGTTGTCATTACCAGAAAAACAGAAAAAGCCAGACTAACGTAGCAGGAAAGAATGAAGAATGAGAAGAGGCTGAGTCATGACAGGTTTTAACAGTGAGAACAAGAAGCGGAAGTCTGATGCAACAAGGATAGGAGATAGCAAAAGGATTCAAAAGAAGCAGGAAACTATGATATTAGAAGTTTTGTAGCTGTAGTGCTTTGAATGTTTCTAATGTGCAGACAAAAGATGCGTTACAGATATCCAGTGAGAAGGGTAATTGTAACAGAACGCCCAGGCAATAGACCGTTCCGAGGCTGTTAGAGGAAGAGGGACATGTCAGTGCAAATAAGAGGAGGAATTCTATTCTGCTCTGACTCAGCCACCCTGGCATTAAATGCTTTTCCCATCACAAAACTCAGAAATAGCCTTCAAGCACCAATACTGTTTTTTACCCATGTGGGAGATTACCATAGATGTCAGCATAAGAGACAAAAAGCATTTACAGAGTGTAACTTTTTCTGTTGATATAGCTAACCCCTGAGGTTTACTGACAATGCAAACCGGAAAATTCAATTTTAGACATCATACCTGATAACGCAGTTTCCACGATTGGAAGCAAATATGACAATGGGGGAAATGGAAGATTCCAGTGCTCGGTGCAGGTATGTGAAACATTCAATATCCAACATGTGAACCTCATCTACAAAGAGTACACCTGGGACCAGCTCTGCAATGCCTTGATCAATGTATTTATTTACCACCTTATTTATCTCTCCTCGAAGTTTGTCTATCAGAACCAAAAGAAAATACATTAGTTGTTCTGCTAGTGAGCTATAGGTCTGTATGAAAGACTTAAGACAAAATTCTCCTTAAGTTTTCTCATGGGTTGGTATCTTACCGCCACAAGGCAAATCTCTGTGACACTACCATTCAGTGGCATTTAAGGCTGAACTGAGATCTATGGTTTCACTCCTGTATTGGGCAGACATCCATGCAACAAAATATTTTCAGATGGGACAGCAAAAATTCTAGCACTTAACTAGGATCATCTGTCTGCTCACACTGCTTGTGAAACAATGGTGGTGGTGGTGGGGAAATCAGTCAAACATCAATTTAACAAAAAGTTTCCAAGCATGACTGAAAAAAACATGACTGAAAGAACAAAACATTGCTACTGTGTTTCAGCAAAGCAGTTGTGTTTAGCCCTGAAAAATAGGGCTGTATAAAAATTCTGTGAACATATGGATCTCAAAGCCACACAAGATGTTACATGGATAAGTCTGACTTGAAGATAGGCAAAGTGACCTCTGGAATAGAGGAAACACTTCAAAAGAGCACCATTCAACTTAGGTACTGAAACAGACTTTGATCTGAATTTAGATAGTCACTTATTGAAACATCTTTTCTTTCACAGCAAAAAGGAGAATAGATCTTTCTCTAGATCTTTTTTCTCCAATGATCTAAAGGTGGGCAGAGCAGCAGTGTACATACAGCGTTAAGTTGATAGGCCACTGGTATGGAAGAGTCAATGCAAAAACCAAACCAACATTGGAGTCTTTAGGAGTCATTTTTCTACTCCACAGAAATACAGCACGGTCGCTTCACATAAGAATGCGCTCTGGCAAAGGATTTTTGATTTTTTTTGGTTCAGTTTGGCTCTTAGTAGGAAACGTGAACCACGTACTCTCTGTCAGCAATATTTTGAGGAGGAGGGTGGCACTTGCATTCTGCCTCTTTCTCCTCAGGAAGCTGCATGCAGAGCGCAGTATATGGAGTATCGTTATACATACAAAACAATACTGTGGAGTTACTGATTCCAGCTGCTGCAATTCTAGCAGCTAAAATCACCACTTTATGAAATCTGAGGCTCTATGAATAAATATTATGAAGGTATTAATCACTAGAGATGCTGCATGAATAACCCCATTTTAATCCTTTCCTAATTGGCAAAAATATAGGTTATGCTGGACTAGAAATACGATTTAGGATTCATACCCGTAATTTCAGTTTTCTTAGGCTTCATCAATTGTCCCATCATAGAAAGGATGTCTTGCCCACCCTAGGAAAAGAAAGTTACAGATCAACTATGAGGCCTGATAGTGAACACGCACCATCTGAACAAGAATCCTGTAAATCAAAAATAGATCGAAGAAATTGATACTTGGTTTCAGTACAGGTTGATTATTTGCCAAAGGTTCAGTCACTTCAATGCAGTGATATTCTAAACATTATCATTTAATTAGCTACCTCCTCATTCTTTCTTTAGACTTGCTCATTTGGAGAACACAGGAGACCAAAATGAGATACCCTCTTAAAAATTCACCTGTTTTTGTCCCAGAGAAGCTCACAAGAACTGACGGGGTCAGGGAAGAGAGACTTGGGATTGCCCGCTTGCACTGTAACTGTTAAGCCTGCCAACACAGGAACAATTATGCTTGATTTAATCACGTAAGTGATTTGGTTGAAAAAAGGACGTTTATGGAAACGGAGCAGGTTAAGTGGCTGTGATATCACACTGTTAGCCTTTGTTTAAAGATACTGCATTGCCATTGGGTTTTGTTTATGACAAAAGTGGAGTCCCCTCAATACTAGGTTTATGTTAAGATACTGCAAGTAGTAATTCCCTATTTTCAATTTTTTGCTGCAGTATGTGCAGAGCTCTACTGAAAAACACACGGGAGTTTCATGAGAAGTTATGAAACACTTCTGAAAGATGCAGGGCATTACCAGAATCTGCAGCAAAGTCAAAACTTAATGACCATTTATCAAAGTGCTTGTAGTTTCCCTTTCATGGCCACAAAACCATAAATACAGAGCAGAGGAAGTTAATCTACATTCAGAACTTTTAATAAATAAAATGATGCACACCTGATGGCTGTTGCTACCTCACTGCTCAGGCGTCTTTCCTTCATAATAGAAAGAAATGATCTCTTTCCCTGGTGGCAGCCCACGCTGCTCTTTTTTTGTAGGGGATGGGGGAAGATGGTGCAGGGAAGGAGAGAGGTAGGTCTAGATTATGCATTAACTGTGAAGGCAGTGGATCCCAAGTATCCATGTGGAAGCTCCTCTATGAACATAAGGCTGTTCTCTGTGGTGTTACAAAATGCACTCTGACAAATGTTCCATCACCAGGTGCATGAATCCTAACCTAGCAATGGCCTCGTTAATCTGGGTGCAAAGGTCACCGCTGTAATCAGCTGCAACAAGACATCCACACAAACAGAGAGGGGAGCTGGACTAGCTTTCAAGGTAAGACCTTTTCCTATAGTAGTAACCTCTTTGTAATGAGTAAGGGTATCTCAAAGCTTTCTGCATCTCCTCAATTATTCTAACTCTCCATTGCACGTTTGTCAAAGAGTTCTTCTGTAAAGATTTAACCTGTGCGGTTGGATACCTGAGGTCGAGCATTGGCCACATCCAAGTCATGCAGGGTGACATCCTGAATAATTTCCTTTTTCTTGTGCACATCACCCTTCGGCAAAGGAACATATTCTTCAGCCTCAAGGTCAAATTCCGTAGCATAGGTATCACACCTGCCTTGCCTCTGAAGAAAGGCAAAAAAGAGAACCCCAGCTATAGCATTAGATTCAATGCAAAAACCTTCACCGATACAAACTTGATAAAGCACTTTGTTCACAATTCTAGTCCTGACAAGCTTCAGCTGACAATTCAGATGCCCCACTCCCTGCTTAGCAACAGGCATATCCTGTCTACTGATCAAAGCTCAAAAACGCTCTTGAAAAATATCTGATATTTTCAGTAGTAAGAACGTTCCACTCTTCTCTCCCCTTCTTTTAACTGTATGCAATTCTTGCTAAAGAACAAATCCAGCAGATTAACTAGAGATTGGGAGAACTGTTCAAGACTCCTTTGTAGGTGGGTGATTTATTATACGATACAAAATATTATGCTCATCCATTAAACAGCAAGTATCGCTGTACACTACATTTTAAATCAGATATGAAAAGAATGCTAACTAATGCAGTGTTCCCTTCTACCTGTATATATCTTGTGGAGAAAATACCAGAAAGATAAACGAAAGATTAAATACACTGCACATGTCAGCCTGAAAATGACTAAAGTTGCTTGGGTTTTTTTTCCCTTCCCTTAAAGATGTCTTGATCTTACAAAAAAAGAAAGCTCATCCAGGCAGCATCAGCGATAGCTTCCCTGCCAGATGACCTTAATTGTGAACAAGATGACCACTTTCTTTTGGCACAAGAGACATTTTTCTCTCCAGATCAGAGAAACATTGTGCTCTTTTTAAAACTTCCATGTAACCGTTCCATGTCAATTAAGGTTAATAAATGAGAGCCTTCTAACAAAAGGAGAGAAGAAAAATCTGCAAGAATACATCAACCTGCATAGACGTGCAGAACTATTCCTGCTTTTACCTTGACAGCTCCACTGTTTGCTTCGATGTAAATAACATCACCTGTTTCCACTCGCTCCTTCTGCAAGCTTTCAAATATGCTTGGGTCCAGCTGGAGACAAGTAAATATCATAGTTAATTAGAACAGCTCCACATTATTATGATAATCAAGGAAAAGAAATTTAGTCTAAAGGTCCCTCCCATCAGACAAAATTAAAATACAACTGCCCCCAACAACGCATCTAGGTTTTTATAAAGCTGCAGCACTTGGAGTAGCAGTAGAGTAAAACTTATTGTAATACATGAAAGAAGATGCACCAAACTTATTTTCTTACAAAAAGATCTGCTATCTGAAGGAAGCAAGTGCCAAAAACATAATGATGCCAATTACTATTGTAAAGTATGCCACTGTAAAAGGTGGCAATACATTCAAACATAAGATGTGGCAGTTCCATTGCTTTCTAGTAAGTTTAAAAAAAATCTGGCTCTTGCTTCTAAAGCAGATCATACTACTTGATCTCTTAAGAGTGCATATCCTCTGTGGAGTTGTGTAAGGGAGAGCAACGATGTGGAAACATTAACGCTTTTGTTTCTCTTTGTGTTTATTCACTTTTGCTCTGCATTTTCTCGTTTTTCAGAGTAAATACATGCAAGTTGACACTTAACAGGCAGAGACACCTTTCAGTTCTCTCATATTCATTTTATTGACAGGGAAATTAAATAACATGGAGAGCGACTTGTGTAAGAAAACAATGGGAAAGTGGGTCTGAGTTGGCGACATACCAGCTCAATTTCTAGTTCTCCATCACATATTCAGGAGAGCTTATCTTCCCCACATGGAAAGAAGGGATGTGGCAGAAAGAACAATTTATACTGAAGTAGGCAAGGTTTATTGAAACTATCCTCAAAAATTAAGTTGAGTATCAGGAAAATAAAACCAAACAAGAGCTTTCTTATACAACTGTTATCATGAGCAAGAAGTTATAGTCACGGTCAGTGTAAACATATCACAGACCGAGACAGGTCAGAGCTCAGCTTCTCAACTCAGCCCCTTTGCTCTATGGTGCTAGTTATGCTGTAAAACTGTTCAGAATGTCTTCCTCCTTAAACTCTCCTTTGACTCACTGAAGACACACAAGTGTGAGCTGTCAAAAAGAAAAATAAAAGGGACTGCTACCTAAATGATGGGGTTATCCACAATTCAATTAGGAGGAGGCAAGACTACCATCTAAATATTGTAGTTAAAGTAGATAAACATACATGCTGAGAAGCAGGATAAAGCTGTCTAGCAAAAGAAACAGGCTCCTGGCATCCCCTCTCTACTGAGATGGAGATCAAGAACTTAAAATGGAGACAAAAGCTGCTGAAAAAAGACGACGCAGATCTGAAATACTGAAGGAAAATTTTGAGACTGTACCATACATACCTTCAACTGCTTAGTTCCCTTTGCAGTTTTGAGTCCTATAATTACATGGCTGATGGTTTTGCCATATCCTCCCATAGGATTTTCAGTCTCACATGGAGTTAGCTCTGTGACTTCTCCTTCATAAACCTCCTTGGTCTCTTTAATCCTCAGCCCTGCAAGAAATTGTTTAGGATAGTTTCAGTACACAAATCATGGGCTGTATACATGTAATTATTCTCACTTAGAAGTCTGCTGCTTTAATGCCACCAGAATGTTACATATTATTGGACTATATTACATTTCGTGGTAATTCTTTGCTTTTTAAAAGTAGAAAGATCAATTATTGTCCTATTCTAGGTGAGACTATTCATCCCACATCATGAGAGGGAAAGCTCAGCCTGAAATTCTGACCTGCAAAGCAGTTTATTGAGCTCCAAGAATTTGTTTTCTTTCTGTCCTTCAATATACCCACTTTTCCATGTCCCCCAAAAGAGATTTGCCTGATTTGTTCCCCCAAAAGAGGAGATTTCCCTGATTTGTTTAGATATACTAGAAACAGAAAAACAGTTCATCAAAATTTTGAAAATGAAGATCAGTAGCACTAATTTAATATGGAATCTTATGCAATTTACCTATCCTCAGAACAGCCCTGACAAGTGGGAAAAAACACACAGAAAGAAAAAGTAACTTTGCTAGAACTTTAAATTTTATCAGCTAAGTTAACGATAACATAAATTGATTAATAGGTACTGTATTAGAACCTCTTTAGAAAAAGTTAACGTACCATTTTAAATATTCTTCTAGTTAATAACAAAAGAAGGGCTAGATAAAGTTTAACAGAATCTGCTACAGTCCAAATACAAAGCTATTTCAAAATAGTTGACAGTGACATTCTTACTTTGCACTTTTTGAGATGGTTGAGAAATCCAGGTATCTGAATACTTTCTTTCTAGTCACAACTACTATAATCAACTAATTTTAAACTGATAAATAACACAGAGCCGAAGAGAGTTTTAAGGTTGCAGTGTTCCAAAGAAAAACCACTATCATCACCACCACCACCACTACAGTTATGCAGAGGTTCTAACTACAAGAAAGTTCAAAGAACCCACATCTGAAGAGACTTTATAATAAAGTCAGTATTTTATGAGACACACATGCCATACCAAAAATAATGAATGGGCTCTAACAAGATATAAGGAAGTCATCCTGCACAATCTGAGGTTATTAGGACTTTATAAAACTTTCCTTGTTCCAAAACTTGTCATGTTGCTTTGAAATAGATCAGACACTTCACCAGTCCTCTTGAGTTGCTGATAGGCAAATATAAAGGACTGACAAATACGAGTCTGTCTCCCTCTACCGGACTCAAATTAAGAACAGGATTTGAAATGTGAGAACTGGGTTAATTGTGAATAATACGATAGTTTCCTGGTAAGAAATGTTTGCTATTTCTTATTTAGCACTACATGAAAAAGTGTTATATAAATGAATTTCAGTAAATTTTTAAGTGTTTTTCCATGTATGCCAAAACATCTGACAAAAAAAACCAACCCTCTGAGTTACAAAATTGATCAACAATGCTGCATCACATAGGCTACGTGAGGAAGAGGTGTGGAGCAATATATGAATCTGCACAGTAAAATGACTGGTGCTAAGAACTGGACATTTTTTTTTAAAACAAAAAAACAAACACACAAAGTTTGAGTCCCAGCTCTTTTCTGGTCCCATAGATTGTAAGCCCATTTGTGTTTGGAGTATATTTTGCATGTTCCTAAGCACATCTTCCAGTTTCATTTCATCTGAAAATAATCCATTTCGCATACCCTGAGTTTGTTCCACAACGCAAATCAAAGCTGAGTCAGTGGGGACAGCTTAGAGATTTGCTTCAGAAGCACGACTCTGATCTGAACTAATGCACTCACGTAGATGCGTCCATAAAAGATATTTACAGATTAGCATAATCTGAACAAAGGTTATCAATGTTTTGAGCTTATTACTACTGTTCCTTTGTTTACAGATGAATCTGCATGTATTAGCTATGAACTTCATTCCCAAAGAGCTCTGTAACTAACACAGACGTTTCGTTCTCACAAATTAGAAGCATGAGTCTAAGGAGGAAATTAAGGGATATTTCATGGTTTGGCTCAATAGCACTATATGGAGTCAAATAGTTCTCGTTTGATTTACTGGCAGTTACAGTCTGGAGATACAGGGAACACATATGCTATTTAAGTGGCTATTCCAGTAGTTATTTTTTACTGCAACTGAGCTCTAACATTAGCTACTGTCAACATCCTTGCCAGCTGCTAATAAGCTCTTATACAGGTTTAATCACTCTCTGCTGAAGTTTTTTTAAACCTGTATGACAACTCCATCTTTTCATTTCCTACTCCGTCTTTTTATGTTTCTCACATACCATAAACTCTCTACTACACCCAAACAGTGCCTGGTAGTTAGACTATGTCAGGTATATTAAAAGACTACCAGCCATAATACTTCTGATAGAACAATTCTTAAGCTGGCACTGAAAATCAGTTTGAAAGAAGACAAAGAATACCACTGGAGTCGTCGTCTGGAGATTTACAAAACCTTATCTTGGCCAAGAATTTTAATAAATTCTGAGTCACCTCTGTTTCCTTATACAGCAGTGGGTCCAAACCAGTTTCCAGTTTTCTATCGTTTCCAAGAAAAAAGTTTTACGAGAGAGACTGATGTTAGCATCCCTGATCATATTTATAAACTGAGGTGGCTAAACCACCTGAAAGCAAAATGCACAATATGAGCAACAGATGATGAATATACAACCTGCTGATAAGGAATGATATAAAAAGATATATAAACTAGCTCAGTACAGTAGGTACTGACAGATATGCAAGCTGAAGTTTCTCTTGCACCCAGTCACAGCTGACGTTGCACTGTGCCTACAAAATTTTTCAGAAAATGCACCCTTTAAAATTGTTTATTTACCAGGCAATGAAACTGAAACAACTGATAAACTTATTGAAAGTGTTCCATTACAAGAGATAGTGCTTTACTGTCCCTTAAAACATTCTGGAGATTTTTTTTTTTTTTTCCAATAAAGGTCGTGTTATGAAAATGTGACAGAGAATTCAACAGAAAGGAATAAAAAGTTGGATCTTTCATTAACACCAATATTTGTTTAGAATTTTCTCTCTACTGACATTCAGGGAATGCAGGGAACTAACAATGTAGCTGGCTGTTAACTAGACAGATTTAAAATACTGCTATCTCTAGAAATGACAACACAGATGGCATAAGTTTCATCTGTTGGTTCAAGTTTCAAAATCTCTGACAGGGAACTTCATCACATCAAGGAAACACTGCAGACTACTTAGAGTCTGGCTTCCCTCCCCCAAGCCCTGCCAGATTTATGGTGACTAGAAGACCAGAGATTACTGAAAATTGCTTTCTTATGAAAGTCAACGGAATAGTTTTGTTTGGTTGCACCACTGAGAGATTTCTTCACCTTACTGCTATGAAATACTTAGATGAAGTCTGAGGGGAATAATGATACAGAAGCCAAGAAAATTAACTGTTAATACGTTCAGTACTAAAGTCAACTAGGCTATCTTTAGGCAATCCTCATAAACAAGGTCCACTTCTAACTGCATTTATCAGCTGTCAGCAGCAATCATATAAAAGATTGTAGATACTCAGTGGGCTGTGTTGCAAATTTAACCAACCTATATCAAGCTTGTAAAAGCCTTGTGTCTTCCTCTAGAGCTGAGGAAGATATTAGGTTAAGGCATTTATTTCGCTGGCATGGAACTCACTTTGTGCTCATCCGAAATAATAAGTTAGGCTGAACGTTGCCATTTGGGAGTCCCTGCTTAAGACTGTTTGCTTACTACGGTGAAATCATTAAAGAAAAAAGGAGAGAGCACTTTGCCGTCTACCAATATTTCTGTTAACATAAAAAAACTAAAATAGCTTTTCTTTCAGCTTTTTTGAGAGCCACAGACAAAACCAGGAGATGAATCTGGAAGTTGAGAAGTGAGTCTGGGGAAGAAGAATGAACCAAAATAACTGTGGGATATGATGACTAAATTATGTCTTATATGCAGAAAACCCTACCGTCTCCATTAAGGGTGGAAGACGTTCACCCAGTTAAGATGAGCACTGAAAAGAAGAACAGGCTGTGATCTGACAGCCACCAAGGCCACTTAGAAGCTTTTCCTTTTTAGATTACGGGGCAAAAACAAAACCAGAATCACAGAATGGCTGAAGTTGGAAGGTACCTCTGAAGATGATCTAGTCCAACCCCCCTGCTCAAGCAGGGTCACAAATCATATAAATACTTAATTCTTCTATTTTTTCTGAAACTTACCAATTGCCCTCCGGAAGTTTTCCATTAGGACTTCTGTTTTCTTGATCTCAGTGGAATAGACCTCACTTCCAACCATAGGACAAAAGGGAACTTTACTTCCCAGTTCCTGAGCAATAGCTAAAGCTAAAGCAGTCTTCAAAAGAAAGGAAAAAAATTACGCACTTCATTTTTCATGAGAACAAAGGATTCTTTCTCCACAGCACCAACTTCACTCATCATATCCTATTTCATCCAAACCATCACTTTAATACTACTCCTGTTCTGTCTGACTTACAGACTTCTCACATATAACTACCACCCCACACCAAACAAATTCAACACACATAAAGTAGCTTTTATCTAGGACTTGCACAACACTTTAAAGAAACAATACCAGGCATTTGAATTTGACATCTGGTACAAAAGGCAATAAGCGTTAAATAACAAGAGAAAAACAAAACAAAGCAAAAACTTTTAAGGCCTCTAATACTAAATTAACTTCTAAGACTTTTCTTCAGAATGCACGTTACATATGTGTTTGGTTAATCTATATAAGATAGTTTCACGCTAATGATGCCTGAACAAACCACTGCATACCGCTACTGTTGAAGCCATGGCAAAAATCAAAACATAAAGCAAGAAACCATGGCAATACAATCATGAAAAAACCTCCAGTAGATGGAAACCTCCTGCAACTACTGCCCTACAATGGTTTTGACAACAGATTGACCTAAAATAATTTGGGGATACTTTACTCCATATCAAAAGAAAAATAATACCTTGCCAGTTCCAGGAGGTCCTGCCAACAGCACAGCTCTTCCAGCCATTTTCTTGCTTTTGATTAATTCCACTATAACCCCACATGCCTATAAATTAAGTAAACATTTAAACTGTTATGAAACGCATTGCTATAGTATCTTTCGTTCCAGTGTTATTTAAAGTACTTAGAGATATTAGGCTTTGAGAACCCACTAAAATTAAAGAAGACTTCAGTTTTAAGCATATAAAAGTGAAGCAAGATCAGGGAGACCTACTTCTTGCAATCATTTTATTTGCTGAAGAGATTGAGAAAAAAGTCACAAGCAACAAAACCCAGATGTAGAAGCACAGACTTCCGTCAGTCCCAGGATCCCCCGGTCCCTCCCAGGACTACACACACACACTAAGGTTTAAGAATGAAGCAAGAAACGGCTCTGTGACTTTCAGAAAGACAGAATGGCTAAAGCGCCGGCCCGGGGCCAGCCGTCAGACTGCAACTGAAGCGCCGGTCCCTAGCTGCACCAAATCGCTGACTTTAGGCGGGCTTTCCTGCTTTCCATACCTCAATTTCTACGCCTAAAACCCGGGACGCTGTCACCTGCCCGCGGCGCCGGGTGATACAAGAGTAGCGGCACAAGGAGCAGCCCAGGGCTGCCCGCGCCGCTTCCCAGGCAGCAGCGGAGTAAGCGGAGGAGGCCGGGTCGAGCCTCGCTCGCCGAAGGGAGCGGGACGAAGGGGAAGAGGGGCACCCGGCGCGCACAGACCGCCGTCCCGAGCGGGCCGGGCCGGGCCGGGCAGGCCGCGCCGCCGCTCACCTCCCGCGCGTTCTCCTGTCCCACGAGCCCGGCGCCCGCCGGCTTGGCCGTGCCGCTCTCGTCCAGCCCCAGCCCCTTGACGTGGCTGTGGGCGGCGATGCGCTGCGTCTTCGAGGTG
The DNA here is from genome assembly GCF_040807025.1 of Struthio camelus. Classification (NCBI taxonomy): domain Eukaryota; kingdom Metazoa; phylum Chordata; class Aves; order Struthioniformes; family Struthionidae; genus Struthio; species Struthio camelus. Next base: position 7,421,871 of record NC_090955.1, on the reverse strand, counting down.
CTCTTCACCTCCTCGATCTTCATGGCGGGGGCCGCTCCGCTCCGCGCCGCACTCCCCGCACGCGGCCCGCGCGTTACCAAGGCTCCCGGCGCGCGGCCGCCTCGGCCCGCCCCGCCGCCCCATTGGCCCCCGCCCCGCCGCTCCCGATGCTTATTGGGCGCGGCGCCTGCTTGTCACCCCGGGCGGGTGCTTTTCTTTTAGAGTCCGTCTACCCGCTTCCGCGCGCGGCGCTTCGGGAGGGTCCGGCCGGGTGCGGGCACCGCGGAGGAGCCGGGCCGGGGCCAGGCAGGGCCGGTGGAGGGACTGGGCGGGTACCGTGACGCCTGGAGGGGAAATTCAGCTTTTCTTTGCTCGGCAGTCACCTTCCCCTTCGCTTAACCAGCCTGGGGCTCTGCAGGGTCCTGTGGCCGGCCACGGGGCAGGCGGGCGAGGGGAGCGAGGCCTTCCCGAAGCCAGCGCCAGGCCTAGCTGCGAGAGCGGGCCGCCCCCTCGAGGAGGGCTTGCTCGGTGTTTGTCTGCTGGGAGTCTTGTGCTGAGTTCTGGTTCTCCACCTAACTGAGAAATAGTTATGTTTTTCTGCATATCCAAAGCATTTCTTTAAGCAGCTGTGGTTTTAGCTTGGCTTTCATACAGCTCGCGTGTGCTGTGCCTAGACCAAAAATGCCCTCTTTCTGGGCTTTATGATCTCCTGAAGTGGAGGGAAAAATACTTCATTTTCTCAACAGGTAGCTGCAGAGTTTACCCTTGTTTCCTTAGCTGTGCAAGGCTACAGCTTTTATACTTGTATACCCTACTGCTCAAGTGATAGTGGTCTAGCAGTAACTGCTGCCTCTGCTGTTTAGGGTTCAAATGCCTGAGATGGACATGTCTGACTGTGAAATCTGAGACAGGACCTCGGAAGCTGCTATTCCAGCAATTTACTAGTGTTTATCATCCCCGTTTGTAAATGTTGGGATTGCTGTCCCAAAAAAGGAGATTCTCTTCCAGTGAATTTGTTGTAGTTTGTGCACTTGATTGTAAAGCAGCGGCTGTGCTTGTAGTGTTCAAGGTTAGCGGGTGAGTGCGATAAGATGCTGGGTTGCTGTCTGGTGTGCCACGGGATAATGCCCGTTCAGCTCCTCTGTGGCCTGCCAGGGCGAACTGCCAAAGCAGCTGGGTGATAGTATGAGCTATGAGAGTGGCTTCTAGAGGCGATGGGTGTTGTATTTGAGTTTACAAAAGCCTGGTGAACACTTTTAGTCATCTTCTTTTTGTCTAGGGGCCTCCATTAGTTGTTATTCATTTAAAAAAGAAAAAAAGTTATTTGCTGCTTTCTTTTTTTGATAACTTGTTCTATCAATTTATATTTACATAATCTAGCTTAAATTGCAATTAGAATATAATTGCACACATATGGCATAGTTCAACACGTTTGTAAGAGTATCATCTTCTGTGACTGTTTAGCTAAGAATTCCTCTTGAACCTAATAAATATAAGCTATCCTTTAAGTAATTAAAAAAGTATGTATACTATTGGGCTCTTTACATCCTTTTGGGGCTATATCAGTCACAGAATACAAATGCCTAATATACTAAACTGCAAATTCTCTTTTGTATAAGAGCAAATAAACAGCTTTGATTTCTCTAGTGCATTGAACTGCTGCAAGTGTTGTGGGTAAGTCCGGTCAGAGTTCAAGTTTTTGCTGATTCTAGGAAAAAAAAATAGCAAATTCTCTAAGACTTCTGCTACGCATGGCCCTCCTTTTAAAAAAGAAGGGCTGGTAGCGGGTGAAATACATAGCCATTAGTTCAAATGGAGTGTATGGACAGATTTCAGTCTAAGTCATTATCTTGTTTGAAGTTGCAGTTAGGCCATTTCTGAGACTACGGTGTTCCAGAGTTTACTTGGTAACATTTCCTTGTTTCTCTGTGATGGATTTCTGAGTATAAAAATGTAGAGGGCAAGGACAGAGAATTGCTGTTAACTATCGTTATAATTTAGAGGAAGAAGAGAAATATTCCATTTGTGTAAAGACCAGATATGCTGCAGAAGAATCTTGAACTCTAGAAATACTAATGCAGTTTACAGAGTATTTGATAAAGATCAGTAGTGTAGCCATTTAGCATGAGAGGAAACTGAAAAACAGAAGTGTTAAATGTTTGTCTAACAACATAATGTTTCCAAAATAGAATTGGAATAGAGCCTAACAGTCAGGCTGCTAGTGACCACCTCTGTTCAGTAAATAAAACTAGTGCCGTGTTGAAGGCACAATTTTAGTACTGACTGCAGAGATTGTTATGAAAATGGTTTGGGTTTGCATTTGCAGTAAAAGCTGATATTTCAATTAAAAAAAAAAACAGTAAACAATTGTTTGTTTGGCAGAAGTGAGGCTGGTTTCTCCCTCTTACTTGCCTGAGTTGGTATCAATTTAAGAGACTTTCTCTCATCCATAAGCTATGATTGGTTTGGCACATTTTATTGTATTGATTATTTTACTCATTCCATATGTTCTTTGAGCACCATACTGAAAATGCAGTTAAAGGGCAGAAAGGAGTACCTTTAGGTGAGGGAAAATAAACAATAGTCCTTTAGACCACACAGGATTAATTGTTTATTCCTCAGAAAGAGCAGAGTACAAGTGGAACTACTGGAAAGCTTAGAGTGGAACTTAAATAGCTTAAATGGTCTATTAAAGTTGATGTCTAATGTGTAGTTATGATGCATCAGCTTGAGAAATAGTGAACTGCGGCCTAATGTGACTTTTGTGATCTCGAATAGCTAACATACTTATTAGAGCAGGGGAGGGTAAAATTATTTTGTTGAAAGGCATGAGTCATCTTTCTCCTTTGTCCATGCCAACAAACGGAACATAAGTAGGTTGTGAGACCATTCTGTCCATCTCATATGCTGTTATAGATGCTTTGAGCATAATTTAATATTTCACTATCCAGTTAACCAGAAAAATAATACCTTTCGCTAACAGTCTGAACTACTATTCCCCAGGTTTAATCAACTCATTTTACCAACATTTCCCGGCCCCCCCCCCCCCCCCCCCCGCCAAACCGTTTGAGGTCTCTTATTTGGCACAGACGTCATGTGATACCCGATGTGGGAGCTGGAGACTTGAGAGCTGTTTTCCTAGACTAAATGTTTGAGGTTACAGGACATGGCCTAGTTTCACATAAGCTTTCAAATTTCAATGGGACATGCTGAATCCTGAAACTGTCAAATAGTGTATTATTTTTAGAGTGAGAGAGAGTATGTGTGTGTGAGTGTGTGAATGACCTTTACATTTTTACCCTATCCCAAAAGTCTGACTTCCTGCCCTTTCTCCCCTGAGTCCTTAAAAACGTTAGCAATTAAAATGAACACTTTTAAGGAAGAAATTCAGTATAGGAGAGAGAAGAACTGGGAAGGGGAATGGTACATTGAAGAGAAAACAAGGAAAACAGCTAAATGCTATAAACGCGTTGCTTTGTGACAGATGCAGAGAAATAGAGGACTTGAGATTCTTTAATTTTTGCCTTGTTCCTCTCTGCATCTTAGTAATATCAAGATCTGTGTGTCATTTCCTTCCCTGCTCCACAAAAGGAGCTGAAAGCTTTTTCTACTCTTCATCAAAGAAGGAGGAGTGATGAATCTTAACAAACGCTCTCTGTTAACTCCTAAATCTGTAACTAATTCTAAAACTAAGTGAACAGAATGAAGCTGTCTGAACACATAAAAGTGCTCATGTCTCTATCAAGCTTCTCCTCCTTGCTATTGGTGACATGAGTGTATTAATTTTACAGGTACTGTGTAGACCTTGATCTTGCAAAGAGCTCTGCCTTCAGATAATACTTTGCAAAATCAGATCCAGAGACTGCAGATTCCTTGACAGAGGTATGTTTTGAGTGGTACCAACAAAGTTGTGGGTACAGTAGCAAACTTATGTTTTTTCCATTAAAGTGCAAGCTGTTTAAAAGTAAATTCCCTTCCACCCAAGGACAATTGCCTTATCTAGAGAGTTACAAGTCTCTCCTGTATCTAAAGGGAGAAAAATGAGAACAAACGCATGTTCCCACCTTACAGCCCTCCTTCTTGCAGGTCACTGCTAAGAGTATAAGGCTATTAAATAAATGCAACTGATTTTGTGAGCAGTGGAATTAAATAGACTTTCCCATGGATTTGTCTTCCTTCCTTACATACCCTTAACAAAAACAATTCTGTTTTTTGCACATGAATTCTGTCCTGTATCCCTCTGGTTGTCTGGGCAAAGAACAGCTCTTGCTCTGTTTCACTAGTAAGCTGGCAGCCCAAGCAAAATGGGTGACACCTGAGCTCGTGCTGTAGTCTTTTACGCTGTGTGGGCCATTGAACTGGGCCTTGCCTTTACACGGTTGCCAGTTTTCACAAGAGATGTAGAAACTTATCTGTAAGACCGCTATCGTTTGTTAGAGTTTGTTTGAAGATGGCCAGTATTTCAGCTGTGCTGGGAGGACTGATGGATAATGCATAAGCCTCTTTTGCTTAAGAATTGGACTGGTATGTTACCTTTTTTGACCTTTTGTGTTAGATGAGTTCAGAAAAATCTAATAATTAATGCTAAAAAGAATTAGACAGTATGTTTCTTATATGAATGGTATGTAGTATGATATAGTAATATCTCTGTGAATTATAACTGTGTAAGGCCTTTTCTTAAGGGAGTAAATGTATACTTTCCCTTAACTTTGCAAGTATGTATTGATATAACAGATTGAGACATGCAGGGCAGTGAAGTGTTCATGAGCTATGAAGCCTGATGATTTAACAGGAAGCTGCTCAAAGCCTGGGAACTTGGTTTGAAAAGTGACATTATGCTTAATTCAGCTCCCATGGCAGAACTCCCATCAGGCTGCACTATTCTGCTAAAGAAACCGATTAACCAGGCTAGCTCAACCCATTGGCAGTAGCCTTTGTGAGTTCATTTCTTTCCTGTAGGGAAATAGCACTGAGAGCTAGGAATGTCTGCTGCTTTTTTTTTTCTTTTCTTTTTTTCCTTCCCTCCCCTCTGCCACTGAATCATTGACTGTGGCATGTTGACTTCCTGGTGTTTGGCAAGGAGGAATAATTTCTATCCAGTTCTAAAGCCCTCTGAATTCTTTCATATTGAAAATAGTTATGAGGCAACTTTCTTTGTACAAAAAAGGCTGGGATTTGGAGTCAAAGCCTAAATTAAAACCATGGTATTGAGAATAACTTTAGGCCAGTCATCTTGCATTTTTGGCTCAATTTTTTCATTAGTTATTGAGATGTGAATGCTAAATACTATTAGCAATGTATGTTACTGTATATAGGAAGCAAGAAAATGACTTTGCTCTTTTAAAAAAAAAAAAAGTGTAGACTATACCATAAGGTTAGTCTACCTAAGACATCTATGGGAGGTCCATAACGCAGTTCTAGTGTCATTAGCTTGTAACAGCTGTAATCATTTGAAAAGGTAAGTTAGGATTGCTTTGTAGTCACCATTGAAAGTGCAGAGCACCTGTGTTAGGCTTGACTGTGTAATGTGTTTGGCCCTGTGTGCCTGCTGGGAGCTTAAACCAAAACCGCAATACCGTGCACCTTCCCTCAGCCTTTGAAACGCCCTCGAGCAGTTCGGCCTCTCGAATGGCTGTCTGTCCATTTTCTTCGTTTGCAGGAGACCTGTTGAGCGGTGTGGCTCATCTTGGTTATTCCTGATGCCTTCAAGGTACGATCGTTAGGAAGCGTCCTACACAAGCGAAATACTATTACAGGCAGAGAGGAATTACGCAAGCCTGGCAACTAGTGATTAAGGGTAAAAAGAGAGTTATTCGGCCAAAGCTCGATCTTGCTTTTTGGTATGAATCTGCCGAGCCCACGTCACTTGAGAATCGGATTTCGGAGCAAATACAGCTGCGTGTTACGATAACGGGAAGGTGAACGCGAGCACCCTCGGGCCCGGGGGTGCTGGCCGAGCAGCCCTCGAGCGGCGCGTTGCGAGGCGAACGCGAGCGGCCCCGGAGGCGGCCGTGGCCGGGTGACCGCGGCGGCTTTGGCCTCGTCGGGGAGGTCCCCTCGGCGAAGGAGCCGCTGCCGGGTGTCGAGCCCCAAAACGAGGAGGAACCTGGGCTTTCTCGTCAGGTCTCCTCGGGCCGGGCCGGGCCGGGCCGGGCGCGCGGCACCTTTAAGGCTCGTTTTAAGGCGCCCTGGGCCCCGGCGGCCGGAACGGCGGCGGCGGGGCCCGCGTTGCCGCCGGGGCGCTGTTGGGAGCGGACCGGCCGGGTGCAGCGCCGCCATGGCCGCCGGGCCCGCGGCTCCGCGCCGCCTCAACGTGAACGTGGGCGTCCTGGGTCACATCGACAGCGGCAAGACGGCGCTGGCGCGGGCGCTGAGCACCACCGGCTCCACCGCCGCCTTCGACCGGGCGCCTCAGAGCCGCGCGCGGGGCATCACGTTGGACCTGGGCTTCTCCTGCCTGCGCACGGCGCTGCCGCCGCAGCTGGGCCCGGGCCCCGGCGAGCTGCAGTTCACGCTGGTCGACTGCCCCGGGCACGCCTCCCTCATCCGCACCATCATCGGCGGTAAGGGCTCCCGCCGGCCTCGCCGCCGCCCCTCTCTGCGCGCCGGCCGGCTCGCCTGCGCTGCCTCACGGGGAAGTTCTGGCTCTGTTCTGGCCTGTGGAGACCTGGCAGGCAGCGTTGAAGCAGCGCCCTTGCGCTCTGTGCGCGCCCCCGTCTAAGCCGTCAGGGCTTGGTGCGGCCTGCGGGGCACGCGTGCCCCGGGCCCCTTCGCTGCGGGCCCTGAGGCCGCAGCCCTGGGCCTAGCAGGCCTCTGGGGCTCAGTCACTGTTTTAGCCTTCGTCAGCAGTAACATAGGCGGTGACTCTGAGTTGCTTTAGAGCTCATCTCGGGTTGGTTTCCCTCTAGTTCTAAAAGCACCATCCCCGCCTCGCGTGCAGAAAGAGCTGAGGGGTTGCTGGTGCTTGACTGGGTTTCTGAGCGGCTAGCCTGAGATGCAGACCGGTTTAGCTTTCACAAGGTGTGAAGTAAGGCCCCTTTCAACAGCCCTGTTGCTCGCAAATGGTATTTGCGGTATTGCATTGCGCTGTTATTTGTGTTTGTTCTGCGTAGGATAATGGACACTTAACTATTGCTTGATTTCAGCAGCAGTAAAAAGCTCTGTAGCGTTTATCTGTGCTCTGCTGTTCTGCAGCCGCAAGGGAGGAGTGGCTGTGTGCTGAATTTCAGAAATCTCTGGTGTCTTTATATCTTATACCTTACACTTACAGTTTTCATTCTGGAAGTGATTGTAAGCGCCTGATTAGCTTCTAAAGAATGAGGTTTATTTTGACAAACAGTAACTTTTCTTGGGAATACTGATAGAGACGTGTAGTTAGATGTTCTTTTCTCCAGAAGAAAACTAATCCGAGCAGGAGAAGCTTCCTCATGAAGAAGACTTTGGAAAACTTGGAAAAACAGTTTTTGTTACTATTTCAGAGATTTTTTTGGGGGGGGTTGCTTGTTTAATACATAGACTTATTTGCTTACTATCTATTGTTCTTATGAAGAAGTTTGGAGGTCTCCACGCTGGATGAATAACAGCTAGGCAAACTTCATTATTGATAGACCGTGCTGAGAGAAGAAAAATATGTGGGCGGTGGACTAGCTGGCATGATAGTTTCCTTCCCAGCAAGAATGATCCTGTACAGGTAGCAATTCAGACATATATACATGTCAGGGTCATTTAGTTCCAGTTATTCCAGGTTACATATTTTAGTAAAAATATTTGATTAGCATGATTTACAGCAATTCTCTATATCAAGAAACAGAACTGTAAAGAAAATGCAGTGTGACGTTAATTTCTGGTGCTTTAAGCTAAATATTTCAATTGTCTGCTTGACAGCATGTGCTTAAATCTCAGTAGTGGGTCTCTTTAATTTTTACCACTAGACTTAAAAAGTGAGACCTCGATGTTAAAATCTGATCTGTGCTGGTGGGGCTCTTCAGAGCTGTTACGATTTTAGTACGGTTCTGTGGCATTCAAACTGAAGCGTAGTATATCCTATGTAACAGGATACAGCCTTCAGCTTTTAGGGGTCAGTATTTCAATACTGCCAACTTTTCCAGCTTTTCGGAAGTAGAAAGCCAGGCCTCCCAGGTTATGATACTTAAATTCAGATTGTTTTCATCTACTTTCTAATCATGATTTCTCAGGGTTCTCTATTTCAAGCTTTTTCCTTACTACCAGGAGGCTATTGCTTTTTTTTTTTTTTAATTTTCTAATGGAATCTATGATTTTTTCTGTCATTACAGATTTTCTGCAACTAAGGCTTTTAAGTAAAATCTAAGTGCAAAGTGCTGTATCTTCCCATATTTACTCTGCACCTCAGATTTCCCACAGCTCTTTATAATACTGCTCTTTTGCAATTCAGTCCTGAGAAATCTGTTCATGTGAGTTAACCTATAGAAAAACTAGAGCCAGGAGGGCTGTAGGGAAGGGAGCAGGATGTGAGGGACTGGAAGCAGGGATGAGGGCCGAGGGCTCTGTGGCAGCAGGAACTTACAGGAATGAGAACATGCCATTGCATGCTCTTACTACTTAAAGCTCTGTTTTTCCTCCCTTGAAGGTTGTCTAAGCTGGTTGGCTCCCCCTTGAGTGCCCCCATCTTATGGGATTGCTGTCTGCTGTGGCTGGGAGGTACCAACTTCAGTCTCAAGTCTCCCACCAGACAACTAGCCTACGGGTTCCCCCTCAGGACCGCCTCACCAGCTCTGCATGGGAAGCCAATTGTCTTTTCTAGTTTCAGGTCTTCCCTTCCAGGGGGCCTTTTCCTCAGTGGTCTCCCAGGCTGTCCTCTGGTAGCAATGCCGTTCTCTCTAACTGGCATCTTTCTTGTGCTTCCAGAATGCTACCAGGGTTAATTCCTTTGCTGTAACAAGGCTGATAAACCCATTTACAGATTAGCTGAAACGCTTTATTTACCGTTCTTTAACATATTTCTGTGTCTAGATAATTCTTAAAGTGAATTTTTCATGGCCAAATCTAGTATTCTTGCATTTCTGTCATATTACGCAAGGTAGTGCTTGACCTTGGTAAGTGCTTTTCACAGCCACTTACCAGATGCTTCTGTGGAGACAACACCTTAGGTTTAAGTGAATGCAGAATATTTGAGCAGTAACCAAATGGAATGGAAAATGGAAGTCATATTTCATTCTGTGTGGCTACATTTTTCTTACAGAGCTTGTCCTTGAAAACAAAATATATCAAGTGTTAAATCAAAAGATTTTTTTTTTACCTGCATGCTAGGAATTGGAAATGTTGCAGACAGTTCCACCCAAGATACTTTCTTAAACTCCTAACTGGAAGGTGATAGTCAAGGTTGGAATGGAATAAATGACAGGCACTTGACTTATTATATTGTGCTGCTTGCTTGAATTTAAACCATACTGGTTTGTTTTCCAGCCACAGATTATTGCGTCTGATGTTGCAGGAAGGTGTTAAGTTATTGTGGATAGGTGTGTGGTTTGGACTGTGCCATGCATTTCACTTATGTGCACTGTTCTTGTGCACAGCAAGTCCAGAACTTTAATAGTATTTTTAGCAATTTTGAGACTTTCTCCAAGCGGTAGCAAAAGATTGATTGTCATGTATCAAGCAGTGCAGTAAGCACTGTATTGATAGCATTTTGTAGTCTTAAAAAATGCAATGCAGCTATTTATATTATTGCTCTGCAGGTTTGGAGTGGTATTTTTTCAGAACTTCACACCAGGTTGAAATAGCCTCTGTCACAGTGCTGCAGATTTTCTTAAATTTCTGGGTTTTGTTCAGTCTCAGCTCTCTGAGCTTCTGCAAAGCTGATGCTAGTTGCCTTCATCAGTGTAAAACAAGACTTGCTTTTAGCTTTGTTTGTCACAGCCCTGTGCATCCAGTAGGGTCCCGAATGGTTTCTCAAATGAGTTCAGCAGCAGAGGATGCCTGCAGAGAGGTTAGATGAGTTAATCTTTCCAAAGAAATTCAATCCCTGTATTTCATTTTAAGACCACTTTGCGTAGCAAAGTAGTTTAAGCAGGAGCAGATTTGGTCCTTGCTGCTGCTTGATTTCATGCCCTTGCAAGGGTCAGCGCACTAATAGGGGAGAACACGGTTACCTCACCCTCGCTGCCTGCACCAGCCCCACACACAGGCAAGCCGGCCGGCTGCCGTGTTTGTTTTAGATGAGCTGTTTTCAGATGCCCTTTATTTGTTTGATTTTGAGATGAGCTCTCAAAGAACTTCTTGGAGGAAAGGGGGGGGGGGGGGAAGCTTTTTTTTCCCCCTGTGAAGTTCAAAGGACAGAGTAGCCTTATAGGGTTTTAACGGGAAAGCAACTGCTTGACCCTGGTTGTCTAAACCTGTGGGGGAAATTCTGACAAACTTGTAGTTTTGTAATCCTTATGCCTGTCTGAACCTTTGACCTTTTTACTTTATGACTAGAGCTTCATTGTCACCGCTTGTCCCTGCAGTTCCTTTCAAAGAAAACTGCCTTGCAAGTGTCTGTTTCCACTTTGCCGCTGTGTCCTGTTAAGGAAGGGTATTAATTCATACCTGATACATTGAAGGGGCCAAGACTTTTGAACTTGCCCAAGAGCTTGGGGAGGGGGAAATAAGCATAGCAAAAGCATGTCTTGCTGATGCAAATGAGTACAATGAAAACAGTCTTGGGAGATCAAGGGAAATGTAGGTTTGCTACCAGCATTCAAATTCAGTCAGATACAGATTATTTGTAATATTAACCTAAAAGTACCTGGTTGTCTTGCTGAGTTTGTTGTAAGCTGTTAAGAGGATTTGTTAACTCGGGGTTAGTTTTGCATTACTCTCATTTAAAAAAAAATACTTGCATGGATATGAACTTTGCTTGTTGACGAGACTTTTTTTTTTTTGTCCCAGGCGCATAGACAAGTAGAGTTTTGCTAGACCTTTCTTAATCAAATCCTAGTGACCAAGAGTCTCTAGGATTTTGGTGGTAGTATGTGCAGCCTCTTGTTAGTGGGTGGCTGAGACTGGAAGGACCCTTTTTGTCACTGAAGTCTACCTGTTGTCAGAGGAAGAAGGAACATTGTTCCACTTTGAGAGTCAGTTGTGCTTCCTCAAGATAAAAGTTCCTGGAGCAAGTGGCCATTTGTGAGTGGGTTTTAGAAGGGGAGTGGGGAAATAGATGGGTTGTGGGTAGTTTCACCAGGTATCTAATTCCTACTTGAAGTAGCAGATACGTTCCTTTTAATGCGTATAGTAAAACAAACCAAAGTAGCATTGAAATGGTTAGAATATGTAGAGATGGTATAAATCCATTTGTGTACATTGTAATTCCTTTAGTAATTTTAAGCCTTTATCTATTGGTGAGTGAGGTGCCACTGTTAATTCTGTTGCGCACAAGTGGACTGTTTGTGCGGTGGTGTGTACCTGGCTAGCTGTTGAAGAGGAGTATCTGCTCTGTAGAAACATTTCGAAATGCACCTTTCTAAAGGGCTGTCTCCCTTTGAACTTAAAAATCCCGATGAACTGCTCTCAGTTGCTCAGGGGCTGCATTCTGCTGCATAAAGGTGTAACTAAAATTTGTGTGGAGGCCTTTTGCTGCTGAGTGAGCATGTTTGAGGGAAACCTGTCCTGGAAGAAAGAGTGCTTTGTGGTGTTTGATAGATATCATTCTGGTCAGACAAGTGACTGGAGAGCTGTGAGGACTCTCTGGCTGTGAGCTTGAAGTGAAGATAACTTAATAATGAACCTCAGTTTGATGGAAATGTATTAAACTACAACTCTTATGTAATAGGCTTTATATTCTTGAGCTGTGATATAGTAGTTGATGTTATGGAAATACTCTTGGGCCAAGAGTTCAACATTTCCAGCTAATACTAGTATGTGTGCTTGCTTAAACCCTATTGAATGTGTGTTTATTGTTCTTGTAAATTTCTAACATTGCTATGTATTCAAAAATGCAAATAAATAAAAGTTTATTTCTGTAAACGAAATCACTTTTCTCTTGAAATTGAGACAGTGTCTTTTTTTAATCGCTTTAAGGAATTCTGCTGGTGCCCGATACTTGTGTGACAACTTAAAAACATAATAAAAACCCCCCTTTAAATTAAAGCCAATTTTTTGACTAAAGGGCTATGTATAAAGAAGAGCCAGGTGGTATAAAAATATTGCTGCTTTTTAAAAAAAAAAAAAAAAGAGTCACCCTCTCCCAAGCCCCCCCCCCCCCCCCCCCCCCCCCCCCCCGCCAAAGGAACTCTGTCTCCTGGATATTGCGGTGCACAAGAGGGCAGTGTTTGCTTAGTGTAGGCTCTTAATGATCAGTACGTAGGGTAACGGGTCAGCCTGGATGGAGTGACCTTACTTTGAAATGAGACAAAATTAAGTACCAGGCTTGGAACGGAACTGTGGCTTACCTTCCCCTTTCCTACAGAAAACTAACTCTCTTCTAAAGAAGCTTAGTTTTGTTTTGTCTGCAGTTTTAATGGTAGTTCTTTATACCTTAAATAATTAAACCAAAAAGCATAGGCCTCTGTCTTGTGTGTTGCATGACAAAAGCAAGTAAGGTAGAGGAGACAAAACAACTGGTTTTCACGGAAGTCACATGTGAGGGGGATGACTCTACACCCGCATAGACAGGGCCAGATTTGTTTTTGTCATACATTTATGGAAAGATAATCTAGTTTAACTTGTAAAGCAATTGGAGATGTGGGAGCAATGGTATTTTGTGTGCGCATACCTATTTTACCCCTCCCAAGGTCACTTAACAACTAAGTGAATGCAAGGTAGTTGTACTAAGCCCTTTCTGAACTGTTCCTGTGCTGTACAAGGCTTCTTGTGTAAGACTGGAGTAGACTGAAACTTCTTTTCAGGTGTGTGTACTGGGATATTTTTAAAATAGTGGTTCTCACGCAGAGTTTTTAATCTATTTGTATCATAACTTTCATGGTCAACACTAATTTTTCCTCTTTAGGTGTTACTTCTCATTTCTGCGTGTAATAACTCTTTTATTAATGGTATAGCAGTGAGACTAGTCTACTTGGCTGTTGCAATGTGTTGTGCCCTCTTCTGTTTTTTTGAATTGAAGCAGATTTCCCTGTTAGAGTTACAGGTTCAACAGGCTCCTAAGCTATGCATTAACTTTTAAGTAATATTAGATAGCAAATATAGAAGAGTCTTCCTTTCCTTTTTGTGGGTGGAAAAACTTAAAAGGAGCAAGAAAGCCATTGTTTCCTGATCTCAGAAGTTGTACTGAATAATAGGTGCTGAAGTAGAAAAGAATGAAGCTAGAAACATGCTGCTAGCAGTGCTTGCTTCTTAAAAAAGAAAGTGCGTATCTTTGTTTTGAAGATCTGATTTGTAATTTAATTCTCTGTCTTAAATGTCGATTGTAAACCAGGATGGCTTTATTGAACAACTTCCGTATTTAAATGTTAAATTGTCCCTTGCTAATATAAGAGAATTTTTCTATGAAGCTCTTGAGTGGTTGTGTGCATACTTGCTTATACACAGCAAAATTGTGCTAATTCACATTTCATTTGGCACAAAAACTTGACAGCTTCTCAGGAAAACATAATAACCAAGCACTGTAACGGTGCTGAGTAGGTCTCTTGTTTGATCATTCTTCCTATTGATTTAAAAACAGAATTTCTTTGTTCCATCATACTGTGTACTAGCATTCATCAAATAACTGAAGTGAAAGGCTGTGCAGTTTTGCTGCATGTTTTTTCTTGCTTGAAATTATTTTGCAAGCTGTTTGGGAGAGTAGTCAAGTTTTATTAATCCATTTTTAGATGTTTTTATCTAAAACATTTAATATTTATAAACAATAATATCTAATAACTAAAAATATTTATGAAGCCTATACCTTCGTAAAAGTCTAGTGCAACTGAAGGATGTGAAGCATGTTTATTTTGACAAGGGTATTTTGAAAAATGTGCTTTAAACTTATAATTAAATGTAGTATTTTTACATATGATGGATACATTTGCTTGCTAAGTAGTTCAGTTCAGCAATTCACAGCAGTCTACTAATCAACAAACTGATTTAATAAAGTTCTGCTGTATTTGTTCTACAACTTGATTGAGAAGCTGCCTTCAGTTAGTAGATGCGAGATATAACTTGGATGATTTGTTACTTGCATGTAGAATGCAACTTTTAAAGGAACAACTAGTTTAACCTGATGAGGCCATGAACTTTTGTTTCCTGACTATGTCTGTTTTGTTGTTGTTTGTACTACACGCAATCATGTATGTTCTTGGATGATTGCGACAAAGCACTGTTTAAAAAAAAAAAAACCCTCAGAAAAACAAAATGCAGATGGAAAAATCAATGATATAATTCTAAAGATGATGTGCGACAGATCTTCCAGCTAAGAAAACCTCCGTGTTTCCACTGTCAAAGTCTATAAGTGGAATAAAAAGTTATTTGAGTGTGGCAGCTAGTTGTTTTCTGTCCTGGAACTGTAAGGTTGGTCTGGCAAGCTGGAGAGCAAGGACAGATGTTCCTTGGTGGTAATTTCTCGCTGGGTTCATGAATGCATTTTGTTTTGTGGGTCACAGAGCATAATGGAGCAAAATTGAGTGAGAATTCCAGCAAAGAAAGACTCGAACAGCTTGTATGACAGCTATGATTGCAAAGATACTGGCTGTTCTGTGAGAAAATATTCTCAATGCTATCTGTAAAATTCAGATTAAATAGCCATTCTGAAGTGCTTCCTTTAAACTGTTTGCTTCCATAAGCATTGCAGGCTAAATAAATACTAATAATTCTTATTTCCCATCTCCTTATCAGTTATTCTACCGAAACGTTCTTGCACAGCCTATCTTAATCTATTGAAGTGAACGTGAAATGGTTAGTGTTGGCTCCCGATTTGAGTTACGATCTCCGTTTCAAACTTAAGCTGATTATTTCTATGTTAGATTGTAATTATCAGCATTACCAGCAGCAGGGGTGGTTGCAGCCAGACAAATATGCGTGTTGAATATGACAGCAGAATGTGAATAGTGGAAGAAAAGGAAATAGAATAAAGAGAGTTTAAACAAAAATGAAAGCCTTATTCAGTGGCATCGTGGGGATAAAGGATGGCATGGAGAGTTAAAAAATAAATAAATAAAAGTTTGAATTTTGAGAAGTTGACCTGGGTAAGAATCAGTGTCCTTCACCTCTGCCTCTCTAAAAGAAGAGATGATTCATTGGGGTTTACTGTTTAGTTTTTTTTTTTTTTAAAAAAAAACAACTTATTTTCCTTCAGTTTGTGCTGCTATAGAAGAATCATGAGGGTTTTGTCCACTGCTGATTTGCTTTTTCTGAAGTGCCAGAAAAGTCAATTTAATCCAATCCCCTGTAGCACTTTCTTGTCTTCTCTGCTAAAGCTTTCCTTTGTTTTATGTCTTATTTGGGGCCCAGTGTGTGATTGACATATAATAATAGTTGGTACTCAGATATCAGGTGCTCTTTAAATGCAGAACTTTGCCTAGATTTGTTGTGCAAAGTTTCACCTGTCTTTTATTCCCATTAAATGTGTTGTAGAGCAGGTGGCATATTTTAATGGAGATGATTCCTGTGTATGTAAAATTTGAAATGTCCTTTGAGAACTTGTTGGATAAGGAAAGCTATAGAAATGCTTGAGAGTTGTTGATAGAGCTATCCAATTATATTAACCAGGGTAGGCAAGGGAAAATGTCTTTTGTCCCAGACACTTATTCATGCTTAAATCTACTTTTGTTAAATTAAACACTTCCCTTCCAGCATTATTGCTTTGGAGAAGAAAGTTTCCAAAGTATGCAAAAGCTGCATTTCAGAGAAAGAAACAAAATTATTGTATTTTTCTTTTTTGGGATCAAGAAGAGGGGGAGGGAAAATGGATTCCTTGTATTTGACTGTGCTGTTGGATGGAAGACAAAGCTCAGTCTCTCTTGCTGACTAATGTCATCATCGAGGCATTTTTTTTCTCCCACAGAGCAATTTTGTCTCCATTGAGACCCCCACAGCCATTGGCAAGACCATGGCCTGAGATTAAATCTCATGCTTGGGTGAAATTCTAATGACTGTAATTGTTTCCTCTTTTCAAGTCTGTGGTCCCCTCATCAAAGAGTGGTGCGGAAATTATGTATTTATGTTGTGAAAAGGGAGGTCATGATTACCTGAACCTGTGGTTGACTTTGGGGGGGATTCTGTGTCGTGTTCTGGCAGTGGTTATCCACGCTGACATTCCAGTACGTGAAATGATTTAGTGTGGCTTGGAGTATACATGTAAAGTAATAGTGGCATGCCGCAGTCCTCTCTGGGGTTTGTGTGGCTCTTAGGTTGCTACCCACTATTGGATGCTGGTTACTGCTCCACCCGGAGGGTGGTGGTGGCTCTGGTAGTTCAGTCATCTCCGTCAGCATAGGACTGACGGAGAAGACGTGAATGTGGGTCAGCGTAGGTTGCTGCGAGTGCCCTGTTGCAAGGGAAAGAATCTAACCTACTGCAGTTGTGAAATAGTGTATAACAGATGGTGGACTTGTATCTCCCCCAAACTGCAAGGGCCGGGAACCTACTGGCAAGGGTTTGTATTGTTAACTCGTACGTTTCAGCATTTATTGAAAGCTCCTAACATCTTGAAGGACTGCACCATAGTAGTAGCGTTGGATGTGGAGGCACTGAGTGTAAACGTGTGTGAGTGTGGATATGGAAATACTGCACGCAGTTTTCTAGGGGTAGCTTGCCTGAGCCTGCAGAATCACTAGCAATTGAATGCTCTCAGTACTTAACGAGCTTGGAGTCCTGAATGATGCTAAATTGCAGAATCACTAGCAATTGAATGCTCTCAGTACTTAACGAGCTTGGAGTCCTGAATGATGCTAAATTTCTGCCTCGGACTGCATACCATTTCTTCATGTTACAACTGCTGTGGAACTAGTTTTCCTGACTTGTATGTTAAAATCATTGTTATGTTTTTTACGTTGAATTATTTAGTCTGCATCCTAGTGAGTTAGAGAAACAATTTAATTATACATTGAAATAGAAACTTGCATCTGTTTCTCTGTGATGGAAAAATTCAGATGAGTAGTTTGGGTTATTTGACTTTATTGTGCAACTCTACATGTATGTAACCTTGGAACTGTACTCTCCTATTCGAAATTCTTTCATGTATGGAAAAACCATGTACTGTGCATTAGAGGACAAAATTTTTTGGAGTTTGGACTGTAATAATTTATGAAATGCCCTTTAAAGACATCTGAAGACTGAGAGGCATTTCAGTAGAGGATAAAGGAAAACTTCAAACCTGATGTATAAAGTTAAGAATCTAGACTGCAATTAGAAATTAAAAAACCTGAAAACATCAAGTTTTTTTTAAAGCACTTAACACCAGAATCTTTCCCTGATTGACTTGCCCCTTTGTGGCTCAATGAGATAATGAGTATTCAATTAAGAGCGTTCAAAAGCAGAACAAAAAATCCTAAGTGTTAACAGTACTGTGCACCCACATGACCAGCTTTGGGCATATAAAGTTGGAACTTTGGCCTGTATCTGGCAATATTATATCTTTAAAATAATGTAATAAAAAAATGGCTTATCTCATCTTTTCCTGCCCCATGTCAAAAATTTCTTACAGCCTCAAGAGCAAACTTTTAAACTAAAATGATGTACCTGTGTGTACACCCACTCAAAAAAATGAAATAATTATTGGGTATATTCATGGTTGAGCACAGCATAATAACAGTGTTACTAAACATTAAAAAGTCATGAGTGAGGCATCCCTAAGGAAGGAATTTAAAGAAATATTTTTCATGCTTTTGGTTTGCTTGCTTTGTGTTAGATTTTTCACCTTGTGGTAGGGACAAATATGCACATTTCTCTCCTCCAGATTTGTCCAAAAGAGGGCTAAGTCTGCTCTGTGAATGAGCAACATGAATTCCTGTTAGTAGGATGTAAAGGTGGGGTCTGGTGTTCAATTAAAAAAAAAAAAAATCTTTTAGGGGTCAGAAACAGAGTACAGAGCAAAGCAGCCAAGGTCAGCTCAGCCGAAAGAGCAGAGCCTGGAGAACCTGTCAGGTGAAGGGGAGCACTGTGCGGTAACAGGCGTGATTGACATGCAGGATCCTTGGGCAGTAGCCTCTAGGTGGCAAATGTCACTTTGTAGTAGGTGAGAGAAATAGCCCATGTGGCTATTTTTCTAAAATTAAGCATATTCTGGAAAATTAGGTTTGCTGCTGGGTGGTAACGACTGTTAAAAATATTTTAAATGCTTGAGTTGTAATATCTCCTACTTCTGTTAGTTCCCAGCTACCAAAAAACCTGAGCTTTAACAACCTTTGAGCATGTTACCAAGGCTGTATTCTTGCTTGGTGATTTCAGCATTTCATTATGAAATGATTAATATTCTTTAATTATACATCAGTGTTTATCTTAGTGATGCATTTACAGTTAGGGCTGCTGTTGCTTTATTGAATTTGGCCCGTGCCTAGCTATTTCAGCAGTTTGTTTTTTTTTTTTTTTGGTTGGCTGAAGCTTGTTACTATGCAAGAACGTTCAAGTAAGCAGTAGAGAGGAGATTATAGCCTTGGCGATGTTTTCGATGGTAATCATGCCTGTCCTCTTTGAGGAAAGTGAAAAACATATCAGACTTTTTTCTTGGAACTTTCAGAAGACCTGTTGTTCTGAGGGCCACGCGCAGGCTTTGTTTTTGGCAGCTGAGTGTCACCGGTATGTTGTATACCTCTTCAGATGATGGGGATTAAGGTTGATCTTGAAGCTTGTAGTTGGAACTGGCTCTTCTCCCCTATTCATAAGCCAGGCAGTTCCACATATAAATTGAAATTTCTTTTGGGGGAGAGGGGGAAGAAGAGGGACAACACAGTAGGAAATGAGACTGAAGAGCAGTTTCTTGATATTTATACTGTGTTGTCCTTTTCTATGTGAGTAAGAGGAGGAGGAGATGAGAGAAGGTTCTCAATACCTTTAAAAGCTGACCTTGTCTATTTTGTCATGACTGGATGAAGATTAAATTTAGGCAGGCCCTGATACCGTGAGGTAGAATGGCTTGTGACAGAGGGAGTGGGTTCACCGATAGCCTGCTCTTGATCCATTTCTGTTTTTTTTTTTCTGTATTTTTTTCTTAAATTATTATATAGCCAGGTTACTTCCAGATTTAACAGTATACAAGCTTGCATTCTAGTTTATTAGCTCTACTGAAATGAAATAGGCTCTTTGCCTGCCCAGTAGTGCTGTTGAGGGAGCAGATTTGTGCTGCTCTCTCTAGGAACTGAAAACTTAAAAGCTTCTGTTGCATTAGTGAAGCCCTTCCTAAAACAGGTATACTCTGACTGCCTCTGGGATGCTGTGATTTAATTTTCCTTGGGCTAACAGAACTTTAAATCTTTCTCTTCAAAAGAAAGAGCAAATTTTCTCATTGTACATTTAACTCTTATTTTTTTTCTGACCTACAGAGAATATTATGTAGATGTAAACATGGTGACTACCAAACGAGCAAATGTTTTAAGGGTTTTTTTCCCCCTATAGTCTTTTAATTTCTTTTCCCCAGTAATGTGTACCTTGATTAACAAAAACCTCTAGAGGTAAAAAATGATATATTTTTAAAAACCTAAATGTGTGCTAACATTATATTAAGGGAGGAAAAATTAAAATACCATTTGTGTGATTCCTATCTATTTTTTTACTTCTATGTAGACTGGACTTTAAAGTCCATTTCACTCTGTCTAGATTAGTTACCTTTTTTCCTCTTTAAACAGTGTATTTCAATGTTATATTTTATAACGTAGCAATAGATGTTTGTCCTCAAAAGCAGCTTAACTGTGATGTTTTAAACATAGCTGATAAAATAAGTTATTGGGAATACTTTAATCCAACTGAATTTAATTTTGGTGTCTGCAGTAAGCTGTCAGTAAGAACATACTTAACAGATTTCCTTTGTATTTCTCTTCCATTATTATTACATGGTCTTTCCATAGCAGTTGTCTCCATTTGATGTGAAGACCAGAGTGGTTAGATAACAAATGAATTATATTTACTTAAGTTCATTTAAAATGGAATTCGTATTTGGAGTCTTCCATCCCTTGTTCTGTAATTCTAGTTTTTGTGGTTAAAGTTTAATTTACAGTGTAATATTATCTGTGAATCTGTCTCTGGTAGAGATGAGTGTGAAACACGGCCTAACAAAATGTGAAAAGCAACAGTAAAAGACAAAGTCCCACAAGGTAAAAGTGACCAAGAATGAATTTCTACAAAGAAGGAAGTATATAATATTTAGATATTCTTAGTATACTTCTGACACTGGTTTGTACCAACCCTTGCTTAGGAATTTCTTCTTAGCCACTTGAAGAATTATGTCATGGGGGTTAAATTGGCATGTGCAGGTACTTTTGTCAAGTTCTGGGCAAAATCCACTCCAAGCTAGAATGTGATGCCTGTGTCCATAGTTGGTGCTTTTTCAATTTTTGCTGTAAGCATTGGCATTTTGAAATGTTTTGGTTGTGCTGCTTTTTCTTTAAGACAAGGAAAGTGTGAATTTACAGGTGCAGAATAATTGGAGTGGAAGCATTAATGCTTTGCACTCGTTATTTTCTTGTTCATCTAGGATTCTTAGGCTGTCTGTTTGTTGTGTTTTTTCCATTGAATAACTTGAGCAGTGCCAGCATTCCCCAGAGCTGGTCACATGAGCTGGGCAGAGCAATGCGTCTTCTGAGCTGACTTGGTTTTCTGTAGGCTTTCTTCCCAGTTCCCTGGGGATGTTGTCAGCCTCTACTTGAGCTTTCAAATTTAAATCTGGGAGAGAAGTGGTCCTCGATTATCAAATCAAACATATATGAGGGTGAGTGTGGGGAGTGAAGAGCTGGGAGACCTGTAGTACTTTTCTCCTGACAACCCTTCTTGGTCAGAAGCACAAATCTGGCCTTGCTTAAGGTTCTGATCTTTATTGATATTTTGCATAACTAACAGATGTTACAACTTGCAAAAAACTTCATGTATACAACTTGCCACTGCTACTTAGTAAAATGCTTATATCCTTGAGACAACCCTTCTATTTTATTCAGTGTTGTTCATTCATCTTAGAGAAGATGCATGAGAACTTGCTCTGAACTATTCTGGAAATCTGTAATAATCACA
Organism: Struthio camelus; assembly: GCF_040807025.1. Lineage (NCBI taxonomy): Eukaryota > Metazoa > Chordata > Aves > Struthioniformes > Struthionidae > Struthio > Struthio camelus. The sequence goes on along the minus strand of NC_090955.1, from coordinate 7,400,787 downwards.
GCATGTTCTGTTTTATATGTTTGAACTGTTCTGTGAAATCAGCATGCAGGGATGTGCTGAGCCGTTACATCTTTCAAGAATCTTCAAAATACCTAACATAAAACCTTTTTCTTATGACTTTTGTTTAGAGAGGAAAGGACCTCTTTAGTATGTTGATGGCTTTTTTTCTATGTTCATCTCACATGATCTATGCTTTTCTAGGTATAAAACTCGAAGCAACAAATTAAGCTGGCCATGTCCAAGATCAAAATGTTTTCATGATTCTAGCAAGCAAACGGTCTAAATTTAGTCTGTGGGCTTTCAAGACCGGGGCCTTGTTTTGTGTTTATCTGTGAAGTGCCAGGCACGCTTGTGGCTTTGTAGAAGTACCAATTCAGAGCCAAGTCAGGTGCTTCCTATCCAGTTAGTCTCTCAGGGATGAACTCTGTTCAAGTGAGCTTGGGGGATTATGATCTAAACCAGTGCAAACTCAGACCAGGTCTGTGTCTTGTTCTGTAGTTGGTTGCCAAACTCCATTCGCACCAGTAACTCTCTTTCAATAATAAAGTAAATCATTCAAGGTATCTTTAAAAATTCTTTACGTTAGAATTCAGCCAACAAAAACTTAAGTATCTTTTTACGGTGTTTAGAAGATTTAATTTGACAGTAGAATAAAAAAGTCATCTTCATATAAAAAGTTCATGTTACCTTAACTTTTTCTGTTACAGAAGGCAGTTTCTGCTTCCCTCTTATTAATGCTGTTTAAAATAAGCACTATTGCTGTTCTTTATCATCTCTGTGTAGTTATACATAATTAAATTCCAGTCCCTCTTAATACAGTATAAATTCCAATCTTGCAAGTATTGTATTTAGTTTTATTTAGTAATTAAGCTCCGCATTGATTTCCTCCTTTACAAAGAGCATCACCTTTCTTATTGCAGGGGAGCTTTTATTAATTGTGTGTGCTGTATTAATGTGAAACACAAATAGCATACAACCTGCAATATCTGAATTGCTTTGTAGTGTTGGCAATTTAGATAGTGTACCCAGCATGATATAGTTTATTTTGTCCTGAAGTACTGGGATGTGAGATTTACGGGACCGTTGACCCCTGGGGACTGTTCTGAAATGAGGTGTGTATCTTGTGAGGCAATACTAGTCAGCAAAAATTTAAATAAAAATACATACACTGTCAAAAGCTCTTCTATTGCTCTGGCAGAAAGTATGAAATAGTACCATATGCTTGATAATGGTTTCCTTGGAGAAGATTCTCTTGCACAATGTGATTCAACTTAGTGGAATGACAAGCTATGAAGAATGCTTGTTATTCTCCTGATTTGAAACTGAATTGTTAAGTAGGGCCTGATGCCTACCAGGGACCGAAGGCCGGAGAATTGAGTATGGAACTAATCTCTCTTACGGAATTTGGGTGGAGAATCAAATTTAGCTTTTTAAGCAAATAGGATTTTAATGTTTTTGAATGTTGAAAACCTTCTTAAAGTAGACTGGGAGTAAACTAATACATCACTGCTTTGAGTTGAGTTTCAAATAATCAGTTTGCAGTGGTTTTACGTATGAAGTTTTTGTGGTAGTTCAAAATTAATTCTTACAACCTTAGCAATAACAATGGCAACGTTAACTCTTAATACTAATCTCTTCATCTGAAATTTGTAGCTTGTAAGTGAACAAAGCACCTAATATTCAGGGTTGCAGCAAGACACGTTAACTCACTGCTTGCTAGGCTGGCTATAAAAATTCGCGTCCTCCAAAACGCTTTTGTCACCTTGGCTGCGATTATCTGTGCACAGTGCAGAGAATGAAAGAGAAAGTATCCTTTTCCCAGAGCTGGCATCCTTAATTGAATTGTTTGGGGACTGGTTTGTTTTTGAGACCGTTTTTCTTTCCATGTGCTGTATTGCTGTAGCTGTATAGTAATGCAGCTGTATGCCAAGCTCTTGAAATGAGAGCTTGGCATAAAAACTGAAATTGTTTGTAGCGCACACTTGCGCACACACACACACGCGTATGTTTATTTTCTTCCTTGATCCGACACTGCCCTTGTGAGGGATACAGTTCGTGTTGCTATTTGGAGATCATGAAGGTTGGGGAGTTGTTTAGTGTTAGAAATCTTGCAAAATTGTGTATCAAGAAGTTGAATGACTTTCCCAGATCACGTATGAATGGAGTTGTATGTTGAAATATATGACGCAGAGAGTAGTATCCTTGTTCTTTTAATCTTTATATTTAAATAATAAACCTCAGCTATTCTTTTGCTAATAAGCTGCAGCAGGATTATCAGACGTGCATGACTGTCACAAAAAATCAGAGATTTGCATCAAAATTTGGGTTGACCATGCTCCAGAAGACTTTGGGATGTAATTCTAGTAACTTGAGGTAACCTTTTCTCCTTTCTGTTCTAATCTCCTACTAGAAATTGGTGGTTCCTTTAATTGTTCTTCTAGATTGAACTACTCAACAGAGAAGCCGAAGCTGTACTTAAATGTATGGGAGAGTTAATCATGTGTAGGCGATGTAAACTGAAACAGGCACATTTTATTCACCAGTACTTGTAGTGAGTCTCCTCTTCATGCCTTGGTTTTCCCCTCCGTTTGAGTCTTAATCTTGGTGAGGTTTGCCCTCATGTGATTGAAATGTTTTGGACCTGTCGCTAACCATAGCGATCGGTCAATGCAAATGATGACTGAGCGCTAAATCCTCAGCTCTGCAGCCCTGATATTGTACCTCTGTAGTGAGCGTGTGAGTGACTCAATCCATAGGCTAGGCACAGCGTTCATCTCCTGGGCGAGTTGTCCTGGTCAAAGCTGGGCTTCCCTTCTGGAATAATTTCTTGACCCTTTGTACTTTGTACAGTATTGGCCTCCCAGACGGGCTCCCTGGCCGTTGCGGGGAATGCGTGTCTAATGTGTTCCACTCGGCCCGTCAGTACCATTCCATAATGTTAGATTTAATTGGCTGTTTTTAAACTTTCATGTACAATTTGGTTGTACACGGTAAATTACCACCCTCTTTGCGTTTTCCTAAGAGCAAAAAACTAGAGTCCAAACTGTGTGCTTTCCGTTGCTGGCTTTTACTGTTGCCCTTGAGCTCTTTTAGAGACAGCAGTGGTGGGTAAGGTTTTGTAAATAAATAAATAAAATCTGTCCTCTGACTAGTATTTTTTCTTAGCTCACAAAGATTGTACTTGTTAAACTTTATATTGTATTTTTGTACCAACTTCTACATTTGAAGTTTTAAAAGTAACTATTCTTTTTTTCTCCAAAAGAAGCATCTCCAAATTAATAACTGTTGCCTAACCCTACCTAGTGTGGCTAGGTATCCAGTGCATCCTCCCAGTGATTTTGTTTTATATTAGTATGCCTTTTGATTTAATTTGTTTGTACAAGAGCTTCAGGACAATCTGTTGTATTACCAAGGTTTATTTTTACTAAGTAGGAGTGTCTTTATATGTATGCGCTACTGAAGCGCCAGAACTTCTAGCAAGGACGCAATGATAGGCTCAACAATTGTGTTGGCTTCATTTGCACATAAATACTGGATTTAAGCATCAGCAGAAGCTCTTTTTGAGAGAGAGGGATCGTTTGGTTATATGGAGGAAAAAAAAGTTGGCAGCGTTACGTACGAAACAAATTTTGGAGTTCAAGCTCAAAACAGTGATGAGTCTCTTGCTCATACTTGGTTTGACTGAAGTAAAACAAAGCCTGCCTTTATCCTCCATAGCAGGCTTATGAGCTCATGTTTCGGCTTTTCCTTTCCCCTCCCTTTCTGACATGGAGTCCTGTCTTTTTTTTTTTTTCCTTTGCTAAACAGACAGTAATTTTACACAATACTTTTAATCTCAACAAGGCGTCCAGTGGCTGATGATGCAAAAGGGGTGCACCATCAAAGGAGGGATGATAGTTTTTAGTCATGGTTAGAGCTTTCCATGTTTGACGTTCTTGGCTGGAGAACCATGTACTGCAGCCACTGATCCTTCCCTAGCAGAGCATGCCTGCTTCGGGCAGGAGACTACCCTTCACTGACTCCTGTGGTGGGTCTCCCTGTTCCAAATTTCAGGCATCCCCCCAAAGTTACGCCCAGGAGTCTCAGTTTTAAATGAAAGAGCTTGTTATATTAAATTATCTACCTTTCTGTCCATATTTAAAGCAATGCTGGTAGGTTAAAAATGATACAGTAAAACTAAAACTCTGTTATAATAACATCTCAGACTAATAAAACTGAGACTGATCTGAATTTTTTTTTAAATACTGGGTGTTTGTGTTGTCTGTTGTTCACCGGGCAGTGGAACTGGACTCACTGCATTCAACTTCACCGGGTTTCTCAGCGCTAGTTTGAGCTAATTCACCAAAACGTATTCACTGAAATAAGTCGTCAGAAATTTCCCACTTAGGTAGTAAAAATTGTCCTTATATAGAGTGTAAATTATGGATTTTTAAAAATTTAAATTTGTAATCATGGATATTGAGTAGCTGTCAGGATCTTCTACTCTAAATTTTGAGATAACAAATGTTTATGAAACCTAACATAAACATTTCCAAATGTTTTAATATTCTAGGACAACGGTTAAAGCAACTGATTTTTTTTTTGTATGCGTATACTGACTGTAAAGAGGCGAATGGATCTCATGAAACTTGTTTGTTCCCCGAAGCACATACACTTTTTTCAGTTTTGGATTTAAGAACTTTCATTGGGTCAGCTGAACTTCTTGAATCCATATAAAAATCTGCTTCGATCATACAGTTTAGGCTTAGTGTCTTTTATTGTGCAAATAAACTATCAGAAATTGATTTATAAGATGCTTGTGTTTAGCAGACGTGCCCGTTTGCTTTCTTTGACTGCTGTTGTAGTAGTCTGTACTCCTTCAGAGAGCTCTTCGGTTGGGTCTGTTAGGCTGTTACAATCGGATACTTCTTCCAGCCCTGAAGTCCCCAATTTAATAAAGGGAAGGTGGGGTAATTTGTTGATTTCTACCTGAATGCATCATTAAACATTACAAGAGGGGAAATTAGGGCATGGGGTTGGTGTCTTTTTTCTTCTTTTTGTAAATCTTATTTTTGATGCAAAGGCAGTTCTGTCGCCAGCCAGTCCAGCACGCGTAGACTCTCCCCCCGCCATAAAACAATGAGCACATTCAGGCACAACTCGTGTTTTCAGTTATTAAAAAACGGAGCCGTCTGTCTCTGCCTGTGACTTTAATCTTTAAGCCTTTATTCCCTGTACCCCACCCCCTCTTTCTTTCCCCAACCTTTTGTTTGTGAAGTGCAGAGCTACAGGATATGTGGGCCTGGAGTTTCTGAACGTATTGTACGTTCCCCTGGCAATTACAGATGTTTATAACCCTGACTGATGTTATTTCAGTATTGTGGAGGGTGAAGAGAAAATTAAAGAATGCTTTTTTCTTTGCCTCAAGCAGTCTTTTTTCTCTCCCTCATTTCTCCCCCCCCCCATTCCCCTTCCCATTTAATAGAAAATCTTAATTTTTGTTTCCTCCCTTTAAAAAGTCCTGTTCAGCTACCTGAGATGAAAAACGTCTGGGAGCTGTGCGTGAATCTTCCAGTAGCCTATTATAACTCTTCTGTAGGGACAGTATGTTTAATGCAGTGCTGTAAGAAGCACGTAGTACTGGATTTTAGTACAAAACTATCTCCTTGGTGTGGGGGCTATGACCTATGGGATGCTCTCCTCTAAAGAGAGCTAAGGCAGCTTAGGAGTTGCAATGCTTTAAGAGTAGAATCAAATTTATTAATTTCCAGTTGTATATGGAAACTAGCTTTTTGTTGCCGTTTTAAAAAAATGATTTGTACCCTGATGAATGAGAGATTGATTTTTTGATTAGTAGAGTAGGCTTGCAGAATTCTTCAAGAAAACTTGTTTGCTCTGCAAGAGGTTTGAAATTAGTTCTTTCACCGGTGTTGCCTGAACTATCTAAAGCTGCAGGTGTTCTGTAAGGTTCATGTCCCTGAATCCATGGAGAGCTGGAGAAGAGAATCTAGCAGTGAATCTCTGTCATTAAGGTGTTAGATTTGCATGTTTTCTTGGGATCTCGGTGTGTTTCCTGATCTTGAGGGTGGTTGACCTAAAGCACTGATGAGTTTAAGGAGAGACTAGTTTAATGAAATCATGGATTTTAGGAGGCTTTAAGACAGGACACCTAAGTTAAACTTGCATACCTCTACTTGTTTTCCTACTGCCTGCAAACTGCTCTTTATAGGTTGTACAAGTTCAGTCACATTTCTAAATGCATGTTCAGGTCTCCCTCTCTGGATCTGGCTGATGGTGGTTCTGATTTCATATGACTACGGCATGAAAGCTACTTCAGGCTGTTCGTAAATAAGCAATTCTCTTAAGCACCCAGAGGGAGGCAATAGATACTCTGTAGTAACGTTTCTTCAGTCCTTTTGGAAAAAAACAATTGGTCGTTTAGCATAGTATATTCTCTTTATCCTGAGATAATCAAGAAATTCTATATTGCTTGTGTAAGGATTTCTGCGATGCGGTGTTTCTTTTTGCATTAAAACATGGGCACTGTGATTGAATCCTATGTATGATAATGTAACTTCATTGTCATGTCATCTTGTAAGAGTTTTAAAAGAACTTGAAAAGATGGAGAGACTGTGAAACATTATTGATGGAGGATTTCATGTACAGAAACTACAGGTATTATACAGGTGCTTGTTTTTTCCCTTCTGAGTCCAGTACTGGACCTATATTTCTAAATGCATTTAAATACAGTATTATAAATTATCATTTTGCCTAGGAAAACATTATATTTGTGCTGTTCTTTAAAAAAAAAATTTTTTTATTAAAAAAAAAAAACTAACATTATAGTTCATTACCTGAAGCAGCTAACTGGTTTGTGGGGAAGTGTGTTCACATGGGAACTGTTTGATGTTGGAAACTGTATCAAGACTTATAGCTTGTTCCTTCAGTCACCTTTACTGTACTATTTTTCTCTCTTCTCTCTGAACTCTCTTTGGGTAACTGTTGTAACTCACAAAGAACTATAAATGTATCCTACTCTATGGTTGAAGCCATAGGAGCCTATAGTATCGGTATGATAGCAGTAAAAGCAAGACTGGGGAAATTTCATGGCTGTAGGTACTGTAGAGGCTTTAACATACTATGTTTCCCCTTCCTCACTCCTGTATTCGTGATGTTAGTGAAGCATCTCAAACCTCAGGTGCAAACTTCTTGAAGACTGGGAATATTGTGTTTGTCTGGCATGAACTTGAGTCTTTAGAGCAGAAGACTCGTGATTACAGGGGAAGTCTGTGGCAGAGCTGGGAATAGAGTCATGTCTTCACTCATGGGAGTTCAGTGTCTTTGTATCCATGCTGGGTATTTGATTCATTCTCTGCCGTTCTTTTCTCTCTCCTGTGTTAGAAAGAGCTTCAAAGAGGATTTATCCTTCATTTCTTCTCTCCTTCTGCTTCTGTACAGTGATGCTCTTGAGTGCCCTTTTGAGTGGCTTTTTAAGAAATCTTGTCTCTTCCAACCTTCTTGCTTTTCAACATTTACTGTCAAGACTTTATGGACTTACAGGGACTGTTTATGGTCAGGCCAAAGTGTAATGCTACAATATGTTTAATTTTCCAGAGGAATACAAAAACACATGTGGCCTTCATAACAAAACAAAATACCTTTGAACAAAAAGTCTGAAGCTTAAACTAATCACTTGGGAGGTCACAGGAGGATTTGCCCTGACCACACAATGCCATCCAAGGAGGTCAAAGTGGAGTTTTACAGATACTTTTTAAATTTTGTACTGTCCTTTTTACCTGCATCATGAACATGTAATAAATACTCTTCACTTGCTGCACAACTTAGTGTTGCATTGTTTCAGAAACCTTGTTGGCTCCACACTGAAAGAACAGGACCCTACATTGCAGACCTCTACATTTGAGTCTGTGATGAGAATCAGTGGAATTATAGGTGTTATTTTCTTGTGGTATTTGGGAACCTGGAAATTTGACGTGACCTTTTCTTGCTGAGATGCGTTAGAGTCCCACAGCCTGGCTTCCAGACTGAACGCTTACGTGCTCTGTACACGTAGCAAAAAAAAAGTTACAACCCAAATGGTAACAACCTATTTTTTATGCTCTCCTGTGCTTTGTTTTGCTTTCAAGTGTATGAAAAAGTGAACTTTTATTTTCCTAGTGTATGCTGTGGATTGCTCTCAAGGATGATGAGCTATATAATGACATTCAGTCTAAATGCTAGGTGACTGTTATGCTAGTTTTGTGCAGTACTCTAAATATTTAACTTTCCAGTGTTATTGATATCTGCATTTGCATATACATATATGTGAATGACACTTGAAAAAGTTAATGTTTGCTAACTAATTCACAATTTATGCACTTTCAACTTCAAGCCAAGAAAGAAATTAATGCAACTGAAATACCATGGTGTTGTGTAATTTAGCAAACGTTAACTTTTTTGTGGCAGTCATCTGCGTCTACTCAGGATGATTGTTGCTTTTTCAAGGCAGTGTTTTTTTTTTTTTAAATCCCTTCTGCAGTTAATGCTCCCAGTCTTAAAATAAGCTGAGGTCTTTTCTTGGACGAGGTTCAGTTTGTCTTGCTTGCCAGTATCGAAATTCAGATCTATTAACAAGTAGTATTACAGAAAAGGACTGCTACGTATGGAAAAAGGATGATTCCTTTTCTCACATGACTCTTCCTTCCATTTCACACGTGCTACATATAAAAGGACGTTTCTACGAGGCAGGATCATTTGCTTTCCTAGAGACAGTCAAAGGACAGCATTCTCATTTGTGGTGATTTTATGGTTTTCCTCAACCCTTGAAATATTTTGAGGAACAGGAATTGAAATGCCAGACGCAACTGGTCGTTCTTCTAATTTACTACGTTCTCTTTGGGAACGGTCAAAGGGAACGCTTCGGCGGAGGGTCAAAGGAAGAAAGCCTGTGATAGTGTGAAGCTTCCCTTGCTTTAAGTTTCTTCCTGATGCTTCTTACCTAGGACAAAAGCATTAATATTTTATTTTATAAACAATGCAACTTCAGCCAACTGGATGCAGCTTTGGAAGTCTTAGGTGTGTAAATACTAAATCCATGTTCTTTGGATGTCAAGCGATATTTGGGAGCACTGAGTTTCAGAGAGTATTGTGTAACTTCTCCTATTATATGACTGTGCCCTTGTGTAAAGGTGTCTTATTTACCTTCTCTTGCTCAACTTCATATGCTTTTTGTCACTGTATGCTGTTAACATGGATTTTTCTCTGTAAAAGAAGTTGTGTGTGAAGGACTTAACCTTTGTGCGTTTCCTATTTTTGAAGCCACTTTTGTCTTTCAAATTCCTTTTCAGAAAGTGATCAGATCTAAATGCAGGAATATTTTCAATATTCCCTATTGCATCCCTCATGTCTGCTTCTGATTTTGCATTGAATTGTGTATGACTGTACGTCTTTGCAAATTTCAAAAATAGCAGCACTTGTTTTGTGTCCATACATGTGTATTTAATCATAAGCTGCTTCCACACACAGCTTGGCCTGCGACAGCCTCCCAGAGGTAGGAGGGGAGGTCTGACCTGCCTGCCCTTTCTGTTTTTTCCCCTTCGTTGCTCCTGGCTGTTGGAGCCATCGTGGGCGCTCAGTGGACCTTGCGCGAGCCCAGTCTCCTTGCTCCTCCGAAGGAGAGCTGTCTGTTACTGCTGGGTTGAACTGAGTGAAAGGTCTGAGCTTCAGCTTTGGTATTTATTGAACTGAATAAGAAAAGGATTGGGGAAGCATGGCTAGAGGCAGGAAGGAGAAGGTGGTGGGCGAAGCGGAGTCTTTGCTTTCAGGCCTCATCGCTGAGATGTGTCAAGCCGAGCGCCTTTTCCAAATGCTCCACTTCGCTGGTGGCTGCTTCTAGACAGCTGTCTGTATAAACATGGGTATATGTATATTTATGCAGTAACAAAGTAAAATGTGCGCTTGCCCTGGCTTGAAACTACAGTGGAAATGCCTTTTGACTGATGTGTTTTATCTTTACAATGGAAGTGGGGGGGGAATTCTCTCGTGCTTCTGAAGCACACTTAGTCAGATGCAAACCTCTGCTTGTCTGCAGAAGCACGTATCCCTAGCTGTGGGCTTCACCTTGTTTGTGCCGCTCTCGTGAGTGCTCAGGTTAAGAAAAAATTAGTTGTACTTCATTGCTGCTGTGTTGGGGAGAGCGGAGGGAAGGTGTAGGAAATAATTCTATATTCCTTAAATTAAAAATATCCATACAAACAGATTTTTTTTTTTTGAATGGGCATTACAAACAGTGGAACGTTGATAAATCGGGGAAATAAAGAAACGAAGCTAGTGGTTTCTGCTCTAACCGACCACAAAAGAACTTTTAAGCTGTTTGTATTGCCTTCAGGAAGAAATGAAGGTGAGCCTAGACCGCCAAAACTTTTTCTGGGAGTTTTACATGATTTTAACTGTTGGATTTAGTCCATCCGGGAGCCAGAATTCTCCTGGCACTGGGCATGAAATGAAAAATATGACTTTTTTAATAGGCATTCAGAGTTGGTTTCAAGGACTATGTCCGATTATGACGTCTAACTGTTTATCGTTAACTCTCCTAGTCTCGTTTTTTTGGTTGCTACTGTAAATTTGGCTGCTTGCTCACTGGAACTCCAGCTGTGATTTGGAGTTGTGTGTAGATTTGCTTGTCATTAAAATTCTTTCGTGTAACTTTAACTTTGAGGCCCTCTTCCCTACCCCCAACCCCTAAAACAACAATCGCTTCCCGAACCATCCCTTCTGCCCTGTTTTCAGAAAACTGAAGGAGGTTTCCTGTTTGTGGTGCGTTAACTGGGGGACGGTGAGTGGAGCGTTTGCATTGACACAGAGCGGTCGGACACATGTCAGCATAAAACTGCCATGGATTAGCTTTGGTCATTCATTTTTGTGCTCTTTCTTTCAGAGCAGAGCTTGACCTGCTGATTGCTGATACTTCTTAGCAAACGTTTGCTGCAGGTCTTTGGCGTGGTAGTTTTGGGGTGTGCTCTATGCCGCTTGTGCAGTAAAATGCTTCCCTGCCGCTTTTAAACTGAAATGCGCCCTGTTCTCCCAGGCGCTCCCAGCCTCTCCTGCTATCCAGCAAAAAGCTTTAATTGTAGCTTGAGCATTCACTTGCACGTGTGCCTCCATGACCGTTCTTGACAGTCTCTTAGCAGTGTTTCTGAATACATTAAAAAATGGAAAATTTTGCAGATTTTCATTGAAAATATATAAAGAGATGTCAAGTCAACAGCTCAATGTTAGACTTCTGTCTGTGCCACAGGACCGAGTTCTGCGCCCCCCGCCCCCCCCCCCCCCCCCCGCCCTTGTATTTTCTGAGTACCTCACCTCACCTCTGAGGCCCCCTGCATTGACCTGGCATCCCCCACTGCTCTCTGTTAGACCGAACCTCCTGACCTGGAAGTCTGACAGATTTCAAACACCTTTCAGAGACTGATCAGAAGCATACTGTGACAAAATTCATTCACAATATTTGTTTTACTGTAAGAATAAAACACTTGGAGGGGAAAAAATGGAATGTAAAATAACTGGTTTGTATGTCTAGTTGTTTTCCCCGTGGTAATACTGAATTATCTCTAAGTGTCCCCAGCAAATGTGTATGTGCAAGTTTCTTGCTCTGCCCTTGTGGTTTCTTAGGCGTTTTCCTCTTTTGGTACTATCTCTTCATAGAGTAATTTTGGTTAGAAGGGGCAACCGGAGATCATCTGGTTCTGCCCCTGCTTAAAGGTAGGCCAGCCAGTTCTAAGGAAGCCATCTCTAAGTTAGATCAAGTTTCCCAAGATCATTGAGGGCTTCACATGGGCCCAGTGTACCGTACTTCTCTGAATAGGCTGAAGGCAACATGGGACTCCTCGCTTTCTCCCTGGAAAGTCTTGCAAAGGACCTCTTGATAACCCTCTTTCTTCCTCTGCTGTAATACATTTTTGACCTTCTCTTTACTTCCAGGTTTGTTTTTTCAACAAAAGTCATCCATTTACACCAAGCTTATTTGTATGCACAGTATTGCAATGGCTGGATCAGCCTATAATCATAAATTATTAGATGTTCCTAAATCTATCTTATCATAACTTTCTTGGGAGACCTTATCAGCTTTGTTCATGCAGCTTTGGAACGGCCCATCAAGCCCATTCAGAAGTAGGAGGTTAGCTCATCTCGGTCTTTCTGAACACTTAACCTCACTTAATGCAAGTACTTTAGAAAGTAAAACCCTTGGTGTAGGGAATAGGTCTTTATCTCCTTTGAGTGTAGATAGAGCAGTTTCTTTGTTCCTTGACACGCTGTTCTTTAGATGCAGTTTCCTGTCAAAACTGTAAAATGTATTAAAACTGTGTTTCTTTGATTCTTGTAGGTACTTCTGTCAAAATAATATCCATCCCACGTGAGACACGTTGTAATCATTATAGGCATTTTTCCTCTTTGAAGAGCACAGCTCTATTTCTGACGCGTATGTAAAATGTAAGCAAGAAAGATCCTTGGATGACTTGATGCCAGGGAGAAGGATAGAAGCCTTTATCCTCTTCAGGACAATAGAGCACACTGGTTCATCTGCAGGGCCCTAAAGTATGTTCCAAGCGTACTCTTATGTGAGGTCTTTTGCAGAAGAATCCCATTTATTCCTTATTAGCAGTTATTTCTTGCCATCACTTACTACTTGCAGTTGAGTCAAACTCAGAATTGCAAAAAAAACCCCAAAAAACAAATAATAAAAAAACCTGTAAACGACAGGTTATTTGGAGCATCAGAAGTGGACTTTCTAGAAGTGTGCCTTGCCTTCTCTTTGTAGCTGTCAACTTAGGAGAGACCTTAGTGCCTGGTTTTCATTTAATGGGAATTTGTGCAACCAGCAATTTCTCTTTATTGTTCAGAAATCAAATATAATGCATATAATTGTAAGCTTTAACGTGCATTTATAATTGTGGCTTGCCAGTTTGACCCTCGCTAGCGCAGATATCCCAGACTCTATAATAATAGAGTTCGGAGTTGTACAGCTTCCTATTTGTGCTTCCCACTGCTGAGACCTTTTTGGAGTGGCCTGCCTGAAAGCAGGGGTGGGACACTCAAACTCCACGGAGTTCCTGTTCTTTTCAAAGTGCTTCCTAATGAAGGTTACAGTGTCGGTTTTGATCCATGATTTGCATTGCTTTCCAGAGGGTTTCTTCATGTGTAATTCATGTGCTCCAGTTGTGTGCGCGTCTCTCTCCCTCTCACACCTCCTTTTTCTGTTTAAATTTTGGAAGATTTCGTATCCTGCCAAACATCTTCCTTATTCATCACCATGCCACCCCAAGGCACCTCGCAAAATCCTGTGCAGCTTGTAGCATCTCCCAAGGTGTTACTGTATATGAAAGCAGCGAATAATTTAGTTGTTCCTGAATAAAGATCCTTAACAAAAAGCGGGGGGCTGGGAAGGGGCAGTTTCATACTCGCTGCATGCAATAGATAATATTTCCTGAAACAGGAGATACTAACCTCAAAGAATTTAAAATAAAACAGTGATTTTATTATTTTTTTTAAAAAGGGGACTAAGGGAGGCAAAAAAGGTAGAATAGTCAGTCTTTTTATCCTAAGTGCAGATGAAATTGATTAAACCTTAAAAACTCGCCTCAGTCCACCCGGTTTATTAATTGAAGAATTTCCTCTTCCCCAGAATGGGAAGTGCACATTAAAACAGAGCTTTGCCCCTGAGTAGCAATGATACTTGAGAACGGTACATTTTCTACAATCCTATTTTCTCTTCTGCACTAGAGGAAATCCTAACATGGTAAAAAGCATATTTAAAAAAAAAAAAGTATGTTTAAGGAAGTCCTCTTTCATTTCCTTGTAAAGCATGAAATCAAATTATAGCCCGTGGCCCACAATTATTTTATTTTTACATTTCAAATTCCATTTTCTGCTTCCTTTCAGTGCCCGTGAACAGGAGTTGTACTGTTTGTGCAAAGTCAGCTAAAAAGATTACCCCAAGCAGAAGAGGACACAGGAGCTTAAAGAAGCCACGAGTGAGAATCCAGGCTTCTGCTCAGCGCTCGGGTGGCAGGAAAACCTCCCGCTGATGCACACTAGGAGTCAACCCCCTTTTCCTCTTCCCTCCGCTAGCGCAGGTTTTACTATGTTTAGAGCCAAGTTGGCTTTGTATTCATAAGATTATGGGAAAATTTCCGATACAGTACTAAACTTATGCTTGCCAAAATAATAGTAGTTGTAAATGCTCAGATTTTCTTATTCTACAGCTGTTGAAGAGGAAAGCCTGCAGGTTTTGCCTACTTACTGAGAATGCCTTTTCGGTCTCCTTTTCAGCCACACTAAAATCTCCAGTTAGTTTTGGAACTAACATGAAAGGCTGAAATTATTATTATTTTTTTCTAATAATACCCTCATTAACTTACTGTAAATGTTATGCTTTGCCATATGGCTTCGTCTGCATGCAGCTCAGCGTGGGAGTCTGGATGTATAGTTTGCAAGTCTGCAACAGGTTGCACAGACAGAATGGTTTTTGAGTCCGTGCACGCGCAGAGCTGCAGCGGCCTCTATGATAAAGGTTGAAGGAAATTTGCCTTTTAAGAAGTGATGTTCGGTTCCAAAATAAACAGCAATTATTGTGTTTTATATGCTCTTTAAAGTACAGCCTGTAGATTAGGTATTTGCATGGTATTTCTCTGAAAATGTTGGTATGAGATCTGTTTTTAGTACTTGGGTACTTTTGCTCAAGGATGTGAGAGCGTAGCAAGTGAAAAAAGTTTGGACTTCAGTTTCTAGTTTAACTTCAGAGAATAAAATCAGTTGTGCCTAAGCTGTATGGAAATCAAAAGTGGACATGTTACTTCACAGGTTTATTCCTCATAAATCTGAGATGCAGGGGATGGAGGTCTGCAGCCTCGTTTCCAGCGTCGCCCAGAACTGCGGCTAGGCCTTCCTTTCTGTTTAGTCAAAGTCTGAAGATATAATACGCTAAAGTAACAGACATACAGAGAGAATGAAATTAATGTTTGCTTAATGATTGAAAAGTTCAACGCTATACATGGGTGGGTTTTTTTGGAGGGGAGGAAGGGGTTCAGTATGACGTCTGTCGTCTTAGATCCGCTCAGCTCTTTCAGGATCAGGAGTGAAGAACCGGCCGCAAGCTAAGTGCGGCGAGCGTCCCAGTTTTGCTCCCCTTGGAGCAAGGGAGCTGGTGCTCGGTTTAGGGAATCCGAGTTACTGATGGTGCTGCCTTCTGAGCCTTTGAAACTTTTTGTAGTCTATAGCATGGGAGGATGCCAATTTGCCTAGTCCAATGAGCAAAGACCGTTTTGCAAACATTTGTGTTTTATTTTTGGCTTATTGAAACAGTAAGACTCTCAAATTATGAGAGGCTACTTAAGAGCAAAAGGTGCTACCTGGCGCTTGCCCAGGGTGTTGGGCTCAGTGTGGATCGTGTATGTTCTGCCAGCAGTGACAGTGATAAGTTAGCTCCCTGGTGACTGCTCACAACCTGATACTGCCCAAAATGCAGAGGCGAGAGTGTGTTGGACTTGAGAGCAGCAGGGACTAGACTTTTTCTCCTTCCTGTACAAAGCTATTTTGTTAATATTTCTCAAGTTCTGGGTTTCTTGTCGATTCTGTGACACAGATGAGTGCTACTGCCTCCAAGCTCAGCTGGCACAGTTCTTGCTTTCTTGCTAGTCCTGTTGCGTTTTTCCCATATCTGGCTGTCATCCAGGTTCTCTGTTCACCTGTTATCTTCCTTGTTCATTTTTTCTTCACTCAGTGGCCATCTATTGCTTTATTTTCCCCTGTGGTTTAGCTTCTTATCTTGCAATATAATTCCCATCTTTCCCCATCCCCTTGTGTTTTGTGGTGACAACTGGTTTTTCATTTGCTTGTTGCGGGACTACTCCTGAGCTGTTTGTCATCGCAAGAAGGGTACTCTGATAGTTGATCTTTCATTCTCAGGCTAAGTGACACTTCAGGGGGACTCTTCATCTTTCTGAACTTTCTTGAACACCTCTTTTATAGATGAAACAGCAAATGAATGGTTGCTCCCCTGGTTTTTCTGTAGGGGAAATCACTGGAATACCTTAGTTTATCCTGGATTCTATAGGACCTGCTTCAAGGTGGATATAATGTTTTTCTTGATTGCTGTGCTTCCTTATACGCACATCTTTGCATGTGTCTCTGCTTCATTCAGATTCCTTGCTTTTCTTTTGTTAAATCTTAAATCTAGAACTGTTGCAGAAGAATTCTCTGTGATCATTGTTCCTTTTGTTCACTGAAATCCAATATGCTAGTGAGTTGATTGATTTAGTAGTCTACTAAAGATTATTTAAACTGCAAGCATGAAGTTGAAAGTTTTGTAAGTCTCCTATTGCTATTTCTAAGCTATAAGGAAAAAGTATAATGAATTCCAGGCTCGTGTTTTAGAGTGTGGTTTATAGTTTGATCACCTTGATACAAGCAAATTGCCATCTTTCCTGATCAAAAATTTCACATTTGCGAATCCCCTTTGCTTTGACCTCCCTAGATTACCCCAATCTGTTTTTTTTTTTTTTGAACTTATTTCATATGGATGAAAGATATCTAAAGAAACCCACCACAGAAAAAAACAAAACGTGAAACTAGGTAAGAGAAGACTGAGGAATTCAGAAGGAGGAGAATTGTCAAAGATGTCTCATTAGATGGCTCAAAGAGGGAAGTTGAGGATCTCCTTCTCAACATTTCTTGCCATGTTGCCCCAGGGTCCTTTAAACTCGGAGTCATGTCTTGATACAGGTGAGCAGACTCATTCGAAACATGTCTTGAGGAGAATGCAGTTAGGGTGTTTTTGTCAATACTGTCCTAATCTTTCCCTCCCTTCCACAACTTTGGGGAAGGGCAGGTTTTTCCCCCTTCCTGCTTCGGGGGTGGGTCTGCCCTGCGAGGAGCCTCTGCCAGCATGGTTTCGGTCCCAGCGTGCAACGTAGCTCCTGCTACCGGTGCCCAGCTAGTGTGGTAAGGATTTGGAGGAGGCACGGTTGCTGTAGCGAGGCACGTATTTGTTAACCTGAGTTTGCCGCTGGTTCCTTGTCTGTAACATGTTTTTGATGCATTTTTCCAGTGGTTTTTCCATGGACTGTTAAATGTGGTGGGGTGAGTGTTTTTTTGTTTTGCTGCTGCTGTTCGTCTTCTCTTTGCTATGAAATGCCCCAAGGAAGATATTTTTGAGCTTTTAACAATGGTGCTGATGATCTTTGTGGTTTTTTTTAAGTGTTGCGAGTAGATTCATGATAAATGGAGCAATTGCAAGCATTTGCTTTATAGCAAATGTATTCAAGGTAGTTGAATCACTGTTTCAAGACAGAGATCCTTGTACTGAAGCTGCATCCATCCAACTGCATCCAGCAGCTTCAGTGCCGTTTTTGTTTCCTGTTGGAGAGAGGAGATGCTGCACCATATGTACTGTAGCAAATCAGCTAACCTTTCCAAAACCAGATTCAGATTGGTTTACTGTGGCTTAATTATGGAGCACAGTGATTGCCACGCTATAGAAATTTGTCCCAACGGAGTTGGGTAAAATTCATGCTGCAACATTTTTCTTTCACTGGGCACATGAGTTATCTTATTGTGTTATTACTAGTCATGTTTAACTTCATGCTTTGATTTTAATTATTAATTCCCATTCATTTTAATGGTGTCAGCTGTGCAGTATGAGTTACTATGTGGTATAGTTCAATAGAAAACATGAGTGTCATATTACATTATATTACAATGCATGTTACATTAAAAAATCTTCTGCATGTACTCACAAAAAGGCATGTATTTTGTTTAATTTGTTTTGTCCCACTTGAACTACCTTCCAGCTATTCATCCCCCTTGCCTCCTTTTTTTTTTTTTTGTACTGCCCTTCTGTTTGGTATATAGCCAAAGACCAAAGTCTTTTGTATAGCCTCAGTGATGCTTGTTTTAGTTTAAGTTCTAAATTAATGCAATTTTTGCAACAGTAAAAACAAAAAATGTATCTGGAGGGATAATGTCTATCTTCAGTTTCTCAGATAACTTTTTTAAAAGGATTGAGGAAAAAATTCTTCAGGAACTTCACAAATGTCATAATTATTCAGCTAGATCTTTAAAGGGTTTAGCATTCATTGTTACAAGATGAAAGCTTTGGTAGGTTGAAAATAGTCATTTGTAACCATAACTTTTTTCTTATTGTAGTGCCCACCCACACATTCACCCATGCACTTCAGCCTCAGAATGATTTCCTATCCTGAGTTCATGGGAATTATGAACAAGGGCGGCTGTTTCCATGTGATAGCCATTGTAAAGACCCCCCAAAAAAAAAAAAAGTGGGTTGGAGAGGAACAGTTGCATTGATTTCATATTCTTCTGATCGAAAGCTTTGGGCAAATAATAGCGCTTAAATTTGGAGTGCTGCAAATTTTGCATGGTTTGTTACTTTCAGTGTTTTGCTAGCTTTTGAGATGTATTTTTAGACATGAAACTTTCTGGTAGTTCAGCTTTAGATTTTTGTTTTACTTCTTTTATTTAAGCTTTTTTATATTACAGTGCGTAATTTACTTTTTTTAGCATATTGCAAACAATATCTGTTTTGAAATGGGTCTTAGGTATGTGATAAATTAATATCTTCTGGCTAGCAATCCAGAATGGGCTCATATCTTAGTAGGAATGAGACAGGAAAAGTCTGAATGCAATGAGGGGAATGCCCAGCAGTCATTCAAGCATTCGTTGCATTCATTCAAGCTTCCTTGGAAACTAATTTTAATCCATGAAATTCAGGTTGCTTCACTCAAGTAATTAAGGGCTCATGATAACAAAGCTACTAAAAAGAAATTTAAAAAAAAAATCTGTAAGTGTGATGGGTAACTTTAGCCTAAAATTTAGGAACTTTTTCATGAAGAACAGAGATTGAAATCTGTTCTGTTTCTAGCTGTGATATGATGGTGTATTGTAGGTTTTAAATCAGGTCTTCCTCACTTTGAGAGGTTATAGGAATTTATTTAGGTTTGTGGTAAATCTGCTTGATGATCTTATTTTCACTTCTATCAAATTTTGCACTCTAAAGGAAGGAATGGTGGGAACTTTGTGTTTCTTAGGCGTATTCTTATCTAGCTTCTTATATTGGCTTTTTGAGTTCGGGCAAATATGTCATGCTTGATGCTCATGTTGCTGCAAAGGTTGCTGCAAAGGTAACTTCTCTTTCTTTTCTATTAAAAAAAGAGAGAATGGTAAAACCTTTAAACCTAAACTGTTAGTATGCTGGGAAGTAAAAGCAATCACATGCTTCCTAATTTTTTGTATGGTCAAATGGCAGTATAGTATAGTTTAAATTCCTGAAGTCTCCCTTCAAACAGCTCTGCCTTTGACACTTATCTTAGCTTTTGTGTAT
This sequence comes from Struthio camelus, assembly GCF_040807025.1. Lineage (NCBI taxonomy): Eukaryota > Metazoa > Chordata > Aves > Struthioniformes > Struthionidae > Struthio > Struthio camelus. The sequence goes on along the minus strand of NC_090955.1, from coordinate 7,381,418 downwards.
TCTTCATGTTTCTGGGTCTATGTACATATATGGATATTTTTTTACAGAAACTATTTGAGAAAATGGTCCTTCATCTTTTTTATGCTGCTGCAACTCTGACTGTGAATTCTCCTCCAGGTGCCCAGATTATCGATTTGATGATGCTTGTAATAGACGTGACAAAAGGGATGCAGACGCAGTCAGCAGAGTGCTTGGTAATTGGGCAAATTGCCTGCCAGAAGATGGTGGTAGTTCTGAACAAAATAGATCTCCTTCCAGAGGGCAAGAGGCAAAGTGCCATTGAGAAGATGACTAAGAAAATGCAGAAGACCTTGGAAAATACAAAGTAAGTTAACGGTAGAGTTCTTTGGTTCGTCCATGCTTCCCCTTAAACGTGCTTGCAAAAACACCTAATCTGTCCTTTGTTAGATGAAATACAAGCATAGAGACGTCCTGCAGAGATGATGAGGAAAGAGCAGAAAGATTGCCAGAAACTCAAATTCAATCCTGGAAAGTATTGTGGATAGAGAAATATTTTCCTATAATGAAGCTTTTCAGTTTAAAGAGCTGCTTTTAGTTCAGATTGTATAAAGCAAAGCCAGAATATCCAGGTGAAGGAGAACTTGTTCTTTAGTTTATGGGCTTGTAACTTCTGTTGTGATCTGGGATTCTTTTAACTCCAGAGAAAGGAAAACATTAGGGATTCTCCTTACCTGAGGATAAAAAGCGTGATTCATCTAACTAGGGAAAGAGAAGAGTGGTGGAAGCTTATAAAACATAATGTGGAAGATCTGGCTGGGTTCATAGTCATCAGTTTTGTTCACACAGATTAATTATTTGGGTTAAATAATGACTGAAGTGCAGCGATGCTCATGAGTGTAAGTGTGGCTATTACGAGGTGGGAAGATACAGTGCAGATACAATACATGTTCAGTGGGTACAGAAATTGAAGCACAGATTGCTTTACCCAAGGTCATAATGGGGCACAATGGCTTCCTCCTGGATATCTGACTGTTAAGTCACGTTTTGATTTGAAGTGTGAGGAAGAGCACTGAGCGTAGCAGAGACAATGTCATCCATTCCAAAAAAGCAAAGCTTGGTGGGATATGGCAGTTCACGTTTAGCTTATTTGTGGGGGTAGAGCAATGTCCCTTTTCAACTACATAGTTGCTACAATACTGACAGTGGAGATCTTGATGCCTTATCAGCCCCTGTGTTGTTCTTTGGTCCATTCACTTTCATCAGTGCTATACAGAGGTCACCAAGAAAGTGACATTTCCTGTTGCTAACTTATGAGAGATGCAGAACTGTACAACTTTGAGTTTGCTCTGGCAATTACTGATTAAAGGACGAGCAAATACATGGTGTCTTGTTTTCCTCTGTGGGTTGCTGCCCTTCATACTAGGAAAGATAGACGAAGACACCTGCAATTTGATTTGAGTGTCTTAGAGATTTTATTGATGATGATTGTTATTTTTGAGAACAGTTTTTTGTAGATGTGACTTTGTTAATCTCACTGAAGATAGCACCGAGGTAATAGAAGTTAGGAAAACTTCAGAGTAGGGATAATTATCTAATGGCCTTCTTGGTGTTTTTTTTTTTTTTTTAGTTGCTTGAGAGTTTGAAATAAAACGTGTGAAGTTAACATTAAACAGCGTTGTAAATATTTTCAGTCTATTTCTCATCTATGGATATGCTAAGCTAATGATTTTTAGTAGTTGAGTTTATCTTCACATATTATTCAAATTTTAAAAGAAAGACAAGAGTATGTTTTGTTCTTGAATGGCAGTAGTTACTGCTGCAGGTGGTACTTTAGTTTTGATTTAGTCCAAGAACGTATTGCAGATGATTGGAAAAAGACCTTTCTAGTTGCATACGTTCATAAAGGCAAGACTAATTTTTGGAAGAAATCTGGTATTCGGCAATCCTTATATAGGCTGTCTGAATTAAATCTTTTCTTTACTGCCTGGAATATAGATGGGTCTTACTAACTTTCAAGATATGCTGTAAACTTTGTCAAAGTGTTTTTAAAACACTTAGTACCTTAACAGTGAGGTCCTTTCCTCCAGCCCCTCTTTAAAAACAAGGATGTGCATCAGCTGATCAGAATAGCTGTGATTCTACCTGGAGAGAAATGTCTGTCGTAAAGTTTTAATTCGTCATTTGAACTCTAGATCCTTGAATACTCTTTTATCGACCATGCCTGTGTGTTGTTCCCGTAACAAATTCGGTATTTGCATGTGTAGTCTGTGCTTTATGATGCTTTGAAAGCACTGCTGCCCTGGGTTGGTTGTAAAGTGCTAGTCCCTTGGTATCTCAGGCCTCTGTTCTTTCTTGACAGCCTCTTTCCCACTCGACTTTGAATTTCTAAATGCATGCTTTAACTATTTTTGCATTTCTAAGCTACGTTTATCAGCAGGGCGTGTGCTGAGACCATTTGACAGCTGCCTCTGATCTCAGGCACTTGGCAATGAGGTCTTCCCAGGTCTGGTTACTTAATGACTATTGGTCCTTTTCACATGCACATGTGTGCAATACTGTAACAATAATCAAATCTTAAGTGTATTGCAACTGTAGAATAGGTGTCACCATTTATGGTGGTGAAATTATTGCAGTGTTGTCAGGCAATTCGGTGGGAGGTGAAAAAATAGCCAGAGGAGAGTAACTGTCATATATTTGAATAGCTTGACACTTGCAAATTTGGCCTCATCATAACTTGCTCGTTCCATAGATTGATACAGAAAGTAAAAGTAAACTGTCCCTGTGAATGGAATTTCTGTTTTGTCATGATTTGTTGCTCGTGCCAGCTTTTATCTTTGTCCAGCAGTGTCTAAACTCTGCTGACAATAAGTCAGTGTAATGCAGTAAGACAGTTCTAGCAGGGCTGCATCATGTTTGGAAGTACTTCCAACTTCCACAGCAGTATGTGATTACTCCAGTTTGTTCAGGTATATGGGAAAAGGAGCAAGACACCTGGTTCAGCGTAAATTTATATTTATTACAATATGTCCCCCAAAGGTGTTTGTATGAAAATAAATATCCAAAAGTTTTATGATAAATCACTGGACACAGCTTTAAGGTTAGTGATGGGAATTCTTGGTGCATAGTTATTACCTTTTGTCTCTAGATGCCTCAGGTTTATAGCATATAAACAGAGAAAATACCTTATATGCTGCATTACTGTTTGACCACTAAATGAGCTCCATCTGCAGAACTTAGCTGTTTTTCTTTATCAAGGCACTGTCTTTTTCCTCCATCTCTTTCCCTTTTTGAGATTAAAATCTATGAGTTGGCAAGGCGGTGGGGAGTCAAAAGGATGACAGCAATCATGGCTCTTGGTCTGAATCTGTTGTGTATGAATCAAGTATCTGTGAGAACCAATCACTCTTAAATTTTACTGTTGATTATTATTCCATTGCTTTGAATTATATATATTTAACATGTTAATCCCGACTTTCGCAAAAAAGCGGTAGTAAGTTGACTTTCTAAATTGTTGTCAAAGCGAGTTATCAGAAGAGAGAATTTGCGTTTTAGGGAGCAAATGTTACAAATCAGCTGATTTTAAAAAATGCTGCTAAATATTAAGGACTTAATAAAATTCATTGCGACAGAAGAGCTAAACTGAGGTTAGCTGTGGAAGAACTGTTCTCTGAAGCTTTATATGTTTGAGATTGCAAAACAATTGCTAAACAGGTGTCATTTATCTTGTCAACAGCTTGACATTTTTGATGGTTATGATTTATTTTCATAAATTTTGATATCAAACAGAGCTTACTGTTGTCTGCAGATATTTTACAGGCAGTCTGCAGACTCAGGTAGATATCACGTGCCATCTTGCAGCTGGTTCATGTTTTGAAGCTTATGACTCTACAGCTAGGATTATTATTATTGTTATTTTTAAATGAAAACTGAAAATAATGTTAGTCTCCAAATAAATGGCTTGAATGCAAAGCCACTGCAATAAGATGGAGTAACTGGCCCCTGCTTCTGAAATAGACCAAAGTGTTACTTTTGATTGCCAGTGGAAGTTGAATCAGAGGCTAATGCAAAACTAAACAGTTTATATTAAAGATTTCATAGTGAAGTCCAGTAGCACAAAAGCCTGTACTTCCAGAAGAAAATGTCAGTTACTCGTTCTGGGGAGAAGCAGATAAATCAGAATTGGAGGCAGTTTCCTCACGCTCACTGTTAGATGAGTCTGGAACTACTTTGCCTTTACGCAAGTAGGAGATTTGTGGTCTAATGGTGGGAGTCTTTCTCTCTTTCAGGTTCTGTGGGTGTCCTATTGTTGCTGTTGCAGCAAAGCCTGGTGGACCGGAAGCCCCAGAGTCTGAGACTCCACTAGGTGTTTCTGAATTAATTGAGGTACTTGCTTGAAGAACATAATGCCATAAAATATGCTCATACTTGTTAAGTTGTTGAGTGCACTATATTAGTATCTAATGCTGTGGGATTCCTGCGTTTATATCAGAGTTTTAAGAAGGGACTCCTAAAGAATTAGGTTCCTAATTGAATGGACAAGTTGAGGCTGAGTGCCCCGAAAGAGCACTTTTTTCAACTGCTTGGTTTCAGTGCCTTTGAATAACTGTCTTAAGAAACAGCTGTCACGTGTAGTGAAATGTGTTTTAAAGTTGTTAGGGATTACTAAGCATAATGAATAAAAGTAGCTTTAAAATTCTGCCAAAATCTGGTGAGTGTTCTCTTATAATTACCCACAAATTAAGAAAACTAAAGTTGGGAAGTCAAGCACTCAAAAGTTACGCATGTGGCTTTGTCTCCTTCCTTCATGTGGGCATTATGATCCAGTGCTCAAGTGCGTGATTCTTTGTTCCAAACAAGTCTGGCCTCATCCCTTGCACAGGATGGATAGGGCTCAACTAATGAGCAGGTAGTCAGTATTTTTTTTTTTTCATTCTCATTATTCACTGTGTGGCCTTATGGCTCCATTCAAATACCGCTCTGCATTCAGAATGATTAATTTCCTCCCGGACTTTTCTTTGGCACTCATCACTGTGGTATTGAGCACTTGGCAAACAGTTAACTTATTTCTGAAACACCGGTATGAAGTGTAGAGGTGACTTTTGTCCCATGTTTAGATTGGGAAGCTGAGACACAAAAGAGTTAAGTCCAATGAGTTCACTAATTTTGGATGCCAAGCTTAAGGGAACAAACTCTTTCAGGACGTGCTTGCATACAGTACTTAATGTGTTCAGATTTTAGTACTTGCCAGTTTTGATCACAGTTGAGAGTGCTTAGCGCTTCTGTTAATCACGTTTTGGGGTTCTGTTTGGACAGACTGAGAAGAGGAGTGCGGTCAGTGATTACCTGTGGCAAGTTTCATTTTTAAGAAAATGACATTGCATAGGAGCTTTGGCATAAGCAAGTTCAGAATCCATTCTGTAGAGCAGCACCAGGTGCCTTCAGCATGAAGCCACCTTTCTCTTGTAATGCTCTGCCTTGCTCGTTGCGTGCCTTGCACTTCTACAAAAGATGAGCACTGCCTGGATTCACCCTGTGCCCTAAATGAGGTAGGGCCTGGGGAAAAAGAAAATTGTATAATTAACAGTATATCGGAGCCCACATGAACAAGAGAAGGTGTTAGCAAACTGAAGTTTCACAAGTATCCTTAGTTCTCGCAATGCTGACTTTTTAGGTAAAGACAAATTTTCAGGTTTCCAGAAAGCTAAGTTATGTGGGATGTTATATGGTGGGAAGCTTACACTGTGAAGGGCAGAACATTCAGAGTTGGTTTGAGGTAGGTGGGCTTTATAGCTAGTACTAGACTTGTCACCCCTTCTGTGAATAAGCAGTTAAGGAAAAGCAGTGTATCTTTTCCTTGGTAGGTGTCACAGCTGCTTGCAGTCAGTGGAAAGTAGTCCTAAAACAAAGGCATCCTTCTTTGTAGGCTTGTCAAGGTCCAATCTGGATGTTGCAAGGTTTAAAATGCTTATAAATTGCTAGAGTTAGGGTACAGCACAAATCATTAAATCTAGAGATGTCTGGCCTAGAGCAACAGCAGCCTGGCTTGTACAAAGGCAGGAATTTCCATGTGGCTTCCAAGCACTGAACGTCATACTGGCCTTGCAGGCAACTTGTGGGCTGAGCTAGGACGTTGGGATGTGATGTGGTCTGGCCTTAGACTTAGCAAGGACCAGGCTGCCCACGCTAACATCTGGAGAGGTGGAGACAAGCGGATCTCTGATTTACCTTCATCTAGGTCCAGGTAGATTTACTGTGCTGTTCCCAAGCTTAAAAACTTGAAAGAAATACCCGTATTGCAGCTGTTTCTGTTCATTCTGAGACTTAATATTAGAAGAGCTAGCAAGTGAGCTCTGCTATTGAGCTTCAGAGTTTTATCCTTTCTTCCCTCTCCCTCCTCCTCATAATAATAGTGGTAGGGATCAAAGATGATTTGAGACAAGGGGTGAACCAGTTCCTCTTAATCTCCGAGTACATGACTGAATTTCGGTGATTAATTTCTTCTCTCCGTGATGGTATCTTTCAAGAAACAAAATGTTTGTCAACAAAATGCAAATCCTAAACTTGGAGCATTTTCTAGAAAATGCTATTTATGTAGCTATTTCTCTTAGTGGTTTGATCCTGAAAGAAACATTAATATAAATCTGAAAGAAAATTTGGCTTTAAAAACTTACCCAGTGTAATAGTTTTTCTGGGGGTGAGGCAGGGATGGGCTTTATGGGGGACTGTAAGATCTGTATGTAAGTTCATTCTCACAAGATCCAAGAAGCTGAAGTAGCCAAATGCCCTCTTCTAAAAAGTGCATTTTTTTACAGTATAAAAAAGAAAGCCGGGGGGAGGGTACAGGAGTTTTTGCTTTGCTTTGCTGCGGTGTTTGTATTGAGTTTGGCAGCAATTTTATCGCCAGTGCAGTTTTGCTCATCAAGCTGAATGTGCAGCACCAAATCTTTCTAAGGCAGAAAATCGAACCGCTCCCGCTGTGAAGCGTGCATCTCTGCTGTGGCGCGCACAGTTCATTTGACATTGGTGTGTTCTAAGCTCATTGGGAGATGCCTGACATCAGTAGAACTGCAAGCTTGTCGAATCAATCATTCGCTTACCTTCCTCTTGCTTTATGGCTGTCATGACTTTTCACCTAGGCATGGTGCTGCTTTTATCTTTTTTCAGGTCCTCAAGTCTCAGGCTTACCTGCCATCGAGAGACCCCTCGGGACCCTTCCTTATGGCAGTCGACCACTGTTTCTCTATCAAGGGTCAAGGCACGGTGATGACAGGGACTATTCTTTCTGGCTGTGTTAGCCTTGGTGACAGTGTGGAGATTCCTGCCCTGAAGGTGAGTGTCTCATTTTTGCTTCCTCCCCCAGTTTTCCTGGTAGAGAGGGACACTCAACAAAGAAGAGAGTGTTCTCTTCCAGTCTGAATTTATTCACTTGTTTTCAATGTCTTTATTTTTCTCATATTCTGCTATAAGCCAAGCTTATCTCGGAGAGAAATGCTGAGATTTTTAAATGAGGCAGCCAGCAAAGTTACCTGCTCAATTTTAGTTGAACGAAGAGGATAGAAAGCTGGCTTCGGTTAGTGTGTTAGATCTTCAATTTCAAGAAAGAAACCTGGACAGATTTCCAAGATGGGACCTGCCCAAGGACTGAACAAGATTCGAGTGAGGTTACTTGCATTTGAGACCTTGTACTGCAGTTCAAAGGTTTGCAAAAGACCCTGACTAGGTAGCCTTCCCGAGATGTTTGGAAGCTAAGGAAATGACAAGAGGAGGGCATTGAAATGCCTGGTGCATGTTCTCTCTGTTTGCTGGGGGTTTAATTGACATCAGCATGTTCCAAGAGAGCCCCTGGGATGTGGTATGTGGCTTGCTGCAGTCTGGTGTTTTAGAGAGCCTGTAGAAAGTCAGGAGGCCTTTCAAAGGCCTTTGAGTTGCTTGAGTGTTGTTACGATTTCATTTTCTTGAAATATATTCTTCCTTTAAAAGACATAAAGGAACCCTGATATTTGGAACAAAGTCTATTTCGCAGATGCTGATTTTAGCCTGCTGTGACTTTCCCTTTCTATTAATTGTCCTAAATAAGCCACGACTTGAAGAGCATTTTGCCAGCTGCTGCTTGAAATAGACCTAGCCAGTTGCATTCGAAGAGTAGCTACCTTGTGGTTGGATGGGACCTTTCAGGGCTGTAAACACTGCCCTCGCGTCCCGTTACTATAAGGATCTTATTCACTGAGTGAACATACTGCTTTCTCATGTTTGCTTGTACTTCATGGGCAAGTGAAGGACTAAGTGAGGCATTGATTTCACCTGGAATAGTTTGCTGATAGCTGGCATTTACTTTTAGGTCAGCCTCAACCTTTTCTGTGGTAGCTGGGACCGACTGATATTGTAATTACCTCTGAATAAAAATAATTTGCATGATTCGCACCCCATCATGCCCATTTTCCCAGTGGAGTTCCTCACTTCCCATATTCCTGCTTGGAACATGCAGCCTGCTTTGGGAGCCCTGCCTTTAATTTCTGCAGGAACTGGGCTTAGCTGGGTTTGCATCAGCCTCTCCTGCTTTCCCCTCACCTGAATCCCTTCCTTTTGCCTTGGTTTCCTGTTTGCTGTCTGGGGCCTGGTGGCACGAGGGCTCCAAGGAGGCACAAGCAATTAGTAGTGCAAGGCTGAGCAGTGCAGTGAGTGATGCCTCCTGTCCAAGAGGGGCTTTGCGAAGCGAAGGGAGCTGCTTTCCCTTTGGGGTAGTGCTGGTCAAATTTCCTGTGGGCTCCAGGAGCTGGGGGTGAGACAAAGCAAGGTAATTATTCCTTTCAAAGGGAGAATGCATAACTAGGCTGTATGTGGAAGTGACTGCTTAGCTCTTCATATAATGTCCAAGAATGTTTTAGAGAAATACATCTAGGAATTACAATCTGTTCTTTGAGGATCAATATGACAGCAGAAAATGACATAAGATGTAACGAATGACTTACCTATTTGCAAATGGATGCTTCAGAGGAAGGTAGGAGAGACTTTTTATATCTTAAAACAAACAAACTTCCTCCCAGCCACAGTGACTGGGGGAGCAATGCGGTAAAAGGCAAGTCGTAGATAGGTAAAGCATTGTCAAAGAGGAGCCAGATCATTTGGCATTGATGGCATTAACCACTTCCCTCAAAGTTTCAGTTTATTTTCAATTAGTATTAATGAATTAATCTTTTACTGATTTGTGTGAAGGAGATGTGTACCAACACATCTGAGTGTTACAGTAGTGGGCAGAGATTTTCATTTTGTTTTATGCCCCTAGCAGCTTGTGAATGAATGTTCCTATCGTGCAGGTATGGAAGCCAAAAACACAGTAAAAGGAAGCAACTTTTGTAGGTTTGAATTGCGTACTGTGCTTACCCCTGCTAGCATCACAGAGTTAGGCTGAGATACCTATAAAAGGTCAAACCTTTCTCAGGCCTACAAGGTAACGGAGGAAGCACATTTCACAACACACTGTGGTTTATGACTCTCTCTGACCTTTTTTTGCCCTGACCCTATGGTAACTGAGATTGACAGCTGGTGCCCACTGGGCATTTAGGGACATTGCAAACCAGCTGCTTTTTAAATTTGAGGAACCCTCTCACCAAATGAAGTGGCATCACTTTCCAGTTCTGCTAATGGGCTTCGACGTCTTTGACCGCTTGAACCTGCACAAAGGAGGGACACAGCAATTAAAAATAAACAGTGACATTCTCAAACGCCCATGCTTGCTCTGATTGAGGTTGAGAGCACCAGCAGTGCATGGATTCCTTTATGCTGTTGCCTATGTAAATTGCCATCTGGGGTTGATTATCCATACAGCAAAAAGAAAAATTATATATATGTGTTTGGCAAAAAGCTTTGACACAGCAAACAGTTCACTATCCAATTGAGTTAGTACTATTTGTTCACTAGCACTTGAAATCCACCTTGAAGAGCGTGAACCTAGGATTTCTGCAGCAAAAACATAGCGTTGGCAGAATTCTGATCATCCTTTAGGATTACTTCAGTGGTCTTTCAGTCTCTGCAGTCCTACAGTTTGCAAACTATAACAACTTATGTGACTTTTTTTATTTCTGCTTTATAAAATTTCCTGGAGCTGAATAGAGAGGATTTTTTTTTCTTAATAGAGATCCATTTTATTTTACTGATAGATTTGGCCCCTAATTGTTTCAAAATGTCGATCTAAGTATATTTTATTGAATGTGGTTTAAATAAGCATGGTTTCTGAAAATTCTAGTGCTGTGTTACATCTTTTTATAGCAGTCTTTAATTAAAAATGTAAAGTATTTCTTCTGTAGGGGAGAAGTATCTCTACCTCCTACATACAGATGAGAAAAATGATAATAGCTTGTGAGCAGCAGCTGGTTGGAAGGCTTATGCAAAACAGGCAAGAACTAGGTCTTGACTATTTGTTCTTAACATTAGTTGTCTCAAACAAAAAAACAGCGTGAAAGCTAATGCAAAATGCAGTATGGTGTGTTGTCTTCATCCCTTCCTCCCAGTGTTAGTGAAGATGGCCTTATATGCCTGCAACTGTGCAATGTTAGAAATACTACAAGACTGCATAAAACAGATGATATTTTAATGTTCCTTTTCAGAGAAGATGCTTGGAATCAGGGAGAACTTTCCAAGTTAAGTTAATAAGAATCACTTTCTCTTTCTTAGGAGTTGTGAAGGGTCATGAATGTAGTAAGGAAGCAGAGATGTACGCAGTAAATGGATATAGTCAGGGAGAAAGGATGAAGTCGATTCATAGGGAGGCTTACTTCAGAGCAAAGTAGTTGGATCTTGAGCCGTAAGTAACGCGTGGTTGTCCTGAAAGCGTTGACTCAGCATTGCCTTACCTGTGATCAAGCGCTGCAGGCATATAATAGCCACAAAGCAGGTATGTGGCAGCCAGGTATGTAGACCACTGTTGTTGGCATGACTTCTAATAAGTAGAAACATACTGCCTGCTTTATTGGAGCTCCTAGCTGTTCTGTTTTGTATAATTATTTTCGAACATTACAGCAAGTTGATGCAAACGGAATGGCTGCTGGATTTTAATAGCTCCATTGGAATCGATATAAAAGTAGAGTATGCTGCCATTTTGTACTGTATTTTGTCAGAAGTTCATGAGTGCTTTGAAGGTTGACAAGTGAGTTATTAATAAATGGTTATTTTGATGTTTACCTGCAGGGGATCATTTGGGTTTTTTGCTCTGTGCTGGATTTGAATAATGTATCTGGTATAATACAGTACAATAAACAATAAAAAAATACAAACACCCATTTATTGGACTGCCCTTGGAAGCATCCTCTTTGGACACTGTTGGTTTTTTTGATCTCGTTGGTGTGACTGAGCTGTTATCATTAAAGGGGAAGAGGTATGTCAATACTGAGTCCATCCTTCACTAGCCCTGAGGTTTGTAGTAGACAATTGCTGTTATTAATACTGAGCGTTTCAATCTCAAAAGTTGCAAGAGTGCTTATGAAGTGCTCCTCTTGTGGTTGGAGAATAGGTGTACATCTAGGTGTTTCAGTAATTTGATCTACTTTTAAGAGGTCACCTGAGACATCAAGCAAGAAAAATGAGAAACTTGCTTCTATTTATCTATTCAGGTCTTCTAGTAAAGGCGAGAGTCAGTTTTAACCCATAGTGGATTCTGACTTGGCAAGGGCATGTTTGCTGTCAAAATTGACTTTCTGAACCTGTGAGAAGTACCATTTTGTAAGCATGATACTTTGAGAAGCTTTATGGAATCATGTACCTTGAGCATGTGATAAGAGACCTTTTATAAGCTGCTTTGTTGGCTAGATAACCTTGGTCTGGTTTCTGGCAGACATTCAGTAGCGTTTTTGCCTTAACTCATTAAAAAAAAAAAAAAAATTCTCTGGTATCTGATAGAGTAACCCGAATAGGAATTACGAGAGTGTTCTCTTCAAACCACCATAGCTATTCGAATTGTAACAGATGCATTTGCTTTTGCCCATATGAGTACTTCAGCTTCTCTGACATCCCAAGACCTCTAATTAGTAAGCTTTAGTATATAAACGTCATAAGATCTAATTGCAATGTATTTAAGGCCTTTTTTCAAGATTTTATAGAGCTGTACTATTTAGGTCTTGTCAGAGAAAATTTGAGATTTACATAAACGGATAACATATTGGATCAAAATCCACTGAATTGTACCGTGAAGACGTATGTATGTAGACTTTAATGGTGAAATCCCTTAAATACATTTTTAGTACTTTTATTTTCCATTTGCTGGCTGCCATAGTGTACCTTTTCTGAAGTTCAGGGTATCCTGACTACCTTTTACACTGCAAGTAAATAGAGCCATTGCTACACTTTCTGAGAATGTACTTGAGTGCTGTTTCTATGTCTTTTTTCCAAGACTACTTGGATTTTTCTTGTTCAATACTGATAGAAAAATCCTTTAGACTGCTGAGGTATATCTGCTGGGGAGGAAGCCTAGCCCACCTTGAATATGACTTGTTTGTGAAATCTCTTGTGCTGCCACTCCTGGGGGTATGCAGTAGGAACAAAGATGTGGTCACCGAATACAATTTTCTGACTGTGATAACAACTTTCAGTCAAATTATTTGACATGACTTAAAACTAGTTGTTTTGTCCCACTACTCTTTTGGGAAGGCTATTCTACTCTCCAGTTCCTGTGATGGTTAGAAATGTTTTAATTTTCACCTCCATTTTTCCTTTGAAGCTTGGTTATAACTTATTATATTGGTACATGCTTATTTTGATATAAATTTCAGCCTGTTTTCCTTCTTTTCACTGTAGTATTGTGAAGAAGAGCAGTTCAGAAAAATCTGGAGGGGGGGAAAAAAACTGAATTAAGCCACAAGTATAACTGATAAAATTGTGTCCTGGTAAGAAGGCAGTTCATAATACATATTAAAATCTGTGGGTAATGAAATACAAGAATCTTAAATCCTAAGTCAATAAATTAAGCATATATAAATAATGTTATAGATGCAATTTAATTCAGTACAAGTATTGAACTGTTTTTTTTAATTATCTGCCACTTCTAAAGCATGGATTTGTTTTTTTGAGATTTTTCTACTTTCCTGGAAACATCAGTGTGAATCCTAGTGGTTTTGCATCAGCTGTGACATTTACTTAAAAGTAAAACATACAGGCTTTGGCTCATGGTAGAAAGTACTGTTTTCAACATTTAGGATACCATCGGTTGTTTTGGAAGAATTATACTCCTCAGCACTGTTCTTTGTGGTTAAGTAAAGGATTAAAGACCTGATCCAGTGCCGGTGGAATGAAATTTAGATCTGGCAATAAAAACTTCTCAAATCTTTTTGGCTTGATCTCATGAGAGAATAGGGGTAGCAGATGCTGAGCTCTTTTAAAGATCAGTTCCCTCATTTTTATGTATATTTATGTAACTTTTCACTTTTTTAAATTCCTTTTATTCTTTCAAAAATTAAGATGCTAAAGGAATGCAATCTACTTTATAAGAAATATTTCTAATTAATTTTGGACATTATAAAAGTTCAGGAGGAGATATGTTTTGCTATTCTTTCATTGCCAGCTCCTGAAGTGCTATAGTTTGGTTCATATCAGTAGCAATTTTTATTAAGCAGTGTGCAGGTAAAGTAAAAACAGGGAGCAAGACAAGGACTTGGTGTTAAAGTTTATTTTATTGAGGGCCAGGGATAAGTTGTTATAGAAAGGGAGCTGAATGTCTATCATGTGTTTTTAAATTTTTTTTCTACTTGGTCAAAGCAGAATGGAAGAAAGCCGGGGGAGAACAGCCAATCTGAGCAGTGCTAATCCAAACCATACACTGTAGTTTTGGAGCTTGTGTGTCTGATGTGATCTCTGTAGGCAGAGAAGTGGCCTGGTCAGTGATGTCCAGTTAACTCTTCAAATACTAAAATTCATCCGCAGCTTTTCTTGGAGATCTAGATGTACCGTATGCTCCCTGCCAGCTGGATGGAGTGTGGATACAAATGCCTTCTAATGGATTAGAAAAATCACCCAAGAAGTATGGGAGTTTCTTCCTGTGGTGGATCTGAAAAGGAAAGATTTGTGTGTCAGTGCTTCTGTCCACTTAAGGTGTCTTTAAATGGCTGTTTAGGATCCAGGGTACACATGAAAGTGCAGCATTGCCAGAAACTGTACTGTTCTCCAAGATGAATTTTAACTTCTGCAGGTTTTTCCATGATACTGTCTGGTTTGTTCCAGATTATCTGCCACACTAGCTGGTTGCGTGAGACATTTTGAAGGGCATTTTTTGTGCTGCTGCCACACCGGTGCTTTACCCTTAGAGTTTTGCTGCAGAAAATTGTTATTGCCTTGAGCTGTTGAAGAACTGGAACCCTATGTAGTGGGGTTCAAAATGATCGTCTCAACTTCATTATCTGAGGAAATGAAATTAGATTGTGCAGGATGAACCTGATGTTTCTCTTTGATACAGTGATTGATTTTTTTCTTAGATAAATCAAATTACACTTCTGTGCAGATTTTAGTAGATATTTGTCTCATGAGAACTGTTAGAAAAGCTGAAGAAAGTTGCTAGAGAAATACAAGTTGGGAAAGAAATTGAGCTGAAGAAGAGGCAACAAATAGACTGACCTGAAAACGCTGTGGGTGCAGCTCTTCAGTGGCTCATCTGGGCACTGTAGTTTTGCTAGTGATTGCTCCGTGCGCTCATGGCGGGTAGGCGTTCTCCCCAGTAGCTTGCAGTGTTGGCACGCTTTCCTGACTAGCGAGGGTTGCTGGCAGATGTGACTTCCATGCATAGTCCTGCACAACTGGTTCTAACACTATCTTTGATGTTCAGTATGCTGTAGCTCTTTGAGCATTATCAAATGTACTGGTTGCTGGATCTGCCAGAGAAGTTCAATATCCCAATACTAAAGATTGTTGGAATTGCAGGAGTGGAAATATGTTCTTGTATGTCATATTCGTGAGTCAGCTTCAGCACTGTAAGATACTTAAGGATAAACAAATGTGTGTTTCCTCTAAAAAAAGAGAAAACCAAACACCTAAGCTATTAAACTGTGATACTTAGATTTATCTTTATTACTTCAGCTTCATCTGTTTTTCATTCCACTTCTCCTGCTCACCTCACTCACCTCACTCCATCTCCAGCCTCTTTTCCAAACTTAAAGTTTGTTTTTTCGAGGTGACTGATCTTTTCCACTTTCACCTTAGTATGAAGGAACTTTTTCCTCCCTCCTTTTTCTCAGCATTTATTGTTACCATCCTAAGTAACAAGCTAGTTGTGTGGAGGCACACACACATGTACATCTTGCTTAAAACCTCTGATGCTTGAAACCAGAATCAGTCAAGGTCAGATGCGAAAGCTTGAGATGGCATTTTCGAAGCCATCTCCAACAGCCATAGCTGGAGCAGGTCAGACAAGACAACGGTAAGAAGAAGAAAAGACGTGATAAACGTTGAATATTGCTATCCTCTTGAGAGCAGAGAACAGTTTCTGAAGATGGGTAAGCAGGCTCCAATTCCTCCTCTCTAGGATATGCCAGCTGTTGATTTCACAAGGTTGAATCTGTCTTGCACTTTCTGTTAAAACGGAGTCCTGGAATCATCTAATGTGGGTACGCTAAGCAATGTACTGTAAGCAATGTACAGGAGAAGAAAGTTCTTAAGATGACTTGAGCCACGATTGGGATGCAGCTGAACAAAAAGTGCACACGATCCTGGGACTTGTTAGGGAACGTATTTCCTGTAGAGCCGTTGCTGTTCCAGTGGTCAAGCGTTGCTTTCTTGGGTATGGTGACCCTGGCGTCCAGGATTAGTTTGAAACTAAGTTAATGGATGTTGCTGTAGTAATCATGAACTTCCATCCGAATGCCTTTTGTTTAAAATTTATGGTAACTTTCTGAAGCAAAGGATAGCTGTTTTGTGTTTGCAAAACTTGTTTGCTTAAGCATTACTGCTGCCAGGTCATTAACTTTTTTATTTTTATTTCTTTTAATTTATCAGGTAGAATTGTTCTTGATACAATTCAATTGAAAACAGCCTCACATGCACTTACACATATTGTTTGAGCACGAATCTCATTGGAATGCTTGAGTAGTAATTGGAAAGGTAACCTCCTGTATGGTAAACATAGCTTTCACATTGCATTCCTGCTGTGAATGTAACTTTAGTATGAGGAGGCTTAGTTAGGGCAACGAGTAACTATCATGTTTTAAATATTTAAGTTCAAGCGCTGGAGGCTTTGGCAAAATTTCAGTAACCAGAATGAAGGAAGGGAATGTCACTTTTTGTTCTTCCTTGGTCATCCATGTGCAGTACAAGTCTTTGATTAGACTTTTAAGAAGTAAAAATTCCACAAGTACTGTGCTGACAAAGCCATGGTCTATGTATTATAAAGGTCTCCTCAGATCTAGGCACTGACAAAAAAGTAGAATCTGAATATTGAAAGCCCTATTTAACCTTACTCAGCCAAGATTGTGGAAGGTAAAACTTCTAGATTTGACCAGAGGAAGGAATAGTACAGACTAGTGAGTAAATGCCAAGCAATCTAAAATTAGTTTGTCACCAGAATACTTTCTTCCAGGAGTGTTGTTAAAGCACCATAGGAAGTCCTCTGGCTTTCATGCTTTGTGTGTTTGAGATACCCTTCCCCCAACATTTATAAAGCTCTTTAATTCTGTTATTGCTATGAAAATTGCGTGAGAATTGACTGTACTCTTTAAATATTTTTGTTCCAGCTCATCACCTAAGCCTGTTGTTAACAAGGCATGTTATTGTCACAGGCAGATGACATGTATTGCCAAAACTGAATGCAAGATGCATTCCTTCACCAGAGCATTCCTGTAATACTATGTTATAATAATCGGTGCACTTTTGTGACGAAAGAAAAGAAAAAACAATACTAGAGAGAGCCAATATTTACAGCATCTGCTGGAATAATATCATTAGGTAAGCTGCCCAGATAGTATTGTGATGAGCATGTTGTAAATGCTTAGATACAGATTATCATTTGCAATTGACTGAAATGAAAACTACAAACTCCCAGGGTCTTTGTGATTTTTCAAAAATAGCTTAAAAGCATATACCATAAAGTACAATTGGCTCTTTTCTTTTTCTTCTAATGAATAAATAATCAAGAATGCATGTTTTACACTTTAGGAATTGCAGTGTAAAGGTCAGATGCTTTAAGAGTCAGTGTAACTAATGCTTCTTTAAATATGTACTTAAATTGTTGACTTATAGCTATCAGAGCCTTGTGAAAGTTGAATTTACTAGCTGACCCATTTTCTGTCTGGGCAACTGGATTTTTAAAATATCTTCTAAATATATGGTGCGCAAGAGATTCTGCGAAAGAATGGCAGAGATGACCTTACTGCTTGCTCTGTTCAGGTGGCAGAAACTGGGAATGGGAACAGATTAACTTACTGGAAACAGTGATCCTGTTATATGTGCAGATGTGAATAAATGTGTTTTTAAATGGGAAAGAGCTATTGAAATTCATGATGCAGAAGTATGGTTATCGCTTAGGTTATATGCTGGGTTTCAGAACCTCTTGAAGTTTTTCTGCTGTTTCTCAGTAATCATCTAACCACTTCATTCCTGGTTTTTTGCCATAGCTGCTATGTTGTAGCTGCTTTTTCTTAATATTATATTCAGCATATAATGAGTTTCAATAGAATTTTATGTTATCCATCCTTGGAAGAGTTTGTTGTGTGATGTGCAATACTTAGTACGTAGGACTGCAAGTGCGTTAAGTGATCGCTTAGGGAAGGAAATATCTGTTGTTATAAATTAGTTCACTTTTGAGGGATGGATGTTGTTTATGTGCTATTTGTTTCGCTTAGTTGAAGACATTGATCCTGCTTGTGGAGAAGAGTTGATGATAACAGGATGCCTCTAGGAGTGAGGAATATGCAGATAGACCACGAACAGTCGGAATGAACCTGCAGAAAAGAGGAACATAAGGGAGACTTAAAAATATGTATTTTTACAAAGACTGAAATAAATGCCCAGTAAGACTAAACTGAATGACTAAAATAAATTTGGCTTTTGAGGTCGGGTTTGGATCGATACAAATCAATGACAATTAGCTTAACCTAAATACAAAGAGACATACAAATCTTTGTAAAATAAAATGAAAACAAAATGCCACTGTGGACTTCAGGAAAGAGTTTGAAACAGGTGGTGATTAAACAGGAATCATGTTTTGTCAGAAGTATTAGTGTTTCTATTTCAAATAAGTATTTTTTTTGTTGTTGACGTAATGCCCGTTTGAGGAGTTATGATTGTGTGTTTTTTATAAAATGAATTTTTTAATTTGGCAAGGACCCTCAAATTAATGCTTTATTTTCCAGTATTGTCAAAGGCCAGTACCGGAGACTTGATTAACTGGGCTACAGGAGGAGGTTATCAAGGGTGTCTTTGGTCTAGGGAGGTTGATCCTCCTCCACTAGAGGAGCTTATTCTCCCATGTGGTGATACAGGAGCGGGGTCCTAACTTGCTGAGACTTCTCATGAGGCTAAATGTGGGCCTGAGATGCTACATAAGGCTGAAGTTCAGCCTTGTTTGTTCAATAAATTGTCTGATGTATGAGTATTTTCCAGGCATGCAGTTCCCTAAATAGCGTCAAGAAGATGGAAATCTCCAAGCTAGTGGAAACCGTGATGTGTCTGTTTTTCCTTTTTCCAGCAAGTGCCAACAGATTACAAATGTATCTTACAACTCTTTAGTAATCATTCTGAACAGTAGTGTTTTAAAAAAAAAAAAAAAAAAAAAGAGAGAGAGAGAGAGATGGTTCAAATTTTTTTCAAGTTGTTTCTTCTGCTTGTGTCCCTGCTTTTTCTTCTTCGCTAGCCATCCTATCTGTTTGGGTTTTGGAACTTTTGTTTCCAAATAGATGCTCAGAAAAGGCTTCATCAAATGCAGCTCCACCTGAGAGGTTATTTTGAAGAAGATAGTTATGTGCATTTATAATTTTTGACCTATCTAGGTGTTTCAAGCATGTTCAAGCATGTTTCAAGCATATTTGTATGTCTTGATATATTCAGACTGCACATAAATGGTTGTCTTCTGTGAGATCACAGGCTGGAAGATTTGAATTCCATGAAAAAAAATCTTTGAAGCAAACTGTAGGTTTACAATTGGGAATATTAGAAAATGTTTAGAGCTAATACAAGCAACAAGAACACATTTAGGGAAGACAGTTGTGGATTTAGCTGGTTCTGTTCATATGTCATCTTTAAAACACCTAGAAGATGAAGGCCCTTTATTTGATGTGCTTTAAGTAACATTGAGGATATTTTCATCGGTGTGGAATTCCATTGCTCCTTGTGTCAT
Organism: Struthio camelus; assembly: GCF_040807025.1. NCBI lineage: Eukaryota > Metazoa > Chordata > Aves > Struthioniformes > Struthionidae > Struthio > Struthio camelus. Next base: position 7,362,154 of record NC_090955.1, on the reverse strand, counting down.
TTTCTTTTTTAGACAGATATTATTGGTTCTATTCAGGTTTTTTGTTTTTAACAAGTTTCCTGTTTGCATTTGGATTAAAAAAGCAAGAGCATGACCTCTTTGTTCTCCAGCTTGTTTTTAAAATTCTTGTCCGTCAAGGTGGAATGAAGTTGAACTATTTATTGGCAAGATATTTGGAAGATTCATATATGGGAACAGAGATGGATAAAGCAATCCATTTTTACATCAAACTTATATGGGAAAATAAAAGGAAACTTAACCATGAAACTCTGCCTACGTGTTATGGTGTGATTCGCAAGAGAGACTTAGGCAGTTTAATTTACACATTGCAAACAGTTGTGAAAACATACCATTAGACGTCAGTGTATAGAGGGCTGAGTTAATGTTGCTTTTCACTCCATAATGTTAAAGTTACCTGGTGTGCAAATTCACAGGTTAGACATTGCATTATTGCTTTTTTTTTGCATTGCATTGTTTTCTCTGGACAGGGTTCCTTCTTTTTTGCTTTGCATTTGTTCGGTGTCATCTGGCTACAATGTCTTAAACTGGTACGGTTTATTAGCATCAGGATTTATATAGACTTCAACAGAGAGAAATACTGTGATGTGATAAATAACTGTGCAGTTATTAAAATTCTAAAATACGCATGCTTGTTTTCTTTCTGTTTTCGCAAATATGGAAAATTACATTTAAAGGAGGTTAAATTTATGTTTAAGTGTTGTTATATTTTAAGTTAATGTAAAAGTCTCTCTCCATCTCAAATCAGATGGTGATAATTGTTCCGAAGTGAACCTTTGCATAAATATATTTATGAGCCTATTGGACTTACAGCTATATTTGAATATATCCCTGTAAAAATCAGTAATGTATTTTCCTAATGTTTCGTAATGTGTTAACATTTCTTGGGAGCATTTGTTCAGAATTTGAATTAATCTGTTTTATTTCAGTTTTTAAGAAGTAGTAGCCCTTGTGATGGATTCCTTAGCTTCAGTCTGAGCTCTGCATGGTAGATCATAAACATTTAATAGTTTTAAAAGACACTTTCAGGATACTAAAGTGTCTGTGGTGTATGAAAGGTATGTGAGAGTTTACGTATTCTAACTTCAGAAAAGGTGTGGGGCTTTTCTGTGAAGCTATAAAGATGAACTTTTTCCACACCTTTGTGGTAAAGGCTGAGCGTTAGGGTCTGGTTCAGATTCTGTTTAATCACAGTTAAGGCTTCATTCTGTTTTTAACAACTCCTTTCTTCTCCCTCCCCTCAGCAAAAATAATAGAAAAAAGGATTCTATCTATCTTTTTTTTTTTTTTAAAACCTGTGCCTGTAATCAAACATTAAAATTTCTGTAGCCTGATAGAGAAGCTATGAATGGTATTGTTAAAAAAGCTCCCCCATATCTAACAGTTTTTTTTGACAAGTATTACTTGATTTAAGAGACTGCCCATGTCTCCTACACTGGTAAGAAGAATGTACTTTTCAGAGTATACAGAGATGGCACAGAAAGTCTTAAAAGTGTTTTTTTGTTTGGTTGGTTTTTTTGGTCAGATTTTTCTGATGTGGGTACTCAGAGTTATAAGGGAAAATGGATGTTCAGAGATGCTGATTATCCCTGTTCCCACTCAAATCGTTTGCAGCTACAAGAGCTTGATATTTCTGTAAATCAGGCTGCTTTTATTTAATGATGAGTGAAGTTGTTTAACTTTGAAAACTGGCCTATGAGTTACTGCATCTTAATTTTATTTGTATTGTTGAAATGGTTCTCCAACCACTTGAAATTTGTGAAAGTACCAAAAAAACAAAAAAAAAAAAAGGCCCAAAACACAGCACCTCAAGATTGGGTCTAAGACTTTCCTCTGCTATATTTAAAGAGCATATTAAACCTATTTCTCGTATGTAATTTTTTGTGTGGAAATTCTATCTAGTTTGAGTTCATAGCACTCTGATAACAATCAGAATTCTGCAGTAATGAAAAATACATCAGTTCTGGGACAGACTGGGACTTTTGAACCTTCAGAACTTTTTTAATTGGATTTTTGTTAGTAAGTACAACAAACTTTAGTTTCTGTGAAGCAGACAGCTCAGTGAAAAGGGGAGAACCTGCATAGGCAGGTGTTGAGCAAATGTCTCCCAACAAGCTCTTGCAAGGCTTGTGGTGTGGACCTTTGGTTCCTTTTATACTTCTGCTCACCGTCTCACTTTTGGGATTTGGACTTAATTGTTGGGTGATTCTGTGATGTAACCATCTAACCACATACCTGTTGCTTAAATAGGAGTCCAGCCACTCTTCAAAGTAAGGTTCATCTACTTGCTGTGCAGCCCAAGCTCATTCAGGTACCTTTTCCTCAGAGCTGATTCATTGTTGCTTCAGGATCTTTTTCACTGACAAAATCATTAGATCCACAGCTGGTATATTTAGTTACACCTTTTGAACTGCCCCTGCAAAAATGTAGAAGGCTTCAGAAAAAAGAAAATTGTGTTCCAAAAGCCATGAAAGTTCTCAGCCTCATCAATTATTTTTAATATTAAAAGTCAGCAGATGGAGCCAAAGACTTGTAGAAAAATTACTTGTGCTTGAATGTATATTACACCAGAAAACCCACTCAGTTTAACTAATAATCCTTCTACTGAAATTTATAATAGCAAGGCTATTGAAGTTTGGTGCTAACCCTCATTCTAGCATCCCTGTTTCTTACTCTGTGCAGCATGAGAGCTCGCCCCTGTGTACACTGGGAGTCTAACGAGACTGAAGAGAGCAAAGTTGGAGTCGGAGCCTGATTTTCTTTGCAGATTTATATCTGTGTGAGGTTTTCTGAAGCCTTCCTTGATCACCACTTTATCAGAAAAATGGGTTTTGTTTTGTCAATATTTTCACTTCTCCTATGAGCACAGAAATTGGAACCCACTATTGAGGGTTACATTGGAATTCATTACGACCTCATTTTTGTTATTGCACGGTTGGTAAGATACTGGGGTTTCGTGTTTTTCCTCTGAAGCAACTGAAATCAGCCTTTGCCTCAGATAATATGTCAAACGTGATACTTCAGTAGGGTACTCTATGCTCTTATTAAATGTTCACATCCTTTTGGGGTCTTAAATGATATCTTTAGACAAATAAGGGGATGAAGTGTTTTCTAAACAATGTGTAATTTATCCCACATTAATAAAGTAAAAAAGCACAGGCAATAAATATATCTACCTTTTGCAGGAAGGGGGAAAAAAATAACCTATCATAGTTATAAAATGTAATTTCCAAAGGGGATGCAAATAGTGATGATATGGACAGAACAGAGCATATCCTAGGGGTACATACTGTTCTGCCCTTCAGTAAAGAAAGAAAATTCACTTGGCTAATGGCAGCTATTTCATTTTTAAAATTCTTGCTCCTCTAAATTTTCCATCTGAAAGACTGTGATGTATGCATATTATCCCTAGCATATAAAGTAAGTGGTATATAAATAGACATTGAAGTGTTGCGTGTACTTTGTTTTTGTTCCTCTTCACTTTGCTGATGCTTGAAGTTAATCTCTTTAGTTTGGAGCAAACATCTACTTACAGTGGCTTTGTAAGCTTGGCTTATTGGCCAAGTTAAAAGCTTTTTAAATTTCTCTCTTTATCTGGCCTCATCTACACCTAAATTATTGTTCCCCCCACTCATCCTGCTGTTCAGAGACAGCAATAAAACTTGAACCAGTTTTACCAGCTTTCTGACTTGCTTTCCTCTAATCGGCATTGACTGAAATAGCAAGAATTTCTAACATTGACATTTTTCTTTTGAATGATATAAACATTTCTTAGTTTCAGATTTACTCCTAGCTTGCTGCAGGCATATTTTTCTCCCTAAATAAAGGTATCCAATCAGTTCCAATAAGATTTTTATTATTATTATTATTATTGAGCCTTGAAGTTATACCAAAAACCACATAAAACATAGGACTAGAGGATGCATCCTGAGTTATGTCTTACTCCAGTCTCCTAAAAGTGCAGGTAACTACATCTTGCAGTCTCACTGTCATGGGTATCTTCTGTATCCATATTCACTGTGAAAAAACCAAAAAGCAAAAAAACCCAGTGCATTTTAGAATAAAGACAATGTAAATTTGTGGCATAGGGAGACACAGTGATTTTTTTGCTGAGTTTAAAAGCAACTTCTGGATATGCAGTCCAAGGTTAGCATTGATTTCCCCTGAGATAAACACAGATACACACTGTATAATACTGCCCTCGAAGATTAGAGCAAATACTGTTTTGGTTCTTGAGAGAAGAATGTTTTGGCTAATGAAGAACAGTTGGTAGATATGGTGGCCACCATAGTAGGGTCTACTAGTGAAGATACTGTGAAAAGATGCAATAGCTAGCTAGTGTTACAGTGTTGTCTTTGTCACCCTTAAAAATGCTCTTCTGATATTACATATCTATCCTAGCCTTTAGCAGTGAATAAAGCTAACTGGGTGCTTTTTAACTTTATACAGTTTTTTCGAGATGTCTACCTCCATAGAGTGTGGGGCTTTTTTGTCCTTGGGCATTTCTTAATCATTTTAAATTGAAAGGGTACATACAATTACAGCACTTATAATGTATCAAGAGAGAAAGTGGTGATGCAGTTCTGCACTATTTAAGAAATTCATAATCCAATCCAGTATTTTAGAGAATGGCAGCTATTGAGACCTAGTGATTACAGTGAAAAAACTGCAAATGAGATCTGATCATGAAGGAATATTTCAAAAGATCAATAGAACATTTACAACTGCACTGGAAAAAAAAAATCCTAAAAAAATATAGTGAATAAGGAAAAGATTTTTTTTGTTGTTGTATAGGTGGTTAGACTGGATAAGCTTGCTTTAGACTGGATCCAATCATCTTGGTGTATTTCTTGTGGCCTGCACATGTTAAAGCTGCAATTATGCATAACCCAACTTAAAAAGCAAAGATTCCAGCTCTCAAGGCTGTGAGGGAGTGACAGCAGCAGCATTATAGTTCTGACTTTGCGAACAGGTCAAGAGCATATATGCTGGACATGTAAAATCTTCCAGTCTTAGAATGTTAATTTTGAAGCCTAATTGTGGTACTTTGAAATGTCATTGGCCATTTCAGTGAGGATGGTCTCAGTAAACGTGACTGGGCACGGAGTAGACGTGAAACCTTGTAGGATAGGTGGTGGAAGATTCTGCAAGGGAAGAAATCTAGATAGGAGCAGAAGAGATGCATAGATAGAAAAAGGAGAGAAACAAAAAGCAAGAGAAGTGGTTTTTGTTATGTCACAGTAGTGTATGAACTACTAAACGGTTGTGCTTTGCTGTGTGAATTGCCAAAGTTAGAGCTCCAATTCACTCGTCTTTCATAGGCTTCCACTTGTCCTCCTTGCCTTTCCCAGGCTTCTGTCTTTGGCAATCTGTTGCCAAATATTTTTGCATGATGGCTGTAGTGGCGGCATCTGTGTTGCTCATGCATGTTGCAACCTCAGGGAACCTATTTTTAAGGTCCCTTCATGGTCCATGTGTAGATTCCTTTTAAAAGAGCCATGAATGATGGATTAAAATGATTTGTAAATTGTTGGCTGTTTTCCTTCTTTTCCTCTCGACTGTTTCCTTATTGTTAGTGTGTAAACCCTCAGAACAGATTTTCCTTCACTTTTTTGGAAAGTATTCTAAGCCATCATAAAGCAAACCAATAAATAAAAAAAAAAGCAAAAGCATATTTTGCTCATAGTTTATGCTGAATATTCTGGTAAACATCACATTAGCCAGGAGAATCCTGTTGTGCATTCACCATGCTTCTGCAGTACTTGCACATCTCTACAGAATGTGTTTGCTTCCTTTATTGAGTTGCAGTATGTTTCCCATGTCCTATGTTTGTTACAGGTGTCTGCGATACCTGATACTGGAAAAATGAAGTTCACCTGTTGTGCAAATGAATTTCTTGTTTAAAAGTGTTTAGAAGTACTGAAATACATTGATGGAAGTTGTAGTTGGTTTGGATCTTGATGAAGGTTTAAAGTGATGTCAGTAGGCCTGCCACTAAAAAGACAGGGGCAGAAGGAGGTGTATATTTAGAAATATTTATTAATCTGATGACAGCTTGAGAGGTTTAAGCAAATAAAAAATGTGTTAAAAGATAAAATAGTTTAGTGTTCTTTCATTTGAATATAGCTCCTGGCTGTCATTGTCATAATATACCTGATATGCTTTGCAGCATGTTTCAGGAATTACTACTTTGACAATCAAACCGTCTTTTTTTTTTTCCTTTTTTCTCTTTTTCCAAATTGGACAGCTCTTCCATAGCGAGTTACCAAATCCTTGAGAGGCAAAGAAGTCACAGCTCAGCTTCTATTGCAAATGCTTGTTGCACCGGGGTGGGAGACCCTTTTCATGAGTTAATCAAAAAGACCTATGCAAACAAGCAAGAGGATTTTTTTCCTCAGTCAGTCACTACAGTTACAGAGCCCGACATTGTTAGGTGAACCTTCATGATCTTATAGGCTACTGCATATTCCTGTGTGCAAGACCCCTCTTAATAAAAGTGTGGGGCACTGCATACACAAATTCATAGCAGCTGTCACAGCTGGGCTGTGGTGAAGTTTGGTCAAGACCCTTTGAACTTTTTATTTCACACTAATCCCATTTAGTGTGATCAATATATGGACCTCCAGCTCCTTGGTCTGTTAATTGGGTGTCAAGTGTTAGCTTGGCTGGTGTCAGGCTGTAAAATACAAACACAGAAGAGACTATCAGTAGGGAAGTGAAGTGTTTATTGTCTGCTATATAGGAGCCATGGGTTCTGAAAAAACTCCCTTTCTATCCTGAGATGTCCTTAGGGATCTCTAGTGCTTTTTGTTTCCCTCAGTAATGTAAAAGTATAGTTAAATAAATGTTTTACCAAAAATGTTGGTGTGGCTGGGGACTGCAGGACTGTGTAGAAGCTACAACTCTACTAATAATTTAGTGTTGCAACACCCCTTTACTCCCCCCCCCCCCGCCCCATTAATAGAAGTGCTTATCAATTGGTCTGATAATTACTTGTTTTGGGTTGTTTAAGATGGGAGTGATTTCTTGTTTTTCTTAGATATATTTAAAATAAAGCTTCTCCTAAGACTTTACCTATATTTATTTTAACTTGTACTTTGTAACACTCGGGGAATAGACAGGATAGCCAAGATCTTCATTTCCTTCATCTCAAAGAATCTTGAGAGCCTTTTGAACTCCCCCATCTTCAGTTCTCCATCATCCAGGGAAGGGTAAAAATGTAGAATAATATTTCAGCTTTCATACATTTTGGGTTCCTTTATTTCAGTTTTCCCGTGACAGAAAGTACTGGGGAGTTCCGAGTAGTTTGTTTCATCTCCTTTGAAGAAAAACTTAAATTTATAATCCCAGATCAGACCTTTCCTATAACTCATGCAACTCATCCTGTTAACTGTTTTAATATATGGCACCACTATTTCATTAAACAACATCCAGGAATAATTAGTTCAGCAACGATGCTTCGGAACAAAAGCCCTTGATTTCGTTTAACTTTATAAGTTGGTCTCTTTTGATCTGCAAGAGCACATCTGGGGCCTTTAAGAAAGCAGAAAGAAAAATATTAAATGTTTAGTGAGGCTGTTGGTGAAGGTTTCAAAGCACAGTAACCCTTTGGTACCAGGATGTAGCTTAGAGGCAAAAAAGTGTGAATTTCCTATTTCATAAGATATCATATGGCACCTCTCTGTGATAAATGTTGTTTTTGTTAGCAGATGACCATTATATTTTTGACTTTGTTTCCAGCTTCATAAGGTGCAGTTTCTTCATTCTTTACTCCAGTTTTCGCCTTCATCTTTCTGCCCTTCCCCTTTTCTTCACCCAGTTCCATGTGAATGGATGCATCAAAATCATCATTATAAACCTGAGTCTTTTTTACCAAGTATCTGTGCATTATAATTTTGTTTTTTCTGAAGCTAGCTTTGCACCATACTGCTTTGTTCCTTTAATAGCTTAGTATTATTTGCCAAGGTGGTAGGGATAAATCCATTTGTTCTTTCTCTAGACTCAACTGCTGAGATTTTGCAAATATTATACAATGCAGGGGATATAAATGTACTTGTCTAATCCTAAACACTGTTGCTGACTTGGGTTAGACATTGCTTTCCAGTCTAACTGTGTAAAATCTGCCACTTAAGTCCTACCTCAAGGAAAAGCTGTAAGATTTTGTATACCACTTTTCAAAATTTCATAAACCAAAAATGATTATTGCAGATGATACTCAAGTGAGAATAGTTATTCATGCCTTTTTCCTTCTCTTCTTGTAGCAGAGGTAGCCTTTGTTTTGATTATAATTAGCACAAAGAATTCACTAGTAGTACAGCGTCATTTGATTTGTACTAACGTGCATAGTTGTTTACTTGTTTGATGCTGCATTGCACTAGAATGCTGTTGTCTTTATATTCCAAGTATCTTCTAGAATATATATACAAATTGCCATGATTACTGTTAACATTTGCCCCAATTAATGAAGCCTACCTGATCTCTCAGTAATTATTCATGACTTCTGTTTCATTGTGTATAAATCATGGCTTTTATTGATGAGCTTATTTTAGAGAAGGGATGGGAGAATTTTGTTCATGGAAAAGAAACGAGCATAAGAACTTACTTCTTATTTTTTCCCTTGGCCTGTCAAAACAGAAGTGAAAAGACCTGAAAATATTATTTTTCATTACAAGTTTTATTTTTAAATGCAGCTTTCTGTTCGCTCTGTGTTTGTTTTCCTTAGTGAGCCTTTAACTCCAAGGTTATGACCTAATACTGACCTCCTCTTTCCACTCTCAATTGCTTTTGACCTACTCCATTAAGTAAAAAGAAATAACCTAACAGAAGGGTAACCAGATCATTGCTGCCACACCAAGGAAACAGGCAGGCTTTGGGATGCTCTTCTTTAATCTCTCTATCCACAGAGCCTTCATTTTAATTTGCAAAATTGAACCCAGATCGAGAGCAGTAAAGCCTGAATACGGTAAATATTCATGCCTCAGTGATCTAGAGTGGCTCCATTACATTTCAGAGATTGGGAGAATTACCTTTTGGATTATGTATATTCATGGGCTGATTTTTATTTGAGATATATTATTACTCACGTTGGGCACACATGTCACACATTCTACCAAAATCAGGCTACTCACAAAGCTCCCAGTGTTCCTGAAATGTAAAAGTTTTACTACTTTAGCCTATAGTTCCCCCCTGCCCTTTATGCTTTTCAAAGACTGGTAGTAAACAAATTTCTTTTAAAGAAGGGAAAAATCCCAGTAGAAGTTCTTCAGCCCTGTGTTTACTGTGATGCATTCTTTTGTGTGTGACTTTGAAGTCTTCAGATAAAAGTATTATTATTGTTCTATACCAAAATCTATTTTTAAAAAAAAGGAAGCCAATTCATTCTGTTGGAAGAGTGACATTCTAAACGGCTTTTCTTAACCTTTCTTTGCATTGGTTTTGGTTTCTTTTTGGAATTTTTCTTTGAAAAATATTTTATTGAAAAATAATTTTGACAAACTGCAGTGATTTTTAATTGGTATGAAAATGGTAAAGTTATTCCATGCCATAGTTTTAGTATAGGTCTGAGATTCTCTGCCTGGCTACTTGCTGGCTAAACATGTTGGCATTATATGTACTCTTAAAATGTGTATCTTCTTTTCTGTAGAAAGAGATGGCACAAGTGTTGCCACTTCCAGTTAAGATTACTTGACATCTTAAGGTTCAGTTTTCACTTATATAAAACTTAAAGATTTGAGTCATTCGGAGATGAAAGAATACCTGCATCGGTCTCTGGCTCCTGCTTCCTTCCCCGCATCCTTGGAGAGTGGAATCTCTGCCCTACTTACAGCCCCATGCCTGCAACATGCATGGTGGTTGTGCTCTCTTGGCTAGAGGAGTAAGAGGGGAATGTGGTCTGCCTTTTGTTCTTCCCTCTCTCCTCTGCTGGAACAAAGAGGATGTGTGAATAAATTCACCCAAATCTAGAGGAAGCAATGCAGAGAGCACATAAAGGAGAAGTGGAGCTTAGTGGCCCAGAGCAGGGCAACTGCTGAGGTAAGAGTGGCTACTGACTTTGGCATGATTTGCTGTTGCATTTCTTTACGCTTGTGAAGTGGTATCAGTATTGCCTAGTGTGACTTTTGGTGTTGTCCCTTGTGAATCCCAGGTAGAAGAGACCTAAGGGATGAAAGCAGGAAGAGCATACTGAGAATGAAGAGGGCTGATGAGGAAATACAGGATCAAGGAAGTGACGATGGTACATTTGGGTGAAGAGGATAGGAGTAGGGGATGACAGGGGCAGAAGTTGGCTAGAGGAAGTGTGGACAGAGGGAGACAGTGGCAGAAGGATACATAATTACTGGGAAATGTTGCTAGGGCAAATCATACTTGATCAATGTGATTGCCCTCTATGAGAAAATGTAGACGTGGGAAGAGCCTTTAGTAAGGCTTTCGACATCTCCCACACCATTCTCATTTGGAAGCTATGGAGATATGGGCTGGGTTTTGGGATTTTGGTGTGAGCTGAAAATTGGCCAAACTGCTTGAGCTCGTTAGGAGCTTTGCTGTGCACAGGTAAAGTTGCTGTAAAGTACTAAATATTCTGAAAAATCAGCCTTTCAGTTTCACAAACTGAGCACTTTAGTTTTTCTTGAGAACTTGGATCTTGACAAGTTACGCGGTTGTTTCCTATGTGCATATGAGGGTTAATGCCATCTCATATCACAAGGGTAACGTAGATTGCCGAACTTTAGTAAATAAATAAAATACTTCAGTAAGGAAGCATACATGCAGTAAAGTGAGAATTTGATGGTATATAGTGAATGATTAATTCAGGGCAATTCAATTATGGGAAGAAAAGAAATACAATTTTTTATTCATTGAAATTTGTTCAGCCTGTGCATGGAATGGAGCAGGTTTTCTTGAAAAAGTTTGTGAGTTTATATATTTAAAGGGTGCAGGACAGTGGATATGCACAAAAGGTTACTTGACGTTATGTGTGAAACGTTAACATTTGCTAGTTTTTGATTTGTGATTGTGTGAGTATAGCATATATGTAATTAAAATTATGTCATTAAAGCAGAGCAGCATGAAAGTAAAATCATAGATCTGCTTTTTTATTTACTGGATGCATAACTGTGAAAGGAACTAAGCTTAAAGGGATTTTAGCAACCCCTTTTATATTGTTTTATTCCACTGTTGTAGGGGAGCGTATTCAGCCTGTGGAATATTTTATTTAGAAGAGTACCTTAAGAAAAATCTGATAGCTTCTATGTGGGATTAGATCAGCACCACAGTGGTCATACCGTGATGCCCTTACAAGCTTTAGTTTAAGAATAAGTTAAAATAAGCGTTCTATCTGAAATAATTTTTCCTCTGGAATGCTATATTCCTTTCCTGTCTGGAGACAAAGTGAGGCCCTGGTCAAACAAGACATTTTAGAAATATTCAAGGCCTCTCAGAAAATTGTTTCTAAGCTACATCACGCTGATGATATCAGCGAACTTGGAGTGTTTTCTGACTGAGGCTTTTCCCATTTGTAGTTGGTCTGAACTGCCATTTTGACACTGACAGTCAAAAGAGATGGCTTGCCAGAGTCAGAGCACAGGGGCAAATTTTGTGTTGTGTAATTGCTGTTTAATGACATACTGTTGGCAACTCCTGTTTTATATTAGTTTTATGCTTTTTTGAAATCCCTAGTTGAAGATCTGTAGAACTCCTAACGTTCATTGGGATATGATATGAACCTCCAGGGTTCAGAGAAATAAAAAAATATTCCGTACCTTATTTTTTTTAAATAATCTTGTTGTTTTGTGAATGAAGTAGTGCAAGGGACTCAACTCATGAGTTCTGAATGCTTGCTGCTTGTCTTGTGCACTCGTAGCCTAGGTGTCCTTTGACACTTTCAAGCAGGAAGGGTTTGCTGCCTTTGCTAAAAGGCATTACTTATTTATGGGACTCAGCTTTGCTTGTAAATGATCATCCCTCATTTATAAAGGAAATAATTTAGCATGCTTGGGTTTTAGAAGAGGTTTTATGAAACCGTCTAATTAAATGCAAGAACTATCTTTTGCCTGAACTGGAGCTTTAGTTTCAGTATATGAGCTCAGCCAACCTTTGCTTGAAAAATAAAAATTGCCATAGTCTTTCAGGCAAGTGGGCTACTTTTCTGACAATGTAGCCTGAGCTCACCAGCAAGTACTGGAAAGTGGAAGGTAAGATGTCTTATGCTTTATTTGTAGTAGGGAGTACTAGTAGAGAGTAGGGAGGAAGACAATCCTTCCTTTCAAAAGCAGCAAACATTGGATGCATTTTGGTGGTACAGTTGGGTCTTGGTGTCTCCTCCTCCTCTTCAGCTGTTGGCATACACTTCTACTAGGTGATGTTAAGGTGTTGTTTCTTGTGTTTAGCATCCTATTGAGATATGTTGTTAGTCTATGCTTCACAAACTTTTTTTTTTTTTTCCTATTTGCATGCTCATTCAGGCAGGTTTGTTCTTGTTGTATTTTTAAACCTCGGGGCTGAAACCATGCTTTCTTCGTTTAATAATTCCTTTCCCTTCTCAGATGTAAGTTTAAAGATGCAGCTCTCACAGTTGGACTAAGAGTTTTAAACTAGTTGGAGTCTTCTATATTTGAAGTGGGGTCTCTTTTTGCAATACATATGTAGTACTCCTTTTATAAATATTGCATTTATAATCTGGTATTTTCTCTGATAGATTATTAATAATTTATTATAACTTGCAGTTTCTCATGAGCATTACAGGAAAAGTATGGTGGCTGCATCTCTTGCATCAGAAAGATGCACTCAGCACTGGGAGGCAGCAGGAGGGCTAGGTTCTTATCTAAAGAAGCTATGAGCAATGGCACATGGCTGATAACTTAATGGAAGTTGGATAAATAAAGGAAAAGAAGCTCTGACATATCAGGGGAAAAAGTCATTAGTGAACGATTTCTGTATCCTGTTTTCTATTAGTCTGTACTAAATTGCTTTGAAAATCTTAGTGGGCTTTTCCTTTGGTCTTCAAATAACAGGTTCTCTTCTCATATTGAATGCATTTGTTTATCTCAAGGGCTAAATTGTTTGGGTGCTTTTAATTTCTGTTTTGCATTTTTTAAATCTGCATTTGAACACATGCACTTCTTCCAGTTGTCTTCCTTCTCACCCTTTTTACAGACTTTTACATAATGCTTTGGGAGCGTTAATGCGATTATCCAAATTAAAAAACAAAAAAAGTAAAGCAAATCCCTCTGTAGATGAGGTAAGATTTTAACACATGGCTCTTGATTTATATGATGAGATTCCCCTGTGCCACAGTTAAAAAGTCACTCACATTTTATTTTCTAAGCTAAGTTTGTGGTAAGTTTTATGATGGTATCCAAGTTTTCCATGTTTACCTACATTGTTTGCATGCAATGAAGTCTGTCTTTTTAAAGTTACACCCATATTGTTCACTTTCTTTGTTTCTAAAATCATAATTCCTAGAGAGAAGGTTAAAGTAACTCTCCACTTACTGTGTTGCTTGAATGATTCTTGCACTATTCTCATGGACATGATAAGATAGAAAAGAAAGCATCTTAAGAACCAAAAGTTGGGTGTGTGAAATAAATGCAAAGAAATCCCTACCATGTTGCTCCTAATTGGTTGCAGTTATGAATTTTTATTGTTCAGGACAGAATGCTCCAAAACATTCAACATAACTTGGGTGGTGGATAGGTGGACAGGCTGATCGAGACCCAGCTCTGTGCCTGTAACTTCTGTTGCCGTACAGCTCAAGAAGATATGTGATAGTTGAGAACCGTGTTATAACTTGTGGGGTTCCCCTACCCAGGGAAACTGGGTATGTGTAAGAGAAACAAAAATCTAATCCTGAGGGCCAGTTACATCCTCTGCTGTGTTTCTCGGTTTGTATTTTAAAGGCCAGACAGAAGAAAGATGAATTTCAGTTATGTTCCTCAGTCTCTGAGCAAAACTACATTTGCAGTATTTTAAGCCATGGACAAATGTCTCTGTCAGTCAAGGTCAGAGTGAAACGGAATAAAATACTGTACCGATGTTCATGGTCTGCTCAGAAAACAGGAAGTTAGTGATTTAAAGCTACTTTTGGCTGTTGTTGTTCGATCCAGTGGGTGCAGCTGACCTGCCTGGTTCCCTCTTCTGCCAGCTCTGAGCCTGACCTTCTGAAGGAGATGCACTTCCAGTTCAGGTCTTGTGCCATCGAATCCCCCCTCCCCCCCCCCCAATCGCCTGAGCACCACATCGCCTTTTTGTGGTCAGATTCGAATTCTTAACGTGTGTTATCCTCTTGGAACAGAGCTTATGGTCAATTAATATACTGTGCTGTATAATGCTTTTACGGGTGATTCCAGTACTGAAACATGTAGGACAGAAAGGAATGGGCTTGGGTGGGTTCTTGCCATTGTCTTCTCTTCTGTCCTCTGATAACGTGTATAGGAACTTCAGACACAAAGTACTAGGAGTATAAGGGAAAAACTGTGTCCATCTAAAAGCAGACCCAGCTAGGAAGAAATGAGGAAATGCTTCACGGTGAGGGAGAGCTCAGCCGGGATGGGGAGCTTGCCCCCTGCGACGGACCTCGAGCAGCACAGATATAATCTGCTCTGGTCAGGGGAAAAAAGCTTTACACTATATTTTTCCACAGATTTTTAATGCTTTGAATTAGGATGCTGTTCTCTGAAAGAGACTTGGTCAGTATCCTAGACCTTTTTTTTTTTTTTTTTTTTCCTCTCCTTAAACTTACATTGGAGGCTGTGATCGGAGGACTAGCAGCAAAATTTATTAAGGAGGGCCATTCTCTTGGAGCCTCGTGCAACAGCTGGAAGATACTCCTTTATGGATAGTCCAGTGCAGAGACCCTCATACGCGTAGGAGTTTGTACTGGGTGTGAAGAGTAGGGTTTTGGTCGCAGGGGTGACCTGTGCAGGAGGCGGTTGTGAGCTGCCCTGTGCTGGTTCCAGCCGGTTCCAGCTGGTTCCAGCCGGCTCTGTGAGGGATGAGGGAAACAGCTGCCACGCGCCAAAACTGCAGCCAGTCAGAGCAGCACCTGGCGCCTCTGCTCAGATGTATTTAAGAAAGGGTTGCAACTGCTGTGAAGGATGTGAGGGCATGGAAAAGGCAAAAAACATGAGGCAACACAGAGGCAGAGGAAGGAGATGAGGAGAAACGAGGGGGAAATTTTCGCAGGAGGATGCATGTGAAAGAAAGCACAGGTGGAGGCGTGAAAACGGGGCACAGGAGGTACTTCTGAGGGGGCTGTGGCCGTGGGGGACCCGCACCAGGGCAGGGTCGCCCCTGAGGAGGAGACCGCAGTGGCTGGAGCAGCAGTGTCAGCAGCGGGAGGAGGCAGGCAGCCTCCAAGAGGCTGCTGTGTGCTGACCCCAACCTCCTGCGCCGCTGCCGCTCCCTCAGCGAGAGGAGTGGGGATGAGGAAGGGAGGAGGAGGAGAGTGGTGGGACCAAACCTGAGTCTGGGGGGAGGAAAGGCGTTTCCCTACATATCTGCTTAATTTTTTTTTGCCTTCTTTGTTTCTTAATATCCAAATTGATAAATAGAAGTTTAATTGGCAATAAATTAAATCGAATTCCTGAGACAGAATTACAGCAAGCTCTTATGGAAAGTGACACTTTAGAATTCTGTCTTCCTTTTAATGTAGCTTAACACTGAGAAATGTGGAGGAAGATAGCCAGTATTTTGATACAAGCCAGCTCTGTATGCCATAGTTGGGAACTGCAAATCTTATTGACAAAGTTGAATCGCATGGAATAGGTATTTTAAAAACACTTGCTAATTCTCCTTTTGGTTGTTATTTATAGTCTGCATGTCAGATGCATCAAGCCTAATCATCTGAGTTAACTTAAGGTGAGAGCAGGCATAACAGTTTTGAGGAATATGTTTTATAGAACATTACTGCTCTTCTAATTAAATGCTCAGGTGTAATATGAACATGTGAACACAGCTACAGGTGTTTTTTAAACAATTTTTATTCTTTAACTTCATCTGGATCCTGTGAAAGATGTTTCAGATGAATGTATAAAAGAATATTATAGAGACTGGCAAAGATTTTCCTGTAATATTTTAACTTAACCCTTTCTGAAAAAGAAATTTTTACTTCAAATTTTTTACTTCAATTTTTACTTTTTATTTCCAACTTGAATGTTCATAACCATATAAACAAAAAAATCTGTTTAGCTCTGTTCAGGGTAAAAGACTGCGCAGATCTTTTATGCAAGCTTCAGTTCTATGGCAGGGCTGGAAGACTCTTAGCTCTTGTGAGTTTATTCCCTCTGTCCACAGTTGTAGAAAATGGAGGGTATACTGCCAGTGTTATTGCATATGAAGTCATACAGAGTTTTTCAAAATAGTCTGGACTGGTATTTTCAAACGGCAATTTCAAATCCTGTAGAACTTGTTTCTTTGAAATACTTTTATTTAGAAAAAAAAATGGTTTAAGTTCTAAAAGATTAGCTGTTGTATCACCTGTGTTGCAAACTGTGGTTGAACCAGAGAGGAGTAGGTTATAATGAAAGAAAAAAGGAAGGATATGATTCAGGTCCCTGTAGTTCCAGCCTTCTAAGATACAGACCTGCGAGTGAGCAGAGGGGTAGAGATTAATTGCTAAATTGTTTCTCTCCATCCCGTCTAGAATAGGTAGTACTGTCAAGGAAGTTTGGCAAAAAGGATAATGCATATGTATTTGAGTACAAAATAATCTGAAACTTGAGTCCTAGTAAGTGTTTAAAAGCCTTTCATGTCTGTTCTGACATGAGTTAAGTTCATGACAAACTATTCTTGGTCCAGCGTTTTTAGCGAGGGATTTTTCTCTTACATACACACACCTCTTGATCTCCTTTCTCATAATACCCTGTAGATTGTTTGAAAGTACGCAGGCATTGATGTTATACTTGATTTGAAAAGTGCTGCAACAATAACTTGTTATAGTCTGAAAAAGGGTGTATCTTTTGGTTTTTGGTTAGCTGCCAGAGATCCAGGGAACGCAAACAATATTTGTAGCAGTGAAGCTCACAGCCATTGTTATTTGTGTAATTATGATTTTAAGAAAGAATACAGAATTTTTGTTTCCCAGAAGTTGTGTATCTGCTAGATTATTTTTTCCCCTTTTTTCCCGTGTTTGGAAAGGATAAACATTCTCTATATTGTTTGTGTCCGTTCTTTTCTAACTTATTTGGAGTGCTTTTGTGTTGTAGCTACTGAAGATTTTAATTCAACCAATAGACTTTTCATCTACTTTTCTTCTACTCCTTAATTCTGATGCAAGTTTCTGCAGCTCCTGCCCCATCTCCCTCATGCTGAGTCTTTCTTCTTTCTTTTTTACAGTCTTCTCTCAGTATTGCTTACTTCAGTGATGTTGGGAAGAAACATACAAAGATTAGTCTGAAGCCCAGTATTAGGCTCTTCCTGTAGCGTGGCAGGCTTTGTAGAAAAGGAAAAGATGTAAAAGATTTTATTTCCATTCTGCACGGCACCTGAGACTCACAAACAAGCTGATGTTTTCAGTGTTATCCTGCAAGTAGATAGTTCTGTGATTAAAACTGAATAGTGCAGAGAAGCCTTTTGAGAAGTCTATCATAACTGACTTGCTCAAAGTTGTGTAGCCTATGCAATAGTGGGGGGTGGGGGGGGGGGGGGGGGGAGAAAAAAAAAACAGATCTGCTGAGTCCCATCCTAAAATCTTTAGGTTTGGAACAGTCTTCATCACTGCTTGTTTATATTGGTTTCTTACTTTCAGGAGCAGAAGATAAAGGGATGAGCAGGGATTAAAAGATAGGTTACTGAAGGGTGTGCACAGACTGGAGGTTGATTTGAGAACAATTACAGCTGAGTAAGATGCTAAAAGCATGAATGCTGAGAATTGCACGGTAGCATTTGGCATGAACTTTTTGATTTGATAGCTGTGGAACTGGTACTAAGAAAAGGGAGAGAGCAAAGGGGAAACAATTGATGCAGAGAGTGGAGATCTATTCTACCATTTTTGTGTTGTTTTTCTGTCCATGTTCACAGTGTAATTCATTGTATGTTCACAAAGACACATTGAAGAAATGATCTCTGGAACACAGATTCCCGTAGAGTTTGGTTTTGGATGTGAATTTTGAGGTTTCAGCCCTTCTATAATAAATGCTTTGTATGACTTTTATATAGTGATGCCTCTTCAAGTACTTAATATGTATTTAGGAGAGAATTATTTTATTCTTGGCAAAAACTATCATTATTTCACTATTGAAAGCTTAGTATCTAGCATAGAGAGTTCAGGCAAAGAGTGAATAGCTATTCAACATCTATTAGTGTGAGTGTATCAGGTAGCAACGTAAACACATAACCAGAAAAAATGTTTGATTATGCACAAACAACAACAATAAAAAAGAATAGCTAGCAAAACAAAAACAGAAGCCAAAATGAAATCTTGTTAAGGTATGCTTAGTTTGTTTAGCTAAACTGGTTAAGTCTGATCAAGGTGAACCAAGACTTATCTTTAAAAGCTTCTTTCTTTCTTCTCTTCTGTTTTAGAACACTTTGAAATAAGTGATATAACAAGCTTATTAATGTCAAACTTCTTTTTTCTGTTTTCACTTTCAAAGCATCTAGGAGGAGCTAAATAAATTTTATGTTTAAATGGTGGAACGCTGCCCTGCTTTTCCTACAGTCATCATAAGAGGTGGAACTCCAAATTCCAGTGGCAGTGATACTAGCCTTATATTTAATGAACATGCAAATCCTTGCAGGAAAACTTTGAGGATATTTTTTTTTCTTTATAATATGCAGTGTCATAGGTTATTTGTGCTTAGATTTTCCTGTTACTTACTCTTTTGCAGTGGTAGTTTACAAGATTTGCTTGTGCTCAGTGCTGTACAAATACGTGATAAAGTTTTTTTTATCTGAACTTTACTGTTGAATTCAACCAAGTCAATGAAGTGAATGGAACAGAATAGTTTCATAGAAAGGGTAGGGAAACAAAGTCATGGAGTTCCATGGATGGATATTTTACTATTTAATTTCTGGTTGTACCAGTACTTAAGAGGAATACATAAAGTAAGCTATTCTTTGGTGTGGGTATTGTTGCTTTGCAGGTTGCCTATAGGTATTGCAGCACAGGTGATGCAAATATCAACATGATTGCGGCCATGGTAATCTTAGTCTCATGAACAGAAATAAAATTAAGAGGTTCAAACCTGTGTTAATTTTAAGTGATAGGAGTGTATTTTCAATCTGTTCATGTTTTATTTTGTGAATTGTGGACTCTTCCAGAAAAGATCAGTTTCCTTACAAGCGGGCAGGATGTCTTATGTGGCTTGGTGCTTGTGATGCACACGTGCAATTAATTTTATTTCACTTTTTTTCTTGCCCTTTCATCGATAGGTGACAAAGAAAGTCAAGTCCATGCAGATGTTCCATACTCCTGTGACTTATGCTATGCAGGGTGACAGAGTAGGCATCTGTGTGACCCAGTTTGATCCCAAACTTCTAGAACGAGGTCTGATTTGCACCCCAGAATCGCTTCACACTATCCATGCTGCTATCATTTCCTTGAAGAAAATCCAGTACTTTCGAGGAGCTCTTCAGACCAAGGCCAAGTTTCACATCACAGTCGGTCATGAAACAGTCATGGGAAGAGTGATGTTTTTCAGTCCAGCCCCTGCTGACTTCAATGAAGAAATTCAAGAAGATATTTTTAATTTTGAGAAAGATTATCTTTATCAAGAGGAATATTTGTCCAAGGACTCAAAGACTTCAGAGGAGAACAAAGAAAATGACCAGTCAGGAGAAGTCCAGCTCCCAAGGCAACAGTGGGCTCTGCTAGAGTTTGAAAAACCAGTCACTTGTCCTAAACTGTGCCTTGTGATCGGCTCCAAGCTGGATACGGATATTCATGCAAATACCTGCAGATTGGCATTCCATGGCGTACTGCTTCAAGGTTTGGAAGACAAGAACTATGCAGAGACTTTTCTTCCAAAGCTGAAAGTGTACAAACTGAAGCACAAAGAAGGACAAGTGGAGAGGGTAAGCTGTCTTTTTTTTAGTGCTTATAGCTGGGAAGGGGAAGAAGTCCTTTAACAAATATGTACTTGATGCGTTAGTGTGATACATAGTTCCTTTGTATTTTGTTAATTTTTGAGTAAAGAGTTACTGATCTTTATTTTCCTAATCAAAAACCTGCTCATCTGAACAAGACCTTTAGCGTTCTTGCTTCTGCTTTTCAGAAGTCCATGAAGCTGTGTTGAACACTGAAACATCTGTCCATACTTCACTATAGAAAACTAAATGCTCATCAGAACAGCTTCTTATGTTTGTAATTTATAATGCAGGCTTCTTGAATGCTTTTATGTTGATTTGTTTCACTAATTTAATAGTTAAAAAAAAAATAAACCAAGTTCCTTGCCAGGGAATGATTTTGAATTAGTGAGGTTTCTTTCTAAGCTCCTCACTGTATTATTTAATCAAACAGACAGTTCGTGTTTTTCCCCTTTCTCTGAGGCTACTAGATTTTAGCTTTTGCTTTTCCAAGCGCGCAGTTTCTCCTTTACGTTTCCATTACTGACTTTGGAGGCCATTTTCAAAGAAACCTGAGTTTTGTGGTGTGTTTTGGATGCCAATTTTGGCACTAGAACGTAAAGTAGTTAAAAAGAGAGGGATGTTTGTAGTTTTCTGAAAATCTAATCTTATTAAGATGGGTTACATGGGACACCCAAAATCAGTAGTCACTTTTCATAATCGTGGTAGAGGGTATATTCTTTCATTTGTTTGAAAGACCTGACTACCTCTCTTCGGATGGATGAGGAAGTTGAACCAGAACAACAGGTCCAAAGTATTCTGTCCTCTTGGCCTAAACTTCTCTGTGACTTAATATGAGTGTCTTGATACTAATTCTGCTGATTTTCGTCTAGTTAAATTGTATCCTTCATCTTGTTATGTTTTATTCTTCTGTAGTACTATCTGAACTCTTGAAACATTTGCCACCGCCTTTACTAAAACTGTCACTTGTGCATGGCCCATGTTGCTAATATCCAGAGAGACCTGGCTTACCAGCTTGCTTTTTTCCTCTGTGGCTGTTAGGAATATGAAGGAGAAGAAAACTTTGAAGTACTGAGACTTCAAAGCGTGAAGGGGATTGTGTTAACTGACTTTGTAGTTAGCCTTTTGTTCGTACGTTTTTAGTTGTTTTTATTTAGTGCTATTTTCAAATCCACTGCCAGTTTACTTTCACTTACTCTGGTATTGATTTTATTCTGTAAATAATAGATTAATATTAAACTAATTGTTCAAATATTACTTTCTTGTCTGGAAGATAACCAATGAAAGTGTGTTATTTGATGGACATAGTAACTTACTAGGTTGATATATTTTGTTACCGGTTTTGATACATACCCATGCCTTTTAAAGAAAGGATAAAATAACCACCTTCACAGTATCATATTTTAACTCTCATACAGCAGGTACTAAATACGGGCCTTGACCACTGTCAATAGGAATACTAATTGGTTCTATAAATGAATGGCTGCCATCAAATCATCCCTTTACCTGCCAGGAGAAGGTTTGTTCTCAGATCCTGTCCCCTATGGAACTGTAGATCATAGCTATTTTTCCTGACGCATGCCACCAGGACCTTGCAGTGAATGTTGTGGTAGCAAAAGTGGTATAAAGTCAGAGGGGCATGTAGGGACTTCAGAGAGTTGGTGGGAAGAAGACAGTGCCAGTTATAAAAGGCCTGCTGGGGAAGTACTTACAGCTACTGAGGCAGCTAGTATTAAATCCTTGCTTTTGCAGAGCAGAGAGCAGCAGGAACAATTGGGTGGTACAATGACTTTTTTTAGTACACAAAGTCACTAGCTAATAGAAAATCTGAATCAGATGGTCCCACCCTGCTGCTGATGGATGGTTGGAGATTAGAATCACTGAATTTAGGGTGTCTATTCCTGGCTCTGATACAGGAAAATTTCATTTTCTCTGGTGAGCAAGGACCTCCCCCCTCCTCATATCCCCTGGGAGGCATACAAAATAATAATTAAAAAATGTTACCTTCATCAGAAGTGAACTTTTCTTCCAGAGAATACTGCTGGGGAAAATTAGCTTCATAGCTTCCTGAAAGGCTGGGAGAGAGGGAGGCAGAGGGCATGTACCTTCCGCCTTCCCAGTTTCAGCACAGCGTGGAAACATACTCTCATAACTGGGCTGTAGTGGAGTTTAGTGGTAGCCATTTGTAAAATATTGCACTTAATCTGATGTGGGCTCTCCTAAGCCCCCTGCTTGTTGCTAAAATTAAAATAAATTCCCTGCAGTTTAACTGCCAGTTTGCCCAGGAGAAGTCAAGCATTTACAGTTTGGCTTTTGTTCCTATTCTGATTGATTTCAGAGCACTGATGGAATAGAAGGAACTGTAAATTCATTAAGTTTCAGCATCACAGTGCTTTCCTTTTGCTCCTCCTCTAGGGGTGTGCCCTCCCCCCCACCTGCTGGATTTTAAGTTTTGATTTTTTTAATAAAAGAGCATTTTTTTCTCAAAGATTTTTTTGACTCTCTAAAAGCAAGTGTGACTTTTTTGCTGTTTCATATGGAAATCAAATCCATGTTTAAAAAAAAAGTAAAAGTCATACATAAATTGACAAATGGTCTTGAATTCTTATATTTTACTGAAAATTCATGCAGAAGCTTAATAGATTTTCTCATCTGTTCAAGTGGTGGTAACTGTTCTACAAAAATCCATGTACCCTTCAACATCTCTTCTACTGCTCACTGTTTCCTTTTGGTATCTTGTCTCTTCACTGCTATGAGAGAGCAGAGTACTGAAAGAAAGAATTAAATACTTCTGTTATTCACCAGGATTTTCAGATTTATCTATCTGCAGTATATCCTTTTGCCTCTCTTTGCTATCATTGCTCATTTATTTGCTAACATTTTCTTTTGGGGTTTTTGTTTGTTTTGTTTTATCAGATACTGCAGTAGTAAATACTAAATTTGGTTTGAAAACATTTGGAATCTGCCTTTTGGTTAAATCGGTCACTGATGTCTGAGTCTCTACATACTGCAGAAAACTTGCTTCGAAGCAGAATGGAGAATTTTTTTTTTTTTTTTTTTAAGTCTGCGTCCATACTAGAATTGCATCGTGGTTATGAGGAAGTTGTATGGTGCAAATTGGAGTTGTAATTTTAGCTGCTGTATTTAAATTGTTACCTAAGTGTGTGGATGCTTCTGTTTTGCTTCAAAGCAAATTTGTTTAGGGGTTAGAGTAAATCTATAGGAGTTACTTTTAAGGTAAATCAAAATATGCCACCCTCTGAAGTAAGAGGGCCCTTGCAAAAGTTTGTGTCTACTTAGCTTGATTTTTAAAATGCTATGGAATGCTAATTCAGTTTCCTTATACAGAGAGGACTTGAGAGATGGGAGAAGTGCAATGGAAGGAAGTTTCTGTCAGGAGCATCTTTCTTGCATAATTTTGTGGAAGGAGGGACTGTGGCTCTCTGGACAGTTTTTTTTCTTTTTGCAAAAACTTTCTTGGCTGCCTAACAAACATACTTTCAGTGGGGAAAAGAGCTAGGCTGGCAACAAGTGGCTTGTACTGATAAAAGAGTAAAAAGGCTGAAAGTGCTCTTGTGAACGCTAGCGTTGCTTCCGAGGGAGAGCGATGTGGCAGTCTGAAATAACGGGAAGTGAGATGCTGTGAAGAAAGTTTGGCCTTCTGAATTGAGTATGGTGTTCGAGAAGGTGGGCTTGTTAAATTGCAGCAGATCAGCCTCTGGAATCGGATACATGAAAATTGTAAAGGTAAAGGGCAACAATTGTCTTTAATCTTCTTGGACTCCTGAAGACTGCCTCCTCACAAGGCGGTTCTTCCCACTTCAGTGGGGGAAGAGAGACTTGTATTAATCTTAGCACCACCTCTGGAATATCTCCCTATCAGAATTTCACCTCTAAACAGCATTGCAGCTTAACTCCGGTCTGACTCCATTCCTGAGTAACTGAAGCAGTTACTCGGTTCCTGGGATAAATCCTTTATATTTGCTACATTACTTTTTTCGGCTTTTGTGGACATGCAATTTGAGTGCAGTGAGTTTCAACTGAAAGGTGAACTGCAGAAGCATATCATGCTTTCCTGCATGACTCAGATATTCTGCCTGTTTTTAAAACGTTTGCACAAGCAGGATTTATCTTGGGATGGTTGTCACAGGGTCCTATTGTGGAGGATGCTCATAAATCAGTCACTCTGTGGTAGAAACAAAAGGAGAAGGAAAACTCTCTGCCTTGTTTGCATAGCACAGGCTGCACCTTCTGCACTTTCAAGCTTGTTTAGTGAAAATATATGCATACCTCAGCTGCAGTTGTTTCCCATTTTAAGTATAACAGAATGCTTTCCTATGAGAAGGGACTTGTCTTTCCTAAAGATACTGGATAATTACTACTTTTTCTGTGTTCCTCTGAGATCAAAAAGAATTAATTCTCTCTGTATAGTTCCAAGTTTTCCATATATTATTTCTCATGGCTGGCCTTGCTTTTAGGCTTTGCTTATTTGATGGAAATCAAGTTACACTTGTTTCCTCAGCAGTTTCCTTTCGTGTGTCACGGTCATGGGATGTCTCAGTTTTTTACTCACACCCACTCTGTTCCCAAGTTCTGTGGGTTGCTGGACAGTGAGTTTTCTTGTCAAGCTCGTACTCATGGGGACTGAGGGTAGCTGTGACTGAGTGACCATAGTGTAGCTAGCATGCTCAATTTCTAGAGGAGAGAAAAATCACTTATTGCCTAATAACAGCATTTTACTAATTGTTGAAATATTGATGTGCTCTAAGTGTCCCCAAGGAGAAAAGTATTGTTGCAGGAGCAAGATGTGAAAGCAGAGGGAGTTATCAAGATTTTTCTCAGAGCAGTCGAGCATCTCTTCTGAAGCCTGAATGGAAGAGAAAAAGCCCATATTTCAGCATCTTCTTTTAAAAGTATTTTGGTTTTCCTCTTTCTTACAGTAGGATAACAAGGTATGTTAGAGCAAGTGCATTTTATAACTGGTCAAATGGAAGATGTTTGTCACCATTGTTTAACAGATCTTTCTAGCCTTCCTGAAGAGAGGATGAAATGATGTGGAGATGAAGTGACTATAGGAAATTTATGAGAAAATAGTATTTATTTAAATTGGACTACCAGCACTGACCTAGAGGTTCTTTAGGGGTTGGCATTTGTCAGCAGGCATTTTGAAATGCAGAAGTTGTAAAAATGGTGTTTCTCTTTTTTTTTTTTTTTTTTTTTTTCCCCCCCTTGATTTGTGCTTAATTTTCAGCTGTATTTCCCTCCTTAATTCTTTCTGGCATTTTATGGGTAAAAATAGCAATGTTTAATTTACAGAGTGTGTTTTGAGTTTACAGGAGCTCTGCCACACAGTTAACCAGACAAACTACTAAAGTAGGGTGTGAAGGAGGAAAAATGAACTCTCCCGTGAATGAATTAAGAACATCCAGTGTGGTCCACCTAAGGCATGAGACCAGACTTCAGGGGAAACTGTTTTTATTTCGGGAGGCAGTTGGTTCATATGAGAGCATCTGAGAGTGGAAAGACTGCTGGGCAGAGGATCATGAATGAACAACTTTGGCACTCTTCTTACTGGTATCCTTTCCAGGTATCTTTGCAGTAACACCAGAATCTGTTTCATGGAGTTGTGTCCATGCACTACATAGGAAGTGTTTACCGCAGTAATACTGTTCTTTATATTTTCTTTTGCATGTTTGAGGTTCCAAGCAGCAATGCCACTAGGAATAAAGAGAAATACATTATATGAATGTTTGCTCAAGTAGTTAGAAATATGTGAAATGGAAGAATGCAAGTTGAGCATGTTTTGCTGGCTTACTAGAACTGTTGCTTAGTCTGTTATTTTCTCACAGCTGAACTGTAGTTGCCCAGTAGGGTATGTGTTAATAAATAAAACGCTGTGTCAGCTAGGCAATGACATTTTCTGAAGACCAAATCTAGGTGACTGATATGGTGTGCAGACTAATAGGGGCACAGAGAGAGTAACAAGACCAGACTGTACAGTGAAAACTAATTGGGTGCTGCCTGCCTGCAGGCACTGCAATGACCTGGACTGTCTGCAGAACCTTCCGTGTCTCTTGTTGGGAGAACTGGTGGATGTCACTCCGTCTACTGTAAACATGCAGACGCCACAATTAATATTTTTCCGGCTTTGAAGTCTGAACATGAGTTTGTTTGGTTCTGCTTGGCTGCTGATGGTATGCTAAATACAGTAATAATACAGAGATGGAGGCAATCAGGTGAATAAAAGCGCACAGCACATTCACTAGTTAAAATGCACTGTAAAGTAGAAATATAAAAGATGCATTTATTGGCTCTTGTTCTGTTCTTGAGTAAAAAGTTTTGTGAAACTTAGTGGGGGAAGGGAGGGCTCTTATGCTCATTAGAAAGAAATACCATTTCTGTTAAGCAGTACTGAGAAAAGGGTGGTGATATTTACTGACTGTCACAACATATGGATTAACGGGCTTTAATAAATTTGTCATAAAAACGTACCAGCTAAGTCACAGAATCTGCTTGCTTACTCCTATGAAAAGATTGGTATTTTGTTCCTTCACCAACAAAAGAATAGTTTGTTCCACACGACTGGGTAGCAAAATTTTGCAAGGTTTGAGTAACACCTATGGTTATTATTTATATTATTAAATTTAAAATGCAGACATGCTTTTGGGTCTTACAAGTGTATGGACAGCTGGTCTTGATTTTTCTGAGGTTGTATAAGAGTCACCTGTGGGGGAATCGGTTTGTCAGCAAGGCAACCAATGCACCATTTTATTTGTTGGGTCCAAAAATAAATTAAGAATGTTACTTAGATTGCAAAATCAAGCACTTGAAAGTTAGGAAATGCCAGATTTACAGTTGCCTATGCAACGTTAATTCTTTTCCCCTGTGCCTCTATCCAGTGCACTTAATAAGGCAGGGTTCCTGTGAAATTTTTTTGCATGTGGTCATATGAAGACTATATCACGGGGTATATCAAAGAGGGGCAGAATTAAGATTGTAAGGACATCTGGCATTTCTTAACTTAAGTGCCCAGTTCTGCAACTTAAATAACTTAGGTTTTATATCAATGTAATTTCCTAGGCCTTTTTAAAATTAAGAAGGTAAAGTAAAACTAAAACCACATATTATTGAACTACAGCCATCCCTTTACTGTACACCTTCACTAGGATTTGAGTTACAAGTATTCAGCAATGTAGTATGGACTTGTATTGCTTGATATCACTGACTGTATTAACCAAAAGGCAGATGGGGAAACTTATCCTAGGGAAAAGATGGACTATTAGGTTTAGGATTTAGCGGGCATGAAGTCATAACCTTGACTGTTCTCCTCAGCTACCTTCTTCCAAGTGCAAGATAGGCTGGAGTCGAAGAACGTTAAGGGATGGGACATACTTGGTGTTTTTGTATGTCCATGTGCTGTACTTGGAGGGGAATACACGTGTGTGTCGAGTGCTCTCTCCTCTCCCTTTGCCTTTGCTCCTTTGGGCTGCCTTTGATGGACTGTCCTCACTGCCTGTTCAACTTTCAGGGAGAGTTCTGTTTAGCCTCTGTTCTTTGTTCCTCTCTGCCCTCCCCAAGTCATTTTGGGGCAGTTTCCTTTAGAAACATAAATCAAATTACTGTCACTTGTTGACCTTCTGCTATATACCAGATTTATACACTGTCCAAATTGAAACTTACTATATCTCACTGATGTTTCCTTTTGGATATTTAAGATCTCAGAACCTGAGATTGTCGTAGTTAAAGTACATGAAAACAGTTGGCGCAAGTGTCCGAGTGTTCTTCTGTCCCTGAGGTACCACCAGAATCTTTCTGGATACTCAGAATAACAGACTGTAAGTCGTCATCAAATTTGAAATTTTCTCTGCATCCTTCTTATAAGGCTGGGTGAAGACTTCTGTGTAACATCTCTACAGATCAGCCTTTTTCATGTGTTGTACTTGGATAGTAAACTCTTGGATGGTAAACTCTATAGACTTTTAAATCTTTATTTGTACAGCACTTCAAACCAAGGCTGGCTGGCCTGGGGCTGGAGGTCCTAAACGGTACAACAAATAGTAACAGTCTATAGCATCATCTTTTTCTCCCTGTGTCTGTTGATGTTACTTTCCCTTGCGTAAAGGGAACAGTACAATCTGCTTAATAAAATTGTAAGATCAACCTTTTTTTTTTTTTTTTTTCCCCCAAAGGATAAAATGATTTTCTTCTCAACTGGTCTGTGTAAGGAATTTTGTCCTTGTGGCTTCTTGGGAATTTTAAAGATTCAGCCTTTCAGGAATTTAAGTAGGTGTTGAACAAAACTTGTACTACAGATATGTGCAAGGATGTCAGTGTCCAGTTTGTATTGTGGGCATGCCTGAAGACACTAACTGGTATATAGAGAGTTTTTAAAACTTAAATAAGAATAACATAATCAGATTGTTTATTAATTGTCCTCACTTAAAGGCTCCTTTTCCACTGTTGTACTATCTTTAATCAGGCTATAGCGATGGCAAAATGCTCAGCAAAGGGAAAAGAGCGTTCACGACCACTTAATAGAAATCCACAAATGCAATCGCACCTTTACTGAGGCAAAGAAAGGAGGATGATTTATACTTTTTTAGGATGTGGAAAGTAGCTGCATACAAGGAACATGGGCTGGGGGGAGATGGGGCAAACATCTGAAAACCAGCTATGGTTATGTGTAGGTGTCTGTGCGATAAGTCTTTGCTCTATTAAAATGGCAGTAATAAGAGACGAAGTGCTGAGGTAGATTAACTTGTTTTGAGTTTCCTTCCTCCTGGATGGATGTGCAAAGGCAGAAGTTTATAGTTGGTTGGCTTGGATGATGATGAGTGTGTCTTTAGAGCCCAGCACACAAAACTAAAAACTTGTAGTGCAAGACGGAATTCCAAAATGAAAAGCCTTTAATGCTTACTTTTATGCTTATGTAAGCTCTTGAGGAGATGATATGGCCGACTAAATCATTCTTTGTACCAAATCATTCACCTAGGTCGCAGTAACAAACTAAAAGCCAGAACTGTATTTGGAGAACTGAAAAAACCCACAAATCCAAGTTGTTGGTGAAAACCTGTCTATTCCTTTCTCCTTCACCTCGGGGCTCTGTGTATGGTCATTTTTTCAATACATGAGCCCACATTTCTTAAAAGGAGAATAGGAATTTGCAGCATCCAAAATATTCCCACTTCTGACATAGAAATGAAATGTGTTCTGAAACTCTTTTCTTGAAATAAATGATCTGTCATTGACTCTGAGATGAAGATGTCTCGAGTGTACCTTTTGTAAAGTACAAAAAGTAATTAAAATGCTTTGTATTTTTAGTGTTACCCATAGGTGTTTTTGTTCCTTTTTTTTGTCCTGTTGTTCTCTGCTTTGGTTCCGATTGACTGTTTTTCAGTTTGTCCAGAATATTGCTGAAACCTGGTTTTATCATTTTTTTAAATACTATTTTTGTTTTATTTCTAACTTAAAAGCACATAATTTTTAGGTTAAATTGGAAAAGGCAATTCTCTATCTCCGTCTAATACTTAAGAAAAATTTTGAGACAAAAAGTAAAAACACTGAATCTTATTTCCCATCTCTCGTTCTGGCACCACTTTGTTTCCTCTTGTGTGCTTTTCTGTTCTGTTCTGATCCCCTTGTGTTTGGTGTGTTTTTTTTTTTCTCTACAGATGGGTTAAGACATTGGAGGAGTTTGCCCTCAAAATGTGTATGATGGCTTGTTTGAGAGGGTGTTAAGATGATGGTAACTTCTAAGTTACCTTAAAAATGAGTGGTTTAACAGGCTAGACAATATAGTTTGCTGTCCCTGCTCAAAAAAAGAAAATCCCATAGTTATTTTTCCTTGAAATTACACTGTAGATTGCACTGAATACCAACACATGTACTATTAATTGCAGTTTGGCAAACAGTACTGTAGTGTAAGTACTGTTAAATGAGGAATGTGGGGTGGTTAATCTTTTGTTGTGAACTTTGTGGTATTAGCAAAAGTGTTATGTGCCAGAGATGTGCATGCTTCACCTATGGCAATAAACTGCTCTTTACTTTTTTCCTGCAAACACAAAAGCCAAGTGGGAAGGGATATTTCATAAAGTCAGTGCTATTGTGTCCTCTGGTCTAAGCCATAAAACAAGAGTAACAGAGACGTTCCCTTTGAACTTGAAATCCCTTTCTAAGCTGCTGATCTAACCTCAATGAGAGAGGGAGATGATACCAGCCAGAAAAACTTCTCTCTGGGTATTTCCCTCCCACTCTTCTACCCCCCCCCCCCCCCCCCACACACACACACACTTTTTTTTTTTTTGTTAAAGTCCTTAAGTGAGTTTGATGCTGCACCTCTGCCCATAAATTTAAAAAAATATTATCGTAATGTAGGTCAGTGAACTGAAACGCCACTGTACACCATGGGGGATTAAAGTCGGAGAGGCAGCCCTCTCCCACTCCCACTAGGTCATATGACAATATAAACAAGAAATGCAAGGAGCCTTCAGCTTTTTCTTGTCCTAATCCTTTGTTTATGCAGCACTT
The DNA here is from genome assembly GCF_040807025.1 of Struthio camelus. Lineage (NCBI taxonomy): Eukaryota > Metazoa > Chordata > Aves > Struthioniformes > Struthionidae > Struthio > Struthio camelus. The sequence goes on along the minus strand of NC_090955.1, from coordinate 7,331,587 downwards.
AAACTGACTTTTGGGGTCGTCTCTGTCTGGCATTAAAGCCCTGAAGCTTTTTGAAGTTTCCCTGAAGTTAATAAAATTAGTCTGCCCTCATTGCTAGGCCCCTTGCTGTTGCTTCAGAACAGACTACATATCCCTTACTGTCTTTGCAGCATATGGCTTTCTAAGTTAATAATATTTTATAACAAAAAAAGAGTGTTTGAAAGAGAAAAGCAGAAAGATCTCCCAAAAGGCTACTCAGCTAATAGGCAAAGTGATTGCCATTGTAGATATTCTGAGAACTCAAAGAGGATTAACTTAAAATCCAGTGATTGGAGGTAAATTGCTGGTAAAGTAATTGGAAGTGTTGAGTTTCAATCGGAGAGAACAACATGCCTTTCTGTGGCTTTCTATGAAGGAAGACTAAAACAGAAATTAAATTTTTCTTTTATTTTTATGAAACTGTGTTATGATTGAGAAGATGTCTCCTTCATAGCAATTACCTGTGAACTCTAGCCCCTTCACCTGTCTATTTTACTGCAAAGACTCATCAGTTACCGTAGTTCTCGTTACACCAGATATTCTCTCGTTATTTAGTTGTCTTCAGGGATAAATTGGTGAGAGGCCAATCTCTTGAGTGTGCGCATGCGTGCTCACTTTCTCTCTCTCCCTCCCCCCATTCTCACCCCCCTCCCCTTTTTTTAAAAAATATTTAGTGTGAGGGACTGAGACTCCAGGACATAAAGGTTTTGTTTCCAACTGCCACTCAAACCGCTTGCTGATTTCCTATTGTCTTAGAGCTGTTAAAGCAATTGTTTTTTTTCCAAGCGGTCTTTTCAGATATCCAAGGAATAATGTTGGTTTGGACATAATATTAGCAATCAGCTAGAGGAGGAATTTTCTTATATGTTGACCAGCCCAGTGAAAGGAGCAATGCAGATGACATCCTTGGCCCAGGATATTTGCAATTGCAGCGCTAGAATGAGTGTAAAGTGCAAGGCCCTAAAAAGAACATTTACTTTGAAGAGAGGAGTGTGGGTTTTCTTTATTTTTTGGTTTTTTTTAAAGAATTAAGTGAATATGACAAAATAATAAAAAAATTACCATTTATTGCATACATATATTCATTTTCAGTTTTCATTCCTGATTCACTCAGAAGTACATGGTGCTTATAACACTTGTTCAAAGAAATCATTCTGGCTTTTTTTATTTTTATTTTTTCCCCTCCTCTCCTGACAGCCTTGCCAGGGAGGCTAAACTGAACCATGTTAGTACGATTGTTCACACTACAATTCAGTTTTTAAATTAAGTTAAAGATAACTTTGAAGCTCTTGGGTGGGGGAGGGGGAAAGGGTGTATATTGTAGTGTAAGTTGGCTTCCTGTCCCATTTTGAGGGATAACTTTGGAAATAATAGATATATGGAAAAGTCCTTATTGGAATATAGGAGACCATCTGTATTTCACATATAACAGAAGCAAGTAGCTAGCAGTGGAGAAGAGGGATGTTCAGTTTTGAAATTCCTGATTTAGGAATAAAAGATTTATAGGGAGAGGTAATATTTTTATTTTAGCAGCTGATACAGTTGGAAAAATGACAAACTTTTGAGATTATAAGTGCTTCCTCAAATCTGAATTAACAGCTTCTACTTCTGCTAGACCTCTACTGCAGCCCCAAGTTTTAAATTTAAGCCAGAGGTTGCCAAGCAGTGATACTACCATTAATGGTTCACAATTGGCGCATGTATGTGGGGGGGGGGGGGGGGGGGGAAGAAGAGGTTGGGGGGGGGAGGAGCAGCCTAGAACCCTGACCTTTTGCAAAAAGGCAAGGAATGGATGTTTAGCCAGCAAATGCTCTCCAGACATCTGAATGCTTCTGCCTACACCTTTGACTTACCAGCTGAGAGCTGCCTCTGCTGCTGTCATCTCCATGTGAAAGAAGGAAGAAAGGCTGTAGACATTTCTATTCCTGCATGTATATGTGGTTTGGGAGGTGCTGGTGCAGCCAGTCCTGTAGTACTGCATGACCCTTTCAAGGATGGTTAGAGCTGAGCAAGTGAACCCTGTTTTAAACAATCAGAAAATTTGAATTTCTGATGCTAGATTTAACTGCTGTTCTATGAATTGAGACTTTCGACATTATAATATGGGCATACCTCTGTAACAAAATTAAAAGTTAGGGATTTGAGTCCATGGATACATCCACTACTGTTTGTGGAAGAGGTTTCAGGGAAGGGGAGTAGCTTTTAATAAACCTGCAACACTTTCAATCATCATGTAAACTGAATAAAAGGAGTATTCAAAATCTGTTGCACCTCTTGACTGTTACTTGTAATTATTTTGCTCTTTGAATCTCGTAGTTTGACTAAGAATTGGTCCTAAGGTATAAGAAAGAGAATAACAACCTTTGCCACAATAAAAAAAAAAATCACAGAAAAAGTTAAATAGTACCCCCTTATTTCTTCTGAGAAGTAAATTAAGGTTCTTGCTGTAGCTAAGAGTGGAGTAACTCCAGGCCTTAGGCATACAAGGATTTTCACACCTACAGGATTAGGCTCACCTGACTGCACCTTAAACTTTGTAATGCTGAAGGGAGGGTAATTTATCTTGCTTTACCTACGGACCTTGCTGCTTCTTGTTTTTGATAGCTTGATTAAGAATCTAGACTTGGAGTGATTCTTCCCACTAGGTTGCAAATCTCGAAATTCAAATCGGATACAATGGTCATAAGGTTTTTAGTTTAACAAATCAATGTCTATGCAAAGGTGACTATGTAAAAGGCTGTATTTAGAAACTGAGTAATTCTGTCACCTCTTTGAAAGCATAGCTGTTGGAATGCAGTTCTGGAGCTGAGAGACAAAGAATGTTTATATACATGATAAAATACTTGCTGGTAGGATATGGAGTGGAAAAAACCCTTTTGTTTGCATAGATACTTAAGTGCCTTTCACAGAAATATTTCAAAGCAAATAAGAGATTTTAATTAACTGATCTTTATAGCACATTGAGGTAGACTTGGCTCTTCGTATATTCCAAAAAGGGAGGTGAAAGCAGAATTAATTCCCATAGTCTGCTATAGTTCTGGACACAAATTGCCTTTAAAACTGAGCCGTTCTAGGTGGCTAATCTAGAGCTAGAGCTCTTTGTTCGTTAGAGGGTAATGACTTTCCAAAGGCAGGGTGGTAAAAGTCACCAAACTATAGCATATCTCATAACATTTCTTGTCGCTGTAAGCGGTAGACTCATGAAGTTGTATTTCTTTTGCAGGTGATGGATGATTACAGCGTGATTGGTCGTTCATTGTTTAAAAAGGAAACAAACATTCAAATTTTTGTGGGTCTAAAAGTCAAATTATCTACAGGAGAGGATGGAGTAATAGAAGGTGGCTTTGGACAAAGTGGCAAATTTAAAATCCGAATTCCAGGTAGGTGCTCATCGTTTCAATGAACAAACGCTAATCTGTGTCAAGTGTAGGGGATCTTTCTATGAATGTTTCCAATAATTTTGTGACGGTTATGGCATCAGCTTGTCCACACGTGGACTATTGGTTGTTTCTTGGATCGTGCCTCCGTTAGTTAAACGATGGTGGTTGTGACTTACGAGACTGAGTGACCTGAAGCCGCATCTGCATGTAAACAAACTCAAGTCTCAATGACTTCTGCTTAAGTATCAGTAACACAGGAATTATGCTCTGCCCAGAAAGGTTTGTGTAAATCTCTCTGCTCTTAAAATATGTATGGTTTTCAACAGAGCCATCCTGAGCAAACGAGGTAAAACAAACGTGTGATCATATTTACCTATAACTACTTACTAAGTATAGCATTCTGGATGCAAGTTCCTTAGGTTGGCTCTGTTTGGCATGTTGTTATTATTACCTAACTTGCCTTCAGGCAAAAACTGCACGCGCTTTAATAAATGAGTTTTTAGGGATCTCGAGGTTTTTTTATTGCTTGTGTCTTTCGGTTTTGTAACTTTATCTAGTACAATATTTTTCATCCTTGATGAATTACTGAAATGATTTCTGCCTCCTTAGTTTAGAGTATGGGGAATGATAGGTGCTAGAGTTTATAAGAAGCTTCATTACTGTTGCTTTTTCCTCTTCTACTGAGGTTGAAAAGTTATTCTGAGCCTCTGAACAGCAATAATAAGTGCTGCATTTAATTCAGATTGTAGGATAATATTTTAACGATACTAGTAGCATGATACAAGTAGTACTTTGCATTTCTCTAGTGTCTTCAACACAGCTGTTAGTAGTTAATCCTCCACTATCTCTAGGCAGATGAGCAAAACTACTTCTGTTGTACAAGGGGAGAAAAGGAAGCATGATGTTGTATGGCACCAAATAAATCACAAACCGATTGATCTACAGAGAAAACTGAAGTTTCATGATTTCTTGCCAAAGATGGACTATTCTTCATTTGACTTCAGACTTTTTGATACAAATGAATCAAATTTGGCCCCAGCAGTTTGTCTGTCTTTTGATTTGTCGGATAAAAATTTCCAGCTAAGCAAAAAGCTTCTGCTTTCTGTCCCAGCTATAATAATTCCAGTTTTGCCACCAAAAGACAAACTTTGCAAGTAGGACTGAAAGCCTGATTAGCAAGCAGAGTACATACTTAAATACATGCACTCAGTGCAATTCCTTTCTTTGTTTTTCATTTTTCTGTTGTAGAAAAGCTTTTAAGCATTTACTAAGGTAGCTTCCGCTAGGTGGTGAAAAAATGTGTGAATGGGCCCTACCACTGGAAGGGGTCCAATCTGAAAATCAAGATGACATCTTTAGAATGTAGTGTTCTTGGTAACTTTTGTTCTGAAGAGGTGGTAGGCTGAGCAGCTGGCATATCTGCTGCTTATGTGGGAGATCCTGTTTTTGAGCTTCTTGGTAAAAGTGGCCATAGGAACTTACAAGTAAAGGCTAGCGTATACGTTTTAATGGCGACTGTTGAAATGTCCCTGTTAGTGCCTGTTTATTATCTAGCAGTATTGTTTGCTGTTACGTCTGTTCTTGCAACGTACTGGAGCACTGGATGTAGGAAAGGATTTTACTTAAATTTTGCTGAGTAAAGGACAGTAAACTTGGAACAAAAATATTGTGAAGGGGAGAACAACAGGAGGATAGTATTCACATTTCTATTTCCAAATTTTGGATTGAGCAAACCGTTCTTCATGGGACAAGGAGAAGCCTAATAAAGAGTCTATCATCTTTGTCTATGTAAGAAGGAACCATAACTACGAACCACAGTCATATTAAGAAAATAGCACACAAGTTTAGGAAATGGCTTTTTAGTTTACAAGTTAATGTAGGAAGAAATGATGTGTTTCACCAAGGTGTTCCTTATCTAATCTTGCTTGTGCTTTCCTGATGTTTAATAGTAGATCATGAAGCAGAGGGTTCTTTATTGTGTGTGCTCTTCCAATGAGAAGAATATGTATGCAAATATTCTAATTTACTATTTCTATAAGGTAGGCAGAATAATATAATTTTGTTTTTCTTTAGCCTGGATCAAATTTGGGTGCTTTAGCTCTCCAGAAAGAATAAGCAATAACCTAAATCAGGTCAAGCTTATAGTATATAGCAAAGCATGGTTAGCAGGGAAAAAACCACGGGGTTTGGAAGGATCTAAATAACTGTTTCTTTAAGAGTTACAAAGATTTGTGTGTAGGGGGAGGGCTATTGCTGTGATGCTGTTTAAGTCAACTGCAGTTCACATTCCATTGTTAGGTCAGTGTTGCTTTTTTAATGTGTCTGCATCCTGTTTGTGGGTTTTTCAGGTTTTTTTTTTTTTATTAAATTTAACTGATCAGATTCTTCTCTCCCTTCCCCACCCTATTCATCTGCTTGGTTCCGCTCATATTTTCTGTTTTACAGATTTCTTTGGGGAAGAAATCTTTCTAAAAATTTTTTTTTTGCTTACTTTATTTCTCAGTGAGTCCTTCACAAATATATCAGGGAGTGGGAGGGAAGGGAAGGAAACTGCCTTGAACTGCCTCAGCCTGGCAGTCAGTCAGTCTTGTCTTATTTAAAACCAGTCTTAACCTCTGGAGTTGAATAGCTTGCTCGGGTAGTTAACCTTACGATAGCTAAGGGCTGGTTTTATTGCTTTTAGAGGTTTGTTTCTAAAAATCAGGTAGATGTATCAGAAACTTAAACCTTGACTGCTTAAGGTAATAGTGAAACATGGCACATGGTCTGTTACAGGGGTTGAGTCTGTTACAGGGGTTGTTCTGGTACTACCACTGGTTGCAACAGCCTCAGGCACCGTGGTTGCTCACATGGGGAGGTGTTGGGGTCTCTGTGTGTTGTTCCTTTGTCACTTGGAAATGGCTTATGTTTGACTATAGATCTCAGTTTAGGGTTCTTGTTGTGTATGTTACTTTTTCTGTGGACTGAAACTTGGCAGACCTTGGAACTGAGAATGATGGAACACAGGATCTGTTTCTTTTTTCTGGCACTGCTTGTGTGCAACAGTAATGAAGATACTCCTCTCTGCTTTTCTGTTCTGTAAAATGGGGATAATTATTATCTATTCTGGAAAAAGTGCCCTGAAATCTGATTTACATTTATTCCAGAATTTGAGTATTGATATTTCTTGAAAAAGTTTAATTATCTTCCTTTAGAGTAAAAAACATGCATCTAGAACACAGCTTGCAATTGGAAGTTCCTCAGCCCCTGAAAGATGTCAGCAATTTGGAAGAAATTCAAGGAAGAGCAACAAGAATGCTGAAGAGGCTGAAGGGATTGATTTATGAGGGAAAGAAGATGAAAAGAAATGCATGAAACTTGGCTAAATGATGTCTAAGTGGGAGATACGATTATCTGAAAGTACTTGAAGAGCATAATGGTGAAGAATCCCTTCGGGTGGTCTAAGGAGGTAGAACTAAGGCTAATAGCATGATATAAAGCAAAGCAAAGTGTGTCTTGATTATTGAGAGACGTTACTTAGCAGAGATTTCTTACACTGCAGAACCATCTTTGCAGAGGAAGAAGCTGAAGTTCCATTTTGAGAATACTCATATGTAGATTAGTCTGGATGTTTGCTAGCGCCTGTTTCAGGGTATTAAGAAAAAAAGAAAAAGAAAAAAGCTAGGGTGGTGGAAAGTAGAAAAACAGTGTATTTTTCATCTGGTTTCTGTTATGTTCAGGTAAACTTTTGTTGCCTGAATAAGATACAACTTTCTACACTGTTTACAGTGTCATCTAATTTTAAAAAATAATATAAATATGTATATACATATATATGTGCATTTACTGGCAAATCTGCTATTCTGTAGGGCTAAGTTGTGGAGCTATTTGTGTTTTAACAGAGGAAGAAGTTTCAGGACTCACTAATCTGCAAAATGGCTTAGTTTTTAGATTGGTTGTATAATCAAATACATGAAAAGGGAGACAAAAGCAGAACTCCTGTGAATTTACAGCTTAGTTTAACAGGCTACTTAAACAGAATTTAAAAGCACATTTTAAACTATACTGCTTTGTAAGTTATGCAAGTGTGTCTGTATATGTGTGTGTGTGAGAGAGCTACTGATGAAGGGTGTCCTGTTGAGGTGGGTGATATGTGTCAGCTGTTATAGTTATAAATGGGAGCACGGCATTATACAGTCCAGGTGAATGAGTGAAAAGTATTGTTCATCTTTGAAATAAAGAAAAGTTTGGAGAGGCAGAGACAGTATGTTTAAGTGTCAAATTCTAAAGAGAGACAAAAGCTAACAATGACTGTCTTTGGAAAATGGTTATTTCAGCATGTTGCACCTAGGAACGTCATGCCAGTTGATCAGAAATTCGGAGGAAGTTCAGTGAATCATTTGAGTAAGCTATTGCTAATTGCTGATTTTTGTAGCTTCTCTCATTCAAGAATTTACCCTGTAAAACTCGTCTAATTTACCCTGTTAGTTTACAAAATCATAATCTGATTTGATGAGCCTCATGACATCTTTTAACACATTGGCTCTAGATATTCCCATTTCGTTGGTTCTGGCATGTTTGCATTGTGTTCGTTTGTTGCAAAATGTAACAGCTTTTAAAATCTAATTAGGACCTGCGTGGTATCTCAGGCATAGTTCGCTTTTCTTTCTGACTACCTTTAACCATCTAGTAGTTAGTAAAATGTCCTTTCTGCTGCACTGTGGTGTGTTTGACTGCAACTTTTTTCTTCTCCTTTTGAGCTCAATGCAGTAAAAATTGCTATACATGAGATGTGTTACAAAGCTACATTATTTCTTGATGCGAAGGAAGCAGTGCATAGCTAACAAATTCATGCCAGTTCAGCACGTTTCTGAATTGAGCAAATTTAAATGTAATAAAGTGCGCGCTCTTCACAGGCAGAGATACAAATGAGAATTGGAATGCGAGCTTTTTTACTTTGGTATGGTTTGTATCTATTCAGGATAACAGGCAGTCTTAATTTTCTTACAACAGGTGAAGACAAACTTGTTTGGGACCATTTCTATTGTTGCCAGTAACTCTCTCTTCTGCCTCCTGTTTTATAAGTGTTATTGCATATGAGAGAGCAAGTCCGTTTTCACTGTTTCCACGTCTTGCCTTGGTAGAAGGGTTGAATGTATCATAAAAGTTTGCTCTGAACTAGTAGTATGGATGTTCTTAGTTCAGGGGTCTTACAGTGCCTCTGGGATCTTGCGGTGTTGGTATAAGATGAGGTAAAGTGGTAAGAATTAACCAATGTGCTTTTGTTCTTGAGACTTAATTTCACATAAAAATGAGCAAGAGTAGAAATGTAAAATATTATTTTTTCCATTTCTTTAGTGTATTGTGGAGATGCTGTGTCTTCAGTGTGGTTTTTCTGTATTTTGCCACGTGCTTCAGTCTATGGATTGGATTCTGTGCTGACTTGGAAAGTTCCTAATGTTCTAGAGGGAGAGCACTGTTGTAAGAACTGCAGGTGAGCAGCACTGCTCTACCTAATTTCAATCCCAGTTGGAAATTGTGGGTTTAAAAGTTGGACTCAGATAAGTTATTTTTTTGGCATTCCTCTTAAGGAAATCAAATGAATAGAGTTTAAATAGTATTAGGGAAATTGGAGCTGTGCAAGGATGGAAAACTGCAATTCCTTTTATTCAAGCGGTATCTCACTTTCTTCTGATAGGTCTCAGCTACTATATGCACACCCATGTGGCTGGCATTTGTGAAGTATTAGTTATAGCTTCTTTTAAACAACTATAGGAGATGAGGTTTAAATAGTCAATAGTAAATAACTGTCATATTTCCAACTCTGTAATTTGGAGGGCAGTCCTTACTGACACCAGCAAGAATAGGGTGATCTAAACTTTTTCATTGCACTGAGAATAATTAAACATCCTGTCACTAAGCAGCATACTTTTTTTGTGGGAGATCCTGGCATTTGGAGTTCTTTGCCTGTGATGCACTAAAATAAGACAATCTTTTTTCTTAGGCCAAATGAAATTTAGGCACATTTAAAGTCCGTGTTTGCCCGATCTGTCTTTCTCTTTTAATAAAAAATAATAAAAAATTGTTGGCTGCAAGGGTCTGGTGGGTTGCCATCCCTGTGAATATCAGGTGAGGCTGAGCAGGGTTTCAGTCAAGAGGAGAAACAAAAACCCAAGGGCAAAGAAACTTGTGTATCTCTGTTTTGTTTAAAAGCTGGAGATTAGCTCTGCTTGTTCTTTCAGTCTCTCTTCCCCTGCCCTCTAAAGCAAACAAAACCTAAAATCCTTAAGGGGGTACTTCAAGCATAAATCTCCTTCTTTCCTTTTTGTGAAAGCTGGCTAGTATAGTATGGACCGAGGCTGGAAGAGGATTGTTGCCAGGGAAGCATCGCTTCCCTATATGATCCTCTCTTGAGCAGATTAAGCTGTGGTGATGTAAAACTCCTGGTGACCACATAAGAACTAGGAATTTGTATTGCATTTATATGAAGAAGTTGGAGAGAAGGACTCAAATCTGCCTTTTAAGAGGTGACATCCTGCAAGCCCATATTGACTTTTGGAGCTGAATATCCAATTTTGTTGACCTTGGAGGGTTTTTTTTTGCAGAATCAAAACTAAGATTTGTGCATGTTCCTTCTGAATGAAAGCAGAAGTCAACGAAGTGTTAATTTGTTAACTGTCGCTCTTCCTCATCTGTGGTATTATCAGTAGATTTTGGTCTTGGCAGTAACGACTGAATTGCAGGAGTCTGTCTCAAAAGTTGGCACTTTGAAGGCTAACGTATGGATTGTAAAGATTGGTTTGACAGGCAGCTGGTCATTCTGCACTAGAGTGGATGGTGTGCCCAGGGGAGGTTGACTCTTTGGATATCAAAATATAATTGGAGCATATGTTTAGCAGTTTGCTGTTTTAGGATCAAGCAGACACTGATGATAGAAGTATTAGGCACCTGGTGACAGCAGTGCTTATTGAGTGCTTCTGGAGAAGAAAGAGGTCCAGCTCCTCTGTAAGCACTTGGGTTGGATACAATACAGGCTGCATAGTGACCTTGCTGGGTTTTTATCTTCCTGTGGAAGTGGAGTCAGTTCTGAGTAATTGAAAGGAATGAGAAGGATTTTTTCCAGATTTTTTTTCTCCCCCAAACTCCTTTTACATCTATGCAAAGGGAACTGCAGAAAAGAGTGTCATTGACCTTCAGCAAAAACACTCTATACCCAAAAGATACCCTTCCTCCAAGCAGTGCTAACTGCTGTAATTGGAAGGACCATTGGTATTCCTGCACCACATGATGTAGTCCTAGTGTTTCTTCCCTGTCATCACATATACCAGTGACCATGGCACTCCCCTTGAAGCTAGTGTTATGGGTGGTCTTTGGGAAAAATCATGGTGCTCTGTGACTAATTGTTAGTCAGTGGTAAAGAGCAGTATGCACTGAACCTTTCTCCTTGCCGTGGATAGAGAAGCACCTTATCCTTGCACAAGAGTGAGCTTACGCTCACAGCAAACTCAGGTCACATATGTAAGATGTTCCTAAGCCATGAGGGCTAGATGCATAATTTAAACTAAGATGCATCTCAGTTGCATGTTTTTAGGATCTAGGATTTCGAAAGAAGTGCACTTATCTTGAGATTTGTGGTAAAACTGAGAGCTGGTAATGCTGCTTATTATAACCTTACTTCTGTGTAGGGTCTCCTGTGGTCATGCATCTTCCTAGTTAATCCAGGTTTTGTTATTTTGAGGGACTGTAGTTATTGCTGAAAGTTGCATTCCCTGGCAGAAAAGAAACATCTTGCATGTTTAGGGCTGCTACTTTGCTGATTTTTTTTTTTGGATAATCACCACAGCAACTGTAAGCTACTTGGTCCCTGTTGCACAGTCTAGATCGCTGACAGGACATATCTGGTAATTGATGTAGCTAAGCAAGCTGCTGCGCTCTTAGCTCATGTTTGCCATCACACTGCCACTAATGTGCCCGGTGACCTTTTCCAAATTATCTGATATCTTTCAGCTTCATTTTACTTTTGCCTAAACCATCCCTATCAGGCTGCCATGAGCTTTGCCTAGCGTGCTTAGGAAACTCTTTGTTAGAAGGAGTTCTTTTATTGCAAGTTATTTTGTAGAAAAGGGGGAAAAAAGTTGGTGGCAAAGTACTCAAAATCGGGAAACGAGCAAGTTCATTTCCCCTATAAAAATAATCCTACCCTATTTTGCATGTGCAATAGTTAACATAGTCCCATAAAGCTACAACTGCAGAATAAACCTATATTCAAGTTTTAAAAATCTTGCCGTGTTGTCATTTAGAATACTGTTCATTTTAAGTAGGGAAGCCTTGCTGCATCCACTATAAACTGAAATGTCCTGTTCCATATAGACAAAACTCTGCATTTAATTTTGACTGCGTTGGATTTATGCTGCTGAAATTGAAAACTGTTGGGTTTAGAACATGGCACGAAACAGTGTGGTCAGTCTTCCTCTCATTTAATACACTACCAAACTAAACTTCTACAGTACCATACACACACAAGAGCAGGATGCATGTGCTACTTCGTTTATATTTTGTTGGCTTTTTTTACATGTTTCACTTTGCAAATTCAATGCTCTTTCACTGTAATTTCAAGTGTGAAAACACTTCTTTTTTTCTGGAGAAAGAATATAGCTAGCAGTGTTATTTATGTGTCTATACAAATCTGCTAGGCAGCATTAGAACACCAAAAAAAAAAAGTTTTCTAAATACCTTATGTCTCCTAGAACAAATGGGAATATTCATTTTTGTTTTAATTGTAGTCTAGTTCAATATAAGAAACCATATACTTTCTGCTATAGTGTTGGAATGCTTCAGCATATACCTTGAAAAAGTGCTGAAGGGACCAAGCATGGTTTCTTCAGAGGTGTAAGAAAATATGTGTCTGATTAAAAGTAAAATTAGGATTTCTGTTAATTATGGGGGAAGTTCACTGCCACTCGTTTGTTGCATGCTGCACTTCTGGGAGGGTAGGGCCCTTTTTCTTGCTAAGGACTTAGTTGATGTCTAATACAGCTACCTATGAGAGATTCAGAAGATCCCTGTGTCCAGTTACAGGACTCGTGCCTGCATCAGTGTCTGCCAAAAAACAATACTTCTTTTTTTAAAGGGATCATGAGACACTCCAAAAAATGTGCTTGGGACTTGCACGTTTTATAATTACTGCCTCTACTCTTTCAAACGTTCAATGGGAGTTTTGTTTCAGCGGATTACTCATTTTAGTGAGAAATGACTGCTAGGTACTCTGGGCACAGGTAGAACATGAGATTTCATTGCTGTCGTTTTTGGGAACAACTCATTCTGTCCTCCTCCTACTGCATAGCTCTCTCCAAGAGCCCCCTCCTTAACTTATTTACTTAGAGCCAGGATGTGGAAGTTGTGAGATTTAGATTGTCTTCCCAGGTCTGTAGTTAATTTACACAACATCAAAGGAGGAATTATTGTCCTTCATCTCTATTTCTGCTTCCTTGTATGCAAAATGGGATACTGCTGTCTTTGGATGTTAGTCCTCGCTCATGACTTTGCAGTATTTGAATGTTCCAAACCTTTATGTAGTTTAACTTTGATCCTATTACATGTCAGTTTCCACAAGCATAGGTCATGCCTTCTGATTGCTGTCTCAGAATGAAGTATTTCTCCCTTTCTATAAAGTGTTGGTGCTTGTTTGCTTGATTTTGATTGTTCATCCCTTGGGCCCTTCACCTTCCCTTTCCATCAATGTTTATTCTGATATCTTTTTGAAGTCTGAGTAAAAACATGCACCATGAGGACTTCCTGGAGGCATAGTTCCTTGTGGTTTGCAAATTGTAGGCTATTTGAAGTATTGACTTGTAACAGTAGCCAGTGCTTTGTGGATATGAGAAATGTCACCTGACAAGAATGCTAGTGTTGAGAGGCTGATCCAAGTTTTCTTTTTGGGACAAGAAATAATTATTTTTAATAGAGTGCATTAATTTTAAGGATAACTATATAAAGCAGTCATTGGTTTGTGTTTTCACAAAGTGATTTGAGTGTTTAACAGGAAATAACTGGAGCTTCAGTTTTGGTGGAGGAGAGGGGTGTCTGCTCTGAAGTGTTTTTGTACAATGTGAACAACAAAAGCATTTCCTCCCTGTAACTATGGTGTTACTGCAGTGTTTTTTTTTTTTTTTTTAAAAAAACCTGCAGAAAATGCTTAATACCTGGAATAAAAGTTACAGGTAAAGTAGAGAAAACCATCATCCTGACTTAGATATTATTAGAAGAAGGACTTTTCTGAGGTTTTAACTTCAATCATAAGAATTCCATATTGCATGTTTGTGCTGTGGGTTTTATCAGAATAGCTTTTTTTAAAGCTCTAAGCCCTGAATTTCTCCCCTCTCTCCTTTTTTTTTTCTTCCCTCTATCTATTGTAGATTAGGAAATAAAGGCAATTTAATAATTTGGAGAACCTGTTCTTTCCTGCTACAACTAATTAGCTACCCAGTTCCATTTTCCTGATGTTACCTTAATCTCTCTCTTCATCTCCCACTCTCTCCCCTGAGCAGCCTCAGTTGCATTTTGTTTTTATAGAGTAAACATATATTTAAAAAAAAAAAAAACTATAGAGCTCAGAACCAAGAAGGTGGACCCATGACATCCCCAATTACTTTCCTGTTTCATCCTTAACCGTCTGTCTTTAGATATAAATGAGGAACCTTTGCTGTGCACCTGAGGTTTGTAATTCAGTTCCTGGCTTTGCTACCAGATGCATGTTTCTGAAGATGTTTGCTTCCCTTCTCAGTTTTCTCTTTGTGAAAACAACATTTCGTTTCTCTGCTTTGACCACTTAGTGTATGGGTGTATTAGGCTAGAGGCTGAAGTGTCAGCACATCAGGACTGGTATTATAATATGAATACAACACAAAATATGCATTTGTTTTTTATGATTGCAATAAATTATCTTTTCAAGCTAGCATAATGGTAACATGGGCTAGGCCAAGCAGTGTGTGCCTGGTAATACTGTTAGCAGGAGAAGACGACGACATTTTCGAGGACTGAAAATGTGCTAAAGAATGAAAGTTCCTGCTGACAGAAGCAGGCTGTATGTCATGAATTGGGGATTTTCTTTTCATGGGTCATTACAATCGACTGTTCTCACAAGTACCTCTTCAGAAGATGTATGAAGATTATAGTCCCTCTGGAGTTCATGTGGAAATTGATGTCTAGTTCCCCAATCTGTGACTTTTTTCCTAGTATTTCTCCATATTCTCCTTGTTATGGTAAGGACACTAAGGTGCTTTGAGGACATAATTGTTTTTGCTATTTTTTTTCCTTTTTTTTTTAATCTTGAAACTGTGAACGTTCAGAGAAGGATTGAAGTTTTGATTAATGGAAAAAAAGGCAATAACAGCCCTTACTCCAGGACTTTAAGAGAACAGGAAGTAGAATAATTTGACTGTTATTGTCCAGTTCATCAATGTATATTTCACTAATATTTACCCTTAAGCATGTGATTAGGTGTCAGAGTAAGCATATGTTGGAACAAAAGCAGGAGTGATTTTCATTTAGAGTTTCTTACAAGTGCAGAAAAAGATCATTTTTATTTGAGATTTGGAAAAAAAATTCAGGGAGATTAACAACCCATTTTTATTAAAGCTCAAAATTGTAAAGAAATAATGATACTCATAGGGCAACTATGCTATAGTTTTTTGTTTTGCAAGTTAAATTGGTTAAGTGACTTTATTCTCTCTAATTTTCATAAAGGACAAATTTGTAGTATACAGTTTTAGGGTGAGTAAGGAGAGAGAAAGAAAGAGAAACCTGGAAACTTCTGGGGGAAAGGTCTGTATTATTCAGAATCTGAAGTTTCCTAGTTTTGTTTACTACTGGCTGGGAATCTCCTGTTTGACCTGTTGACTGTGTGTCTCTGTATTTAAAGCTTTTACTTGCACATTATGCAGATGTAGTTTTGATTTCAGGACACACTACTTATATAGTAACTGGAAGCATGTTATGGGTTCCCTGCTACTTTCATTTAACCAGGTAGTTAGAATTGATTTGCAAAAGAAAAGGGGGGGAAAGACTAGCTGTAAGCAAATTCAGGTAAGGCATTTCAGTCCACCCCTGTTGATGACTTCTAATTGAAGCTGTCTGAGCCAGTCTTGATACAATTTAGTTATCACCAGCCAGAAGGATTTTATTTATGGGATAGGGCCTGTTAGAACTTCCTCCGACCCCTGAGAAGCTGTGAACGGGAGAGAGCTGATCAAGCAGGCATGCCTGGCTAGCGTATGCATTTCTTTAATAAGGCAGGGATTGATGTCTTCTGCAGTTCAGGGGTTAGGTAAACAGCAGTCCCTCGGTTCAAGGCTCTCCATGTTCAGTTGTTTGTTTATACGGCTCTCAGAAGGTTAGGTTAGCCTTCCTGACATCTCAGGGGAGCTTTCCTGACCATGGTATAACCTCATCTGCTCCAAAGTTGTTCAGGAGGTGTTGCATCCCTTTTTTGAAAAGGTACTAGCCGAATGGAGGTGCCCATAACTAGTACTTAGATGGATGCAATCAAAGTGAATTGAAGACTGATTCTGTCTTCAATAACTCATAGATAATTTGCACATGTAATATGTGAATAATTACTGCACTTGCATACTCTAATTTGATATTTGCTCACAGAGATGGCTAGCGACTTACACATGTATCTGAGGCCCTTTTTGAATTGGAGGTTTGAAAATCAGTAACATATATGATCAATCTCACCAGAACTTTAGGTTGAGTCTAATTCATCCTTCTCCTATTGAGTTGGCAGTGGTAGTCCATTAAATTGAATAGGTTAAATCCTGAATAAATAAGTGGCTGTGTTACTAATTTTTAAGTTAGTTAGTGATGGTTACGTGTTGAACGGTACTGTCAGTGTCCATCTCATCAGGTTGATTTCCACAGCTGTCCCAGCCTTCTTCCCCCACAGAGGCTAGTGATGGTCATGTGGCAAGTGAGAAAGGAATGGTGCAAATTCTTCTGGGTTTTGTTGCAACATAGTTCTGATGAGTGGAGTTGTTCTGGAATTTGAGGATGATTTTGCTGAGGGTTAGGGGAAGCATGCTTTATCATGCATGTGACTGGCTGCTTTTAACATGTGGCATGTCATGAAGTTGGCTTAAATCCCAGAATGTGTTGAATTATTTTTTGCAGATTTGATGTCTGGCAATTCGTATTTCATTTTTCCGCAGCACCTTGGGTCTGCAGCCATGAAGACCAATACAGATACTAATAAACTAGCCTTACAGCTACATCACAGCTCATGAAATGTGCTTGTGTACAGACAGGGTAAACTGAGGCACAAATGTGGGCTGTAAACTGCCAGTGCCCCGCCAGATATTTTGGAGAGAGCAAAGATCTGTACTGACCTTTCCTTTCTCATAACCCACAAAATCATGCATTAAAGTGAAATGCCTCAGCAGCAGGGTAACTTACTTGGTTTAGGTTTGTACCAGTCCCAGAGGCTTTTTCGGGAAAGCAGAACCTTGCCCGGTGATATCAAAAATAGGACAACACTCTTAAAGTAACCTGTCATGTAAAAATCGGTATGGGTGGCACCTGTACTCAAAGATGAGGTGTTTTGAGTGAGAGAAAGGAGGCTATTTCCATGCTGGTGGAGGTTTTCAGGTGTCAAAATATGAACATCTTGTTGCTTTTAAATAATGTGTGGGGTCTGACTTAAATGTTGGGTTTTGTATTTAATCAGTATTAATATGATAACAGGAATGTGACAACTGAAGCGAGCACAAAGAGATTATCTTCTTAGCCAAATGCATCCATTAGCTAGGAAATAGAGGTTTCTATTAAATGAGGCAGACAGATGGGCTATTGGAGGTGGCTGAGAACAGGAGGGGGAGGGGGCTAAGAGGTGAAAGTTGAGGTTTAGAAAATCTCTATAAAAATAAAAACAAACCATCCGTCTTGATGGTTGGCGTTTTACCCTCCCGTTGCACTTTAGGGATGGTGCTCCGATTTCTATCGAGAACATTATGCTGAAACTTAATCTAATGGAGCACTTACTCCTGCCAAACTGGCTCAGCGGTTGCTCTGCTCCCCCAGAAAGAAAGGGCCAGCAGGGCTTCAAATACAGGACAGCGTTGTGCCATCTTCAGAAAAATTACTTCTTTGAGATCCCTGGGGAAGGCAGATTTGATCTTCTCAGTGTAGTCTATTCTTTTTTACAGAGGAGTATGGTGGGAAAATAAAATCATGTTGCAGCATTTCAGAGCAGTCGTAAAATGAATTGTGTGTGTGCATGTCTGTGTGTATGTGTGTGTGCATGTATATGAATCCCCATCTAGTAACTGTGTTGCGACAATGTTTATAACCAGTGTTTGAAACCAAGATAATAGTACTATAAATAATTTTAGATAATGAAGATGATAAAAAGAAAATAACATAATTAAAAGAATTTTACAAGATGGGCAATTCACTAAGATAGATGGAGTAACACAATACATTAAAAATATCTGTAACTTAGTGCAAACATGAAACTGGTGACAGGAAACATCTGTGTTGCCAACTGTCCACTGGACTAGCCACTGCATAGCATCTCCCCAAAAAGGGGGGGGGGGGGGGGAAGAACTTTTTTTTCTCTGCGCAACTGAGCATCAGAGCCACAGCCTTCGAGTGCGTGGTGCTTTGCTGCCACAGGGTTGTTTTGGCAGGGGGGAGAGGGGGAGCGGAGAGGGAGAAGAGTCCTGCATCCATTTTACTTGGTGATGCATGAAAAGAGCCTTTTAGGATGACTTTGCCTAGCGATAATGGAATGACTGTGAACACATTAAATTTGAAGTTTGATTTTTTTTTTTTGAAGTTTTTCCTAATAATTGGGCCCAAATGACCATGGAAACAATTCTGAATGTGAGTGGTTAATGTCTGGTTGGCTGGAAACAGTCTTCCATTGGTTAGTGGCTTTTATCTTCCATCCTATTTCGATTTCGCTGCCTGTGATTATTCCCCACTGGATTTTGCCAAACTTTCCCTTAGCCTAGTTTTGTGTGGAATTTTAGAACTGGTGAGGCAGAGAGGAGAGAGAGATTGGAAAGGGAAACGTGTGGCAAAAGGAAGAAACAGCATCCCTTTTCTTTCTGAAATTTCCATGTGGAGTTTAGGAAATAAATTCACTGTATTTGTCTGCATTACACCCATTTGAATTTTTTTTATTTTTATTTCTTTCCAGAGTACAGTCTGAAGTGTTAAAAAAAAAAAAAAAAAAAAAGGGACTCATGAACGTCCAAAATGGACTTTTCTTGCCTCTTTACATTTGGTCCACTGTCCATGTCTAGCCAGTTCCAAATTAGTTGTGATCAGTTCGTTTGAGGAGCATGAACTGTATGTTCTTACAACCTCTGAATGCAGAGTGCTTTTAGAAATACTAACTTGTTCAATAACAAACTCTGAGGTAAATATCATATACTGGCTTCTTTTTTCCTAAGGTGCCCCTTATTTATATATACTGATTTTTTTTTTAACCCCCTTTCCTCCAATAGGTGATAGTTTTAAAGGGAGGAGAAAAAAGCCACACAAAAAAACACTTGAGGCAGGTGATAGCTTATAGAGATTCCCATTTCCTGTTTTAACAGTGGGGCAAGCTATGGCCAGGGCCTTTTCCCTGTGCATACTGCGTAGAAGGAAGAGGGAGCGGAGGAATTCATGTTCTGTTAGCTTTTAAGAAGGGGTGCGGGAGACGCGGATCCATTTTTCAAACTGCCGTGTCATTCCCACTTTGGAACCTGACACATGGGCCTGCTTTCTTGTATGTGTTGTTTTTTCGAAGGGAGGGAGGTGACTGAACGGCTAGCCCCTTGACAGGGCAGTTTTAAAACATTCATAAAACTTTTATTGGGCTGCCACCCTTCCAGATAAATATTTTCTGAGTTTATGGGCTTATTTTAGCGATTGAAGCTTAATAGCAGCTTTGTAGCCCTATCTGTCCCCAAAATAGCCTTTTGGCAAACCCTACCTCATGAGGCTGCTATGCTTTTCTAGGTCTTTGGAGTTTCTTCATCACTAAATTATTACCCTTTTGCCTTCCTCCAGCTTTGTATGACTTAAATGGGACCAATGTTAAATAACTCTTTCCCTTTCCCCCACCCTTGCTCAGAGTTGAAAGTTGATCCAATGAACTGTATTTGGTCATCATGAAAGGAGAAAGATTGCAGTAGTTACTCAATTTAATAAAGGAAATAAAGTATATTAGACCTGTTTTATTGGTGTCTTAATTATGAATCTTTTCTTAAGATCACATGATTTTAAGATGGTATAGGCTGGTGGCATTTCAGACATGTACTGGCACTTCTCAGGCAATTTCTCAGTGTGCTTCCACAAATATAAAAGCTTTACAGTGTGTCCCAGCATTCAGTGGTGAAACCAGTGGGCTTGCAGCCAAGGTTATACAAAGGAATGCTATATGTAGTACTTGGGGGAAGATGGAGCTGCAATTTGAACATCCATGTTTTTTGATTTCATTGTTCTGTGTCCACAGAAATTTCATGAATTTCACTGTGGGTCTTTGCTAAACCCTGGCCCAAGACAGTGTGCGCATTTTGGTTGCGCTTGGGTGAGCTGTCTATATGATAGTTGTGTGTTCCAGGATCTGAAAAGTGATTTTTTTTTTTTCCCATATGGAACAATACTCCATTTTAGTGGCTCTTTGTATGCCAGTATGGTTGCTCATCCTCCCTCTTTTCTTACCAGACATAGTTGTAATAGCTAGAAGGAAAGTGTAGTGTTTCCTTTTGCATTTGCTCAGCTGTGTATTATGACAGTACTTCTGATTGCTGATTTCCTGAGCAGCAAACTTATGTCACAGTGGAGTGTATATGGCATCTTTTGTCTTAACACAACTTTTTCATGGGGATGAGACTTTTCCTGTGCAGTGCACACACTGCAAGATTCACTTTTCCAATAAGTGTGAGGGCTGGTCCCACGGACATGCTCAGAAAAGAGAGCATGTGGTAGGAAATAGCTTAAAAAGCTTAGCTTCAGAGGTCTTTGTAAAAGACTAGACCATGGAAGTGAATAAGATAAAATAGAAGCTTCAGGTCGACATATGAGACTAGAATAAACCAACTCCCTTAGGGAGGGTAGGGTCATTTGATCCTTCCAGATTTTCAAAACAACTAACCCCATTTTTCTTGATTTTTGGGTAAGATTGACAAATCTTACAGTCTGGGAACTCCCTTTTCCAGACCACTCACTGTTCAACATTGCATATACTGTTGTTCTTTTCTTTTTTATTCTCCTAAAAATAGAAATATCTATTTTGGTATAAAACAATACTCTGAGGCTTTTGTTTCTGTATTTCCATGACTTCTGTCTTTTATGTCAGCATGTCTTGGGATTTGTCCTAAAACTGGAGCTGACATAATAATCATGGCTCTCTAGACATCTAGATCCAAACTCCTCATAACCATCTGATTTGTTTAGATGAAGAAACTATTTACTTTGGAAAGACTGTTTTTCCTGTAAATACAACATTAGAATTAAAAAAAAAAAAAAAAAAAGTGGCAAAACTGATACATTCCATGCAAGAATGAATCAAAACAATTCAGATCTTAAATAACTGACTGTGACGATTTCAGTACAAAGCAAAGATTAAGGACATGCTTACAGAAGAGTGAGCTCTGGAATTGTATATGTTATATGCAGAGTTAATATCTGGTATAATTCTGGGCAAAGCTAGACAATTTGAATTTTTTATATATCCAAATATGAATATTATTGCTATATTCATTATATGAGTATTATGGATACCAACAGTTTCAAGTCCTCATCCTTGACATTTTGAGTGTCCTCCTGCTAGTATAAGCAGATTGGGTTTATCCTCTTTACTCCTGTGAAGGGAGATATTATCTATTTTTCAAAGATATGGAGCAGTGATAGTGATTTAATAACTTGCCAAAGGTCACCCGGCAGGTTTATGGTAGTGCAGTGAACAGGACTCTGAATTCTAGTTCACTGCCATTATAGGACCATCCTTCCTGGGGCTTTTGCAGTGTGTTCCATTTTAGTTTAGTTATTAAGTCAGCCAGAGTCATGTTCTCATTGACTGTTGATTTTACTGGAGTTGTGGGGAGAGTGTGAGTCATAATGATGTTTTGATCCCTTGCCTTACTCTGGGTCATGGATTAAACTTCAGAAGAAACTGGTGGTTACCTAATTCCTGAGACTTGTAAAACTAGTCTGGCAATGTAACTGAAACGAACTTTAAGAAAATATCCTGTATTGGATTGAAATGTTGTCTGGATGACTGAATAGTTCTCTTTAATTTCTAGCAGCTCATAGTTGTAACGAGATTACACAAGATTAAGTTTTTAACAAATGTATCTTGCAATGTTTCTGTTTTCACTCTCCATTGTTTGTGGTACCTTCTGAACATCGTGTTGTGACAGGACTTTCCCCTTGCAAAGCACTTGATACGCATCAGTGTTCCTGCTGCAATGAGAGGATACAACTGGCAAAGTTCCACAAGCCATTCTCCACTGCCATTAGTGACACTTAATCTTGGGTTGTTCGTGGCAGTAAGATTATGTTGTAGGATTCCACTAAGGAAGATGTTTTAGAATACGTCCTTTTTGTGAATTTGTCTTTACATATGATGCGTAGCTCATGTTTAGTTTACTGAACCCTGATTGGAATTTTGCATGCTATCCTGCCATTGGTAGGTGATCACATAGTCCCTGTGTTCCGCTTAGCTGCCCCCTGACAAGCATAGAGCTTACTCCAGCGTAACTGGGGCTGTAAAAGCCCCAGGCTTCATGGGAGCAAGGTGTAAGGCTCAGAGGGGCTGCCTTTTTGGATCTAGCCTGCTTTGTTATTTAATTGTTGCTGTGCTACAAGCCAAAGATGTGTAGTAATGGTTGGGTGAGTGTCTGGTAGGGGATGTGTGTGTGTGTGTGTCCCCAGCTTTTAATGTGATGGTAGTGGCAGTTGTTGGCTAATGTCACGTACCTTTTTATGTAGACAGCTTTTTCAGTTAAAGTTTACCACCACCACCCTCCCCCCCCCCCCAAAAAAAAAAAAAAAAAAGCTAGTGGTGGGATTTTGTCCTCCTCTTAAACAGTTGCCGTGAAAAATCCTACAACAGTGTGTGTACGTGTACCAGAGTTTCTTACAGCTTCTTTCCCAAAATTGCAGGCTAAAGGTAGAGAATTTTGCTCTAAATCTAAATTATAGAAGAAATGGATACAATTAGATATTAAATATATTGCTTAAGACACTGTGGACCAAAGCCAGACATAATGAGGATGCAGGGACAGAACTTGATAGTAAACTTTCTTATTTTTTCTTGAAAAGGTAAAGGATTTAGAGTTTTATGGTTTTGTTTGTTTGTTTTAAGTCAGCTACCTTGGAAGACTAACAGTTTAGGTTAATTGAGAGATACTCCTGATACTTACTCTGTTTTCTTTTGTTGTGGTTTAAATTTGGCATTTACCAAAAGATAATCCTTCTGAAGAATGTAATTCACCTTCAGCATGATTCTCCTTGATGGTGGATAGATGGATTAAGCGCTGTGATTCTGATGGGAAAATATGAACTGCAGAGAAGAATTCATGCTCTGGAAGCAGAAGTGAAACAATGAACAAATATGGCTCTGGGGGGAAAATGCATGTCTCAAGTTTTGTTGTAAGATAATTAGCCCTCTGGTAGACGTGGAGATCACAGAAGGCGGACAGGAGCTGCGCAGTTGCCTGTGATTTGACTTAAAGTTTATGACCTTGAGTAATGTGCCTGTTCAACGGCACTTAACAAAAGCATATTTGGCAAAACATTAAACTCATGAATTACACCTCCAAGAAAACTTTTTTTTAAACTTGTAAAATCAGTAATAAATCAAGATCTTCAGACTTCAGTGGAGTTATGTTTAAATATGAAATTAAAAGGAACAGGCAGTTTCTTTGACAATGACACTTTGTAAACTTAAAAATGAATATCTGGCTGCTCTTCAGATAAAGAAGGCTGTATATTTCAAAGTATTGTATAAAGAATTGCAGTATTAACCTTATTTTATCAGTGGGAAAACTGAGACAGAGATGAAATGATCCAGTGAATTGATAAAAGTCAAACAAACTAACAAAGCAAGCCCCCTAGGATTAAGTTTCTTAATTTCTAATCTGAATGCCTATCCACTGGGCTGTATTACCTTGAGAGCAAGTTGTACTACGGTTTGTGGGTTTCTGTGAGGCAGTGTTTGTTCCTTAGTTTTCGTTGGTATGAGCAACAGTTAATGATTCTGTTGTATTCTCACTTTAACTGTTAAGTGTCTAGAGTTACTCCAGATTTATACATACAAAACACGTAGAATCCAACTCACTTAGGAGAGCATGGTAGCAAGTGATGAAATCCCTTACGTAAAGCACTCAGCCCAGTGGCTTCCATCACATCGGAGAGCTTACTCTTTTCTCCTTATCCTTTTATTGCGCAGAGTTTTTTTCTCTGCTTTAGTAATAAGTCAGAATTATTTATTATTTTGTAAAAACTGGTTAGCAGTTGGATACTATGGTGCTGAAACTAAGACCATTCAGAAGTGTTTCCTATGAGTATTGCACTAGACATTGTGATTACTATGTTACAATGAAAGTACAGTTTTTGATTTCTTGGAGGGTCTTTGCTCTTATTTTTTGGGGGTCGGATCAGAAGTTAATGCAAGATGTGAAACATTTCCATTGAAAACTCTACATTTATACAGATTTTTAGGTCATAAGAAAGTTTGAAACGTGTAATGACTCTCATCATTAACTTTTCACTTTGTGTCCCTGGGACTTTTGAAGAGTGAGACTTGCATTTTTTGGCATTGGTCGAGTAGTCTGGTCTTCATAGACTTGCCTTCTGTAGTGTCTTTGTACTGCCTGTTTCCCCCGAGGCACCGTCTTATGTTTTAATTTGCAGTTTCAGTTGCTGATGTATGGGCTGTTCTGTTAAATAACTTTTATTTTGTATGCCATTATGTCTGCATATTTTATTTGGTTTGTGTTGCGCACAAAGTGTTTTCCCCTTGTATTTGAAACTGGTTTGTAACATAGAGTTACTGTTGTATAATTCTGAATGAAAATAACTTTATCAACGAAGTGCTCGTTTCATTTGAAAAATGTGTGTTCTCCACTCATCACAAACTATATCTATTGGGTGTGCTTTTTTTTGTAGTTAAATAAAACAAACTACTATTTCATACATGCTGCACGTTACGAATTACTAAAGATTCACTGGTATGTAGAGCACTTACTGCTATGAACACAGGCGAAGAGCTTCTGTAAATAATTGTTTCAAGATTTCAAAGTAACACAAGTGCTGAGACACCGTTGCCTCAACCATACTGTCACGTTTCTGTGGATTAATGAGTTGCTGTTATCTCAGTGATGGTGACTGGCTGCCTGAATGCTCGGATCCCATCCCAAATGTGCAATAAATTCATAATTTTAGATCTCTATTTAAATTCCCAGTGAAGATGTTCTGTCTTGCATATGATAGGCCTAGGAGTGCATTCACAGTTACTGAAGCTCAGCTGATACACGCTAACTTGGTTGCTTCTATAGCTGAGCTTTAAAATGACAGATGTCTGGAAAAATAATTCCTTAGTGCCAATATCAGGGATTTCTGCCTATAACTGTAGAGTGCTTTAGAGCAATTCAGGCAGTATTCAGATGTCAGCTGGAGAATACATCAATACTTCTAATATCTGCCTCTTCCATCAGGTCTATGGCTATCCTTTTGTCGCTGATCCTAATAAACATACCGTTCTCAGAGGTTCCCAGACTCCCTGTGCTTTCTAATCTTCCTACTCCTCATAGTTTAACCCAGCTTCACTTGCATCTTTAGCACTGTACCTCTGTGATGAAAAACACTGTAAATACAAAGATAACTCTCTGGCTATTGTATCCATTGCTTAAGTACATCTGTGGTAGACACGGAGGTGACGTTATCTGGTCCAGCTTGCAGGTTTAGTTGTTGTATTTTCTGTGGAGCATGTTGAATCTAAATAGTAGTATTGCAAATAGCAAAGTCTTTCATCAATGCGTCCTTTTCAAAGTATGCCAACAAAGTCCAAAAACTTAGTGAATTTTAAAATGCAGACTTGCTGTGTTTGGCTTGGGAAGGCTGAATGTTCATACAGTGTATATCAACCTGGTGTGTTCTGGATGATGTTATGGTATTTTAAAATATGCAATACATTCTGTATGCAAAACCATACGCAAACATTTGCGCACTGTGTGTATTGTGGCTGCACATCTTCAGCTTGTGTGGTATGATGTACATGCTCATGTGTACGCCCACACACTAAACCTTTGCAGGTCAAAAAGTGAGGATAAACTTTTGAACCCAGCTGCTTCCAAATTAAGTACATGTGCAGGGACCACCAGAGCTGGGGTTACCATACTCCAGAAAAGTGCCAGACACTGACACCCACATACAGTACTGCAGGAAACTTCTTGTCCTTCCCCTGGAGCCTGAAGGATAATGCCTTGAAAACGCTCTGTCCTTTCTGCCCTTTCCTTGTCACCAGAAAGGACAGGCAGCAGTTTGGTGACTTCTACCTTCGTTATGGAAATGGGACTGATACAGTAATCAGGATGCTACATATGGAGCTTTTTAAATTGCTGCTCTTCAGTCTTTTGTTAACCTTCATTATTCTTGGAAGATTTTTTCAAGTCATAAAAATGACATTTTTAATATGCGGAATTAAAAAAGGCAGTATGAAGAATACATTTTTGTCAATAAGCTTTTACCTTTTAAACCAGTTATCTTAGTTTCTGCTCTAGGTATTTTAATTAAAGATTAACTACTGTTAAAGAGTATACAAATTTAGGTAGTGTATATTTGGAGTATTAAAATAGGACTCAATAAAGGTGGGAATAGAGCAGCCTGTCCATTATAATTTTAGATTGCAGAGCACAAACTAACCTTCATTAGAAGTCAGCACAGCTGACTGAGAGGTTCTTCTGATGTTAGTTTGTGAGGGTGTGTGTGTTTTTTTTTTTTTTTTTTACTTTTTTGTTTTTTCCACATGAAATTAACTGAAAGTATTCTTTGGAGTTTGAAGTTCAGCAGGTCTCATCTGGATATTTTATCTTACTTCTGCTGTCTTTTTTTTTTCTCTCAATGAAACACCATTAGTAGGTCAAAGAATGTATGTAAAGGTGAAGCAAAACCCCAAAGTAGCAGTTGCTATATACTTCTTGCTTCTGACTTATTGGGAGGAAAAAAAAAAAAAAAAAAGAGATCTTAATGTGCTTATTGCTCGCTATCTTTTTGCCTAGTACAGGAACTAACCAGTTTGCAGACAGTAAGGAATCAATCTTATTTTTCTTGCACCTCGAGGAGAACTCACGTTACCGCACTGATTGTTTAAAGCATGCGCATTTAAGACACGGAGGCTGATTTATTTTTATTTTTATTTGGTTGGTTTGTTTGAGAGAGGGAGCTGAAGACACTGCCTTCATTTTAACCTCTTGTATGTCTCCTAGTTGAACTACTCAGTTGCCTTCCAAAGGGTCAGGCTACTCTGTTTTCCCTTACTCTCACACAGTCCTCCTTCAAAGTAGATAGATAGCTGTCTGGGGAAAATCTTGTTACTTATTGTCTAAACCTATTTGGAAGGGAGTGCATCTGTTCGGTATATTTTGTAAAGATTCAAATTCTCCTTTCTTTTCAGTTTTTATTAGAACTTGAATTTTAGCAGTGTAAATATTAATTTAATGTAAAGTTATTGTAGATCTGTAGCCTTTATGAACTGCAATTAAAACAAACCTTTTTATGAACGAATACGGTGCAAGTTCTTGCATCAATATGCAGAATGAAGGGATGCTGCTGCTCCTTCTGTTATGATCTGCGAATACTGAAATAGCTTAACAAAAAGCAGGGAGGTGGCATATTAACCCACACTGAGTTGGTGTTACCTGGTTAGACCGCTTCCTCATGCATTGAGATAGCTGTACGCCCTGCTGCTGTATGCAGGGTACGCAGAGGAGAATGTGACTGTGCTGCAGAATTCTTCCCCTTTCGGTATCTGTTGTTAAGAAAGGATCCTGGATAAGATAGAGCAGCAGGCCTGAGTAAAGAGGGCAGTTCCTATGTTGCTGCTTTTGCCAGGAAAAAATGCGTATCAGTTAGGATTGTGCCCTTTATCCATGTATGCTTTCCTAGTCCTTCTCTTTTCTTGGATTTTGATTTTGTTGTTGTTTTCCCTATCCCCCTTAAAGAAGGAGGTTTGAATCACAGCATTGCTATGATTCTGCTGCAAAATCAGTAACAGCTGTTGGGATTGAAAATGGCTTGGTTGCAGTCACAGAACCTGCAGTTGATCAGCCCTGCCCTGAACAATAAGTAGAGACCTCAGGACCACTGAGTCGAAGTAGAGAGTAAGAGAGGATGGAATTAAAACCCTAAGGCAGGAGTCTGAATAAGGAACACAGTCACGGATGGGTATTTGAAGGGACATTGTTTCCTTTTATAGGTGTTGCGAAGTCCAAAGCTGACTGGAGCGCTATCATAATGTGAGCAGTGGGAGTTAAAAGCAGGAAAATGTAGAAGATGTTTCTAAGAAAATATAATTTGAATGCGAATGTTATCCATGTCAGGACACCTGCATTTCCTCGTTTGTTCCTACCTCAAAGGATCTGTACCCTTTGTTTCTGGTTACTTTGTTATTTTCTCCACTCCAAAAACATAGTATTTTGGCCAAAAAAAAAAAAAAAAAAAGTGCTCAGCAACAGGACAAGAGGCAATGGGCAGAAACTGAACCACAGGAAGTTCCACCTAAACCTGAGAAAAAACTTCTTCACTGTGAGGGTGACAGAGCATTGAAACAGGTTGCCCAGAGAGGTAGTGGAGTCTCCTTCGCTGGAGATATTCAAACCCCTTCTGGATGTGATCCTGAACAATATGCTCTAGAGGCCCCTGCTTGAGCAGGGAGGTTGGACTAGATGATCTGCAGAGGTCCCTGCCAACCTCAACCATTCTGTGATTCTGTAAAACTCAGTGGGCATAAGAA
Source organism: Struthio camelus (assembly GCF_040807025.1). Classification (NCBI taxonomy): domain Eukaryota; kingdom Metazoa; phylum Chordata; class Aves; order Struthioniformes; family Struthionidae; genus Struthio; species Struthio camelus. The sequence continues at coordinate 7,303,201 of NC_090955.1, read as the reverse complement.
AGCCGTACTTTGATATGGTCACTTACAAGTAAATTAAGTTGACAGCCTGGACTATGTTCCTCTGTTTCCCTCGAGTAAGTTAGGACATCACAAGCATTGATATGCTAGCAGAAAGCAAATGTTTAACAATCACTTGTCAAGAAAAATAAATCTTAAGATGTGAGAACTCCCGCTCACGAACTGGACTTACTAGAACCCAAACTTAGTGAAATAAACAGTCATCACACAAGATACTGCGCTTGTGGTTTTGGTAATGGGGCTAATTTATTTTTAACTTGTTTGTGTGTTTTGGCTGGTCATATTACATCTTCTGCAATCTAATTTTCCTCTCCTTCAGTGCTGCCTTTTACTGAACCCCCTGGAAACACCAAACTTATTTGTGGGATTTTTTTTTTTTTTTTTTTTTTTTGCAATGCAAGTCAAAATGATTTGGTGTTTTGGAAAAGTGCAGTGACTCTACAATCCAGCTAGAAGGTTGTTAGTCCACAGAGCTTATTTGAGTGTCATAACATCCTAGAGAGCTGATTCTGAACCTTTTCCCTCTCACTGGCAGATCTGGGTGGGGCCAGACACTGAAGCAGGCCAGAATTGGTAGTGGGAATCTTGCAAGTTAGGTTCCTGCAACTATTTCTTTTCTGGACGGTCACCTGGCATTAGGACACTCATTATTAATTTCGCTTCTGAGCCATGTGAATTTACCTCTTATTGCTAAACAATATCAGCACCTGGAAATTTCAGAAAGATGAAGAGAGTCAGTTTTGAGGATGGCTGAGGCAGGCTGTTAAACGTGATCTACTTCCTGTGAACACGGACTTGAACAGAAGAGGTTGTACCTGCATTCTCTGATGTTTTACTTGACAAAGTTTTAGAACAGTCTGTGCCCTGGGAAGGCTGTAATGAGGAAGGAAACCCAGCCTTTGGGTGTTTGCCTAAAAAAATGGAAGTATTGCTGTGGCACGGGTAGATGTGTTAATCTCATAATATGTGCTAAATCTGAGTCGTTGTATCTCATTGATATAGAACCTGTGCTATCCATATTAAAGTCTGAATGTCTAAAAGTATGTCTACCCCTTATTAATGTGCCCCTTTAAACAAACCGTCTTTCAGCTGTGTTAGACTTTGTTGGTGGTGGTGTTTGTCTGGAGCCCGTGTGCTATGAAATAACTGTTAGAGAATATTAAATTTAGATTTAAAGATTTATTTCTGGTCTCTGTGATTAGTGAGAAGAAGCATTAAAAAGTTGAACTGAAAGTTTTAATATTGAACTGGCAAATTTAAATAACATTTATGCCTTTAAAAATAATGCAGATATGCATTTTGAATGTCTTAATTTGGGGGGCAAGCTGATGACTTTTTGCATTTTTGAGGTTAGTGATGTTGTAGCAGCTTAGGAAGAGGAGCTTCAGGAGCAGCTACAGGAAGAGTTCCCATTCTACAAATCTCTTCACTCTCTTCTAAGTTCTAAAATCATTGGTTGATTTCGTTTTTATAAGAACACTATAACAAAGTAGTAGGTAAATACCACACAAAAAGAATCATTTAAAACTCAATGATACTTACCCAGCATGTGTGGAATGGGAAAAAGCACAGTGTCTTAATTAGAACAAATGCAGGAAACTTAGTGAAGTGTTTTTTCACTGCTAGAGGACTTGTGGGTGACTAAAACGTGTATAGACTTGAGTTTTTTATTTTTAAATAAAAACCAGATACACCTCTTCATCCTTTGCTGGCTTGTTGACTCAATTTACTTTGTTGGAGTTTTTCAACATTTAAAACAAATTAAAATTCATGAATCATTTCTGCTTAAAGGCACAAACTTTCATGCATACAACAGTTTAAACTTCTAATTGGTTACATACATAAATACTGTTTTGCACATGTAAATTATGTGCTTGCTCAGTAATGAAAATGCAGATCAAAGTTTCTGAACAGGTAGATACAGTAGGCATTACTGGTTAAAAGGTAATTCTTGTACTTAAATAACTTCCGGCTTTAGCATTGCTTTGTCTTTCTGCACTGTTTCCTGCAAAAGCAGCGATTATTTTGTAGGACAGATGTGAAGAAAGCATGATGCTATGGTAGAGGTGATGGCTTCATCTTTCTGGTTTGTAAAGCTATTTTGTGTCATCTTTGGCCCCGAGTGCAATTTTTTGGTACTGCTTGGAAAAGGTTTTTCAGTTTTGCTGTAGTGATCCTTATTCAGTCCTAAGCCATGAGGTTTTTTGATGCTTTTGCACTTGACTGGTCTGATGCTGTTCCGAGGGGTGGTGTCCTCTTACCCAGGCTGCATTCGTATCAGGTTAAGATCAGCATTGTTTTACTGTATGGTAAATACAGTACTTTTTAAATGGTTCTAATTACTGTGGCTAGTTGATTGCTGGTACAGCTAGGCGAGGTTTTTCACAAGCACTTTATAAATCTGGCAGGCTTTATCATGAAATTTTAATTTGTGCTTTTCTGGAAGCTTCTGTAAAACGTAACTCAGGCAAGGAAGGTGAGCAGTCAGAGAAGGGCGGCAGAAAATAACAGTAATGCCAGATGGAAGCACATGTTCTTTTTCAAACGTTATATTCTGTGGATTTTTCCGATGATTTGTTGTAGTTTAGTTTAGGAAGCGTCTTTCTCCGTTACTGTAATACCCGTGCACCCAGTCACATCAAGCTTGATGTATGTGGTAGAACAGTGTCAAGCATTGCATGCTTATTTCTTCTTTCGAGTTCCTTTGTAAAGGAAACGGAGGTGCAAGGTGGGGTGTTTTGTGGCTATATACGTGTGCACAAATGTCACTGCTAACTAAAAGAAGTTGTGTTGGAACATAGACTTGTTTAATTAAAACAAAAAACGGAATGTAGTAGACAAACTGGAAAGGAAAGCAAGAATATTCCCTTCTAGACGTTCCTTGCTAAGGCTGAATTATACCATAATAGACTTCTACTGAAAGCTGTATTCGTTTGTTGCTGAAGGGATTTTTAAGATGACTGGAATCTTTGAGAGTAAGTTTTGTAACATGAGATGGATGATTCGTGTTTGAAGCTTAACCAAGCTGAGCATCCTGTAGCTATAACTGGAAAACATACAATGCATGTAGAAATAAACCTATCCAGTCTTGTCCCGTGGGTGGCCTCTTCAGCACTTTTTAGTATGTGATCCTTGCTCTTCTCGTAGAGCCTGCCTCCTATTTGATTGAGATCCACCTGTCAGTGGCATTTCTGTCTGAAAACCTCACCTAGGGAGCATGTGCCCTGTGAAGCTGTTACATGTGCGGGTGCTTGAGCGCTCTGTTACAACCTTCACCGCTTTGTGTGTGTGTGTGTGTTGGTTTTGGCAGACTGTAGAAGACAGTTGAATGGAAGTACACTGTGGAGGCTTGGACTTTAAAGGGCCACTTTAAGAAAGAAGACTATGAATAATAAAGGAAGAAAAACTGGCAAACACTTGAATTTTGTCTTGGTAAAACAGAATTATAGGAATTTCCAGAATCTTTTTTTGTAGAAAGTCCTAGAGAAAGAACTTAGTCTATTGAAAAACTGAAAACTTTATAGTAATACAACATTCTTGTACTGTTTCTTCTATTCCGCCTCCCACAACATTTTATTTCCTTTGTAAGAATTAGTTTGAACTTTCATCTATTTCTGTGGATCAAGTAATTTTCATACAACTTCAAGATTTTTTTTCTCTGCTTTAAATCTTTCTTCTAAATAATGTTTTTTCATAACAAAAAAAAGCCATGAATACATTATAATTTCAATTTTCATGGTGTGTGAAAGATTTCTGCACTAGGTCTTTATTGTTTTTGAAGAATTCATCACCCTAGTTAAGAAGCTTAATATAAATTAAAGAAGGTATTAAGGAACATTAAGACATCAAAATGCGGAGCGTTCTTTTCCTTTCGATTGCTCCAAATGCAAACAAGTTGAATAAAATGCAATCAAAGGGCCTGTTTGGAGAACATTGAGTGGCTTTACAGCTGTGCTGTAGAGAACCTCTGGTAAGAGCATAATTCAAATAAAAAGGCCTTTCTTTCCTCCTCCTAATTCTCTTTGTTGTGGTGACAACAGAGTACAAGTCCGATAAAAATTTAATCACCTTATCTTTTTAAAGCAAATTGCATATTTGTTTACACACAATATACATAACATAAAAAAGAAAAAGCTGCTATCCAATCCCCCTCCCCCTTCTAATCTCATTAAAGGCCCTTGCCTAGAAGTTTAAAAAAAAATTAAATGTTTTATTCTTTATTCTGAAGTCCCATTGTTCAGGATTGCTTTATAAAGGCAGCCCAGGGGAAGATGAGTATCGCCAAACTTAAACTCTGGACCAGTGCTGAGCAGTAGATGCCTGGGATAAGTCAGCTGAGTTGGTTCAGCTTAACTGGCTTCTGCGGTGCCTACTCCATATCAAGAGTTGCAAGCAAGATGGGAGGATTACAGGCCCACGGATCCAGCACTTTAATTTGAAGCTGCTTTGTAATGAATTGCCTTTGATTCTGTGGCAGATCTGCTAACCTGAATTTTTTCCACGTTGTATGCGTTTCTGAAAGGCTGCTGTAGGAGAGATTGTATATTGGTACTGCTTTTGTTGTTGTTCCTTTTTCACTAGGCTGATGATATTTTAGTCCCTTATGTTGAAATCAAAACATGTTTTTAGTTGTTTCTGCTCACCTTAGTGCAAAGCACACGCATTGTTCTTTTGTTTATTTACTATTTCATAGGTATTGGGATACTGACCATAACATGCTCTTCTGGCCTGCACTTGAGTGGCTCTAACCTGAGAACTCCCTCACCAGATATAAATTTATTTCCAGTTTGATGTTGTCGGGACTTTAGAATTATGAAAAGTCATTTATTCAGTGGTTCCTTAACCTACTTCTAGATAATCTAGTTATACTCTTTGGGGGCATTCTAAGTGATGTTTCTCCTCTTGATTTGAGCATTTAAGTAGCAAGGACCCCCACTACAGTAAAACTTGTGAAAGTCTGTCCTGTGCAGCAGTCTTTAGAGACTCTCTCAGATGTTCCATATCATACTGATGTCCATTGTCCTGCATTCTCTTTTCCTTATATCTGGGAGAGTATTTTTGGAGGTCCAGTGACGAAAATGTGCCTGGTCACTTGAGTCCTACTTCCGCTCTTAGCGATAAGAAGGAACGGTGCTGGCAATGTTGTACATACAGAAGAGTACATGAATATCTAGGCTTTTGCAAGCATACCTGGTGGTAGAATCTGATGGAAGAGGGACTTCTGTGAGTTACACTGGCTAATTCCATAAAAGCAGAATGGATATACATGGTTTTATAATAAGTATTCCTACCGGGACCATTACAAGAGAACACACAATTGCGTTTAAGTACAGAAATACGTTGTGCTGAGTAGTAAGGGGTGAAGGTCAAGTTATGGCTCAGTATATTTTTTTAAATGTCGATATTTATTATACTGATGAAATCGTTTAGGACTGAGATTTCCTGAAAGAGACAGCAAGTGCTCTTTGATAAAAGAGAATCTGTCATCAGATTCACTTCAGCAAAAAATCCTGATTCCCGAGCAACCTGGGGAGCAACAAACGTGTGTCACTGGTAGAGATAATCATCAGTGCGAAAAACCAGCAACTATTTTCCCCTTCCAGTCTAAATAATTATGATTTTAAAACACTATTCTGTCTTTATTTGAGCAGTCTTGGATATTGCACGCTGACCTGCTTGTAATTTTTCTATGGTTGAATTGCAACAAGAGCCTGTCTACCTTCCCAGGCTTCCAACTACATTGCATATATTTGTATTAATAATTTGATGTCCTTATTATTCCACTTTTTTTCACAGTTGCTTCTGCTACGTGCTGATTGTCCTTCCTGAGTGCATGGAAAAGGGCTTTTGCTTCAAGGAGTTTGAGGAATATGTAGACTAAAAGCACAGGAACAATAGGTTAGGCAAAAGCGGTGCTCAAGTTTGCATTTCCTTCTTTCCAGGAGAGTTACCTCTTCCTGCTGGAACGTTGAGAGAATAAACATAGCATTTAAGCATAGCCTTAATGACTGCATGGACTTTGAGCGGCCATTAAGTGAAAACCAATTTTGCAAATAATGGCTAGTATAATACTTCAGCTGGCATAATTGCAGCCGCCTTAGTATACTGCAGCCACATATATGACAAGTGCAAAAATTATTTTGAAAATCTTTTCACTCTTTTAGGTTGAAAGGATGGAACTGGATTTGAGGACAGGATTACCCTAGTGGCTCTCTGCAAGTTGATCCATTGCGTTATGTTCATCCATTGTACTGTGCATAAACTTAATTTGTGTAGCCCAGAACAGGTAATTATGGTGCACTGGAATCTCCTGTGTAGCCTGTATTAAAGGTAGGCTCTGGCATATAGAAACAATAAATTGTGTAGAGCATACAAGTTATGGCTATTTTCCAGGAGTGCAAGGATTATTCCTTCTTCTGCTTTAGGAGGCTTGGCCCGGAAGGGCTCATTCAACAAATGGTTGTGGCGTGCAACATAACATCAGCTGTGAAACGTATGTTGTTGTATAAAGCAAGGTCAGGTTTTGTACTCTCAGCCTATGCATGTTGCAGTATGAGCAGCTAGCCAAGGAATAAAGAAGATCTCATGTTTCAGAGCTGTGATTTTTGGACTGAGGATACGTTGGGTTAGGATGTGTTTTGGAATACCACTGTGGGAACTGCAGACATCCTTGTAAATTATGTGTGGGTTTATGCAGACTACTTAAGTAATGAGATGATTACAGAGCAACAGTATGGTATGTGATGAGGATTTGTCAGGTGCAAAAAATCTATCCTGCCACATGATTTTAGGCAAAAGAGGTCCACTCATATTTAGTGTTGCATTGTGACATTATGTTTGTGCCCAAAAACAGGTTGAAACATTGACATTATGTAGATTTGGGAAGCTAGGTAGAGCATACTGATCATCTTGCTGGAAATGGAGAAGTATAAAACTGGATGAATGGTGCACTCTCAGTGCATGTGTGGTACGCTTTCTCTCCTTGGTCTAGATGGTAAATTTAGGGCTAACAGAGGTAGGCATCTATGGAGGAGTATGGCAATTGATAACCATTGGGCTGCTGCTACTGTGTGATACTGGAGTCTGAGCTCCGTTTAGCAATATGAAAAATATCAGACTGAAAATCAAGACGCTGACTTCATGCAGAGGGTATGGCAGACTAATTAAAGGAAAAAAAATGTGTACCAATTGAGCCTATAAAACTCTTCTTGACCTTGAAAAAGCTCTCAGGGAGCTGTGGGAAACTCCAAACTGTCCCCTCTGAACTTTTTTGTGTTGTTGTTTAAATATAGTAACTGCTTTTTTAATTAAAAAGAAAAATTAGATGGCATTTCAAATTGTGTCCATGGTGCCTTGGGGACCTATTACAGTACAAATTACCCTATACTATTTAGTGAGGTCTTGTTTACTATTGTGTGAAGCAAGGGTTACCAGTGTAAGGATGTAGGACAAGAAGGGCCCTTCTTTGAAAGTCTGGCTCTGCACATGAAAGTGACGCCAGCAATTGGAAGCAATTTGTGGAATTGTTTGATTATATTAATTATGGCACCAGCAAACAGTGCTTGGGAAACAGTTTTGTTTTCTTGCATTCTTTCTTGATTGCTTGCAGCAAAAGCCAAGATACAAAATGTGCCTTTAAGGACTGCCGGAGAGTGCAGTTCAAGCCATTGTGTAGAATTGGCACTGAGCATGAAAGGGTTGTGTCCAGCTTGATGTGAGAGTTTTCCAAATAGAGCTTTGGCCTGAACTTCACCTAGGTCAGCTTTTAGAATTAAAACAGCTTCTGTCTTCCTCATCAAGGAAGATTAGCTCTTTCCCTATGAAGTCGGAGACATAATGAAAGCCATATTATTTCCAGTTGCAGTAGTACCACCTCTTATAATAATGTGTTTTGGTCCAAAAGCCTGTACAAACTTAACAAATTGATACACAAGACTCAATTCAGTTCACCACCATACTGCAGCCTTCTCTGATGTGGTACAGGGCAGCTGTTCCCCAATTTATGGGAAATGTTTTAGTAGTTACGAATTTCCAAACAGAGTCTACCAAACCAAAACTGCAGGAATAACTGCTGATGCAGGCTGCCTGTCACAACAGCATTTGGTCAGGACACGGAGCAGCCTACTTCTGCTCAAAGTGGCTGTGAGACTTCCCCTCCCCCCCCCCCCCCCCCCCCCCGCAGTCTCTGCCATCAAACCATGAATTATGGATGTTTTGTTTAGACCCCAAGTACCATGCTGGGGCATTAATGTACTTCTCATTTTGGAGGAAGGGGCCCACTTTTCACATTGGTGCCTTCCTTGGAGGCTGATTGCTGTCCCTGGCCAACTTTGTGCTGTAGTTCCATTAATATTCTCAAGCTGGGCAAGGTGATAATAGCAGCTCTTGTACTAGCTGGAAGAGAAAAATGAATCTACTCTGGAGTTTGAAACTCCAGCAAAATACTTCTGAGAGAGCTGACAAGAGGTGTAAGAAAGGGTGGTGTGAATTCAAAATAGAATTACAGCAGAAATGTTAAGGGATTTACATAAGTAAAATTCATTGCTTGATCTGTGAAAGTAATTGAAGCTCAAATCCTGAGCTCCTGATGCTAGCAAAGAAAGGAGTATGCCTTGTTTCTTGAGTGAATCTCTGGTCAACTCTTAGATTGAAATTGTCTAAGTAATCATATTATGCTTGTTATCGTGCTGATGAATACCTAAAAGCAGAGTAGATTGGCTCCTGTAGAAGCACTCTGCTTAAATCTTTTGGCTAGAAAGGCTGGAAAGTGTTGATATATTGACCCAGATGTCAGGTGGAGAATTCCTATCTGATCCCAAATTCTTGTTAGGTAGGGGCACAGTTTTTATCGTTTGCTCTTTCTGAGGCTCTATGCTTTAACCACAGACAGATGGGGTACCGAGTTAGATAGGACCAACAGTCTCCAGATGACTAGTCATCTAGTCTGCTAAACGTAGTATGGCATATCGATGTTCTTATTACGGTATTTACGGGTAGAGAGCAATATAGTACTTTTGTTCTTGGAAGGCTTAGCAAGATGTCTTTTTTCTGGTCAGCCCAGGTTTTCTTTGCTAGGATAATGAAGGAGAAAATTGACCACCTTAGTGTGAATGAAATCGAGAGAGAGGGTTTTTGGATATCTTAAGGAGACAGGAAACAGTGATGCTATGTAGTAGCGTAATATAAAGACTAGATGCTTGAACAACAGGGTGCTATCCTTTGTTATCCTTATCCTTTCCGTCTTAATGATAACCTTAACAGGAGAGGCTGGGCAAATTGATCCTCTGATTTTGGGGTACTTCTGCTTTTTCTCTAAGTCAAAACTCCAGAGCATTATTTTAGGAATAGTTGCATGAGCTGTCATGTTTTTTAGGGCACAGATTAATGTTAATGCTTTTGTAGAACTGCTGACATGCTTTGGGACTAGATGAAGAACTAGTAGTATGCTTGCTAATATATATGGTGGGATTCTGAGAGCCAGCATTTTATACCACTAGCATTACGTTTGTCAGAAGCTAGTGATAACTTTTTTCTTATTCTAAAATAAATCAGATACTGAAACTGATTGAGTTCTGTATATCAGCCTTTTATACCCTGTTTGAACATGTGTAAACATATATATTTTTTTGAATTCTTAAGAGGAAATACATAGCCATTGCAAGAAAAAATATCTGATTTATTTATAATTGTGCTATACCAAAGTACTGGATTCTTGAGTCCCACAGTAACAGCAAAAAGTTTCTGTTACCTTTCAGTGGTCAGTCATTGCAATAAACATGGGGAGAGACAGGTCTTTCTCCAAACAGCAACCTCTCTGTATCAGACTGTGCACTGATGTCTCCATCTGGGGCTCTAATTATTTCTGATTTTCAAGTCAACTGGCTTTTGTAGTCTCCGCAGGGGAGTTGATGCAGGCACACACTTAACTGTGTAATGAGGGTTCAGGCTCTGACAGTTCAATTTAAGGAAATCCTGAAATTGTGAAAACCAGCTGTTACGAGTAACCCACTGTGAATAAGGATTACCCCCAACCCTTTGCCTCTTCAGTTTTGCTCTTTTTTTTCCTTGCCTCAGGAAGAAAGCAAAACGTCTGCTTGTCATATTAAAAAGTTACATTTCCCTCGGATAAAAATCATTTCCAACATCAAATGTCCTATGTTAACTTATTCTCTGATCTTCACTCAGTTGAATGCTGACAGCAAACAAGAAACTGCAAGTAGATGAGTCCTTTACCTGCAATGTACAAAGGAAGTGAATAGGATATTTTGCATACAGAAGGGAGTTTAGTTTCCCAGTGAATCTCTGATTACAAATTCCTGAATGAAATAGGATGGGAGGTTTGAAGATACTATCAGCAGGTTGAGAATAATTTAGGAAATCCTTAATATTGTGTACAAAAAGGAGTATTTTCTATTCCAGTGATAGCTAGTAGCATAGCCTCACTGCTGAGTCACTAAGAAACCTGATTTAGAGTTCATCTTCATAACATGGTGGTAAAAATTCTGAGCCTTATCCATGCCGGCACCTTCCCAGAAAACCCTTGCAAGTGCTGTTGCTGGTAGTTGCTGTAATATGTTTGCTGATTTTTCTATTGCTGTTGATAGGATGGATTTTTAATCTTGATCTGAAAGTCAAGTTCTCATGAACTGGGAGACTTGAAATCTTTTAATATGAAATCTTTTTTTTCCATTACAGTTATAAATCCTGTAGGAAAACTGCATAATCGTCCATGCTAGATAACACCTTCGTGTTCATCCATGCTAGTTAGTATGTAGTTAGCAGCAGGCTTTTGTCTGCATTTGTGTATATGAGAAGGGAACTGTTGAAGGTCAAACAAACTCAAATAACTTATTCTCCTCAGCTGTGCTGGAGAGCATGCCCTGTACCTATATTATTATACCTGTTTTCAATGATGTGTTTATCAATCGCTTAAAAATTACTCCTGCCTCTGGTTGGGCAACAGGGAGATACTGCGTTATCTTGTCATCTACAATGTATATAGCATTTGGTTTTTAAAATCTTCCATTCAAACATCACTTCATTAGCTTTGAAGGAGATGGGACTAAATATGAAAGGAGAGGGAGTTTCCTGGGTATGGGAGTAGAGAAGAGGAGACAGGAAATCTGGCAAGAAAAGCTGTAACAGGAAAGGGCTATACAGAACTGCTGAAGTGCAGAGTAGGTCAAGAAAGCAAATGGGATTGGGAGTCAGGGAAGGGGGAGCTGGATTTTAGGAGAAATAGCAAAGGCTACCCATGAAGACGCTTTCAAAGTCAAAGAAAATGATGGGGAGCAGAAGATAAAGCAAAACAAAAGGATAGAAAACAAAGATGGCAGATTATGTTGGTAAGGAAAGATAGGATATCAAGTGAAGGAGGATTTGAAACAGGGGAATGATGACCTAAAATGTAAAGTAGGTTCAAGCTTACAGGTAACAGTTAAAATAGAAATATATATAAGGAGAAAGCACATCAGTGCTCCTTCATTCTACAGTTAGATTAGCGAAAGGAACTAGAAGAGCACATACCGTATCCTCTTCCTTCCTTCTTCCAGCTAAAGTAGTAGCAGTAGAAACAAACAAAGGTAACCCTTGCATTTACATGTTTTAGGTGTTTACTGTGATTTTTGTACTGGCCAACACTGCCCAGCAGTCTGGCTATGGAGGCTCTGTTCCCTGGATCTGACATAAAGACCACAGAGGTCAGTTGGAGAATGTTTATCACTAGGCTGTATTAAGCCCCTGTTACACAGAAGCCTGATTATAAGCAGAAAATGAAACATTAGAGAAACCTTAAAACTTGCATAGATGTGAGGCATCAGATACCTTAATTAAAAAAAAAAAAAAGGCGGGAGGGCAAAATTGATGTAAGCAGGTATTATTTCCTATATTTATACATAAGAAGGGGCTCCAAATTTTAGGGTGTGAAATGTCCATATTACAGTTATTTTAGTCTGCATATAAACGTACAAATTACTTCAGACTTCTTGCATGAGTAATTTTAAAACTGTAGGCTGCAATACATTTAAATATAAGACATTGCAAACCAGTGGAAAGCTAGCTTTTATATTTGAAAATCATGTGTAAGAAATTGCAGGTATGCTTCATTTTGTGTATGTGAAACCATTCTTAGACTTTGAAAATACTTTTTCCTGATGAGATACCACTTTTCATTTGAATTTGAAAGTTCACTTTTTTAAAATAAATTACTCAGTTTGGATTAAATTGTTTAGACCATGCTGAGACAAAGGATATTATGTTAAGGCTCTATATTCTTATTTGGTACTTATTAGCAGTAGCTGGAGCTAAAAGCATGAGGTAGGATAAGCTATTCTACAACTTGATTTTCATATCTAATCTGGTTTGGTTGATGTTACAACTGTATTTTACATGAGAGCTGTCTGGATTCTTGTTATATGCATATGTTATGATGGGTGGGAATGAATTTACTAAGCTTTCAGATATCTTCTATGCTTCTGAGGACTGCCCATTAATAATGCCAGTATATAGGTATTTCCCAGTGTTGTAGGTAAGGTGTTTCTTAGAACTTTGAAGCTAAAGTCTTTTTAACACACAGGCCTTTTCAATTTAATCCATTAGCAACTTGGCAAAATAAAGTAATTGTCCAACAGAGGAAGAAAAAAATCTATTAACATTTGCTACAAATCCGAGTAGTACAGGCAGCACTTAATTAATGGAACAGATTTCTCACTATGTATTCAAGCTAACATAGCTATTGTTCAGCAGAGATTAGACTCTTAATGTAAGTAAGTTAAACTAGACCTCCATCTAAAAATATCCGTCATTTCAGCTATTAAAGGTCTGATGTCTTCTTTGGTGACAGATATATTTCCCTTCATTTCCTTGGTTTTGTAAAATGTAAAGTATGCATTGTGTGTAACGCGAGAAATCCATGGAGGTAGATGAAACCTAGATTATGCCTCCCCGCCTGTCTCTCTCTGCTTGTTCCTTTGTGCTGTTCCATATCACAGAGCCTCTTCAGCCCTGAGACCTCCTGGCACCAGAGTGAAAAAACAGAAAATGCCATTTGTTAGGGTATGATGCCAGCCACCTAATCTGTTTGCAGAATGAGGGCCATGGGATCTGATTAGGTAATTTAGATACCTTGTGAATTTAATAATACCTGAGCTGCCTTTGGCTGTCAGCCCGTAATTTCACTTGAAGGAACTACCACATTCTTCCATTTCTTCTGTAAACTTCTTACCCATAATACCTTATTTGAATCCAAGTAGGTGTTAACAGCTGCAGCTGAGACATATCTTTACTACTTTAGATTTGGAAATTAATGTGCTAGTTTGGAGGAGGTGAGATTGCTTATTTTTAAATTCAAGTTTTTCCCCTATACAGTTCCAGATACAGCATGTACATTTTTTTTTTCTTGAAAATTTCATTTTTCAAACATGGAGTTTCTTGTTTAGACATCTAAATAAGTGACCTGGCTTTCAGGTGTGTTGAGCAGTCCAAGTGCTCATTAATTTTACCAGAAGTTTTTGAAGCTCAGTTTATCTGAAGCAGTTATTTCATCATCACTGCTGGAAGAGCAACCACTTATTGCTGCGGTTCAGTGTTTATTCTGAGGTGAGAGATTCTGGCCAGGCTTGGGGGGCATCGTTGCGCTAGAGCTGTACAGGCTGCAGAAAAGGATTTCAGAAGAGCGGCTTAGGTGCCTAACTTCTGATACCGCAAGTGAAAATTTTGGCTGCTATTGCAGTGTCACACCCCCTCCCTTCCTCTCTCCTTTCCGCCAATTAGGTTTTTTTGAAGTAAGTCTCACGAAGCCCACTAACATAAATAGAAGTGTTCTAGAATTTGTTTGTTTTAATTAATTTAAAGCGTATCTTTTTGAGAGGATTTAGAGTTAAACGTCTTTCTTCAACAGCAATGTGCCAGTTAGAGCAACATAGTAATAGTGATAAGACCCAGAAAGGGAAACCAACTAGAAAGCAAGATGAAATGTTTCTTTGTCCAAAAAGCAAATGGTCTTCCCAGGAAAGTGGAGGAAACCCTGTTCAGGGACACTTACAATTAAGTTGGTCAAAACAGTAGAAAATGTACAATAGGAAATAAATCCTGTGAAGGTAGAGAGCTGGACTGAATGACGTCACAGATTTTGCTGTTTTTAATTTGTTTTCCTTGTTTCTGCCTCTCTTTGGTATTTTTTTTTCTAGCACTACCCAAGATGTGCTCAGAGTTTTCCAAATGGGAAATAACTTTTCTTGTAATGAAAAGATGGAGTGGTTGTAAAGCTAGTGATATTAATGGGATTTATATGAAAGCATCCAATTGAAAAATGGGAACAGCTGCATCAAACATAACTATACATTGTAATAAAGCCATATAGAAAGTGTGTGGTCAGGCCACACTATGTTATCTAGTTTGATTAGTTGAACCTTACATGTGCAAACATAGTCATTATCAGACTTCTCAACCATCAAGGAAAAACCATCTCAATTATTTTCGCAGTGAAATAGTCGTTGCTTTTTTGTATTCTGCTATCTGAAGAGAGAAAACTTGTACTGTCTTAACCGTGAAACACAAGATCTTGCAGAACTATGCAGAGCAGATTCTGCCTGATGTAGGACTTCTGCAACCTTACCGTAAATTGTAGTTAATTTAGTCGCACATATAATATGTTTGTTGCTTTTCTCGTCTTCTCCTGTGCTCTTGCATTGCTGGAAAAAAGCAGGTCCCGTTTTTCTCCATGGAGACTTATGTAGCCTGGAAAGAAGTGCTGCAGGGCAATGCGTAGGGTTGTTTTCAGAACCTCTGGTTATGAAATGGCAAATTGGTAGTTTCCTGGTTCTGCTTCAACACTTCCTTATTTCATCCCTTCCCCTTTGTTGTGTGGTGTGGATGCCACTTGGAACAATTTGCTACCTGACATAGCAAGATGAGAAGCTGGGCTCTGGTGCCGAGTCCCCCAGCAATCAGCTGTAAGTGCCCTCTAGATGTGTCTGTAATGGAGCAAATCACCTGTGCTTGTAGACCTCCTGTCTCCAGTAAATCATAAGCATCTCAATCTTTTTGTCAGGCTGTGATATGAGAATCCGCATCTGAATTTCAATATGTGGGGAGAGAAGCTGATTAAGTGTTGGAGATAAGGCTATGTGACACCACAGGTTTAAAAATACCTGAACTGAATTTGGCCAAATGCCTGAGAACCACATTTCAGTGTATTCAGGTGGCACTGAATAAGCTTCCAAGGAGCTTGCTGTCTTCAGCTTTAAGAAAGCAATTTTTCAGGAGTGGTCTTTGAGGAGCTGCATCTGTCTTGTTTTGTAGCATTTCTTTGGACTTGACTATCTTGCTTTTTTTTTTTTTAAATCTAAAATGCCACCAGTGTGACAATTAAAGTAAAAGTATAAGTTAAACCCAGCTATTTAGGAAAAAAGGGCAGGTATTTATGTTAGGACACAAATGTCTAGAGAAAGGCTTAAGTTTGGTATTTAGATCCCTGGAATCCTACACAGGTTAATTGAGGTTCACTTAAGAAGTGACGGTGTTAGGCAGTTGGAACTCTTAACAAATACTGTGTCTTACCCAATGGCACAGTCCTCTTTCTGGCTAAAACTGACCAGTGTGATTATGGCAAGTCTGGGAAATAGGCTGAAGACATTCAAGAACCTCTGAGCCCTAGGGCTTTACAAAATTTCAGTGTTTAACTAGTGATTATTTTTCATTCAGGACCTATATTTTTATGAATATCCTCAGTTATGAGATTTCTTTGACACCAAAATGACTACCAGAAGAAACTGGGAAGTTTATGTAAAGTAACAGGAAAGATCTGCTGAGTAAAAGGCCTAGCTGAAGCAAGCTGATCTGGCTTGTTTAAAGTTTGTCTGTGTTTAGTACTTTAAAAGCCATAGAAAGATACTGATTAGATGAGTCTGTTTCAGGGTGTGCAGTGGATATGGGTCTGGGAATGGTCATGCAGGAGACAGCACTGGGTTGGGGATATTACATTTGTGAACTGTTTGAAGGCTTTTCTTATTTTTCCTGTTAGTTACTGTACTCCAAAAGTGTGATATAGAATGTAACTTTCCTTATGTACCTGATTTATTTTCTTATTTCCTTCAGGAGTTTTCAGAAGTAATCTTGCATGTTCATTTTTTCTGGATATACAGAAATGTGATTTTGAGAGGCTTTGTCATGCATATTCTTGTTTTTTTTTCAGATGGGTTAAGGCCGGATACCAAGATGCTTCTCGCTGTTGCCTCCAAGAAGAAGCCTAAGGCAAGCAAGGGTGACATAGCCAAAGAGGATGAGAGCAGCAAGAGTGATATGGCCCAACCTGTTGCCATCACTCTTCTCTTTAAAAGATATGTCTTTGACACAGAGAAGAAAATGATACAGTCTTGAGAAAGCAGGTCCTCCATCACACCTGAAAGACCAGACTCTGAAATTAATTCAGGTGGAATGTATTTCTTGTCTGAATGCGTTAGACTTGTTCCTTCCTCTCAGAAGCTCCTGCTCACTATATGCCCCCTTCCAGAATCCCTGTGACCTGGTTTTGTTCTGCTTATTTTGTTGTCTTTGCGATTTGAACCCTTATGGCCTCTTGGAGAATGTCACCTGCTGAATGAGTACACGTGGATGTACATTCTAATAACAGTGTTTTCCTGGAGAATTGTTTTAAAGTTTCTTTTAATTTAAACATTTGCCACCAATATTAATCTAAATGCAGTCAAGATGTGAATTTCATGCGACCTACAAAATGAAACTGATTAGTCTAGGTTTACTTCCCGAAGCAAAGTGAGGGACAGAAAGCGCATAACATAATAGGTGAAACCTAAAATGGATGTTTCACATTCCTTCAGCTGCAACTATGTAAGATGCTATCTGAGAGATGGTATGGATCTGTTTTTATAAATAGGATTTATATCTTGAAATGTTTTTCATATTAAACATAATGATGCATGTAACTGAGAGTCTTAATTGTTCTGTTTGCTCTTCCAAAGGTTCAGAACCTATCTTCAGTGACATTTTATGTAGCTTTTCTGAATTTCCTGTCCATTTGTTTGATTCTCTAAGAAATTGGAAAACTAAGCCATTCTGAACCATGATGAATCCTGCTCTGGATTTTTTTTCCTTTGGTAACCAAAATGTCTCTTTTATGTAAAAGAAAGTTGCCTCTGGAAACAGCCAAGGTCTTTACTTCATTAAAATAATGATAGAAGATTGCAGCATAAGCCTTGTAAAATGTGTATCTCCAAGATGCTTTAGAAACCATTAGCTTTTTAATAAGGATTTCATGGCTGCTTTAGTAGTTCTTCTCAATTTCATATCTTAGGCTCATGAAAAGGAGAGGGATGGTAGTATTCCTTTTTAATTAAAAAAATTGTTTTTAAATTTCTTTGTACATTAAAGCATAGGACACCGTAATATGAAAACAAACAGTAATTCCACAGGTATGGAAGCTGCAATCTTGAACAGGAACGGGACTTAGGATTTGCGGCATGGAAAGCGTTAGTTTCTTCCTTTTGAACGAAATTCAAATGGCTGTTAAATAGCAGACTGTGACCTATTTGATGAAGCCAGCCATGAGAGATGACCACATGTATAACAAGTGCATTACTTGTACATAGAAATAAATACCTGTAATAGATCACTGTACTTGTTAATCAAAGTGTTACTGATCATATGTCCATTGACACATGAGATTTGTTTTTCCCAGTCTTTCTTACTTTTCTTTTTAATTTTCAGGTGACGTAAATGGACAAGAATGGCAAAAATATCAGATACTGAGAGGATATTTACAGCTGGACAGTCACAAGGCAGGGCAAGTCTGGTGTCTAAATTAGTTTGGCGGTGCCCCTTTAAATCAGAACAGAAATAATGCGTTGTGGAATAATCCTGAACAGTTTCTGCTGAGTGAGTCCCAGCAAAGCTTTAGCACATCCCTTAAGATTATGGGGTATGCTTTCAGTGTGATCCCAGAGGAATTAGGCAGGCAACTTTAGCTATGGCTTAACGTGACTCGTGCTCCCAGCCTTGCTGGAAAATGTATCCTTCTGCAATGGGGAAAAAAAAAAAAAAGCATTTTATACCCCTGTCACCTTCCCCATTTCTGTTTACTTCCCAGACACCCCCAAAGGCAGTCTTTGGAAAGACTATTTATTATGTTATCCTTATTTTAAGCCTTTATCAAATCCTGTTTTGAACCCTATATGTTGCCTCTGCTTAAGATAACTGCAGTGATGGAAGCTAGAGAAACAGATGACATAGAAGAGATGCCTTTATTACCATACCAGGTTATTCTAAGAATTATTGGTATAAAATAATTCTTATAAAAGAAAATGAAAAGTGAATTATTAAGGAACTTGCAATACTTTTATCTATATAGCTCTAGTGTTGCCAAATTTTAGATGAGTAAATAAATACTGCCAACTCTGCCTAGAGTTCCAGAAAGAAAAGCGTAGTCGTCTTGAAAGTTGTTCTACTGAGGAGTATTGTTGGTTGCTCCAGAGTTGTGAGCCTTGCACTTACAGGCTTTTGTCTCTCGTTTGTAAAGCGTTTTGCAGTAGTTCTGGAGAGGAGGCACTATGTCAGTGTAAATAATAGTATGTATTTTTACAAAGCATTATCTGATTAATGTTTTCGCTCTCCACTGTTGATTCACAGCAGCCTCCTCAGTGAGTCAGTCGCTTGTTATGGTACTTGATCCATTTGAAAACGCATTAGCGATGAATGCTTATGGAGCCCTAGAGCCCTCTGCTTGGCTGAACAGTCTTCTAGTGTGGAGGATCCCATAATTCATTCCCCTGATGAACTCCAAAGGAGGGAGCAGCAAGAGCTTCCAGAGCTGTACCTCCATCCTTTTCTCCTCCTGTCTCCTGTAACATACCTCTAATCCTTCCTCGCACCTTTGTGTCTCCTCTGCAAACTAGTGCACTAACTCTGTGTATCTTTCCTCCATCCTTTCAGTCCAATATATAGCATCCTCCTCAGTGCTCTTATTTCCCACCTTTGCTTACTGCTTCTTCATGTTTTGGCTCTGCTCCTGCATCCAGAGAAGGAGATGTAAATCCAGGTGCTGGCAGAGCTCCCACAGCAGGCGTTGTGAGCACAGCACGGTAGGGAAGGCTTGTGTCAGCTTCAACATGCGAGTAGGCTGTATTCAGGCACTCTCCTGAGCACGGGGCAGTTGCCTCATCGTCAGTAACTTGTCTGTATGCAGCCGCTTCAGCAGCAACTTGGGGCAGAGATCTCACGTGAACAACTACTGCTGACCTAGGAATAATAGCAGTCCGTGTAGAGGTAGACACCCCCATGCCTCATGTGAGTGCTTTGACCTGCCGCTGTGTGTTACATTGCTTTGTAAGTGTAAAGCCCCTGTTGCAAAGCACCCTGCCCTTTTATTTTGCTCCCCAGCAGACATTTGTGTAAGAGAGACAGCTGAAGGTGTCTTCTGAAAGCTGGGTTTTGGTTTGGGGCTTTTCCCCCCCCGTTTTTAATTCCAAAAGGAGAACTTAAGTGTGCCCAAGTACTTGATTATAATGTGCTATTACTGCAGATCTCTGGCTGCTGTCCTGAGGCTGTTGGATACACATTCGAAAAAGGGTGAAATGGTGGAACAAAATGATTATGGGAAAATCAAAGCTTTTAAAGACATTTGTTGGATGAACAGATGTTCAAACATTCTTTTATTTGGTTTCCAGACAGACGTAGAGACTTTCCTTTCATCCTCGTAATCAGTGCATTATGCTGTAATTTGTAAAAATGGCATTAAAAAAATATTAACAGGGTCATATTGTGATCTACTGACTCTGTGTCATTAAGCCATGAAGCTAAGAATGGCAATTGGGAACAGGGGTTAAATGCTGCAGAACGTACTGCACGAGCATATATTGTCAGGCCGTATTATAATAAATACAAAATGGAATAAAGATGTAAGGAATTTTTATTTAATATTGCTAAGGTTGTCAGTATTGCAAAACTAGAAATTATTGCAGAAGTACAGATGTTCAGCGAGTAAAGCTGTGGGGAGAGTAGCAATGAGAAGAGTTTTATTTTTGCAAGCTTATTTTCTGTTTCTCTGTGGATTTTATTTTGATACTGCAGGCTGGCTTGTGATCTGCCTCTTAGAGGTCTTGAACCGTGAGTCAAAGCATACAATCATGGTAGTAAGGATTCAGTAGGTGGCATCCTTCACTTGGAATCAGAACTAAATCTCCTTACCTAAAGATGGGGTATGCTGTGGTGTTGATGATGAAGATTTTGGATGAAACTGGTAACCTGTCTCCCAAAGAACAATTATTATTTAAAATTATTGTCCATTTAATAACCGTAGTAGAGCCAATAACGCTGATCTGTTGACCAAATCCTAAGGTAGCAATATCTTCTCTGGGTGTGGTTCCTGGTGAATCTCAGTTAAAATTAGTTTTTGTCTTTGCTTTCTGCCAATTGTGTTAACTTGTTGCAACTACTCGACTACAGATAACAGTAATTTGCACCGATAGAGTTCCTGGAGCGTGTGAAGAATCTCCTTATTTATGGGCACTAAGCAATTCACGTGCTTTTTGGAGTTGTACAGTCAAACAGCCACATGGTGGCAGAGCAAAAGTGAAAGCCCAGCATGATGAGGAGTTATAATGATGCAGTCATGTCCTAGAGCAGCCATGTTCCACCCCAGTACTGTCTGTGTTTCACTGCTGGGAGAGCAGGCTGTGTATTTACATCTGCAAAGTGCTCAGGGATCTTGTGAAATGAAGGATGAAAGGCAGAAGAGGAATGATAGTTATTAACAGCTTTAAAAACTCCTTGTGTTTCCCTTTTAGTTTAATATCTACGGTAAGCTGAAGAGCTCTTTATTTACAGACACGTGAGTTTTAAACCAAATTAAACTGCGTGTGTAAATAGAATAATTTTTAGAAGAGGTCTAGTATAGGGAGCTAAGCTGCTGAATGTGGGAGAGGGTGGAGAACCTTATGATTCAGTCTGTGGGGTAGCAAATCTTGCTAGATGATGAGCATCCAGAAGGAATTCAAGGGCTTGGGAATCTTCGTGTTTAAGCAAAATATTGGAGGAGAGGAGTCTTCCTTGGGGATTTCCCACAAATTCTTTTTCTGATCTGTACAAAACTAGGTTAATAGCATAGAGTTGTGGGTCTATCTTGGACACTACCTAAGAAGGGAAAAGAGTATGGTGAGTCTACTTAATATTACCTGTGCCAGAATATGAAATCTCTCCCACGTTTGTTACTGTACATGCAGTGCTGTTTTTAGTTCTAATTATTAGTGGACTTATGAACATAACAGACTTCAGGATAGAATAGGTTTTCTGTTTCTCGGCAGGTGTTACAGTTCTTTTATTTATTAGTGTCACTGTTACAAGTGCTTTTTGGGGATGGTATCATCAATCTGCAAGATTTGAATGTGTGTCCCACCTCAAGGTGAATGTTGCTCGTCAGAGATGGTCTGAGGTACCTCTTTGTCTCACGTGTTTCTGATACATGTACATTGTTCCTTTTCTAATAAATGACAGAAGTGGGGGAATCCTGTCTTACACTTCTTTTTGGACAGGGTCAGCTGTAAAAGTAGCTAATCAAACAGAATCAGATAAACCTAGTGAGAGTTTTGGTAAATCTTAGCCCTAAGCTGAACTCCAGGGCTTGCTCTTAAAAACATCACCCACTTTTGACTCTTGAACCCTCTGTTGTAGTCTGTGCTCCTAAACCAAGAGGTAATTTGAGGTCTGGATCAAGAGTTACTAAACAACCTTGGTGCTGACTGAGAAGCCTGCTAGCACCATTATGTTGGCATTTGGGCTAAAGTGATCTGATTACTTATGATCCTTTAAGAACTCTTGGCTATTCATTAGCTCTAGAAGATTCTGTTCAGATCAATTCCTTCTCCTTTTCTTTAATTGGAAGTCATGCAGTCTGTGCTTAGTTGCTCATTCTTAGATTTCTCAAGGGCCTCATTCGTGTCAATCAGAGAGATTCCGTCCTCCTTGGACCGCAAAATTGCTTTTATTAGACCATATATGGCCCCCTCTCAAACGTGTAGGAACTAGTTCTCTTGTACTACTTGTCTGTGAAAACTGATATTTTAGTGCCTATAACTTCAGTCTGACAATTAGGAGTAGTCCATGCCCTCATGGTGAATTCATTCCCAAAACAGCATTCCATAAGGACAAGCTGAAACTTAGACCCCACACAGTGTTTTTGCCTAAATTTCTTCCTTTTAGCTAAATCAAGCAATCCATCTTCCAGTTTTCTTTCTTAAGCCTCACTTTAACCAAGGCTAAGTTGAATTTTGCACCCTCTCTATATCAGAATAATGTTTTACTGCCTGGAGAGGGCAAGGTCTTTCAAAAACTCTTCCAGACCATGTCAGGTTACTCCAAGATTATCTGTGTTGGTAGCTACCTGCATTAAAACGTGTATGATTTCTTCTCTGCAGAATATGGACCGTTCTTTCTGTGGAGACATTCGGAATAGAAACAGAGTAGCTAGAGATAATGATTCAAAGAAGGAAAAGTGGTTTACTGTGCAGGAAGCAGAAGTACCAAAATTATTCTACAAGTAACTGGGTATCTGAGATGTTTTTGTTGTCTGCTTGCGTTCCACAACTTTCTGTTCTTTCTTATTACTGCAGAATGTTTTATACAATGGCAAAAGAAAGCTTTCTGTCTTGCCTGCAGTACCGTTTCTGGTGACTGACTTTTTGGTTGCCACTGCACATTGAGCCAGTAATGGTAAAGAATTGTGAATGAACGCTCCAAAATCTCTTTCCTCAGTTGTAACTGCTAATTCCAAACTCAGCATCAAATAAACACAGTTTAGATCATTTTTCCCTAGATGCATTAATTTGCCTCTTTGTTGCCCACTTGTTCAGTTTCATGAGATTCTTCTGGAATTCCTCGCCACATAGAGTGACTTCTGCGTTCTTTGTAATGAAAGAATCTGAGAAGTGGGCCTGTTTGTGCCTTTGAGCCATTGGGATGAAGTATTGATAAAGGAGGGAGAGGGTGTTTGAGCATTCCTGTGAAGTATACGTGGCCTGAAAGGACGCTTACTGTCAAAAGTTTTTTTTTTTTCTTTGTACATACAGAATGTATGTGCAGCAGAAGCAGAATGCAGCTCATGCAGAAAAGCAAGCATGCTTTTCTTTTCCGTCATTTCAGACCTTGAAGTTTAAACATAAAGATGATGTTCTGCATGCCTCGTGTTCTGAGGTTGGGAATCACTCTGAAACATGGACACAGGAACACATAGGGGAGTTGTTATACGCTGATCTTTCAAACTTCTTTGGCACTTTTGTTCCAAACACCTCTGGATCCTAGGTTCCTCGTCACAATGCCAGGGTCTCTTCCTCCAGCGTGTCTTACAGAAACAACTGTTCAGAGACATTCTTTGTCCAAATCCCATATTCTAACATTAATCTTCCCTTTGTAATAAAGAGGATGGGTCATTGGGCCCTGGCTGTTTCTTATTTGTGATCTAGCAGCGGTTCTGTGTCATCAGCATTTTCTCAGCTGTCCCAGCCAGAAATAAGGAATTCAGATGAGGTGGTGTTTCCATACCTTGGGCTTGCACTGCTTCTCTGTAGGCGCTCCATGCAGAGTGTGTTTAATGGTTGCCTAACTAGACCCAAACTTCATGATGTTATGTCACAATTCTTATTCAGTACCCTCTCTCTTTCCAGGACAATTGGAAATGATGCAATTTTCATTTAAGAGTGAGACAATAATTGAGTTCCGTAGACTGTTACTTAGTGCAACAACAGCTGCATTTCTTAGGTCTCATCTTCAGATGCTTTCTGAAGAAGCTTGTTGTAGGGTATTATCAAATCCGTGGAAAGATTTGGAAACGCTGGACTAAACATGAAATCTTGGTGGGAAGCTCTCTCTTTGTTTTGCATCTTGAGATACAAGAGGGGTGAAGGGTATGAGACTGTCAGATAGTTTCCTTGGCAAAAGTACCCTACTGCAGCTTTCTCTGAAAAATGCTCAAGGCTTAACTCACCAGATGCCTAATTTTGTGATGTTAAAAGAACTGTATTGCCTATGGTGCAGTCGTTTATATAATTTTGTAAGTCCGGTGGAGTTAACGTGCTGGCAACTCACAGCAAATGAAGGCCTGCTGCAGTCTTACTGTGAGGAGATTAAGAGCGCTTGGCAAGTTGCAGAAACAAGAGCCCACATGAGCTAAAGGGAAAGGTGGGATGGCAAACAGATCAGTTAGGCATGAGGGAGGAAAGGTACATAGCTCGAATGATAGAGCCTGAAACGTGTTTTCTCATGTACATCTTTTCTGCTCCTTTTTAGATGAACTAAGATATTTTTAAG
The DNA here is from genome assembly GCF_040807025.1 of Struthio camelus. Taxonomy (NCBI): domain Eukaryota; kingdom Metazoa; phylum Chordata; class Aves; order Struthioniformes; family Struthionidae; genus Struthio; species Struthio camelus. The sequence goes on along the minus strand of NC_090955.1, from coordinate 7,278,874 downwards.
TTGTTAATGAAAGTACAAGGGAACGACAGGCAGTAGAGAGGTGATGTTGCACAGAAAATAGTGAAGGCCTGAGACATGACAGTAGTGATATGCTGGGAAAAAAATTGAGTATTCATGGTGGGTTTTAAGGATGTTTATTTGCAAGCGCTGTACTGTATTTTCTGTGTTTGTTATTCAACAGACGATAATTGTTCCCTTAAACATTCTCCTGCTTTGCATTTTTTTGAAGTAGCTTTGAACTACTGTTACGATGTTGTGTCATCTTGCGTTTTTAAAATGTTGCAATCAAGGAGCCCTGCAAGAGAAGCGTTTTGTTAGGAGAGAAATCCAAATCACTCTCCACCTCAGAGTTTTTTTCACTAAGCACAGATCAAATCTTTGGAATTACAGTCCTGCAGCCCTGCTGAACAAGTGGACTATTGGGTCTCCATACAGTCCTGCTTTATAAGTGTCATTTGCCATCTGGCAAAACGTGACATGACTGGGCGGTTTCAGGAACGCATTCAGGTTTAGAACAGTGGATGAGCAGAGGCTTGCAGTTTTAGGATGAGAATGGAGCTGAAAGTAGAAGACAACTGTGAAAGTACAGGCATGGCTTTAGGCTGAGATGTGTTTGCAGAGGCCTAGAAAAAGTGCAATAATGACAGTATTGGAATGTGCAGGTATCTAATAATTTAATTCTGTTGTAACAAAGGTATTTAAATATTTAAGTGTCAGAGTTTTTTAACATAATTTCCTTTAAAGTTGCAGTTGTTGCAAGATCAGTATTGAGAAAAGCTCTCTGCAAAACGCCTAGATATATCTGTACCAAGTGCTGACAGTATTCTCTTTTAATAATTTCTGTCCTTGATATATGATATACTTCAAAAGCATTATTAGAGTAGCTTTCACTGATACCTTTGTGTTGCAGTAAAAGTATGCTTACTATATGGGGACACAATTGGCAAAATTAGTTTAGGGAGCTATCCACTGTCACATGTGGCACATTGCAGAGGTGGAGCTGAATTTTCAGACTGTAGCTCCTACCCTTTGTCTTCCTATATTTTGCTTACCTACCACTTGAAGGCCGCATCCGAGGCTGCTGTTGCTAGACTTGAGGCAGTTAGTCCATGCTCCTCAGAACATTTCCTTTCTTTCCTGAGACAGAAGTAAAAGAAAATCTGAGATAACTTTGTCTTTCACTGAGACAATGCAGACAGAATTTGTCTATTTGTGCCCTGGTCCTTTCTGATTTAGTCTATCTTTCCAAAACAGATGATAAGATGGATTGTCTGTTGCGTGCTGTGCGCCCTAACAAAGGAGGCTTGTTTAGCAAATGTTACTTGTCTCACGTTACTGAAATGGGCACAAGGGGAGTCATGGTAGCTATGTCCAAAATTGTTTGCTTAATATACTAACATTAATATGATCTTGGAAAGAGCTACAAAGACCACCTTCAATTTGTACATATGATTTGCAAAACTAATTTACTACATTAGTTTTGCTGTTTAGTTTTTTCCTCCTTAATTAGAAATTTTAATTACTGCATGCTATGTATTAAGATGTTAAAGCCTTGACTGGCAGTTTGGAATTGCAGAAGGATCAGCCATCTCTGTAGAGCTATAGCACAACAGGGATTAGCTTGCACCCTTCTGCCTGCAGGTGTATTTTGCTTATTGAATCAGATCATCAGAAAATGTTCTTCTAGGTAGCATTCATCTTTTTGATCAGACCTTGTTCATTCCAAGTGACCTAAGCTTAGGGGAGAGCTACAGATTCCCTGATCATACACAGATTGGAAAGACCAGGTCTCAAAACTGAACGAGAAATGGGTGAATTGGGGACTGTTTCACTGTGGCATTGGATCAGCCTTACCTCTTTTGATGCTGCCAGTGCAGGGAGGATTCCCTGTCCCTATCTCTGGAGATCAGCAGGTATGTCTGCATTTCCTGCAGCTCCAGTTTTCAGTCCTGCCTAGTAATTTAGAAGAGAGATGCCTGGAGAGTTCTGTCTGCTTTTGATCTGCTGATGTCAGCTATCTTTAACATGCTGTTCATAGCACGCTGCAGGCACGTGTTGGCCATGAGGGAACCTTGAGGGCAGATGTGCTTTATGTTCCTTAAGCTCCCTTACCTCATTTTCCTTCCTTCTCTCCTGCTTTAAGGTAGATTCATGGGAAGACAGGGATTTCTAGGTTAGAATCTAATGTTTCTAGAACCCCACACTTTCTTGGAAAGTAAAAGAAGCTCTGCGGTGGGTAATTATGGAATAACCTACTTGTCAAAGAACCGTTTCCCAAACTCCTCACAGTAGGTGGGTGCCTTACATCCTCTGAGCCTGAAGTTTCCTATTTTTGTTCTGTGTAGTATAAGTGTGGGTATTTCTGTTATCCAAATACCCAGTCATTTAGAAAACTGCTGGAACATGTTTTTCAGGATATTGTATGGCACTGTAATCCCCAAGATAATTATGAAACTGCAAAAAAGTATCACTTTAATTTGCCATTTTTTAGTTAATCATACGTTCTGTTGGAGCAGAAGTTTGGGATTTTCTTTCCTTCTTACTATTTTTTATTTGGTTTATCCTTATCAGATTTGATCTTGCTCATCTCTTAAAAAGTGGAAATCTTTCTAACCTCTGTCTCATACAGAAAACTATTCATGCTTCTAGCACTATCAAATCAATATACTCTTCGAAGTGAAGAGCTATACCATTGATCAGTGGCATTTTAATAGTTTCAATAATATGTATTCCTTTTCTTAAGCATCTTAATTCCCGTTTCCCCCACAGGCCTGCTGTGCAGGGTCCATGTTTGATTGAGCTCTCTTCACAGTGATGCTCAAATCTTTTATCTTGAATGCTTCTGTTAATGTATCTGTGTAGTTCAATTTATTCTTTCTTTGTCATTACGTTTCATTTGTCAATACTGAATTTCATTTACCATTTGTGCTATTGCGCAGCTTTGGTACTTCTTAAATTCCACCTCCTCCACCTCTCAGCTGAATTAACTTTGGGCTATTTGCAAATCTGGCCAAGTCATTGTTCTTCCCTTGCCTGAAGGCTATTAAAGTTAAGCAGCACTAGGGCTAGCATGGAGGTTTTCAGTCCTCTGTTGACCTTTCATTAGGTTAAAGCCTGACTTGTATCTTATTTCTGTCCTTTTTTCATGTCAGTTCCTGATACATGACAGGATTACCTTCTTTTCCTGAGCTACAGAGTTTCCTCCTTAACGTTTTGTGAAGGTCTTCAAATGCTTCAAAACAGATAGTCCTTGGTAAGCCAATGGTTTCTGAGTGTGCGTGGATAATTCTAGTAGACTGGAGATGCCTGATTTTCCTTTGCTTATTTGGTGTTTGACATATTGCATTTATCAGGATGGCTTTGCCAGCCTGATTTAGGTTGTTGCTTTACCAGCGTACTTGACACTGAAGTAAGCTCACTGGTCTGTAATTCCTCTGAGAATTTTTAACCCCAGCTTTAAAGAAAGTGATAATGTTTGGTAGTTGACTATAGTGAGCACATGTATTTTTGTTAAAATGTCACTCATTTAATACTCTCACATAATACATTTAATACACTCATTTAATACAAAGTTTAGCAGTACAGCTAGACTTTGTGACAGTCCCTCTTCTGATGATTGTCCACTTACTCAGTGGATTTTGCCATTTTTCTGTCATCAGTAGAGGTGAGTAAGGATACCTTGGCTACTTAAAAAGTTAAAGGAGAGAGAAAATAACTAAAATCTTAAGGTACCGTAGAAGCACATTCTTGTTTTTTGCCATACAGTAGCAGAATAACCTGAATCAATAGTTACTTATTCCTGGAAGTTAACAGGGTTCTGCGCTTTGAGCAGGCAGTGCTAGCCCGCAGTCGGTGAGAAAGTTGGCACAGGTGTCAGCACAGGTTCTTGCGCTCTTCACCTGGTTTGGAAAGCAACTTCTGCTTCAGTTTTGGAAAACTGAAGATTTCATTATTCCTCTGAACTTTAAACTAACCCTGTCAGAAGGCACTGAGGAACGAGCATATGCTGGAAGGACTTCTGCAAGCATCACACAGCTTGAGCCAGGTAGCCCTTGAAGAGTGACTGAGCAAACCCAGCATATCGTTCAGCACCAGGCTACTTCTGGCTTCTGCCCATAGTAGCAACATCTGACTCCAGCACTTCACTCTCTTCAAAAAGGAGCATCAGGAGAGACTTTGCAACAAATAGAAAATAAACAGTGATGTAGAAGATGTGCCATGACTGAAAAGAGACTAGTTTAATTAAATGTTGTGGCTGGGATGCTCTGATGTAAACAGCCTGTAGCTCCTGGCTTGCAAATTAGGTGTCTGTCTTGGCTTGCAAATTAGGTGTCTGTCTTTTTGTGGCTAATCTAGCTGTTTATGCTTGTGTTACCAGAGCACAAAATATCAACTCCAGGTAAGTGACAGTGTACTATGAGGTTAGGAGAAGCTCTTCCCTTAGCCACAGGTATGCGACCTTTCTTAGAGTTACGTCCAGCAAAAGTAGAGCAAATTACAGTACAGTAGTGCCTCATCCATTCTAGGTTGTAGCATTTGTGTATTAAGAGGGAGAGTTCTGTTACGTGCATGATTTGGAAAACAACGTGGCAGTACCTCATTCTAAGATTGCATCAAATCAGATGAAAAGCACCATCTCTTGAGCTTCCAGTCCGCTTCTGACAGCGCTGGTTTTTCCTTAGTGTTCTATGCTTTGGTTTGGCATGTGAGCTTAGAGAGCAGCAATGTTCAAAAATGAACTAGTGGGTGGTTTTTTTTTTTTAAACTTCTGAGTGAGTCTTGGAGGTACCTTGTTCAATTTAGGATCAATATAAAGACAGGAAGGCAGATCCTCATTTATCTTACAATCTCATCTCCATTTGGATGGAGAAATGATAAACAGATTTCTGGAGCTACTATTCAGTTACTGAGTTTACTACTAAATCTGTTAGATCTCTTTCAAATCTGTCATTGGTAAGTATCTCTTCTGCCTTTATATTCAGTTGTTGTCATTTGTTGTCATTTGTTAGACTTGGAGAATGACAGGCTATTATTTCTTGAAAGGAATCCTAAGAGGTCATCCTGTCCCTCTCCCTACCCAAAAGAAGGATCAGCTATGGTTTTCAGGGGTCCAGCTAACTTGTTTTTAGAGATTTTGTCACCATCTGTTAGTGTTTTACTATCATCAGGGTTGTAAAGTTTGTTTTGTTTTGTCTTACTTTTTTTCCCTAGTACCTAACATGAATCTGTCTTATTGCAGTGCAAGCCTTTTTTTTGTTATCCCTATCCACTGTGGCATGGGGAACAGACTATTGCTTTTTCTTTTGCAGTATTCTTTTATGTACTCTTTCATGCAGAGTATTAACTTAAGGTGCGTCTCAAGCCATCTTCCTATTTATGCTTCCCAGTCTGCTGGTGTTGCAGAATCATGAGTGAGTTGACTTAGGTTTAATGTGCGAGCCAAGTAATTCCATGATGCCTCTTTGTAGGTCTGTTAAATGGGCTTTTATTTTCTGTTTTATACTTACGTGTTTCTGTGTAATACTACTTCTTCCCCTGTTAAATAGCATCTTGTTTTTTAAATAGCATCCTGTTTTTTCAGATTTTTTTCCATAATTTGTCATGATCACTTAAATTCCAGTCCTCTTCTCCAGCATAGTCATTGCCATCTGATCTTACTTTCTTACCAGTCATCGAGACTGTTAATGAAAATGTTGAACAGTATTAGCTTGAGGACAGACCTCTGTGTGTCATGCTTCATATGTCCTCCCAGGCAGTGTACCACTGATAACTTAATGTTTTCCAAGCAGTTTAATTCCCAGCCTATAATATGTTTCTCTAGATGGCTTTTTCTCAGCTTGCTTATGAGAATGTCTTGTGAAAAAATGCCAAAATTTTCCTAAATCAGCCTACATACAGCTGTATTCTGGGTGACTTTCAAAGTTTTCCACTCTGCTTTTGTTTGCCTTCAGCTACGAAACTGCACCTCTGTGCAGTCTGCTTTCCAAAGGGCATGCGATTATTTTTGTTTTTGTTAGAATTCATTTTTTCAGAGAAAAGTCAAAGATTTTTTGTGTGAGAGAATGCTCAGGAATGTGGACTACTTTGGTGAAAATATACTATAGGCAGGCAACATGCAAGTTTTCCTGGTTCTGTAGGTGCATTTCATTCCTGACCTGCAGGACTCCGTCTTCACAGCATTGACTTTATCATTAAAGTATACCGCAGCCACATCCCTAAATCAGAGCTGTTGCCAAACACTGAAGTGCCTGGCATCCAAATCCAGATTGGATCCGGTGTAACACTACAGCCTTTCTCTCTTATGACTCGCATCTAAATCACAGCAAACTATTATGTATGTCGTCTTGGGCTGAAAAGAATCAAATTGTGCTGCTGACCTAAACAATAGTTTGGTGACTGGGATGAATCCTAAAAAGAATCTGAGGAGACATGCAGGCTCATTTTCAGATATGAAATAAGTGGAGATTTGAATTGCAGGTGAGTGTTCGAGTCCATTTCAGTAATATGATGCTTCCAGGTGTGATTAAATGTTTTTGTGGATATTTAATAATCAAATAAGACGTTTGCCAACAAGCCCTTCTCCTTTTGTGGCCTTTTAATAAGCATATAATAAATTCAACAGCTGATGTCATGAGAAGCTATTGGATTTAAGCCCATCTGAACATGTAGATATTAGGAGGCCTTCTGCACCTTTGTGTATAACGAATGGCTCTTAGTTATTATAAAGTGCTGCACAACCTCACCTCTGTGCAGAGTGTTAGGCAAACAATCCCCAGCAGAAAACGTTTGCAATTGCCTGAGCCCTGGGAAAAATGTTCTTTTGCTCCATTAGTCTTGCTGCACTTGCTCTTTTTTTTTTTTTTTCCCCACTAACTCAAAAGAGCAAATGTATCTTTGCAACTGTGCAAGCAGGAATTAGCCCAACTGTATTTTACACGTAAACTAACAAATAAGAGGAGAATCTGAGCAGCCCCCAGGGACTTGAATTTGTTTGCTGCTGGACTGTTCTATCTGCAGCTGGCATCGGTGGAAACCTGAGTGCTCCATTAAAAGTCGACAACCTCTGTTCACTGGGGCACGGGGCAAACAGAGCCAGCCTGTTCTGGCAGACAGACTGACGGCCTTTATCTCCCCCCACCCGGCTCGTGATGGGAAATGATGCGATTCTGAAACAAAAAGCTTGAAAGTAGGACTCCATACTCTTACCCTGCAGCTGTTGTACCAATGAGCAGGAGAGACACAAGGTTGCTTTTCAGAGGCCATGTGGTGAGAAATTCACTTGGAGCAACACATTACATGAGGATTGGGGCTCGTATGTGGGTACTAATTAGAATGAGGAATACACAGGGCTTGAGCTGGCCCCTGATAATGACCAGTAGAGTGTGTGTGTGTCTAAAAATCTTCATTCTGAAACCCCTGGAATTGCCTGGGTGAATTGCCAGTCTTGAAGGCAATGAGGGCAATTATCTATGTAGTCTCCATCCTTTCAGCTGTCGCCATAGATTAGTGCCTTAGACAGCTGCTTACCCTCTCACCTGGCCCAAAGAGGCTTGGCATACTGTCTTACATGCTATCTTGCAGTAAATGTGACTGCTAAAATGAATAGTATTCTGTTGGCATGGCAAGACTCTTTGATGCAGTGGCGGCTCATGAAGAGTGAGGTAGGGGTATGTGTCTCTGTGTCTTGATGGTGTAATAGGATTACACTGCAACTGCAACACGTTGGGGTTAGGGGTAATTCATGTGAAAATACACAGAATTAGATGTTTTTGCCTTGTGAAAAGACAACACTTCAGCCAAGGGGGACAATGTGTCACACAGGAAGTACACTGAGCTTTGATGGTATCATAGTCTGAAGGGAAATGCATGATACTACTCCAAATGCAAGGGAAGTGGTCTTTCCACTTCAGTGAATTTGCGGATGTTTGAGTGGTAGATTCACCAGTTCTCCTCTGCGGGAGAATATACTTTTACTTTGCCCTTGCTGCTGTCTGTTCCTTTGTTCTACCTACTAGTTGCATCGATGGGGCTCCTTGATTGGCGTAGCCAATGAGTTGCTCTTTCCCAGTGGCTTAAAGGCCACGTTTTGTTACTAAATGCAGCTGTTCTGTTACTTGCTGTTTTCTTTTGAGGTCTGAGTATGTGAACCATTTAAAAGTACCGTGAGTTCTGAGGTTACTGGGGCTTTGTGCATAATCCCACCATCCTTTTGCTTTTTTCTTTTTATAATGCTGTGTCCAATTGAAGTAATGCATGTAAAAGGAGGGTTCCCCTAACCAACACCCTCTTGTTCATCCTCATCTCTAGTCATTGTGAGTGATCTCTTGATGGCTGTCAGGATAGTAGCTTGTACTCTAAAACCTTGAATGTAGAAATGAACACCATAAATGTCCTTCAGGTCTTAGCTCTCCAGCCTATGCTAGGTACACAAATTGAATCATTGCTCTTATATTACCTATTGAAGGTAAAGGGTGGTATCCCATGCAAGGAACTTTCAGAAGCAGTAGCCTTAACTCCTGCAGCAGTCAAAGTGAGTTTTATAGCTGGCTTCAGTGGGGAGGGATGTGCATGTCCAAACAACGCAACTGAGGGCAGAAACCATGTCACTACACCATATGGCTGCATAGATTACCTTCATGATCTCTAGCACAGTTCTCCATTGCACCAGGTAGGTGTGCCCCGAATTAGAGCATTTTCTCCTGAGTTATGGGAGTTTAACCTCTTATTTGTAAGGCATACACTGGTTCCTGTAAAATCGTCTCTAAGCCTCCCCTCCTCTCACACGCTAAACTTTGATGTTCCAGGGGAGGAGGAAAAAAGAAGAAAAAAGGAAGATGGCTGGGCAGCATAGAATATAAGTTCTACACACATATTTGGATATTGTCTTCTGTTTATAATAGCATGTGAAACCTAGGGATAGTCCACTGCAGAACCAGGGGAAGGATGACTCCACAAAAAATACTCCTGGCTTACAGCCTGTGACCCTGTTCTGTGTCGTTTTGACCACGTGTTGCACTGTATCAAAGAGTAATCCAAAGCAGTTGTGCGTGGAATGAAGCTATACAAGATCTTGCTGGAATGGATTTATGGATGCGCCTTACTGTTATGTATCATGTCCTGCTTGGGCTCTGGGTAGGAGTGGATGCTTAGGAAATTTCTTGAGAACTTAAACCTTTTTCTTAGATTCTAGAAACAACTAAGTGAAGGATTGTGGCAGAGGGGTGAGTAGCAGCAAAACTGTACTTTTGGTTGATTTGTGATTAACCTCAGCTTTTAAGCCTCTTTCCCTGCGTTGTATGGAGATCCAAGCCCACCTCTTGGCTTTATGGCTTCTGAGACTGCAGAGCTGCTGGAGTGGGGAAGCAGCCCAGTGGTGTGAATGTTAGCAATGATTTGGCAGGCCTAGCTAAGTCCCCTTAGCTAGTCTCTCTGGCATGCATGCTGAATATTGCCTGCCTGGTAAGTGGATCATCTGTTCCTTTTGTTTCTTAGTGGCTTCAGCTACTTTATGTGCTTGTCATTTTCAGACTTTATTGCCCTAGGTGTCTCATAGCCTCAAGAGTGCCTGTTAAGCATATTGGGGGCAGCCTTTGGTTTGCACTGTTCTGTGCCTCCTGGTCCGTGACTGATTCTCTCTCCTGTCCCTGTTTTGTCTCACATTTTTCTGGTCAAGAGGTTTTGTTTCTTAGAGCACCAAGAGCAGAGTTAGAGGCGGAAGCAATGCAAAACTCAGATATGTCCCCATCTCTCTTCGATCTATTTATCTTCCGCAAAGGCCTGATAGTGACTGACATTCATATAAACAGCGGGTAAGAGACCTGATGTGCACAGTTCAAACATCCTGTCATGATCTGGGCACGTGTACTTGACTGAAAAATAAACATGTAACCTGCATAAGCATTTGATGTATTTTCCTGGTAAGATTTTGTGTCCCTGTGCAGTGTTGGTTTTTTTTAAGACATGCAGTTTATTCTCCCATTTTCTCACCATCCATTCATAAAATATAGCCTGTTTTTAGATCTGCTTTGAGCTGCTGGCTTGATTTGGTGTCTCTGTCTTTGCTGTAAACAAGTTTACCTGAAAGCAAGGTTATATGGCATAAGAAACATAGTACTTCATGGAAAGTACTCCTTCTAGTAGTAACCCCTTGAAGCATTTTATACGTTTTAATTAAACCTTGTACAACCTTTCCTCCATACACCTGAGGGAAAGGGCAGTATTTAATCTAGAAAGCTGTACATGTAGGACCAGTTCTATCAATTTTAATTTTGGAATCTTCATCCCTGGAAACTTTCAAGACCCAACTGGCCAAAGCCCTGAGCAACCTGGTCTGAATTCAGTGTTGACCTTGCTTTCAGCTGCAGGTGGGCTAGATGCTCTCCCAAGGTCTTTTCCAACCGGAGTGATTCTGTGAATTTGCCTCAGAGATCATGTGCAACCATAGTTAAGATCAGATGTTCTCATGTTGAAATTCCTGTAGCCAAAAAGAAAAGCAACAGCTGTCAACATATCCCCTGGGAGCTCTCCAGCTTTGGAGTCAGTCCCCTGTTCCGTCAGAGAGCAGCTGAAGTGTGAGGACTTTCAGAGCACATCACAAAGCTTACTTCTTTTCAGAGGTGTTTGGAAGCTATCTCAGCGATGGGAATCCAACCATGTAACTCTTGGACTCTGGAAAAGAAAGGACTGGTAGTCCCATTCACTTGGGAGATGATCATATGGGACAATGTAGTAGGTGTATGTGCATAGGAATCATGCATTGGCCACTGATGTGGAAGGCCAAGATGGTGCTTCTGCATTAGATATCATTTTTATTGCCAGCTTCTCTGTGGGAGGCTCCTGCAGTAAGATTCTGAAGAGCAGAGCTTTTCAAGGACTGGGGGAAGAATAACTGATAAGTTGCTGAAAGAGATGTATCTGGAAAGTGCAATGAAACATGTTTTTGAGTAAATGTAGTCTGATCCCAGATTCCACCCCTGGTCGGTACTGGACTGTCCTGAACATCTCTGGTGTTGGTCTGGCTGTGATGACAGGTGAATTCTCTCTGCTAGGCCAGTGAAGATAAAACTGATCCAACATGCATGGTTGGGAAATCACAGACCACATGTGATGGCTTCACTGTGCTCCCCTGATCTCAGAAGAACATGACAGAGGATCCCAGAGCCATGCTTCCAGAGGGAGAATACTGTTTCATGACAAGGCAATATGTGCTAGCCCACATTACTCTGGGCACAGTCCTCATGGGAAAGGCTTTTAATTCTTGTGTTGTTTCCCACAGCTAGAAAAACAGATAGCAAATCCAGTTTAGGAGCTGCTGATGTTAGAGAGGATCAGGCCTTGAGCCTTAAGGTCCTTAGCGGTAACCATTTTAGCATAAAAAAAGTTGAAGGGCCTGGTAAAGTCTCTGGTAGAGACTTATATGTACGGTTGTCAGTTCTGTCCGTGAGAAGTTTGTTTTTACTATGAGCTGCGCTGTGCGTGTTGTTCATCCTTAGCTCTGTCTCTTTGCCCTCCTGCTATCCTCAGCTCTTTTCAGAAACCTTAGATTTATCACTCTTGGATCATCTGTCTTGTTCTGGCTTTTAAAAATAAAAGCTTTTCAAAGGGCTTTTGGAACAGACTGTGTTATTTTTGGCTTGGACTTGTAGTGACACTCATTGCAGAATTAAAACTTCTAATTAGAAAGCCAAAAAAAGCGAAGGAAGGAAAACATGCTGATGCAAAGTTAAGGTGGTTATTTTAATTGCCCCAGAGGCATGGAATTCAGGTCCATTGCAAAGTTTGCTCTGCCCAGAAGATCAACGTATAAAGTGATCAGTGCTTCCCATATGTAATCTAGAACCTTTTTGATTTTTAAAACCTCAATTAAGCATCTCTGTCAAGATGCTTGTATGCTGCCTCACTTGATACAAACATTCTAATAAGAACTATTTAAAATTTGCACAGAGATGATATGGAGGGGACTGGATACCAGGAAGAAGAGGTTGTAAAGAATGGCAAGGGTGAGGTTATAATTTAAAAAAAAAAAAAAAAAAAAAGGCAACAGAAATGCTGATGACTCTGTGACCTTGAAGGAGACATTTATGCTCCCTAGGCCCTGTGTGCTTTGGGGATTTTTTTTGAGGTTTTTTTCCCTGTACATACCTTTTGAAAATTATTCTGAGATTACCTGCTGAAAGGCTCTATGCCATGTGAAGAAGGAGTTATGTATATGTAGAAATTCCTATGAGCTCCTTGCTGTTTTGAGTGACTGCTGCTTGACATTGTTCTCTTTCCCTTTGTGTGGGTGCATGTTTGGCACTGCCCAAACCTTTGGAATTGGCATAGGTGTTTTGATGGTACTTGTTTCGGGGAGGGAGGGGGGCCTTTTTGTGTTTGTCTGTATGTGTATGCATTTGCTTCTGCCTGACCCTCTGTGATGTCCCAGTCGTGTTTTCTGCAAAGCTGCTCTGAGAGGTGGGGGGAGGGGGAGGGGGAAGGAGAGAAAGAAAAGCAGATGATTGACAGTAGCCCTTTAGATTTCTGTTGTTAATGCACCAGTAATAAGATAAGGCTTATCTTTAAATGTTCATGGAATCGAGACTTTGATGGAAACAGGCATTTGGGTTAATATATTTTTTGATAGATAAAGTAGAATAGAATGGAGAGACTAGGGAACCTACAGTATCTGGAGAAGGACATGCTTTTCTTCTTTTGAATCTTTCTTCTCGTATGCTATGTTTGTGTGAGTGTGTGTGACATACACATAAATTGTGTGTTTGTAAACACACACTCAATGTGTGTGCATTGGAGGGGCCAAAAAGGGGTGTTACTTGTCTAAGAGGCAGCTGATTGAGATGAAATCTACTGCTGCCTGCCAGTTGAGATGAAAAATCTCACCCTCTCTCCCTCCACTTCCGTTCCAGTCCAGCTATTGTCAGGTGGGTAAATGTGAACAGATAAGAGGTTGCAGTGCAGCATAGATTTTGCCTCCCCTGCCACCCTCTGTCATGGAAAAGGAGTTGCGTGTTGGCCCTGGAGGAGTTCAGGCAGCAAAGTTCTGCTGTTGGTTGAGCTTCGGAAGGGGAGTTTGGTATGTAATAGTCACTAATACATTTCAGCTCAAGCCCATTATATGATTTGTTTAGCATATTTGCACATTTGGATGAAATTATCTCACAACCGTGCGTAGTACAGTGTCTGGAAAGGCCATGCCAAAGGGATACAGTCTCCTTGCAGCACAGAGCTGCAGCATCTGTGACCTGGATCACAGATTGGATGCTGTTTTTTAGTTGTGTATCTAAATCCCAATTGTCAAATTTTATCTACCCAGCCCCCCACCCTCTTTAATACTCCCTTCAGTCAAGAGTCATCTTTCTCTGCTTTTATCTCTGTGCCCATGAACTCTTGTGCAGCAGTCCCAGCCATCTGAGCTATGGAATTAGATCATGACAGGGAGGTGGGGAAGGAAGACTAAGTCTTGTCATACTGCAATTTAGGGAACAAAGCAGAGGGGAAACCTCCCCTAATGCTGCAGTGCAGCTCTGCGATGACACACAAAGTCCGCTTTACCTTTCGGCAGGGAGACAAGTGTGCCGTTGTAGTTTTAGGGGAAGGCGTAAGAGAAAGCCAGGTGAGTTCTGTGGTGTTGTGTAGAGCAGGAGGAGGAGGTAAGGGAGGAGAAAAGACTGTAGCGTGCAGATGCATACATGTCTAGCCTGATGAACGCAGTATGGGGGAACCGTTCAGAGGGCTGCAGTACAGTGATAGAGGGAATAGTTGCTGTTCCAGTCTCCAAAACGATGATTTAAGACATTAGGGTCAGTAATTTCCTTCACAGAGAAAGAGGAAAAGCAAATAGAAAGCTAACTGTTAATCAGGGCCTAATCCACATAGTCTGGAAGATGGACAGGATTTGATCCTTTAGTTACAGAAATGCCACCTCTTTACAAGTGCCTCAGCTGTTTCCATTTCATCTGTAACCCACTTGAACTCAAAATGATGTCTTCTCCTAAGGATGTGCTTGTATACCCTCAGCATTTTGCGGGTTCTTATGACCATAAATTGCTGCTAGAGCATCTTGTTTAACTGCTGGTCAGTGTTGCTTACAAGTGAATGGCACAGCTAGAAGGATGGTTCCAGGGTCTTTGAAGATACGCAAAAGGATAATTGGTCCTAGAAACTCTCATTCAAATCAAGCTGGGGAGAGCAAGAGAGAGAAACTTACATTTGAAATCACCAAATCTTTAGTGTGGCAGTGCCAAATTAGGGCTTTGGCTTCTCTTTCTCTTAAATCTCTTGAGCTTGATTTGGGGCTTTGTTTTTGTTTTCAAGACATTCTAGAGTCAGCTCTGAAAATGAAACTCATGAGACAAAAACCTTGGCTCTTTTTGAAGTCATTGGCAGAAGTCTGACTTAATGCAGCTAGGACTGTAATCAGAGTTAGGCAAATAACTTTTCAAGCAGTAATGTAGTTCTCTGTGCTCCTAACAGACTACAAATGCAGTAGAGCACAAATTCCTCTCCTATTTATCACTCAACATTTATTTCAATCTTTTGTAGAGCGTTAGAGTCTCAGTTCTGACTTCGTGAGCTTGCATATTCCTGGTTGGAATCACATGAGTGTTGTTTCTGTTCTTAGCTGGGTGAATGTATCAGTGCTTTTGAGCACCTGTCATAAATGCCATCATTTGCATACCACCCTGAAATTAGCTTCCTTTAAACAATTTTCACTGGTGTGAATTTTCACTCTGCTGTGAGGAACCAAATGCGTTTTAGAAAACTGCATGTGTGTTTGTTAGAATGTATTTGTGTTACTCATGGACCTCTATATTTAATTAACATAGAACAACTGTCTTGAATCTAAAAAGCTATCTAGTTGCAATTAGTTCTTGTTTGCTAATTAATTACCAATGAATGATTAAAGACTTGTTTACTGAGGTTTAGCAGCTATCAAAGACACACATCTAGTACTCAGGGGATTTACTCTGCAGTAACCGAGTTGCTGAATTAACTGTGACTGAAGAAAGCTGCTCTGCAGCCAGAGTTTCCTGTAACAGCCTGCCTGTGTCCTCCTGGATCCCCCTGCTGCTATAGGTAGTGTTGTTCCTATTGGGTGAGGTTGAATGGATTCTGCTGGCTCATTAGGGCAAGTAACTTGTTCCCTTCCACAAGTTCCAGGTAAGGCAACATAGGATCTTGGGTGTTAGCAGATCAGGTCTGCTAACCCACGCGTACACTCCCAAATACATTCTGCCAGGTCTGTGATGGTCTTGTTTCTTCACTGATGCTCATCATACTTCTTACTCCAAATAGGCTGCCATGAATGGAGATGCCATCTTTCTTTTTCTACTGAGAAAACATCTTGGTCACCAAAACTCAAGTTTCTACTTGCTGCATGATGAATAAGACAATGTTTATGGTTGTAATTAGTGGGGTTTTTTTCAGGTATCCAGCTTAGGGGCTTGAGGAAGTGATGAGTTAGCCTGCTTCTCAAAATCCAGCCCTGTAGGTGTCTGGAGATCTGCAACCAACACTGCTTGCTGCTTTTGACAGTCCTGTCCTGTGCCTTCTGAACAGCACAACAAACAGGGAATGCTGAATGCAGGTATTTGCACACAGAAGATCATGGATCTTCCAGCGGAGATTAGCTGTTCCCTATTGACTTGCATGAACTAAAGCCATTCATGTAAATGTTGTTGAACACTAAGGGGCAGAAACATGGTTTATGAGAGCAGCAGTTCAGGGTTTGAAGGGACGTTTGGTCTTTTGGCCTTTGCTTTCTCTGTCAAGGGCTGCTTTCCTTTTTTGATTTTAGCCCATGGGTTACAAAAAAAGATGGGAGACCAGGAAGGGTGTGGGGAGCTATGGAGAGAAAAGCCTGGTGGGAATTCATGAACTGATTTCACTCATTCTTTCTTTTTCTGTTGTGCTTTCCTTATTTGTAAGCCTGAGGTTTGGATTGCTTTTTTACTGGCCTCTCACACTAAGCAGAGCTGGCAGGGAAAAAAAAAAAAAAAAAAAAACGAGCAACTGCGGCAGAAAAGTGATTAAAAAGAATAATTAGCATTTGCCCCTGATAAATGAGCAAAGCCATTAATTAGACTGATTTACTCCAGGCTTTTTTTTTTCCCCCCTTCTCCTTTTCCTCTCTGTATTTTTTTTTCCTCTTTATCAAATGGCAGTGCCGTGACTGCCCCTTTGGTACGTTTTCATCAGCTTTTCACCAGTTGTCAGAGCTAACACCCGCCTTTCCTGGAGCCCAAGCAGCCTCTTGTAGCTAATGGATATGGAATGCAGCCAGAGCTGATAGCTGCTAGATCTCTGCTGGCTTACAGGTGTTTCCATCATTACTGGCACATTATCTGCCACTGGGTCCCCTTCCTCCTTCTCCTCTCCTCCCCTTCTCTTTTCTCTGTTTTCCCCCTTCTTTGCAGTGCTCTAGAAGTAATTACAGTTTAAAAAAAAAAAAAGGCAGATTTTTAAGAATTTTAGTTAATGCAACACGATGTCCCGGTGATCAAATCAATTTCTTTTTTGGCACAGTGACAAGCAGTGGTGCTGCTGCTGTCGCCTATTTGAATGTAATTACCAGGATGAAAGGGAGAATTTTAATTAAGACAATTTCCCCCACACACCTTCTTCCCTCCCCTTTATTCAAATCATGAGCTGGGGGCTGTGGTTTTGGGGGATTTTTTTTATATATGGGTTTTTATTGAGAAATATTAGTAATCATCAGGCTGTTGCGTATTATATCACAAGTATGTCCTCCCCCTCTGCTTCCACCCTGATGAGAGCTGGCTAAAGGCAAGGGTCTGTGTGGAATGGGAGAATTTTTATATATTTATGTGTGTGTGTATATATGCACACACACACACATATATGTAGTCTCAAATGGGGGCTTGGCAGTTTACAAGCAACTATGAGTATAAAAGTCCTGTTTCAAATCTGAATGGCACGAATGTGATCACTGACATATGCGCTTTTATGATTAATTATATACATTCCTATAATGCCCAGTGGCCAAATTCTTTATGCGATCTGAGGCATTTGAAGCAGAGGCAGGCCCAAATCACTGCCTGGAAGCCAAACACCACAGAAACATTGCAAAATCTGGGTTTAACCTTCACTCTTCAGGCCTGCCTCTAACTTAAGGAAGTTTTTTGAATTATGATCTGCAAGATAGGTAAGAGAAGGTGCTCCTGAAGTAAAAGGAGGAGGAAGGAGTTGCTGGCAAAGGGCGAATGAGAAGTCAAATGGGAGAAGAACCTGCTGGGGTTGGTTGGAGCTGGTAAGAAGGTGAGGAGAAGGAAAGGGAAGCTAATGTCATGGAGCTTGGAGGTATCTTAAAAAATAAGAGGATTCATTTGAAATGAGCTTTTTTTTTTTATATTCAAGTAATTGCAAATGGATGTTTGTTATGAACCTCTGATATGAGAAATGAATTGGCAAGAGTTCTTGGGAGTAAAAACTGCAGATTAAAGTTAGGGTTTGGCAAAGAGAATATGAGATGCTGAGCTAAAGATTTTGGGGGTAGTTAACCAAATTCTCCAGTCATCCAATCCAGCAAGTCTTTTGATTTTTCTCTCAAGGGGGTTGCATCTTGGAGACTATTTTAACTGGCTCTTCTCTTTGAGGGGTTTGCTATACTGCAATTCTGGCATCTTTCTGCCCCTGAATCCCACCACTGTTTGCAACACTTATACTGTGATCAAGTTCTCTGTTGTTGTTGTTGAGTACTGCAATGCAAAGGGAGCAGCTAGGGAAAAAGCACTGAGAGGAATTTTCTCATTCTTTGTGGGGAGGTGAGGAAACACCTTCCAGGTCCTTCTGAAATTTGCCCATATCTGTTTTCAGTCCCTACCTTGCATCACAAAACCCCTGTGCTCCCAGGCACAGGCAGGGCGTCCTCTGCAGCCTAGCCGTGCAGGTCTGTTAACAATCCAGAGAGGCTACTGCAGGGTAATTAAAGCTGCCTCTTCCCCCAGGGCAGGGAGTACACTTCTTCCACAATATGCTTTTTAACTTGCAGTCTTGGGACTAAGACAGAGCCATTACTGGGTATTGGAATTAGGTCTTCAAAGAGTTGATGTTGGAGGGGGCTATGGAGGGGAAAATTCACTTCCCAGCTGCATTTTTCAGGCATGTCCCATGTTGACTGAAGATAATTTAGACCCATCTTGATGCTGGGTTTCCCCCAAGAAATGCAAGTGTATGTGCAAGTACCTTAGCTTTGAAAACTGTGGCAGGTTTCCTGAGCAGGACTAGTCCCCAGGCTCCCTGCACTTCACCCTCCCTTGCTGGAGAACACTTCAGGCAGGACTTCAAGATTATTGGACAAATGGAAAAACCAGCAGAGCAAGGTAGACAGCTGCCAGAAATGAGGGAAGCAAGCAGTATGGTTGAATTTTTTCACTTGCAAAGAAGCTGTTCAGTGATATTCAGAGGGGTTACATCTCTGTCTCCTGTCTTGCTTGTCATGCCTGCTGCCATGGAGCAGTGGGGCTGATGCATATGGACAGGACTGGTTGAAACAGCCAAAGCAAGGGAACTGGTAGAACTAGGACCTTAGCTGAGTGGCTGCCCCTGTCCTCCACAAAGAAACCATTGCTGCTAGTCAAATCCTGTTGCTTACACCTGTGTTTTCAAGTCTAAAATAGAAAATTTTGGTTTTGGTGTTCATAACCACCCCAGTACATGCTCTTAGGCCACTCTGATTGCGAGGCTGAGAGATTCATGGTACTCAAAAAGCTTTGAGTGAACTTTTATTACCTGGCAGCCAGCATGGGACAGTTACCATAGCTCAGCTGAACTGTGGTAGCTTGCATAGTATCTTGTTGGTGTATCTGAGGCTATAGACCCTGTCCTGAAGAAGCTTGGTTTCGTTTGGCATGACTCAAGTTCAAATTGTAAAAAGCTGAAGAGAAGAAGGAGGCTTGGATTCAGATATCCACTGGTTACCCAAAAAGGTAGGCACAGAACGTTGGTGATGGCAGAAGTGAGGCTTCAGGAGGGATTCAATTATATTGAGAAGGTGACTTTATAAAACAGGGACAGGAAAGCGTGTTCCAAATGAACGATTGGCATAAGCGATGGCACAAAGATGAGGGCAGTGATGTTGGTAGTGAGTGTCAACAGAGCAGTGCAAAAAAGAGAGCAAGGCAGGCACTGGCTGAAGAAGGGTTTGGAGAGTATGGGCAAAGGTGCTTGAGGGCTACTTAGTAGGGAACCGGTGAAGTGACTCAGGTGGAAAGATGAGCTGCGGCAGAGTGTGAGTAACAGGGTTACTAGGTGGAGGAGGTCAGAGGGCTATATGTGAGGAACAAGACCAAAGATAAGTTGCTAGGACAGAGAGAAGGCTATTAAAGGTCTTGGGCCCTGCTGGATCTGTCATAAACATGACAGAGCTACTCGTGGGCTGGCACCGACCACCACAATGGCCAATTGTGTTGGAAGAGGCAATTTATTTTGGATGCAAGCCCTCAAGGATTTGGCGGAGTTTGGATGCGCTGGGTTAGAAAGCAAGGATTGGTATGCACGCCCCAACCACATGCAGATGCAGTAATCCGAATTATTTGTGTGCAGCCCAGGTCCCTGGCTTGCTCAATCCCAGAGTGGAAATTGCGCCTGAGGTTAATGCACTGCAAAGAATGTACGGGAAATGTTTCGCATTTTAAACAAATAAAAATCAGTGCGTATTTTTTTAACGCTTGCTGACCAGTTCTTCACATCCTGTTAGGCTAAATATTTGCACGGTAGTAGTGCAAAGGGGCTGAGCAAGGAACCCGTGTGTTTCGTTTGGGTGGCTGTATATTGTGATCAGCTGCTCTTTCCTCTTCTGTCTGTTTTTCTTAGCAAGGTCAGGACGAGTTTCACAGTCCGAATGGTTCACTGCAATTCTCTACAGGATATCCTCATTTTACTTTAATGGGGAGGAAATTAATGAAACATACAGGCCCTGGGGCTTCGAATACTATACATTAATATTATCCCAACGCATTGTGGTATGTGTGCTCTCTCAGACTAAACTTTACACTGGACAGAGGAAGCTGTGATCAGATTCAGGTGCCTGTGAAACTTAAGTGGTGGGGAGAGGGGGAAAAAAAATAAAGGAAAAGAGAAGCTCGAAGCAGTTTCCTTCCGTTTCTGCCCCTGATCAGTGTGAGAACAGGGATGTTCAAATGGGATCAGGTCAATACAAACCAAACAAACTATCCAAGCTTGTAGGACAGGACTGTTTAACTGTATTTGTGTATCTAGGAACTACATTCCTCTGATTTGCTGATTACCTGCTTTGGAGAATGAAGTCTTCCCATCTTCTGTGGGTGGATCATTAGTGGTCCATAAGACAGTGGCTGCCTTTGCAGAAGGCAGGCTGTGAAAGGATTACAAATCTTCCCACCTTCCTTTTCCCCAAATTAAAAAATAAAGTAAGTGCTTTCAAATGTGTGCAAGCAGGCAAACAATAAAATGTGAGCCTATCAAAGTAATAAAGTTAAATTCAGCTTCAGGGGTTTTTTTAGTGGTAACCAAAAAAAAAAGCTGGCAACACAATAGGAAGTGGGCCTGATTATGCAGCTCATGTACCTTGTGCAAGCCACCTTAAAAGGTAACAATTTTCATGCACCTCCGTGTGCTGGTTGCATCACAACCTGTGACCTAAGGGCTGAGAGCTCCATGCCCTGACACCAGCCTTCTAGTCTGTGAAGCTTCTCGGGAAGATCAAAAAGCTTTGGCCTTTGACTGCAACAGCTTAGACCCAGGGCACTTGGCTGTCATCCTGACTGCTCTTAGTTGCTTAAATATAGTCCCTCTCATGGTAGTTGCCCCTCTGTCTGGTAGGAGGTCGTTAACATTGGGCTATGTTAGGCCCACTACTCAGAAAACTGCTGACAATGAATTCTGTTTTTCCTTTTGGGATTTTTGTTTTGTTTTGTTTTCCCCTTGTGGTGCAGTTTCCTCGTATTACAGCAACTGGCACCATCTTTGCGGCAAAAGGAACCAGGCCCTTCATGTTTTTGGTGGAAGAGTGTGGAGAAGGAGACCTTGTTTGGAGAAATCAGCTGCATCAAGGGAAAATAAGAAATTAAAAGGTCATCATAGTTTTCTATTTTTTTGGGGGGGGAGGGTTACCAGGACTTTTTTTTCTTAGAAATATGCTAAAAAAACAGAAATTTTCAATGAGCTGAAGAAGGAAGTGACTCCCCTTCCCATTCCCAAGCTCCCCATCACTAGCTCTGTCCATTTGATTTTAAATGTTGCTGAACCGCTTGCCTGGTGGAGAAAACCACAACTTGAATATTACCACATTTTGCAAACTGAAGGCTCTGCCTTGGGATACGGGGACAATTTATTAGTGGAAATATCTTTAATTAATTTGTGCACAAGTTCGTGTTTTTCTTTAATTCTTCTCCCCAGGCACTTGACCCATAGTAATGAAATCCGAGAGCCCTTTTCAGAAAATGACTTTCTCAGCATTTTTGTTCCTTTTAAAGTTAAGTGTATCGCATAATGACCATGAAATGTTATCCTTTATTAGGAACACACTTTTCACTGAGAGTCTTCAAATAGACTTTATTACCAAGAACTCTGTGGTAAGCTGCCATCTGCTGCCTTCCAGTCAGACAGGCCTGGCTTTGAACTCTGCATGTGAGTATCTTTGAGGACAAGTACTCTGCTCTGACAGCTCAGTCTGGACTGGCCGTCTCTGGAAGGAGGTGGGTCCCTGTTCATGTGGTTTCATTCTGACCTCAAAGCCTGAGCTGAGGAGAAAACGTAGCTTTGGCCAGGAGTGGCCAACAGCAGGCTGATGGGCACTCGCAGCCCAGCCACACGTGGCTCCAGAAGAATGGCCATCGTGAATTGACACTGGTGTTTGGGGGCCCTACGTGTGACCTGCGCCCATAGGGAGGCTAAGATGCCTCCAAATGTTCCAGTTGGAAACACAGCCCTCTTTGCTAGGCCTGAGTGGGGGCTATGGCCAGGATGGTTCTTGCTGGCCCAAGTCCCTGCCGGTGTAATGTTGAGGTGGCAGTGGCTCAAAGGTTTCCTCTTCTCCAGGCTGCCTCTAGGGAAAGTTACCAAGCTCAGAAAATCAGGACATGTTTTTAGAGTTATTTTGATGGAGGTAATGCTACCAAAGCAGAATGGGGGTTTTGCAGTTTTTTTGCAACTGAGAAAGATTGTGTTTATGTGGGTGAGGGGAGGGGTGCTTAACAACAACAGGTGATGAACTGTTCTGATGTATAATCAATCTGAAATGTATTACCCCCGCCTCCCACATACCTCTTGCCCCATAACTGCCACTCTCAAAGCCTGGCACCTCCTGATGCAACGTTCAGAGTTCTGGTTCAGAGGATAGTGTCACTGCTGACTAGCTCAAAGTGATGTTTCTTAGGAAATTTCTCGTTCAAATGCTATTTGAGTTTTGACCCTGCTGAGCATATGAAAACAGAGAAGACTACAATGCCGGGAATTCACCATGCTGTAACATTACCATGTTGTCCTGAAATGGGCAAAGTGCTGGCCAGAGCTACGTGGAGTCCCCCCTACATCCCCAACTCCAGGTCTGAATTCCTTGTTCTGGGCAGTAACACAGGGTGTTTGCTGTTCCCTTCTGTCTCTGTTCTGTTTGATGCTTGGTCCAAGTAGATTCAAACTCCAGGGGTCGAGGTCGGCTCCCTGGAACCAATTCACATCTTGCCTAAGTAATTCTTCTTATCGCAAAGATACTAATAGTGTTTAGAAACCCCCCATCAACAACAAAGGGCTGTTTCACAAAGGGTCTATCCCTATTGTTTTGAGGTCATCCATCTCCCTGTCCCAAGCCCATTTTCACTCTAATTTGTTTAGACCGCAGAATGGGCGCATGAACAACTCATTTTGTTTTTGTTTTTGATGGGTGACCACAAGAACATTGGCTGCATGTGCTTTTCGTTTGGTTGCAGTTTCACAGCTGTTCCCTTTGAAATAACCCTGTTTTTGCTGGGTTTATTTCTTAGTTGCTCTTACCCAACTTTTCCAACCAGTAAGCGTTCTCCCTCTCCCCACCCGCCTGGCCCTGGTCCTTGCCCTCCCCACCACTACCCTAGGAACCCTTTTGGTTATTTCAGCCTCCGTGATTAAATTGGCCCCCAATTGTTATCAAGAAGATTCAGGAAGGAGGATGAAAAAAGGAAACATAATCTTATCTGAGAATAGAAAATATGATAAGGGCCCCCTATCTGGAGGCTGCAGTGTCCCTCGTGGTGGGACTGCAGCAGTTCCTTTGAAAATAATCACCGACACCATCTTTGCTAAATCACCTTTCACACAGCTCAGGCCTTTGATACAAAAGCCCATGGCAAAATTAGAGCAGGATTGCGTAGACCCCAGAGCAAGCGCATTAATTGCTCAAGAGATCAGAATTAGGGGGCACCCAGCTATAATTGCATAGGAGGAACTTCTGTTATTTTGCAGGGTGGAGGAGGGAGCGGGAAAGGGAGGGATAGTGTGCCTGCATATGTATTTCTGTGTGTCTGGTTACTACCTGTTGTTGGCTACAAGGTATAAAGCATGACGTGAGGTGTTAATTAAACAGCCTTTGTACCTTTTAATCATCTGCATAGGAGGAATTAATGCTGGACCAAATGCAATGTATTAATGATCCTAGGTGCTCAGTTCTTTTAGATAGTCATGGATAAAGCACTAACAGAGCAGTCCTGCGCTGGTTACGTGTAAACAGCAAGACCACACAGGTCGGTCTTGCTTCTAGTACCTTTCCTTTCTTCTGTCTGTTTTCCTGTCAGAGCCTTAGGATTAAACTTTTCTTATTTAATTTCAGCTGAAGTGAATTTTATAGTCTTGTATGCTAATAGACCCTTATTGGGCACGTTGCAAAAAAGCTGACGCATTGCTCCTGAGAACTTGGCAGAATTTTGCCATGAGCATACCTGACCTGAAAGAGTGCTGGCATGATGAGAGGAGGCCTTCAGGCCTGGAGGAGTGAAATATCCTGCAGGGACAGGATTGAGGTGCGTTAAGTGAATGTGTAGAATTATAGGAAGAAGAGATATGGGTCATAAGCTCTACCATTTAAAAAAAAAAATTATCTGTAATCTTTATCTATATAGGCTGAGTTTCTAAGCAATGCCTAGTGATTTAAGGTATGCAGTCTTTGGGTTCGTGGCATGAGATTCCTTTCACAGTGTAGTGTAAAATAGCCCTTTCTAAGCAATGAAGTTATTTTAAAATGACTGAAATGACATACTCAAAAGTGGAAGCTCCCCAAATCCCAGATCTCTTCTGAAAATCTTGCCTTGCTCATTGACTTCCTACATTTGTGATGATCCTGACTTGTATCTTTTTGCAACTGACTCAAATTAAACTGGAAAAATCTTATAAGAATAACCCCATCTTACAGGTGTTTTAGCCATTAGCCATCAACCAGATTACCTGTTTCCAAAATATTTCCAGACAAAACTAAAAGTAGTATGCTAAAAAAAAAAAAGCCAACAACTTCAATAACCAAGCAAACTCCAACCTTTTGTGAGGATCAGGTTAGGAAGTTTGGCTTGGAGCATAGGCAGTGTTGAAATTGTCACATCTTGTGAGATAATTTAAATAAATAATCTAAACAGAATTTGGTAAAGCTTGAAGTGTAACATAGCTCCTTGGAAGCATACTCATCTGTAAATCCACTACAACTACTTTCTCTCATAGTACCTTCGTGTGACACTGCTATGCAAGGGGAAGGGCATTATACCATAGTCATCTGCTATCTCAAGGCAAGATGTTGACTCCAGTACTCCATTGCTATTCTAAGGTTAAAAGTTTGCAAAGTAACACAATTTTAAGTGCTGACCTGGAAGCAAATTACAGCAGTGGGAAATTGGCACAAGATGTGATAAATAACCCTTGTCTTTTTGCTGATCTAGTTTTGAGAGGCTGGCATTTGTGAATGCAGCCCGTTGAAAATTAGTGTTGTAGTGTGTTGGTCTGTAACAGAGCCATGGTCCATGTGGGATAAGGTTGTGGATAACTGGCAGAACCTTCTGGACAATTTTTTCTAGCTACGCAAAATATGCCCTTTAGGTCTTTTTCCTCCAATTCTTCAACTTGACGGTATAAATTATGGGTGGAGGTGCCAGCTTTAACTTTAAATTTCCTGTTGCATGTTGATTTGTGGGATATTCATGCAAAGGAAAAGCGCATTGCTTTGTGGAGCATTCATAGATGGCTAAAGAGTGAATCAGAACATAAACCAATCCATTTTACCATTCATTCATGGATGGGATCCTTTTCTACTGTAGCTGGCTGTGAAAGGCATCTAAACTAGATGCTCAGATTTCCTGGATCCTTGCTGAATGCTCAGATTTGAGACGTTCCATAAGGGGCTAAGCTAAAAACCTAGGTTCATCAAAATGGCTTTGTTTTGTAAGCTTTTTGTAGTTGGGCATAGCCCCTGCTCCAAAGACACTGTGCTCTGATTCACTTGCAGCAGAACAAAGCGAGACATGGACCAGCCAAGGCCAGTTGTCGTTCCAGCCGCAAAGTTAATTGGCATTGCTCTCTGGAGGTATTCCCCCTCTCCGTTTGTGACGGCAGAGTTTTCTGAGGCTGTGCTGTGAAGCATCTCACGGAGCTGATTTGGCTTCAGCAGAAAAAGAAACCCTACCTTTAAAAACGCCACACGTGTTTCTTGTCGAAGTGGATGAGTTCTCCTGTCAGGCTGGTGTCACGCACTGCTGCCACAGCATGGCAAAGGGGATTGCACACTGCAGGGCAGAGATGGTCAGGAGGGAATCCCCTAAGCTGGTATTACTGCTGAACTGGTAACATGAAACCCTCATGTCAGTGAAGGAGGAGAAAACAAGTGTTTGAACAGTTTAAAAACAAAACAAAAAACAAGGGAAAGATGCTTTGATGGAGAGAGTACTTAAAATACCTAAGTCTTCCTTCTTAAACAACAACAAACAAAAATAACTCAGAAGCAATGTTGTTCTTCCTGACCCCAAAGTGGAGAGAGAAGCTGTCTCAGGAAGCTTGCAATATAGAAAGGGGCGAAAGAAAAGAAAAACAACACAGCATCAACAAGTGCACAGTTAGTGAGATTTAAAAATCCTTGTGTGAGTTTTAACAGCAGAAGGGGATGTTAGTGACCATAAGGAAAGAACTTTTCCATGTGATATTTAGCCCAACATACTCTTTTGTGCCACTGGAAGAGGCTGCATGCAGGACTGGAATGTTGCTCCTGTTTGCAGGCCCTTTTTATGGTTGCACCTTTTAAAGAGGAGTTCCCAAGCATTGCTCAATCTGTAACCTTCATATGCTTCCTGTGGAGCGCGCTCTTAAATTATTTTTTATCAAAAAGGCCCAGAAATTTGATAGGGGAGATGAGGAGATGGGCACAACCAGGGAGGATAATAAAGAAGAACTGTCACTTCCCTGGCTGTAGCTTTGTTGGCCCTCCTGCTTTCTGAGATAAAGACACAGCGGCTGGTTTGGGTTCTATATCAAAAGACTGATTTGGCTGCTTGATTATATATGAAATATAGATTTAAAGCTTAACTTATGTTCCCAAAAGCGAATCAATCGCAGGGTAAAGCCTGACACATTTGTTATGATCACTAAGAGCTTTGCTGGGTTTGTTAATGCTCATAGTGGCTGGAGGGGCTTTAAAAAGCTGTTTGGATCCAGTTTACTGAGAATACATTATTTATTAATAACAGCTCAGGGTTGGGAATATTGTTCTTTCTCTATCCTTCCACCCCTGGGTTTTAGTATCCACCTCCAAAGGAAGAGTTACACCAGGCATAATGAGACATGAAAACTTCCAGAGCCACTGTCCAGAAGGGCTGTGATCTAGCTGAGTGCTTAAGTCCTTGTGAAGATGACCTTATTCAAACTCCTGGTTAAATGCTTTGCTGGGTCTGCTGCTTTAGGCTTTGTTCCTGAAAAGCAGAGCATATCAGACCGAGAGAAAAGCTGCCCTAACATGACTAAACTGCTTCTGGTACCTAAGCAAGCTCTCAGAACAACCTGGGGCCATCTGCATGGGTGCTGGAGGAAGAAAAGCTTCTCAGGGTTTGTGGATCTTTGCCATATTCACCTCCCATACAGCACTGACAAGTGTGCAGCCAAAAGGTCAGTGCGACAGTATGAACTTGCCAGGAAACAGTGGTTAGAGCTATCCTGCCTTGGCTGACAGGCCTCTGGGGCTTGTCTTTTCACAAATGACACACATACGCGCACAAATAAAAGCCTGGCAATCTCTCTCTGCAAGAGCCTCGCAGCTTCCAGGGGGAAGGAGTGCAAAGTAATTTGATGCCTTCATTATCTTCATAACATGAACCAATTTGTCAGCAAACTACTGTGCGGCCTGATCCCTGATTGCAGAGAAAACCAGGCTGGGAGAGAGGACTATTATTTGCAACTAGTTTAAGCGTTGTTCTTTTCAGATGAATATAAATATACTGTGTAGAGCTGGCTCATTAGACGCTTATCCATTTGTATTTATGGTTTAATTAAATAACTGCACAGGAGGACCTTGGTTTCTAATCATCATAACAGTAACAGTTTTGCCCTCCTTGTGGCAGTTTCTTTTAGGAGAAGGCTTTGTAGACATGAGTGTATTTAATCTGTCAGCTTCCATTTCCTGGAGGAAAGAAGGAAGTAAAATATTTTAACCCTCATTTTACAGGTGGGGAGACTGAAGGATAAAGAGTTTCGGTAACCAGCTGCAGGTTACCTTGGTTACTGACTCCTTATGAGAAAGCTTAGTTTTCTGCCTGAAATGCAGGGCTATGAAGCTGGTGTAATTAGCTGATTGCTTTTTGCTTCTAAAGTGCTAGTATCCCATGCAAATCTCCATGGAGCCTCAAAAGAGTCTGCTTTTACCTCCCTTCTTGTTTTGTTAACAATTTCAGGCTTAGTCTAGCTTTCCAGTCATCCTGAATCTTACTTTTGGATGAATTCTGTTTGAGTTGCAGATATTGGGAAGAGATTTGTAGTTTGTCATGGCTCTGATTTTAACCTAGAGCAGGAAGGATGTAACTTACTGGATACGATCCCTCCAAACAAACCCCTTCTCAGAATGATCTGAGCTTCTCCCCGTGCTCTGGGAGATAACTGGTGTGGGCTGAATGGCTCGGGCAACGCAGAGTGGGAGGCAGGAGCTACCAGTAGGGCTGGTGTAATGCAGACACAAGATGGATTACGTACCACTGGTAAAGCTGCACCCAAGATGGACAATCCTCTACCTATCTCTAAAGATGGCCCCTAGCCTGGTATTATCTTCTGTTCTGATACGCGTATATGCTGTTGCCTTCAGACCTAGCAGACCCAATAGGTTTCTTCGTCCTATGTTTCCCATAAAAACTACTCCACAGAACATTTGCTTTGAGTTTTTGATGTGGGATGGTCTGTATCATGGCTTTGGAGTGGAGGCCTGGGCTTTGGTGTGAATGTAAAGCCTGACACTTTTAGGTAGAGAGTTAATATAGTCTTTTGGTATCTACCCATCCCTTCTCCTGCTGTGTTAGCTCACCTGCTTGAGCTAGAGTTGGGGCAGAGGACAGATGGGTTATGAGATTTTCTGATTGGCCAAGGGTCTTCAGGCAGGGCTTTAGCTTCTGAAGCTGAATTTTTCTCTCTGAAAAGTCAGGTGAAATCTGAAGAAGCTGCCTGTTGCTCAGAGATGGCAGAGGAAGAGTGCTTTGACATTTTTTTTCTTATTCCTAATCCCTGTGATAGCTGATATTTTGATATTTTTTTTCCTCTTCCATATTTAATGTGGTCCCTTGGAGTACTCAAGCTCCCCCCCCCCCCCCCCCCCACGCTTAACTCAGTTAAATCAGATTCCCCAGTTCCCTGAAATAGAAAATACATGGAGGTTTTCTCTAAAGCGTAGTTTATGCAAATAATTCCCTCTCTGCATTCCTGTGCTAGAGTCAAGCACTGCATATCTGATTGGGCTCTTAATGACTTTTGGGAATCATTTAAATATCTAGCTGACTAGCCCAGTTAATAATCAAAGCTGCAGCGCCTTGAAGCAGGAGTGACTCATGGAACAAGAAGAAAGCTTCTGGTTATTTCTAAGCCCCTCTCCTGCCCCTTCACCAGAGGTACAAACTCTGAAGGGCAAGGCATTATCAGATGTTCCCAGGCAGCGTGCATCCTTTCTGTCTTGCTCCCAATCACATGTTCAGGGGGTGCAAACTGCCAACTCAGTTTCTGAACCTCTGTTGCCTGTTCATCCCATTACAGGGAGATCACTGGAGCTTGCAGGTTAAACAGGTCAGGGCAAATTTAGCATTTGAATTGCAGATCTCATTGCAAGAGGGAGGCGCAACCCTTAAACATTGCTTATGGGCTAATGCTTCGGAGACAACTGTCTTTACTCCTGTGTGCTTAAGTGTGCTCCGACACTGAAAGTACTGTCCTTGAATGAACTGGAAAACAGTAAGCCTTGGGATTTGTACTTGAAATTACTATTCTATTTCAGGGTGTTTTTTGCCAGAGGACTGTTACTCAATTCTTACACTTGTCCCAGTTTTTCAGGTATTTTCAAACCATCTCCCCAAATGAATGAAGTTTCATTAAATTTCTACAATGATCTCTCTCTTTTTTCATTTTCGGTTCTAGAGTGTCATGGATTGTTGTCACCTGCTGTTACTGCTGGCTGTACTACATCCAGACAAAACTGTGCTTTAGTCATAGAAAAATGATTGCTGTACGTTCCCTCTCGCTCCCCAAGACTACTTTCCTGAGCTTTAACGTGATGTTAGGACTACCTTTGGCATCTGTGTGTGTGTCTTGAATGGCAGTATTCACTGAGATATGCTGCTTTTCTGATTTATGAATCAAGTTATATTCCACCAGCGAGAATGAGCGCCTGGGGGAGGAAAAGAGGGCTTTGATCTCACTGTGCTTTTGAAATGTGACTGTAAAATCTGAATTAGATTGTAATCTCTTTGGGGCAGGGGCATCTCTGATTTCATTCTACAGTGGCTAGCATGCTTTGGGTGCCATTTTATCAACAATAGAAGTTGTGTAGTGAGCGATACTCATAAACTGTTTCTATTGACCTTGCAAAGTATGGGCTGTTTCCTTCCCCATCCTTCCTGTAACTAATTATACGTTCTTTCCCCTGCTCCCTGTCTCTTTAGTAGATAGATCTTCTGTGCCTCCCTGACTGTGGGAGGGGTTCTGCTGCCCAGAAATTGCCCGGGTTTGGTGTTCTGTGGTGTAACTCTGGGCTTGCAAGTGAACAGTGGGGGGGAAAAGGAAGGGAAATGACTAGTGCTGAGTGCTGCCTCTGTACTGTGCATTGTGTGGCTCTGTACTATCAAACAGCTGGGAAGTGCTTTGGGACCGCTCCCTGGGAGTGGTTTATCTCAGCCATTGCAGGAAGCAGCTACAGCTCTGGCACAGCACCTACCTCCAGCCCAGCCCCACACCATGAGCAGTATGTTGGCAGTGTGTGGTATGAGAAGGGCAGCATTGCTGTGCTGTGTGGAGCCCGCCAGGCCTGCCCCTCAGCCCTGCACAGCTGTGTGTATCTCGCTGTGTGAACAGCGCTAGCTTTTATGGCTAATCTGTGATACTCAACTATCCATGAATGGCCTTGAGGACCCTCTAGGGCCTCAAGAAACCTTAAAATGGTAAAGGCAGCAGGGGAAAGCATGGGGTGTTCTTGCATCAGAGAAGAGGCCAGCAGACTGCTGGCCCAGCAGTATGCTGCTTTCTGTTGTTCACGGGCTGTCCTTGCCAACAGCTTGATTTCCAGGCATGCTCCTTTTTCTGGTTTGCCTTAAAGGAACTTTATTTCAGAAAAGGACCTGGACATCTGTTGTTCTAGGTGTAGAACACCTTCTTTAATAAGACGAAAAGATCTCACAAGCCCCTGAGCCCTCTCTCTCTGTAGCAAAATTCCAGTTTTTAGAAGGCATCTATGACTTTGCTCAGGAAGTACCTGAGCAATTTAGGATGAAAGTGATCAGCTTCCCTTCTGAGAAATAGGACCTGACAAGAATCCCAGGGAAAGCCCTGCAATGGGACAGCCACATGCAGTAAGTTTCTAGGGTCAGTCACAAATTTTTCCCTTCACTAGTGTGATTGCAGAGGTGCAATTTGTCCTGGGCTGATAGAATTTGCTTTCTCTTGGTTTGAAGTGTTGGAGCAGGTACAGGGAGAGGCTGGGGCTGAGCTGCCCTAAACCTAGAAAATGCTCCTTTGGAATTTCCTCTCCCTTTCCCTCCCTCTCCCCCGTATCTGAAATGTAGATGTTTTGCATGGTAAAGAAGTTAGTGCCTCAAGTCAAAGACTTTCAGTGGAAGGTGCACCCTGAAGCTGTCTTGTCTGCTTCTTTCCAGAACTGTTCTTTACTCAGCTTTTACAGTAACCTCATGTATAACGATTTCACCAAGCTTTTGTTGCCACTGCTACTAAAACACCCTGTTTAATTCACACTCATTGCAATGGAAAACTTGCCATATCATTCTAGGGCAAGTAGGAAGGAGGGATACTCAGGTGTAATTACTCCATTTCCTAAACAGGACCTGTTCAGAGCTACTGACAGAGCTGTCCATGTCCTCCCAAACTGTGTATGTGTATCTGTCTCTTTCTTTTTGAAGTAAATAGTGTTCTTTGACAAACATAATGTGTCTCCCAGAAAACTTGTGCTTCCTTTGGCTCTGCTTTTAATATGAAAGATGGGATTTCTGTTTTTCTGCTCCTAGTGATTGAGACTTGAGGACGGTAGCTTCCTTAAGTCTTCTCAACACTTGAAATTATACAACTTTGTTCTCTTTAGATGTGATCCTAGCATTTGTTGCCCAAAACTCTGGGATAGAGGGCCTCCCCACCCCAGGATGCCCTGCTACGTTGCAGAGGCCGTTTACCTAACGGCAGCCTCTGAAGAAGGAGAACAGGATGTGCTCTCAGACTATTTGAATGGAGCTGGCTGAAAACGTAGTCCTTGTGGAAACTGTTTTGAAGACAGCTATTTTTCCCCTGTGTCATGAGAAGAAGCATTCTGGAGCAGTTTCAAAATGATCACTTATTTTAGGGAAGAAGAATGCGATTCTGAGAGAGAAACAAGGTACCTTTTTTGTGACCCACCAAACTCCTGGTCTTAAAGCTGACACACACTTAGATGAGATCTCCAGCTCAGTTGCCCATAGTTACTTTGCTCTAAAATGGCACATGTTGTGTCTCATTTCACATGGGCTGCTGAGCAGCATCCTAAACACTCACCTAATTCTCTTCAGTCTTTGCCTGCAAAGATACATTAATGGAGGCAGAAATTTCTTGTTTCCCCAGCCAGGATAGAAAAAGGCAAAGGCCTTGTGAAAGGGAAGGAGAGAGCTGAAAAAGAGACTTTGGTGGCAGATGACTGTACAGTGAATCTTATAGCCTCATTTAATGTGAGTCTCTCCAGAGTAGCTGATGGCATATGTGAAATGCAGCAAGTCCTTGAGCTATTGTGTAACTTGGTGGATGCATGCAGCCACTGTTCATAATTAATCTTTTAAGCAACAGTAAAATCAAGTGAGTTTACTGACAGTATCCAAACTGCTGACCTCAATGCATTTTAAAAGTTCGCTGGATACTGAACCTCGAATGACCCAGGGATGGATCTGGAATAATAATTTTCATAATCCTCAAGTCATTATCTTAAGAGGGAACGCATTGTTCTCCTAATTAAGTACATCCACACGCTGTGTGTCTTCCCATGCAAATGCACTGTGCATAAACTAATTAAAAGAAATATACAGCCACAAGGACTTAAACTGTCTTGTATGCAATCTCTTTAAATTATAAGGAGTCTTCCTCCTCCCTCACACACTCTAACAAGGGGTTCGGCACTATATTCAGCAGGGAAAACCACTGAGCAATTTCGGATCAGAATGTGGATTTCCTCAAAATTTATTGGAAAGCCTTTTTTTTTAATGACATTTTTGTGAGGGCCCTGGCTATGTAGAAGACCTTAATTAAGAGTGAGTTATGATCTCTTAATAGGAGACAGTCCCTGCCCTGAAGAGCTTACAGTCTAAACAGACAAGACAGCCAAAAGCTGGAAGAGCCTTGTTTTGCTGTTAAACAGCTCAGGCATAGAAGAGCTGTATGACTTTTTCAAGGTCGTACATGCAGAGTTGGAAATGGGAGCCAGTGCTACTTCAGTGCTGTAAGTACAGGACTCTTTCACCTTGAGTAGTACACCCGAGGACCTAATATGTAGAAACCTATTAGATGCAACAGCTCTGGAGAGCAATTTGGTAGGGAAAACCCCTGGTACTTGGTTAAATGAGAAGCGGCCGTGAGGCTGCTTGATTGTTTTCCGTAGATGTTTCGTGTTCTCTCACTGTCACTTTTAGGTAGAAATAGGATGCGACTATGCCATCTTTTAATGTACACATGTATTACTTTCCTCTACTAAAGGGAAAGGTATGTGACGATGCATACTGAACTGGCAGCTGGTTTGAGTATGCACCTAAGCTCTTCTGAGTTGGAGCTTTTAAACTGAGTCTGAGTGTCTAATTCTGGAGCATCTCACTGTGTTCACTGGTCTGAACGGTCTTCAGTGGGTTTGGTAGTGGAGAGTGTGGCATTTGCAAATCCCACCTGGATGACGATGGACATGTTCTTCAGAAAGGCTGTCAGTGACAGGAAACAACAAGTAGGCCAGCAAAAGGATGGTTACTGAGTGGAATGACCTAAGCAAAAAACATAGACGAAGAAGTTTGTATTTGCACTGAGGTGAACTGGCCCAGGATGGCCATGCTACCTTTGAGAAAGGACACAAAAGCAATCTTTGTGTAACTCAGCTCTTCTGAGATAGGTAGAATACCAGCTAGTAGATGAGATGAGCCGTGTAGCTTACAGCCCCACACAAGCCCTTTCGAGTTCTGTCAAATATCCGTTAGTTGGTTTCTGCAACTTCTGAACAAGTGATATCTGCAATTATTGAGGCAGCATGAGTGCAGATTTTAGAAACAGCTGATCAGTTTGCAAGAATGGATGCACAATGGGATTAGCTCAGGGGGGAATGGCAAGCAAGCCCTCAATGATTCCGGCATGGTTGCTAGCTGGCGCTTCCTTCTGGAATCTGTTATTGCAGAAATGAGTGCAGACTGGATTTGTGGCATGTTCTGAAGTACGCAGCTTTGAGGCTTGTTGGAGACAGGTTACTAGATAGACCTTTGACTTGTTTTGGGTAGGAATTTGCATGTAAATTTTGAGAAGGAACAGAGGGTTCCTTCCTCTCTTCTATAACAGGTAGTTGGAAATGCAAAGTGGAAGATGAATTTCCTTAGGCTAGTCTTGATTGCTGTCTCATTCTTTGCAAATGGCAGGTTTCCTGACAACAACCCTCCCAACAGAGTACTTGTTTAAGTCCGCAAAAGGCAGATAGAAAAGGAGGCTGAAGAAGAGCCTGACTGATGCTGGGAGGCCCCTGCAGCACAGAATCAGCACCAAAGTGAACAGGCAGTTCTCCTCTTATCTGATACAGTCTGGAGAGCAGACAGATAGGACTGCAGTAGTCAGTATGACGGGAATGTGGGGGGTGGACTCTACCAAGAGAAAAGAAACCCTCCCCTCTATGGATGAACCTTCATCTCTGAGATGTTTCCCCCTCTCCAGCCCTCATTCCAGTAAGAGGGAGGATCTTTTCCCCATCTAGCAATGAGATGAAAGACTGCCCCCCATTTGACACTTCATGAGTTGGCTGAACCCTACAAAATGATCTTCATAAAATCCTGATTCCAAAGCATCAAAGCTTTTTCCTGACTGGTAAAAACCCTAAAAATTCCTGGAAGAACTGCCAAAGGGCAATGGGGCTGATTCTGTCAACTGCCTTTGGTTAGAGCTGGGTTTGGTTATTTATGGGGGCCGGGGGAGGCAAGAACTTTCCAGATGAGCGACTGAACCAAATATAACAATGATAAAAATCAATGCAGTTATGTGAAGGGAAAAGAATGCCTGCGCTGAAGGCCTGCATGAAGCACGCACTTCTCTGAGCTGAAATACCCCTCAGCATGGTGCTGCTTGTGGCACCCCACCTCGCACCGTTTCCCCACCTGTTTCAGAGACACCTCTTCTGTGTCTGCTGAAATGTGGCCTTTGCTGGGAGGATTCTGGCTAGGTTTAATGGTACATAACAAGAGACTATGCACTGATTGAGGAGAAAATGATGAGTAAATACCATATCTTCCTGAAACCATGACTGGGGGAGTAACCACATGAATGTTGTGAGGTGCAATCCCACTCCAGTAAGCCTGCAGCAGGGCTGGTCTCTCAGCCCATGAGAGAAGCCAACAGCTGACTAGCAGCATGCTTTTGTCTTCTCAGAAAGGCAGCAGTATTTTAGTGTCCAGGTCATGCTCGGACTCCAAGGAAAAAATGTCCCTTGCTGAAACGCTAATATCGTTCACTGAAGCAGATATGTCTCTTGTCAAATATTAGCTCAAACAGAATCGGCGCATGAGGGATGGAGGCTGGAAGATAAGGTACCAAATAGGTTGTATGGAAGCTCTTGAATAAAACACAAGATGTAAAGATGAACATTTCCTGGCTGAAAAGCCTGAAGAAATCTACTTCTGTGATGTGATGGTATGAAGGGACTGAGTGGGCAGAGGGACAGCTTTCAAAATCCCTTAGCTAATCCTGAAGTGTTATTCCTTATCCCTTGTAGGGAGCTGTTATGAGCCAGAGCAAAAAGCTCTGTCCCTTCTCCAAAGGATTTGCAGTCTAAGAGCACAAGAGAAGAGAGAGCATAAGAGAGGGCAGAGCACATGGGGCTGGGACTGATCATTAGGCCTTTATATGCATCCCAGAATAGAGGAGCAGGATTTAGTAATTCCTTTAAGAAGGAAGCTGCTTGCCATCTACTTTGTGAGGAAGCATGCTGAGCATCTAAGGTAAGTGGGAAGATGGCTAGGAATCAGGACTGAGTGGGAAAGATGAAATATCTGGTGAGAAGGGATGTTTGCTGGATGGGGTTGGAGATGGTGACTGCAGCCTGCCTTTGGCTGAGTGCATGTTTGGGTTTCCTGTATTAATGCAGTTTTGGATGCCTACAACAGGTTGTTAATAGCCACACAATTAGCTAGTCCAATATCGTCATCTTTCTGTTGTTGGTTTATTGGTTTATTTTTTAGATATCCTTTGGTGAGAAGCCTTCAGTACTGTCACCGAAAGAATATGGAAAGTATAAATTCTCACTTGGACAATTGCATTTTACCATTGAGTCTTCTTGTACTTCTTTCAGCCAGACATCTTCTATTCACACTTCTTAGCCTCACCTGCTGAGCAGGATGTATTTACACCCTTGGAAAGGTGGTGAGGTTCAGCCTGCTGAGGCTGCTGTTCACCACTGTGCAGCAAATTCCAGCTCTAGGTAAGTCTAATGAAACTGGGGGAATGTCTTCCCCAGCAGA
Source organism: Struthio camelus (assembly GCF_040807025.1). Classification (NCBI taxonomy): domain Eukaryota; kingdom Metazoa; phylum Chordata; class Aves; order Struthioniformes; family Struthionidae; genus Struthio; species Struthio camelus. The sequence goes on along the minus strand of NC_090955.1, from coordinate 7,242,479 downwards.
CAAAGTCTTACCCAGCTGGGTTTCTTTGTTCCTGTCAGGTTCTGTGTCTGCATTTGTGGTCCCACTGCCAGGTTGGTTGCCTTTCACCAGCCTGCTGTCTTGTGGAATTTCAGCCCTGGCCATAGCCATCAGCTGTGGAGTTAGCTAAGCTTCTTTCTCCCCTCTCTGCTCATTACTCCCAGGTGGACCCTGCTTGCAGCACTTGAACAATTAGGCAGAGAGATGGCTGATCTGAGGTGAGTGATCTGTTCACTGGTGAGATGGCAGGACCCTTGTTTCTTGTTAAAGGCACCCTGAGATAAGAGCTGCTATTGAAGTTTTAAGGTGTTTTTATCATGGGCCTTTCCTTGAAATGACAGTGTTTATCCACACTTTCTCCAGTGTATTGATGAAACCAGAGAATTTTCTCCCACTGTCTCCTGTCTCTGGAAAGCCCCTAGACAAAAGAATTTTTCAGACACATCATTTCCTTTTGTGAATCAAACTCTAACCCCTTAATGCTCAGCAAATAATTTGTTCCAAAGGGACCGTGTTGTATGTGATCGTAATTACATTTGGTTTTTAATAATCATAAACACTCTTGTTTTCTAAGAACCAGCAAACTGATTTCCAAATCATTTAATTTGAATGGCATGTTTTGTGTCTGTGTAGCATCTTTTCCCCCCATACGCGCTTCTAAAGAAAAACAAACAATGTATTAAAATAAAAAAAAAAGCAAGTGTGTGGGGGGAAAAACCTTGGAGAACTTTAAAAGACTCTAAACCTGAAAAGGGAGGGTGGGATCAGCTAATTTGTCCCTCTTTTGTGTGGTTTATTAAGCCTTTTGTTCTGGAACGCATGGGTTCAGTGGGAAAGCAGTTTTTGATATATAATGTATTTACTTTTGCTAATTAATTAAAGCAGTATTCATATGAAAATGCCGACTGATAATGGCTTTCACAGCAACAACTGTGTTTTTTAAAGTAGCAACTTTTAATTACAAATTGACTGGCAGAAATATATAAACCCAAATATTGTTCCACTGATTTCCTTTTAACTGTGTTACTCTTGCTTGATTTATCGGATTAGGGCTTTTCACACATAGTGCGTAGAAGATATTGTTTTTAATGAGAAATTAAAAGATTACCAACAATACCCATAAACCATTAAAAACACAAACTCTAGATGAATGGTAATTAGACAGAATGATTTGAGGCTGATAAATTGAAAGCAATTACTGTATTTGTTTGGGATTCTGAAGATAGCTCTGTGTGTGTTCCAGAATGCATTGAAGGGTTCAGATTTGGTGCCGGATTGTGTGCGGGGATACCTGCACTGCTTCAAGTGTCCAGGGTACCAGTAGAGTGCTGGTGGAGAAGAGGCTGCCAGAGCTCCTCTGGGCTTTGAAAAGGGGGAGAGATGAGGAGCTATACGAAGGGTTTTTTTGTTGAGGGGGCTGAATGGGTGTATATCAGAGCAGGGCTTTCTTCGATCAAACCTTTTTTGTTTGTTTGTTTGTTTGTTTCATCATTATTTTTGACATAACAAAAGGGAAATGTAAGGGAAAACTAGAGAAGATAAAAGGGGAAGGAGCACTGAGGAGAAGTGAAAGTTTCTCATCTGTGTTGTGATTTATCTGTAGTGCATCTTCTGCTTCAGTAGTCCAGAGTCAATCAGCCTGCATGAGATGCTCTCTTGTAGGAGATCAGTAGGAGGTTTTATTTGATAGTGTTAGACTGTAACCTCAGCGAGAGCGTCCTCGTTCTGATCTTTCTCTTATTCTTGGCAATGCAAATGTTTCAGGATGCTCTTTCAGCAAAAGGGAGCACAGTCATGTGGAGATACCTTTTGATGTTGTGTTCCTTGTACCCTTGTACTCGGGTCTAGAACAGAGCTTACCATGATTTTCCATCTCAGAAGAACACCTTAAGAAAAGAAAAATAGTAAAAATCAAGTAATGTCCTAAATCAGGATGGAAATGGTTGGTTCTTCTCAAAAATCTTAAAAGAAAAACACCCTAAAAACCTAAAGCCCCGTACAAATTATGATCTGATCAATTGAAACATCTCATTTCAAACTTTACCTTTTTTATTCTGAACTCTTTTCCAAGTGTAAATTAAACAGGAATGGAAAGTCGTTACAAACAAAAACCTGAAACCTTTTTCCAGTTTTCCCCCAAGCCAAGATATTCCTCAGAATCAGCCCTTTCTTACACAATGTTTTTTGCTTGTGATAATTTGGCATTTCTGATGGGGGGGGAGGTTGTTTTTTTCATGAAAGAAATTCTTGATATGGAATATACTGCAAGTGGAACTCCCTTCTTCTCTACCATCAGCTTATCTCTCTATTCCAATCCCTTCTTTAGATGTATTTCTTTCATGACGCTTTTCAGTGCTTATCCGTTATAAAAAGGAATGCATTGTTTAACAAGGCAAGAGCAAGAGAATAGTATGTGCCCTTCACGTTTAGCCATCAGCTGCTGGTATCTAATTCAGGGAACCAATTTTCAAAAGAGCTCAAGCTCTTGAAAGCACTTAACAGAGTGGATGCGGGTGGGTGCTGAGCTCTTTTGAAAACTTGGCCATCGAATTCCTGGTGGAAACTGTTGGACTGAGCCACAATTCTTTGAAGCCTTGCCTTGAAAAATGGTGTTCTGAATGGAAACTCTATGGCTTGTCAAATTTAGGGGCCAATTCTTTCAACTGCTGACTGCCCAGCACACTGGAATCTAGCAGATGTACTGAAGCTTAAGTTTCCTGGAGCAGGAGTCATGTTTCCCTTCAGTTTTGGGCTTTCTGCCGTGGCTTCATCCCTGTGCAGTGCAGAGATGTTCAGTTCATGGCAACTCTCATGATGAGATTTGTTATGGCTCTCCTCCATCCCAGTGGAGTCATGGTTGATTGCAGAGGAAAGTAGTTGTGTCAGTGAAGAGTATCTTGCTTCCAGGGATGAACTGGACAGGTACTGCTTTGGTCCGGTGGGCTCACTCTGGGGAACATTTGCTGGTTTGTTGTGGCTGCTGTAAAGTAGTGTCTTGGGCATTTCGTGAAGTATTTTTAATTCCTTATAGTGAATTCAGCCGTCAAATTAACAAATAAGGTTCCTGGTGGAGCCACCTGGGACCTATTGCAAAGGCTGGACGCCAATAAAATCCAGTTGCATGTTGCAAAAGGGAAAAGACCAATAAGGAAACAATAACAGAAAAGCTCCATTAAAAAGGCATATGGATACAATGTTGCTGGCCCAGTTAATGAACCTGTTATATTCAGTAGTGCAATAAAATCCAAAGTAATTGCAAATGAAACTTAATGCCTTGTAAAAGAGTTCAGCTCCTTTCTTCCATGGCTACAGCTTTTTGAAATAAAGACCTGATCCAGCAGGAGGTGTATGTGTGCTACACAGCTTAAATACTGTTTTGGGAAACATCTGATTAGCTGTGGACAACGTTGAGATTGTTTCAAATGTTTCAGCTGTTTTGGCCAGCTTAGCCTGCTGCAGGAGAATGTGGAACAGGGCAGTGCCTGGAGAATTTGACCTAGACACTGTGCACGTGGGATCCTGCCATATTTTGGTGTTCCTTGCAGGCTCAGGACTCCCTTCAGACAAGTGTCACCAGGAATCTATTAAGATGATGACTACTTTTCCACTTGTTCTCAAAGTCTTACCTCCCTCCAATCATGCTGACTAGACTGGTGGGCTCTAAAATTCTGGGAGAAGTGTGGTAGATGAGTCTTTCTAATGTGCCTAATTGCATACTCTTTCTGGGCAAAACAATGACATCTTTATGGCCATGAAATTACTACCTGCTTCAGACAAACTCCATTCATTCAAGGAAAACAAAAGAACCACCTCATGATTTGGCTTTCTGTTACAGACTTTGGATAGTAACAGTTTCTTTAAGACATAGGATTAAATCTTGAAGCTTGGTTGCACTTGGTTTCCAAATCAAACTTCCTTTATGTGAATAAGAAATATATAGAAATCAGCGATTTGCAGCACCACTATTTTCTGGTAGGCTAGTGATGTCTTTTGGTTGTTTAATACTCAGTCTCTAGGAGTTAAACTACTTGAGAACTTTAGCTTCATCTTAAAAGCATATTTTTAGTCCTTTTATTTTTGTGAACTCCCTTCCCTACATAATTTGAAAATGTGACTTGGTTATACCTGAAAGACTCAGAATCCAGCAGGTAGAGAAATATACCCAAAGCTAATTGTTATTAAAAAGACCCTCCCCCCTAAACTGATGGTATATGAATTCCTGGGTTTTCATTGCAGATTTTGGGCCAGGGGAACTGAAGATAGGTAAGAGCCTGGCTTGCATTAGTTTAGAAGCTGGAACCTGGCAGTTTGCTTGAAAATGGCCTGAGCATATTGAGCCGATGAATGACCACCTGCATCATGGGATGAGCAAAAACAGAGTGAATACTACAGAGGGAAATACTAGTCCTCAGAGACAAATCCTTTCTAGTTCCACCCATAAACCCCCCCTTTTCAGGAGATCTCTATCAGTCCTGTAAAGGTGATACCCCCCCCCCCCCACACTCCTCCTTACTAATAAGGTTTTCGTTTAATTTGCAGTGCTTTGTTTCCCCACATGAATTGGCTGTAGTTGGTAGATAGAGCTGGGAATGCTCCTTTCAAGTTCAAATGGTGGTTCTAGCTACATTCCTTAGTTAAAAATGCACAGTGTCCTTCTTTCCTGGCATGTGCTAACAGAAGTCATGAGGTGCTCCCTGAGAAATAGCCTGCACTTTCTTTATTGTTGTTCCTTCCTTCCTTCCTACTATTGCAGGAGTTGGGCATCCGGTTAGTCCATGAACTGACAGTGTCTCCATTTTGGCAGTTAGTATCATCTCAATTTTTTTTTTTTTAATTGAGCCTTGGCATGTTACAAGATTTATCTTGATTCTGTGTAGTTGACAAATTTCTGAAATTCAAGCAAGGTTTCTAGAAAGTTCCTTCCCCTCTTTGAAAGGAAGCAACCTCCTGCAAACTCTCCAGCCCAGTTCTCTCCTTACAGGGTTAGGGCTGGACTCCTGGCCCTTATTAGTTTTCTGTGTCACCATGGTGTTGACCTGTCTTTTGCCAAATTTCTTGTTGAAATTGGTCCAACTCTTTGTGCTCACAGCCACCCACATATATGAATTCCTCAGCGTCATAAGTTGGTTAAGATCCATGTAAGCCGTGGCATCCGTGTCTTCCCCCCTCCTGTGCATCCCCTCCCCCAATGAAGTGCAGCGTTGCGAATAGAGACAAACAGAAAATATATACAAAGTGGGGAGCCTTAGTCCTATGAAACTGAGAGATGACAGCAGCAAAGACATAGTCTCGTGGAAGGGTATTAGTTTTCGGTAATTGAAAACAAGACCGTCCCTTAAAGCTGGATGCTAAGTTTGCTGAAGTCAGTGGAGAGTATTGATTCCAGTGAACTCTGCATCAGTCCCTTTGAAAGGATATGCTGCTAATCAAATGGATACAGTTGTGGCTAATTACTCATATATTGGCAACTGGATAGTCTAGGGGCCAAAAATAGGGCTCATCATCTGCACAGGCCCCTAAATAAGAATTCAGGTTTTTCAAAATCCTTCATTAGGAAGCGGACAGGGCTTTTACTCAAGAGGGTATTGAGGTAGGTCAGTGGACGTTATGTGCTGATTAAATGAGAACACCATATATTTTCAAATCTGGTTCCAGCTGTAGGTGTTGAATGCTTGAAAGTCTAGCTTGGAGCAGATTTTAAAGACTGCCTCCTCTTCCATTTCAAAGTTGACTTTTGCAGGCTGGTGTGTTCCTTCAGCTGCTTTTGATAGCACTGAAATGGCACAACACTTTTTAGGACCATACATATAGATAGTCAAAGACTTTACAGGGATCATTGTTAAGAAATTAAAAAAAAAAGAAAGGATCTGGACGTTTAGATCAAGGATACGAACACTTGAGTTCAATTTGGAAAGTGCAGGCCAGCCAGGAATTTCAGATCTAGATCTTGATTTGAAGTCTGAAACCCTAGCAAAGTTGGGGTATATGATCCCAAGCCTGGGGTTGTCTAAACATGGAAATCACTCAGCACTTGAGTCAGCAAAAATGAATGTAAAGGCACAGAATAAATGCAGTGGTCATGGGTAGCTAATCTTCCCACCCAGCAGCTCTGCTGCTGTTCTCAGGACGCAGCCATTATCATCTAAAATATTACCTGTCCCATTGCAGCTTGGATTTGGTCTCCTTGCCTGTGGATTAGATGCAAGGAATATAAAACAAAATACATGCACGAAACCCATGTGTTTCCTTTGCAAAATCAGGCTGTGCACATAGCTAATTCTTTTCGTGTTAATCTACACTTACAACCTGATAACAAGCTAGAGCTTTCTTCTAACCAGGCTTGATTAAATTTGGAAGATTTCTTCCCAACAGGAGAACCCTTTCTGCTTTCATGCAGTAAACATGATTTTGTGCTTTCCGTATTTCCCTTTTTTATTTTTATTTCAGGAATTCTTTATTTTTATTATTATTATTATGAGTAAGCTAGTTCTAAATCAATTTCAACAGCTGGAATTAATTTTCCTGTTACTGACTCTTCACTTGGGCCTGTCACAGAGCGGGAGGCTTTCTATTAGCATAAACATAACTGAAAGCTCTGGAATTTGCATTAATGTACTTTTAACAAGTTGACAGTCTTTTGGCACACGCTCCTGAGATCTGAGAAGCAAGGGAAAAAAAGACTGTATTATACCTTACACTGGCTGGATTGTAAGAAGCTGTCAGGTAAAACCTCAGGTTTCTTTTCCTAGTATAAAAATATGGGACAAAATATCCACTCATAAGCAGGTGCATATATCTGACAGTTTTGCAAAGTCCTTACTGCTTGCCTCCTAGCTTCTGAAAGAACATGCTCGCAACTCAGGAGTGAGCCGTTTTATTGTTATTTAACGGATGTGGAACTCGCACAAGGGCTGGAGGTGCTGAGGTGCAAAATATTTTACAAAGTTTTTAAAATGTCTGAGGAAACATATTTCAGTGAGAAGGCTACAGGCCTTTGAAAAGTGATTCACGCCCTGCTAAATGAGTCAGAAGATGCACATAGAATAAGGAGCTAGTCCTGCAAGTCCATGCGGTAAGAATTTCAAGAGGGCTCAACTTGGCAGTTTTGCCCCCAGATTCCAAAATTGTGAGTGAAGACCCAAAGACTGAGACAATGATTTTATAAATCTCTATTTAAGCCAAATAGTTAAAACGAGGGTCTTTATTTCCAGCTCTCAAGTGAATTGTGGTTTGAACCTTCCTTCCTTAGCCTCAAGGTCCAGAACTCAATTGCTGGTTAAACAGAGGCTGAAATTCCCACCAAAAGGCATGGCTTGTAGCAGCAAAGCCTTAATGGAAGGTGAACATTAGGAGAACTGGTGACAGTGACATATGATCAAACTCTGCTGGCTTTGCAGTTACTGCGTCGAAGTAGCTGGGCTACTGCTGCGTTAGTGTGGCAACCAACATGCTTGTCTGTGTACTGCTATTTCCTTGCAGAGGTGACTCTGTAAATGGGCTCTGTCAAGGCTAGAAGCTAAGAGTTAATTGAGCCCCTACACTGCCAGCATCAGCTATACAGATAGCAAGCTTTGAGTAGCTCTGGATCCCTCAGTTATGTATTTTGCCTGTGTATCGGTGGGCTTGATGTGTATATTTAAAGAATGAAATACGTTTTCAACAATTACTTAGGTTAAAGGTGGTAAAGTATTTGTGGAAAGTGTACAAGTCGATATCAAATTTATATATATGGACAGAGAGAGGAAGAGAGAAATATATGCATATAAATGTATGCCACATTATTCCCAGTTATGGTAGAAAAGTAGGCAGGAGAATATACTTGGATTGCAGATCAGACATATCAGTTGCCATGGGTATAAAAGGAATACAGAGAATTGAGGGAATCCTTTAAACTACAGGATTTTTTTAATTGAGTTCTTATTTGACTGTTTATTTAGGCCCTACATTAAGACAAAAATGTGTGTTTAGGCATCTCCTCCTGCTCGATTCAGAGCAACTATTAAAACTCATTTCCGCAGAGATATTGCTAATGTTGGCTCCAGAACAGAGAGGAAAGAGCCTCTCTGCTTAGTGGGACTAAGCCCGCGCTGCGGACAGGGGCTTAGAGAAAGCTGAACAGCTCCTATAGCTTGGCATATGGGGGCCGTGTTTGCACTTACGTGGTCAAACAGCTGCCTGTAGTTTCTGAAGGCTGGAGTGTTTCTCTGCTTCAAGTATAGTTCCTGTCATGGTTTGCCTCTTGAGCTTAGAGAGACTAAAATGGTACCCATGTGGTCTGGAAACTGTGACACAACCTCCTGACTAGCCCTGGAGTGATGTGACAGTTATGACCCTGCTGATAGCCAGTAATATGGTAATAGAGTGCTTGGAAGAGTCACTGAAAGGTGTGTTAGTTAAGAGGTGAAACCTGACTGAATTCCTCTGTCAACTCAGGACAGCATGGATCCTTCTGCCACTCCTCTTCCTGCTTCTTTGCTCCTGAATCACACTGTCAATCATTCTGGAGAGAATTTTTCCTCTGAAGGCTGCTATTCCAGTGTCGGTCACTACTGTGAAACTCACTGGGGCTGTTGTTTGTTGTTTATATGAAGGAAGAACTCAGCAGCTGTGGAAGAGCAGTATCCCCTCTGTCCACTTCACACCCTTGTTCCCTTTCTATTTTTTCCCTTTCCCAGGTAGTACGAGCTCATATCTGTCCCCAGGGGATCGTAGCTGAGAATAGAGGTAGTCTGTCCAGAGCTGCTTGGCTTGGTTGCCTGCTGTACTCTGTTTTGATTGATGAGGTACAAGATGCACTTGAGGTACATCTGCACAGCTGTGACCAAATCACCCATAGGCTTTCCTGAGCTAGCTTTGAATCTAGCTCCAGTTCATCTGCCTGTGTGGTTCTGGCTGTGCAGAGCTCCATGCAGGCTCCTCATCCAGCCAACAACCACGCATTTGTGTATAGGCAACATCAGACTAGATGGTTTAGAGCTACCTCAGAGATGTCTTGGTGAGGTGTAGTCACTGGTCTGCTGACTGGTGCATTGGGCCCGATCCATGGAGTGAGGAACAGGATATTTCCTCACTCCAGCTTCCAGACCCTATGTTCATTAAGCCAAGAAGCCTTCTAGGAGGCTTATCTCCTTCTCCTTACGGCACTTCAACACCCCCCTGGAAGAGACCAGCTCTATTTGTACAGGCAGTACATTGGGCAGAGAATGGGCCGCAAAGGCCTGAAAGTTTTGCTCGTCTGACAACTGCATATCCTTTTTGATAAAAAAGGAGACGTTTCTCCCCTTTCACGAAAAAGAGATTTCTCTCTGCTTGCCTGGCCAATCTTTTCAATCGCATGAGCCCAGAAATTGCCCCAAATGTAGGAGTGAGTAAAAGGATAACTAACGTAAGAAGGAAGGCTCAGCAACTGTGCTTGTGGAAAGTGAGGCAAACCAAAGCCCAAGGCCTAGCTGCCTACCTTAGCATCGACTTCGCCAGTGCCAATGTGGGTATTGTGTGAGCAAACATTTACGGTTTTGGGCCTCTAGTCAGGATGTGTGTGTCTCTGAGCAGTGGGCAAAGGCTGTGGGCTGGGAGAGCTTTGCAGTGATGGGAAGAGGAGTGTGGGAGGGGAAAAGGGAAGGGTAGTTTGGTTTAGAGATACTGTCCACAGCGCTGATTCACAGTGCTAATCGGATCTTGGTGGCGTTTTTCCTCTGGTATCTGCTCTGGGCGTCTGTCACTGTTTTTGAGAATTTATCTTTCTCATCAGAGCTTGGGTTGTGTGTTTTTTTTCCCCTCTCTCTTCATTCAATGCCTGAAAGAGGAAAACATTTAAAAACAAAATGTCCTTTTCTCAGAGCTCTGTTCAGTAGGCCTGGGCCATGGTAAAGTTAGTTCTTGTGCAGATTGCCGAGGAAGTTGGGTGCCCTGTGGACAGCAGCCAGCCAGAACTACCTACAGACTTTACTTAATTTTTACTTTGTTGATAGGAGTGTTTAGTTACAGGCCCCCCATTCTCAAAACAGTACTTTGGGGGCCTGCAAATGATTCCTTTTTCTTCTGCAGCAAAGGTTGCTATATGGTCATTTTTTTTGTTGAAAAACTCACTATGGCAGAAATCCTGGGGGTGAGGGTCTGGGGCCTTTCCTTAAGTCTCCCTGTTGTGGACAAGCTCGAGAGAAATGGCAAATTGTGATTTAAAGTGGCAGTCTTACTGTGCAGCAATTAGGAGAGTCTTTGTCTTGCCTAGTGGGTCTACATCCATGTTCCCCCACAAGAAAAACCTGATGAAATATAGTTCTGAGGAGTTTTTATCAGAGCTCACTTTCTGACACTGTTGGAAGTGTGTGTTTGAGCAACTGTCATGGAGCTCCAGTCTGTCCCTTGCAATCTGACCTGCTTGAACTGAGGTGAACCCCTGAGCTAAGTGGAGCTTGACTCAGTCGTATAACCAGTGTGCCCAACCTCCAGACTCTGCAGCAGGGAAAAAGGGGTTCAAGTATTAGTAGTTATCTGTCAGCTGAAACCGCCACTCCAACCCCTGCTGTATCCATTAAGTTCAGCACAGCATTAGAGGGGAGCTGTTTGGGGAATGTCTGATAGAAGACGTTAGCTGTGTAAAGCTTCATTGGTGAGACCTGTCTGTAAACATCATCTGTTGTTAATTCAGCCTCGCGTTCTTCCAAACAGACGTTTCTGTGTTTGTTATTTGTGTTTTCTGGAGGAGAAATTTTTAAATATGGAAATGGAGCTATTAGAACAATTGCTTAGCATTGATTTCGTATTATTATGGAACATATGTATTACAGAAGTGCCTAGAGACCCTAGATTATAGTAGGGCTTTACCGAGCAAGACATGGAATATGCCTAGGGGAGATATGCCTTGCTGCAAATAGCTTAAGACAGTCATAGCCAAGGCAGACAGTTGGGGAGAGGGAGAGCAAGCAAAGGGGTAAAGTGACTTGCTCAGGGTTGTGTGCTGGAAGGTAGGATCAGAGCTGGGCTATAACACAGGTCTTCTGACTTTGCTGAGTCCTTAAATATTGCTGTCTCCCCAAGCTTCCACAGGCAAATGAAAAAATGGGAGTAACAGTGTAACCCTCAGAAAACAAGTGATAATATTGCTATGACTTTGTCTCTGCAGTGTTTTTACCTTCCTTCTCGGGGCATGTCTAGCCTTAGACCTCGAGCTTTTCATGGGAGGGGTGCTGGTTTTCTGGTGAATAAAGCATGATGTTAATTTTAAGCTTTTTTCTGCATAGAAAGTGCTAGAGACAATAAGAAAGAAATGCTCCTGTCATTTATTTAAATGAGCTCTGAATTCAAAGAATGTTCTCAAAAGTGTATGTATTGGTTTATAGGTCTGTAGAATTCAGGATATTTGCTTGGCTAAATTCAAGGACTTGGGATGAGGTGATGCAAGGAAATCAAATGTAATTGCAATTAGAGGTACAGGCTGGCCTGTTTTAGGATTTGGATGTGAGAGAGAATCAGTGTATTCCATCACTGGCGTTGATGTTTTGTACATTTGCATTTCAACCTTCCTGGACCTGGAGGTCAGGAGATCAACTGGTGGGTAGGGCCATCACAACTGCCTCCCAGCCAGAGCTGGTGTGGGACCTAACCCATTTTTTGCAGATAGGGTCCAAACTGAACAGTCACATCATTATTTCTTGACGCCCAAAATGCAGAAGTGCCAGTTGGCAAGTGTGAAAGCTATCTGTGTCCTAGTATCATGGGGTGATTTTTGATAGCTCTGTTCTTGTTGAGTAACACCTTAACCTAGGAAGGCTCATGCCTGTTTCCCAAGACCTTTAGTAGCCTGGTCTTTGAGTGTCTTTTCTTTGAGCTTTTGTCCTGTGTGAACTATTGTTGTCATTAAACGTAATCCTTCCTACTCGATGGTGGCTCGTGTCTTATATTCCAGAATCAAGCATTTCTGTACTTGTCCTTTCTGTCCATTAGTGAAGTATTTCCAGCAGCATTCAGATTAAGCCAAACTCTGCTCCTACTGAAATCTAAAGGTGCTATGCTTGTGACTTCAGTGGGAGCTATTAGACTTGGTGCTTTTCGTAATCACATGCCTTGTAACTGTGCAAGTGGAGCAGGCAGGGAAGGGGGTCAACAGATCTGCCATGTTTCATGGCAGGAGCAGTATTTTGGAGAGCTATGGGGAAAACTGTGTCATGAAAGGCAATATTTCTGCGATATGTTAAGTTACCTTGTATAGGAACATTGTGGTGGCTGTAGGACATGGCGAACAATACAACTGGAAGAAGTCAATGGGGATATATGGGGGCGTTTATTCCAGAGAAGAGCTTACACATTGCTTTCTGCCTGGCCCATAATATGACTCATTTCTCTGATTAAAATTTTTTTAGTCCTTCAGACCATATTGATTTTTCTCTTAATGCTGCTGTATCCTCTCTCTTGAATACGTTGTCTGTAACTAATTCCCGTCGCTCTTAAAGCTGCACCATGCAAGGACAGGAATAGTTATGTGCAATGCACGGGGGCATGTGCCAAGTCCATATTTTCTGGAACCAACAGTAGGCCACAGCCAAGAGCCCCTTTTCCATCTCAGGGTGCACACCTCACTGATGGAGCCCAGCACACAGGTGGCAGGACCCTAAGTTGAGCTTTGAACCTGTGGGAAAGGCTGTGCAGGGGAACTGAATGGGAGCTCAGGTTAATCTGGCTGCGTTGAAAGCTGTCCATAGTGTCTGTTTCATTGTGATTGCCCCAAACTTCAGAACCTTCCTGTGATACTGGGTTGGCCATTTGTTATGGTTATCACAACGGTAAAATTGTCATTGGTAAAAACATCCCATTGTCCAGAAATGCAAGACAATAGCATCGGCAAAGAGGGCCCATCCTCCACACCCTTCTTCCCCTCGCGACCCCTCCACACTCAGGAAGTGGCAAGGCTGTACTGTGTGGCCAAAAACAAGACAGCAAAACTCTAGTGAAAAAGGGAGCTAGAGCTGATCGGTAAGCCAGGCATGGGCGCTGAACATCTCTCTAGAGATAAGTCTCTGACGCTTGATTCTTTTCAGTCCTTTTGGAGACTGTGATAAGGAGACGGCAGTTGCTTTGTCAGAGTTGCTTATGCTTTTTTGTGCAGTGTGTTCAGTCACTGAACTTGTTCAGATAAGACAAACATCTAAACTCCATTTCCGGAGACACATACCAGTCTTTGTACTCAGGCAATGGTTATTACCAGAGATGAGCTACTGGAGACAGAAATGATGTTGAAAGACTGTGAGAAGGACTTTTCATTGTAGCTTGTGGTTCTATAACTCCTCCTTTATACCTCCTGAGCTCCAAAACTGGAGTTCTGACTTTCCAAGTGGCCCGGTGCAGGGGTTTATTTGGTAAAGGTGACCATAAGCATCCTGCTGGGAGCAGCAGGAGGTGAAGTATTTCCGAAAAACTAACCAAACTTCTGGGTGCTGTAGGCTTACCAAAGCTTGGCTCTCCCAAAGTCCAGTTGCATCCAGACTGGTGTGTATCCAGATCACAGGATTTGCAAGTCCTCAGCTGTCAGAAGAAAACTTCTTATAGTTAGTGAGTGCTTCACTCACTGCTGAAAGGTAGCCACATGAGAATAGAAACGTGATTGATTAAAGCGAACAATGTCTGGACACAATTGTTCAAGATAGACAGTGAAGGAAAATAATGTAGCCAACTGGAAATCCACAGAGAATTTAGTAAGGTGTCAGGAAGTGATAAATGCTTGAGTTAGAAATCAGTCAAGCAGTTACTTAGAACCCCTGCTGCAAAAAGTGCTGGGACAGCTCTTGTAACTACAATTAGACTTTCTTTTTAAAATCTGATGTAAAGCAAGAGTATCCCAAAACAGCCTGCGCAGGTGGGCAGTACTGCCTGGAAGGAAGGAACAGTCCCCATTCCGTTGCCTTGGTTTTTTTCAGCTTCAGAGGGCTCCCAAATAACTACTCCTCTTGCTTTAACCTGTGAGCATTGAGAAGTATTTACCTGAGTTGATACTGACAGATATACATCAAATAGCTAGAGCTGTCCCTACTTCAGTATAAGAAGTAGACTCAGAGTGGTCGTGATATTTGGACAGCGGGGGTTGTGAGAAGCTGTGCCTGTGGGTGTTACACTTTCAGTTTTGAGACTCAACATGAAAAGGCTGAAATACAGTTTGTGAAGACACCCATGCATTCAAGGGCATTGTAATATATCTGAATGCCCTTTTTCTTGTATGATTTCTGGCACGTCCCATCAGACCAGAAGCACTCAAGTTTTTGCCGCCTTCTGGCCAGACAGGAAAGTAAATACATCTAACAGCCTTCACACCTCAGAAAAGACTCAGTTCCTCAGCAAGGAGATGATTCCCCCAATTTGAACAGCGGCCAAGCTTGAGAACAAGCCAAGCTTGAGAAATGCTTGGCTTGTTCCCCTGGCCTTCAATGAAGCATGTGCTCCTGTGCACTGTCCACCTTGAACGCACTGAGAGTGACTTTAAGTCCCTTGCTCTGGTAAGCTCTATTTTATGGGTGACAGTATTAGTCTGAAGCTCTGTGCTCAACCTAATGAGTCTGACCCAGGCAGCCTTGGAGGATTTGAGAAACTATGTCAATTTTGGAAGGAAGAGGCTGCAGGAAGAAAGCAGTGTTTGAAGAAGTTTGTGGGAGGGAGTCTTTGTTTTTTTCCGGATGAAGTTAACGGGGTCATGCTTAGTTACACAGTGGTGTAGCTCCCTGTCAGCTAACTCAGGACTGGTCCCTTGCAATCTCCTAAGGCCCAGGCTTGTTGGAACTGAGATTACACAGCCACCACTCCAGTGCTCATCTAAGAAACAAAAAGAGATGAATTTCCTAGAGCTGTGCACCACTCCTGGTGATATCCTGCACGAAATTGTCATCTCACACGGGGTCAGTTTATGCACCAGGATGCCAGTGACTGGACAGGAACAGACTGGTGTTGGCTTGTCCTAAACCGGATGCTTAATTTTACTGATGATCTGCACTGAAAATGGAGGTGCTTTGTATGTTTTCTAGGAGTCCTAAATGGACAGGGACTGTTGAAACATGGACAATGAGCTGTGTTATTCTGTCTTGTGCCGCTTCTGAGATCTCTAGAGAAGGAGATTTAAAAAAAAAAAAAAAAAGTCTCCTTTCCCCTCCTCCAACAGATTTCACACTAAAAACCACCAAGAGAACTGAGTATCTTCAGCACTCAAAGGATTTGGCCCCCAGGATGCACAGAAAGTACTTACCCACTCTGTCTTTCCTCTGTGCTTGGGGGAATCATTTCTCCCTGTGACCCTGCACAGTCATCAGCTTAACCCTCAAGTGAGCAGCAGTTGCATCACTTAGGCGTCTAATCCCATTTATACCCTGAAATACCAATTATAAGATACAAATAAATTTAAAAAGCCCTGTGCTGGAAAGGCCTATTATTAGGTCATCTAGCATACGGCTCTGTCAGTGTAGGGTTATTCAATTAACTGGAATCCAAGTCATTAGTATGGCAGGTTTTTTTGTTAATTGCTTACTACCAGAGCAATGATTTAAGACAATTTTAAATTTCATTGACGTTTCCTCTCACTGCCAGTTGGCCAGGGTCAAATATTGGGCCTAAGGCATGCAATGGTGTCTTTCTGCTATCTGCAGCAATAGAAAATCCTGAGAGGTCCTGAGAGAACCTCTTTCTGGGAACAAAGGGATGCACGCAAGCCTCCTCTCCTTTCTCTTGCTGTATTGCATTCTTTTTTTATAGCTAGTTCAGAATTGCTGTGTAATGGTGTGGATGGATTTCCTAGCTTTTCCTGGATTGTTTTCTCCCCTGGCTGGGAGCTTTTGTGGAAAGCAGTGACCTATTACAGCAGCAGGGTCTCAGTGGATTCCTGACCTTGTGCTTCACAGTTTTTCCTGTGCTCTGCTGACGTGCTATGGAAATGAGTATAACCTGTTTTGCCTGCAGGCAGAACCTTCCAATCCTGCTGGCCTACAGCAGTGTTTCCCAGATGGGAATGTTTCTCCTGTTTTATCTCAATATACCTATGCATGTCCCAGGGGGGATGCACCTGCTGTGCAACTATTCACCCCTTGTACCACTCCATTCTGGTGCCCTCTATTTCCTCCAAGCTTGCATTTTAGTCTTGCCCTTCCCATCCCCAGAGCTGCTGCCTACCCTTACAGAAAGGCTGAACGTGGTGTTCTTGTGGAAGGCAGCTCACCGCATCAGGGAAACTCAGAGCTGCCCAAGTCCTGATTAGAGAAACTTTCTGTTGTTTCAAAGTCACGTTGACCTGAGTGCTGCAGCAGACGTGTATAGTGTCTGCTGCTGTTGCTTCGCATGAGGGAGCTGCAGTCAAATATTAAAAAGGCAGCAAGAGCATTAAATTATTCTACAACGGAACACTGTCATTCCTCCATAAAGCTATTTTGACCTGTAGTTTTCTTATGGAATCCATTGCTCTTAAATGTGCAATGAGAAAGGAAATTAAAAATTAATCTTTATTTCCATCTCAGAAGAAAACCTTAATTCTCTGCATTGAAATTATACTCGTAATCCAAGGTAATAAATTATAGTTTTTAATTGCAACTAGTCACAGCCAATCAAACTGAGACGTCTCTCTTTCTCTCGCTTGCTTTAACTTTGCTGTGCAGAAGAACTCATGGAGTGCTGGAAAAAATTCACATACTTTGACCCAGGCTCTTAACGTCATGTACAAGAAGCCCAGAACACATCACAACAATAAGGCTCTGCTCCTCTCTGGCACCTCTGATCCAGTGAGTTGAAAGCACCTCATGAAGAATTGCACCCATACACACAAGCACAGGGAATTGGGTAAATCCTGCCATTTCCCCAGCTAAGTTAAAGTACCTTGTGTTTACTTACATGCAGCAATCACACCTCTGATTTGTTTTTTCTGGTGAGATGTAGCATCTTTTCAAGGTTGTGTAGTGAGTCAGTGTTGAGCTAGGAGTAAAATCTTGATCCTGGTTCAGCTGATTTGACTGTTGGGCAATGCTCCTTCCCTGAGCAGGGCATGAGAGCCAGGATGCTCTGCTCTGGCCCACTGACCAACTTGGCTGACCTTCAAACACCTGAGTGACGTCATGCCTTTTTCTGACAAAAAGCACAGCTGTGTAAAGCAAATACTGTTTTATGCTTGGTGTTTGGTGCAGGTGACCTTTGTGTTCTTTCAGGTTAAAGTATGTTGTAAACAAATTTTTCTTGCAATTTGACAGCAGCTCTATTGCATATGACGAAAGCTACCTTGGAAATGGCTTTACTAAGGTATGCCATGCTTTTAGCTCAGCCAAGGAGGTGTTTCAGTTCCCAAACTGATGCTGTGTATCTGCCAGCTCCTTCCTTTGCTAAGCCAGTGTTTAGCTGGGTACTTGCATAGGTCATCCAGGCTGGCTCTCATCTCACCACTTGCATGGTAGCACTTAGCCAGTGGTTTTCCTCTCTAAAAGCAGCCTAGAAGGTGTTCAAATACCTCTGCAGTGCACCTGAATTTTTAGTTTGCACCTTTGTCAAAGCAGTCAACCTTTTGCATTTTTTCTACCCTCTCACCTCTGAGGCCACGAGATAGATGTGTGCTAACAGGATTTTAAAGATGTCTTAGTATTTTCAAGCTCAACAAGATAAAATGAGAGCCTACAGGACTGGAACCCTCCACTGAGGGGAAAAATACTATTTATAGAGGTCTACAATTTTGATAATAGCTCCTAGGCTTTTTTCCTACTTTTTCTTAGTTGTACCAGTATGTGGAAGAGTGGGCAACAGAAGAAGAACAGAGAAGTGACTAAAATATCGTAGACGTAGCTGTTGAGAACAAGATTGTAACCCACCTGATATAAAAACCCTTCTGTGATGTCACAGTATAATGAATATTCACTGTGAATGTTTAATTATTACCAAGAAGGCTCAGCCTGGCATATCTATAGTCATTGATTTGGAAAAAACTGTAAAGTCTTTGCAGGCAGGTCCTCTCTCTGTGACTATTGCTCATCACATTACATGAGCTCAGTACTATTAGGTGCAATGAGAACGGAATGTAGTTGAAATCCTTACCCCAGGATGCATAGGAAGGTAGACTCAGTAAAGCTAACAACACTTCTGATCAAAAGCACTTAGGTTCTTGATGACTAGTTACTAGATTCCAAATGTGAGGACCATGCTAGCAGGAGACACCTGTGCTGCAGCACCTATATAAAAGGGCTGATCTCCCAATGGGAAACCTCCCAGGGGAACACAAACGGTCCGGGTGGGAATGGCTGCCCTCCTCTGTGCCATGGGGAGTTCTCATCCACGTGTTCTTCTGCCCTGGCCCCAAGGCAGCCTCCGAAGTGAATTAGATGACTCAAGGAGATAAACTTGACATCCTGAAGTTCTGCCATCTCCGACCATCCCAGCACTTTCCCATATTTCATTACACGGAGCTGTCGTAGAAACAACAGTGGCCTGAGTGTCAGCAAGGGCTGCTTCTGCCTGAAGTCGAGGGGATGTTTGTGAGCAGCTCAGTTGCACTGAAGTATTTCTTGCCACGTCTTTGCTACTATCAGTATGCAAGTTAGCTAAGTTAAAGGTACCTTGTATTTACTTACATGCAGCAATCACACCTCTGATTTGTTTTGTCTGGGCTGTTTTTAAATGCACGATCTATCCTTTTCCTTGGCAAAATTCCCCATGGCATAACAAATTGAATTGCTTGAAGGCTTTTTCTGGTGGTCTACTTGAATTTTGCAGTTCACTTCCTTCCTTTCCTTCTGGTTCTAGCAATTGCATTAACCCTAAATAATTCTTCTCCTTTTTTGTAGCATTCCAGTATGAGTCCAAGCTGGACAGGTTTTTCCCTCCTTTACTGTTTTCCCTCCTAAATCAGTTCCCCTAAGTTCTTGGTCATTTTTATTCTATCTTTATTCCCCACTTTATTGCCTCTCAGTTTCCTACAAAAATAACACAGTGGTAAAACAATTGTTGAATCTGTTCTAGTTGTTGGAACTGCAGAATAGCAGCATGCTTAGCATACTGCTGAGGTAACTAAGAAATATAGCTTCTTATGGGTCATGAAAGAGATTCTTAAATTTTGAATGAGACAAATGAGACAACTTTGTGCTTCAAAAAGCAGGACTTGCCAGGAACACGCTCGCCCAAACTCTGCTTCCCAGCAGACAGCAATCAGAATAAGAGAACAGCCAGAGGACTGTAACTTGTATGTATACATGAACAAAGCTCCCTCTGGAAGTTAAGTGGTTTATCTAAAATTATCAAACTACTGACTGTTCTTTAAAAGAAGTACCTGAGGGCTGGAGAAGGAGCTGCAGTTGTGATTGTCAGAACCAAAAGAATGATGATCCTGGAATTTATTGTGCTGTATGTGTGACTTTTGTATTTAGCAAAATATTGAAACAAGGATTTATGAACTAACAAACGTTTCTGGAAGATGGATGCAGCTGTATGCCTTTAGCAGTAGTGGCGACATGGTGAATATATCTCATCAGAAAATCTTTTATAGGACAATAAAATTAGTGAATGAAAGCAAAAAGGAAAGTATAATGGATCTGGATTTTAACAAGCATATGAATCAGTATCTCATGAGATCTTGCCTGAAACAATGTAATTGTATTGGACTGAGTAAGAACATGCAGAGAAGAAATAGAGGAAAGAAAATGGGGGGGAAGGGGGAGTAATGCTGTGAGTGTGGTTGGAAATTTGACAAGACAGGATGACCTGATTTTCAGGGCCTCAGCTGGTGGGTTTAATTCCAAGCTTGGCCACGGACTTCATGAGGGCACTTCACTTCTTTTCTCTGGATCTTGGTTTACCGTCCTTAAAATGAAGACAGTACTATTGACCTGCTGGCTTGTGAGAATAGTGGCATTTAAAATTGAGGGATTCCATGAACCCTGGGAGTGGAGACCATGTAACAATGTCAGATTTCCTACCCTGCCCTATGAGCAATTATAAGAAATTACCAATTTCTCATCATTTCATACTTCATGCGTGAGGAGTGGAGACTCTGGTTCCTATTAGAATAGTAGCATGTCGTACACGTTTTCCATCAGTGCTGTTATTGATGCAAGCTGCAGAAACAAGAAAAATCAAGTAAGAGATCTATCTGTGTGACTAGCGGAGGAAATGCTTCCTCATATAATTATTATACATCTGTTATTGGCCACTGATTTTCTCTTTTCTTTAATTTGACTAGGATTGTGTGGGAAAAGGAAAATGTTTTATCTGGCTTTTGGAAATTTCCTGTAGCGGTACCGGGGGGGAAGAAATATCTTTGCTTTTTCTATGTTCTGGATCTACAATGGCTTAAGCCAAACTGGAAATGTGTAAGAAAAGCTCTTTAGGGCTCCACGGTGATCGATCATTCAGCCATGTTATTTAGTGTTTGCTTTGCTTCCCAGCTATTGGGAAGTAAGGAGATTGCTTTTCTATCCCCCTGCGCCTTGGGGACACTGCTGTTCCTGCACTCAGGAGCATCTGCTTTTGCCCACTCCCCTGAACACTTGTGCTATCCAGAGAGATTGTCTCTAATGTGCGCTGAGCAGCTCTTCCTCACGCGCTCTTCTGTATCAAACGCTTCCCACCTTGAAAACTTCCTTGGTTAACTGCTCATTTCAAAATCATTATTAATGTATTTGCACAGGGATTTTGGAATTTAATTAGCCTCTTTTGAACTGCTCTTAGTGTGTTTGTCTAGAGAAACAGAAAATCCCTCCATGACTTGTTTGCTTTCTCTCTTTGTTGGTTTTCACTGGAAGGGAAAGATACCGATGGGTTTTGCAGCCCTCCTAATGCAACTGGTGCTGCGTCTGAGGATAAGCGTGGAGTTTTGGGAAGGAAGCTGCTGCTTCTGTGGTGCATCAGGGTCTCCGCTGTATGCATGGGGGGTGTGTGAGCGTTGGTACAGACAGGGCCATTGAATGCAGAAGGACAAGATTAACTGGTGGTAAGGATCTGTGCAGCATCCAAACATGCAGCTCGCTCTTGCCTCACTTCTGATATGGACACATGTGCACTGTGGCAGCTGTGCTGGCTGAACTTGACTCCCATTTGCCTCTTCATTAGTTTCCCTTGGGGACCAACTGTGATTTGAATGTGTCCTGCTTACAGAGGCAGGAGGCCAATTGGCACAAAATTATTTTAGTCTCGCTTCTTGAAAGTGCCTGTTCAGAGCAGCAGTTCTGCTGCATTGAATCAAGCCCGCGTTGCACGTGTATGTGCGTGTAGATCTGCAGGCACTTGTTTTTCATCTGAAGGCTGCTTTAAGTTTTTCCTTTTGCCTGATGCTACTTTGAAAAACAGACTGAGCAAAGCAGAATAGTGTTTCTGGTAGTCCCTGCCTCTGCGTGAGCATGCACACACGCTCTCTTTCTCGCTCACAAACCACAGTGGTTATGACCACTGCCTCTGGTACTGTTGTATTGGTCCCAAATTGAGGAAGGATGACTAACTTAATCACTCAATAGTTTTGATTTCTAAAATTAAACAGCCTGCTATATGTGCAACACTGTTACTATATTTATGCCAGCAGTTAGTAGACAGTATCAACTGAGCTAGAGGGGCTTCACAGCTGCAGCTTGTGCCTGTGCTGTTGCTGTATGTACACAGATGTTTCTTCCTCATTCTCCTAAAGGCAGCCTTGCAGACGTTTCTCTTGTAAAAACAAAAGCACTTATAGTCATAGAGCTTTCTGGACAAATTCTGAGTCATCACTTTGTAAATGTGTCCTAAGGCTTCTTGGTGTGTCTCAGCTCTAAACGAAGGGTAGAAGGCTTGAGGGACTGCATCAAACCCTGGAGAAAGAGTGCAGCAAGCCAGAACTGAAGGCTCCGTCCCTAAATGCTAATGCAGCTGCTCTCTGAAACATCAGCGAGAACAAGTGAGTTGCAAAAAGCCTTCCCTGGGAAATGGTGGGTGTCCTCCCTACTGAGGCACTTCAAGAGGACTGAGCACGGCCCTGAGGGACACGTGGCAGCACTCTGTCCTGACTGCCTGAGCTAGTGGGTGAATAAGTGAACAAGACCCCTTTCTTCCACCTTTTGCTTTGTTGGAGCTCAGTTAGCACTGCACAAATTTATTTGGATTCTGTGAGAGGAAATAAGAAGAATAAGCAATGGCTAAAAGCCAGGATAAAATGTACTGAATTGGAAGGAGTGGAGCCTTATTCTTTGGAGGAGGACAGACTGAGGGATGAGGTATTAGTTATTATTTTGGTTCAGGCAACGTTCCTCTATAATTTTAGGCAGGTTACTTGACATTGTTTTCTAGCAGGAAATTTAACTTGCCTAGCAGAAGGGTTAAGAGATGGAACAAATAACACTAAATATTTTAGAGTGTTTGAGTAAAACTGCAATATTTTGACATATTAGATCTAATTTTGCTGAATGACTTGGTGACTTATATGTGCTCTTGTTTGGTGTGGAGCAAGTTTTACTGCACAGCATAGGCAGCAGTGCGTTTTGGTAGGATTGCATATGCTTGTTGAATAGGCAGCAGAAGAGGATTTGTTTTTCATTTGGTTATGCTTTTTATTTAAAACAATTGGGATCTTTGGGGATTTCTTACATAGAGAATAGGGCTCTATGGATCTGGCAAACATTTAATGGCAGCAGAGCGTATCTCAGTCCCTTAAATTAGGCACTGTTAAATGAAAAACACGTATATATTATATCAGAAAAAACAAACTGTAGAAAAGTCTTGTGCCACCAATGCAGTGACCTTCTGCACGCGCTCCTCTAAGGATGCATAAACGATCCTGGGGCACAGGGACGCCCCAGGGTACCCAGGAGTGGCCTGAGCACCCTGTGCACTAACATGTTACTTGTGCCTGCAAGCTCCAGAAATCATCTTCAGTACGTGAACATCACTCCAGTGTCTATAAACTGTCCGTAGCTAGATCTTACTTGTGTGGACCAGTTTTTATTCTGGATTTTACGCAGAATATGTAAATTCTTTCAAATGTAATAGACATAGACAAAATTAAACACTGACAGGTAGCTGCTTTTTAAAATCTTCCCTCTTGTTCATTTTTCTTTTGACCCACTTCCTTCTGCTCCTTGTTTATTGGGAGTCAAGCAAAAGGTATGCCGGGTTGTTTGCTGTTGTTTGTTAAGCTTCCTTTAGGAATATTTTCATGCCCACTGTGGCCAAGTCAGGGAAATGCCTTCCTATGCACCACCTCACCTCTGCTTGGCAGGCAGCAGCTAGGGGTAGGAAACAAACAAAAATTGGGAATAATCAGCTCTTAAAAAGAGGCAGATCACATTTGAAGTTGCTACTGAAACCAGGGATTGGCATTCCCATTGATTCACGAAACTGCTTTTGTTCCTTGAAACAGCATTTGTGTGTGCTTTTATGATTTCTACCAACTACTGTTTTGGCTGTGATAGTTCCAGGTAGATTAGTTACAATTCCCAGTTGCCTGGAAACCATGGAGCACTGGGAGGGAAGGAGGGATGCTTTGGTGACAAAGGCAGCATGGGCGGGACGCAGGTGAGCTGGCTTCTCTCTTTGATCTGACACTGACTTGCTGCGATGCTGTGGGTAGCTCAGCCTTTCTGTGCTTAGTTTCTGCATCTGAACGGTACTATTTATCAGTATTACTAGTAACAATACATGATAAGTTATTAGCATCTGGGCAAGGCTTGAATTTATTTGCAGAGGTGTTTTAGGAATGCAAATGTGACTAGTAATTTTTGTATACTTAGCTAACTTTGAGTCCATATGCTGGCTTATATTTTAAATGGTAAAACTGCAGTGTCAAGGAACTTCTCTTTATGCCTGCATGATATTTGACTGTCTCCTTTTCAAAGTGCCTTCTTTGCCTGCCATCTGAAAGGGAATGCAAGATATATTGATCCTAGCTTTTAGGACTCGTTCTATTTATGCACCCAAATTGCAGTATGAAGGTACAAACAGCATCTGAAAAGGGAAGATCTATATTAGAATGACAAAGAGAATAAATTAAAGCAGCCTCCGCTCTCTAATGGCCTGCCGTACTGCTGTTACCAGAGGGAATGCCCCAGTGCTGTCTACCTGAATGATGCTTCCAAGTTTCCAGCATCAGGGGATTTTCTCAGCACAGTATTGATTTTTGTTACTACATTAAGCTTTTAGCTTTGCAAATGGTTTTCTTTGAAATCATTAACATTGTGATGCATAGCACAGGGGGTGAAATAGCTCTTGCTGCTGTTATACAGGTACTGTCTGTGATCACTTCCTCCTTCCCTTCCTCTGTTCAAGTCCCATTCAGCTGACGTACCTCAAGGAGAGCAAGAAGAAAAGGAAGTAAAATTGCAAGCCGGGAGGGCTTCTGAACTGGGTGAGGAAGACCAATTTTTCAACAAATTGAATGCAATGGTTAAGGCTTTCTTCGGGGCTTTGAGTCTGGGGCAAGGGAGTTGGAGCATAGCCTAGGGCTGGAGGTTGGGGTCCTCTAGAAGGTTATGTTGTTGCCCAGCATGGTTGTGGGGAGGCTATAACAGTTCAGTGGGGGAAGAGAGCTGTAATCAGCATGTTTGTTCCTACTTGAACAATGAATCTTAAACAGAGTTATAAGGTAAACTAGGACCTCCCTCTGAGGCAGAAGATAGTTACAAGTAAGCGGTGACAGTGCAGGAATGGAGGAGCGTTACTATCACTGGTTTAGACCAGGTCCCAGATTTATGCCATTTAGAGGGGAAGATTAACACAACTGAAGCATGCATCAGTAAATCCAAGGAGCTATGGTCATTTCAAATCTATCCAGCTTCCCTGGTTTGACAGGAACTGCCTGCAAACCGGAGCCTTGTTACTGCAGAGAAGAGACAGACTCAGCTATACTGTTGGAAGCAGCTAATTCCACCCCCCCCCCCCCCATCTCCTATCTCCTCCCTCTATCACTCTTCCTTCCTTCTCCATGCTCTGCTTTCTAGCCTGGCTGCCGACTTTCAGGGCTGTCTCTCACCCCAAGAGAATGGGAGGGCTACTGCACTATAGGCAAATGCTATGAAATTGCACAGGCTCAGCTAACAAGTGCTGACAGAGACATCAGGATGCCCAGGCAGGATGAGGATTATACACAGTGGGAATGGTCTTATCTTGCAGTTGCATTGGGGTGGGAGGACGTTAGTACCAGCTCTTTTGCTCTGGAGGAGAGAAGAGAAGGACTGGCTTTCCTCTTGGCTGCTTCTGTTTGCTGTTAGCTGTTTCTCTGCCTCTGTGCAGTATCGCTGCTGACGCTGAGCGGTTTTATGCCACGATCTTGAAGGGCTTTAGAGGCTCCTGCGTGTCAGTTTTTCTGCTGCTTCGTAGTGGGGGAGTATGGGTCTTCTCCGTTCTCTGAATGAGCAAACCGAGGTCACAAATGTGCCAGG
Organism: Struthio camelus; assembly: GCF_040807025.1. Taxonomy (NCBI): domain Eukaryota; kingdom Metazoa; phylum Chordata; class Aves; order Struthioniformes; family Struthionidae; genus Struthio; species Struthio camelus. The sequence goes on along the minus strand of NC_090955.1, from coordinate 7,217,127 downwards.
CAACCACCCAGCAGCGCACACTGGACCTCCACATTGCTAGGCTTGACCCTAGATGTTATTTCGTGTAGAAGGCCACAAGCCCCTATCCAACAGTACCTGCACGCTTTGCAAAACGATCTAAAAGCCTGTTTTCACAGGACTCCAAGTTTTGAGGTGTTTCTCACTGGCTGGGGTGGCAGCCCATGCTGTTGGTCCGTCCTATCCAACCATGGTCCCAGGAAGTCCAATGGCTGCTAAAGGCCCTCGCCTTTCAGATTGCGGCACACATACACGCGCGTGCGTGCACACACACCCCACCTCCACATTGCTACACAACAGTTGGTACATGTGAAGGCTGATTTGTGCCCTCCCTGTGCTTTATTACAAGGGATGAAGCAATGTTACGGGACAAAAATCATCTTCCAGGTCCAGAAATAAACTCCAGCTTTTCCAAGCTGTGACTAAGTCATTCCTGGGTCAGTGGCTCCTTGGTCCTCAGGGCGTGTGTATGTGAGCCAGATGACCCGGCTCCTTTAGGTCTAATAACATTATTTCATTTCTGGACAGAGCAAGGAGTTTTCTCCCCCTAACACTCCCGCTTTCACTACTGTGGTGAGCTCCTGGGAGACACTGAGGTCTTAGAGGTAAGAATAGTCTGTTACAGAAAGGGAAGAGATGTTGCAATGCAGTCACAGAAATGACAAATGCAAAAGTCCTAGTGACTTCTATGTTATCTGGCCCCCACTGTTATTTTACTGTCAATCCTTCAGCTTCATGGGAAGGCGAGCTGGAAGGGACCTAGAGAAATTATCTAGTCCCTTCTGCTGCCCCAAGACGGAGTCAACTCACTTAAAGATTTGTTTTGGTGCAGCGTGCTTTATACTGCTCTCTGCTTGTGTGTCCAGCACCGCCTGTCCCTCTCCCACCAGACACCTTTGGAAATCCCTCTGCAACGCCAGTGGATGGTACTCAGGTGGGAAAGTCGGTGCCCTCTTCTCTCTGCACTTTAGTCTTTTCAAAGAACACTGCCCACCTGCAAAGCCAGTGCCCACTTTACTTGCAGAAGCATTAAAGCAACCCATCTTGCTGCTCTGGATGCTTGGTGTTTATTCGTCCGTGTTGTTATCCTTCTCCTAAAACAATAATTCATACACACAAATTGTGTATGTAATGCTGGAGCATTAGTAATGAGTCTATTTGTATTGTGATTTACTTTTTAATATTTATTCTCTATCGTGTCTCCATCCAGACAGCTCAAATAAGAGAGTCCATCTTATCACTAGAAAGTGTTTTTCAGTTTTGCTGACGGCACGTAGGCTTGGGGAATGACGAGCCGCCCACCTTAGCAAGCAGCAGAAAGAATTTTTCTCTTCTGCTGTCTTCTCCCCTCCCCCAGTCCACTAGTGTGTCAGAACCCTGAGTTTAGTGTAAAGTTGTTAAATAAGCTTCTAGGCAAAATAAAAGATCAAAAGGGGTCTAATTAGCTGCAGTCTGCTTAGGAATTGTGGATGTTCACCTAGTTTTATAAATTGACACTTTTAACATTAAAACTCAAAGCAAAAAACGATGTAATTATTCTCTTTTTTTGAAGCTTAGGTTTAATGTCTTTATTGAAAATTGGGCACTTCTGTGGCATCTCAAGATGCTTTATTCTATCAAATCTGGAGCAAGTCGTTTTTCATTTTGGATTGTAATGTGGTATAAATGATAAGGGCCTGATTCAGAAAGCTTTTTTTTCCTCCCCACTGGCAGCCTGAAGAGAAAGCTTCATAGTCCCATCACAATAACCCTGAAGATAATCTATGGTTTGAGTCTTTGTGAAACTGCTCCCTTTAATGCAAGGGAAAAGAGTAAGATTTTGAGCTCTTAGTTAGGATGCCCAAACCTAGCTTGTCATCACAAGATTTTTAGCTCTTTTAATTTATTTATTTATTTTTACCAGGCGTAATATGCTAAGGCAAAAGTAGATTTCTGCTAGGACATTTCTATGCTCCTTTCACAGCTCTGATAGTACTTTATGTTAAATTTAAATCTCGGAGAAGGTAGCAGGTAGTTGAATGAAGAACTTCTGGTGCTTAAAGCAAAGGAGAAAAGAGAGCAATATGAATGAATTTTTGCTATAAATTTTTCAGTTTTTCTCTGCTAAGATTTGATCATGTGTCTTGTTTTCCAGTTTCCAGTTTCCAATCATTTGGGTGTGCCATGTATGATTCATTTTCACGTGTTCAGTCTTGCTAAATTTTACCCCATTGACCTAGAGTAGCATGGAGAGATGAGGGGAGGGTGGTCATGAAGTCGTGTTACAGCTAGACGGACTGTGAATATTATTTATACTGTGGCAGGAGACACAGGCTCCATTTAGATCCAGGGTTTGATGGTGCTGGCATTTTACTAATACACAGGAAGTCCTGGTGCCTGCCCTAAAGACCTTACCACCCATAGAGACAAATGGCAAATGCAGGTTTGTTTGAGGGTGACTGCTGAAAAGGGTCAGTCCTTCAGTGAACTTCAGACTTTTTTGGATGTTTATCTAAAAGCACACGCAAATGGAGGTGGGTTTCTTTGATCTGGGATTGTCATGAGAACTGTCTTATGTAATTTCAACTGCTCCCTGGCTTGTATCAGAAATACTGTGAGTGGGGTCTCCTCTAGGATTTGGCACAACCCAGTTTTTAGCGGGGTTGGAAGGGAAGTGGGGCAAGATTTATGCAGCAGAACAGGGCTTGCAGAAAAGAAATTTTTATTGGCATCTTTTATATTGTCCTAATTCAAAAGTTTCAAGATGATCATGCTGGGCACAGGTTCAAGGTTTCATTTGCACTTGGCTCAGCTCAGATGCTGGAGGAAGCTTCCATGATGGGAGACAGATCCTCTTCCTTCAAAAACATAAATTCTCATTAGACAGTAGGATTTGGATTAGAGCTTTCTTTAAGAATCCAATGGGGATTGATTGAATTTTTCTGACTCTGCTTCTCTGATCCAGTGTAGTGATTAGAGGAGAGCTTTTCAGGTGTCCCTGCAAGAGTGAGTGGTCTGGCTACTTGCTTCTGTGGGATTTTCAGTAATTAGAGCTGACTGAATTAAATGCCGGGTACACCCATATATTATTGATTCATAAAGGTTTTCTTGAGAGAATAGGTGTTCGTTCTTTATTACTCCTAGATTGTTCTATTGCCTTACTAGTAAACAAACATTCCTTTCTACCCCAGAGACAGCTGCTTTCTGGAAAGGTTTCAATTGTTCTTTTCTTGTGCATGCCCTTTGCTGCATAGGGAGTATATTAGTCCAAGCCTTTTCCCATTTGCTATGTAGCAAGATGCCCACTAGCTTCGGTGGGAAGAGATGGAACCCAAAAGCAGCTCTGGAAGCTGTTGCAGTTTGATGCAATGAATGGCTCAGGCGATTTAGTGGCTGATGCAAAATAAGGCTACTTTTGTTATGGAATTAATGTAGGAGAGTTTTGGTCCCTCTGTCCCACCGAGAGCAAGAGGACATGGTTTTCTCTTTGGCTGTACATCGAGTCGAGGATTTGACCTCCAGTGAATAGACTGACGTTGTGGAGCTGCTCCATGATGTTGGCCGTACTGTGGAGAGGGCTTATGTCATGTGGAACATCACTCCTGGGAAGCTGAGCTTGGACAGCACAGAGCAGCTTCCATCTGGCTCTCATATTGCTATAATGGTCATTAAATAACACTTTAATGTTTTACAGCACAATGTTTTTGTTTAAATATTAAACAAAGATTTTCCTTTAAGGGAATTTAGCTTAATCAGCTGGCTGCATGGCTGACTGGAGTAGGAGCGCTGAAAGTCTGCACAATTCCCAAAATGCACCAGAGAATGAAGGTCCTTAGGATTTAGTAAACTATGCAAGATGAAGTAACTGGACTAATCAGTTTGTGATCTGTAACTGAGGGACACAAATGTGTACACGTGTTAGAGGCAAGAAGTTGACACTTCCGTCAGATACATAGCTACTCTTTAAAGTGAAATTAATATGCTCCTTGATTTTGGCTTAGCCTTTCCTAGGTTTTGCTTATGCCATCCTGCATATTCTAAGTACTTCATTCAGAAATATGCAAATTTTTTCTTTGTCCTTGCTCTTGAGGAACATGCAACTCTTGTAAATTCAATCTATATTTTAACCCTTCAGAAAGTCACTTTTGAATTGGCAGATGCACCATACAGCTGCCCATCAAATCCAGTAAATTGCCTGTAGCTAATGTTTGATGCTTTAGTGCAAGTCCAAAAATTCCCAGTGTACCTCATCAGTTAGGTAATAGAGAGAAATTCTTATCTGAACGCAGTGTCCATAACCCCACACTAAGGAGTTGGATTAAATGGATTATTATATGTATTATTATTAGATTTTGACTACCTAAAAACTAGTAGATTAGTCATGTAATTATATAATTTGTAATTACCTAAAGATGCTCCCTCTTAAAATGCTAGCTGCAGATTTGATTCTTTCCTCTGCAGAACTGAGTGAGTTCTCTGCTGCTTAGTGTGATTTGTTAAGTTTGTTGCAACTGAGCTGTAATCATCACTGATTTTACAGAATGCATCCAGAAACAAGGATAGTATTTCTTTTCCTGAAGCAAGTACCCATGGGTGTTCACGTGATCTCCTCCTGGAGAAGTCTGTGAGGTCTTAGTCCTAAAACTCACTTTCAACATTGAAAATTCCAAAGAAACTTTCAAGAACTAAAAAAGATAGGAAAGCCTCTTGAGAGCCACTCATCAGCATACAGAGAACTGAAATCAGTGAAATAATTAACTTCTGTATTTTTTTGGCATTTATAAACCTCATCCAAGTGACTGTTTTGACAGTTTTGGTTTTAGAAGTGTTTATCAGAGTATTGGCTTGTCTTATTCCAATATGTATTAGTCAAAAGGAAATGAAAAGATACATCTCTCAGATTACTGCTGGACAAGGCTTAGAGGTAGAGGTGATATCTTTTATTAGATAAACTGGTATAGCTGGAAAACTTAGGCAAACTTTGAGGCATGTGAGCCCTTCTTTAAGTCTGAAACAGAAGCAGCAGCTTTCAGCACTAAGCACATACTTAGTGAACGGTTGCTGAGGGTTTAGTTAGGTATGCGTCAGTTAGACCATCTCTGGAAAAGCAGTAGTGGGTACCTGTATCGCTAGGCTGTAATAACTACAACAAAATATTTCTAGATTATTTGTAAGCGTCATTTAAGGCATAGATGAAGGGTGAGAGATTTTTGCAAGGAAGAGTCTGTCTGTGTCATAGGAGTGGGAAAGACTTGTTTCTCCTGATTGAACTAGTGGCAACATATGAACATGAAAACTCCTACTTTATGCATAGGAATATGTTTCCTCCAGAAATTACTCAAATGTGCTTCAACTTTTCTTCCTTTTCAGTCTCTGCAGGCTCTTGAGGGAAACTCGGAAAATGGCTTTTACATTTACAGCCTTTCCTGCTCTGACATAGGCTTCAATGTGGAAGCTGAAACCCTGTCCCTGGGGTAGCGAGTCCATGGAGAAGGTCACATGTGACTGACAACGCTGAGCTAGTGAGATCTGCTGTTCTAGTTTTGTCAATGATTACCCTGGCCTGACAAAGGTTCTACCATAAGCATTGTGGTAACTTCTTAAAGTTGATTGGGAGCTATTAGAGAGTGATAAAAATCAGATATTTCTGACCATGGTGATCAAAGAAGGAATTCGGTGATACTACAATAGGTGCTCAGAGTTCTCTGGGCATTGCCATCAGTATTGTTTAATGACCCAAGTGCTATAGCTATGTTGGGTAAACAGCTTTGGCAGGTATATAGAAAAGAAGTTCTTAGGAGACAGGGATTTTGGAGCGACAACATAACTCCCTTGCCTACAGTCTGCTTTCCTTGAACACTGGCAGTTGTCATATTGTGCCTGGCAGCCAACAGACTGACTCTACTTCCAGAATCCTGATTTATTTAGAAACCTCTCTCAGATTTCAAACATGTTACTTGCGGTCTAAAGGCAACAGTTCTACCAGCTCAGCTGGTGGAAGGTTTCTTTCTGGCTGAGGTTACAGGACACATGTTAAAAGCTGGTGTCAAGTGAACACTGCCTAATAGGGTTCTGCAATTTTCCTCCTCCTTTAAGAATTAGGACAATTTAATGCTGATGCCCTACCTATATGAATATACTATTTTGGAAAACAAGTCCTCCGCTCTACCACACTGAAAGATTTTAGCAGCCTGCGCTAAGAAGCAAGGAGGCTCGGGGCATGGAAAGCGTTATGTTGAGAGCTCAAGTGAGCATAGCCACCAAGTTCCCTGGCAATCCAGAATGTTTCTTCTTCTCCTGTCGTCTTCCCACCAACCATGTGGATATCCCCTCCCTGCAGCTGGCTTGGCATGTGGAGCAGTGACTGGGGGGAAGCTGGCTCGCTGAATCTTAGGCCTTCATGCATGAATCCCCAAATTGCCTGAACCCGCCACAGTTTGGAGCTGTGTGAATCTCCTTCTTGTTCCTGCTGACCAACAGCCAGCAGAGTTTCCCAGGCATCGACTACATATATGTATAGTAATGAGTCATTTCTTTGGGGCTATTGTTTAAGTCTTCAAACCATGGAAGGAAACCGGGAGCCCTTTTAGATGTCACTAAAGGTCACTGGCTATTTTTATAGATTATATTAAAGAAAACCAAACTACACAAAAAGAATATTCAGGTTGTGAAGTCAGGAAAAATATTTTAGCTGCCAAACTATCACAAATCTCTACAGAACATGTGCAAACTGTGATTTTTCAGGGGCTCAAAGTTTGGCCAAATATGTGCCACTCTCCTAAATAATATAAATAAAAAAAAAAATATATATATATATATTTTTTCCTCCTCTCTGGCACTATTGTGACCTTCCTGCTAAATTTTAAATCAGTACTCCAAACTGTAGCACTGAGGCTTTTCAACTGAACACTTGTAAAAAAAATCTTTATTTTTTTTTTTAACCTAGGAAAACAAAAGTTTTCTTCTAGTGGATGAACTATTTTAGCTGAAATTTTCACCCCAAATTCCAACTGGGGCAGATAACAGCATGGAAAGTTTGAATTCAAAATATTAAAGTCTGGCAAAATTCTAAGCAACCGGAGTCTTATAATAGCAAGTTCTGTACAATCTAGCCTATCGAAAGGAAATAATTTTTTCTGTCTGTTTTGGTTTTGATGTCATTCCATCAAACATTTAATTGGGAGACACAGCATTAGGTTCAAACTCATTTTGAAGCAATGAGCATTAGTCAGGCATAAACAAATGGTCTGGGGGCAAACCACGCAACTGCCAAGTGGTGGGAGAGATTTTAATAACGGGCCTTGCAAACTGTTTCCCTAAATGAATGAAATTGCTGCAGAGCAGAAAACAGACCTCAGCCTGGGCTCCGACAGAACAAAGCAGGGAGTTTGTACAACAAATGGGAGGCACGAAGGTTGCACAATCTTAAGCAAGGTATGTGATTGCTCAGAAAAGGCAGGTCAGGTTGGAAATTCTCTCAGTGTTCAGATCTAGGCATTCAAGTGCCCTGGGTAGGGAGGCGGTGGATTTTTGACACGGTAGTGCAGCTGAGTGGTTGCTTCAACCAAGAGTCTGCCAGTCTGCTCTGTTGGGGAGAGCAGGGTAACGCGCTGGTGTTTCAGGGGCAATTTATGAGGTTGAATTGGAGGTTATGAGATTAAATTGGCCCCCATGCAAATGTGGTCCAACATGCTAACGTGTACATACACAAAACCTGCAGATATTAAGCTGCTTCTTGAAAATTCAAACTTGCAGTGACCAAGCCTCAGACAGCATAAAATAAGGAGTAACCTTTGCTAATTCCCAGTCATTGCCACTGCAGAGTGTTATAGATGAGGGACCCCAAGCCTGAGAGGCAGGTGTGACTTGTCCAGGGCCGTTATCTCAAGTGAGGGTACAGCTGAAGTTTCATTCCCAGGTTTGTGGTCTCACCACTAGAACAGGCTGAATTCCTGGAAATATGTTTACTTTTAATCTTTTGCATTGTTCTAGTTGCTGGGATGCCTGGAATTCATCTCCAAAATGTTTTGGAGGTGAAATGTGATCATAAAGCTAGAACTTTGGGTTATGCATGCTTCGGTTCAGGCTCCTAACATCTTTGAACAGGCTGAGTTTCGCTAAACTGCCTTCTCCTTTGTTTTTTGACAAGGAGAATAATTTTAAAAAGCCATTTTAATCTCTTACACTGAGTTCACGTCACCTTTAGCTTAACTTGGCACACATTTCAGGGTCTTCAGAAGGAGTTCTACTTTTGTGGAAGTAGATTTTGGTTATTTATTGCTTTTATGGCAATACCACTAACTAGGACCAGAGCCTTGTTGTGATTGGCACATACGGGGGGAGACAAGTCCTGCCTTCAGTGGCATAAATTATAGAAAGACACTCAGACCTCAGGAGAGGTTTGGCGAGTACATAGTGTGCCCAGGGTTGTGCAGAAGGGCTGAGTCTTCAGTTCCTGTCCAGTTCCTTAAACAAAAACCTGCACTTCCTCTCCTATATCTCTGGAGCCTCATAAGACCCTTCCTCTTCCCAGCATATCAAGTTGCAGCTGTATCACGCTGACTAGCAGTGATTTGCCATTCCTCATTCTGGCCTTGTTTTTCCTGAGCAGAAGGAAGAGGCCAAAAGTTCCCGGTTTCTGTGGTCATAGGCTGACTGTACTAACAAGCTCATATTTGCCCTGTTGAGAGACATCTGCATGTGTCTTGGCAGGGGAGAGCATGAATGTAGCTGAGGAGTGCTGGTGTCAGGCAGGCATCGTGCCTTCCTTTACCTGGCTGATGGGAACAGACAGGGACAAAGGTAAGGCTCATGGCATGAAAAGGCTGCTTGTTGCAGCGTTTCATGGCCAGTGAGCGTGACCAGCCTTCAGGGCTAATTACCGAGGGAGAGAGAAGTATGTTGTTGTCAGCAGACCTACAGGGTTACTATTTAATGAAGCAGATATGCAGGTAACTTGTTCAGTGGCGTGAGTGAGTGACTTTTGTCCACAGGATGTAGGTGTGCATGCCGGGGTGCTACAGGTGGCTGTCAACCCTTTGGGTCTCCTCTCTAGGTGTCATGGAGCACAACTGTCCTTCCCTTAGCAATGAAGAACTGCACTCCTCTTTCCTGTTCTCCAGGTTTTCTTCTCTCTTGTCTTCTCAGCTCTCCTTTTCCCTTTTTTTCCTCTCTCATATTTTTCCCCGTCTCCTGCCCTGGCACCTCTTGTTTATTCCATCCTGTCCTTTCACAGCTTTTCACTTTATTTTTCTTGTCTTTAATTAGTTGTTCTTCAGTTACTGGTGCTAAATGGCACTGAATAGTGGTGTCATCACTATTTCATAAGGCCTGCTCTGAGTTCCCTGGTGTTGGTTTGTGGAGCATGTGTGAGCTGGGAACAGCCAGCACCTCCTGCCTCACACTATCCTAAGTGTGCTTGCCTCAGGATCCCCCACAGATCATAGCTGCTTAGCGAATCTGACAAGTGTTACGTGTTTCTTTCTTGAGACTGCCTGTGGAGGTGCACAGGGGATTTGTGAGCTATGCCAAACCCTGGTGCTGTGCTGGCTGGGTTGCTGCAAGTGTGAGGATGCTTCCCATGCTACAGAAATCCCTTCACTTTATTGCATGACTATATGCCCAAAAGTTGTTGGCTGGTGAACTGCTTATGCTGGTCTCCATGGGAAAGAAGAGACAAAACAGAGGGTAATGAATCGAATGGTGACTCTTTGCCCAGAGTGGTGGGTATGAACAGACCTAATGGTTGTCTCTGACACCTGACCTCCGAATTCGTACAGCTTACTCCATCAAGAATCACCTCCCTGGCTTCTCCTGACTTCTGAGGTGGAGTAGCATCCCTATTATGACTTCTTTCAAAGTTTGTTTCACTGCAGTCTATCTTTTGACCTGACAGTAGAAGTACATTTGACAAAGGATCTTCCTAATGAAAAAGTAAATTAATATATATATATGAGACAATGTTACAAATGTACTCTAACAGTGTATGCGTATTTACCAGAAATGATCGTTCGATTGTCAAAAATTCACCTTTCTGGGCTGATGGAGCTTACGTTGTATTGGGAGGAACATCCCAATTTAAGACTTAGTGTGACAGCAGAGATTTTGAAACAAAACAGCCTAGCTGTGTATGGGGAGCACAGGACTGCAGCAGCGGTTGCAGGTCAGAAGTGAAAGGTATTGGCAGAAATTTTGGGAGAAGATGCACAATGTCTGTTTGACTCAAGCCTGCTATTTCCTGCCTGTGGGGAAGTCCTTTGGATTCTTTTCACAGAAGGTTCACCAGGGTATGACAGTTTGGAAAGAAACACGTTTGAGTTGTATGTTCCCTGGAATTCATGCTCTGTTTTTGCTCGTGGAGAAAACATTTTTTTCTGGGATATTAAGCAAACAGATCTTAGAAAAGAGCCAGTCTTCCCTTTATTCTCCTCTTTGTCTCTAAATGCTTCACAAGCCACCTGATATGAGACACTGAAGATGTTTTGGTGTACAGTTACGTTCTTAGCCTCAGTTCAGGTCCCAAAAGTGACTGCTGCCCACAGAAGAACCTGGGGCTGGGATGTGAGGGTCAAAGCGGTGCTGCTGAGTGGATGTTCTGAATCCCTGACTCTTGTTCTGTGCCTGTGCAGAAAAGATAGGCTGTTAAAAAGCAACCTGTGCTAGCTGCCTCAGTTCTCGGTCCCCTCACCAAACTGCTTGTAACGATGGTAGGAAATGCACTTGTTTGTATTTATACTGCTTACTCTTTGCATTTTCTACCAACAGGATCCAGACAAGCTGTCAGCCTCTGCAGGCCTGTGCTATTCACCGAGAAGGGGCATCCTGCTAAATTGGGCATTGGTGACCTTGCAGGGGATATGGAAACTCTGGCTGTTGCAGCACCAGAGGGAGCAGCAAAGGGTGCAACAGCATCACCAGATGAGGTGGAAGCAGTAGTGAAGGCAGAAGCAATAAGGGAGATGGAAAACGCAGAGGGAGCAGGCCCATGCGGCGAGGCGATCACCCCTGAAAGAGCAACAGCACAGCAGGTGGAGGCAGAAGAAGCAGCGCTGATAGTGGTGGGAGCATCAGATCATGTGGAAGGAGAAAGAGCCGCCGAAGCATTTGCCAGAGCGGCAGAAAGGACAGCAAAATCAGAAGTAGCTAAGGTGTTGCAATCAGCAATAGCTGAGGTAGAGACCCTTGCAGCCTTGGGTCCCCTTTGGGGGAACCAGGACGTGGATGCATGCTCCCCTTTGCCTAGGTTCACAGATACCTAATGGTATGGGAGGCTGCAGCTCTAGAGCTGATGCTATATCTGGCCTTCCAGCCTTGCCCTCTGAATGCCTCAGGTGGATGGGATTATATACCTACTTAGCCTCGAGCTATCGGTGAGATCTTTATTTCGGAAAATTTGAAAGCAATCAAAAAAAATCCCTGAAATTCCTGCTGAGAGTTTGTGTTCTTTTCCCATCTGGTTTCCCCCTGTTTTTCAGATGAGGTTTTTTTTTTTTTTCTTTCATGATAGAGGGCACTTTATCACGCCTGGTATAGTTAAGGATACAAAGCACTCTCCGTTACAGCCCCGCTGGCCACATGCTCATCCTGTTCTAAAGCATTCATATTTGGGGATCAAAAAAGGTCCACGCTTGGTGTTTACTCAGCCGAGAATTTTTATTTGACATTTGAGCAATTAGGCCTTGTGCTGTTCGTGAGTTTGCTGAGGGTGATAAATGCACTTCTCCCATTTGAAAAATCTGTCTTTTAACATTGACGATGTGGTGACAGATTTTCAGCAGGGCTGGGAGTCAGATTTGCCAGGGCTCAGTGCCCACTCTGAAAGCCAGATTTTCAGATGTGTTCGGCACCCAGCAGCTCCCCATGGGGTGTAAGGCCTTGCGCATATTTGTTCCCATGTGTGTGGAGCTCATTTGAAAAGCTGGCTGCCTGCAGCACCACTGAGCGTCCACCTCCTGCTTTCAGGACTGCACACAGGAAAATCTGGGTCTCATCTCCCTAATCTCTGATTTCATTTTGGTTTTGCAGGGTCAACTTGCTGCTTTCCCTGCTTCCTGGGCCCCAGAGCTGTCCTGAGTACATGTTATTTCTGTAGGATATCTCCTTTTAACATATCCCCTAATTTGGGCAAATCGCTTCACTCAAAAATGGTGCTTCAATCTGTGTTTGAGTTTAAGTGTGTGTTTAAGCCTTCTGAAGATCAGCTGGATTTAGGCACATACTGAAACAGTTTTTTAAGTCAGACTGTGAATAGGGGCCTTTATTTTTAAATATCAGCAGCTTATTTTCCACTGATTTCATAAAACTGCTCATGTTTTTATTCTATTGACTTTTTCAGCTAAAAGAGAAGAGGAGGAGCACATGGCTAAAGCTGAGGAATGGCTCTCGACAGAAGGAGAAGGAATGGGTAAAAGAGGGTGAGGTGAAATGAAATGAAGGAGAGGTGGCATTCAGGATCATATTTAAAGGGGTGCTTTGTACCCTGGCAGTATGTGCCATTGACTGCTCCTGGAGGGCAATAGGGCCGCCAATTACATCTCTTTTGTGAGTGCCCATGCTGTTAAAAATAAAGATATGCCATGCTCCACACACAATAGTGTCAAACGTCTTTAGAAAACTGTTGTCTCATGACTCTCTGAAATTACAGCTCCATACTCCTTCCTCTAAGATGAGGGAGAGCAAAAAGTGCTGTTGATGTTGGAAAACGTGTTCCTGGCCTGAAGCGATATCAGAAGAAATACTCCAAACACAGATTCAAGCTTTCGTGCCTATAGTCCATGAGATGGTTGATGAGAGCACAGCTAACATGAGTTAGTTTCACATCCAAACGGAGCAGGTGCGTTTGCCAGTGGCGTATACAGCTTGCTCCAGTTCTGAAATAAGTTTCTCGCGTAGAAGGAGTGGTAGGTGTTGTTGTATTTTCTCTAATTTTGGCCCCTCATCTGGAGAAGGGAATGGGAAAGGTCTCTCCTGTCAGGTGATAATGAGACGTGAGGCAGAAAAAATCCACGAGAGAGTCGAGAAATGGGAAACATCATTTTCAAAATCGTGCCAGACTTGTGAGAGCAAACGTGTCCCCAAGCAGTGCAGATTGATTCTGAAATCAGGCTTCTGCTTTCTGAAAGAAAAAACATGAAGTTTGTTGGAAGATTATTTCCTCAGCCTGTGAGGAATAGGTGAACTTGTGTAGTAAGAGTTGGATGATGGGGGAGTCACCATAAGAAGCAAATGGTAATTGTTAGAGAGAGTATGAGATTAGAACAAAGCCAGTCTTGATGTGCGTCTCCCAGATTTTCCTGTGAAGGATGTTCACAACTCGGAAGCACCTGATGCCTTCAGTAAGTGACTACTTCATGAATTCCTTCCAAATACTTCTGGTTTGCAGCTTCAGACTTGCATTTAGCAGCCGGGGGGGGGGGGGGGGGGGGGAGGAGAAGAGAGTCAAATCAGTAGTTGGAGAGAAAATTTTTGAGCCAAACTGAGGGGGTACTGTGAGTGCCTCTCTTTGATTTGTTGCTACACTCCAGGTTGGGTAGCTAGGCAATGTCACCAAGTATTTCAGGTGAAAACTTTAGCTGCCTGACCACAGATGGTCATGAAAGAAACCATAGCCACTTTTGCTAACAGTAGAGATTGCAGCCCTGGATTCTGCCCCGAGCTCCATGTGAGTAATGACAACCCAGTTCCCTAAACTGCTGCAGCTGGATGTGATATTCTCCATATACCTCACCGCCTGCTTAGTTCTTCCAGTGGAGTTTCTGTGAGAAACGGAGCAGCTGTTCCGGTGCACCCCAGAAGCGGCTGCATGTTGGTAACTCCATGCAGCATTGTATGGAGTTGTTCTGTACATGATGGGTCTGTTGGAAAAGACCCTCTGATATAACCGGAAGGCATCAGGGCTCTGCCGCTAGCTAACCTGTGCTGAGGTGGCTGGCAATGAAGATCTGCCTCTGCCTCTCTCTCTTAGGTTTCATGCCCTTGTATCACCAGTGCCAGGCTTGGGTGTCTGCACCTCTGCAGTGACCAGCTGCTGCTCTGCTGGTGGTTCTGCACGGTGCCGGCGTGCACCTCCGCTGGCTCCTCTCTCTGTGTAGTGACAGGCTGGACTGGAGAGAGGAGGGTAGAACAGCAGCATCTGATTAAAACTCAGCCCCCCTGGCCCTAGATCTGAGGAGACAGAGCCCGCCCTCCCCTCCCTTACAATAATTTTATTTTATTACAAAAAGAGCCCATATTAAAAAAGCTCATGATTATGTTTTCTGTTCACCAAGACTTTTCCTGTATTCGACCTTTGGATAACCTCCAAGGCTTGCAAACATTTGAAAGGAGTAAAGGAGCTCGTTTTATTGCAGGGCCTCAGCATACATTCTTTCCAGCCTATCTTTAACATCAGTTGACAAGAATTATATAATTGCAGTCTGTGATCCCTTTAAGGCTAAAACGTATTCGTTTTCCCTCAAAGAACACTTCAGGTTTCAGAGTTAAATGTATACATTTTTTTCCATCTGGGTTATTCTGTAAAAAAGCCGTTTTCTCTTAAACTGGCAAGTCTCATTCTATAAAGTTGTATGGATTTATTTTTTACTGCGGTTTTAAGCTCACATGTTAACAAGTAGAAGAAATAGCCTCCAAATCCCAACCTGTGTTTCCCATTCCATTGGAAAATTAGTGGGTTACAGAGAACATACAGGGGGAATTATACTCCTTAGGTGGAATCAAATAAAATTTCAACATACTGATTTAATCAAATTAGTGTCTAATGCTAATTGATAGGCAGTCTTGAGATGGACAGGTAGCTGGACTGGATTTGATACTGCATTTCAGAGGCATGACGTAGTATGCTGGGTCAGGAAGGAATTTCTGCTTTCCTATCAGAATGGTATCGGCCACCATGTTTTAGGAAGCCATGGACATCGGATACTTGGATAGGAGCTGGGGAAGCGTGCCAAAAAAGAGGTCTAAAGATATTACCTGGAATTCAAAATATGAATTAGCTGAAGCCACAGTGACATTCTTTTTGCATGTGTTCCCCACAGTTTGGGTTTTCACTGGCATTTGTGCTCCTGGAGAGTAAAAAGGCACAGAACAAGTGTGAGTATTTCTGGAAGCTCTTCATGACGGTTGTGTCCATGTGTCTAGGCCAGCAGTGCTTGAATCCTCTACTACAGAGGAACGGAAGCGATGCCACAGCGGTGCTGTGATGAGCACGTTTGCAGGGCTCATGCAGAACTGAGCTAGAAGTTTAAAGAAATTACCAGAAACGCACCCCTCTGAATATTTCTGAACAATTAAAAATAGAGGGAACAGCAATCTAGTTCTGGGTATTTACATGCAGGAAGGGAAGTTAAGTTTGTCTGGTAAATTAGCTAATAGGAATGATTTAGCTGGGCGAAGCTGGAGACAAGACTGGGCTCAATGGGCCAATTGTCTGCTCTGGTTCAGTAAAGGGGGCTGTGAGGGGTCAAACATGGGTTGAGCAGGGTTGAAATCAAGAGGTTTCAGTGGTTCTCAGTTTTGCCAGGGACTTACCCCAAACCTCGCTTTTCTTACCTGTCAGAGGAGGGCCGCGGCAGCAAAGGTGCCTTACCTTAGGTTCTCATATCTGAGCACTTTAGGAAGTACAAACTTTTATTCCAAATAGCGTTTGCCAGTAAAAATGGTTCCCTTCTTCAAATATTTAGTTAATCTAACACTGATTGCCCCCATTCCCTAAGGGGAGGAGGGGGCAGGGGCAGCATTCCTGGTTTTATAGAGGGGCAGGTTTGAAAGGGCTGTAAATGTATGTCGTGGGGGTTGGTTACAATAACCTGCAAGAGAGGAGTTAGTAACAGAATCCTTTTAATGAACTACAAGCCCACAGTTTATAAACTTGGACACAGATTACAGTCCTGCCTACTGTATAAAAATAACCGCATTTGGATGCCTTTGTGTCCAAAGGATCTTATAACCTGTTAAATTTTCCCTGCCTGTTCTTCTAGCATAGACAGGGCCGCAGTGTAATACTCTGTGTTGCACTGAAATGAAAATCTCAGGTCTGTTAAGCTGTTCCCTGCTTTGGTAGCCTCTGTATCAGGATTCACATTCTTGTTTCCGTTTCAAACAGGAGACTAGTTTACAAGGCAAGTTCCTCCTTGGAGATCACAAGAGGCTTTCTTTCCCCTTTCTTTTTCTGAGAGGAAGGATTAGGTCACCAGTAATACCGTTTGCTTTTTATTTTTTCTCCTTTGCCTAATCTGCTCTCTGAGATGTCCATGTTACAAGAGAAATAAAAGGCTTTAAGCGAGCGCAGGATTTTTTCCCTCACCTCAGCACTCCGTCGGAGAAGGGTGATTTACAGAAATCACCACATGGAAAAGCCTTAAAACAGAATTTGAGATGCTTATAAGACAAGGCAGAAAGATAGCAGAGTGTTCAGGTGCCATCTCCTTACCTCATGGGGTTGTATTCGGTCTGCTCTTAAGGAATTGGGTAGATGGCGATTACAAATATGTCTGCAGTATATCCGGGTGTGCTGTGCTTGAAGTTACAGCTTTGTATAGACAGCTTGTGTATAGTTACTCACCTGCAGTCAGGAGGCTTATCGTTATTTGAAGACATTTATTTTCTATTATCTTTGTGCGTTTTACATGGTGCAAGCATTAATGGTACCACAGCAATTCTTTTAAGATGTGCTCTTTGACTCTGGCACCCTTCCCAGTAATGGCAGTGCAGCATGCTGTGCTGTTGTGAAGCATGTTGGCTTCACCCAAGACGAGGATGCATTTTAACGCTGATTCTTGTGTGCAAACGTTTTGGGACTCTCTGAGCACAATTGATACTGGAATGCTGAAGACGAACAAATTATTGCTTTAGTGAAATCTGTGTTATTCTTGTTTAAACAGTAAGTACTGGTACCAGTTTGTGGTGAGGCATAAACACTTTGCAGCAATAAATAGGAATCTGCATTGAGTAGTCTGTACCTAGCGTAGGTACAGCTTGTTCATACTGGTCACGTTACATTTGGCAAGCTATATTTAAAGGGCCAGGTCCTACTTGATCTCAATCAGCACAGCTCTGTCCCACCAGCTAAAGTTCTGGCTCTCAAATGTTTTCAGCTATTTTTTCAATCCTTTCTTTCAAAAGTGTTTTTAAAATACAATTAAATGGACAGTAATGCTCAGCAGTTATGTCTAAAAAGCCTTTTATCAAAGGATATCAAAGTACTTTACAAAGCTGGGTAATTCTCACAGTGCCCTTTTTTGCAGGTTGGGATGCTGGCATGCAGAGACAGTAAGTGGTTTATCTGAGTAGCAGAGTCAGTAGCAGAGGTAGTAATTAAAACTCTGGTCTCATGACACCCAACTCTGTACTGTAACCACTAGACAAACTGCCTCCCGGAACTATATCTCATCTCTATCTCCCTACATATGCACAATAAAGCCTTTGTAGTATATGCTGTACACTTGCTATTGATAGTTGTATCAGCTGAAAGATAATGCTTGCTGTTCTAACTGTCTGCAAGTGTGCTCCATACAACCTCAATTATCTAAACATAATGGGGGAGCATTGGAGAATTTTGGATAGTCGAGGTTTCAAATAATTGAGGGAGTTTTCAGCGTAATTAACAGACATAGCGGCATGTTTTGGAGAGCAGGCAGGTTTGGATAATTAATGTTGAATTGTGCAGTCAGTAAATAACCAATGCGCTAGAGTTTGGGATATGTGTGTTTGTTTTTCTTTTTTCTTGGAAGAGGTGTGTTTGTTCGCTTTGTTTCAGAGAAAAAAAATGGACAAATCCATTTCAAACATGCTGCTGGTATCTCTTTAAGATTGGGGAAGACCAATAGCAATCCTCTTGCTTAATAGAAAACCTCCTGTATACGTGGGCAGTTTAAAAACATAGATCAACAAGCATTGCGCAGCCTGGACCGTGGCTGGGTGTAGGCTATGTGGGTGGTTCTGAATGTCTACAGAGAAGTAGGACCAGAGATCATCTAAAAAATCATTTCCCCTGCATATGCTGTAAACTCTAGGATTTGAAGTATGACCCAGCTGTTAATGGGCTCCACACAGGCAAACAAATGTACAGTTATTGTAGTGATGCATTCGTTTATAAAGATAAAACACAATCCACAGGACCTAGAAGCTGCTCACAATAGCATTTCTTTACACTGAATGCTGACCTTCTTTTGACTGAGATCTTTACTAGTATGACTTCAAATATATTTCACTGTGCCGTTTAGGCAAGCTTCACTTCGCTACCTACTATCTGTACAAGCTAATCTGTTTGTGAAAGCACTGGAGTAAAAAGATAGGAGGAAGTTTGCAAAGTATAGCACAAAGTTACTGATTTTGTTCAGCTTTTGTCACACAGTGCAGTGTCTCTACAACTTGCTTTTTAAAACCGATGCTGCTTTCTGCCTCGCACCAGACACAGAAATTAAGAGCAGCCTTTTCTCTTGAAGCTCTCATAAATGAACAGATGGATGCAGGTAAGGCCAAAAGACCTTCAGGAAGGGATTAACTTGGTTTGTTTTTATTAAATGTAGTGTTAAGAGTGAGGATGGCTATTCAGCATTGGCCAGCCTGGGAGTTCATCCTGAGGCATTAGTTTGTTCTGAGACCAAGGCAGTTACATGGCCCCCATCAGAGAAACACACACACACATGTCCTAATTAGTACCAAAAACAGAGTTTGGTTTATTTTTCTCGGCTATTACCTGAGAGGCAGGATTCATTGACATGTGGGAGCTGATGTCTGACTTATTTTTTGAAAAAATCAGTCCAATCTTAGTTGCTTTATGTTGTAATCTTTAGCTTTCCCTGTAAGTTTACAGTGCCCAGTAGTTCTCATCAGCTACTTGAAATGTCTGAAAAATAAAAAATATTTCCTTGTGTGCTTCAGTGCTTACTCCAGTATGTATGTTTTGTGCAGAGAGAACGTGTGTATTTGTTATCTTCAGTGCAATCTGGATATACACACACGTATGTAATTCTTTTTCTATTTAGACACCAGTCTGTGCATGTGCATTCATGAGGGCTTGACTTAGACTTCAGTGGAAATAGGGCTGACCCCAACGTTTATACGTAATTAGGAGGAACAACAGTTCACCCTTTAAAATGACTATATTTGGAAATCTGATTCTAAACTCACGCTGGTTTAACTTAATTTTGTGGCGTTTCTCCAGATTTCCCTAACCAGTGGAAGTGAGGACAGGATCAAGAAGAACATTCGTGCTCCTCGAAGGTGCGCGTTCGTGCACAGACAAACTTGCGTGCTAGCGGCCGTAAGGGAACGGGTAAGCACGCAGCTTTTCTCCGCAGTGCGAGAAAATTACTGCGACGAGGCCACTTCCATTCAGAAAGCGCAGCGGTTCTGCGCTTTGATTTTGTGCCTTCCCTCCTGTTAACCTTTTTTCCCACTGCTTTGGTTGCAGCAAGCCCCCAATTTTTTTTTTTTTTTAAATATATATCTGATCAGCTGCTTTTGCAGGAGTCTTGTGCTCCCTCTTCTTTTCCTGGATAGCCTCAGTCACTTCTTGGGATCGTTTTGTAGCGTATAAAGTAGTGAGATAAAGCACAAAAGGCCCTTGATAAAGTCCAAGTTTTGTTTAACAGTTCAGATAGTGAAAGTTTACAAGAGCTGTACAGGGAAAGCTGTGTTGTGAATAGAGCTATTATTGCCATTATCACATTGTTTAGACTGGTGGGCCAAAACACAGGCATTTCATATTTGTTTAACAGCTTCATCAAGCTGTATATTTGTATTGTCCTTCGGGCTGCGTTGTCGGAGGGCTGCGAACGACATAAGGAGAAGTATCAGCGATTCCGCGGGGAATTGGACGGTCCAAGAAGTCGTTAATTACCAAAGAGCAGAGACCAGGCAGAGGCGAGATTTGGCTTTCCCCCACTTGCGGCGGGCGGCCTGGATTTCGGGGGCCAATAGAGGGCAGCAGTATCCTGCTGCTTTCGCCGCCGCTCGGCTGGCACGGGAGCGCGGAGCGGCGCACGCAGCTCGGCGGGGCGCTCCGTGCCGCGGCCGCGGGGAGAGGCTCAGGGCTTCCGCCCTAAAGCTAAAATCGCTTTCACGTGCACGTAGAGCTGCCGTCCCGCTCGCCTGTCGTCTTTATGGTAACAGCCGGCCGCAGCGGTGGCTTGTGTTGCGTCCCATTGCGGACACATAGTGGGGAGGCTTTGGGGGTGGGATCCTGGTTAACTTTCCCCAGAATCGCTAACCAACTAGCAGAAATATTGTGTTGCTTGTACGAAAAATATCCACTGCATCCGAAGGTCGTCTGAGTAAATGTATATAGTGTGCGTGCGTATGTGTGTGTATATATATATATATATATATATATATATATATATGCTCCTGTGAAAATAGCTATTTATTTTGTGTTAGGTGTGTATGAAACCCAAGATAACATATCACGTTATGCTCAGATCTTTGTTTCAAATATCGCTATGGGTAGATTACATGATGGATTGCCATTTAGTTGTTATTTCAGCACTTCTTCTGTTTGCAGTACATGCACGTTCAGTATTAAAAGCCAGTGGTGGCTACTTTTTTCAACTAGCTCTTTGCCTGTTAAAAAGATCCTTTAAACACAACCCTTTTGGATCCCGTGTGGGGCTGTTACTCTCGTTTCTGTAGCCTCGATGCCCTGCTCTGAACTTTGCAGGCGAGTATGAAGGAGATACTCACCCCGGAGAGTTTGCAGCCTGAGCAGATGCTGCACAAACGAACAGCAGTGAACAGTCGAAAGCACTGAGCAAATGGTTACAAACGAGTGCTGCTCCTTAGTTCCATGATTTTCTGTTTGTCTTAAATGCACTTTATTGCACCTTTTCTGCAGTTTGTTCTGAGGACAGTGGCACCAATAATTCTTTCCTGACATGCGGGAATCCCCGCTTGGCTCTCAGCTTGAAGCCGTGGCTGGCATTCCGCTAATTTGTTGACTTTGATATATTTTTTTAAATTATTATTCCATATTAGATATAGTTCAAGTCGCTTCTGTAGCTTACCTCTTACCATAATGCGAGGCTGAGTACCAGTTGCTATAATCTGATCTCGGTGTTTTCCATCATTATATTTTCAGGGCTTGTGATTTCAGCAGAATATATTGCTTGTCATTTCAGCAGGGCTCTCAAACTGTACGACAGCAGTGAATTCAAACTGAAAGAACCTATGAGACAGTCTGCGTGCGTGTGTGTCGGTGTGGATGTTAGATAGGGGCATATTCTTTAGGGCACTGAAAGCATTATTTTTGATCATTTGCTCTGGAAGCTTTTTATGCTATTTTTTAATGGTGACTTGAACTACTCCCAAACTGAAAATAGTTGCTTTTCTTATGTTTTGGACAGCAGTTTCTAAAACATACAAGCACTTTCTGTATTTAGAAAATCAGTGTATTGAATACGTTCTGAGTAACAAGCGTGATTCTTTTTAGAATTCTACTGTATTGTGAAATATCAATGTTTTATATTTTAAAAACAAGACATGAAATTCCTCATGGCTAGTACATTCACTTTAAACAATGAAATCTTCCCTCAAGAGCAGTCCTGCGTTCGTTAAAGGGTAAGTACAACACTGGCCCCAATCAATAAACGAAGTTTGTTTGTGGTAGAGCTGACGAAGCCATTGTAGCAGAGGGGAATCCATGTAAGTATTTGATGCTTGTTCTGCTTTTTATTTGCTTTCAGGCAAAATAGTGTCAACTAGAGCAAGTAATTAATCCTAAATAAACAAATAATTAAATAAATAAAAAAGATAAAAAATAAAAATAAAAAGCCCCCCATGTAAATGGCACTGAAAGCTTAGCACTGAGCCTTGAACTTACATGGGTAATTCCCATCAACTTCCCTGGCTCTGTTCACAGAGGTAAAGGCCACAGGAGAAGTCTCACACAGGAAAACATATTCTTTGCCTTGGAAGCCTCCTTGTCTTATGCAGTCCAGGTAGAAACAGTTGGTTCACTCCTAATGCAGAGAAGGTGAAATTCTGCCTTTCTTACTCCAGCAGAATATTGCTAGGACAAAATTTCTGCTGCCTCCTGACTTACGCCTTGCTCAGTGTGAGCAAAATTTAGCCCTTTAACTCTTATGGGAGCCTGTTTGATCTATTCGTTTACTGTAAAGTGCTTTCAGGGAGGGAGCTGATCACAGAAACACGACTACCACTGAGCTGCTATTTGTTGCGCTACATTATCTGTCGTATCCTTGTTATTCTAGAAACTTTTTTCCTGCCTGGAACATTTTGCTGCAGTAAAATGAAGAAGGGGAAAAAAACTGAAGAGACCTTCATTTGGTGGCATAGAAAATTTGCATAAAATATCGCTCTAAGCATTGGAGGATCTTATTACATAGGGTTTTGATGATAATCTTTGTTGAAATAATATTTAACACATGCTGCACTTTTAATTAAGTATCTGAATAATCTCAAATTAATACCAGAGGTTTAAAAATAAGTTTTCATTTTAGTGAACTGTAACATAATAGCAAGCAGCATGGCAACCCCCTCCTTTACTCTTTGATTTAATTAAATGCCCTTCTGTGTGCTTCTTCTCACTTCAGAAATGCACATAAAGAAATCTGACCCAGACATTTTGTTTAGGATTTTGCTGCTTTTATTTTCCCTGTGTCTTTACTTATTTATTTGTTCTGCTTCCTGTAGGTCTTTGATTAAGGTGTTCCTTTGGGGAACGACTAGTCTGGGGCTTCGCAACTGGCCTGGGTGTTTGAAAAGGGCACTTACAACATGTCACGTTTGTGTTCATGTTTTGGTGTCTTGGTGCTGACACAAAAGTCACTGTTTGGAAGCAGCAGTCTGTGGCGGCAAAGCGTTCGGTTTGTACAGTGAGTACGTGTGTGCGGAAAGGAGGACGCAGGCTGTTAAATCCCGGGGCAGCTCGCACAGCACAGTTACACTCTGAAGAGTGTTATGCTCCTGGAGTTTGATTATAAGGTAAAAGGGGCTTAACACTGTAATGGTTTCAGAGAGCCATCAAACCATTGCAAATAAATTCACGTTTATTCTATTTATTTTTTCAAATTAGAAAGGCCTGATCCAGCCAATTTGTTTGCCTTCCAGTTAGGCGTGTTTGACAATCACTGCTTCATTATTCCGTCTTAAGAAATTCCATTAACCAAAGAAGAAAAAAGACCTCACTTAGATGCATGTCAGTGAAATTGTTTTGCCGAAGCTCCCTTGCGCTGTGAGCATGTGTGCGCTGAGACAGAGCGTGTGAGAGAGCCGGGGGGGGGGGGGGGGAGGCTGTTTACTGTGTTTATGAAAACATATTCACAATTTGGGAGCGAGAGGATGTGAAGCAGGCTGGCTTTGAAGGTTTTCGGTTAGCTTTCCCCTTTATCCCTTACCATCTATCATTGTAAAGGAGACATATATAACTGCCGCACTTTGTATATTAAGGGGAGCTGCCTGCTTTTTCCCTTTGCTGAGATAATGACACTGAGGGTTGTTGACTGCTGTTATCTCTGATGACAGCCTTATCTGCATGGCGCTGATTCTCCCTCCCGGAGTCAGAGATATCCAGTACTTGGGAAACTGACCACTGCTCCGATTATGGCTGGGCACAAAACTCGGCTCCGGCAGTTTGAAAAGCAAATATTCACGTGCAATATAGTTTTTTTTAATCAGTTGTGTGGTTTGCTGCTTTTTTTTCCCCCAAAAAGCGAAGTAATGCTGAGAGATGCTGGGGTAAGGAGAAACTAGTGCCTCAAAGAAGGTCAGATAACAGGCGAATTGCCCCCCAGCCCTCACCAGACAGCCTCTGATGGAAAGAAAAAGGCGATAACCAATTGTTGAACGGTGTTGGTGCATGTCTTGACTCCTCCATGGCATGACTACCCCTCGTTAATGGACCTAGGAATGACATTTACACAACGGAGGGACCATTACACCCTCCTGCCTGCACAAAGTAAGAATGCAGGGGTTTATTTTAATTCCTTTAAGCATAATAATCTGCAGTTAATTGGCTAACAGTTCCCTGTGCCTTGAAGATGTATAGCGCTGTAGTTGTTTGGCGTTCTGAATTCCTGTCCCTCAGAGATCTCAAAGCGAATTTCAAATATTTTTGAGTTTAGCCTCTTTTCACAAAACTGTTATGCACTTTTCACAGAAGTGTTTTACAGTTACAGAAAGTGAGATACTGAGATAGTGCGTTCACGTGGCTTGGATCACACAGAGAACCTGGAGCAAACTCAGCCAAGAAACTGAAGTCTCCCAGCTCCTAGCCCAGCACCCTGATCATCGTATCCCTCCAGTCACCCCTGTTTTGCTGTTACGATCCCTAATGGTGGGCAGCTGAACCCATTTGCCACAACGTGGCTTTCTGCAAATTCCACTATATTAAAAGCGCCTCTCACTGTGGAAAAACTAGTGGATAAATCTACCTTAAAGCAATGTTGAGAGTGAGCTTGCAAAGTTAATTGCTCGAAAAACAGGAGATGCAGAAGTTAAGGTTGCGTGTGGACCCTTTGTTCAGTACTCTGCATGCACAGCATGCGCTTTCCTTGTGAGATCATCTGCTCTTTCTCAAATATAGGGTGCTATTAGGAGCTTTTCTTCTTCTTGTCATATCTTATAATATATGTTTCAATCCAAATACTTAGACCAATTTTATTGATACATGATCCTGCCTGTCTTTACTGAGTTACACCTCTTATGTAAGTTCTCTTCAATCTGAGCTTGTCTTTGTTGCAGTTCAAGGCTAGCAAGGTTAACTACAAAGAAAGCATTACTGGAAATGTGCATCACTAAAGTATGCTGATTTTTTTTTCCTCCTTTTTTTAAATGCGTTTTACTGGAAATTGGGGGAGTTGTGAGGGGAGGCAGTGAAATTTCACTAACAGTTTAAAGGGATATTATTTTCCAGTGTTTCAGAAGAAAGCAAGGACAGACTTTTTTTTTTGTACTGAAGAACAATTTTTGATTAAAGGTTTTCAAAACCTGCATTTTTACTGAAAAATCACTCTAGATTTCGTTTTCTTTTTTTGTTGTTGTTGTTAAAAAGGCAGCAGTATGTAAATTAAATGTTTCTGTTAAAAAGAAGCATTTTGATTTGAAAAGCCATATTTTGTCACATACAAAGTTTTTGCCCGGTCCCATTAGGGTCTTATGCAGTAAGTAACACGTATAAGGGCTCGTTCTGCACTTTTCTTGTGGCTAACTTGAGGGGCTCTTTGCCTGATACACATAAGAGTGCTGATCTGCTAGGAGTGTTCAATTAAGATAGCAGAAAATCTGTTTAGGATATTATTGAATCATTAGTAAATTCAGTTGAAGTCCACAATAAGGAAGATTACACACATGATTTGAAGAACTTGGCTATTAATAAATTGTCTGTTTTTTTCCTTCCAGCTCTTCCAGTAGGTGTAACAAAAGTGAACACCTCACCCTGCAGATTCTCTTTCACTCTTAAACGTGAGGACAGAGTATGTCATGTGCATAATTCTCATTTTCAAAAGTTATGAGGGACTGAAAAAGGTTAAGCTGGGAAGTGTTACCCTGTCTTGCTGGGGCTATAGCACTCCTGTAGCATCCTCCATCCCAGATTCTCAGAGCACAGCATGAATGTTAAAGCCTTGCGGTGTCTCCTTGGGCACCAGTCTGGCAGGCAGGGAAGCTTAGACACAAGAGAAGTAGCCAAACTAGTAGCAAGTTGGTGGCAAACTTGGGATCACAAATTTGGATATAACGTTTCCTTTCATCTGGCTCTGTCTAGGACTCCGGCTCAGATCTGTTGGCTTGGGGCAGCTGCAGAGACTGACCCCAGCCGAGGATCTGGCCACGGTTATCTTGGCTGCTGGCTCCTTGCTCATGTCACCAAAGGCACTTCCTTCCTTAACGAAGTCTCGTCGGCCCCAAAGGGAGGTGAGAGCGTAGCTGCGTGGCAGTACCTGCCTGAGCTGAACTACTTCATAGGCACTATAAAATCCTATGCTAAATCTAGACACCATCTCTGTCAGGTCATATAATCTCAGCTAACAAACAGAACAACAACTTGCTTGTTTGAGTGCGTTGTTACACAGTCCTGTTGTCAGTGAGGGTGGTTAAATTCCTGCAGTTGCAGGACGGAAACCTCTTACCTGACGGTTTCACTGTCACGATCCCTGCTGTCCAGCATATGCCCTCCCTGACCACGAACGTGCTTGTTTTTCAGTATCCTTTTCAAACACGCGTTGCAGCGCCACTGCGGCACTGGGCGCTCCTTTTCCACGGCATAGCGATGGGAGGACGTACCCCCGTGCACGCAGGGCGGCGGTGGGAGTGGGTTGTGCGCTGCGGCGAGACTTATCTCAGGCTGCGGGAGCGTGTTCTGCCAGAAGCCAACGTCTCCTGAGCATTAATTACACAACCCCGCGTGCTCCTCTGTTCCCAGCTGTAAAATGGAGATACACTTCTTAACCCACACCATCGCTTTAGTTCACTGCAGCTCGTAAAGTGCTTCTGGATCCACAGATGGGAGGCAATAGAGAAATGACAAAGATGATTAATAAGGTTATTAATAAATACCCCGGGTCAAATTCTGCTCTGGTTCCCGAGTTTGTGCTTGACACAGAGGTCAGTGTCATGAGTGACTCCAGATTTGCTGCCATGTGGCTGGGAGCTGGACTTGGCATTTGGATGTAAAGCCAGGATAGGCAAAAATTAGGTTACATAAATTTGACCTGCACCTGATAGGAATGTTTCTGAGGGGATAAGGTGTTTTATGTAGTATTACAGAAGTATAAAATCATCTCCCAGGTGAGTTGCGAATGATCGCACAGACTGATGTAGTCATTTTGCAGACCTATTTGTCTAAACTTTCTGTTTTGTTACGTGGGGTGCTGTTGCCACACTTGGTCAAAATCTCCGAATCTATAAATGGTCTTGGGCAGGCAGTAAAGTGCAGGCTTACTATGGGGAAAAAAAACAGCCCTCTTCTGAGATATGGTTTCCATTTAAACTTTCAGAGGGCTCCTAGCTCTGGCCTGCCTGTGTTTATCTGTGCTCAGGGTGAATGGGAATTGGAAAAGGGGAAAGAGAGAATGGCTGCTTTTTAAAAAGCTAATTTAAAAGCAGGCGCAGTCTTCTGTAAAGATGATTCCGATTGTCCAGGCCTCTTTTAAGGGGACAAGGTTAAATGCATTTGTATTGAGAATGTGGGATTAGACATACAGACAAAATGAACAACATCTTCTTTATTTATTTCATACTTAAATGGCCAAGAGTGTAAGTCAGTCAATTCCTGATGATTCGGGAATGCAAGGGGATTTTCTGCATTGTTTTTTTATTTTGTAAAAGCTCTTTATCTCTGACTTTGTATATTAGCTATTTCTACATTCCCACCAACCTTTTCCTGGCCGGTATCCTTGTATAACTGAAAGGGGAAAATATGCATTGTCTGTAAATCACAGAATCAGTTTGAAGCTACAGGTAAAATGTTTGTGATTCTATTCCCATGTGCCCTCATTTAATAGCATAAAACTGCCTCACATGGGAAACGCTGATATTGATAGCATTATTCTATACAAAATCTGAAATGGCCAAGGGTTTAAAACAACTCTATGAAGCAGGGAATCACAGTATTATTTACAAAGTGCTGACGCTTTGGCAAAAAACATGAATAGCCCCAGTCCAAATTGATTACAGTCTATGGTCTATGCTCTGTCTGGAGCAGAACTGCCTTTTCTTGTATATTTTTACTGTGTGATTTTAATCTTGGCTTGGTCTGTTCATTGCCATTGTAAAAGGAAGAAACCGTAGTAATTTGAAAGAAAAAAAAGCCTGGGAAGGTGGAGGGGTTTCTTTTGTGTCAGCCTTGTAGCCAGGGACACTGAGGCACAGGGAGGGCCTGGAGGCTTGCAGGTGAAGACAGCTGGCAAAGGAGCGTAAGAGTCGGGAAGAAAGCCCGAGACTCCCACGCTGCGGCACCAGCGGGGAGATGTTCCTTGTGCATGAATCTCATAAAGCTTGCCATGAGAGAGCAGCCGAAAGGATCTTCAGCTGATGGAGTTTGCCCACACATATCAGCAGCACTTTCGGCCCAGGGAGCTAAGGGCTGGAAGAAGACCCTGTGTCTCACGAGCTATGATTTGGTAGCTTGGTCTCTGGTGAAGCAGGACGCAGTGAGGCTGATTATTTCTCAGAAAAGCTGGCTGGAAGAAACTTGGCTTAAACCTCCCTTTGGATGAACACAGCCAGAAGGTTTCAAGAGCATTCCACATGGATTCTATAAAAGGCAACTCTGGTCTCAAACTACACACCAATGTCCAGAAAGATATTTCCTATCAGTGGAGTCTCTTCCTTTAAAAAGTATTAATCCCTGCTTGTCGTATTCTGTCTTCCTTGTCTCAGCCTTCTGACTTTACCCTCCCACCCTTACTTTGGTAGTGTCCTCTCTTTAGATACTATCTTACCTTTCTGGAGCAAAAGCAGTCTCCTGCTTATGTGGATTGGGCCAGGATCTCTGCTGCAGGAAAGCAGTGTAGGACTATGTGAGTTTAAATGAGCTATGTTGAGTCATGCCAGCTGAGGATCCTGCTGATGGGATTTATTGCTGAGAAAAGACCCAAGAGTGAGTACCTAGCACAAGGGAGGGTCAGTCCTATGCACCCTGTAGGCTCAATTAGCATATAGATTTTGTTCACTGCTATTTCTTAAAACCTAAATCACCAGCAAACAAATAGTGTAAAGGAGAAGAGGAGAAAAGCTATGTTCATGGCTTTTTACTGGTTATATAGCACCAAAGTTGGGTAAGGCACTTTAAAGGTGGTTAACAGGCAAGAGAGCATGAAATCTTGGCCCCAATAAAGCCAGATGGATTTTTGGCATTGATTTCAGTGGAGTCAGGATTGCCATCTTCCAAGAAGTTCATGTAGGATCTGCTGGGGAAGGGCTTGGCCAGAAGGAACCCTGAGCAGTGAGGATGCTGAGCCCTAAACACTGCGGAGCTAGTGCTGCTTGGTGATCTCTGTGTTTAGTAAAAGGATGTCCCAATGGACCTATGACTCTTTAGGCTTACTGGTTAAATACTTCTTATCCATAATGGTGGAAATATCATTTAAAAAAAAAAATCTACTACTACAAGGATCTAAATTTTCTGCATATTCCTACTCATCTCTTTGTTCCGGGTTTGTTCTTGTCAATGAGTATTTACAGATTCCTGTAGAGAGGAGAGTGCTTTCCCCAAATCTTCAGGTTGAGTCACAAAAACATTGTGTTATGTCCTTGCTATTGTGTTGTCCAAGATTTCGAGGTCATGGTCCAACACATCAGCCAAAACTATGACCTTGGCTTGAAATCAAGGAGGTTTTTAAAAGGTTGACTGAATTGTTGGAGGTTTTTTCCTGCTTTCTGTGTTTGAAACCATGAGGATACTTTGAAATCACATTTTCAAGCTTTCACCCATGGCTGTGAAGACCAGATACTCACTTTTCCAGCTGAGGAACATGGGAATATTCATGCTGCCTACCTCAAGACATCTGTCTTAAATGCCTAAGTGATGAAGCTCCTCTTCCTAATTTGTCTATACAGCTAGTGGGGAGAAAAGGGCTCTTCAAGTAGAATCCAAACACCTTGATTAGATCTCTGCATTGGTGGACCTCTGGAAGGAGCATTTAGAGACGAGCTTCCCAAAGTTAGGCACCCAGAGCATGGGTTGTGTGAGCACCCCTCACATCCATTTTCATCTCATCACTTGCCTTTGGGAGCTAAAACTAAAGCTGTAAGAAAAACCCTGTATACTAGAAGCTTCATGATGACATGAGACCTGGCGACACTGCAACCTTGTGCTCTCAAGCCAGCTATTAAAACCTAGGTGTGAGAATGAGGGCCCAGCAGAGCTGTTTCCTGGAACATGGAAAATACTGCAGCAAATGTTCTAGGACTGGAAATTTGATTTTTAGACCAGCCTCTTTGGCTGCATTCTTGTCCTTATCTGGTTCCCATATTTGTTTGTGCCAGTACGTTTCACTGACGTTTACTGTTTGTGCCAAGTAGATTTGACATGGGTGAGTGTTCACTCCTTCCCCCATAATTGAGAGAGAGTTCTTATTATGCAGCCGAGGAGCCACTTCCTGTGCCTGTGGTGCCCCCAGTCATAGAGAGGCAGTACAGTAACAGCCATAGAATGAGTGAGAATAACAAACAGCCTTAAATAAATCTGAAGGAATCAGTTTGCTCACAGATGCTCCATAGCCATAAAAGATGGTGAAAGCTTTTGGATCACTTATTTCTCCCAAGGTATTTAGTCAGTTTTTCCATGTCATGACCAAAATGAACATGCTCACTAGTTTTTGAGATTACAGATCCATTACTGCAGGCTACTGTGTTAGGTACTCATGTGGCGAGTGGTACGGTTTGGACTAACTCTTGAGGTGGGATCCAGATCAATTTTTTCCCAAGCACAGAGCAGTCCTAGAACGCTAGGGCATAATAAGAACACTGCTAAAAAGACCAGCAAGTTGGAAGAGGTGTTTTTTCTTTTGCAAAGCTGTTTATCTAAAGACTCTGATTTACACTTCTCACATACTCCAGTCAAGTTATTCTGTTGTGTTGTCTTCGATGTGTGTTCTGTCTGTTTATTTGCTGGAGTCCCATCTCGTACTCGATGAGACCTGTTAAGTGGGATTGGGAAAAGCCTAATCGCTAAGTTTTACAATACCCAAATCCCACCTTAATGTTTTAACATATACATAACATCTGTCTACTGCTTTTCCCTTCTAGAAATGAAAGACTGTCTCATGGAGTGCAGTGACTTGCTCTGGAAGTTCCTCCCTGGCCTGTGGTTTTATGTTCTACAGTCTCATCCAAGATGACTGCTTTTGGGGTTTCTCTTCCGGCCTTTCTCCCACAGAGTGCTTTGGAGCGAGTACGTTTCTGTAACGCAGGACAGAGCCTGGGGAGGACTGCAGAGCATCTGTTGGAAGATGTCCTGTGCAACGACTACCCCTGTAAGCCACTCCTCGTTCTGGTGGTTCGTGGTGTGTTGCATTTGCGTCTTGGACATAAATTGAAATAGGTCTTGAACAATTATGTTTGCATTACGGTGTCTTTTTCCCCAGCAAGCAGTGCAGGCATCATGGGTCCTGTTGCAAAGTGTGTCAACGGTTTGAATATGCTCCTACCAGTATCCTAAGTTGCTCCTTATCTGGCCCTTCTCAGCACCTTCTGGAGATGCAGTCCTGGGATTCCATCTCATTTTTTGGTTAACCAGGGAGATCGTTGCATGCTCTCAGGTACAGCTAGCATACTAAGATGGGACATATCTCAGAGCCTTTCTGCTCTGAGGACTCCTCCTGCTTTGTTACAAGTGATACGTGCTTTAATAGAGTATCTCATAGCAGATGGAGCAATGTGTTAGATCTCATGGTAAGCCACTGTCTGAGACTGCAGAATCCACTGTGCTTTCTGCTAAGAGTATGCTTGACTGTGTGCTGAGATGAACCCTGGCAGAAAGCATTGACGCCTTTAGTACCCGGTTGCCCGGGCCAGCCCAGAGTTTGATATTTTTCATCCCTGCAGTGTGAATCTTTCTTGAAAGAAAGGTGATAGTTTGACTTGCTGAGCACCACAGGACATTTTAGCCCTTTAATCATTTGGGTTTGAAGAGGTAATGTTCCCACAAGAAGTAGTTGTGTGGGAGGTAAAGTTGCTGAGTGGAAAAGGCATTGATGAACCTCCGTTCTGCTTCTAGGGCTTCCACGTGTTATTAGGAGAGCTTTACCAATTTCCTTGCCTTTTTAAGCATGAGAGTTTATAGTTACACAGCTAAGTTAATTTGGTTGAGTACCTTCCTTACACCATCTTACTCTTGCTTATATTTACTTTCTTAAATCAGTTAGGTGCCTGCTTAGCATGGAGGAGGGAAGCTACATCATTCAGAGTGTCGGCACAGGGCTTAGAACTCGTTTAACAGAGCCAGTTACCAAAATACCTTTAAAGAACCAGCAGTTTTGTATGCATACTAACCCTGGGTTACAGTATGAGATGTATGGCCTAGGAGAAGCCCTGGTCAGGCAGTCCTACTCAAGCTTCCTTAACTGCGGTCCTGATGTGTCCTGGTGTGAGGGGAGCCCTAGTTCCTGGCTGAGTCTGTCCACATGGAAGACGCCAGTTCAGTGCATGAGCGTCAATATAACTTTCTGCAAGAGCATCAGTTTGAATCAAATACTTTGCACAAGTAGCAGGGATCCTGCACAGAAACGAGCAGACACAGCTCGGGTAAGTGCAGCTTACAAGTCCTGATGCAGGGCTTAGTCCTGTAGCAAATGCTGATGCTGTCCTTTCTATGCATCACTAACAGTTGCACAAATAGCATCTCTTAGGAGTCAAGAAAAGGGCAGTGAGTGCCCTGCCTTGAGATCTTGCTCTCAGTTATACCATGATACGTAGCAGTAGCTGTGTCTGGAGTAGGTTTAGAGAGTGTTCAAGTGTAAGTACAAGAGCGCTGTTGCCTCCCCAGCTAGTTTGTTAGGTTTCTGCAAGTTTGAGCCTAAATTCTGGGAGCAAACCCAGAGGATATCTGCTTTGGATCTAACCCAGAAACCAAGTAGAAGGGGACACGTCTTCATGTGAATATTGGGAAATGTAGCCATTTGTGTTGCATTGGGTGTGAGATACAGTTTGGCCTCATTGTAGCTCAAAGGACAGGAGAGCTCTGCCTTTGGCAAGGGTATGGGGTCCATCCCAGGCCATCTGGACTGAGCTGAGCAGACCAGGAGAGCACAAGTCACAGAAACAAGGGCGGTGAGCCTGTGCACAAAGGCACAAACCCAGCCTCTGCCTTGGAAGTCAGAGCCGGGACTCTGCTCCTGGCTCTGCTGTTGTCTCACAGCAGTATCGCCCTGGCGAGCATGGCCGGGCACATCTCTGCTGTCCCCCTCCAGCAAGGGGGTCAGTGCTGGAGTGTGTTGTGGGCACGTGGAAAGGCTTGCAAATTCCATTTGGCCACTTGAGGACTGATTCCCCAAGGGATTTGGGAAAAGACTTTCTCCGTTTCTATGGGCTTTCTCTTCCCAGCAGGGAGAGAACAGGGCAGCTGGGCTTTTGCTGAGGAGGTTTAGGAGACTGGGAAGGACCTGGAAGGTGGAGATTTGTGTGGTGGTTCCTCGGGGTGAGGAATGTGGTGTTCGGTGCTCACACACTTCTCATTGTACCAGGAGAATAAAACAGGGTGACTGCAGGGACCTGGGGCTGGGGATCCATGCGACACCAGCCCGGAAGGAGCCCTGCCACAGCGGGAGCCCTGCCACCGTGAATAGCAAGACCCGGCTGCCTTGCAGGCCTCCCGGCCCCCAAATGCACGCGAGCATCTCTCCTCGCTTTGAAGCGATGGTGCTGTGAAAGAGATGCTTTCTGTGGCTCTTGTTTGCTGATGATCCCTAAATTAAGAAATGCAAATCTATTCAGGGACTATTCCTTTTCCAAAGGCAACTTGCCTCAGTTGCTAATTCCCCGCGTGGCTTCTATACAGACCCCTCGCAAACACCTGCAGCTTTTTTTTTTTTTTCACCCTCTCTCCCTTTTTCTAGGGAGGGGGTGGCAACAGGGAGTTTATTGAAAATCTTTGTTTTCTCTGGTGCGATGAAACTTGCTTTGCTCTTTTGCCTCCTTTTCTTTCTGCTTTTCACAGAATAAATACAGCTGATCCATCTCCAGCCCCTCTGCACGTGCCAGAAGAATAAATCGTACGCCTCGCCCCCAGCCCCCTCCTTTAATTCTTCCCCCTGCTGCTGTGTTTGCTTATTCTCACTGCAGCTGTAGTGCTGGTCGCAAGCCTGAGTTGACCTATTGCTGGTTTGTTTGGCATTGGCTCCGCAGAGCCATCCGCAGACTGCCTTCCCCTTACACCCCCCAAAAAAGACTTTGAAATCATTAGAGCCTGCACTAGGCTTTTTTCTTTCCCCTCCTCCTTATTATCATAGCGCTTGCCTTTTGTTGCCAGTGCAAATACAAACGCGCGCGCACACACACACGCACACGTGCGAGCGCGCGAAGCAAAGCGGAGGGGAACACAGCCCCTGAAATATTGCACTGTCCAAAGTCCACGGGTTAAAACAAACATCAACACTGCGTCAAATAGTTTGCCCGTAAGAGTCTTTTGTTATGAAGATAAGCTTGTTATCTCTTTCATTCAGATTTTAATCTGACAGGTCATTTGCATACTGCCAGCCGACTTCAGGGTGTGCATTAGATCCACTTTGCATTTAAATCCTCTGTCACTCAGGAAAATAAAAAAGGGAGG
The DNA here is from genome assembly GCF_040807025.1 of Struthio camelus. Classification (NCBI taxonomy): domain Eukaryota; kingdom Metazoa; phylum Chordata; class Aves; order Struthioniformes; family Struthionidae; genus Struthio; species Struthio camelus. The sequence continues at coordinate 7,182,908 of NC_090955.1, read as the reverse complement.
GGAGGTGGCGGGGAGGCAGTAAAGAACCTCTTTCAGATCTTCCCAGTTATTGCTCTTACTTTTTTGTCGATTGTTGGTGCAACTGATGACAGAGAAGTTGTCCTGGCTCTTGGGTGTCTGCTTGTTTTTGGGGCAGCCTGGAGACTCCCAAGCAGTGAGCTGCATGTCCAGGGTCTTCCCAGAGAGCCCACTGTGACCTCTGGGCCCCTTCCTCATTCAAATCCCTCTTCAAATCCTACTTGTGCCAACTCTTGTCCCAAACTGACTCCGTCCCAGGCTAAGACCTAACCCCGCTCAGTGCTCGCTCCTGCCCTTGTTCTAGTTAAACCTGCCGTGAACTTGCATGAGATGGGACCAAGTCCTTGGTATTAATGGGAACCAGGGAACAAATATTCTGACCGCGGCACAGCTCACCTATTTAGCCACTTCACGTAAGCATGCCCTATCTCTTAGTTTCTCCACTTGTCTGATGTGTCTGTGTATCTCTTCTCTTCTTCTCTCCCTGAAGCCTGATCCTGCACACCATACTCTTTGAGCTACATTGAACATGCTGGAAGGATCACAGAACAAGGCTGCTCATGCAGGTAATGGAGATATTTTGCCTGACTCTGAAAGATGGGAGCTGTGGGCTAAAAGTTACATGCGGTGCGAATGCAGATTGTGTGTGTTGTGCTCCACTGGAGGTTCTGATGACTGTGAGGCACTCTGAGCATGAGAAAAATGGCGTAAGCATTATCAAAATGAATGACTGTTGTGTATTCTTGTTCCCACCTTGCAACTGCCCTTTCTGACCCCTGCTGTATGGCAGGGAAAGGTAGAAGACCCTGGCTGGTGATAGGCCAAGACTGGTTGATGGCATCCTCTGAGGTCCTAGCTCCCTGCAGGGTTGTTGTGGTGGGGTCTGGAGGGAGCAAAATCGTGGATTTCGGTTTCTGGATTTGCTCCCTCACACAGCTCCCATGTTTGGACATATTGCCAACGCTCACTTTTTCTTCCTGAGGCCTAGCGTAAATACTATCGAGACTCTTCTGTTTCTTGGAGTGCTGGGATCTGCCTCCCAGCTTGCTTGGCCTTCGGGAGAGCTGTTAGTTGGCTGTCCCTGCCAGTCTGCCGTGGAGTGCTGAGACTTGCTTGCTCCTGCCAGTGCCTCCTTTGAGTAGCAATATTTCCTGCACCTCCTCTGAGATGCTGAAACAATGAACCATGGACAAGATTAAACCTGGTGCAATTCTTCTCCTGTGCACACAGGTGTAAAAAAGGCTCCACTGAAGACCACAGGAATTACACTGGGGTAAGGGAAAGGTGAAACTGTGAGTCTCCTTTATGAAATACAATGGAGAGCCCATGAGATAAGGCTGTAGTACCCCTACAGAGAAAGGGATGGAGTGCCTGGGGACTGTTGTATCCCCAGCCACGTAGCAGAGCCACAGAGAGAACATTTCCTTCAGCCCCAATGGGGTTAAAGATTGGATCTGGTGCAATTAGTGTATCCAAAAGCAGGGCAGTGAATAGTTGCAGGGCATTTATTCAGCTCTGATGTGACAAGTTTAATTCTTCTGTTCAGAGCCAGTAATTTTCTTACATATATTAATTATTTGAAATAATTCTCTGAATAACATCTAGAAATAATTCAAGCAATATATCTTGATAATGAACCCGTTGCTACTGAATGTTTGAAATCTCAGCTGTGCTGGTGACTTTGGCTTGGGTAAATGTTAACACGGCATTGTTTCTTTTCTTAAATACTAGTACGTGACTTTCAGAACAAGATTCTAGTCTGAATCACTGTGTTTATGAGGCCTCTATTATTTGCCGTTTCTGTAAACGTTCCTGACAGTAAATGCCTTTGTTAGAATATTATTGGTAAAGCAAACATAAAAAGCGTGTGAATAAGGACAGAGCAAATTTGAACCGTTTATTTGAATGGATAGTTGGGGAAAAAAAAAAAAAAAGTTTCTGAGATATATACCCACCTCCCAGACTGGAAAGAATCTGCTGGGAAGAGAAGGGTCTCTTTCAACCTGACATAGGATTCTCTGTTTTCCAATTCCTTGTCAGGATTTCTCAGGGCATTAAAAATTATTATTTTTTGCTTACGATGCACAGTAGCAAATCTTAATAAGCAAAATCCCACATAATTGCACAGTATTGTAAATGCAGCAGCGTTCCCAGTCCTCTCACATGCTGTAGCATTCGTGACGGTAGACTGCTTTTACTCCGTGGTGTTTTCTGTGGGACAGTGATGTCCCCAAGCACGGTGTGTGGTACGGGCAGGGTGTGGGCTCCTCCCACTGGACCTGTCATCTTTGGATATTATTGGGAGAGGCTGATTGAGATATCTAATACACGCTGGGGTTCTGTGGCTCTTGCGAGCAAGCTGTGCTTTCAGTTACTTATAATCCAGCAGCACTGCCAGCGTTACCAAAACCGCAGAATAACACGGCACAGAGCAGAGTCCAGCAATGGTTGGCAGTAGCAGAAGAATTTGCCTTTATGGTACTCTTTTACAAAGAGGAGCTGCAGCGAAGCAGCCACCAGCCAGAAGCTGTAAGAGCTGGCTAGTTGCTGCAGGTATAACTGAACTCCCAGAGCAGAGCTGCCAGGACTGCGTTCCCTGCTCAAGCCTGCCAGGCCCGTGAATGCTCAGAAGTGTGGGTGCACTGGAGTCTTGGAGGGATTTCCTATCCAAATTCCAGATCATTTGGCCAAGGATGAAGTAGAAAGGAAACACAGAGAAGCTCATATGCAAATAGGGAAGATCTCATTTTGCAATTCAGTTTCTCACTCATGCCCTAAGACTGACAACGCTTGAGACCCCTGGACTAAGGGCAATGAATGCAAAATGAGAGCGCTGCAAAATCCCTTGGTTCCAAGCCAGCTCTCTTGCTCTGCTTTGCCGTTCCTTTGCTGTTCAGTCTTTCAGCCAAGTGAGCAAGTCAACGGCTAGCTTCATTGCCAAAAAGTCTTCCTAGCTGTTTCCCAAACAGCTAATGAGAATGCAAATGTGTTAGTTTTCCAGGTTTGTTTACAACCTCTGCTCTTTCCTCTCTGTGCATGCTACCTAAGTGCCCTACTTCTAACCACGAGATCTAAGTGGTGTGCTCAGTTGCATGGTTGTCCTCTCATGGCCAAGGAGGAACTGAGTGTTTTGCCTGACAGAGGTAGGAAGGTTGTAGCAAAGCAAAGAACCAGACTCTCTCGAACACCTGCTCTGCACTGTCTTTCTACGTATTCTCCTTGGAGGGTTAAAGAAAGACCAGTTTAGAATTAGAAAACCAGACAAGAAGCAGGTCTTTCTTTGCAAGTCAGATACCATGTCAGAGCCAAAGTCACACATTGCATACTCTATATACTGCCCTTGAAGCAGCACATGTAAATGCTGCTTGGCTGAGCAATGCAGGGGGGCTCTCCTTGCGAACTAACTTTCTGCTCAGCAGCACTCTTGGCTCTTCTGTTCCAGATTTGCAGCAGTAGTGATGCTTTTCCAAACCCCCAAAAGTTTTCTCATTGGATTTGCAACGTGATATCGCTTCCAACTTTGAGCTCTTTTGCAGAAACATAGCAGTAACTCTGTTTCCACCTTTCATTGTGCTTAAGAAGCAGAGTCTCTATTGACCAAAACCTACTGCCACAGCTCTGTCTGCGTTCTTCCTGGGGGATGGTGTCACACACCATTATAAAACCATTCCTGGGGGCTTTCCAGCTAGCCGAGCCTGGACAGAGTCCGGCCAGTGTCCCCAGTCCTGGCTCTCAGGGATGCATTTCTTATCTGGCTCCGTTTCTGGGATCTGAGATGAGAGGTTAGTAGCTCATGGACACTGTTGCCTTGTCTGTCCTAATGGGCACTCTGGACTCTTTGGGGACCATGGGACAATTCAATAAAGGGACACAGTGTCTGCACAGGAATTTTTTCCACACAGACACATGCACTTCATCCATAGACAATGCATGAGGGTCACAGAGCAAGGCAAAGCAGCTGCCTCCTGAGCGTTGCCCTTTTCTCTGGTCTCCCGTCTGGTGTATGTCGCTAGACTTGCCTCGAGTCTTTAAGGGAGTCCAGGTTCCTCTTGCTGAGTCCTCTGATTCTGGCAATGAAAGGGCTTCCTCTGCTCAGAGAACACATCCCTTTTAAAAGCAGTTTGACATCTTTTCTTTGTTCCTGGCTTTCCACTAGGATTTTCCATGATGCAATCCCGTATGGGGTTACTGGCAAAGAGCTGTTAAAAGTCAGTAGCTGTGCCTGGAGCAAGCCCATTGTTCTGCCAGCACAGAGCCCTTCAATGCTGTTGACTCCTTGATGGCCTCCTTTCTGCTCCCCAGACACCGCCTGCTTTCGGCTGCAAAAGGGAAGTTCTAATCCACACTGAGGGTTACAGTCATAAATGCTATTCACAGAACAAAGAGGAATTCATAATTAGACGCAGACGCAGCCCCCAAACTGTCACACCTACCAGTAGCACCAGACTCTGCTATGGTTGCGGACAGGGCTGTGACTCACCAAATTCATCTCACTTTTTCTTGTGGGCAAAAGCAGTGTTCCTGAGGAAGTTGGCAGGCTGCTGCTCCAACAGAGAAGGGTTATTTTAGAGTGGAAAGTGAGAAGCTGTAGCTTTCATCCTTTTGGAGGAGCAATTTACAAGGAAAACAATGCAGGATTCTCTGGAATAAGGAGCATTAGCTGCATCATCTTTCAAAAATAATTTAATCAAGTGAATATTGTCCAGGGATTAGCACCCTTGCAGGCACTTGGGTTGCAGTGAGGGCACGTTTACTGAGATATATTGATGCTGGAGATTGTTTCAAATGCATAGGTAGTGCTAATGCCTGAGCGGCTCTCCAGCTCACTAATGAGATAAGTCAAAGGCTCTGCAAAGTTTTCAGCAGCATAGCCATTAACCCTGATGTTATGATATCCTTTGTGTTTTTCCAGCATGTTCTGCCAAGTTTTGGCCTTAAGCAGAGGAAAGATGAAAAACGTAGGGCCAGAGATTCTCTTATAGCTGAAAACCGCTGCCTGGTGTGTTGTTCCCTGGGATGCAGAAGAGTCCTTGTGTAATCAGCATTGAGCAGAAATACATGTCTACCATCCAGCACAGTAATTTTCTTCTTCAGTGCGTAACTAGTACAAAAAGGTGGAGGAGGATCATGGAGAATGGCTTGATCTGGGGAGATTCGGTTTTACACCTCCCACACTCCTCTGCTTTTGATGCTTGGACATATAGGACTGATAAACTTCAGAAGGACTTTCTAAGGAGTTATATTAGATGCATCTATTTCATCCAAGTGGATCTTATATGGGAATTATTTTTTGTAGTAGTAATGAGGGGTTTTCATCTATGCTCAAAGTATTTGACTGTGGGACAAAGAGTCTTCAGTCTTGCATTTGGTTTTGTACAGCAACAATGTGATTGGCTAGTGATTTCAAGATTTAGTAAAGTATCATGTGTTCTCCTTATCTCTCATGAGTACCGAAGATTGTACACTAAACAAAGAGACAGGCTGCAGGTGAACGCCAATATTATTCCTCCAGGCCTGAAGATGTAAAAAATTCCTCAGTTAAACGCTTTAAGCAAATAAGCAAATGCAGTTTTAGTGACATTAAAATGTTTAGTGACATTATCTTGATGTTGCTGAACTATTTGCATCGAAAGCACCTTGCCTTACGTTTTCAGTCCTTCTCCCACAAAACATGAAACATTTTTTTCCTAGATATTTCCTTTAGTCTTATTTAAATCATTAAAAAAATATGAAAAGTACCCTCCCCTCAAAAATAGTTTTGAGTGAAACAAAACCTTTTGTTCTGCCCCAAATTATTGAAAAATATTGACTACCTCAACATGAAAAACAACATGTTTTGGATCTGTCTGAAGCAAAATTCTGTTCCTGTTCAGAGTAGTTCCTGGATGAAAAATCACTTCCATTTGAGACTCTCAGACTATAATTTGCAAATTAAAAGAAAAAAAGAAAAAGAAAAAAATGAAGGCTATTGAGGTTACAGTATTACAGCTACGTGCAGTGGGACTGCTCTCTAAATTGCACTTGGAGAGTCAAGAGAACCAAGGCATTGAATCAGGTATGAGCTAATGAATTACTTCCATCCTTCAAGGAACAAAACCAAATAACTGTGATAGCAAGATAACATCCGATACGCTGTTGCTAGAAGCATGCTTCAGTCTCACCTATATGCTGAATAAACAGCCTTGGCCTCTTTACAGTGATATAAGCATTTTGTATCACCCACTCTCCTATGAAGAAGACTCCATGGACCATTTGTAAGTTTTTCTTGGGGAGGTTATTATAGTGTGGACCTCAACGCTATCTCAAAGGTTAGTGATGCTTGGTTTCCCTGTGTGCAGTTGTTCCACATCCTTCCTCCAGTGGCAGTGACAAGAGCAGCTAACCTGCTGTGCCAGAGCTCAGGAAGAGGCAAAATGGTCAGCAAGACCATGACTGTTTGAGTATTCCCAGTATTTTGCCCCTTCAGACAGCAGCCGACTTTGTCCGTGCCCAGGGCCAACTTTGGGTTCCGCAGGATCACTATTCTCAAAATACATGTGCTCCATGACGCACAATGAGTCTTGGGGATACTGTTAGCAGTGATGTGCTAGATGGTACAAGTTAGTCCTTATTTGTGGGAGTCCATGAGCAATTAAAGGAGGAAAATTATAATTAATGCCAATCACCATGAGTTCATGGAAAATAGAATATGATGTCTCCGGTTTAGTTGATAAAGCGATAGTCATGCAGAAGTCTTCTCTAAGACATTTGACTTGGTACCACATGACATTTTGATTAAGGATCTAGAGCAGTATAAAATAAAGGGTTAAAATGCGTTAAATGGATTAAAACCTGGCTCCCTGACAGGTCTCCAAATGTAACTGTAAATCATCCACCAGCTGTGTTTGTAGCAAAGTCCCTCCAGTATTCTTGCATTTAATATCTTTACCAATGACATAGAAGAAAATGTAGAATCACCACTCATGTGGCCTGGTGATGGTATAACGAGCCAGGAAGCGGTAAATAATGAAGAGGAGAGATCATTGACAGAGAGGAATACAGATCGCTTGGGGAGCCAGACTCAAGCAAGCAACAAATATGGTGATGCAGTTGAATGCAAGGTACAAAGAATAAAGGCCACGTTTATTGGGCAGGGGACTGTAGGAAGCAGGACTCATAAGAAGCTCTTGGGGTTGTGGGTGAAAGCCAACTGAATGGATGGTCTCAGTGCTGTGGTATGGCTAAGGGGGATACTTGGATGTAGAAAGGGCAGAAAAGGGGCTACACTACATCCTGGTGCCAGTAATGTCACAGTGAGTGAAAATACTGATACATTGGAGAGGGCTCTGGAAAGAGCCAGGCAAGTTTTGTTTAGAGTGACAAAGCTCCGAGTGACCCAATGTGTTCAGCCATCAAAACAAAGTTAATGGTAGTGTTGGTTGCAGTTTGCAAGCATGTAGTGAACCAGATGATAGGCCTTTTTGTCTAGCAGATTGCAGTGCAGCAACTGGAAGCTGAACTTGCAGACATTGAGATGAGGAGAAAGGCACAGGTTTTAACAGGGAACACACCTGAGCAAGGGCTGTCATGAGTTCTTTCCTAACAACATTTTGAATTCAAGGTTGGTCAGATGGTTTTTCTTTGCTCAGAGGCCACCAAAGGAGGCCACAGCCTCTCTACAGGTTCACTATCCCCGGCTGAAATCCACTGCAGTGTAGTTCAGCAGGAATTCACTTTGGGAAGCTGGCTGCTTGTGCTGTTTGGGGGCTTAGGCCAGGCTCAGTAACACAGGGGGTACCTACTTGGAGAGAGTATCAACATCTCAGCGGGATGAAGAGAGCATCACTACAGTGGTATAGCTGGATTGATGACTGGCATGTGCCTGTAAGTAAAAGCTGAAGTCCTGCTCGCATGAAATCAGTATCAAAAATCCCAATGGTTTGGGGGAGGTAGGACTTCCCCTAGAGTTCTTGGATACCTGTTAGCCTCGTCTACACACAAGGGTGAAATAAGCTAAAGTGGTTTTTAAACCAGAGTAGTACAACTTCCCTGATAAACATTTCAAATTTAATTTAAAACTGCTGTAGGGGATGTCGGTTGCAGCTCTAAGGCTCTAGGCAGATGTTCACTCTGCAAGCAGCTGTGCTAGCTGAAATGTTACCTTATCCGTAGCCTTCCCAGCCAAGTGATTCTTGCCAGGCAAAATTGTCTGTTTTAGCTTGAAAAGACTATTTCCATCATCAGGCTTATGAGGTGGCTGCCTTCCCAGAGAAGTGATGATGAGCATCTTGTGGTCATGGCATCAACTAGCACAGCAAGACCGAGAAGAGATGGATGTCTGCAACAACCTGTATTCCCAGGGTAAATCAGCATTTAGAGTTGTTTTAAGTGTGTTTGCAATGGTGTTTCTGTTGGTTTAAGTTGTTTGTTAAGCCAAATTTAAAGAAGAGAAAGTTTTGTTGACAGTTACTGGCTATTTCCAGCGATGGCTTTACACAGTTTGAAGACAGCTTAGGCTAATGCATCTTATTTTGCAGGATCAGGCTAGGAGAATGCATTGACAAGCGGAAGCTCAGTCATTGCCAGCTGCTTATATCATGTGAGTAGAGGAGCTCCTTGGGCAAGTTTATTTGGATGTTTCTGTACCAGTGAAATGAGGTACAAGGGAGTCTACAAATGACATAATTTACACACCATAGAGTCCGAGGACAATGGACACTGTAACCAAGAGGGACCTATTTTAACTTACGTTTTCTTACGACGCCCTCAGGCAATTTCATGTTTTGTTTAAGCTATCTAGCTGTGCATTGCATCCAAAAGGGGCAGCATTGCTCTTCCTGCCCCATCTTGTCTCTTGTGTTAGTTGCAATGACCATGTGACCGGTTGGGGAGCTGGATTAGCTTGGTGCTGGGGCAAAGTTTGTTTTGGTGAGCTGGCGGCTTCTTGGATCAGGTGTCAGCCTTTGGTTAGAGCAGAGCCTTCCATGGCATTGAACTCAGTTACTTTTCCTGCCTGGCCTCTCTGAGGCCATTATCTTAAATCCCTCTACACATCAGCAGAGCAGGTTAAAGGCAGTTGTTTATGATGTCCTAATGAGCCAAATTATGCAAGAAAACTGTGTGTGAGTATAATGGCCAAGTTACACACCAGCAGAGATAGCGGGCTAAGCAAAGAAGGCAAGTCTGAGCTGAAATAGCATCTCACAGTGCTGTGCAGGGTAGCAAGTCCCTGTAAGAGACATGGCTGCAGTTCACCTATCAATCTGGTCTGCAGTGACATTAGAAGAGCCATCATTTGCCTCTTCAATAATCCGTCATCCATCACTGCTGTCTGGAGCCTGGGAAGTTTAATTTCCTGGGAATCATGTCGTCATTTGTGGGGTTTAATCCAACATCTTTCCAAGCCTCTGTTGACAAAATAGTTGAGAATAATTCAGTCATGGCATTTCTGCCTGCTTAGCCATTGTTGGAAGTTGTCCTCTGGCCAGCAGTGTCTCCACTCCAGGGTCACCTGCTGGCTGGCTTACTGCGGCATCCCAGATTGGTAGATTGAAGATGCTGCAAAAAAGAATTGCTTGAGTTAAACACGAGCGTGTAATGTCAGGAAATTCCTGCCAGTCATTGTTCTGCTGCTTGTGTGGAAACAAACTGAACTCTGTGGTTTTGCTATGTAACATTCTTATGTAGCTGGCTGAGTCGCCAACGTGATAAATGCAATTATTTTTTCCGATTGTTATTTTTGCCCGAAGCATGCAATTGACACTAGAGTTTGTTGGGCAGAATGGGAATGTAGTGGCTGCTCACATCCCCTCAGTGGCAAGATGATGTGAAGGCATGAATCACTAAGATGGGAGGCAAACACTGCCCTGTTGCATATGCTGGGGGTGAGCACCAGTCTGTGCCTCATTCGGTCCCACCCATGGGCACCAGGAGTCTGGGAGGGTTGTGTTACTTATTTTCTTGGTGTCACTGAAGTGGGAAGAGGGGGAAGAATGGCAGTTTCTGGGGCAATTGCAGCCCTGATCTTCACTGGGAAGATGGGAGGGAGCTGGCTCTAGCCATGCCTTATAATCTGGGAACCCGTTGTCACGCCACATGGGAGGAGAGCAACAGAGAGCAAAATCCTCTTTATAGCTCCATCCTCCAACTGACCTCTGGTGATTGTGCCTTGGCCCTCACACAGCCTGACCCTCCAAATCCACAGACCCTTCAGGATCAGTGTGGGCATGGTTGGGAGTAGAGCTCCCCAACTTGTTGGCCCCCACAAGCACAAATTCATATCTTCTTAAATGGTGATGGTGGTGGCATTTCAGCAGGCTGGTGTCGTTGCAGAGTCAACAAACCTCTTGGCATCAGAGCTGCCTTCCTTCCCCACCTTCCACCCTCTTCACTACCCCCGTGGGCCATTTGCAGGCCGGTAGCCTCACCGGCTCCTGAGCAGGATCAGCTCTGAAGGGTAAAAGAGTTTAGGGCTCTTCCCCAGGGGAAGCAAGTTTTAACTGGACCATGAACTCAGGAGGGAGGCACTGCTGTTTCGTAAAGACGGGGGCAGGATTGTTTTTGCTGTGGGGAAGGTGGGCCAGGGCAATTTGGATCTGCTGGGGTCTGGGCTCAATGAGTGACCGAGTGAGGGGCGACCAGTGCCGTGGGTACAGGGACCAGCACAACAGAGGCAGCCTCTGGGGTGCGGGTTCCCTCGAATGCCTTGGCTTATTTAATTGAGTAAAAGGACAGGCCAGCTGAGCTCCCACCATGGTGGTTAAAGTTTGTTTTAGCCACCTTATCTAATCTCTCCCCTAACTTTTGCTAGGGGAAAGCGTTTATTGCTTATATCATGTTACTCCATGAGCACTTGTTGGCTGTGGCTGTTTGCGTGTGTATATGTAGATGTGAAGTCAGATAACTTCAGGCCTTGCAGTTTTATGGATCAGTCAATCCAAACTGCTTCCACTGGCAGATGTGGTGATGTGCTGTGTTCGTTACCTGTGGGCCATGTGCTATCAGGGTGTAAATCAGCAAAACAGGACTCTGTTTATATACATAAATTGCCCTGATCTGACAGCTTAATACCCTTTTGACTTTTTACCCTCTGCAGGGGAGAGCCTGAAATGTCTTATGGTGCTAGTCACCCCAGTGATGACGGCAGTGCAGGGAAACTAACCCTCCTATAAAAGGACAGAGCATGCTTTCCTCCGGTGCTTCCAGGGAGATCTGCCTCCTCTTCAGGGTTGGCTGCCTAGCCCCTAGCACCCTGGAGGGGAAAGGCCCTTCAAATAGACCAGTCAAACAGGAAATTATCTGCTCTCCCTTTGCTAAATTACTACCTGGACGGCCAGTCACAGGGTACTGAAACTGAGAGCTCCATCTATTCCCCTACGGCCATGACTCCCAGGCACGCAAGACCCTGCACCGACGGCTTGGTCACCAGGAGGCCAAACCCACCGGCCCATTCCTTCCCTGCAGGCTCTTGCGCAACTCTCTATTTCATCTTTTTCATGGGGTGCGTCATCTTGCCTGGCTGAAGGTCACATGGGTGAAATTTTCCTGAGCGATCACAGGGTAAAATCTGACAGCTTGCCTTCAGCTCCAGCTGAGGTGTTTTGTTGCTCCAGGAGATGCTTTATTTTTTTTAACAGATGAGAGGGTGTTTCCCATGAGATAGTTGGGGGAGTTGACAAGAAGGGAAGGGGAAGTGCCCAGACCTCACAGCAAAATGGATCCGTGTGGTGTTTTGAGGGGCTTCACAAACTTAAATGCTGTGGAAGCAGGGGTAAGATTCCTGCACCTGAGAACTTCCTTTTGAAATGTCCCAAGTGCTTTTTTCTTCCCTCTCCGTTGCCTGTTGCAGTGGCTCAGAAGACAGGAGTTCATTGTCATATCCAAACCCTTGGCTTTTTTCCCCACATTTAGTGCATCTGTGCAGCGCTTCCCTTTCTCTTCCATAGTCTGGAGAAAGAGAGGCTCTCTTAATCAGAAACTATTCATGTGCTGGTACCAAGCGGCCTTAGTGGTGCTGTTAGTTCACCCGTTTGTGCTGTCCCAACCCCACCTCCCCGCTGGGCCACTGCGCCCAATCTCGCCAGGAGTATGGCAGCTCCCAAGTCGAGGCCGGGTCTGAGCTTTCACCCCAACGAGGAGTGTCTCCACAAATTTGTACAAAAAAAGCATCTGCGGCAGACCTTTTCCGATCCGTTTTTAAAGTGCAAGTCGAGGTTGAAAATTGATGCTGTAGGAGACTGACCTTGTGGGAGAGTTCTTCCCTCTGGCTGATCCCAGGTCAAATGCTCTCAGTTTACAAGTCGCTGACTCCCACGGTAGCTGGGCTCTTTCTGCCTCCGGTTCTCCTCACCCAAGCAGCAGTAAAGACTCTGCAGCTGGAGCATTGTTGCAGCTCTCCCTGCTGATGCACAAAGCAGAATACAATCCAACCTGTGCTCCTGGCCTTGCATCCACTTATTGCTTACGAGGTGCTATTTGGTGTAGAAAGGGTCGAGTGCTAGCCTGGGTGGCAGGAGAGCTGGATTCTGGTACCAGTGCTGCCGCTCTATGAGAGCGGACAACTCATTTTACCCGGCTGGCACTAATTCCCTTCCTGACTCTACTCTGCACTGCATGTTTATTGCCATTTTTCAGAAACAGGGGTTGTGGGTCACTGCATGTGTATTAAGCTCTCGGCACAGAGCAGCTCTAATACTGATATTTCTGGAGTACGCTCTGTCCGGGGAATTCAGTGGGGTTGAGCTTTCTGCAGAGGAACATATGAGACAGCTCAAGGTTGGATGCTCTGGTGCTTAATATCAAGAGAGCGCATGCTATAGCCGCCTTCTCAGAGGATGTTCGGCTTTCTCTCGTCTGCCCAGCGCTCGGCAGACTTGTAAGCGGATAGTTTCTTTGAGGACTCTGTCCTTCTGGCAAACTTGGTTGAAATTAGCCAGCAAGTTCAGAAGTTTTATTAGGGGCAGAAAGACAGACACACTCACTCTGCTATCACAAAAGATTCGTTTCTCTAGGAAAACGAGCTAAAAAAATGGTTGTTTAAGTAAGCAAATGCATTTCTCAGAGAGACTAGGGCGGGGAGGGGGGTGGCAGGGGAAATGTTACCGGCATATATGCCTGTTGATCCAGTGTCCTCTTCAGCACTGAGGTTTCTTGTTTTAAATCTCTCTTCATTCCTATTTATGCCCATTTTAATCATTTTGTTTATGAGTTCTAACAATTTGCTTTCCCCTGTGCTGCAGATTCTGTCTCAGCAGCCTCCCACTTTGCTGCAGGTCTCCGCAGATCACTTTCATAAGATCATTCCATCAATGTCAGTTCACGTTTTTTACAGAAAATTAACCTGGTTACAGAGACTGAGAGTGATCAGGCCCAATGAAGGCAAGGCACAGAGCAAAGTTAATAGGCGACTGAAGCTCTCCTGTAAAGCTCCCGTTTCAGGATTTGCAACCTGGCTTCCCACGTAGGATCCAAAGCATCAGAGCTGCTGCTAGTCACAGGGCAGTAAGGGCCCTTTTGGTCTGAGGGGTCAGCCAAAAATTCAAGTGCTTCTGAGTTGTTCTAGTTTTGCTGAAAAGGGGTGCGGCAGTCAGGTGTTCCTTTGATGCACTCCTGTTTATTTACAAAGAGCCTAAAAGGTCCTGTCCCCCCCCCCAACCCCGAACAGCGCAGGAAACAGGCAGTGACAGAATTTGGTACCTTGTTCTTCCTGTTAGGGCTGATTTCACATGTGAGTAAACAGTGGATGCATGGTCAGCTGGAGCGAAGACCTTTCTATCTGAATAGTCACCATTCCTCCCGTTTTCCAGGGCTGGATGCCTTTGGTGTGTGGGTCTCCATTTCACCCTCCTCCTGGCTGGCTCATTGCAGGAAATCAGGCTGATTAAAAACAAAACAAAACAAAAAAAAAAAAGATGAAAAATGTTTTTCTTTAAAAACAGAAAAAAAAAAATTAAGGATCATTTTAATTAGGTTTGAAAAATCTGCGGCAGAGTTGACAGGCCGGTTGACAGGGCTCCCTTTCACTGGAACGCCCAGCTCAGGGCTTTTCATCTCGCATGCAGAATATTTTGACATTCGCGCTTTCTTGGCTCCGTTTTTAGAGCCCAGTGGAACTTGCAGCCTAATTAAATGTAACAATTCCTGAAAATGAGGGTTGTTATTTTTTTTCCTAAGGATAATAATAGAGGTTTTATTTAAAAAAGAGCTAATCTATTTACTCTAGGCTGCCTGCTTCCTGACCTGGCCTCAGCACCTGAGGGGACAGGAACAGAACAAATTAGGCAGGGACTTAGTCACTGGAAAAGATGAGGGGGGTGGAGTGTGTGCGCGCACACGCGTATATGTATCCCGCATGCTCCACTTGAAGCATGGAGAGGTGGAAGGTCAGGAGGCCGTGATTTTCCCTGGCAGTAGACTTTTTTCTTATTTTTGTGGCGCAACACTTTTTTAGGCCAATGTCGGATACAGCTGGGTTTAAAAGGAGCTGCTTCAGGGCAGCACGGTCCCTTCTTCAGTCCCTCTGCCCATGTTCACCAGGTGGCCAGGGGAGAGTGAGTTGGTGGCTTTGTGAATCCCAGGGTGTGCAAGCTCATGAGCAATTAAAGAGCTGTTGAAACGGGAGCTGTTTCAAACAAGGAGGCAAAGGAGAAAGAAAATGCAGGTCAAAATTGTTGAGGATTGGACATGCCCAACTATCCACCAGTAATCTGCAGCACTTTGAGCCCAGAGCTCCTTTTCTTCCAGAGCTTTTACCTGCAGTATTTCATTTTGACTGTGGTGTAACTACTGGTCCCACAAGCAAGTCCCTTCACCCCCGTGGCTGATGAAGCACAGCTTAACTCCAGGCAAAAATGCACCTGGCTGTGCAGAGCTGGAGTTGCCTGCTTTTGCCTCTCGCTCTGAGTTCCCAGTCCCATTGCGTCTTGGGTCTGGTGACTGCTGGTACTGCATCTGGGACTGCCCAGGAATCGTGGCTTCGCCTGGGCTGGCCCAGCACTGAGAGCAGAGAGATGAGCTCTGGGTGCAACAGGCAGCGAGCTCCTCTTCCATCTCAATGTGTAGATGATGATCAGGAACCAAGGCTGAGGTGCAGGTGATGGAGGGAGAGGCTGAGAAATGCTCTGTACCCATCCTACACACAGTAGATGGCTTTCCTGAGCTGCTCAGTTGGGGATCACTCACCAGATCTCCTCAAAACTTCCAGTCAGCTGATGTGCCCATTACTCAGCTGAAGGAGATGTGGTAGGACATGAGCTGCAAACCACTCGCAGACTTTCCCTCTCCCCATTTCCTCCTGCAGCTCCAGAGCCCTCTGTTAAGTCAGTGGGACTTCCCCTCTTGCTCAGCCCGCTCCTCGGCACCCAGCAGCCAGCTGAGCCTCGGTGCCCCGGGGATGCCTGGGACACGCTGGCTGGGCTTGCCCTCAGCTGGCCATGGCAGGGCCTGCTAATGGTGCCTGATGCCTTTTCGAGCCGGCAGCCTGATGGCAGCAATGAATCAGCAGCCGGTGGACTTGTCAAAGGCATTCCTTCACTTTAATCCTATTGACAGGGACTACTGCCTGGAACAGGAACTGCAGGGTGAGCCATGTCAACAGCAGATTCTTATTACAGATAATATTGATGGGGCCTTTACTTGAATAATGAAGGGAAGAGCCCTCTGCTTTGACGTTTGTCTCCAAAACCTAGAATTACTAAGAGTTTAACCGTCGGAGGGGAGCTTAAGATAGTTGCATCTTAAAGGATCTGCTTTCTTGTTACATTCAAGGCTGGGGAAAGGAGTTTAGCCCATACGCTGGGAGCTCTATGCTGACCTTTTCACTGCTCTTAATAAATGTTACAGTTAGAAAAATCCATCTGTCTTTATCTACTGTAGTGTGTTATCCACTTTCTGGAAAAAAAAGGGGGGAGGGGGTAAAAAAAAAAACCCAAATCCCTGTTTAATATCACTGTTACTCATTATCTTTGCTAGCTGCAGGGCAAAAGACAAGTAGGAAGGGCAGGGGCAGGACAATTCAGGCTGTATTATCAGGGTAATTCCTACCATCCCACATGATTGTGTGTGTGTCTCTGCACGTGGGTGAATCACGGCTGCGTAAATCGGTTGTGATCTTATGGCCAAAGCTCAAACCAGATTCAAAAGCTCTGGAAATGTTTGGGGAAACTTGTTTTATTTTCCATTCTTTAAAAAGAGGAAAAAAGTCTGCTAGGTCTATACTGCTTGGTTCTCTACAGGAACAGAGATGCCAGAATTCCAGGGGAGAGGCTGCTTGGGAAGTCAAATGAGGGCAGAAACCATCAGCTATTCCAGGAAAGAACCAAAGAACCTGTTCTTGCAAATTTCCTCATGTTTGGGCTAGGATATCGTGATTACAAGTGCTATGACTAGAGAGGGTAAGCAAGGAAGATGGGGCTAAAGAGTGGGTATCCCCATTCTTGGATTTTAAACATAGCCAGGAGTTCAATGGTATCCTTCTGAAACCTCGGTTATTTTTAGAGCCATCTCTAAAATGGGTTTGGACATTCAGCTCATAATCAGCACAGATGAAGAAGAGAACAGGCAAAGTTGGCTTTCAGCCACATTTATACCTCCCAGATCCTAGTGCTGGCCAAGGACTGAACCAGCAGGTGGTTTAAGTTAGAGCAGCCACAGGGCTGCTCTAACTTAAGCCAGCTGGAATCTTTTCTGGGGCCGATTCTACCAGCCAAGGTTTGCTGGATTACAGCAGGGCCCCCGAAAGGCCCCAGCCCACCCCTGCATGGCCTACACAGGAGGACCAGGGAGCAGATGATACGAAAACGTCAGGGCAGTTTCCAGCTGGTGCTTTAGGACAGCTTTAATTCCTTGACGCTGCTGCAGAAAATTAGTATCTGGTCCAAGTGAGCCTGGTCTCATGATATTTTTAGTCTGATTTTGAAGACCCTAGGAGTTTTGGATTGCCCTTAAGATTCTGAATTTTGGGTTTTCTGACTTGAACTGTTAAATATTTTCCATACATAAACAGCAGCCACAAAATTTCAGGTTGGATGACTTGTGTTTTAGATTAAAGGAAACGCCAAAACAAGACAAAAGAAAAGTAAAGTCTCCAGCTGGTCCAAAGTTACTCTCCTAGTCTGAGCGTGTCTCCCTCTGTAACAGGTTCCTGAGAGAGGGAACAAAATGGCCTTTCTCAGTATGTTCCTTAACAGAGAAAAGGAGAGAACCACCAAGTGCAAAATGGCCCCATCCTTGGGGTCAGCCAAAGATCCCCGCCACGTGACTCGGGCACGTAGGAGGGCAGCCGGTGTTCTCTCTGTGGCGTGCACTGTCTGCACCTGCACCTCTGAGCCTCTAGAGTTTGGCTCCTGGTCAGTATTTACACACTGCGTTTTAACCTCCCTAAATCTCCTTCTGTTTAATACAGCAAGCCACGTGGCTTGTGCGGGGCTCGTTTTCCTCTACGTGAGTACCAGGGCGCTAGGAAAAACCCTTCAGGATTTTTTCTTAGAGCAGCTTCGAAAACCCACTGAACTGCGAGCTGCCTTCCCTTCCAGCCAAGATTTATGCCCCCTCGCTTCCTGATGGCCGAGGTGTGGCTTATAAACTCAGCCCTGCTCATAATAACTGGGGACAATTGAACGGGCTGGCCCTGACGTCAGGCGCTCCAGTTACACAAGGAGCCTTTCCCGAGAGGAATAACTAGAGAGGGAATTCCTGAAAACACCCAGCTGCCTCTGCCACCCCAGGCCAGGCAGGAAGCAAACCAGACACGGGGCTTTGCCATGCAGATCCTTCTACAAGGCAGGGAGTAAGTGGCCCCAACAGGACAACTTGGAGAAAGCTCCTGACAAAGGCGTATGCCTGAAAAGGACTGTAAAAAGTGCCCGTAGACGTGTGGCATGCTTCCAGCCAGCCTGTGGGCTCTCTGTCACTGTGGAGTGTGTGCAGACCCTTGGCAAAAGTGGTAGATAGGTTGTTTAGGACAGGAAGGAGCCTGAATGGAAAGTGTCTTTATGGAGAATTGCACCGTGTTTGTCCCAGGAAGGGCTCAGAAATCAGCTTCTTGAATCTGTTCTTGCTCCTTCAGATTTTCCAAACTGGTAGAGGCTTGCAGCAGGGAGAGGACCAGGATATTCCCTTGAGGCTCTGATTCAACAGGCAAATCTGTCCCAGTGGGCTGATTAGCCTATGCTATTGCCTGCCTTTTTGTCTTAACCAAGAGCTCATGAGGTCTCATACACTAAGGTCTGTGATGGGGGTCCCTGCCTAATTGCAGCACTGTGGGCTGCAGGTCACTCCTAGGCCAGGACCGCACGCACCGGGCACTACTCAGATGGGGAAAAGCCCTGATGCAGGCTGCAGTAGTGGTGTAGGAGAGCGAGATCATGGAGTGAGGTTAATGCTCACTGTTGTTGCGTCTGAGAAGTCAGGCAATTGGGGCCAGTGTGGGAAACACAGGGCCAGCTGCCAGACGCCCACATCTCCAGTTGCTGAATACTGTCCAGTGACCTGTCCAGCCCAAGCCCTAATTAAAGCATTTCCTTCCCCTGTGACAGTACTCCTGCTTCATCAGCTTGTCCCTCAGCCCTGAGCAGCTTGGACCCTGCTGAAGCCACGTAGGTACTGTCTCATGCTTGACTGATGACTTGCCTATCTTCTGATCAGAGGAGAGCTAGCAGCGGTGTCTAGGGTAAGAGATCTTGCTCACAGCCTAAGCTTTGGGAGAGCAGAGAGAGCAGCCAGCATCCCCACCCAGCTTCCCTGTTCCCAGACAGCCCAGGCTCTAGGAGTTAAGCCAGGAACCAGGCAACTTCTGCTAAGCCATGCCCTGGAGGCTCTGTGCGCTCATTGTGGGTCTCCTTGCTCTGATTTTTAAGCTATGCTTCCAAAGAGCACTTGTGAAGTGAGGGTCTCCGAGGCTTTGGAGGCCTTCAGCTGCTGAAGTCTAGGCTGAGGACCCAGCAAAGAAGAAAATAGATGGGTGCTGGGTCCCATTCACTCTGATGCAGCCATAGTGATGGTGAAGCTCTAGAGAGAGAAAGACCAAGCAGCTTTAAGTTGCCCTTGAGCTTCTCTAACTGCCCTTGCTGTGGGCCCTGGCCCCACCATCATGGCCCTGCAGTGGGGTGGATGAGCAGAGCAGCATGTGGCTTTGAGCTTTCCCTTGCCCGGGGAAATGTTATCCTTTTCTAGTCCTACGTGTCACTACACCAAGAGCTGAAATCTGGCCAACAGAGCAAAGGCGGCACCTGTGGAATTAGCTAACCCTTCGTTTAACCCACCCCAGGGCTCAAAAATCGATTGGGTCCTTCAAGTCGTGAGAATGGAGAAATCATGAGAGTTTTTTTTAATCATCTCCTTAAAAAAATTATGTGATAAATATTGTTTCCCCTGTGCTTACTTTTTGAGTTTGGGGGGAACTGCAGGGTGCACTGAGGTTATGTTTCAGCTTTTCTCTAGAACCTGGAGGGCTGTAAACTGATTGTTCTTTTCTTCTTTCCTTTTTAAAATGAAATTTGAGATTTTTGCATAATACATCAGAGCAAGGAGCTGGGGTGAGGGGAAGAAAAACATCAAATACTATGGGACTAAAATTGCAAGAGTTGGCAACACTGATTTTTTTAATTTTTCTTTCCTTTTTCCAGAGAAAAGGAAAACACCCCCCGTTTTGCTGAGCCCCAGCAGGATGAACAGAGGGAAAAGGTGCTCCAGAGCGGGAAGAAATTGTGAAGAAATAGGTTTGCGAACTCTGTTTATATTGGATTGTTTGAAATTTGTCCTGAGAGCTGCCTTCTGGGGACAACTGTCCTGCTCTGAAGGAGAGCGAGAGCAGAGACACATGTGCAAGAGAAGCTGTGTATGGGACTCTTAGGGCTAAGATGAGGACTCAGGTTGCAATCGCCTCCAATTGCATTCAAGCCCAGCGGCCGCCTTAGCACTCTCTCTCTCTCAGGCAGGTAAGGAGGCTTCTGGCCACGTAGAAGGAAAGGCTCAACAAAGCCATTCCTCGCTGTAGGAGCAACTTCCCCATCTGCAGTGGGAGAGATCCTAGTTGGCCTGAATCAATCCTGGCAGGCCGATAGGAGAAAATTTGTGCCGTTACCTCAGGGCCTCCTCCCTGCAGGCTGTCTGGACGTCCTGGCAAGGCTGCAGTAGCCTTTTGCTCAGGGAACAAATGCAGAAAGACCTGAGCTGCCCCGGAGGAGATTTGCATGGGACAGCGGTGCCCAGCTGAGGCTCTGGTGCCTGCAAGACTCCCACACTGCTGGCAGCCGTGGGGCGTTGATAATCAGAGGTTTGGCAAAGTATGATATTGCCCCTAGTGTCTTGCTTGCTACAGAATATTGCCCTTGGTTGGAGGAATGCTGGTACAGGTCTTCGCTCCTGCGACCACAGCGAATATCTGGTCCGGGCTGCTTAATGGCAGAAACGAATGTATCTATCTTGCCTTCACTGCACGTGGCATGCACAGGGGAACTGTTCCTTATTAGCTCGAGCAATCATTGGCAAGAGCTGCTGGAACAGAGGTTGAGCTCCAACTGCTGTTCCTGCCTGTCCTCCTTCGGTTGTGCTCATATCTTTCTCAGACTCGTTCCTTTTTGGTTGAAATTTTCCATGCTCAGTCTTAGCCCCATGACATGTTTTTGCTGAAGGTGTGGAGCGTGCCGGTTGGAGTCGTCTTTGTAGAGCTCATTGCTAATCTCAGCCCCATGGTGAAAGTCCGTATTTCTGCTCTTGTCCAAAGAGATGTCAAGCTGAAGAAAAACTTTAGAGGATGGACTCTGATTTATTTACTTGTTTATTTTGAAAAGGGACTTAAAAGTTTACATTTCAGTCAACTGGAACTTAAAAGGAAATCTTTTATTTAGATCTTCCCCAGTGGAAAACTGAACAGTTCTGGCAAAATTGAAGTTTTTCCATGGAACATTCTGATTTCCTATTGGAAAAAAAAAATTGATCATTAATTTTTGACCTGCTCTACTTTTAAGGGTTATTCAAAAATATAAAGGCAAAAATTTCTATTTCCTATATGTAATATATCAGCGCTTTTTTTTTTTTTTTATCATGACTTGAATACTGTCTCCTTAGTGAAGAGGCTAGAAAAATTGTTCAGCTTAAGGAAAAGCATTTTATCAGTTTTAAAACTGTGGAAATTTAAAATGGGTATCTTGGTGTAAGCATTGCATTTGCAGCTTGCCTTTCTTCCTATCTAGGTCAAGGATCTTAGACTTTAAAATGTGGTGTTCGCTTAGTTAAGAATATGTCCAGTATGCGTCTTTTGGGTGGTTGTTGTGTGTATTTTATTTTTGTTTGTTTGTTTTTGTTTTGTTTTTAGGACAGCTAAAATACAGACAAATCTCTTAGGACTAAAGAAGTAAAAAAATACCTATTGGACCTGAGAGACCTGCATTCGCGATGTCTCTGTAACAGTGATTCCAGGGTAGAGTTTATCATTTACAAGAGTGTTGTGGTTTAATGCATGTTTTTTGTTTTGATCTTTAAACTTGAAGATTACTTTCCTTTAACAACCTTCTTTTTCTGAGAAAGTTAGGATAATCAAATGCTAAGTTTAAATAATTAAATCTTCAAAAATTAATAAGTTCCAATTTAAGATTTGTGGCATTGCAAGGTTAATACAAGGCCGTTGCACAAATGTGGCATTTTCACTGCTTCTGCCTCCAGTGTGACTGGGCAGCTTCTCAAATGTTTGGAGTTGCTTCAGGAAGCCCTGTCCCACAAATGTATGAATGTAAGCACTAACTTAGTACTTTCAGACACGCACATACATGTACAAAATTGGTGTAGTCCATGCACTGAACAAACACAAAATACTTCTTTGAATGTACAATGTGTACAAAATGGCTGACTTGCAAAATGCCAAGAATGCAGCATGGTGCATGACTTGATTTGGAACATTCAAGCAGGTGATAAGAAAGACATGCTATAGAATCATTCATATGTATTTCAAATGGCTGCTACTTAAGAGAGAAAAAAAAGCTTCATAATTAACATGACAGATAAGAACAACTGTGACGCTTTCCATAAATATGATGTATTTGATTTTGAAGTAGAATTTAAGATTATGGGAATGTGTTTAGAAGAGAAGGAGTTTGTGCTCAGGGTTGAAAATGAGATGCTTTAGATCATCTTAAAAAATTCAGCAACCCTACAGAAGTCCCCTACTCCTGATTGCCTTCGATGCAGAGCCGCCTAGGGAGTGGGAACTAATTAGAAGACTGCTGACGAACGGAGGCCTTGCTGGGGCTTCTTTTTCATGCCAGTAACTATGCAAGGAGAAGACATCCAAAGATCTAGCCGCTGTGGAAGTAATACTGGATGTGGGCTACGTGCTTGCAGATTTTGAAATAAAGTGCAGGCATAATGAAGGCATAGATATTAGCTATCGTGGACATGGTCATTGGATGGAGACTTGGTAGCCAGTACAGTGAATAGTTTTGCTTAGTTTCAGGATGTGTAAGCCTAGGTCCTATGTTGGGCTAAGTTCCTGTGGCCGTTCCTAAGCTATGCAGGTAGGAAACAGAGGTGGAAAGTTGTATGGAAGAAGGAGGAATGGGTATTTCAAGCCAGTGCTTTTATCTGCAGAGCTCATCGCTGGGCTGAATTAAAATATACCGATTTCTGTGGCTCTCTTCTCATTTCTTAGCTGTTACTCAGGCAAAGCTGTTATTAATTCTAAGAGGAGTCTGCCTGAGCAAGAACTCTCGAGAGTCCAAAATATTTTGCAGAGAGTAAATACAGGAATTATTCACCTACCACAGAACAGCATCAGCCTCTGGGTGGAATGTAGGAGCTGTTTAACAGTGCCCGGAAACATTTCTCCACAGGTTTGGACAGGAGTTGAAGGATTGTATGCCCAATTGAAACTACAACTGAAAGCAGAAAGTTGGATAGGCCCCCTCCCCTGCCTTGGTTCGGGACAGGCTCGGAGGGAAGAGCACCACCTACCATAGTACCACACCGCTTCCTCTAGGACGCTGGGAGTTTTTCTGGAGCTCGCCCATCTGACCCAGTCCTCCATATGAGATCTGGCAAGATAATTGCTCCAAGCGTCTGGGTAAGTACTGTAAAATGCTTCAAATAAATGAATAGAAATCATCTGCTTCATGAACGCCAAGGGCTTTCAACATGTCGTTTCTTGGTAAACAAAGAATTTCAGCACGACAATATCTTAGGATGTTATTGGCCATATTTGTTCCCTCGTGCATACTGAAGCGAATGTGAACAGAGTAGCACGACTGTCTTGTCCGTTGCCCTGCAGCGTGGTGGGTTTCTCTCCGCCGCAGTGGAGATGAGAGGGACTGCTCTGGCCACCCTGGACAGGTCAGTGTGCCTGCAGCCCAAAAACTCACGTTTCTGTGATGGCAAAGGGCAGGTGGAAGTTCTGCTCGTGCTCAGTTTTGCACAGTGCCGTATACTATGATTAGAAAAGAAACAAAACACTTTTTTTTGTTGTGGGCATTAGAGTGCAATAAAAAATGTGTGTGCTTCCCCCTTCCCCCCCCCCAACTAAATTGATTACATCTGGTGGCATGAAAAAAATAGCCAAAATGTCAGACTGAGTCACACAGCCCCCTTGGGTGGTTATATTTATTTCAGGGTTGGAGCACTCATCAAAACAATTTATCCTTGGCTCTCCCTCTCTGCCTTCCCATCTCTGCGCTTACAAACTCTTCTGTTCCCTAAACACTTGTGTTTAGCCCCAAGCCCCCCCTTCCTCAACCCTTCCCTTCTCCTACCTTTGCAGTTAGGGCCTCTCTATCTTTTCTCTCTCTGTCTCCGGTCCTGCCCTCCTTCCCCTTTGCTAAATCAACCCCAGCAAACTTTACAGCTGTAATTCTCTACTGGGGATAGAAGAGGAAGCTGGAGCACAGACAAGGCTTGATGTTTCTAACACTGTGTCACCTATTCAGTGTCTTGTGTCATGTCGCTTGGGGTTAAGTGACACGGTAAAAATTTGCAAGTCTGGTCCCTGCCGTGGTTTCCATCGTTTCAGCCACCAGTGGGGCAGCCAGGGTTAGAGTGTGACTCCAGAGTGTGCTGGGATAACCGTGGCTCTAGCTCCAGCCTTTCCTGCCCGGGAGCTCTCACGGCAGCTCCCCACTTGCCCTTGGTGACTCTGCTGTTATGATTTGCTGCAGTGGCAGAGATGGCTCTGCGGGGTCTTTTTTGGTGGATTATTTTTCAGGCTCAGCTCACCTGTGTCCTGTGTTTCCTCTCCTTCAGGAAGCAGTGCTGGACACAGCTCCCTGCAGCTGTTGGTTGAGGAGAAAGGCTGTGCTGCAGCAGCTGGTGAGGACCTTATCTCCAAGAACATGAAAACTCCTTTTCATCTTTGTTCTGTCCTTCTGCCCACATTGCAAGGGGAATGACCACCTTCTCCCTGCATCCTTGGGGACGCCCTGCACATCTTGGTCTATAAATCCTATTGCAATCTGCTGCTGTGCTACGCCTGCTTTCGTACCTTATGCTAGACACAGCTACAGAAGACTGGGTGCTCTAGGATCCTCATGGTTGTAAATGGCTGCAGAAATGCATTTGTGTGGTCCCCCCCCCCCCCCAGGGTGATGCAAGGTCCTGGTCTGGCAGGAGCAGGGACTGAAGGTCTTGGTTCCTTTCCCTTGCACTGGAGAATTGCCTTGCACGCTGCTCTTTCTCCCAGAGCACGCCCTCTTGCTTTCCCTGCCACTCTTGCAGGGATCAATCTCAGACAAGGTTGAGACAGGTTACCTACCACCGTCTTAGCTGGAGAGAGGGCCATGGGAAGCTTGGCCCCACCACCTTTGAGCTAACCCTCTCTGCCCCAATCTGTTCTGCACTGGCTCTGGGGCTTGCTTGCCACTCCCGGGCCTGGGCAGTGGGTGCCTGTTGTACAGCTTGCCGCATTTTTTTTCCTGTGGTAAATCAGAGCCCCCTGGGATCTGTTATTGTGCTTTTTTTGCTTCCCCAGGTATTTTTGTCTCTGAACCACAGAAAACTGAATAGCAGGAAATGAAGTGCAGATTGAGAACATGGTTGAGTGCACTTGCTAAAATAAAACATTGGGGGGGAGGAATGGATTCCTTTATAAATAGAAAATGAAATGTGTTTATTTTTTATTGATGAAGTATTTAATTGAGCTTAGGGTTTGAGAGATGTTGGTAGCAGCATTTCAGACTGTGCGTTCACTAGAAATGCCAGTTAGTGTTTGGTACAAATACCTTGTTAGGTCTAATTCACCTGTTTTGTGCCTGGCATGTCAGGATTTTTTTGGTGCTCTCTGACATGCTAATTTGGTGATCCTGCCAGCAGGATCTGAGAAGTTTACTGGTGTCATCTTAAATTGGACTAAACATTAACACTGTGCTGCTGGGAGTCCGCCTCTCCCAGACAAGGGAGGAGTGGATTAAGTAAGGACTGTGATGTCTCTGCTGTCTTTGCGTGCCTATGCGAGAGTTTGGTGCCAGACTGACAGTCCCAAAAAGTTTGTTGAGTGAATGCGATCAGGAAGCAGGAGGAGAAAGTCTCTGCCCATTGCGTGCAACGAGTGCACTTCAACTTTGGCCAGGCAGGATCACCCTTGGTTTCCAAAAGTGATTCTGGTCTCTGTGGTCTGTTCAGCCTTTGACCTCAGTATAAGGTCTGCCAGCAAGGTGAGCCACGCTGTGGGGCATCTCCCTGGGTGGTGCAATGTAGGGACATACCTGAGTTAGCACTGAAATAGCCCGGGTGGGGAAGGTATGTTAGCTGGGATGCTGTCACCACGCTGACATAGCTGTGCTGTCCCTGTTATGCTTGCTAAAGCTAATTTGCTGAGCTCTGCATGGCATTACATTGTGTCATGGAGCCCTGCCACAGAGTCTTAGAGCCTGCTGTCAGTTTTGCCTCTAACTTCTTTTAAGCCAGGCAAGTTGCATGAGTAAGCTGAGGGTGTGGAGATAAGGACATGACCTTTTAGATTATTCTGCTTGCTCTACTACAAATGCTAGATGGGTCCAGCCAAGAAGCTGGGTTCTTTTGTGAGGTTGAATTAATCTCATTAATTTAAATGTCTAAAAGTAGCAACCTTTAGTCATCAGTGACCTGAACTGTGTTCTTTCAGGGGGTAAATCTGTATGGTCCATCTTCCATCTCTGGAGCCATCCTACTTTCCCTGCCTCTCTGAATCGCTGTCTGAAAGAACCCTTTTTTGTTGTTTTAATCAAGTGAAAAATTGTGAGGCTTTAAGGGCAGAGGAGACCAGAACACTTGGAGTCTCCATGACCATGACAGGTCTGTGCATCATTGCAGGAAGCATGGGGTGTAACCAAGAGTTGTGCCAATAATGAATTAAATGGGGCTTCTTTTGTTTGGGGATTTGTTTGATCTGAGCTATGTAGTGTCCAGGGAAGCTTTTAAGCACATGCTGAAAGTCAGTGAGAGTTAATGACCCTTTTCAAAGCTTGCTTGAAACGGATCCTAAATGTACAGAAGTCTGACTCATTGTTTGCATAACAGAGGGACCAATTATTGATTGAACCAATGTCTGTGGAGCAAAACTGTAATAAAGGGACATCAGGTGAGTGTCCCCATCTCAAAAGGCTTTCACTGTTTTGCAGCTCAGCCTGTGCAGGGAAAGCCATCCTCCTCTTTTGCCATTCAGAGTCCATGGAGCAGGCTGTGCTTCCAGGCTAGATGGGAGCTGGGAAGACTGTCAAGAAAGATACTTGCACCAAACCTCTCTGCAGTGTCTGTAGCACAGGCTGATGTGTGTTTGGTTCAAGCTTATTCATCTGTCCCTGTGGCCACAGGATAGACCGTGTTGAATTGGTCTGAGCTTCTTTGTCTTTCCTCTCCTACCTATTTGTACTGAGTCGTTAAACGTCTTGTCTCGACCTCACCTTAATAGGGGAAAATACACAGTTACGCAGTCTTCAGATGAAACGGCCACCGGCCTACTGAGGAGACCTTGTCTGCAAGCAAACTGAGAGTTCATTTGCCTCCCTTGGGGATAAAAGCCTCTCAGCAGCTGGTTGTGAGCTCCCACAAGAAGAGCTGAATCCTGTTGGATGGGAGAGGGTAGTTCCTGTGCTGGACAGTGTGCCAGCAGCTGGTGGAAAGTGGAAGGAGGGGATTCAGACAGAGGAGAAATTCTAGAGGGGAGAATAGATGCAAGAAATTCCTAGGAATGTTACAGAAATCAACATCCCCCCCTCTGCTCCTTCCAAACCAACCCACCTAAAAAATGCCGTTTTGTGGGCTATTTTGGAAAGGAGTCCATGCCTGGGGAATTTTTGGCTGATGCTTATGGCTTTTAGAAGTTTCTGGGAGATCAGACGAATAGAAACAGGAACCAGATGGGACTTCTAGCTGCTGGAAAGAAAGAAAGTAAAGGAAAAAAAAAATCCATCCCTTGTTTAAAATGTGAAGAGCACTTGTTCACTTTTGGGGAGTTTTCGCCCTGGTTTTTAAAGTGATTTACTCCACTTCCCTGACGTTCTCATAGGACATTTATCTCTTTTGTTGTTCCTTGGAATTTTTTTTCTTTTGCAATAAAAAGCAGAGTTTATTCTTAGGAGAATTTAGATAAAAAGAAAGTCAGTGGTTCGTTCTGTTCTTGCAACAGCCTCTGCATGCCCTGGCCATTCACTCACTGAGTTTATCCCTGTGGGGCTATCAACCAAGAGTTAGCACAGCAGTAGGGGAGAGTAGAGTAGAGTTGGAGGGGGTTCTGTGCTACCGGTGCTGAGCATGCATAGGTCCTGTTTTAGGTGAGTGATCATAAAAGGGAGAGTTAGACCCTTCTGGAACCAAACATGGACCTCAGATGCATGGTGTCTGCACTGACCCAACTCATCCAGTGATGTTGTATTTGTGGTATCTTGACCGTTGGGTCTGTGGATCCACAAAACAGGCCTGGTCCAGTCTCAGGTTCCATTTTATTAGATTCTTTGTCTCTGGTGCTGGTTCATTTCTGGAAAACATCCTAGAGACTGAGTAGAGGCCAAGGAGCATTTTCCAGCTCCTGGGTCCAAACTGGACTCCACGTTGGGAGTCGCAGTCCAGCCGTGATCTGATGCCATGCTGGGACTGGGCTTGGCTGTGCACCGTCCTCACAGCCTTTTCTTTCCAGGGCAATGAGCAGTCAGGGGACCAGCCTGGAAGGATAGGCTACAAAATGCCCCTGCTCTGCTCAGGAGAGCCATGAAATCTTATTCCCCAGCTGCTAGGAAGGAAGCAAAGTAGCTGTGAAGAGGACAAGTAGGTATTACTGTACTTCCAAGCTTTGGCACTTCTTTTAGAGTTCTACTTTTAAAGAAATCTTTGAAGAGCTACTGAGGGAGTTTTTCTCCCAGTTTTCCAGATAGTTACTCTTTTCTGGACAAAAATACACTCTTCCCATGTTCCTGTCTTGTTTAT
The DNA here is from genome assembly GCF_040807025.1 of Struthio camelus. Classification (NCBI taxonomy): domain Eukaryota; kingdom Metazoa; phylum Chordata; class Aves; order Struthioniformes; family Struthionidae; genus Struthio; species Struthio camelus. The sequence continues at coordinate 7,154,537 of NC_090955.1, read as the reverse complement.
AGTCTTCCTCTTCATTAACATCCTTTGATATTATTTCTCATGCTCTCTGATCTGCTGCTGTTTCCAAGGTAGCATCATCAGCACCAAGCACTGACCCTCGATAAGCCTTTGCCCATGGTTTGTGTGTCAGTATGAGTGGAACTGTCCCTGGGACTTAATAAACGTATAATCTGTATTTCTAGGGTACGGATTGATGGCTTTAGAAACAACGTAAGGACTGTCCTGTGCTGTGATACTTATTAGTGGTGATGCACAAAGTCAACGGTAGATATTTTAAGACACAATAATTGATCTTTTGTCCACATTTTTCAATGTGCGTGCATTTGAACACATGGCTTTGGTTCCATGGCTCTTCGCAGATGGACCTAACTAAGCCAGCTCCTAGAACCCTCTATTATGGTGACCAATTGATTAGATTAGTTTAAATGAAAAAAATGCCCTAAAATGTAAGGTTTTTCGTTTGAATGTCCAATTTGAGTTCTGACTTTTGTGGCTTTCTTTTTTTCCTTTGGCTCTGGCTGGTCCGGCAGGATGTCCCATATTAGAATGTAGCTCAGTTGTTGTTGTTCTTTGTGGTTCCAGTGAGTTGTTTTTTTAGAAATGTCTGGAACGAAAGAGACATAGGGGACTTGGTTCACAGAGTTTGTACAAAAGCTTTTATTTTCCCTTTTTCCCCTTCTTTTTACTTTTCATGGATCTGATGTGCAAATGTTCTCAGGAGTGACATGCTGAGATTTTAAAGCAAAGTGCTTATCACGTGACTCAGGTGACTGCTGTTGTGGTTGAATCAGTATCATCCTAGGAATTTTGTTTGAATTTAGCTTCCAGCTCAAACAAAAGTCATCTGAGTAGGCAAGCTTTTACTAGTTTCACTTTGGCTTCCCATGTCAGTTTAATTTGGCCCATGTTTGCTCAAAATGTCTCCAGCTGTCTAGAAACTTGTTCCTAGCTTGCTGGAACATTCACAGCCATTTTGGCCAGTCTGACCTTAGTTACAAAGACTGGATGTTGTTTGTTTCAGATCATTTTTACTAGCTCTATTATATATAAAGCAACTCACATAATTGAAAGAGACAAATGCGTTGGTTGCTGTCCTTGTGTTCACAGGTTATAAGTTATTGCTGTCTACAGTTCTCAGGCATGCGATCTGTCAGTGAACAGCACCTCATTTTGTTCCATAGGAGTTTTTGCTAATATTTTCTTTAATATTATCAGTCTTTTTGTTTCTCTGCTGGAAAGATTCCATGTGCTTCGCACTGAGGACCAAAGTGTCAGAAGATTAAAGGACTGTCTTTTTGCCCAACTAATATGAATTGGATGCTGAACTGTGCACTACTCAGAAAATGAAATGCCTTCTAAAGAAAGTAAGTGGTTGGAAGGAGGCAGTGAAAATCCATCAGATTTGCATGACTAATTAGCTTATCCACTGGTTATTATCCTTGTGTTTACTTGTAATGAGAATCTTCAAAGATTATTCTGTATTGGACACGTAGCTAATTTTTCTTACATAATTGTTTCCCTATCCAGATATTACTGTGATGGGTGCAGTACCTCGACACACACAATTCTATCTTGGACCGGGCACGAGTGCATCCTCTTGAGGGAGATGATCCTGCATCTATCAGCAGGGAATGGATTGAGTGCCCACCTAGACTGGACTGTGCATGCGAACTTTTTTCTTCCCTCTGGAAGTGGGTCTGATTTTTCACAACTTCTTGGCAACCAGAGCCCAGCCTCATTTTGTGAGATGTTAGTGCCTCTGCATGTCAAGTCCTAAAGTTCAGTAGAGTACCTTGAATTATTCAGCTCCTCAGTTCTTAAACAAGTATTCTTTTTGTGGAAGGCACTTTAGGGAAAAATTTTCTGTGTATGTCTTTTTAATAGTTTTCTTAGTGTACTGTATGATTTCATAAGATAAATGTGACCTCTGTGTGTGTTATCTTCACGTCTTCCTTACTCATCAGAGGTTGAAAGGATGTGTGTTGTGTTCTTTAAAAAACGAAAGGTCATCTTTAAATAGCTTCCTAAGTTTCTATATATCCTGCAAGTATTTAAACTTATCCACTGTTTTGTGGGTAGGGGGATTAATGTTCATATGCCCAAAGCAGGGTACAGGAACAATGTTGCCTTGGACTTTTGAAGCAGTGTGGCTTAAAAGTAAAATTTGGTGGCCTTTTTTGAAGTCTCTACTATGCCATTCTTTTAGAATGGTTAGTAGAACTGAAAAAGCGGATCAGTATAATAAAATTGACTTTTGACGAATCTTCCCAAACAGCTGAATTTGGTACCTTCTCTTCCTGTGTGACAGAACCAAGCAGGTCAGTATCATTTCCTGTTTCTGGCATTCACAAACTTCTACAGGATACATACAATTTTACATTTACCACAAAGGAGTCACCAAATCAAAAAGAAAAAAAAAAGTATTAAAAATCATTTGACCTGATAAAGCCTTTATCTCTACAAGGAAAAAAAATCTGTATTTGTGGCCTAAACTGTCCGCTTCCTTCCAAGAAAACTAATGCCTGAGCCTAACGTAATTGCGGAAGCTGATTATGTCTGCTCAGTGACGTTTCTCTTTTGCATAAAAGTTGTCAAAGTTAGAGACAGAACTCTCAGATGTGCGCTAGATGCTTTTTGCCCAAAATCGAAGTTCCTAATATATTTGGGGGTTTCATCATTGACTATTCCTTCTTCAGACTGAATGAAAGGAGACAACTGTGGTTTTCTCCAAGCATTTGTCCATCCTTTCCCTAAGTTTCTTAAAGAGTTTATAGGGCTTTTATAAAATATTATCTCTGTGTTTGGTACATGTTCAGCACTTCTGCCTGCTATTGCCTGGACAGTCAAGCAAGTGACATTATTTTCTTTGAACTGTGTCTAAATTTATGTCTCTATGTCTCAGGTCTCAAAGGTTCCTCAAACCGGGGTTTAGCAATGAGGAAGTTCCCAGAGCAGCTCAGGACAGCCAGGAGTGAGACCACCTCTGCGGGGTGCCTCCTCCCAAGGGAAGCGGAGGAGAAGGGAGTGCCAGGAGGAGACATGCTGAAGATCCAAATAGGTCCAGCTGCAGCTCTGGTCTGGGAAAGCCTTAATGGTCCTGATTCAGCAAAGCTGGTAAGCATGCACTCACCTCTAAGCATACGAATATCCCTGCTGACTTCCCTGGGACTAGACATGTCCCTACAGCACGTGCTTAAGTGCTTTGCTGAACAGGGGCCAAAGTCCAGCCTGGAGCCACCCTACTCCCGCCGACTCCCTCTTTGGCGCCGCGCTGTGGAGTTGGCCCTCCTCTTGCGCTGGAGGACGTTACGAAATCCTGGCCCTGACAGAGAGCAGATGCATTATTGGGAAGCCCTCGGGTCATGAGAGGGCTAATAGTCGCATTCCTGGCTGGGATGGCGAAAGATTTACGCTGGGCGCTCACTCGCCTCGCCCTGCACCAGGCCGGCTCCCTGCTTCACCGGCCCCCTCGGCTTTAATTGTTGTGTTAATGGCCCTTTTATTTGAAGCAGATCCCCTGGCTTACAGAGGAGAATGTCATTATGTCGTATTTTAGATGTATTTACATTCTCCTTGCCACAGGGATAACGTTCTAATTATTTTCTATAGCTGACAGCACCAGCGTCTCTGGTATTAGGGACCCCTTAGACCTGATTACATGGTCTGTTTTTCTTCAAATCACCCACAAATGACAGTGTGGAGCAGGTTTATTATCAATTGACGTACCTTTGCTTAACGCAACTTGCTCCTGAAACAAATGTACTGAAAAGATAATACATGTTTAGAGCATGTGTCTTTGCTTGCGTGAAGGCAGATGGGCTTAGGAGGTTAAGTCAACGGTTAACCTCTTCTGACCCTTCAGACTTGCTGCACACCCCTGCCCTGGCTGCACAGTGCCATGTTGTGTCGCGCTCCCTGCGCAAACTGTGTCCAAAGGCTCTCGAGAAGGATTGCTGTAAATTGCACAGCTACTGTGTCAAATAGGGAATAACAAGAGCACCTGGAGGGAATGGAGGTGCACAGTGGAAGGAAGGAGAGAAGGATTTTAGCTTAGTTTTGCAACGTGCTCTGAAGAGGCACTGGAGTCTTGTCTAGGTGGTGGGAGTCGCTACGGCAAAAGGGTTTTGCCTGTGTGAGAAGCTGCTTATAGGGTAGAGAGGAGCAGAGAGGAGCCGGGATCCGTCACTGGAGAGCTGAGCGGGTATCGTGTGCCCTGGCCACGGCGCAGCCGACAGAGAGGGTAGCGAGAGGAGAGACCTGGCAGTGGAGGTTTGGGGTTGCATAGAGGAGAACCTTTTCAAGGGAAGACAAGTTCAGAGAAGCCTAACAACTTCACAGGAGTAGGTGTGACGAGGACTGTAGCAGGTCTGGGCTGGACCCTGGAGACAAGAGCAGAGGGGTGACTTCAGGGAGGATGCCTAGGAGCTGGCCAGAGAGCGGTGGGAGCACACAGAAGTAGGGGCAGCGATTGAGATAAGGAGAGTGAGAGACACAGTTATTATAACAGAATGATTTGATTTCTCCTGAGTCATTTATTCACTCAATTTTCCCCCTGAGATCTTAAACAGACTGAAGCGGTTTCAAATGTTGTCATTATTTAGAACAATTCAACAAAATGTTTGCTGCTTTGGAAAAAAAAAAAAAGGGAGGGGTGAGGGACAGGGAAAGAAAGAAAGGAAAAATAAAAGCCTGGATGGTCTGGTCTGCCACATTTGAATTTTATTGCCAAATTGGGATGGGTCAAGAAAATCACTCTTTCTGTTCTCTGAGCAGGAGAGTGTCACTTACAAAGCTGCTTCTGATGTGAATGCTTACCCAAGCTTAGATGCAGTCTCCATGTGTATTCAAACATGAAACGACAAAAAGCAAGTATTCAAGCTAGTGAAATCCTGTCATGGAAATGTTTGTGCACCAGAACACCTGAAGACAGAGACAATTTCATTACAAAATTCAGGCGCGTCTTCATGGAGACTTTTCTCCTTGCAGCTCTAGAGATTATTTTGTAGTTGGAGCTGCAGGGCATGCAAGGCATTTTAAAAGCAAATAAAAAGGCAAAGACACTGTCCCAAGGGAGTTACAATTTAAGTCAGACCAAAGCAGAATGAAAATGCTGGCTGCATGGTATTAAAAAACAGAAGGTGGGCACTTTATTTTGGGAAGCCAAGACTTCCTTAAGTTGTTTAGTTTTTAGTGTTGTTGTGTGCATGTATGACTTCTACAGCCGTTTTTAGCCTCGGACCTGAAGGAAATGGGTCACACTCCTTTCCCCAATAACTTTTGAGCCTATTTGCCAGTGTCAGTCAAAGGTGACAGAAGGGTGATTGTCTCAAAGGTATTACGTTTTCTGGATTCTGAGGAAAGAAAAAAAAAAAGGCTGTGTTAAGCAGTGTTACTAGACATCCAAAATTCTGAAAGAGAGGGCTGGATGTTACGCTGCAGCCATTGGAGAAGTTCTCATCACAGCATGTACCTCAGGGCTGTACCTTTTAAGAAACAGGATAATTCAACCAGGAGCGCACAAATTCCAGCAAAGCAGCGCCCACAAGTTCCACTCCTCATGGAGTTACTTTTTTGTTTCTAATGTACTCGTATGCATTTGGTAGACTGTGGTTTAGGGATGCTCCTTTTGGATCAAAGACCTATGCATCAGCGCAACACCCCTGCCTCTGCTGGACAGCATTTTGAAGGGAGGGTGACAGTGGGCTATCATCCTATTGGCCACAGTGGGAATGGGAGAAAGAGAGAGGATGAATTACGATTTTACTACCACTGTTTTTATGTTGGACCGCCTAATAGAGCTGGAGTATCTGCAACCCAGACTTGCTTTGATCAATCTATTTGGCCCAGTATGGGCAGAAGAATGACAAAGAGTGAGACTGGTTTTCTGCTAATTTCCATTTGCAGAGTTTCACACTATTTTCCAGTACACGTTTCCTATCCAGGTTTGCTGCCATTTGAGTTGTAAGGAGTGAATACTAGTGGAAAGCAAAACTTCATCTCTGATGTTTCAGTACTTTCCTAAAGTGCATTTCAAATCATGCATTTAGTTGTGAAATCAGGCATCAATGCCATGTTTGATAGTTACAGAAGTTGTGTGGTTTTCCTTATCTTTTGTCTGAAGAGTTGATTCTGTCCTGATCAGTTGATTTAGTTTTCATAATACCCTACAAGAGAATAAATTGCAAGTTTTCACTGCAAGTACTCTATGACTCTTGAATTGTTAAAGGAAAATATTTATGAATAACTTAAAAGAGGAAATGCGTGTTAGAATTGTGTGTCCTTTTGGCTGATTGTCCGATAACAGAATGAAGAAGAAAAGCCATGTCCATTAGTTCCAATTATTTGTTAAAAATTGTTTGCTCATAACTTCTGTTGTAGCTGTGCTTGGCATGCTAAATGTTAGCGTGAAGACCATCCCAAAGATTTGGGGCTTTGGTTCCTTTTATAAAATAAACAATGATTGGATTACAGCACTTGACCAATAGAAAAACAGTTTTACAAGCGTTTGTAGGGCTTTCCTCTGAAGAGTGATTCACAAGCTATACTGATAGAGCGCTCTTCTGAAGCAGTCAATATATAGTGCAGCTGAAAGATAAGGAGGAGCCATAGTTTTGCCAGAAGCTCTGTAAGGCTCTGGACACGCACGCAGGACATGCTGGAGCCCAGGCCAGCAAGACTGTAGAAAAGTTGAGGATCCATAAATACTTCTAGCGGGGTTCCAAGAGCAAAAGTGCTGGTAGAAACTATGGTGTAGACAGACGCAGGCATTATGCCTCCACCATCTAATGAATGCTTTTCTATGCTGTAGGCTCCACCATCGTTATCTTAGCTCCAGTGGGGTCTTGCCGGTAGAGACTCACAAGTGACACTTTCACATGGAGCTCACTTTATCTTCATCAGAAGGTTGAAGGGCTGAGTCAGCCCTGCCGGGATTTGAACCAGTGGTTCCAGGAAGTCTGGGTATTTCAAACCTAAGGCTTAGACCTCTAATCATCCCCTTATCTAAACTGCCTAACATCTGAGTCTGCAAAATTGGGTTGGAAATCTCACACAAACATGCTTTCCCCAGCGGCATTTCTGCATTTATTTGCCATTGGGGCCTGGGATTACAGAAGGGCACAAATTCAGCTTTAAAGCCAAAGGTTTAACCTGAGTGTTGTGTGAAGGCCCAGTCCTTGATTGTTAGCTTGCTTGCTGCCAACTGGAGAGGTTCACCTTTTGAGGTCCAAACCCTGAGTTAACACTCTTGAGATGCAAGTGTTTACCCTCTTGGGCCACAAGCTTGGAGAAACCAAGTTCTTTTAAGTTAATTTGTATATCTGCTGGGGGATAGGAAGGGGCCAGTTGCTTTCTTGTAACATATAAAGGAACAGTCTCATCCCAAAAGCTCCACTCCTCGGTGCATGCCAGAATTGTTTAAATTTCCCAAGTATTTTTTTCAACCCAAGAATCCAAAGACAAACTGTGTGAGGTTCTGCATCTGTCAGGCCTGCATCTCTCTGCATCCCCACCTTGGTAACTTTAGTGCCTAATGCCTAGTTTCAATCTCACCTGACCACAAGGTCTAGAGAGCTTGAAGATATGAAATCCTTACAGGTTTTTATGAGGCTGGCTAGTTGAATGGAGATGACAGACTAAATTAGCACAGCTGTGAAGAAAGGGTTGCAGCATTAATGCTTTCCTTACTAAAAAGCAGAGAATCCTCCAAACAGGTGGAGGAGAGGGGAGGCAAGGGGCTTTCTGATTTCCCCTAGCTGTAGAAAAGCTCCAGTCAAAACTCTCACTCTATCAGCCATCTCTTTTTGGAGTGGCACCTTAAAAAACAAACCAGCTTTATTTGTGTCCCATCTCTCAGAGCTGCTTGCTTATATGCTTATACGTTTGCATTGATAACTTATGTGTCTATATGCAAGTTCTTTATCTCCACTTTAGTCCCATCCTTGAAAGAAAGGTGTATCCCATGGCTTAGTGCCACACTGAACAGTGTGATACAACAGAAAGGAGACTTTCCGGTTTTGTACCCAAGTCAAGAAAGGAGACTGGTATAAATAATTTCTCAAAAATCAGTGGTTTGATATGTTTGGCTTCTTTGAGAATAACTGAGTAGATGCATGATAAATTTAGCATTTTAACTGATACAGTACATCTCTGGAGAAACCGACTGCTGTTTGCTGCACACCTGTAGTAGTTACGCCAGATTCCTCTGTTCTGATTTCTCAGATAGGGAGAGTGATGATATTTGTAAATGTAAATTTTAAGTTTTCTCAAATTCTAGTGTGTAAAACTCCAAAATAGTCATTTTCAGTAAACATTATTGCTTGAAAAAGTCCTGCCTCTTCAATATCTGGTGAAGATGAATGCGCCTTGCATACAGAGTTGGCAAAGATGCACTCATCTGTAAACACAGAGTTACTATTCATGGAGATTTCTTTTATCCTCTTTCCAGTTGTATAACCCTCCCTTACCGCTCCCCCCCCCGCCCTCGGCAATATTGCGCTGTAAATTACCTTCCTTTTAAAAGCCCTCTCCCCTTAGTGCTTTTCATTCAGGAGATAGAAGAGAACCCTGGCCTTGTTGTCTCCAGATCAAATACACGCTTCAGACTCTGGGTGTTCACCTGAATTATATGAACCCCTGTGCTGTGGCTGTTTACTTGTCTTGATACGTTTCCTTTTCTGGATGAACTAAGCTCTGAAAGGACGGCATCTACTTCAGCGTTGCCTCCTCAAGGCAGTCCATCTGTGTTTGTATTGTCTTTTCTCCTACCTTTTTCTTGTCTTATCAGTTGTGATCTGCAGCAGTTTTTGTCTTGTGTTCATGATCTGTTCTAGATCGTAAGGCCTTCGGGCAGGGATCTTGTTGTCGTGGCTGCCTCTGAAAAGCTGCCTGTTGTGCAATGGATTTTACAAATATTTAGGGTGACGGAGGTACTGCAGTTCAGTTCTGGAGCTGAAGCTCCCCAGAATCTCGGGAACGGGAGAAAGTCAGGTTTGTGGCTGTTTCTAATTAGTGACTCCGTGCCTATCCTTAACTGCCTATAATGATTAGCTTCACTGGTGTTGAACATCCTCAGCACCAGGCAGGTCTGGTCCCCAATAACATGATGATCTACCATCACCCTTGAGCGTTTTCAGGATATGCACTGCTTTCAACAGAGACTGAATAGGACCCTGATTTGCAGTTAAAAATAAATACAAAATAATTTATTAGACTACACTATTGCAGTCATAGCCTCTACAGGATATTTTCCTTCGCTATACTGTCCAAGCACTGGGGCGGTTTACTGCATGGTTTGCTATGTGGTGTCCAAAAATGCTCTATAAATAGCTGTTGATAGCACCTAGGACCTGTAAGGAGGGAGAAAGGAGAGCAGGAGGCGCAGGCTGATCCTTTGATCAGCAGGGCCCTTAGGAACAACAGCATTTCCCACCAGCCCGGGCCAGACATGGCACCATTTTGCAGAAGGTTTGCCCCGAGCGCTGGCCACAGCCCGTGCCCCGCAGCCTTCCAGCAGCCAAAGCAGCACGGAGGTTCACCCTGGCCGTGGTTGGTGGCGTCTGTCGCTCTATCCTGCTCGCAGGCCTCTCTTGCCCTTTGAAGATTCCCCATTGTTTGGGCTATTAACATACTTTCGGGGTGGATGTTTATCTTTTTTGAAACTTTTACGGCAGGCGTGTTGTTAAAGAAAGCCCCGAGAAGCTCTTTGCAAGAAAGTGCCACCAGAGCCCTTTGGTGAGTGTAACGCAGCTCTGAGCTGCTCTTTCCTTTATTTGATCAGCTTCTAATACCTAACAGTTCTGTAAGTAAACATTTATAGATCAAATCAAAAGCGCGCAAAAGGAAGCACTCTCGATAGATTAGAAGCTAAACTGATCTAAATTAGAAGAGATGCAGAGATAACCTTGCCTGCCTAAAAAGCATATACTATCGGTTGCATGCAGATAATTAAATGAATTAGCCCTTTTCTATTGAACAACTGATGTGCAATTGATAAACTTAATTAATAATTAACTTTTTAATTAAATATCAATTTAAAACAAGTGTGGTAATATGCCACTTGCATTTAATTTTGCTGCCTTTTCTTTGTTAAAGAATCGTCATTAAGGTTACAGGTATCTGTGCGAGATGCCTCTGTGCACTGCACAGGGAATAAATGTGTCCGCTGGGCACTTGCCAACGAAGAGATGGCGATAAACAAGAGCAGCCAGAGACAAAAGCTGGCCTGAATCTTCAGAGACGCAGAAGAAACTGCAGATGAAGGGCGCATCCCTGGCCAATCGCTTCCCTAACAGCAAAAGGCCTACCCAGGTTTCTGCTCTTGTTCACGCTTCAAGAGAGGCTGCAATGGGAGTAGAAGAGCTGAGCCCCGGTACCAAGCGTTCAGGAAGAGAGTCCCTTCCCAGTTTTATGAATGAGAAGACTGGATTAAGTGTAGATTGAATGTCCAGGCCCTGGGCTGTGTGAGGAGTAAAAGATGCATCAATTTTTGCCTCGTTTCAGTAAAAGAATTCCTAATAAATGAGGGAAAGCGAAAGCCGCGATTTTTTTGCATGTGTCTTCTCACATGATGCTTCAGTGTAATTCCTATTAGAGCTAATGGGGTAATTGGCTCCCCTCAATGTGAAATCCCTATAATGCATCCACGTAACTTGATTTGAGAGTGTAAATCCCATTAGCCTGAATGGCGATCTTCTCTGCCTCTAATTTACCCATTTGATCCTGCGAGCAGTAACAGCCGATCTCCTCTCCCTTTGAAAGCGATAAATAGAGTCATCTGACTTCTGCTAAATGGCATTTCCAAACCTACATCACAGTATCGCACCTCTGGGTCGCTGCCCCTCTTTGTGTCCCCCCCGTGAGGCTGCACTTGCAAACGTCTGTGCAAAAGGGGTATCGCCGCGGGGCTGCGAGAAATGCCTGTTTTTTCTCTGGCTGCCCAGGGCAGCCACGCGTGGTGGCTGCGTGGCTGCCACAACATGGCAGGGGAAGGGAGAGCACACCTTGGGCTCCTTAGCAATCTGGACGCTTTCCGAGGGAGCGTGCAAGGTGGTCATGGTAGCGGCGGATTCATAGCAGCTACCTGGTGCATGAGCTGCTGCTCCAGTTGGAGTGCTGGACGATTGGAGATTATGAGTAAACACACTGCATCAAGTGAGAATAATAAGGAAGCCGATGACTTCTTTGCTACGGCCTTCCCCATCCACTCGCTGGTAAATCCATGCCTGTTCTGAACTGTTCCTTTTCTTCCCCCCCATGTTTAAAAGCTAACTACAGAGCTCAGCTGTGTGATTTGTGTAACTAAATACACCAAATCAGGCTGGAAGCTAGCAGCTCCAGCACAACCTTGGCATCTGGGTTATGCGTTCTCCCTACCCAACCAGCCCTTACAGGGAGCAAAGGGATACGCAGAAGGCAGGAAACTGGGTTTGCAAATTGAAAAAATAGGTGAAAGGCTGCAAGGAATATTTCCACCAACCCTGCACGTGGCTGCAACGAGGCGAAATATTTGAGCACCTGGCTGAGGATGTAAGAAAATCTTTCTGCTCTGGTAGAGGCTCTGGGTGAAGATTAACAGTTGCATTTTTTTTCTTCTTTTTTTGAATGTCTTGATTTACTTCTAACTGAAATAAGTAGGGTAGAGCATAAGCCAATGAGATCTTCAATGTCTTCCTGCAATGCAGTACTTAAAGCCAATTGGAAACTACTTCTCCGAAGGTGCCATCTTGGACACAGCACCAGACTCACCTATCCGGCCGGAATACTCCGCTGATGAAAGGATGACTTCTTTTCCTGCTCTGTCTCATAAGAGGTTATTCTTGCTTCTCCACATGTGAAGGGAAGATGGGTCCCTCCCATGGGGAATGTTACTGCTGGCCACCACTTCCTTTCTGAAAGCCCCATTTGAAAAGGAGGAAATAGTTGGTGGAGGAAGTTCCTGAAAAGGAATCTTTCAAATCCTTATTTTTGTCAGGTTTTTTTCAGGGGACACCCAATATGATGGAAAGAATTGGTGTGTCTGCCTCAAGTGATGGAAAAATTACAGAAAACTGCAAAGGGTGTGACAGCAAGAAAACCGATTTATTCTCCATTTATTGTACAATATTTATCATCAACCCGTTTTGTATATTTTGCTTTCTTTTGTGTAATCTTATCATCACGGGGTTGAAAACGATGTGATTTTTGCTCCTTTGAGTAGTTGCCAAAAAAGCACTTACGTCGGAGTATTAGTGTATCATTTGGCTAGCACATCACATAATGGTTTTTTTACAGCAAGTATTTAACCGTGTTTTCATCCTGTGGGAAAGAATGATGGGTCTGTTTTGTAAAAATAAGACCTTGTGGCAATGTGGACATGCAAGAGATAGAAACATAATGCAACAAATTAGTTTCAACACACAGAAATGAAGTAGTCCAGGCTCCATATACATTCGGCAGTACTGATTTTTTTCCTCTCTCTTTCTTTCTCCCTGTCTCGCTCTCTCTTTTGTCTCTTGCTTAGTCTCTTATTTTGAAACGAATTGTTGGATTTTTATGGGAAAATTTTATAAGCACTGTTAATTCCAAGCAGAAACTATTAGAATTAACAAACAGCCACCTACTTGATTTGGGCATGCAAGATGATGTTTTATACATACATATATATATGTGTGTGTGTCTGTGTGTATGTGTGCGCGGACATGTGTGCACGCGTTTGTATGCATGCATATATTTAAAAGTAGCATGTATTAGCACACGTGTGTGAGAGAGAGAATAAGTAGTATAGATACCAGGCAGATACGGTCAAATTTATCCATTTTGTATGATTCTATGCAAGTTCATGGTGTTATATGAAAGATTCATTTAGCTTTTTTATAGACTGAAAAAATGCATTGGATATTAGCAACAGAAACAGTATAGTGAGGCAGAAGAAATGTGATCATTATAATTTCGTCACAGAAAATGAAGGCATGGAATAAAAATTATTTTGTCCTTAGGTACTTCAGAAATAATCAAGAAGTTAATCAATACAATTGAAGTGATCCCATCAAATCTCTTCCAAATAGTGGCTAAGTGAATCTCTATTATAATCTGAAACCCATCATTAACTTAAAAAGCATTCGTGCTGTGACCCACATCTTTCTAATCTGTGCATTTTATAACCTGCACAGAATAACGGTCACCTTCACCTCTGTCAGAAAAAAGTTAGGGTTGCCCTTTTAAAGTTCTCCCGTTTCTAAACTTTATACTTTTTGTTAAAATGTCCCAAAGAGTTGCGACTAAGATTTCTTTTTCTTTGTATGCAAAACTTTACTGTGATATCTCTTAGCTTTCGCCAAGTGACTGTATCATCTTTTTGATGGCCACCTTCCTTCCTTCCACCAGCTGCTTACCCTTTTGTGCAGTTACATGCACATTTGTATTTTGTCATGTCTGAATTCAGACCCGGAGTCTGGAAATGCCAAGAACGTGCCTAACTTTACTTATGTGAGAAAGAGTGGAGTTGAGCATATGGGCTACATGGTTCTTATGTAAAATAAAAAATGCAGTTCAGTAAATTTATTAGGGCTTTTTAGTGGATTATCATCAGTAGTTGCACTAAAATACAACTCAGAAAAAGAGCCCATAGCGAAGCAGTTGTGCTGGAATATGCTTCTCATGTGTCTATTATTTGCTTGCTAATTTACAACATTCCATAATTTTGGCTCTCCCCAGGACATCTACTGATTGTTCTTTAAAAGGCTTTCCTCCCGAAAGGTGCTGGATAACCACACCGTTCACTGATATCATTGTGACCAAGAGTGTTCAAAGCCTGATCTCTTGGACTTCTAGATTATTCCTTTGAATCGTCAGGGTTTTATCATAGCACAAGGGTGTTTGGGGAGGGTTTCTCCAGACTGCATTAGCACTTTGGGGCAGGGACTATTCTGTCTTGAAAGACTGGAAAGCCCCTGTAGCATAATGGCGCTACCATAAACAAGTAATTAGAATAACGGGATGGGAGAGGGGGGATGAAGACAGTCCTACCACGGCCACATTGAGGAGGAGGAGTGAGTTATGGCTCGCAGAAGGAAGATGTGTCCAGTGGAACATCAGTGTTTTCCTAACCAGTTTGCTTTCCTAAGCAATTTTGCTCTAGGTGTGAGTAGACCTTCACCTTTCGTGCATTGTAAGCAGAGACATTAAAAGCCAGCTAAGGAAGGTGAGTCAGCAGTGACTAAAGACCAGGAATACCGTTCCAAAGAAATGGCTACCGGGGGTAAACAGCCGAAACATGAAGCAACTTGACTGTACTTTGACTAACTCTTTATCTTCCTGGGGACGTCACCACTGTGTGACATCATCATTTCCTCTCCAGATATGGCAATGGAAGAGCAAGACCTTCCCGTAATGGGACAGCACAAAGAAACTGGGATATTTTTTCATGGCTGCCTTGGTAGTACAATTGGCCATAATAGAGCAAAGACTTAGGGGGAGGAAGTAACTCAAGGAGAAGGACTAATAAATGACCTTTGCAATAGTGTGATCAAGTTAAGCCCACCAAAAAATGGTAGGTGAGGTAAGTGTTTGTTCAGGAGTTGTGTCCTGCCCGCAGGATATAACCGAGCACTCAGGTAGATAGGAGCAAACTTGCAACACTGGATTTTTTTGGAGGGGTTGTGTTATCCTTGATAAAAATCTCATTGGAATTCGGGGCAGAATGGTGCTGCTGGACACTCAGGCTGGCTCTCCCGTTTCTGCTCTGCCAAGCTTCCATGCGTTTAGTTACTGTTGCTCCAAATAAAATGCTCTGGCCTGGATGTATCTCCCTGAACTTTTAAGGGTTTAACTGTGATACCTATGCCGAAGTAATTCTGCTCTTAGTGGGACTGAGCTCCCTCCCCTGTGGTCCCTGGTCCCAGCCCAGCCCAGCCGCTGTCAGCCCTGCGCAGTCTGGAGTTAAGCCCTGTTTCCTCACCAAGTGTCCTCTGTGTGTGCACCCTCCTATGCAGCAGTGCGGAATCCTATGCAATCCCCAAATAGTGCGTGGCCCAAACACAACAGCAAACATCACCCTGAGTCTGTGCACGTCTCTTGCATTCCTTGTAGAGGTGTCTTAAATAGAGAACTTGTACAGAAAGAAGTTTGCACTAAAACGCAAGCCTTTAGAAGAAGAGGTATTTATTTGATTTGTTCCTGTAGAAACAACCCCCCCCCTCCAGTGAATTCACACTGATTTTAACGAAATATATTCTTTTGCAGGGTCTTGCAAGATGGCAGGAGCTGAAGGAATATGTAGAGCCCTGTGCTGAAGTCAGAGTTCAGAAAGGTGAGTTCCCGTGAGAGGGAAAGCTTGGTTTTCTTGTTTAACATGGCCCCTTGTTTTAACTTAAAGATTTGAACGGCCCATTTCTCATGCCTTTTTTCTGAATATGTTTAATGTCTGATGCTTGTTGTGGATTTTTTATTCCTGTAAAGGGCAGCTTTCAGGTAAGTGCTTGTTTCTTATGTTTTCCAGCTATAATTGTATAGATGTAATGCAAAGAATGTCTATTCTAAGAAAGAATTCTGAGAAAGAAAGAAAGAAAGAATGTCTTTCTGAAATGACTATTTAGTAAAATAGTCACCTATGTTGTCCCGTCTTTGACTTTCCAGGAACATCTTCGCGTGTGTCTACACACACACTCACACTCACACACACGTATATGAATATGGCTGGCAAAAGATAAAATAGGCTAATAGTAGAAAAGGCTGAAGGGGCAGGGGTTGGTTTTAAACTTTTTAATGTATTTTTCTAAACTTTTTGACCATCAACTAAGTGGGAATAAACAATGATGTGACAGATCTGAGAGCAGACGAAGATTTAAATTTCAGTTTTCAGGCAAGTGCTGCAAAGAGTGATATAAATAACAAGAATGAGTTGCAGAAAATTAAAAAAGAGATCCAAAACCTTTGCAGACTTCTTACTTGCTGTTTGCAGGGAGCAAGCAAAATTGACTAAATAATTTCATGCAAATGATTTGTCTGGTTGTTCATGGAGCTAGCAGGGTCTCTGAACCTGTGTACAAGTTTAGTTACAGCTGTAGTGATGAGGAACGCACTGTAGAAAAGCTTTTTTTAGCAAGCTGCTCTCTGTTCAGCTGAGAAGGAAGTGTTAAAAAATCTTCTTGGATGCTGTTTTCTTTTCTTGAAATTTCTGAGCCAGTGTTGCCAAATATTTGAGCCAAGCGCTCACCGCAGAGTGAGCGTGGCTGATGGGCATGAGTCTTCTCCACAGGTGGGAAATGGTGCAGAGCAGCAGGACCTTTACTGCTTACCTGGACTGGAGCCTCCAGGGAATATCCTGGGGCCGCCGGCACTAATCCTGAGACCGCTGATGCTCAGCGCACTCCAGACTCACCACCTGTGCTGGTAAGAAAAAGCTTTTCTAGGCTAAAAATAAGCAGCTGGTGTCTGGAGTCTGCTTCTGGGAGTGTGTGTCTGATATGTAATTTGAACTTGATTTTGAGAGCCTTGTAACCTCTCCTGTAACCAGTGCTGCCTTCCTGGGGCCGGTTCTGCATTTCCCCTTTCCCCACAGATGCCTGGATGGTTTGTAAAGTTAGGCACGAGCCCACCCTAACCCTGTTCAGGTACATTACAGCATCCCATCCCACCCGCAAATTAACCAGGCACGAGTTAACTCAGGGCCCATTATCCTATTTTAACTGCTCTCCCACTGTTTTGTATCAAGCTACTTAAACCCATTTGTTTGGCAACAGCCGCAACTTGACACTGATTAGGTTGAGCGAGGGAAGGGAGAGACCTGTAGTTTCCAAGGATGAATCTTAATTGCAAAGACTTAATGTTTGCTGTAGAGCCCTTTGGGAAATCGCTGCTGGTGTCTTGGGATGTGACTATTGTGAACAGGCCGAGCTGGAAATTCCTTTCTGGCTCTCATCTTCCTTGCTTAGAAATACTTGGATTTGGCGTGCTTGACCAGACTTGAGGAAAAATTACAAGGACAACTTTTTCTTTGCCTATTGCTTATGCATGCCAGATGGGATCTTTTCTGGTCCAGACCTTGAATGCAGTAGTTGGGTTAGAAGAAAAGTGGGACTAGCAGGGAGATGGGCCAATGTGTTTTGGTTTTGATCTGAGCCCCAGTCTGATTTCATCACCAAAAACCTGCTGCACGAACCAGGCTGCGACCCCACTTGCAGGACTAGTTGAGAAGGGTCTACGTGCTGTTCAGATAAAGTATGTCCATCTTCATCCCATTTTATAACGTAGAAATCAGAGTGAGTTTGGGACAGTTAATCAGAAAGCCGGGTGCCAGTGTAGGTCTAGTTTTCTTTTTTTATCCAAATCACCAAAGTTTAAAAAGGTAGGGATGAGTGGAAATGGGTTTGACAGACGATAAGAGAAGTGTCAGTAAAATTTCTCTGGTACCAGCAAACTTCCCTGGCCTTACGTATAGTTCAGAACCATTTCCCAAACTCAGGGACCCCCTTGGCTATGGGTTTTGTGTGTCACAAAGGCTGGCTCTGACAAATGTTTTAAGAATCACCATCTGTCAGCTTTTCCTTCAGGGATCCCCATTTACAATAGCTTGTATCCAGGCCATGTGCAAATCCCACTGGGCTGAAACTTGGCCCTATGCTAAGTTGGCCTGGATGTAATTAACAAACACAAAATTTATTCAATTTAGTTTGGCCAAAAATATAAGATTCTTTTGTTTGCAGATGCTGAAGTTTAGATGCCTTTCCAAACTTATCAAGGACGAGGGAACCACTTTGGAGAAAATAACAGCCAACCCCAAAGTCATCCTAGAATTCAAATTGAACTAGAAACCTAAGCACCAAGTAGTCTGTGAAGCTCAGAAGCAGAGTCCATTTTTCCTTATTACTTTAATTTTTGTTGCTGTCTCTGAACTTCATTGTTCTAGCTGGGCTCTAGTCACAAAACACTGAAACATCAGAAGACGAAAACTAACATACACAACATCTGAGGGCCTAGCAGGAAGTGTCAGAAATCTCAGGGGAAATTTTTAAGTTCCAGGAGATCTGGAGAAATGTCTGACCTAGAGTTTGGAGTCTTACCGGAGCACATCTAAATTGATCTGGTCTGGAGATCTGCCTGAATATCTTGTAAGATTGGGATCTGTCCATCTATCTTGATTGTCCATCCAGGCCCTCCGTTTTTTTAGGTGTTATCTGCCAGACTCGAACATGATAAACCTCATGGTGCCTGATTTATCTCTCCCAGAAAGATGAAGGGCTGAGTCAATCCTTCTGCATTCACATCTTTGTTTCCTAATTCCCACAAAAGCGCCAGACCATTTAATTTATTCCCGTCCCTGCATCATCTGTGCAGGTTCTCTGTGCTTCAAAAACAGAATTCCTATCTAGGACGTGTGCTTCCCTCAAACACTTTTAACCCCTCGCCACCTATCCCCCCGTCTACGCCAGTAGCCCCAGCCCCGTGGAAGATGAGATGGATATGCCAAGTGCATCGCTTGCTGCCTGTGAATACGGTGGGCTACAGAGGCTCAGCTCTGAGGCTTTGGTGGTGCAGCACTGCATGCATGAAACTTCACAGCGATGGCTGCAGTAGCAAAGTGCTCTCCGTACCTTAAAACACAGCCCCTTCTACGTGTGCTGAAGGATGGGTTGAGAAGATACCAGTGGAGAAATCCTCTGCAAGTACTTAGCAAACAGGCCTGCAACAAACAGCTAACGCAGTCCAAGAAGGAGAAGCAATTCACATAAGCACTGATCAGCATAGCATAAAGTATTTGCATATATACACCCCCCCCGTTTGCATCACTCTGAGTGGTAACACTGGAGTGTTTTTTTTTTTTTATTATTTTAAAGATCATTTTTATTAATTAGGGGTAAGCTTCATCTCTGATGGAGCAAGCACCCCAGTGGTGCTGGGAAGTTCAGTCCCCGCCTTCTCCCTACTTCCCAAACCTCCCTGCAGTTGTGGGAGGGAGAGCAGATCGGGTGCGATAAACCCACCCGGCACCCTCGGCAGCAGCTGGGCCCGCCGCTGTCAGATTAGTTAGTATGCTGCGGCTGTGCAGTTCCTCTGCCATCTTCATTCACCTTAGAAATGTGGAGTTTGAATGGTTTATCTCTATTAATCACCAGCTCAAAAAGCTTTGTGCACCAAGGGCCGCAGATAATTAACTTCACTATACTGCTTGTCTTATCAGTATCAACCTCTTGTCCTCCTGTGAAATAGTTAAAACCATCAGCCCCTTTTTACTTTTCCATTTAACTCTAATGCTTTAACACTGATGTTCTAAATGGCCCTGCGATTCATACTTATTAGACAAACCTTTCTTTCTGCATCTCTTATATTTTTTGATAATTGGCCATGTACGTTTCTAAGGGGCTCAACAGCTTTTCATGCCACTATACTAATAATTAAAGGTTTCTCACAGCCTTTCAGATTTCTCTTTACCTTCTCCTCTTTGATAAGTATAATTTGCTATTTAATTTGGGGGAAAAAAGTAGTAGTAGTGAGAGGCTGACTGACTAGGAAGAGGTTTTGTTTGACAAAATTCTCTAGTTTTAAGCAAATATTTGTTGCCCCTCTGTTTTTGTCCCTCCTCTTGCTTGAACTCCCCTTGTTTTGGCGCTGTAAAAAAAAAGGTAGCAGAAAAGAAGATGGCGAGAAGGAGAGGTGTGCCGTGTGAGAGATTAGAGATGGGCCAAGCTTTCTGGGCAGGCAGACAGGAGATGGGGGACCCATCCTTAGCTGTGTGCTTGGTGTATCCCTTTGCTTTCCTCATGCCTCAGTTCCCACACCAGTGGTGGGGGCTCGTGCCCCAGGGGAGAGCAGGTTGGGTTAGGGCAGAGAGCTGGGCAGGGCCGGCAGCTCGGGGTACCAGCAGGCGCTGCCTGAGCCCGAGACATCCAAAAGTACTTGGGGTGGAGGACTCGGTGTATCCACCAAGCAGCCTTTTTCTCACCACGTGGCTGGTGTGTCTTGCTGGGCTGGGCTGAGGGGTGATGCAGCCCCTTCACCCACCCTTCCTGCCCATAACTCTGCACCCCTGGGTGGTGATGGACGTGGGGATGGGGAAGTGGGGCCATGATAAGAGGGATGTGTGGCCCAAGAGGAGTAAATCCAAGTCTGTCAAGGGTAAATCCAAGCCTTTAGTGCATTGCTCACAGATTGAAACAGTGCACCCTTGACTAGACCGAATTCTAGCCAGCTGTAAGACTTGTTCCCTTGTTCCTCAGGATAGGAAATGGCTGTTGGACCTTTAGTAAAAATTAGGTGGAAACAAGTCTGGAAAATAAGAAGTAAAGCCTGGTGGATTGTTGGCAGCAAACCTCTATTCCCTGAAGTTCCTTAGAAACGTGTGCAACTGGCATCCGTTACGATGCCAAGAACAACAAGAAGAGCCGGCGCTGTCTGTGCTCACACCTGGTGCAGCTGTCGCCAGGGCCCTGCTCCAGGAACCAGGAGAAAAGGAGCCCTTGGTTTGTGGGTTTGCAGCCTTGAGTTTTGCCCCACAGTGAACAAGTTGTCCCGGTGGCTAGTGCTTGGGGCCCTGCAAACCATGGCTTCAGGGGCATGACCAGGCAGTGAATCGCTGCTGTTTCCAAGTGATCAAACTGGAAACTTTGATCAGAACAAAGTTCTGGGTGCGGGCCAGTGGCTTCCATGGGAACGTAACAAAGCTACATGTGGCTTTGTTCGGGTTGAACTGAAGGCAGCCAAAAGCAGTGGCAATATGTCAGCCTACCCAACCTTCAGACACGGGGTGGCTGATGTTCCCTTCCTGTTATTGTTGCCAAGCAGTCGACACAGAGCGACACGCTCTCCTGGTGCGAAGGAAAAGGAAGTGGAAGCGGAGACAAAGCAAGATGCGTGCCGGCTGGCATGGTGGCGCACCGCAGCGTGCCACCCACCAAGCGCTCTTGCACTGGGTCATCTGAGCCAGGTACTGCAAGCAAGCCAAGGAAAGTCCTGTGGGCTTCAGCCTTTTGTAGATTGCCACTGTGCGTGCTAGAAACCCCTTCTAGTCTAGCTCTTGTGCCCTTCAAGGCCACCTCTACTGGGGCTCTGGCCAGCAGAAGTCAGTGCTGTTGTCCGTTTTTCTGTTTGGGCCCCCTGCTCTCCCAGGGGTGATGTGGCAGTGGCCTTGTGTGTGCTGTCCACAGGGCATCCTTCTCGTGTGCTGGTGGAGTGTTAGCTTTTCAGGTCGGTTTGCCAGCTATTTTTAAGGGTCTTTTCCTCCACCTCATGGCCTTCACGTGCAAGTCTCTTGGCTCCCTCCATCTGCTCTCTAACACCCATGTCCTGCCTCTCTGTGTTCGAGGGGCATAAATCTGCATATTTGTGGACCTGACGCTTTTTCTATCCATAAGCATTGCCCCATTTTGTGTGGTTTTATCCTCTGCCTGTCTCTCCCCAAAATCTTCCCTGTGCTCATTCTCTAGTCAGCTTTCTGTCATTGTGTTGCTTGACCCTCATGATTTTTTCCCATATCCCCCCTTTTTTTTTTTGCACGTTCTCCAATTCCCCTATCTCCCATATCTGTGTCTTCTCTCTCCTGATTTTGAGTCCTTTCATTTCCAGCTCATTTCTTCCATCCTCCTTGTGCATTGCCATGGGGACCCTGCCCAGTGGCAATGTAGCTGGGGGAGAGCTGGGGACAATCTGTGGTCCAAAAACTAGAGCCATCCCCTCTGAAGAATAACTCCAAAGGGCTCCCTTAGGGCACTGTCCTACATACTGCATCCATGGAAAATGTGAGGAGAAAAAGGCTTTTAGCCAACCTGATGAGCTCATCTGTTACCACCAGCCCAGGGAGAGTACATCCACGGCAGTTCATGCATACAGTGCCAAAGCTGAACCACCTCAGGGAGAGCAGACTCTGGGATCTGGAGGAGTCCCGTCACTGCCATGGCCATCTCTGATTTCTTAGCTGTTACATGGGTCAGGAGAGGCATTTTGGGGCTCTTTGGTGGTACAAGTTGGGGAATTTACAGCACAGGAACTCTTTGCTGCTCTGATAGCCTGTTTGACTTGATTCATACAGATGAGGCCATTTGAGCTCATAGGACCCAACGCCTTTGGCCTTCACTAAATCTACTCTGAAAAATATTACTCGATATCTCCTATTCTAATTTTTAAACTAATTTGCTCCAACTGCCTATCTCTTTCCATGAACATAGGTTAAATAAGTATTACTGCTCTTGTGGGACACATGCTAGTTTATAATTTTAACCCCCAGCTCCTGGAGTCATGTGATAGGAGACTCTTTAGCTTTCCTTTTGAAACAAAACATTTACGCAGTTGCAGAGAAGAGGTTGGAAGCATGATGCCAGCGCTCCAAAATGATTACACAGATAAAAATAAGCCAATGGTGTGTTTTAAGACTTGTGATTTTTACACTATCTCCTGATGTGGGGAGAAGGTAGGAGAAAAGAAAAAAGAGAAGAGCTGATCATAGATTTTTGACTGTTGGGATGGGCAACACAGTGTTATGTTCATCCAGTCAACACACAGAGACCGTTTCTTATCAGAGGTCTGAATTGCAAAACAAGTTCATGGAAAAGTCATTCAGTCTTTTTTTTTTTTTTTGAGCGTAAAATTCTCACAACGTGTGAGCTGTTCCTGAGTTATTCTCAAACGGGGGGGGGGAGGGGGGGGGAAGGCTGGTGGTGCCGCTGCTGTGAATAATTCATCCCATCCTATTAGCAGGGATGCTAACTGACCTGCTTCGTGTAGGTCCCGCCTGGGTAGGTAGGAGTGCGGGATGCCTCCCCTATCTCCATTAGCTATTGGGGTTAATAGGGGCACTCAACACACACATGCACGCTCTAAGCAGGGTCAGAGGCCAGCCAGCACATTGTGACCTAAAATCTTACGGCTTTTATTCCTTTCCGGATAGGTGGCCCTCTCCCCATTTGGGCAACTGGCTTGCCCAGTGCCCATGCCTGGGATGCAGCATGGTGGTGGAGGCCGGCCGCTCTTGGAAGCCAGGCGTGGGAATTGCTGCCCTCTAGGTATTGGGCGCAGCAGTGACTACCTATGTACATGCACTATTTGTCTTTAAATTCCATATATCACAGCGGGAAATAAAAAGTGTCAGCAGTTACTGAACGACTGGCTGCCTCTACGCCGCCTTGAGCAGGAGAGCTTGAAGAAGCTCTTTTTCAGACAATTCATATTTCAATCCTCCAGGTCCGGTGCTGTGTTGCAGCGTGACAAACTCCCACCTCACCATGCGATCATCAGGGAATCTGGCCTGCTGGAGCACCAGGGACCCAGATCCTCAACGTCCCCACATGTTACTGTTCGTCCCATCCACGGTGTTATTTTCAGTAACTTTATGATGTGGATAGTGGTAAGAGCTCGTCCTGAAGTCTAACCAACACCTTTGGGAGTTCTCACTGATGCTTCAGTGAGCAGCCTTTGAGGGCAATTCTCTTATCTCTGCTTGTTTTGTTTTTGCATCTTATGCAGCAGAGCGTCTAGAGGTCTCTCCTCCTTCCTCCTATTCAGTTATCTGTCTCCCTCGATCACTTTGTCACCCTCAGCTGCTTGTTAGTCTCTCTGATTTCCTCCTTCTCCCAGGTTGGTCCATGTGTCATTTTTGCTCAGTAGTCCATGTTTCTTTCTCTCTCACTTCTTCTCTGCCTCTTGTTTCTCCCTCCTTTCTCTCTTTTTCGTTTTTCCCCCCTAGTGTCGGAACTTCTTTCTTTGATTCCCCCCCTCCACCTCCCACCCTTTATAGTGCTGTTATCTGTGATTTTGGCAAAGAGCACATTTATTGGGGAGGAATATCCCCATGGCAACGCAGCAGATGGTGACTTTTGATTAGCTTGGCTTTTTTTTTTTTTTTCCCCGACTGCCAAATCACAATCCGTCTTTGAAATTAAATCAGGCTGTGATAGCATCAGTTGTTCTGGAGAGGGGACGAGAGAGAAACAAGACTGAAGTATTACAGTGGGAGCCAGGATGTAATGCAAATTCGTGTTTTTTAACCCCAGCAATAAAAACCCCTGTTCGTTCCGGGAGCAGGAGGAACCACAAGAGAGAGAATAATAAAATAAAAAAATAAGATTAAAAAAATGTTACCACCACACACGGGCTCCTCACTCCAACCATGTTGGTGTGTTTGTCTCTGTAACACTGATGTCATCCCCTGCCAAGTCACCTGGTGCTGCTGGGCCTAATTCTGTCCCTGTTTAAACACTGTGGAGAGTTTTCCTCATTTGGCTCAAAACATGGGCCATGGAAACTCCCTGGCTGGGCTGTCGGAGGGGCAGCCTGCAACCCCCAGGTCTGTTGGTGAGCTCTGGTCTGGTCAGAGAGGAGACAGAGTGGGTCTAGACGGCGTCTCTTAAGTGGTTGAAGCATTGCAGGAGTTGAGCCAGCAAGTGCTACGCAGGCGAGGGAAGTGGGCTAGGGAAATACCCCATCCTGCTGCCTGCAGAGGCCAGGTTTTTAGGTGAGTGATTCAAGCAATTATTTATTTATGGGAGTGAGGCATTCAAAATGAGAAAGAAAACATTAGCAAGTAACAGGAGGAAAGAAAGCAGCTCCTGGAAGGCAGTAGAGGGAAGAGAGGGGGAATTCAGGGTAAAGAGAAAAAGCAGAGGAGCCGAAGGCCGAAGAGGGTGGATGGCATCAGTGAGCCAAGGCGCTGAGTGATCGAGGGCATGGGAAAGTGAGGAGCTGTCTGTAGTGGCACCAGGGAGGTCTGAGCCTGGGGAAGGAAGGGCACAAAGTTACTGCCAGCCATGAAGGGAGAGTTACAGGGCATAGCCCCATGGAAGATGGGAAAGCAGATACAGAAGTAAAACAGTAAAGAACTTTCTTGAAAGCTTCAGAAGTGGGTGGTTTTCAAGTCCCATGAGCTCTTTTTCCTGATGCTTTTTGGAGGGTGACCAAAGGTGAATGCAATTGAGTGCTAATCATAGCCAAAGATAAAGGAGGGTTTGAAAATGAAAGCTGCAGAGAGGAGATGACTAATGACCCAGAGATTTCGTGGGAACTGACGTGTTGTCTCAGGCTGCAAGTCTGCCGGGCTGCTATCTCCAATTACTAATGTTCCCCGTGCAGGAGTTTAGAAAGCAGTTGTCTGGTCTGGATGCTGGCTCCTTGGATGCAGTGAGTTTAGCGGCCATGGCTAAAGGTAAAAAAAGGGTCATAAATTCAGTCTTGGTGAGGCTCAGCTGAAGACAGCGGGGTTTCATCAGAAATAAAATGCCCCAAGGTTTAATGCCCTTTCCTATTTGGGGTTATACCATGCACATTTTCAGTTGCAGTGGGGAGCAAGCACACACATGAGAACTTGGTATGCTTCCTCTGTACCCCAAGATACTCAGACTCTGTCATTAGCTTCTCCCTGCCCTTGCAAAGAAGCTCATTAGCTTTCCTGAGACTGTCGGCATGCACGAGATCGTAACATAGCATGCAAAAGATGGTTCTCCTGAAGGAGCTCTGATCTTAATGCAGGATTCAAATCTGCACCCTTCTGACCTGGAAAGTGAACATAGCTAATCTTTAAGTATATGGGGCTGTCCTGTCCCATATGTTAGAAGAAATATTTGACACTTTCTGGTAAGTAGCACATGCTCTCTTGTTTGCTAGGGGCTAAGGGCCACCACTGCCTCTCTCCTGCCGCTTTTTTAGTCAAATCAGTGCAGTTTCCTGCTATGCTCCAGCTGATTCTGCAGCTGTCTTAAGTTCTTCCTGTCCAAGATAAGCTCTCTGGGCACAGGTAAGTTTTTGTTGCGTATGTTATTTTTCCTTTTGGAGAGCTCAGTTAGGAGTGTTCTATGTCCGTCTTGTGTTGGATCTGATTTTCTTTGAGGAGAGAATAAGATTTGAGTGCAGGAGAAAAATGCGATATGGACCCCACTGCAGCTTAATTGGAAAGGGATATTTCAGGGCCTGATTCTTCTCTATGAGCCATAGATACAAGGGAGAGCTCCAGTTTGCATGCGTTGGTTCACATGTTGGTGGAAAGCATCAGAGAAGTGTTTCATGAGCGTAGTGGGATGTAAACTCCTCTTTGAATCTTAGATGACTAGTCAGGGAGGGTTTAACGCATGGCTCATTCTCTTTAGCCACTCATCCTAGTTTAGATTAGGGTTTGGCATGGAGTTGTACCCACTGGGCTCTGCTGCTCCTCCATTTCCATCAGTGCCACCACTTGCTTTCTTGCGCCTGTCACCTTGCCAGTGTCTGTCTGCCCGCAAGTCTCTTTCTCCCCTGCTTGCATCTCCCCCTGCCTTGCCCAAGCCCCTTCTGACACTCTCTTCTCTTCCCATGCATGCAGCCACTTGAGGCTGGTTGACGTCCAACGTGCCTTTCCTTCTCATGTTTATGAGCCCCTGCTCTTCGCACGGGCACATTGCTTGCCTGTGTGTTTGTTCTGCCCTCTGGTACTGTTGTACCCTAACTGGTAACCTCTAATAGCTTGTAGGAGCTGCCAATGGATGGGAGCCAGTCCTGCCCCGTGCCATGCCCCTTCGGTTCCTCCTGTTAGCACTGCATATGTGTCCTGAGCGATCCCAGCACGATGAGCATGGCATCCACAGGGCTGCAATCCAGTCCGTGGAGTCACACAAAACAAACAGGCTGTGACACCGCAGCAGAGCACTCGAGTCTCTCTGGGTTGACACCATGTTGTTATATATTGATGCCATGACACCAGCGCTCAAAATAGAATCAGGACAATTTGATTTCCTGCAGATCTCAGGATGGGGTCATAAAAACAGAGACTGTGCTGGAGAAATGGGATAGGGTGGAAATGTTTGGTGTGACATCACAGCTGCTTCCATGCCAATGGACTCCTACTGCTGCAAACATGTGATTGTGATTTTGTTGCACGCTCCATCAGAAAAGAGCCAGGCTGGCCAGGAAGGAGGGAGGGAGGAGAAGGGATGGAAATATTCAGTTCTTCTATCTAAATTCAAATATCTGACAATAGCCTTGCAGCCTAGGGGTGCTGAGTGATCGGGGGCAGGGACCATGGAGCTGAGTGTGTGTTGCCAGGGCTGCTTAGATCAGTGGAGCTCAGGGGTTTGCAGCAACACAAGTAGGAGCAGAACAAGAACCCTTGATTTTATGCTTGTTTGTAATAAGCCCAGGATGGAGAATCCTGGTCTGCACTGGGGTACCTTTGCTGGAGAGCTGGTGATCTCGTTCTGCTCACTCTTCCCCACTGATCTCAGTTACTTCTAATGTCGCTTTTCTTGGCAAAAGCCTACAGGCCTGACACATGGCTGCAAAAGACACTGCATAGCTGTTGTCTTTTAGGCGTTCCTGTTAGAGAGGAATAGGCATCGCTACTGGAGTCCCACCCGCAAAGCTGGGAGCAGAGGTAAGGGATTTAAGTAGCCGGGGGCGGAGAAGGAAAGAAGGAAGGAAAGAGATGGGGAGAGGAAAGAAACAAGTCAACCCAGAAAATAAAACCATGTCTCCAACTCCCTGCACCCAGAGTTGCTCTCCTGTGCAAATTAGCTGCTGTTGCCTGAGGGTGGCAAAGAGGAGGCAGGTGCAGGGGGGAGATGGGCCAGCCTGGGCCATGGTGGGCCAGCGGGGTCAGACATGAGAAGACGGGACAGGCAGCTGAGCACAGATGGTGGGGTGCAGAGGGTAACCCCGCTATCATGGTGCCAAGGATCTCTGCCTTAGCAGACTGTTGGCATGGCCCAGACAGCAACCCTGGAAACGGGCCATGGGTGGAAACCACCTAGGGGTTGTTTTGTGTCTGAGGACATTGCTGTAGGACATCTCACTTCAGTTGCCCAGCACAGGACACTGACTGCTGCAAAGCCCTGCTTGGTAGCAAGGTCCTTCCTGAGCTGGAACAGCCTGCGGAGATCAGCACAGCCAGCCTGGTTGTGTTCAATGCATGCAACGTTGGGGGACAGGGAGCAGAATCTGTGGGGAAAACGGGAGGGATACGGCTAATGCGCCCATCTATCAGATTAGGCTGTCAAAAAATCAAACCACTTCCATCACTGTCCGGAGGAGAGACTCTCGCTTCCTGCTTAATGTGATCGTAGTCCTGTTGTTGCCACTCCTGGGAGAGGGGGCCACTGCCACCACAGTGTGCAGCAGGCTGCGAGTTTAAAATCCTATTAGGCAGAGACTAACAGTTGCAAAAAGAAAGCAGGTATCCCCTAGTGGGGATTTAAAGATGTTTAGACATAATTGGATTTTCCAAGCAGATGTCATTATTGTTAAACAGTTGCCCACTTGATATGTTCAAGTTGTTGGCTGTAATTGCTAAAATTAGCAGGTCTGCATAGAGCAAAGGTCAGTTGGTTAATATTGTGATTTAGTATTTTATGAAGTAATTCCAAATGCTTTTATGTATGTTTTTGTTTTTGCAGCCTAAGCCCACATTAAAGTAGTTGTGGGCCTGCTAATAAAATAATGACTCAGCTGCCCCGTGCAGGCTGCTGACTGGGCTTGGCTGCGCGCAGTTGAGCCGTACTCAGTCTGCACTTCTTATAGTGCCACAAGCCAGCCAGGGCCTCGTGCTTGGGTTTGATGCCATATTCAGCCTGAGGCAGGAGGTGTCAAACTGCGCCCCAACCTGATGTATTCAGGGAGAGGAGTCTCTTGTAAGAAGCACATGACATCCATCCGTGGCTAGAAGGGTGAGGAGCTGGTTTCCTTTGGTATCTGAACAAAAGGCCCTGCCTCTGGAGCCTGTGTTCCTCGGGGATGGCCAGAAATATGTGCGCAAGTGCCTTCAGACATGAACACTTCTGAAAGACACACCACTGCCTAGGCAAGGTCCCAAAATATAGCTTTGAGGAGGGAAGATGTATTTTTGTAAGAGGAACAGGGAGCTAGAACTACTATGAGATACAGGCTCCTGGGTTGCTGTGCTGTGGTTGGTCATCTGGCACTGCCTCCTCTGGCTTTGCAGCCGCTAAATGGGATGAGAAGAAGCTTTAAAAAAAAAAAAAATCCGTGAAGTTGTGTATATTTTGCTGACATGCTCAGTGTTAGATTGATCCCATGTTCTGGGTTTTCTCCCAGGTCATGTCGAAAAGGGCTGCTGAGGTTCATTTATCTTTCTCTGTAGCATAGGCACAATGCCTTTCCTTGGTTGGTTTGGGCGCTACACCTGGAAGATTTCTTGCCCTTGCAGGAATGCAGGGCATTGGTAATGCATTTTTACCTGCTCTCTTACCATGAGACCTTCATGGTTGTCTTTTTATTGCAGATCATCTGCTTGCAGGAAGTGCTGAGAGGTGTTTTGTGGCCTAGAGTGCCTAGGGACATGTGGAAGAGCTTCTGTAGGTCCTTCTAGTGCTTGCTGTGTGAGGTTGGTCCCTTCCTGACCCATGTCCCTGTGTTCCTGACAGCAAGTTTCTATAGGTGCCGCTGGCAGAGCTGCTGCAGGAATGCTCTGCTGCTAGGAGCAGGAGTGGAAATGCTCAGACCAAGTGCTGGGAAAGCAAAGTGCTTGCTCTTAGATATTGTCTGCTCTCTGGGCAAGAAAGGGAATTGCTGACCCAAGGCAGGTCAGGTCTGAGTTGTATGTTGATCTGCGTATCTTCATCACAGATCAAGAAATCTTGAGGGACCTGCATACAGACAGATCTGAACCAAAATTTTAGCTCTAGCAAGCTGAAGAGGTTGAGGAGCTGGGAATTCAACTCTGGTTCAGATTTCAGAACATAGTCTTTTGAGCAAAGACCATTTCAGCTTCCAGTGCAACAGGTGCACCTTGATCATACATCTCTGTTGGTTACAGAGGCTGAGACCAGACCTTGCAGAACTGAGTGTGGGTTTTGGTCACCTCGGGTTTTGGACAGCCTGGTGTTAGCTGCAAAGACTGCTATCTGCCAGGTTCTGCTCCCTACTTGATTTTACTCTGGGAGGTGCATTTGGAGAGTCAAGTAGAAGGAAAGACCTGAGCAGAGTCACTGCTACAGCTGTTAGCAGCTGTATTTTGTATGGGTCAGAGGGGTCAGTGAAGCAAGGGGATGTGCCATCACCTTGTTCTGTGCAGGGTGATGTGTGGGTATTTGGAGATGGGTTACAGCACTGGGAGATGCTGAGACGTGCGCTTCTGTTACCCCATTTAGATTTCCTCAGTGAGCTATCAAAATTAAGTGAAAATAGATGTCCCTTGAACAACAAGCTCCTTCAGCCTTCGCTTCTCCTGACATTAAATCCAACTTGTCCCTCGGCCCCTTTGTGTGCACTCAGGCCCTGTTTCTGATCTAGTCTAACAAGGAAGGCTTTGCCATTTACACTGGTAAGTCAAGTAGATATTTTCATACAAGTACAAACTTTGTGATGACAGAAGTGTCTCTTTTTACCCTGACGTTCCTTCCAAGTAACATAAGGTGAATTCAGAAGGCTCTCCCACATGAACATGGTGTCTGCACAGAGTACCAATACAAGTCCTTGCTTGTCTTTGTTCTGACCAAAATAATCTTCCTCCATCAAGCCCTCTTGCTTTTTGCGAGCCCCAGGGTCCCAGTGCCTGCAGGACTACTTATGGCTCCCAAACCATGGACGAGCAGCAGATGTGGATTCTCAGTGATGGCCTGGGCTCTACATAGAGATGCCAGTGTTGTCCCTGCTCCTGTCACTGCTGGCTTCCCTCCATGAACCCAGGATGCACTAAGACTTTGGCTTGCCTCTCAGTGATGTGCCTTTTTCTTACTGGGAAGGGGATTCACAGGGACTCAGCAGCCCTTAACATGGCAAATACTCTTCTGGTCTGTTTTTCCAAGCTGGACATGGCATCAGTTGCAAAGAAGGGTGATTTAAGCTACATTTTTCTTTACAAATGTAAAAGATTTTGATTAGGAGGTGACAGTATTCTGGTTAATCTAACTTAGTGCCTAATGTTCAGAGTCCTTTATGAGTATCCCTGCCTCTCAGCCTCCTTCAAATGGGAGTCTGTTATTCCCATTTTACAGGGGAGGAAACAGATGCAAAGACCTGCCCAAACACAGGCAGCAATTGCGATCTGGATTAGAGTGAAAATGTCCCTGAGTGCTAGTTCCACTCTCCAGGGAGAAATCAGTTGGCAGGGCAAGCTGGGAAACTCAAGGGTATGTGATGTGGGACTGAAAATAAGAGGCGTGTAAGATTTTAAATGCCTAAGGTGATCTGGCCAGGCAAGAAGCAAGGCTTGGCAGTTCATGTCAGCATCGGGGAGGGTGGAAATGTGGGAAGCATGTTCCCTAGCTCAGTGGAGCACGAAGGCAGCGAGTGTGCTGCCAGGCGATGCAAGAAGTAAGTTGTAAACTGATTCTTGCAGGGGGAAGCTAGACAATAAGGATGGTAAAGCACCATCTAGCTCCTCACATCCAGCTTTGCACCAAGCAGAAGCTAAATTCAGCCCTCTGGAATCTGTTTGCTTATGGTCTGAATTTAGCTCTTTTTGTTTGAATGACTCCAAGCAGAAAGCGACCATGGGTTCTTCCAGTCTGACAGCCAAATGTACCACCTTCCTGCTCACTTTCAGCCCCTGAGTGACACAGTGCTTCCCTCTGCATCTCCTGTCATAATTTTCAGGACATTCTCAAGAAATCCCCTATGTTCTTTTACAGCTTATGAGGAACAACTCGTTCTTCCTCCTGTTCCTCACTGAAGTCTCCCTTTGGTTATTCCTATGGCAGTCCCCCTCCTCTGTGTGCTGCATGACCCACTGAAGCTCCCCCTACCTTCTTGCCTGTGTACAAAAACTGTTCTCGATGTATATTTTTCTTATCATGTGTTAACACCACGCTAGCGTTAAAGGCCAAAGGCAGGATATTCTTCATTCAGCCTCAGGGTTGTGTATGAGGGTCACGCAAGTGTCTGTTCTTCCAGGCAGCAGACCTAAACATTGGCAAAAGGATCTCTTTCAAGAGGTGAGAAACCTGTCATAAAGTTCTCTTACCTAGGGCCTGTCCATCAACGAATCTGTCTCCTCTTGCTATATATATTCATTGACTTGGTCTCTTTAGCAAAGCAGCAAGGCTGCTGTATCCACTGCATCTGCTTACTGAACAAGGACTATATATCACTTTACCTAGAGTTAGTACAGTCCCACTCTTTAATTTAGTGTAACTCCATGTCTCACCTGCCAAGTACTTCTTGCAAGCCATTGAGAAGTCTGCATCGGTTGTGTCATGAACTCAGCGCAGCCGTTTATTAGTACTGCTCATAGTAGATCCCATCTGTTGAGCAATGAGAGTGCTTCCCAACAGCTTGCAGTTAATGCTTGTGCTGGGGAACGTTATCATTTCAGTTGTTCTCTTCCATTTACTTTTACAGATTTCAATTGGCCGTCTTCTTCCACTTCTGTTCTCTCTTGCCCATTCTCGATGATTTTCCGAGTGGTGATCCTCCTGCCGTTGATCACTTCACTAGTGGTGGAGACTGATCTGAAACTGTGTGACCCAGGTGTGTCCCCACCAAAGGAGAAGGTGGTCTGCTCACTGGGGCCGAATGAATTGAATGATATAAATGACCGCACAAAGTCAGGAAACAAGTTGAGGCCGCTTCCCCTTCCACTTGTTCTGTGCCTGCTTTCACCATGGCTGTCGAATGAATTGTCCCAGAAATCATGTGCAAAGGGATCCAACCCTCCAAAGAATTCCCTAAAAATCTCCTCGGGGTTACGGAATATGTAACTGGAATCGAACGGGCTGTTACGGGCTGCGGCACCTCTTCCTCCTTGGGACCTGCTCTCCTTAACGGGTCTGTCATAGAGAGATCGTTTCTGAGGGTCTGACAAAACCTCGTATGCCTCAGCAACTGCTTTGAATTTCTTTTCAGCTTCCTCCTTGTTGTTGGGATTCTTATCTGGATGCCATTTTAGTGCCAGTTTGCGGTAGGATTTCTTAATGTCATCCTGTGAGGCACTTTTTTGCAGTCCAAGGACTTTGTAATAGTCCACCATCTCAAAGGAAAGGTGGAGCAGTCGGGAAGTGGCTTGGTGCCTCTTCCGCCAAGGCCGAGAAACTCAAAGATGTCCAGCATCCAGGGGCTCCTGGATGCCTGCTGGCACTCCCACTGTGCTCCTCAGGGATGGGCAGGTGCTCAGTTCATCTCTCAGTCTGCTCTGTCCTTTTGCATTATGAGGCCAAGTAGGGAGGAAAGTGCTGTTTAACTGTAACCTTTCTTTTTAAGCCTGTTGTTCTCAAATCATGGGACTGTGACATCAGAGGTGGTTCAGCCAATCACTGCTCAGTTGATCTGACATCTCTCTGGGGTGGAGTTCCTTGTCACTGGCCTTATGTTTTTCAACTCAAATCACACCTGCAACGTTGTAGTTGCGCAACGTAGCTGCGACATCACAGCTGTGACATATGACTTTGTCGTATTATTTTTTTGTCTATATCTTTCCTAAGGTGTAACTGTTAGATAGTCAGTGCAGTTCTGTGTGCAGTCCAGGGAGGTATAGTGTAGTCAGGTCATATTACCCCTACTGGGAACTGGAGCAGCAGGTATAGGAATGCTGTGTCCAGTTTGGCTACCCAGAGTTTGGGAAGACTGATGATAAGTTGGAGAAAGTTCAGAGAAGAGCCATGAATGTGATCAAGGGTTTAGAAAGCATGATGTAGAGTGACAGCCTCAAGAAAACCTTATTGGTATTAAGAGGAAGTTAAATGATAGCTTGATCATAGCCTACGCAAACCACAAAGATTCAATAGCAGAGGGATCTTCAGGCTCACTGACAAAGCAGTTGGAAGTTGGCACTAGCCAAATGCAAACTAGATATGCGTAGCACATCTTTCATGATGAAGTTAATGAACCATTGGCCCCTCTTCACGTGGCCATTTTATCCCAAAACAGGGCCTTATTCCTAAAATCGTGATTAGATCATCATCATCATCTCTTCTGAATTTTTAATGAACTTAACACTTCAAGAAGAGCTTAGCTCCCATGTGCATGCCAAAATAAATGCCCCGACTGAAGCTTGTTAACAGCTTTAACAGCCTCATTCCTACACGCTCTTCTGGACCTCTGGCCCCAGGTGTATGCATGTACTTCAGGGACGCCACGTGAACTCAGTGAAGACAAGTTCAGCCTGAGGAGCTGAACTTTGCTAATGCAGTCTGAGATTATCCTGCATCTGTTTCTGTTCCCTGGATTTGTCATTCCTGTGGGAAATGCAATGTCTTCATAGGGAATTGTTGCATGGAGGAGGTCTCCAAGGAAGTGCCAGTAAGGAGAATTCAGCTGTCCTGTAACATTGTGTCATAAACACCTACTAATGGCAGCATATGTTGCAAATCACTGCCCTCGTTTCCATTATCCCACGCTTTGGGAAGGAAGCAAGAGCCATCCGTACCAAAGAGCATATGCGCAGCGTATGAGCTGGCTGCTCTCCTAGCGCATACTGTACGTGTGGGGCCACGAAGCCTAGGGGCAGCCATGTCAGCCTGTACAAAGCAATGCTACAGGGGAAGGGAAACAGATGTTAGAGCTGATGACCATGGGAGAAGGGCTTTCTTTTGCTGGTTTTCTTCTTAGTCAGCGATGGGCCAGTGCTAGGGAGGTACTTGTCATATTCTGGCCCAGCAGTGAAAGTCACCATGAGCCAGTGCAGTGGCCATCTGGCGGCTGGAGCTGAAGGAAGTGCAAGGCAATGAACTCCGAGGAGTTCATGGCTATGTGGAGTCACCTCGCTGGGGAGCTCTTGGGTTCTGCCTTCACCCACGTGTAGGAGGTCTTGTTAACCGGAAGGAGGATGATGCCTTGTGAATTATAGTTCTGCAGGGTGTTATCGGTACTGTAACAAGGGGAAAAGTTAATCTGGGCGCAGCAGCAAGCTGCATCCCAACATATCCCAGTACTCTCCTGTGCTGAGGGGAAAGGTTAGCCTTTATGGCTCACTCAGACTGTGGTGCCTTGGTTGAAATCTTCACTGAGCGGCTTCAATTAGTTGGTGTGGTGTTTTCTATGGCTGTCTGTTAGAGCTGAGGGTGAATCAAGCTTTTCACGCTCAAGCCACCAAAAGGCGCCAATGGCTCCTCATCGCTACCAATGTGGGCCGTTTGCAGTTTCTCAGCAGAAATTTGAGCTATGGCTGTTCCTGCTCTCTGTTACCCAGAAGGGAAAATGGGAAGCCAGAGGCAGGTCTGAGCAGCCTGTTGGAGGGTCCTGGGGAGTTTTTAGTAAGGCCAGTGAGCTATTGCAGGGGGAACAGGGCAATGCAAGGAAGGAAGGAGGCAGTTCTGCCTTGTGCTGTGCTCTCTGAGCAACATGTCCTCCCTTGCGCCTCGCTTTTGATGGTGAGTGCCCATGTCAGACTGGCTGGCACACTGGATTGTCTGTCTTGGATTTAGTGCATCCTACCTATCTGAAAAGTAGGGAGTGTTTTTCTCCTGTCATCGTGGAACGGGGGATGCTCACTGCCTGTCTGTCTGCTGCCTGCAGCAGGCGTCAGAGATTAGCAGCCATTCAACAGAGGCCACTGCTGTGAGCCAAAAGGGTTTGCAAGGAAAAAAGGAAGGGTCGAAGAAAGAGCGAGAGAAAGGGAAAGGAGAAAGACATGCACACATCAAGTAACTAGACCCAAACTAGCCTGGCAGTCCCATCCCTAGAAACCAAGGCTTTGAAATGAGAAATGTTTTTCGTATCTTAAATCTCAAGTACAAACAATAAAAACCAGCCCAGACTGTGTTCTTTGAAGAGAAAGTACGAGTGACCTGAACAGTGGTTATCAGCAGCGTCATTAAGATAAACCCTTAACATGATTTAAAGCATCCGAAACTGAAGGCAGCACTTTCAGATACTAACAAAATGGTCTGACATTGGGGATGAAAATCAATAGTAATCTGATGTCACTAAAAATACTCAAAAGTGTCCCATGGCTGATGGAGGTGAGATTAGTGTAAATATTTGTATTCTAATCAGTGGCACGCGAGGGCTGGAGGCGGCCTTTCTGTCTATTTAATTAATGGAGTGGCTTTTTAAAAGGATCCTAATCATATGTGATTGTATCTGCTTATCAACATTTTTGCTAATTAGATGATATGGAGGCAGTCACTCTGCTAATTCCCTCATCCAAACAGCATATCCTGCACAGATAAAGTACAGTCTCTTTTTAATAAGAAACAATCATGAGACAGACTAACCTTAATGGTGCTTATTATCCTAGGATCTTTGGGATTTTCTCTTCTGCCCACCCCCTCCTTCGCTCTCCTCCGCTCGCTGTTGCAGAATGCCAGATGGGTGCGGGTGCTGCACTCCACCGGGCCCCCGCACCAGGCACCGCCACCGCTGCAAGGCCAGCAGTTGTCCACCAGGTTCGATTTGAAACAAAACACAAGGCACCAACAGGTAAAACGTCCCAAGCTTTCGGTCACCCAAGCCCCACGTGACCTCAGACTTGCGATCGTGATCCCTGTCCCTGTTCCTGCCACTTCAGCCGGTCCTGGTTCAGAAAGGATTGTCTTTGGGTTGGGGAAAACTTCCTTTTTTCTTGTTTTCTGGGTGTTTTTTGTTTGTTTTTCTGTTTTAAAAGGGTCTAGGGGAGAAAGGGGTCTTCACGAGTGGTTTCTTGGCAGCCCCGTTGATCCCATGACAAGGCTGGGATCCTTTTATCTAAAACAACATGAGCCTGAGACATTTGTTCCAAGTCCTTTGACTATCCAAACAAACAAGAGTCACACTTCGCTCCACCAGTCAAACTGTCGTCAGATGCCTCACCCCACGACGGCCCCGTCAGAGGGGAGATTGCGCTCGCCGCCTTCCTGCCTCTCCAGAGGGGACCTTGCTGCACGGCTCTCCTTGGGAGTGGGACTGGAATCGGCTTTGGCCGAGGGGGGTGTGTGGCTTGCTCCTGAGTCGTATCGCATGGCGAGTGCATTATGCCGACCTCCTAGTGGGGGAACAAAGGGATCTGCCAGCCTCGGGGAAGGCGATTTAAAAATAAATAGAAGGTTTACCCCAAAGAGCCTTTCCTCACTTCTCAAAATGCAAGGGCAACATCTCGACAGCGAGAACCTGCCCTGAACGGATGTAGCTGCCGCACCGAGAGCGTCTGGGTGGACCAGAGTAGAGGGGGTAGATGCCTGGTATTTAGTTTTAGGAGGTCAGGAGTTTGCCTGCTGTTTTTGCAGCTGTGAATGTTGAGCAGAAAAAGCTTAAATGACATGGATTCCAGCCTCCCACTCCTGCGGCTGGCAAGAGGGAGGTTTTGTGTGTCCCATGCGGTGATTTTGTGTGTCAGGCTCAGCGCAGTGAAGAGCTGTGGAATGGCTCTGGGGAGTTCTGGGTGAAACGGGACCCCCAGGAGGCTGAAAGACAGAGCTGAAGGAGGAATACAGAGAGCTGGGTCTGGATATAGCCTCTTCTGACGCTCAGGCTGGGGCTTGAGGCTAAACCAAGGTTCAAGCAAGAAGACACCCATGTTCTGGGGGCTGGCAAATGTCAGGTACCTCACGAAACCACCCTTTTTTGAGGTATGAAGCCAAACAGAGGGCCTGGTCCTGCTTAGTGGAGTCAAGGGGACTGGCATATTTTTTATGTTAGATCATGCCCTATGCCCAGGGCAAGGCCTTCTTCCTGTCTTGGAAAACCCAGGCTGTGCTGTAAACTGTGTCCGTTGACTCTGATCTAGGCCGTCCTGACAGAACTCAGAGCACTTAAGCTTCGTTGCCTGGGTCATATCTATGTGTCATCTGCAGAATCCTCATCCAGGCATGGCTACCCTGAGGTTGTACTCTGAAATACAGCTGGCCAGTCTTTCTCCTGTTCCTCCTCCTTGGCATGGTCTGTGACTCTCCTTTCTCTACGTTCTACGCACAGGAATTCATGCAACATTGACCGCTTTCCCAGAGCGATTTCCCATTGCCAGTTCCATGACTAAGGGCTACAACTTGAAAAGAGGAGGGACGACTTCTGGGCCAAAGATTGCGTTGCAAGCCGTTGAGTCCTGGGGCTTAATGAGGTACTGCTTATCAGCAGAGCATGCTTATCTGGAGCACGCTGATGGAGTACCTGCTCCAGCCCCATCGTGAGCGAACATGTTTTACCACCCAGTTGCAAGGAGTTTGGAGCGTGCGCGCGGTCAGGCAGCACGGCTCAGCTGATGCGTGGTAACTTGCGAAGCCGCAGCAACTTTATCACTTCACAACATCCATACATAGCCACAGCCTTGAATCTTCTCAGGGGAAGAAAGGATGATGAGTTATTGTCCTGGGATTTTCTCTCTGTCTCCAGTCAGTGGGAAGTGGTATGTGGAACATTCATTTAATAAACCAGAGGGGAAAAGCTGTAGATCAGCTTCTCATTATTTCAGTGCTGGCTCGCGCCATCGCTTGGGTATGTGCCTGACAGTTCAGTATGTTATTTGAGGCCACTTAAGCATTCTGCAGAAATGATGCCACCTTCTTTTGAAAACATGGGGTTCTTCCAAGCAGGGAGGGCCTGCCTCTGTTAGTAGTTTCATCAGTGCCAATTCCTTCTCAATTTTAGGTGTCGGATAGCAAGAGACGTGCCTACTTTGGAGACCTGTTTCTACGGAGAGCCATCACTCCCGCAGGAAACCTTCTGGAGATGATCCTTCTGGTTTAGAGCCTATGTGATAAAGCAACTCTCTGTGAGTGAAAACGCACCATGGGGCTGGTTTGGAGGGGATGGCAGAGTCCCAGGTGGAACAAAACTGACATGAAGATCCTGGTGATGTGCACATAGACCTGGAGCCCCTGATTAAGGGAAGCAGCCCCCTTTTCTAGAAGGCAGGAGGGATTGTAGGTGACCACTGCAAATGTTTGTCCCCCCAGTAATTGCTGGTGTGTTTTGCCTACCTCCAAGAAGGGGTACTGGGCAATCAAGGTAGCAGGTGGATGACTGATCTATTACTGATGATTTCACTGGGAGTGGGAAACTGGAGAAGAGACCCCCACATCTTAGCCATCGGAGAACACGTTCTGGTCTTGTCTAAGGACTCCTTGTACATGAGGCTGCTGGGGAGGCTGGGAACAGTGAAATTTCCACACTGCCCCAGTGAAGGTTTAGTCTAAGTTTATTGCTGAGATTAAAAGACTGGAGAATATAAATTGTAAATGTGATGACTTAAGGGCTCATAAATTCAGTATACAGCCCTGTTCCACAGAGCACTTGTGTGCAGTGCAGCCTCGCTGCCTTGAGCTCACGAGTCTGTCCTTGCTCCTACTGCTCAAACCAATACTCGCCAAAGGGTCCTTCCACCCTGTCCTCGTTCCTGAGCTGGCGCGTGCGCATGCATATGCACAGATGCTTGTGAACACCTATACACGCACTGATCGGGGCGCCATCCTTTCTGTGCACCCTGTGGTTTCATGTGTGTAGCATTGCCTGTGTATAGGCATGCACTCCCTGCTGCTGTTTCAGCCCAGAAACCAGCACTGTGCTCGAGCAGCATTCGCCATCCGATTGTGGAAGAAGGCAGTGCATCACCTGAGAGTAGGGGCAGTCCCTCCTGTCTGGAGAGGTGTATGCATTTGCCTAGGGTCCAAATGTTCTTGCTTGGTGCTTGCAAAGGAGACCTATAGTCTTATCCATGTTTTTGTGTGGGGGCAATTAAACTGGCTGGATTAATTGCTCACAGTCACAGGGAGAGCTAGTAGAAGCA
Source organism: Struthio camelus (assembly GCF_040807025.1). Lineage (NCBI taxonomy): Eukaryota > Metazoa > Chordata > Aves > Struthioniformes > Struthionidae > Struthio > Struthio camelus. The sequence goes on along the minus strand of NC_090955.1, from coordinate 7,115,020 downwards.
GCATTACCCCTTTTGGCTGCAGCAGAGACTGGTGGAGTTGGCAAGACGAAGCTCTCTACCAATGCATAAGCCCTCCCCGCCCCAATTTTCTCCTTACCCCAGCCTGTGTCCCCTGGCCCAGGGCTGGCTGCCCCCCCTGCCAGCGGAGTGCTGAAGACAGCTTTTCAGAGGAGTGTTCATGTGCCAGGCTGTTTCTGGGGTGAGCTGCAGATGGGATTTCTACAGGTGGGTCATGGCTGTCACTGAGTGTGCTGATGTGAAGGTCCAGGATAAAGTCCCTCAAATAAGTTGCTTAGGCGTAAACACCATTGAGAATATGTTATATTTTCCTCTTTTCCAATAAGGATGGAGAGTTGGAAACCAGCCTGCTTCTGGGGTCAGTCCAGCCTGCGTCAAGGACGTGGACTTGGGCTGGCGGCTCTAACTGAAGCCAAAGCGGGGATGGAGCATCTAGTGTCAACCTGCTGTCGTGCTGGGAGCAGAGCTTACGGCCACTGTCCAAGGAAGGAGAGCTGGATGCAAATCCTGGGGAGAAACCAGAAGACACCTCGGGGCACCTTTCTCTTCTCCCTCATCTTCGGCTGTGCAGGATTTGGTGCACCTTCGTGGATCAAGTACCAGCACGCAGTAGGTGAGGTGGAGTGGGCTTGGCTTGTAGTCAATGCAGACCTCGTGTCTCCCTGTCCTTGCGCAGGTGCTCAGGGGCCACTGTTTCAGGTTGTGCTGTGCTTTGGCTGGCTCAGGTTAAATCCCAGCCTGCGTCTCCGAAAGCAGAGGCCTGCGGTCCCCCGTGGACATAGCTAACGTGCACAGGCCCTGACCGCAATGGCATGCGTGAGTCAGCTCTGAATGCTCCTTTGTGCGCCAGAGCCCGCGTTCGGCGCACGACCAGAGGACTGACAGCCGTGCTCGCAAAAAATGCACGCGGGCCTCTCAGCAAAGCCAAGTTCTTGAGCTCCTACTGCATTTCTCTGAAGAAAATGGGTCAGGCCTCCTGGGTGGCATTGCTCAAAATTTCCCCTCTCCCAGGATCCAGGCTTGGGGAATGCAGTTTCGGCAGCGCTCAGGCCTCCTGGCTCAGAGGCGGCTGCTTGGCACCAGGCCTTTGGGCCGGTATAGGTGCTGAGGAGGAGTGATTTGCGTTGGATATAGCTGGTATTTGTCCGTTTTGGAGACCCGCTTTTATCTAATGACCAAAGGGGAAGGAAGAAGTTATTTTCTTAAAATCATTTTAAAGCGCTATAGCGCCCGCTCCCCTCCTGTACTGCTTTTCAGTATGACCAGGAGACTGTAAGCACAGCCACGTGAGTTCAGAGTAGTCCACCTGGTTGCCCAGCTGTGCGGACAAGGCCAGACCGTCCTGCGTTTTACTGCGCTGGCTTAAGTCTGCCTGGCCGACAAGAGCTGACAAGACCCTTTCCCCTTGCTTCCCTCTGTGCAGACCCTTGAAATCTTCTGCAAATTTCCCTGCAGCGTTTGTCGTTGGCCAGCGCCACGTTGCCGCCTTGGGTGAGCCACGGTAACTGCCCTTTGCTAGGGCCTGGTTCTGAAGGAGGAGCGGAGATAACGTTTTAACCGGCAAAAGCAGATGAAAAAGGTGATAAAGGAATAACGGCGGGGGGGGGGGGGAAGGCGCGCGGGGAGGAGGAGCGCGGAGGTGCGAGGCTGCGCGTTGTACTGTGTTTATGCGTAAACCGGCGCGCTTATCGCTACCCAGAGGTAAGCACGCGCGTGCGCTCCGCGCGCCTGCTAATATCTCCTGAAACAACGGGCGCTCCTTGACGCGGGGAGCGTCGCCGGAGCCTCCCCTTCAGATGCGGCTTCGTTATCAGCTCGCAGCAGGCGTTCCCATCTAATCAGGGATCTGAACCCCCCCGCCCCGCCGCCACCCCGTGGGGGGCTTTCAAAGCGTTCCCGTGAGCCCTGAGTCTGCAATCCCTCTCCGAGGAGCGGGGGCACGAGGGCCAAAGGGTCTCCGGAGGCGTTATCCCGCGCGGCGAGCCGGCTTCACGCCTCGGAGGCGGCAGGGCGATGTCGGCCTGGGGACCGGCCCGGAGGAGGGCGGCGGGAAGCGGCGCTCGTCCCGGGGGCGACGCCAGGGGAACGGGCCGGCCCTTCGCCTGCCGTGAGGAGAGGGCACGGCCAAGAGCCGCAGCGAAGCGCCCCCCACGGCGTGGGGCGGGCGGGCAGAAAGCGCCGTTTCAGCCCCGTCGGATGCGGCGGCGGCAGGTCGGGGGGGGGGGCTGCGCTGCACGCGGGCGACCGGCCCGCCGCCTCGGTGGCAGAGGTGGCAGCCGGGGCCCCTTTCACTTTTATTTGCTTCTGTTTTTTTTTTTTTTTTTTTAAGGAAGGCCCCAAGAGCGAAAGGCTTTTAAAAAGCCCTTTTCTACCTTCCGCTCGCTAGAGCCGGCACGCAACGTCCGCTGGTCTTGGGCGGCTCGTCGCTGCAGGCAGCTCTCCGCAGCTAATTAATTTGACAGCGCCGGGGCTGCCTGCCTTTCTCCCCCCAAAAATCAGTTCAGGAGATGCACGTTTCCCCTTCTCCTCCCGCAAACTCTGCGGCGAGGTGGAAGGGGGCGAAGGGCCGCCGAGGGCCGGCGCGGGGCCGGGCCGGGGAGCCTGGCGAGAGGGGGATTAACGCGGCGGAGGCAGAGACGCCGCTCCTCCCGGGGGGGCCGGCGGCGGTGGGAAAGCTCGATCGCCCAGCGCAGCACCGCTTGCCTCCCTCCCTCCGGCCCCGCTGCCTGAGGACCCTCTGCCCCCGCGAGTTGTCACCCCCCGCCGGGGCCGTGGCCGGGGTGGGGTCGGGGGGGGGGAATTGGCCGTCAGGGCTGTGGCAGCGTTTTTTTCATTTGCATCTCTAACGAGCCCCCTCCAGAAGGGGCTGCGAGGGCGCGCGGTGGGGAGGCAGGTGGGAATTTTGGCTGCGGCGCGGAAACGGTGCCCGGCGAGGGCAGAGCTGTTAGTTCGAAAGGGAGGTCGGCGAGGAGTTTTGAGGGTGGAGGGGGGGGAAATTTGGCTTTTTTTTTTTTTTTTGCAGTGAGATCTACAGCAGTTATGATTTTTTTTTTTTTTTTTTTTTGCAGTCTCCTTAACCCAGGTTAAGGTCTCAGCGCAGGGAGAGTGCCGGCCGGCGGGCGCGAGGCCGCCCTGCCGCTCGCCCCGGGAGCTGCCGCCCCGTACGGCGCTGGGGAGGCTGCACGGCTTGCGAGCGGGTGCCAGGGTCCCAGCCCCGGTGGGGGGGGGCTGCCGGGATCACACCCCTTCCCGGCAAACGCTCCAGCAAGAAGAGGATCCCTGAGGAGACGTCTCCCTGCCGTGCTTGTTGTCCGTCTGGCTCCGCTGCCGGGTCCGGAGACGGGTCGAGCCACGGCAGGGCCCGTCAGTCTGCAGCTCCTGGAGAACACCCTTTTCGGGAATGGGAAACAGCCGTCCTCAGGACACGGTGGTGTCAAGACACCTGGCCAGGCTGGGCACAACCTCCTGAGGATTATTTCTGTAAATACCTCCATTTGGCCCCTATCACCTCCTCAGATCTCTATTGAAATGCCCTTCTATTAATAAATAACTCCCTTCGCCATTACCCCGTCTGCACAGCTCACGTTGAAGTAACTGGGAATTTGGGTTTGGTTTTTATAGGCATTAGAAATAGATTTTATCTTTATTAAGGGTTCTCTCTCCACCGCCCCAACCTTTGCTCCATTGCACGGAGCGAGCCGGCGGGCTGGCGCGCGCGGGACGCCGCCGCTGCCCTTCCCTGCCGCCTGCCTCACCCCGGGGCAGAGGAAAGAGACTCGCGCCCTCTTTTCGGCTGGTGAAGAATGGGTTTAAAAGGGGACAGGTTCCCCCCTCTTATGCACTGATAACCTGTGAGTAAGCCTCCATATCATGGCATAGAGCACTTGAGAAAACAAGGGGAAAAAAAATCGGAATGAAGAATATTTAAGAACTTGTGTATCTCAAAGATGTAGTTCTCAGGGATTTGGCTTTTTTCTCTGTGGGAGGGAGACTTTTGGCTTGGGAGATATCTATAAGGAAACTTCCTTGAATGCCATCATGATGCTGAGCCCCCACATGAATTTGGGGGAGATATTTTTTTTTTTTTTTAGCTGTGGGTTACAAACAGTCCCTGGAAAATATTTGAGTTTTGAAGTACATCAGTTGGTGGTGATTGGGCAGGGAAGTCACAGGACGGCGTTTCTACCCGCTGGTTGGATGGGAGCACGGTTTCTGGCAGCGAAATCAGTGCATGTAAATTAGAATTGTGGTTTCCATGAATACTATCATATATGGATTTGAAGCTGATTTTCCAAGCGCAGTCATGCCAGGAAAACTTGTGCTCTCAAATAGCCCCAGGCAGCAAACACAAGTGACACAAACATGGTGAGGGTGAGTTCATTTACGACTGCGACTGTTTAAAAAAAAATATTTGTAAAATTTGCCTTCCCTGCTGTTCCTCCCCTGTCCCCTTCCTCCTCCTCTTGCAGCTATGCAGGCGTGAGCTATGAGGTTTGGTATCCGGTGTTACGCAGTGGCTAGCACCCCGCTCCTCGGAGGATGCATGCCGAGCCCGGCGTGCACCTGGGCCCAGGCGGTCGGGTAAGGTTCTCGCAGGGTGGGGACTGGATTCCTTCCCGACCCCTTTCGGCAAACAGCTCCTGCCCCGGAGCGGCGCGTTCCATTAGCCTTATCTCTGCGCACAAAGCAAAGCTATAAATGTTATTGGCCATGAAGTTATTCAGCCCCTTCGCAGTTATGCATATGCAAAATACGCTGTACTTCTTTTAAAAATTGGAGCTGCTCTACTACGAGATGAGCGTTTAAAGATTTTTTTTTAAATAAATGAAATCTCTTAAGAAAATACACGTACGTTTACAAATAGCTAAGTTAATAGCGTTGCATCCGTATAGACGATATATCTGTTACTACAAGTAAATAACCACAGTGTTGCTGAAGAGGTGAATATAATCTTGCTCTAGAGGTGGCTAAACCGAGGCACAGGGCAATGACCTGACTGATCCATGCAGTCAGCAGCGGAGAAAATGAGTGAAAAGGGACATGCGGGACCTTGCGTTGCAGAGCCTCGCTGGGACGTGCGAGGCCAGCAGCGCGGAGGCACGCAGCCCCAGGAAAGCTGGGGCACAGCTCAGCCCTCCTTTGCGCTGCGCTGCCCTTGTCGTGGGGATGCATCGTCTGCCTTGCCTTGCAAGGAGGTACCCCCCCGAGGACGAAAGGGCCCTGGGGCACTTTGTGTCCCCCGGTGGAGGACACGCGGCCATTGGGACTGGCAAACCTGCCAAGCAGTCCAGCTGGCACGGTGCAGACCTGCTCACCTCGGCATGGGTGAGCGCTCAGGGCGGAAGCAAATCTAGCTCTTTGCGCTACCCGAGCGTTGCAGTGGGCCAGCCTGCAGTGATGAAAAGCTGCTGAGGTCGCTGATCGCCCCGAAAGGCGCCCTCAGCCGTGGCAGTGCTTGCACCCCAGGGGTCTGCGGCGCGGTTGGAGTGAGGCGGCTGCGCCTGCATCGGTGCTTGTGGGGGCAGATCCTCCTCTCCCAGTTCCCCCACAGCACTGGGAAGCTGGCCGCCCTGGCATGCCGGTGGCCTTCGGCAGAGATCAGATTTTCAAAGCTCAAAAGGTCCCATTGCCTTCTTGTGGAAGTTCGTAAAATGAGTTCTGGTTCGTGACTGTTGTCATTTTGAGCCATTTCTTTCCTAGGGATGACTCAGCTTCAGAAAGGCAGGCCGTTCTTTTGTTTTCCCAGACAGCAAGGCAAATATGATGATATATAAAGGGATGGAAGACCCGTTATGTATCTCTGACCTCCAAAGCTGGAGTAAGCAGTTCCCCCATCTGTGGCATATCTCATATTTTATTAGGCTTATATGTGGGCTACACTTGCTTGTATCAGACATCCTCTGTTTTTTTCCCCCACACTGTCTCTTAATGGCTCAGATCAAGACCTTTGCGATGCTTCAAGCCAGCTGGGCCTGTAAATCTCTGGACGCTCCAGGCAGCAGCTTCCAATTTCTCCGTCCCGTCCTCTTCCCCCGCTCCCTCCGGAGAGAGGCAGCTCTTTGCAGAGGGCAGAGGTGCCAGGGAGACGAGGAGATGCTGGCACGCGTGCCGCAGTCAGCCGGGCCAGAGCTGGCAGCGGCGCTTTCTCCAGGAAGCGAATGCAAGACCCTCGCCAGCTTCTGTCCCGCGTTTCAACTTCCGCAGCCCGACATCAAACATGTCACTGCAGCCTGAGCCCCCACAGGCCTGACAGAGGAGCAAAAGGAGAGGGCTGGAGGCAGCAGATCCTAATCTTTATTAAATAAGAACAAAGCTTATGCCGGCTAATGAGAAAAACAAACCGATGAAAGATCCGGCGAGCTCTTCAGAAGGACACAAAGAAATTCTCTCTGAACAAGAGCATGCTAAAAATATTCCGGAATATTTATTTTGCTGGCAATGGCTTCATAGGCTCCAAATTTGATACCGGCTCTTTGGGGATTGGCATGGCCATGCCAGCAAATTCAGAGGAGGGTGCTTTGCTCTCTGCACAGCTTCCACAGCCATGGCAGAAATACCTACACAGCCAGAAAGGGCAGACTATAAACCATCACAGCACCATGCGATGACGGCTTGTTCCTATACCTTTCATTGGTGAAAAGACAACAGGGCATCTTGCTGTCATGTTTCAGCATCCTGTTTGGAGTTTGTGTGTAAGAGGCAGAGATGCTACTGGTACTTTCTCAGGTTTCCCTCGCTTTCTCTACGTAGGTTCTCCGAGACACATCAAAGGCGGCAGGCAGAAAAACTGGGAGCTGTGGTTATCTTATTCAGCTTGAGTCATGCATGTTCCCTCAAAGTGTTTCTGCGGCTGCGGGGCCTCGGCAGCTCCAGGTCTCCTTTCTGCAGTAAGCCACCATGTACGAAACTGCGATTGGCAAAGATATGGGCATCTACTGTAACCAAACCCAAAACCACGTTAAGGTGACCAGATTGTGTGGACACCGAACTGAAAGTGCAGCCCGTGTCTTGGAAAACCGGCCAGGGTCAGGAGTCTTTTGGGAGGCTGCGATCCAACCTAGTGTGGACCAACAAGCCGAGGAGGTGGGATGCCTGTACGCTGTCACGGCGGGAGCTTGCAGAGCTTTGCCCAGCCCTGCCAGTCGGGTCCTGCTGTCCTTGCTGCCTCCTGCAGACCCTGGCGACCTCTTCCCAGCCCCATACCGTCAGGGATCGTCAGCAGGGAGTGATGTCAGCTGCAACTTTGGATCAGCCAATCCACCGGGTACAGGCGGGCGACTGCAGGATGCGCTCAGAAGTCACGTCCCAGCTTCACGACTGGCTCATCTTTGCTGAACAGGCTGAGCCCAAACTCCAGCCTTGGCTGCTGCTGAACTTGACTGAAAATGCTGGTTCTAAGGGCAAAAGCAATGCAGAAATGAAGCCTGCAGTTCCTCCTCTGCCCCTGTCTTCAGTGACCATGAAACCTCAGACTCTGCTCTTTTAATGTGCTGTGGCTGAACTTGCTGCCAGCAGGTCAAAGGGAACATAATTTACTCGGGCTTTGATGCATTTGATACAGTTTGAGGTGAGAAGGGGCGGGGGGCAGCAGGAGACAGAGGGGATAAGTGATGGCAAAGGAGGAAGGACTTTGCCTGTTTATATTAGAACTGGATTAGTATGAAGATGACAGAGCCATTTTCTAGCCAAGAGGGACTTAGAGATAACCAAGAGGGTTTTGACTGGAGCAGAGGGGTTCTGCTTGCTTAGATCGGCGTGGTGGGTAGGAGGCAGCCTGAGCATTTGTCTGCAGGCCCCTTTTTATCTCTTTCTCTGATTAGGAGATTGGAAAGAGGAGGGGGAGGGCAGTGTTTGTATTCTGTATTGCCTGGAGAATCCTTTAATGCTCAGGCAGGACCATGGGAGAGTCAGAATTCCCTTCCTGGCAGCCAAGTCCCATCATATTTGCATTTCTTTAACACCTTCATCAGCTTACAGCCCTTTACCAACAGCTTAATGAAGCCTCCCTGCCCACTCTCCCTGCATGACGGAGTTACAAGGCATGGAGCAGGTAAGGGATCCAGTGCATGTGACACCACGGATGGCTTTTTCGGAGCGAGAGCCCAGAGGTACCAGTTCCTTGGCCTGTGCCCAGCGCACGAGGGAGCTTGTAAATGCAGAGACTGGAGGATAGACTGAAATAAGGGGAAGGCAGCTCTTATCTTACATTGGTTCTGGATTGCTTTTTCACAGCAAGCTGGTCCAGACCTTCTTGCCAGCAGCTGGAGGCTCTGTCTCCACTAGCATTGGGCAAACAAGAGAAGAAATCACCCCAAAATACTGTAAATCACCCCATCTCCCTGCCCTTCTCCACTCCTCTAGTGACCAACATCAGCCTTTGATGGAGCGGGGGGCAAGTGCCTGGTGGTGTAGGCTTTTCTACAGGTATCTGAGCTGTATCTTGAACAGAGGCTTCATTCATGGCAGCATAGGACTGAATTAAAAGGGGACCCAGCAGCTTCTGCAGACAGCCCCTGCTGATGGCAGTGCTTTTGGGTTACATCACGCATCTTGTTGGGCTGTGAGCGTTTGGGCTGGGGGCTGATGCTTTAAAACACAGGTTATTTTCCCCTTTTTTGGAAGGGGTGCAGGGGAGGGAAAGAGCCACATCCCTTATCGGAGCCGAAATATTTTACTCTCCAGCTTTCGTCTTGACTGACTGATGTTTACGCAGGGGCGAATGGGCTGGGAGGAAGCAAAGCGATGTGGCTGCTGTGGTTTCAGTTCTCACTCGACCTCGCTACTGAGAAACTGGACCTGTGGTTTTGCTTGTGGCTGATGGGAGAGGAAAGGTCTCTGGATCAGATGCGTGCTGGGGAGGTTCTCCCAGGCCAGCCAAGGGGCTAGAAATGCTGATAGGGGGCTTGGGGAGCAAGGAGAGAAAACCAGACCCCCCCCCCAAACCCCCCACTTCAGAAGCTCCCAGTGCATTAATATTCGCTACGGCGCGAGGGGTGTAAATTCGCCGCTATCTCCTTGGAGTTTTCCGTTTATGCCATTCATTTCACATAGATGTCACTACTGCCTTAGGAGCACTCCTCCGAGCCAGCCGCTTAAATGGACCTAGTGCATTATAGTAATGGAGTAACTGTATAAAAACAATGAAATCCAATCTCTTTAAACTGATTTGATGTCTGCCTGAACCACAACATTTCCTGCTAATGGCTTCCTTCATTTTGTAACCGTGATCTCCACCTGATCAGATTACAGCTGTTTTTAATTACAAAGCTAATAGAGTTTGTAGGCAGTGTCAGGCGGACGGCGCATGCCTGGGGTAGGCGCAGGCTGGAGGGGAGCCGGGGGGGGGGGAGCGCGAGGGGGCTCTGGGTGACTGTGCTAACACACTCAGCCCATCAAGCCGACTGTCAAAACACTGGGAGTAGGGGGCAGCTAGAAGGGACGCTGATATTTTTAGGCACGGAGCCAGCGCGCTGCTCTCCCGGGCCGGTTTGCGCGCGAGCAGGCAGCCCTGGGTTTTGTTCCTTCGCGGCGCGCCGGGCGCCTTGTCACCTGGCCGCCGGGGCCCGGGAAATTCGTGGCGTGCGGGGTGCCGATGCCAGGCGATGTGGGGGCGTTGCTCAGGAAGGCGTGAGCGGAGGCTGTTTGGCCCCGGGGCCGCAGGGTGGGCGCCGGGGCAGCAGGAAGGCGCGAGAAGGGCAGAAGCAGCTTCTCGGTCGTGGACTGTAAAAAGACCAAGGGAAGATTAAAAAAAAAAAAAAATCAGTTCAATGTGAGGGTGCTTGGTGCCGTCTGACTTCTGCAAGTGACGGTGCAGGAAAGGGCATTGTGGAGGACTGACAGTGGAAAAAGCCCTCGAGATTGATGTCTTTCTTATGGGGTAGCGGAGCCAGCTGCAGGGTTAGCTGCCTCCCCCTTGGCGCGGGCAGCAAACCCCAGGAGCCGTCACCATGGCTCGGCCTCGTCCCTTGGGGCCTGGTTTTGGCCAGCGGTTCGTTTCTGTACCGACTGCTCCTTCCCTCGGGGTTCGGAGCGCTGATCGGGATAGCCCTGGGGAGAGAAGCTGTTGGCAGGAGCTATTCCCAAACAGCGCTCTCCAGGGATGCCCGTGTTCGGCAGCGAGCAGAGCACGTACGGATGCTGCGGGCGAGCCCCAGCGTGACTTCCTGACGGCGGAAAAGGCCTACGCTGTGTTACAGGTGGTGCTGGGCAGCTAGCGTCGATGTTTGGGATTCAGCTGAGGTTGGGCTCAAGCGAACGTCAGCAGAGAACCAGGGCAGGGCTTGCGTGCGTTGGCACCAGCGCCAGCCTCTCACGCCGTGCCGACGTCCCTCTCGCCCGTGTGCTCGCGGAGCTGCTCTCGTAGCTCCCGAAGCGTAACGTCCGGCAAGCGGGCTGCTTTTGTGGCAATTAATTGCACTTTCACTGCCTGGGGAAGGGTGACAGCACTTCTGAGGAGGCTTCGTGGTGAATTGCTGGTGAGAAAAGCTCCGACTCTGCCTAAGCGTAAAGCAGGAATAACTTGTCCAACCTTGTTGGCCAGGCTGCTCTACTGACCCTTCTTGGTAGGTGACCGCGGTCAGTGGGGTCTGTGCTAAAGCTGCCTCGGGTGCCCCGCTCGATCCACCCTGCCGTTGGTGGATGTTCGTCCTCGCTGTCCTCGCTGCCAGCGCTGCAGATGTTTGGTTACACCCCAGCCTTGTAAATGATTTAGGGTCCACATCAAGAGCGCATCAATTATTTACCCTGGGACTTAATTATTTAGCTTGACAGGAGTCTCTCTCCTTAATTTCATTGTGGCATTGTCTTTTCGGTCTCTCCTTTCACAACAGAGCTGTGGACGCTGCTGCGAAGGCCTCGTTGTCACGTGCTTCGGCTCCTTCCCAATACTGGCCAAACTCATCCGTTTGCCCCCCTTCCCTTGGCGAGGGAGGAGGCCCGCCCCGAGACGTGCCTCCAGGGCAAGGCGAGGGTTTGGGCCCAAGCGCATCGCTGCCTTGCTCTGCGCTGGGGACGGGGCTGTCGGTGAGCCGGCTGCTGGGGGTGGATTTTGCTGGCTCACAAAGTCCGTCCTGCCGCTGGGTTGCCCACCGGCAGCCAGCGAAAAGGCTTTCTCCAGCCGGCTGCCTGGCGTGCTCTTCCCAGGCCCTGGCGCTTTGCTCCTTTCTTCCACCCTCTTTTCTTCTCTTTCCACCTTTTCCTCTATCTGAACTGTTAAACCGCGCGCCTGGTGCAGATTTTTACAGTAACTCAAGCCTCTGAGAATTGTTAATGCTGGGCTGTTTTCACAGCGACATTAATATGCCCTGCAAAAATGCCAAGTATCAGCAGTCAGTCATGTGCTGCTCGGAGGCTGCGGTTCACGCCAACGGAGGGAGCTGGGCCGCGGGGAGAGCGAAAAGCAAGGACGCGGCCGCGTTGCAGGGGCACAGCCCAGGCAAATACGGCCCCGGCTTTGACAGGATTTCCTCTCCGCGCCATCTCTTTGCAGTGTCTTGGTATGTCTTGAAACATGTTTATTTTTCAACCCTTAAAATTACCTTTTCCTAAAATAAATAAATGAAACTAATACCAGGAGCCTAGGATTTTAAAGCAACACTACAATAACAAAGCAGTGTGCGCAGATCAGTTGTCACCAGCAACCCTACGATAACAAAATAATACACGCAGCCCGATGCAACTCTAAAAAAACCACTATGTGCATGCGAGAGAGGAAATATATTTTCCAGCTTCGGGCTTAACAGGACATTGTTCTGCAGTAGACGCAGGGGCTGGAAGGGGGATGTAATAACCAAAACACCTTGAGCAACGTGACTTTAATGTTACGCGTGAGGCAGGGTCGTAGAACGCGCAACAAACAGTGCTTCGTTAGCACGGGTTTTAATAGCCTGGAAAAGGAAAAGAAAGCGAGGTTTTGAGATGAAACAGGAAGTTCCCTTGAATCCTGGAGCCTTTGAAGAATTGTCAAAGGAATGAGAAGTCTGTATGTTTAAAAAGGCTCTGAGCTGCGGAGACAGAGGGGGCAGGGGGACACGGGGAGGGAGGCATCGAGCACAGACCTTCTCGAATCCCACACTCCGCTCTTTGTTCCCTTTTTTTTTTTTCTTCTTTAATTATTTGAGGCTTTTTCAGCACTTTCTTTTTTTTTTCCACACTTCCCCCCCCCCAACACGCACACCGGTACGTTCTCTGCGGCTAGCAGGAGTTTGGCAGGGCGAGAGCGAAGCCCCGGTCGCAGGGCGCGCTGCCGCCTGCCCGCCCGCGCGCCCCTTGCAGCTGAGCAGGCAGCGGAGGCAGTTCTGAGCTCCAGGCTCTGCTGGCGCCCGACGTGCAAAACCATCCGTTTGAGGAAGTGTTTCTGGAGTTTGCAAGGGGTTTGGTTAACTTTCTGTATTTCTTCTGCCCCTTTCCATTTTTTTGTGTGTTGAAGGAGCGGATGGGCGATGCCTCCCGTTCCCGGGGTGCAGCCGGGCCGGCCGAGAGTCACCGAACAGAATTGCTGTACCGTTTCTGACCCGTTTTCTCAGCATCCCGGATACAAATATGCTGAAAAAGACCCTTTGGTGATTGGGTTTGGGTTGTCCCTTCACTAGTGGGAATCTGGTTGCCATCCAGCTGGCTGGCAGGGCTGAGTTTGAAGGCCTGGCGCGTGGCTGGCGAGGGCGCTGGGTTTGCAGCGGGCTTTTGGCAGCAGTTTATCCGGAGGGGTGTCTGCAGCCGGGGCCTCCAGCGCATCTCCGAAGGGAAGGGGTTTCCTTCCCTTCTGCGCCAAGGCGGGGAGCACCGGGGGAACGGGGTCTGCCCTTTCCCGGGGTGGCGGGTGGGGGGAAAGCGGGGACGGCGAGCCGGTTTTACCCCTCGCAGCACGCGCGTGCCCCAGCGCCTTGCAGGTGCCCGGGAACGACGAGCCGCGGAGGAGAGGGCCTCGAGGGGAAGAGCCAAGAGGCTGTCACGAACGCGCGCTCTCCTCGGCGCTCGTCGGACGCTGGGGACCGAATTTAGCCTGCTGCGAGTCTGCTGAAGTCACCGGGGAACGCGTTTGGCCTCCGGTGGCTCCATTGTTTCGGCTCGGTGAGTCAGAAGCAGCCTATTCTTATCTGCGCGCGGTGGGGCGCTGAGAGCCGCCGCTCTGCGAGGCCGCCCCGAAAGCGGCGGGACTCGGCCCCGGCGGCGGGGCCGAGCGCGCAGCGGGCCGCGGGAGGAAGCGTCTTGACATTTGCGTTAGAGATGGAGGCAGGTTCGGCGTGGGTTCGCCGGCGGCGCTCGCCGCTGCGGGCGGAGGGGAAGGCGACGGCGAGGTTCCCTGACCATTCGGTCGCGCCGCTTGGAGTTCCTCAATTTTTTGGCCGCCCGAGAGGGAAGCTGTGGCTCTGGAGCGGGCACGTGGTGTCGAAGGGGACTTCACGCCGCTTCCCGGCCCGGTGAGAAAGGGAGCCCGTGCTGGAAATGTCCCCCCCCAAAAAAAAAAAAAGCAAAGCACCGGCCGCATCCCTGCGCTGCCCTCGGCTCCGCCGTCGGCGCGGCTTTGGGAAGGAGGGACGGCCGGAGCGCGGGAAATTCGGGAGCAGGTGGAAAGCTGTGATTTTTTTTTTTTTCTCTTTCTTTCCCCGCTCAGGGAAGGCGAAGCCGGCCGCTCCCCTGCGCGGGTGGCTTCGGTCTCGGAGGGGGTGATCCTTAAAAACCAAGCCAACGAACGCACCCGCGACGGTCCAAGCCAGCCGCCCCCGGGGCCGCGGCGCCCGGCTCCGTGGGCAGCGCGGCCCCCCGCCCCGAGGCTGCCGGTCGGGCACCTTTCGCCGGGGCTGAGCAGGCTGTACCGCGAGCGCCGCGGGCGCTGTGCCTCGCAGGCCCCGGGGGAGGCCCGGCGGGGAGCGGGGGCCGCCTCGCGCCTCCGGCCGGCCTCCGGCCGGGGTGAGGAGCGGACCCCCGGCAGCTGTGCGCGGGGCTCGGACCCCGGCCAGGTAACTACCTAACGAGCCCGTTTGAATCGCTCCCGTCCCTGCCAAAGGGGTGGGATCGGCGGAGGTGGGGGGGGGGAGGCGATGCTTTTGTTTGCCGTAATGAACCTGTAATTATGCTACATTTCTTGGGTTTAGCAGCATTTTTTTTCTCTTTTTTTTTTTTTTTCTTCTGGCGTGTGTGTTGTTCTCTTTGTATTGACAGATTTATGGCCGGGATACCCTGCTGCACCGGCAGCCGTACGGCACGGCGCGGAGACCGTCTGCCTGCCGCCGGCTGCGAGAGGTGCGGGGCGGGGGGCGGGATGGGGGGGCTTTGCGCTACCCCCAGCCCCTGAAGGGTTAAATAAATACATTACACTTAATACAAACAGCCGAGGCGCCACCTTTCCGAAGGTCACTGGCTTCAGCCAAAAAAAAAAAAAAAGGGAGGGGGCAAAAAAAAAGGGGTTTTTTGAGCTCCAGGTGAATTTAAAAAAAAAACAAAAAACAAGTAGGGAATGATTAAACTGAATAAATAAATAAATAACACACACCAGATTTCAGCTCCGAGGCGCTCAATAAAATTACACTTTGAAATGCAAGGATTAAGCAGGGTAGGTGACAAGGTAACTTTGTTAACAGGCTAATCTCTCGCCTTAACAGAGACAGGGGATTTACATGTGACTGCACAAAACTGCTTTATGGTCTCTTTTTCAGGCTGGAGATGGTAGGAAGGGGGCAGGATGAGATGGGACAGGGGTGGTTGTTTAAAAGCCACTTGTAAGACGGGCTTAAACTGGGATTTTTCTGGTGTGTATGTGTGTGGGTTTTTTTTTTCTTTCTTTTAAAGCAAGTCTGCACAGAAGTGTGTCACCAATAATCAGCAGTTTCCAAACAGTTCAGGTAGGGGATGCTGACGATGTCGTGTGATGATGAGTAGTTGGGTCAAGGCTTTGGTGGTGCCATTTCTCCCGGGATGGTTTTATCTGCCTTCTTGTGAAAAACCAACCAGCTGTACGGATTATTCAAAATGTCATTTCAGCACTTTCTTTGCCCTGTGCCTTTCTCCTGGATTCCTGCACTTCTCCACCTGGGGACGTTTGAAATCTAAATCCAAGTCACTTTTTTCAAATGGCCCCTCTGTTCTCTGTGAACCAAAAAAAAAAAAAAAAAAGAAAAGGAAAGGAAAGAGTTCCAGGTCATTAAATTCCTGTTTGTTACTAAAATGTGACAGTGAAGGCAGGATGAATCTGAAATGAGACCCAGATGCACCCATGTGGGTATGTTCGTGCAAACTGTGCAGGGCCTGCTTAAATGTGCTACGCGGTCCGGGCACCCGCTGCCATTGCACAAGGCCAGCTCGTCCTTGCTTTGCATTTATCTCTCTGAATAGTTAGCGCAGATCTTCAGGGTTTGCTGTTAAACCACCCGCGACGAACCAGAGGGAGACATGGGGGAGCAATCTAAAGTTGAGTCCTTCTCTAGACTTCTTTGGATCTGGGTAAAAATGACAGTGACAAAGCCATCTCCTCCATAGCGTTCATTTGAAATCCAAGCGGAAACCACAGACTGAACATGTTCTCCAATTTTAAATAGATCTGGTGAAAGTATTAATCACTTGTCTCTGTCACAGCATTGTTGGGATGTTGTGCTGCCTGCAGGCAGAAGGTCTGATCCTGGAAGGAAACAGTGTGAAGGCCCCAGCTCCAATTTTGCAACGTGAAATGCTCAGATCATCTGGATCATTTCTGGATGAGATTTCAGGTTTCTCAGGTGGGTGAAGGTGATCTCTTTGTGAGCGCGCAGGGACTGAGGGCCCAGCGAGGGGGGCCAGGATTGGGACTGGGCTGTCCCAGGGCCCAGGATGGTCACCATTTCTGCTGGACGGCCACGACGTTTCCTAGCAAGGGTTTCACCTCAAACTTGTGCCAAATATGACTCTCAGGCAGACACAGCACTTTCTACAGAAAATGCCCGACTTTGGGCTGAGTTGAGTGAATCTAAGCGCTGGTCTCAAACCCCAGCAGGCACCTGGCCAGTGGGGCCCTGGAGCTGCTGGCATGGCCTTGACACCCCTCTGTGCCCCTGTCCCCTCAGCGATAACAACCTAACCGAGCCCTCAGCACGGCTCGCGGGTAACTGTAACGGAGAGCCACTCGATGCTGCTGCGGGGACCAAGGTTGCAATGGTGCTGTGTGGACCACCATGTCCCAGGGGCCTGGCGGGGCTCGGCTGAGGACATCATCTCTTTATAAGCGCGGGTGGACTGCTGATTGGGAAAACCCCAAGCGCTTTCCCAAGCCTGAATGAAATAAAAATATGATTTACCCATTTTAAAAATCAGAGATAATCCCAACTCTGCAGTTTATCCATCGCTGGGGTGCTAGAACGTATTCAAACGGAGCAGCAGAAGCTTATTCTGTGCAGGAATCTGACCAATTGTTTCCCTTCCCTCTCTTGTCCTTATACCTTAAATCATTTTGACCTTTAATTGGCCCTAATTTGCCCACAGACGGCCCTGGGACCCTTCAACACATTTGCTTGTAATTGGGTCCCTTTGTTATTTTTCCAGAGAGCCGCTGCTGGTTGTTTCTTTTTGAAAACATCGCAACATGTCATTGAGAGTGGAGCCGCTTTTAAATTAGCCCTGCTGGGGGCCAGGGGAGTCCTGTGAAAAGCCCAGCAGAGAGAGACAGGGCTATCTAAACGCAATTATCATATCACTGCGAAAATGTGAAACCAGCCTGAGCTTAAGCAAACATCACACGCCCCTCAACTGGAGGGGGGTAAATACTTTCCTGGGAGCTGCCAGCTCGAACGCGGCAAAAGAGGTTATTCCGCGCTCACGCGTTTCGCCGAGTGAAACGGCGAAAGTCTCTCCAGCCTCCTGCTCCGTGCGGCTGGGGAGGTAACTTGGCGGTGTGTTTTCTTTGGTGGTTTTATTTAAATCCACCTCCTCTCGGTGCGTTGGTTTGCGGGGACCCTGTGAGCCGTTGCTCTGGGACAGCTACAGGGCACTGGAGCAGGACAGGGACACGAAAGTGCCGGAGGGGAAGCGGCCGTATCAGCTTTGCCAGTGAACAAACGTATTAGCAGACGACACTTCCCGGGTACGGCCCTGTCCGCGCTGTTCCTCTGGCTTTGTCGGGGAATACAGTTATGCCGTGGTTTGCCCCTAGCCCCGTTCGTGATGTTATCAAGATCTTAACCGCCCAAAGTTGAGTTATAACAGCAAGGGATAATACCACAGCTAGATACCATCTGTACGGCCTCTTGCGTCTAATGGACAGTTGTTTGGTAACCGAGTCTCCCAGCTCAGTTAGCCCTGCAGCCTGGAGACCTCTCTTTAATATTCACTCCATGCAGACCTTAAAATCTAGTTAAGTTACAGTGCTGTTTAACCTGTGACTGCAGGCTGTCATACCCATGGTCCTCCTGCCACCAGCTGAGACTGAAGCTGGTACCCAAGCAGCTGGGAGCTACAGTGCTTCCTTTAAAATCATTCTAGGATCAGATCCCAAATAAGCTTACCTTCTGGGGCGCAAAGCCTTCATATAGGCAGCACAAACAGCTTTCAGCTCCCTTAGAACTGGTTAGCAAATTACATCGTGCATCGCACGGAAAATCAAGTGATTGGTGGCTGGCAAAAACGGGGGCTGCGTTTCTGCCCTGCAGAGGGGCGTTTTATCTCAGGTCTCCGTGTGCAACCCCAGCGAGGGAAAGATGCTGCTGTTTTCACCTGGCTGAAGCTAGTGGAGGTCAGCTGCAGTCAAGGGGCACTTGCTACACCGCAAGGGTAACAGGTACGATGCCTCCCATCCGCTGAGACTGTATGCCGAGAGAGGCAGCGCGGATTAACAACTACAGTGGAAGAAGCACGCCTGTTTCGAAGGGAAGGTGAAGCCCCTGTCTTACAAGCACAGCTGCTAAATCATAGCTGTGTGTCTGAAGCTGAAGTCAGTGGAAATGGGCACTTAGAAACAGGCAAAACTCACAAGTCCTCCATCGCCCATGGATGGATGTCTCTTGACCTGAGGGGCTGGAAGTTATAGTTTCTAATGGTCCTGGCATCTTAATAGAGTTGAAGGTGGATGAAATTTGTTCGGTAAGGTGAGTCTTAGTAAATAGGCAGCTAGGCTCCTAGTTGTATGAAGTTCCTACTGTAATTCTGGGACAGCAGCTGGCTCCCAGAGGTGTTGGAGGGAAGAAAACCATCAAAACGTCTTCCCCTTCCCTCCGCGGGTCAGACCCACTTCTCTCCCGCAGCTGTGCGCAATGGGCAGCACTCCTCTGCCACCGCTCCCACGGCCGGGGCAGCTCACTCAAGCTGCAGCACTCCGGCCACTGCCGGCATGGAGAGGTTCCCTGCGGTGACTGGAGTTCAGCTTTCAGCCAGCGGATATGCCTGCGGTGCTGCAAATGCAACCAGGGAAAGTCCTTTTCCAAAGGTAACAAGGAGACAACAGGCCTGAGGGTGAAGTGTGGTGCCCACGTGGGCTCTGAAGCTGGAAAGTCTTTCTTCGGAGGACCGCTGAGCACAGAGCACTGCCCAGCCAAAGCTGGGCTGAACATTTTGGAGCCTACAAACCTGAAGGTGGGAAGTAGTCTTCTTCAGCATCTCCATCTCCCCTCTGACGTTTTTTTTTTTTTTTTCCTGTTTCAGTCAGGCTGGCCTAGGACCTAAGGCATTTTATTTCTGCTAATAATCAGGTTTTAGTCAGATCAGGGCTCGTGCTGTGATTCAGAAGTGGATTCCTGCTGTACAGCTCTACAAGGAGGCAGAGCATACCCCAGAGAGTTTACAGTATCAGGCCCAGTCCTGGCCAACGCTGGTCTGCATGAATATGTTTAGACACACGATCCTTCCACTTGAGCTCAGAGTGCCCGGGATTCTTGCATATGTAAATGTTTGCAGAGTCAGGGCTCTGTTTGCATTGCCTGTTTACTAATTTAAGTTTATATTTAAGCTTCTGATGTTCAGTTCTTTTTTTTTTTTTTTTAATCCATCCGTAATTTTTAGATTCGGGTTTGTTTTGTTATGTTTTTTTAGGCAGGTCTCTGAAACGGTCTTTGTGAGTTCAACATCTCAGTGGAGGAGAGAGCAGATCTGGGTCCAGCAGGGCGGTTAGGGTCTTGAGTTCTGAGCAGTGGTGAAAAAAGGGACCGAGATCTGTACTACACGCAGTTTTTGTCAGCCTCCCCCTATTCCCGATGCTCCTTCATCTCAAATACTGCTGGGACATGCTGTCTTTATTTCAGTGTTGCTCGCGGACCGTTAGCTGTAGCACCGTGCTTGCTGCTGGATCAACAAGCAGAGCATCTGCCCTGCCTTTGGCGAGGGCAAGCACAAGAGGGAACACCTGAATTGACCAGCTCCTCCTCCGAGCCCAAAGCCTTCCTGGAGGCTTGGACAATGTGGCCCCGGTGTAGCAGCTTCTAGGAAGGAGATGTCTGTGTCAAAGAAGCCCTCTGACAGCGCTGTCTTGGTCTGGTGCGGGTTACGGAGATGAAAAGGACGGTGGCGTGGGAGTTTGCTCCTGCCACGCTGGCTCCTCTGCGTGGAGAAGCAGAGGGCAGTGGTCTTCGGGGCTGTCAGTCCAGCGCTAGATAATTCCCCTTTCAACGATCCTCTTTTTTATTAAAACAAAACAAAACCAAAAAAAAAAAAAAAGCCTGGGCGGCCAGGCAGGAAGGAGTCATATTTTTCCAAAATATCCAGTGATGAATTCGGGAAAGTTGGAGGGAGGCCAAGGAACTACAACCGAGAGTGAAAGTCACCCAACTTTCACCGGCGGGGCCAGGGGAGTTTTCAAAGCCCCCCCCCCCCCCCCCGCCAGCCCCTTGCCCCGCAGCTGCGGCAGGAGAGCAGAAACCGCGGCTGGCAGAGGAGCCGCTGCCGCCGCTGCCTCCTTCCCGCGCTGCCCGATAAAGAGGACAGGCTCTCCTTTTTCAGCCCATTCTGATCGCACAATGGGAGAAGGGGATCAGCGCCAAAATTACAAGCGTGAGCCCTTACTGCCTCAGGTTGAACAATGGGCTCTGGAGGCGTCCGTCTTGTCGCGAGAAGCGGTACAGCTAGTTCTGACTGCTCGGTGCCCCGGAGCCGGGGCCGGCGGCGGCGGCGGGGGGGCTGGAAAAAAAAAACCTCATTGTCCTGGCGAAGAACTCCCCAGAACGAAAACACCCTCCTCCTCCTTTCTTCAGCTTCCTAATGGGAAGCAAAATAACAAACCAGGCCCACAATTAAACAAACATGCCACTAGCCGAGCCGAGCTCAAGTGTAACAGATGTTGTTGCAGTTGGACGCGGCTGGGGGGGCCGGGAGCGCGCGGCGCTGCCTGCCTGGGGCTGCCCAGACGCTGTCGCTGCTGCAGGGTTTCCTTCGCCGCTTGCCGCTCTTCCCCTTCCATCTCTCTTTCTTCCTTTTTCTCTCGAGCCGCTTTCCCTCTGTCCCTTCCCCTCGTCCCGCGCCTGGCCGCCCCGTTTCGTTTCCGGCGGCTCATTCGTTGCAGGTGGAGATTCACGTTTTTTTTCCACAATCCAAGCGCGGCTCTGATTTCAGAAAAGCTCAAGAGGAAGGACAAAGCCGCTTGAACGAGCCTTTTAGTCCGTTTGAGTGTATAAGAAGATAATTATTATTTTTCTCCTTTTCTTTTTTCTTGGTAGGATCCTATGCAGAAAGAACCAGCTCTGTCCCCTCGATAGAAAGCTAGCTCGGTTAGGATGCTCACTACCTGCTCCTTGCAACCCCTCTTTTAAAGTGCCGTGTTCTGCACTCGTATGCCGGTAGGGTCCAGAGGAGCTGCTCCTCTTGCTGTACACCTCTCCGAGGGGGAAGGTGGCCCAGCCGCCCCTCGCTGTACATCCCGGCCGGCCCTGCGCCATGGGCTGTACCCCGGGCGTGAGGTGTGTGCTCCACGTCTAGTTTTTCCTGTAGTCGGTGCGAGCGATGGCGAAGCACGCGGCAGCTGCTGGGTTGCGCTAATGCTGCCTCGCCGGTGAGCGATCAGAGGGATCTGGGCTCTGAGAGGCAGAAGGTGCCGAGGGGAGCTGGGTCTTCCCTGGCTCGCAGGGGATCTCTGTGGTCTACGAAAGGACCCGTTAGGAAGATAGAAAAGTCTCCCGTTTCTCTGTGAGGAATGAGCTCTTTAGGAGCTTCCTTATCAGCTTCAGGAGGGACCAGGAATTCACCTCTACCTTCAGACCTGACGTTTTCCCTGCTTGATTTTTTTAGTTATAAACCTATTCTCCCTTATATCCCGAGGCCTGCTTTGCTGGGCCGAGGAGCTCACGTCCCTAAAATCATTGACGTCTTTGCGACAGTAGAGTTATGTGCTACAGAGGTGAGAAAGACAGGGCTGAAGAAGGGCAAGCTAAAGGGAAGGTGTATCGTTCTTTCCGTATTCAGCTGAATCCATGTTCTCTGAGGCTTCATAGCTCTGATGCAGGCGATGACGGGGGCATCTGAGGCTTACGGTCCCAAAGTCCCCATCTGGCACCAACTGATGCTTCCGACAGCCCTTGCGTTCCTCGGCGTTTCTGAGGCAGCGCAGCTGGGAGAGCTGGATTCGCATCCGTTCCCTTCTACTCTTTGCCCAAAACGGTTTAGCACATCATGAGGCTGGATGCTGGCAGGCCTTGCTCACTGCACAAGAAAAGCTGTGTTAGGGCCACATGCAGCATGCTGGAGGAACCAGAGGGTTTCGGGCAGTTTAGCCTTCCATTAGGCAGATGTAAATCTGCCTCTCTCTTCTGGGAGCCTTGGTCACCAGCACCCCAGTTAATTTGTTTTTAGTTGGACTGCAGGCCTGTGACTGGGATGTGGGGCATCTGTGTGCACACACAGACATTTTTGGCTTGTCTTCTGTTCTACTTGCTCTTGTCAGTGCACGGTTCTGTGCAGCAGGGTTTCACCTTGCCCCAGAGTGCCGTAGCACAGAGACTTCTGCAGTTATTAATAGAAGTTTAAAGATGCAAGAAAAGCTACTTCTCTTTCTCCTTCAAGCAGGGGAGCTGGAAGAAGTGGGCAGAGCCCTGAATTCTTCTCTACGCTGTCTTGAAGCAGGGACAGGACCAAACCTAAGGCCACAGAGACTGCAGCCAACCAGCTGGGTTTGGGATAGGAGCATCCCCCATGTGCCACGTCTAGCAATTCTGTGGGGTGGAGCAGGTGAGCGATGGACAGGCAGCCTCGCTTGGTTCAGGTCTACCCTGTCTGTTTGATGAAACTTGCTTTCTGAGTACGTTGTTGTTGCTGGATAGCTTGGAGCACAGCAAATATTAAGCCAACATCACTTTTAAATGTCCTGCTTTGGTAAGGAGCCAGCTGAATGCACAGCTGCTGTGGACCAGCTTTGCTAGTTCAACATTTCAGTGGTGAGAGCAACACAGCTACCGCTTGCTCCAGCCAGAGCTGGCTGTTGTATGCTAGCAAATCGCTAGCAGAGCGTTGAGTGATATTTCCACTCGTTCGACAATCTTGCAAACAAACAACAGGAACTCCTTACTGAGTAGTACCCCTGCTGTCGAAAACCCCGTCCAGTTCAAAATGAAAACCAAGTCCACGTGAACGTCCAGGTATTCCAGACCATGCCAGCACTAACAGTAAATCACAGCAAGCAAACCAACGACTTACCAGTTTACTTTTCACCTAAGATTTATTTCTCTTTTGCTACTTACAGTGAAGCAAAGCATCTCAGATGGAAAATTTGATTGGGGTATTGGTTTTAACTTCCTTTTTCACAGCTGATACACACAGGTGTATGCACATATATGAATGCCTGTTTGATAAATACAGCAGGAGTTTTACAAGGTTGGCTCCATTAGAACAGTTGATGACATGAGCTGAAATGACTGGGAATTAACATCTAGACGTGGATGTAAAATTATCAGACTTCAAGAAACTCTGGAGAAATCCTGTCCTATAAAACACTGGTGCATTGTTCAAAAAATGCATCCCTTTTCTCACTACCCTTCTTTCTTCACCCCACCCCCTTCTGTCTCTCATTTGAAACTCAAATTTACCTCTGTTCAATTCCCGCTCGGTTGCTCATGGCATCTTTTATTTTTACAGCAGCTGCTTGGCAATGCAGATTTTGAGGCTGAGACCTAGGAAGATGTACCTTGTTATAGTAAACTGTCTAGGCTGTGGGGCCACAGCAGCCTGTGGGGCCACAGCAGCCTGAGCTGATGTAACTGCTGGTCACCAAGACCTGCCTTTCGTCTTGCCTTCAGCCATGTGTCTCCACCCTTGCACTGGCTCTGGGGCTCACTGGATCCTGCTCTGAGCCTGCTTAGGGTGCTGAGCAGCAGAAAAAAGTCACTTTTGGTTGATTAGTTTTCTGCCAGCTCAACACATTGCGGCAAATCTTTGCATGATCAAGTGAGAAAGGGAGCGGGAAGGGGGAACCATGGGAGTCAGCAGCACTTAGCAGAGAGGTTGGCTTTGGATGCTGTAGAACTGCTGTCTCCATCCCCAGTTTTTTAACGCTTGTATGCACATCTTATATTGATATTTGTCCTGGTTCTTGCTCAAGGCATTGACCCAAACATGCTGTTTAACAGCAGTCTTCCACTTAGACTTATGTGGCTTCTTCTGAGAACTTTTAATGTAGATCTTCTCTAACGAGAATAATTTTGGTGGAGCTGAGAAAGAGAGTGATGACACAAATAATCACGTTGGCAGATCTGAAGAGGTGGCAACCTCTGGATGGGAGCTATGAAAAGCAGCTGTGGGCAGGCACCTCTGCACAGAGCTCAGCTGCAGCTGAAACAGGATGCACAATCTATGGCTTCAGTCACTGTTTCATCAGGTCAAAGGAAAGGGCAGGACAAATTGGTTCAGATCAAACAAGAACTATTCTGAATGTTTGCCCGTAAAACCAAAGAGAACTTTTTTCCTGAGCTTTGAAAAGATTTGGCTAATCCTCTACCAGTCTGCTATTTTCTATTGTTCATCTAGTTTCTGATTTAATTCCCATCCCAGACAAAAGCAGAAATGCCAGGATACCACAAGAAGTCGTTGGTCTCTGTAGCTTTTCAGGCCAGGTAGAAGCAGAAGTAGTGGGGATTTCTTATGAATTATCCACTTGGTTGCTAAAAGTGTGTGTGCACTTGCTTAAGTGTCTCAGCCCCTTCTAGAGCAGATACCCTACCAATAGAAATGTTTCTGACTGTGACTCATTGTCAGTTGGACTAAATCGTGTCAGATGCCTCAGATTTCATGAGCTCTTGAGGGGTTTAGCCTCCATGAGTCCATAGCTTCAGGTCCAACCGAGCATCTACTAGAAAGTGAAGGTAAAGTGAAGCGGGGACACCCTATCTGATGAAGAGCCAAGAAGGAAGACAGGACAAAGCAAGGCCAACAGATGTTGTGTCCCAGCAATTCCCAGCCACTGTAACAGCCTCAAGAGAGCAACTACAAACTGGAACAGTTTGTAACAGCCCTGAGGGACCGGGGCCAGAGCAAAGGAGATATCAGCCAGCTTTGTCCCCCTCATTGGACTCAAGCTCAGTGTGACTTGGGAAGTGCAGGATCTGCCTTTTCTTTCTGCAAAATGGGGATCTAAGGATGCCAACTGGGTGAGGAGTCCTCAGATGGAAAGTGCAAAATAGGAGCATCACATAACCCTGTTAGAATTTGTTCATCCTTAATCAAGCGATTAATTCCTATTTTGGTTCCTTCTTCTTCTGTCCCTCCTGGACAGACTCCTCACTTTTGCCGGGTACTGCTGAAGTGAAACTGTGCTTTCTGCCAAGGCTAGAGGAGCCATGCTCTTTCCAGTGCCACCATCTCAAGGCAAATGTGCCTTTTTGCTGCAGCTAGACCTGCCCTTGAGGAGCTCATAGCCCTCAGGCCACCTGGCAATGGGTGCCTGACATCGCCACCTATGTCTACAGCATTCAGTGAGACCTCTTTGATGCACAGATCTTCTGGCCCTGTGCTGCTATGTGGGGCAGCCTCCCTGCTCTTTGCATTTCAATCGCATGTATCTAAATCCGATCGTTTGGGAATCTTATCGTAACTCATGGAAAGTCCACTCTGCTGTGTAATTACAGGGGCCAAACGAAGAGGGTCCTTAAACTCTTTGTGAGTCAGCTGATCAGGATTTGGCCTAAGGTATCAAAACTTCCAGCAATAAAGGGGACAACATCATTAACTAACCTGCTTCGGGGATGGGTATGTGACAAGCACTGGAATGCACCACTTTTCTTAGTCAGGCTTTGACAACGACTTGCTTGATATAATTACTTTCAGTGTTATTTAAGGCTCTGACTAATCACATGGCAATGGCCAGGTTTATAATGCAACAGTGTGTAGCCTGGAGCAAATTCTGACATAATTACACTGTATAAATTCCCCCATTAGAAATGACACTGCATTGGCATTGTGTACAAAGCAGCCATGGTCCAGTCAACTGGCTCTGTGAAAATCTGTCTGACAATTGTTTACCCTGTTGGTATCTTATTGACACTTCGTACAATGATGAAACTGTTATATGACAGCGGATGGGAGCCAAAGGCCTAAACGAGTCTCTCGTTGCCTCTCTCTCACTTCAAGCGCAGTCATTTGCTCGCCTGGTTTTCTCTAGATGAAGGCTCGCTCAGGTCTGATCATTCTGAAACAGAAAGAAAAGCATATAGTTATGGTACAAATCACAAAAGCCCATAAAAATCCCGGCTGAGGCTGTATCATTTGCTACAAGGAGCGATTGCTCCCCTAGGACGTGTCCCTCCACTGTAGTGTGACTATGGGGCAATTTTAGGATTCGTTCCAACCTGGCGCTGCCTTGTGCCGTGTCAGCGTACCACGAGCCAAGCTGCTCTCCAGGTGCTTGGTGGTGCTTGCCAGCAGAGTGGAAGGGCGTCATGATGGGCTAATTTGTTTGACCCTGGCATATTGCGCTGCAATGTGATTGCATGACATTTTTGCCTTCCACTGCAGCGTCTGGGCTGTGGCACATTTAATCGGCCTGCTAAAACAGAGGCTGCATCTGTGGAAATCAGGGCAATTTGGTTGGGACGAGGACTAAATTTCCATGGATGTGACCATTCGGTGCCAATGCTTTTTGGGCAAAGGACATCAAACTCATTTCCAGTTTCAGAGCGCCGATTCAGTGTAGGTCAAGGAGGGATTTTTGCCCTTTTCGGTCTTTATCTTATACAAGGAAAATATAGGAAATTATATAGGAAATTTCTACAAAATTTGGAAATAGGCACTCAACAACCTGGAGAAATTCAAAGAATGCAATGATTATTGATCTTGAAAACAAAAATTGTAAGCCATTTCTATCACCTGTCTGATCTAAGGACACTTGTAGTATAAACCAGGAGAAACCCTCTGAAAACATGTCTTAAATAACAGGTCTGCTAGTGACAGAATTGTAACAAAAGATGATAAATTTTGGAGACCAGCAGACGGAGGAGGATGATTCCAGTCTTCCTCCAGCCTGGGAGACTTGTGATCATTTGAAATATTAGGAATAGAGTCTGGAGCTGTTCCAGATCTTTAATTTCAAGCTGGCTTAGGAGACCAGGAAGCCTGCTACACAGTCAGACTTCGAGAAGCTAAATACAGAGTTTTATTACTTGGAGGTGAAAAAGAGGGAGAGGTTGAGTACTCAGGTCCCTATCTGTGGAACGTTGTTCCTCACAGTATATTGTCTATATCAGTTAATTTAAAAATACTAAAAGATTGTGTTTCTTTATTTCCCCATGGAGTAGACGATTCTTTAAAAGAGATACTCTCCTGCCTGTTTGGAATTCGTGGGTGGTTTGTGCAGTGTAAGTAATGTTGGTAACATTCGTCCATTTTCACTAGGTATGAGCAAAACCCATTAAACTGCCCTAGACCTGGAACAATTAGTCAGGTCTTTATTTTTGTTTTCAGTGTGACCAGGAAAGCCGTGACCTGAATGGGCCGTGCAGCCTCCTTCCTGGGCAGTAAGTAATGCTCCTAAAGAAAGATCTCTCCCGATGGTACCGAGGCTGGAGCTATGCCCTGAGATGCCGTTTTGTGAGTGGTAACAGTGGCGTGGTCCCCTGCTTGTGTTCCCAAACCCTAGTGTCCCCACGCTAAGCTGGGTCCCTATGGGAAGCTTGTATTTTTGTCTGGTCCCACTAGCAGTATTGTGGGACACGAACAGGCTCTCCCTCTCCGGGGTGTATCTCCTTGCCTCAGCGAGGCGCAGTGGAGGAGAAGTTAGCACGGCTGTTCCTTATGGCAAACCGAACTGTGGCTAAAGGAATATTCAGATACCCTGGGCTGCCAATTCAGAACTTTCCTAAAACCAGCAGTAAAATTTGACTCTGATTCCTTTTTAGGAAAAGAAAGCTGTAGTATAAAGTCCCATTTTCTAGGCATTAAAAGTTTACAATCCGCACCATTAAAAGCAGCATTCTGTGTCAAACTTAATGTCTGGTCTTCAGGAACAGCTCAGAGGAAAAGAGAAGGTTCCCTGTTTGTTCTACAAAACAGGAAAGTGGTTGCTTTCTATACTGTAAATATGCATTAGGAAAGCTCTTACAGGCTCGTGCTGGGGATTTGATGTTTTTAACTGACTACATTCCTTACATTTTTGTATAACTGCCAAGAAAGCTAAATAAAATGGCTTTTTTAGTGTTTTCTCTAAGAATAGCCCTGCTTCTTTGTAAATATAGCAAAGGAATTGTTGATAATAATTCTTTGGGAGAATAACTGGTGTTATTGATGTTAAAAGTAGAAAGATTGCTGTTTCTCTGTCTCAGAAATACAGCTAACTAAGTGGGCTGTGATTTCAGAAAGTCTGAGCATTCCTTAGCCAGTTACTGAGATTAGATTGCTTTCGTTCTTGTGCCAGAAGGTGTAAAATCTGAGAATGCAGACTGGCACTGGAGTTCAAATTAAAAAACAAACAAAAAAAATGCATTTTCTTTCAGAATGCAAAACTTCTGAATTTTTTCCCTCCCTGTTTGCATTTCTCAGTTTGCAGCTGGTTCTGCCTCCTGCCAACTTACCTTGAAAATATGGGGGTTAATCTACTCAGACTGACTCAAATGTTCACAATTAATACTTGGATGCCGCATACCCTTTGCAGTGCTAGGTGAAGTCCCATCCCGCTGAGATACCAGCAGGCGAAGGCTGTCGTTCTCACCTAGAATTTGACAAGTTAAGGCCAAATTTTAGAATACAGACCCCCTATCTGTTGCTGGTTTGAAGCTGTTCATGTGCCAAGACCTTAGGTGTTTTTTTGTATTGCCATACGATAATCTAGTAGTAAAATCAGAATTGCGGCATGAAAATTTGCACTAATGCTCTGAGCGCTAGATATTGCTGCCATCTATGATGGCAAGAAGATGGAGGGCTCGTAGCCCTCGTGCATGTCACTTCTACAAAACGAAAAGGCCAACATTCATTTTTTAGGGCTGACTAGAAGCATCTGCTTTCCCTCCAGTGGAGGGAACCTCTTGTAGAGGTTCCCAATCTGTCCTTAACCAGACCTGCATTTCAGATATGCATGCAGAAATTTTGGTGCTTGTTCCACTGGGCCTCGTCTGGTTTATTTTTTGGAACGGAGGCTCTGGGGGGGGCCGGGCTGTGCTGTACACCGCAAGCCATGCTGCCTTCTCTTCCTTCTGAGAGTTTCCCTAGTTGCTCCCTACTCGTACTGGAAAAAATGGTAGTGTTGTTCCTGGTTCACCTTCCCCAGTGCCACTCAGCAATTTATAGACCTCTATTATGTTCTCCCTCCGTTGTTTTCTTCCTAGGCTAAATTCTCCTGGACTGTTTAGTTATTCCCCATACAGATATAGTAATTAAAAATAGGATAATGTGGTGGGATTAGGTAGTGAGGCATCCGTGTCTTTTTTTTCCCTCTGTTCTCAGTTTGATTACATGGTCTCCTGGTCAGTGAGATTTACTCTGTGGCAGGTGGCATTTGGGGGCAAGCGTCTTGGCATCTTTGAACCAAAGGAATTGCTCTGTGTTTCATCTTCCTGCCCGTGCTTGTGCTCATAGCAATGATGATATTCTCTACCCTAAACTCTGATATCTAGGATGGCACTGAAATTCGTGGAGACTGTAAGGCGTGTCGTCATCTCTATGACTGACTTGTGAATATGAGGTGAAGAAGGGGGGAAAGCAGAGTTCACATCCTCTAAGGCTTTTCAAGATTTTAAAAATCAACGTCCCCCTTGTTCCCCTTATTTATTAGGATAAAATGAGTTCCTTTTTATGAAGCTTGAGAGATTCCATCCAAGCCGACTCCAGTGTCAGTGTGGTTATCCATGGCTTAGGAAATCCAGATTCAGATCCCTCACCCATCATCTCCAGTACATGTCGAGGCTGTTGGCTGTTCTGTGTTTATTCCTGGATCTGATGTTGCCACTGTTGGTTCCAAATCTGGGTTGAATCTGAATCAGGCAGGAGGCTCCTTACTCGGGTCCAAATAAGAGCCAACTCACCTGAGAACATCTAGGCTCAGAGCGCTTCAACTCTGAATGATGGTGAAATTATGAAAATAGCTTATAAGATATCTGTCATTTACATCCAGATCCACATGTTAACCTTGATTTGTCTGTTCCTTCTACTGCTATTTGGGAAAGTCTAAGCGCTGTGAAAAAGAGTGTGTGCAATACTGTGTACAGAAGAATAGGCTAAATGTTACCGATATGCTCTAATCAGGGTTGGGGAGAGAACCCGATGGAAATAGTCCATGATTCAAACTGCTTTGCAACTTTTGCATAACTGGAGGATTGAACTGTAATGGGATGCAGAGCACCTGTGTGTTTGTCTGAAGGCAGAGCTTCTTTTAAGTTGCCTGGACCACAGGCCCCAAAAGATCTTGTGCTAACTGTGTGATGAAGTATCTGTTGCCTCCCTGAATCCCTTTTGTGCGCCTAAGTAGGAGGGATGTGAGTGAGGGCTGCGTTCCCAGAGTGGGTGCTGGGAGCACAGTGTGAGAGCGTGCAGCGCTGTGCAGAAACACAGCTTAAGGTCAGACTCAGTGCTAAAGCTTCCTCAGAATCCCAAATCCTCTTTTTATATGAGTTTCACTCAAACACAAACAATTAAAGAATTTCATCTTCTCCTACTATGGTGGGAAAGCCTGGATGCTTCTCCAGTCTCTAAACTTTATTAAATAGCTCCAGAATCTTCCCTAGATGAGGGTCCTGCTTGGCTTCAAACAACACATATCTCTGTGTTTGGTGGGAATAAATTGGTCACCGATGCCAGTTGGCAATGAGGAAGAGAAACAACACAGCCTGTAGCAAAGACAAAAAAAAAAAAAAAAGGCAGCTATAAGCCTCATGTCTGCTCGTATGATTGGATTCGCTTGACAAGGACTCCCATCAATGGCAGCTTTTCAGAGACCTCAGTGTGGGCTATTGCACATCTCTGCTATCTGCCTCCATTTATGTTTCCTCTCCTAAGGACGACGCCAGTGCCAGATTTCAAACTTAAGAACCGTATGTTCTGACGTCTGAGTGGAGCACTGAGAGATGCTTTTTGTAGTTTTAGTTTTGGAATTCACTCCATTAATAGCAACGGTCTGGTAGAACGAGGAGGATCTTTTCCCCCGGGCCAGATCTCTTTAGACACCAGCAGCTCTCTCTCATCACCAGGGAAGCCTGTCAAAGCCAGCAAAGTACGCTAACCATCCTGCCAGCTCACCTTTTGTAAGCTGAGTCGAAGGCATTAGTCCCACCAGTGCAAATAAGGTGTCTGCCACATGGCTGCTGGTTTCTTCCTGGTGCACTGAGGCAAAGCAGCCCTTCCTTGTCGGTCAGTGACCAAAACTGTTGATTCTGGAACAAGTGACTACGCTGGTTGCAAAGACCAAAACTGTTGATTCTGGAACAAGTGACTATGCTGGTTGCAGAGGATGCCAAAACCTTTTGAAAGCTGGGAGGCAAAGGTGTTTTCTTTTTAAATGAATTAAGCTGTAGAAGGAATTTCCCTGAGAGCTTGTCTGATATCTGAAGTAGAAATGGCTTTCCTTTTCCATCTTCATCTACTCCACACTCAGAATCACTGCCAGAGATCCTTTCAGACACGTTTTTCCTGACCTGTCTTCTCCTGTCCTGTCCCAACTCCTTGGACTGCAGTTCCTCAGTATTAATTTCTTGATGGCTGACAAATGTTCCAGGTGACTCCAACTCTAATTTCTGGCTGGATTATAATAATGAGCTTAGTTTAGTTTAGGGAGAACATAGCGGTGGTAGAATATGTTTTCTGTTGTATCAAGCACTCCTCACGGGACTGAGCTGGAGGTGGTTTGGTCCACTTTGGTTAAACTGTCTGTTAAAATCACAGCCAGTTCCTGAACTGCTTGTTAAAGCTCAGCTCTGGTACATCCTACTTTATGCTCCTGCTCTCTGTTTTCCTGGGAGCGACCCATGCTCGGTTTAGCAGGCAGCCCTCCCTTCCTCCCCTTCCCAACAGCAGGCTGAGATGGGATTTCTGGCCAGCTCCAGGCCCTAGCCTCTCCCAAACCCTTCCTGAACCCCCTGTCTCCCTTGAGAAGCGAAGCCATTCAAAGGGAAAGTGCACCCCAAGAGCCAGGTACACCCCAAGCAGCATGGACCTGCTGCCTTGCTAAATGCTGTCGTGTGTTGTGTGATTCAGGCAGGACCCTGAAGCACACAAGGTGTTTTGCAGACGCATAGGAGAGCAACCCCACAGTAAGAGTGGCTTCTAAAAACAAGCCATGCAG
The DNA here is from genome assembly GCF_040807025.1 of Struthio camelus. NCBI lineage: Eukaryota > Metazoa > Chordata > Aves > Struthioniformes > Struthionidae > Struthio > Struthio camelus. The sequence continues at coordinate 7,083,372 of NC_090955.1, read as the reverse complement.
AGAGGTGCGGTAAATCAGATTTACTTGTACCTAAAGACATTCATGACACCTGGTGGCTCTGATAAAGCTCTAGAGCTGCAAGCCTAATGCCCCTTGGCTCTCATAGGAAATAGGACCTTTACCAGCATCTGTAAATAAATACCCCCTATGTCTTTAGACACTTCAATACCTTTGCAAACCTGGCTCCTTGCCTGTTTCCCCGTATTGGGCTGCTGCTTCTTTACTTTTGTACAGCAGCCAGAGCTAGGAGCTCAGCTGTAATTTGGGGCTCTGTTGTGCTAAGTGCTGGTACAGACGCTGAACAAAAGACCTCTGACCACTTCCCAGCATCTAGCTGTTGTTTTAAAAACAACCATCCCTGGTTCTTTCTTTTGTCTTTTATTCATTGTCTTCTTGCTTCCTTTATACTCCTGGTGCCTCCCCTCCAGAACACCTTTGCTGAGGTTCTGGGTGAGCCAGGAGAAGACTCCTCCTGCCCTTTGGCAGAGTCTGGCATCTGCATGGAGTTTACCTGTGTCCCGCTTCTCTGCAAGCAGTAAGTGTGGCTGGAGTCAATCGGCCAGGCTTGAAATGAGGGTGTTAGGTGTAGTGCTGCACAACAAACTTAGTGGTTCAAAGCTCCCACTGGGATTAGGGAACAGAATAACTGCTGAAAAAAATGCGCAAGCTTAGAACAGAGCAGATGCAAATATGTGACGCAAAACTGAAAAGCTGTACTCCATGAGAGGTGCAAGTTTACCCCGACCACATCTGGAATCAGTGGGTCGTGCTCTTCCTGTGCCCAGGCTGTTTGGCAGCAACTCCCAAGTTGGGATTTCCTCCAAGTCTATGTGCAGCAGCTTCATATCTTGTGTCTTGAACCTTAATTAGGTAAAAGTTAGTGCATTAACAATCAGCCAGCCTTGGGTTCGAGCTCTGAGTGAATATTTCCATCCATCCCTGTAGTATGTAAATCTACGCCATCATTTTTTAGAGAAAAAGCTCTCCTTGAGCTGGTGTTTCTGTTGAAATCCCGATGGGGAAAATGTGTTTTCTGGGTGCTTTTATGCATTTCAGGTTCACTTTGGGGCTCTGCATTTCATGGCAGCTGGTTCTCTGATTATTTTATATTAAGGACCAACTTCCAGTAACATCAGTGGGAGCAGGATTTTAGCTCGAAAGCTATTATTAACTAATACAGCACAACAATGCCTGGCTTTCGTTCTGTTTTGTTTTCTCCCAGGGTCGGAACGTGTGTGTATCCCATTAACTCTGTCCTCGCTGCTCTCAAGATGTTCCGCACAAATGATTTTATTTTTTTTGTAAGAAAATATATTTTACTAGGCAGTTTTATGAGAGCTGACAAAATGCCTCGTAAATAACCCAGCAGGAAATATGGGGTAAATAAAATTTTTACAACTTTATCATAAACCTGAGAAGTCTTTGGTTCCTTTTCCAATGGAATGAGCAAGGTATTTCATTAAAGGAAAAGACATGCTCTCTAAAGCCCAACAATTATAGACACAATGCCTTTTTAACCTGTAATTCAGTCAAACAGGTTTGGTGGCAGTGGAAAATGTAAAAGGCCCTGTTTTGACACTTTGGGTCATGCTCCCCACAGATCAATTTGTGCTGTAGGTTTTCTACACAGCAGGACTGGAAAGCTGGTGTTTGTCAGTGGCCTGCCCCAAAGTATCCAGAACGTCTTGGGAAACTTCTATTTGGGGGAACATGTTTAGGATAGACTGGGGGTTTCTGTTGTCTTTGTGCAGCTCCTAGCACAGGGGACAGGGGCCAGGCTCTTCAGTGCAAAGGGAACGCAAACAAATATGGTCCTCAGGTCTTCAGCACAAGCCTGAAATGTGATGATTTGGTCAAAGACCAAGTGTCTGAAATAGAAATGCTTGGAACAAGCCACAGTCGTTGAACTTTGCGTGAAGGGGGAATTCAAATCTCAGCAGGAGGGTCTTTGACGTGTGATATTTTGGTACTGTGGGAAGGAGGACGGGGGGGGGGTCACTTTCTAGTCCCTTGCACTTGTAAAAATTCGTATCGACTTCCATAACTATTTTCTACTTAGAGCGAAAACAGGAATTTGGCAAAATACAGCCTGTTCCTGGGTGCATAAGAGGTGTGGAAACCACCTCCCAAAGGAAATGATAGCATGCTATTGTATGCCTACTTGTCCTGATGAAATAGCAGAGAAAATCTGGAGCGAAGGTCTTTACCATTTCTCACTCCTCTGGTTCTCTGATCCACCCTGTTTGTGCCTATGGCCTGGCTGAAAGCTGAGAGGGGAACAGCCCTGGGAAGGCTGAGCTTGACACAAGACCCTGAGACATTCAGACTTGCATGAGAGCAGGGGCTCTCAGGGTCATCAGAGGAAGGCCAGAGTGGACATCAGCTTCTTTCCACTGCCCAGACTTTACCTTGTGAGCACCTCCAGCCCTCACCCCTCCTCCAGGCGTTATTGCATAAAGCCACCACCTAGGGTGATGTGGGCTCACCTTCCCTCAGAGGCACCATTGCTGTCCCTCCCCACCGAATGGATAGCCTGTCCCCACCCTCCCACCCCATCGCACGGGTCCCCAGGACATCTGCAGCAACTCCCTACAGCAGTGCCACGTTAGGAAAGTAGTCAAAGCCTTTGTAGCTCTAATGCCTGTAAACAAGGAGACAAATCCACCCCACACAACCACTCCAAAGCCCTTTTGATGTTGATTCCTTTTAGGGCTACTGGCCACACTTTGAAGATGGGGCAGATAGATAGAGGAGAGCTGTTCCCTGCACCAACAGCTCTGCAATCCTGCAGCCTCACCCTGCGTGATGCGGAGTACTCAGAGCCCTAAATGACTTTAGAGCCAAATCAGGGTGTCCCTGGGAGCTTTGCCTGTATAAGGGCTCCAGGCTCTGGCATGTTGTCTGGGAAGCACAATTATTGCAGCCCTTTCCCGAGAGGAAATTCCATATTGGCACCAAACAGCGTGTTAGTATGGCAGTGTGCAGCCTTGTGCAGTGACTGACAGCATGTCAAGGGAAATTGGCTTTTTGGTAGGGACAGTCTGCTTTAGCGAAAGCCCATATGTTACTGAGTTATCTGTTCTGAATCCCCTGGTATTATCCCCACGCCTCCATCACCGCCCCCTGCCTCTACCCCCCACCTCAGGCCCCCACCCTGATGCAGAGGTTAAATAAAATATCATTTCCTTCTGATTTAGCCTTTGTCTTTGGCAGTCAAAATGCCCTTTAGGCCCCTGTGGATTCAACCTTCCAGGTCAGGGTAGGACATGGGAAACCCCTTCCCAGGCATTTCACTGTAGATAATGTCGCGGCTGATTCATGAGATCATTCAAATTCAAAACACAGCCTGCCGCCACCGCTACCGCTTCTTTCGGTGCTGATGCTTCTTGGCTTGGGTTCTGCCTCTTCTGCCCCAAAAACACCTCTCCTTCTGGTGGGCTCTTTCCAATCTATTTCCAGGCTGCTGGGAGACACACGAGGGGTGCTCAGAAGGAAAAGGGAAATAAAGGGGAAATTAGTTTTGCTGCAGCAGGCCTCTGCTCAAGGGATCAACAGGCTGCGTGAGTCGCAGAGGAAGCATAAAGGCTCCTGTTGCAATTCTGCTGGGCAGCTATAGCAAGCAGTGGGGGAACATACGTATACCTGTCTGTAGAAGGGAATGGCACCACGCAGCATCATCAGTTGTGTGTCATTCCTCAACCTGAGAGTGGAAGAAAAAACAATCGTATATATTTTTATTTGTTATAGCTCCTCTGATCCTCCTGCTCAGCATCGCCCTGGAGACTCCCTCTGACAAAACACCCAATACAGGTCATGCTAGTAAAAGCTCCAGCACATCTCACTGGGGTAAGGGGAAGGTCTGTAAAGGTCAGTACATCCCCTTTCTTTTATTACAAACTCCTGTTATTGTACCCTCTCCTTCCTTGTGCAGTTTTACACGCTTGGGTTGAAAGTGCAGAGAGGCAGCAGGGAGAGTGCTGACTTCACCCTGTAACGTGGAGCGTGGGTGAAAGGGGAGGGAGGAGGGACTGACAGTGGTTTTCTTATTTGTGCAGTCTCTGAAGCAGGTAGGATGAGCGTGGACGGAGAGGCTACAGTGTCGGTGTCCAGCCTGCAGAGACATACGCTTAGCACTGCGGTAACATTCCCACATTTTGCTGGCCAGGTTTGTCCATTGCCACCATGGTTAAATGTGCAAATGTGTGGCTGGGGGGCGGCGCTGCCGTGGCTCATGGACCTGCACCACGTATATTCAGGAATGCGCTCCAGGTGAAAGCCTGTGTGTGCACAGGGCCCTTGCTCACCTTCCTATCTGACCAAAACTGTTCAGGTTCAGCCCCAGGCAGGGACAGATCTTGGCAGAAAATCATGCAGAGACCTGAGATGTTCCAGTTACTTAACAGAAGAATTAGCTAGCCCTTTGTCCTGGTGAAAACCGCTAGGGAGTTGTCAGCCCTCATCCTCAGGCAAGTGTCTACTAGCATGGCTCGATGACTGATGTTAGTGCCACATCTGTCCTCAGCCACTGCTCCAGTAGTCTACTGATGATGAAGCCAGTCTGTTCTCTGTAGGGGATGGGGCAGGGATGCAGGTGGAGGAAAAGTCAGGCAGTGAGTGAAGGACAAAGGCATGTATGTGTGCATGCAGCTGTCTTACCATGGGGCAATGCATGGGCAAAATACGGTGCGTCTTTGGTGGATGGATTTGTAGGGAGTCAGCTCACTGGAGTTTGGGCTGTGAGGCCATTCAATTTCCCCTGTAGGAACAGAGTCTTTTTTTTTTTGTAATTGATTTTTTTTTTTAATCAACAGCCTTCTAACTAAATAACCAGCTAAAGCTTTTCAAAACCAACCTGGCAAGACATGAAAATCAGAGGGAGATGGCAAGGAGTGGCAGAAGGGAGGGGAAAGTGCCTCCGAGAGCTGGGAATGGAGGACAAATGGCCCCTGCCCCAGCAATGCTCCCAGCCCCCATTCTCACCCCAGTAACATCCCTCCCTTTGGTAAACAGAGACAGGCAGGTTGGCACCTTGTCTCCCTGGACAAAGGACCTGGCCCTTTGTTTTCCTGTGCGACTACCTCGCAGATGGGGGGCTGGAGGGTGCCTGAGGGGTCTGCTTTCAAGGAAAGCCTCCCAGTATGCAAAATGGGCTGAAGCGGACAGGACAGCGCTGGATTTCCTCCTGGGAAAGACCTGGTTGAAACAGTTCCTACCTATTTCTTTTTAACTGTCAAAAATAGTTTCCCTAACAGCCTCTGTGTTTAAAGGAACTGAGAAGGAAAACCTGGGTTTTGGAGCCAAACTTTATTTCTGGAGCAGGAGAAAGCCAAAACCCTGGCTGCAGGAATGCTTGCACACCTGAAAGATATAAAATCCTTGTGCAGCCTTTCTTAAAAGGTGAGAATTTGGCCCACAACTCCATGAAATGGCAATTTTTGCAGGGTCCTAATACATGTCAATCCCTGCTTCCAGCCCCAAGAGATTTATTGGATTTTATTACTGTTGCTTTGCAGGGAGATGACAGAGAGAGTGAAAAATAACCTGGCCAAGGCCATAGGAGAAGCTGCTGAGGTTGGTCTATTGGTCAGTTGGTCTATTACCCGCTGATGTTTTTTAAGCAGGTCTTCTAAGGCAATAATACTGCATATGTGGGCCTCACCTCCATGCACATGCTTCTTGCAGCCTTTTACACCACAAAGAGCTGAGCATTTTCTCCTCCACTGGCCACCACTGTTTTACTGTGTGAGTCCAGTTTAGCTGAGGCAATTAAATCACTGCAAAAGCTCGTAACTATTTCCACAGGGTAGGTGTCAGGCGCTGCATGGGGAGACTCATGGTACCCTTCCATACCCAGCTCTGCTGTGACTGCAGCTCAGATTTGTCCTTGTGGATGGGGGGGGAGGGGGAAGTCTCTGGGTTAAAACCAGTCTCAGTGGAGACACGTCATGCTGGCTTGGGAGGTCTTGGACCAGCTGGTAACAGGAAGATGCCCATACTGCTGTTGGCATGGTTTGTCCCCCTTGTTTCATTATTTTCCTTCCCTCCTCTGACCTATTATTAACAGACCCACCTTCTACCTAGTGCTTCTGTTTCCCCTGATATATTTGCAAAAGGCCTCTTATTCTCCTTAATCCCTTTGGCTATAATTAACTCATTCTGCATTTTTGCTGCCCTTATCTTTTCCCTGCAAGCCTTAACTGACTGAATATTCTTGTTTGGTTGCCTCCCTGTTTTCCATTTCTACTAAGGGTTTTCTTTTTAATCCCTAGATCGCTGAACAGGCTGTGTACACTCTTAGTTCGTGCATTCTTCTTTATTTACTCTTCTTTCTCTATCACACCTTCCTTACTGCGCCATGTAAGGACTTCCAGCATCCTTACACACCGGTACATTTCAGACTTCCTCACGTTGCATCTTACTTGCTCAATTTCTCAGTTCCTCTCAATGCACTCTCCCTTCTCCTTTGGCACGATAGGATTTTTTTTTTTTTCCGCTATGGTGGATTTGTCTGTCCCAGCTGGTAGGATCCCATTTTCTCAGACACTTCCTTTCTATCACCCAATACCTTTTGCTCTATACAAAAACGTGCAAGGTAAATAATTATGCCTTTTTTCCATTTGTGTGGGGGTTTATTTTTGACCTAGAAGTGCCTCAAAACTAGGAGGGCTCCATTCGAGCTCTGTCCCATTCAGGAAGGATGGAGCGGAGTTTTAGCGCCGAGTTTCTTTGGAGTTTGGGTCTTTATAATATCCTGGCGCCTCGTCTCAACGGGAATCTCAGGCCGGCCCTTTCCTTTGCTCCCCTCGGTGCCCGGCTTTCTCTGCCTTCCCTCTCCACCCTTCGGCTGCGTTTGCATTCAGCGCAACGGCTCCCGGCGGGTTCGATTTGCTTGGGTGCCTTTCTAGCCGTAACACTGCAAGGGCCTCGGGGTCCGAATTATTTCCCCGGGGTGGGGGAAAAGGTGTCGGGGCCAGGGCAGTGGCCACGCGGCCCAGGCCGGCGGAGGGGAGCCCGTCCGCCGTGGTGGCCCCGTCCTGCCCGCGTTTCGGGCTGGAAATGGCCGCAGCGCTTCTCGGCCTAGTGCTAACAGCTCCCTCAGGGACAAGCGCGGGGAGAGGAAACTTTTGCTGCTGACAGAGAGGTGTAAAAAGCAGCGGGTTTTCCAGCCACGAGGGTTTTTCCGGCCCTCTCCCTGCCCCTGGCCCCGGCCTGGGCACCCCGGGCCCTGCAGGTAGGCCAGGTAATTCGGTGGGTGGGGACAGTGGTAAATAACCCATTATTTTGTCCCCGTTATTTCGGAAATAGATGCTAAAAGAGACCCCCTCCCCAGGAGGCGAATTGCCATGGGCGAACGTGTGCCCCAAGGGGCCCCGAAGGCTCCCGGCAGGAGCCGGCCGCCATCTTCTCCCTGTGAGGAAGGGACCGCCGCCGTGGCACTGCTCGCTCAGGGAGCGGGCGGCGGGCTCACCCGCCCTCAAAGAGTGGAGAAAGAGACCTGAATTGATTATTTTGCCCCCTTTCCCCTTGGCTGGTGGATCCCCCTGGGCCCAGGCCTCGGCAGAGGCGCCGGCAGCCGGCCGAGCCGCTTGGCCAGCGGGATGGCGGCTGCGAGCGGGCAGATTTACGAGCCGCCCGGCGGCCACTTCCTTCCCCCTCCTCAGGGTCTCCCTGTCGCCCCCGGGCACGGTTTTCCCCACTCGGCCGCCGCCAGGCGGGCTCCCGCTGACTTATTTGGCCAGCCTCCGCTCCCCGCCATTGCTGCTGGCAGCGGTGGCGCCCGGCGGCTGCGCCCCTCGCTCGCCTCCCGCTCCGGCGCGGCATGGCGGTTCGTGGGGGCAGAGAGGGGGAGGGAAGGAGGAAGAAGTATGTGTGTGTGTGATGGTGGTGGGGGGGGGGGGGGACACTGTACAAAAAGCCGTGAAAAAGCAGTCATTTGAGGCCTGGGCAGGCTGGTGGTTTCGCAGCTTCCGCTGCCTGATGCACCTTTCCAGACACACACAAGGAGGCTTCTGAGAAACGGCCCCCCCACCCCGGGGCGCGCTGGCAGCGCCGGGCGGCCACGGGGAGCCCGCTCACGCGCGCCCGCCTGCTGTCCCGCTTCCACCAAAGCGGCGCCTCTCGTTCCCCGCGAGGAAGGCTTCAAGGCTGCAAATTCCGCGGCGAAACGTCTCGCCTCCGTCTCCCTTCCTCTGCCGCCCGCCAGCTCCGCGCGCGGCAGCCGCAGCTCCCGGCTCGCGTACCGACGGGCAAGGCTGAACAGCTCTCTGGTTCACCCTGGCTCACCTTGAGAGGAAAAGGTGTTGCTTTGTGGGGTTTGGTTTTTTTTTTCTTTTCCACCGTGTTAGCGTGCTTGGGCAGCGGCAGAGCCACCCCAAGGCTGCCCTAGGGCTGCAGAGCCAAGGGGCTGCTCGGCTCGTCGGGGGCGCGGGCACGCACCGTGCTGCGGCTGCAGGGTTTTTGCCCCCCGCGCCGTCCCCTTCTCGCCCCCAGCTAACCCCGAGGAGGGCTGTCTTGGTGCAAAGCGATGACTTCCCTGTGCTTTTGCAAACCTCGAGCGTTTATTTCAAAGGGATATTGCTGTCAAGCTGGTCACAAAACTGTGAGCCGGAGCAACCAATGCAGCAGGTGGTACCCAGGCAAACTGCGTTTGGTGCCCTCTGTGCAAAGTTAATCAGCATTTGCAGGCTCTCTTTTATTTCTGGAAGGTAGCTAGTATTGCTTCTCCTCTGTCACGGATGCAGACATTAAGGTGGTGGGTAAGATCTTACTCTTTTCAGGGCAGCTGCCAAGCAGCTTACACCAGCCACCCCAGGGCTGTGGTGGTGTTTCTTAGCTTCTTCTGAGCATCCCGGTGCTGCGTCGTGGAGGTAGCGTTGCTGGCGACGCAGGCGAGAGCGCAGCTGACTCTCCTGCTTCTGTGCCTGGCGCTGCAGGCCTGAATGTGGGCTATCAGTCAGAAACTATGCCTGAAAAGCAAGTAGATGTTGTGTTCTTCTAAAGAGGGGAAATCCTGCGCAGGGAGATTTCAGGACCTGGTGGCTGGAGCGCAGAATGCATGGAGAGAGAAGTCCGCTTTTGCAGAACGTTTCCCAAGGCATCCAAGGACTCTCGCAAACCCACAAAGCCAGCCCTAAAACCACAGCTGCAACAAAAGCAGAAGAGTCCACTGCAGAACTCAGAGCGTATTCAACCTTGCAAAATAGGTCTCTTTCTGCGGTGAGGGAGGTGTGTGTATAAATACATACACATACAGAGAGCGAGCTGGGTTTGTTCAGCGTTTGGACTAAAAGTGAAAGCAGCCTGCAGGAACCCTGTGCAGGGGCGGTGATTGCAGGCAGGACTAACAAGTGGAGGGGCTGGATCGCACGGGGGAACGGCCTCCAGAGATGGCTTCACAAAGGGAATGTCCAGTCTTCCCAGGCCCTCTACAGACTAATGCAGCACAAGTAAGGCGGTGCGGCTGGTTTGCAAGCCACAGAGGTAAATTCAGCAAGGATATAAATGGGAGAGTGAAACACTGAAAAGAGAGCACCGAGAAAGAAGGTGTAGATAAAAAGATGTCCAACTCATGCAGAGTATGTGGGCCCAAAGGAGTGTAATTTCTATGGGGCCCTTAGAAAGAACACAGGAAAAGGAAGTAAAAGGTGCATGTTAAAATATAGCTAGCTTTCTACCACGCTGGTACCTCTCCGCCCTTCTCAGTTCCGACACAAGCGAGTGCAGCCGTGTTGAGTGCAGAGTTGTGCAGGCTCCCATGAAAGCGGTGTTCAAGGCTGGCCCCAGTGAGACCCCACCTGAGGTGGCTGCATTCCTGCAGACTGAGTCAGGAGCTCCCACGGGTTAACTCTTTCAAGGATGCAAGGCCTTTGCAGATCACACGCAGGTCCCTCATGGACAGCCTTGCTGGAGCTGGAATGACAATGGCCAAAAGGAACTTCCAAGAGAAGGAAATTCAAGGAGCCCATGCTTGGACACGGTGTCTGTGAGAGTTGTTCCTTCGCTTGAGACAAACCTCTGACCCTCAGTGCTGGGGCATACTTTGCAAACATGCCTATGGCATGGTTAGCAATCACAGCTGCGTATTTTGGCTGCTGCATGTATCCAGCTTCGAACATTCATTCTCGGGACATGACCATGTCCAAGGCCTGCACTAACACAGACTAATGCATCGTCACAACCTTCTGCAAGGTAGATAAATCCTCACTTTACAGAGCAGGCAGAGGCACTGAGCACCTTGGCCAACAGGTGTAGAGCCCATTTTAGATCGCAGGTTTTTGCAGCTCCTGAGCACAGCAGAGTCGCCAGCTGGATCACTTCAGAAAGCACAGAAGAATGAAAAGCACAGAAGATCCCTGCTACTAGCTCACTTCTCATGAGCACAAGGTGAACAGAAGAAAAGCTTCTCTGTACTATGTCTGGACTGGAGGCAAACATGCTCTGCTGGGCACGCCATAGACCCTTTTCCCTGATCATCCAGGCTAGGGATGTGGCTGGAGGTCCCAAGGTCCTTTAGCCCATGCACCCAGTCTTTCTTCCAAGGGAGTCAGGACAGAGCTGCTGCAACCCTCCAGTTGGAAGGACTAAAGGAGAGCTGAAACCAGGGGCTTCTGTCTCCAGGATTGTCTGTGTCTCACCTTCTACTGGAGCAAAATTCACTTCTGCATCCTTCAAAGTCAGCCTGCTGTGGGAGAGATGGAGGAAGAGAGAAAAGCAAATAACGCAGAGGGGGAGCATTTCTTTACATCTTTCCTGGATAGCAGCATCTTTTCCATTCCCACTGGTTGCAGGACCAGCTGTGGTTTCTGGCAATGCCAGTCACAGCCATCACCCTCTCGGTTCTTTTCCCTTTCATTATCCCTCTGGAGAACAGGACTCCTGTTAAAAACCTTGGATGTACCACTGAGAGCCAGCTCTATTATTCACCAGCCAGTGAAGCAAGACAAGCATACTCTCCCACAACCTAGGGATGCCCCTCTGATCTATTACCAATAGGGCTATCTTTAATGGGATCAGAGCCTGCCCTTTTCCACATCCCAGTGGGACAACACCTGCCCACTAGAGAACAAAGAGGAAACCTGTTGTGATGTGAAAAAGACAGCAAGTTCTCCCCAGAGAGGCAGTGAGGCTGCTTGATTAAGAGCATCTTTATGCTAGCCAGCTGGTTTGCTAGCAAAACAACCAGCTAAGCCTTACCTTTGTGCATGAGAAAAAAATCTCTGTGAAGCAAATGCCACGAGTCCGATTTTACTCTCCCACATAAACCATGGGAAATCTGGGGAAATCAGTGCACAAAAAGATTGTAGAAGCAAGAGGAAAAATCGTTCTACCTAAAAACAATATTTAAAATACAATTTTTAAAAGGTAAATTCACAGCAGTATTTGAAATGCTGCTATGGATCTGCACCTGCAAAGAGATCTGACTAGAAGCTTCATCTCTAACTTGCCCTGCTCAAAATACCAAGCAACTGCCCCCGGAAACCCGTTTCTGTAGGTTTCTCTTGAGGCTGGTGTTTGCAGATGTAGCGGCTTGGTCAGGTGTCTCCATTCCAGCTGTGCCTTCTGCGTGGATGTCCTCTGGAGAATGTCTGTCCTGCTGTGTGTACTCTGCCCAAGGAACACCCTGTAGCGCGCTCAGCCGCAGGGCAAGGAACCAGGACTGGACAAACGAACCCAGATCTCCTCCGCAGTGGTGCCAAACTTTAAATCAGACCATGCTATCTTTTTCTCTTTCCGTTTCTCAAATCAGAGACCATATGGCCTGGCTGTTGGTGTTTATCCCATGATCTGCCCAAAGCAAAACTGGCAAATGAGCATAGATGCAGGCTCCAAGGGTGTGAGAAGAAAGTTATCCATGCATGGCCCAGGGGCCACTTTGTGGGGTATTGTTCGTTAGCCCTGTGCAGAGCTGGCGTGGAAGGACTCGGGCACAGCTGGGATGCTTGTGTGTGCGCATCCTGGTTTCTTTGGGGTTTCTGTGATTCTGGCAGAAGCGTAAACCTGAGGAGAGCTTCAATTCCATTGACTCGGGCATGTAACAAGAAGTTCACTTTCAGATACAGAGGATCTTAATATGACCTCTGTGAAAAAGAGGCATTGTTTTGAGTTGTTAAACAGCTGCTAGGTTCCACCCCAGTAATGGTTGCATTTCAGGAGAGAATGATATAAGCCTTAGATAAACAGCCGGTAAAATAATTTGGGATCTTTCCTGGGGGGAAAAGCAAGCAAGCCACTCTACAAAAATAAATTATTATTCTCTCTGCCTAAGAAATGAAGCATTCTCCCTTTCATCACCGAGGAGGCTGTTGCACAAAATCTCTTCCCGCCTTTCTGCGCTGGAAACAGCCCAGTGCAGTTTGCGAAGCGCTTTTGCCTTCTTCACCTTCGTAGGAAGCAAGAGGCAGCTCTAGTTTGGATTCACACATCTTTTTCCCCTTTTCCTCCTCTTGGTTCGTCTCCATCCCTTCCTCATTCCAACCTTCTTAAAAAACACCCCCCTCCCCAGCTGCCCGTCTACTGCACTGCACAGGCACAAACACCGTCCCCTTTCTCGGCGCGGCCGCAACTTGACCACAAGAGAAGCACAAGTTTCGCCAAACCACTCCCTCCCGCGAAAGGCCGTGTCTGCCTTTGCAAGGGCAGGACTGAAAAGCGCCAGGCCTTGGGTCTTGGCCTCCATCGGATGAACGATTTCCCGTCGAAGGTTACTCACTTCCTGTTTTCCGTATTTAGACAATCTGGGCCTATAGGGAGGCTTTGATTTGTCGTAAACTTCAGCTGGTTTAAACGTTAAGTCGCGGGAGCGCGAGGCGGGGGGGGAGGAGGGGAAAGGCCTGGAGATAAATTAGCTCCTGTTTAATACTGCGCCTATGTTGGTTCGCCGTTTTCTACTGACCATTAGAGCATGTGAAAGGAAGGTCAGGGGGCTGACAGCATGGGAGATAGAGAAAGGGCTGCTTCACAGCGGGCTGGGCCTGAAATCAGTGCGTGCGTGTGTGAGGTTGTGCGTGTGTGTAGCAGTTGGGAGCAGCCGGGCGATACACTCCAATGACTAATTTCTCCAATGTGTCATTTTTGCCACAGCCAGCTGTACGGAGAGGCTAACGGCAGTGCAACAGCTCTGCAGCGAAGGCGGGGAGGAGCCTCTGAGCCGGAGAGGAGAGTGCTTTGCCCTTTGCCGGTGCCTATCAGTGCATGCCATACACCGACGTCTGTCCCAGCTTGCCCAGAAGTCTGCTAGGCTGGAGCAAGTCAGCACTCGCGCGTAGCTGAGAGGGCAGGTCATGTCTTCTTTACGCCTGTTTTGCAAAGGGGAAACTAAGGCAGAGAGTGCCGTGACTTTGCTTGCAGTCAGAAAGTGAACGCGGGAAGGACTGGGATAAGTCCTAACACTAGTGAGACAGTGGTCTTTCTCCTGAGATGTGTTTTGTCATGAAAAACATCTTCCCTGTGCTGGCGGGATTTATGTTGGGATAGAGAAAAATAGCGCACAGCCACAATAGACAGGAGTGCTTGTGGGTGCAGGGTTTACGTGAATGGTTTTGGTCTGCTCTTTTCTGTTCATCTAGCTCTCGTCCAAAAGATTGACTTTCAAAACGGAGTGGTTTTACTTTCAATCTTTATGAAGGCCGATGAAAAAAGATTAGAGGACGGACTGAAGCGCAGTGGGAGATGGTAGACAAATTTGATTTTTACAGCGAAATCCTATAGGGATTTCCAGGGACACCCTGAAATCACTTCCAGCAGAACAGCCTGCTGGAAAAGGGAGCAAAATGCCACCATGGGCAGATGGAAGATGAATGAAAGGGCCAGAGATAAAGAGCCACAACGAAAACAGCAATCTAATGCTTTTCTCCAGCTCTCGTATCCCAGGGAAAGGAATCGGCTGTGGCCTCTCTGCCTGATGCAGAGCAGGCAGGAGCAGACTCAAAATCCAGAGGAAAATTAAAGCAGAGGGGAAGACTTTGAAGTGTTCAGCAGAAACAAGAGTCCACATGCACCCCCTGGCATTGATAGACCCAAATCCAAATGGTTTGAACCTGTTCTTGACCCTCCTGAGCCAGAGTTAACTTTCCTCCAGTTAGCTGGCTGCAGCCTAGCGTGCAGAACCATACAGAAAAATAGGCAGGTAGCTCTTTTCTCCCTGGCATTGCTGCGTAGGCTGGGTTAACATTATACTACCCTGATTCAGTTTTTATAGACCAAACAGTAGCAGTTCCCTCCCTCAGTGGTATGTAGAGGCCTTTCCCTGAAGGAGGGGTTAGTTCTCCATTGTGTTACTACCTGCTGACTGCTTTTTCTGCTGTATCTCCTACCCCCGGCTTTGTTTTGCCCAGCAGAGTTTTTGGTGCTCAGAAATGCAACGTAGTTCTTACTGCATAGGCGACGTAATTCTTACTGCGGTGTTTTCCATGAGTTTCCACTGATGGGGACCTAGACCTCCCCGCTGCCCCTCTGTGCAGTCAGAGTGCCAGGTTTAGGGCCGGCTCCGGATCTGTCAGGGACACAGCAGACTGACTCAGGATCGACTGCAAAGCCGACGCCAAGGGGAATTGCACCCAAAGCTGTTCAAGCAAATGGTGTTTCTGAATCAGCACCAGCCGGCTGCCCTGATGCTGAGGGTTTGATCTGTTAGATCCAGAGCAGCCTGGTTTGCACTCATATCACCATGCTTAAAGAACAGTCACTTAATCTCACTTAGAAATGTTTACTTGTGAGGACCAGATGGCCCAGGGAGTTGGGCTAAACAAAGCGTTTTACTTCTAGGTCATGCCTTCTAATCCCGGCCAGGTTGGTGATAGATGAACATATTCACCTGATAGCCACTTTCGGCTTCATTTTTGGTGGTGTTCAGGCTGGTTTCCAGAGAGAGATGGCACACCACCAATCTCCCCGTGTCCTGCCCCACTTGGTACTGATTTGACTGTCTCTGTGGAGAAGGCAAGGATCAAATGCTCCGTGGCGCCAGACTGTTTTCTTTCCCAGCCTGCAGGTAAGGGGAAGTTGTCCTGCGTCTGGCGGTGTCATGCCTGCTCTGCAGATGGGCAGCATTTCATTTTGCAAGGCTGCCAGCCCAACTCCTTCCCCCAACGTGAAAGCTATTAAAAAAGAATTGGGAAATGTTTAATTGCGATTGACATATAGGCTCTCTCCACTATGAACTTTACACGCAATCACAGATAACGGCATCAAAATTAATGCCTGCTTCCCACTTGTCCTGCTATAAGCAATAAACGTTTGGCAAGTCAGTAAATAACAAAATTCTCATGTGGCCATCTACAGGTCACCAGGATACTTAAGAAGTTTGCGTTAATTATACCATGTTTGCCATCAAAGAGGGGATATTAACCCTTTTGAGCTGTTGCAGGAAAGCAACGGAGTCATTTGGGAGTAAGTAAACGAAATGTTGTCTCTGAAAGTGCAATCTTTGCAAATCAAAAAAGAAAAGATGTTTCAGGCAAAAACCTCGCTAGACATCATGGAAAATAGGCTACCTTTTCAGCTTTCCTTTTATTTATTTTGTATTTTGACATCAAACACTCCCTGTAACCTAATCTTCTTGGCTTTTGATGTGGCCGTGGAGACATGACAATTAAGCACGGCTTAAAACAATAATCCCGACAACGGGAACCAAAGGCAAGTAATGTCAGGGTTCCCCCCCTCGCAAAAAGCCTGTCCCCCAGTGTTTGGTGGTAGTGAAAGGACCGTAAATCCCAATTTGGTGCCTCGGTATCTGCTCCGCGCTTACACTTTGTATTGAACTTTACACACTTGCTCCATTTCCATTCCCTGCTGTTTGTTTTTCTTCCGCTATGCAAAATGTCTGGAGACAAACACGATACACACGTTGCAGGGAGATGGGCTGATCTTTCACAGATTAGTGCCACCTGCCAAACACAGGATTATTTGTGAGCCGTGTCGCAGGAACCGCCGAAGAGCCCGGTGCCGCAGCACCCCGGCCACGCCGCGGGGTTACGGCCCCGCTCCTGCCAGCGGCTCGCGCCGACCCGGTGAAACGCCTGCAGGGTAAGCCCTGATCAGCGCCGAGAGCCCCTAAGGGCGCATAACGTGCAACCAAAGCACATAGCTTGGTTAGTCTGAATTATTTAAAAGCCGCGTTCCTACTTCTCCCGTTCTCTCCTCCAGTGGCCGTCTCGGGCGGTCAAAGATGGAAGGAGGGTGGCGGAGTCGGGTTATAACCCTGGTTTGAAGGGGGCTGAAGACGAGCGTGTTCGTTTCGAAACGGAGCTCGCGCCGCAAGCGTAACCGGGGTCGCTGCCGTAGGACCGCTTTCCTGGAACGGGTTTCTCGCGCTAAAGCCTCGCCGAGCGAGCGCGCAACGACGCGGGAAGGCCTCGTCCTCGGGCAGGTCGAGCGCGGCTGCGGCTGGTGAGCGCGGCGCGCCGCAAGGCTGGGTGCGCGGGCCGGGAGACGCAGCGACAGAAGGGGCTGGAGTGTGCGCTCACGCACGCTGAAAAAGGAACTCGCGTTATTTTATTTTTATTTTTTTTTGCTTAAAGAGCAAGGGGTTATTCCCCCAGCGGGCTTCCACAGAAGTGAGACGCAGCTCCCCGCGGGGGTCAGAGGAGGAAACCCAAAGCTCGTTAGCACTTTTCATGATAATATTGCTGTAGCAGCAGCGGTGCTCCCCCTCGCACGGCGCTCGGCGGGGGCCCTTTGCGAGCCTTGGCTTCTCTTTGCAGGGCCCCCCGCGAGTTCCTGGCGCGGGGCACGCTCAGCCGCCCGGCCAAAGCAGCCGCCGAGGTTCAGCCGTGGGAGAGCTGCCCGGGAAAAACGCAGCCTTCTTCCCCGTCGGCGCCTGCCCCTCGCCCCGGGTCCCCGGGGCCCGCGCGGACCGGCCCCTCGCGCCCTCCGCGCCGCCAGGCGTGCCGAGCGGGTCGCTGGCTCCTCGGCGGTGCCCCGTTAGCCCTTTTGCGGCGCTTTTAAAGCTTTTTTTTTTTTTTTTTAAACTCGAAAAATATTCCCCCAAACGCTTGAAAAAAAAAAAAAGAAAAGGCAGCGAAACCTGCAGTTCGTCATCCGCAACGCGGCCGCTGCCCGGAGACTTTTTTTTTAAACCGGTTTAGAAACTTTTATCGCGCTTAACTGCGTGACCTCGCTGCCCCAAAACAACACTGGAGAATGTGCTTTTGTACCTGAGCGTTTGCTACTAAATCATTCACCGAGCGCTTTTTCGTCCTACCCTAGCAGGTTTTTGAAATATCAACAGCCCGCGCCGCATAAAGTTGACGCTAATAATTCTGCCGGCAACAACGACGACGGTAATTTTTCCTTTCTCCCTGTTAAAAGCGGCCTTTGTGACATGAAGCTGGGCACAGGTACTTTCACAAAAAAAAAAAAAAAAAAGGTATTTTATTATTCTTAGCAATATTCACCTTGAAGGAATATGAGGAAAGCATACACTTTTTACAGACAATATATAAACATGTTGTACATAATTAACAATAACTTAGTTCACTAATCCAAAAATAAGCAAAATAAAAAAAAATTAAAAACAGAAAATACTGCAGAATTTTTTTATGCTGATACAAGTACAAAATAATTTAAATCTCGACTGCCGTTGTCTATGCTGCAGTGACTGACAATATATTGCACTTTGTCAACTGTATCAGTAATCCCTGTCTTCCACCCACATCCCTTCCCCGCCCCCTGCCCCAATCCTACAGAAATTTGAGTCGGGTACAAATAACGTACAACTGTACCATTGTAAAGGTAAAAAGTAAAAAGGACCCAATTTTTTACCTCAGTAGATTAAAAATTCTTATGATTTCTCCCAACCAATTTTGTTTCCCGTTTATTTCCACTTCTTTACAAAGTGCACCTATATGCCTACGCAGACCAGAAAAAGGAGGAAAGCAGGATATTCCGTGGCTGCTTGGTCCTTAGTTCATTATCAAATATTTGAATTAGATATTTAGAAAAAAACAAAATGTACATCCACTGTTATTTGTTTCGTTGTGTTTTTTTTTTCTTTAAAGCAGGACTTCTTTTGCAGTAAAGATACAATTGGCTTGATCCAAAAAAAAAAAAAAAAAGAGTAACCCCAACAACAAAAAAAGTTAAAAAGTTAAAAAAAAATAAAATAAGAAGCTTGTCACAGAGTTAAGCTTACGTGGTTTACATTATCAAACCCCTCTGCTCATTGGGGCATTTTCATCAGAAGTATAGCTAAATATGTACATTGTATGTTATAGTGGAGCTTGTGTTCACGAGAGGCATCAGATCATAACAATCAATAGAATACACTTCACATTGGCAATAGCTTTGTTTTCGGTCGTTTACGTACAATATGGTTTAATAACGGGGGATTTCTTTTTTTCCCTCTCTCTCCTTTTTTTTTTTGTTGGTTTTTTTTTTTTTTCCTATAAAACGCGCTACGGAAAACGGACGTTCCCCTAAGAACGGTGCTTTCCCTCGTCTCATCAGCTGTCGCTGCGTCTGGGATTTGACGGATGTGTGAAGCTCAAACTGATTGTCTCTCCCTTTCCCCTCTCCAGTGATCTCAGCCTCGTTTCTGCCCTTCCTCCCTGTGAAGTCCACCGGGGCCTGGCCGCCTGAGACAGCACACGCGCGGGCTGGCTGCGTGGGGACGTGGTGGCCACACTGCCGTAAGTTTACCCAAGCAGCTAAGCTGCTTTTTTTTTTTTTTTTTTAAGCGACAGCTGCCAACACAACAGAACAAAATGCTTCAACCTCCAAAGTCTGCGCGCTGGATGTTTTTATGCCCTGCGATGGTTTCTGCTGCGCTAGAAGTTAGCTGCGACGCAGACTGGTGAATGCCGGTATCTCGCCCCTCGCTAGTGCAGGATTGCCTTCCCACGAGTCTCTTCCCAACAGTTTGTCCGATCTAGCTGTCTGTTCTGAGGAACAATAGGGCATTTGGGAGGGGGGACTGTTTTTTTTTTAATAAATCTTTCATGTTAGGGAAAAGAACGAAGAAATTGCGTCAAAGTAATCACCATCTTGGGCACATTAAAATCCCGCATTACACCTAAATTTTTGCTTTATTTCTTTTTTTTTCTCTCTCTCTCCTTCTCCCCTTCCTAGCAGATACTTTGGTATGAAAGACAGATGAAGTTAATCCAGTCCCCCCCTCCCCTTGTTATGAAGCCAGGTTTTCTTGCAGGGTGGCGATTCCAAACAACAGCACAAAAACATGCAATCAGAGGGGTTGAGGCGTTTTGTGGAAAACATGAGCAAAATAAATATGACTTTGTGTCTGATTTCATATTAAAAATTAAGTTTTTATAAAGATGTCCTTTTTTCTTTTTTTTCCCCTCCCCAGACAAAGTCCACGATAGAAATCCAGCATGTGTGGCTTCCAGTGAGCCGATTCCATCCTGGGAGGCTGCTAGTATCTCTTTACAATATTCACAGTAATACCAAAGAGAGAAAGAAAAGCCAGTTCCAGCCTCTTCCTTCAGCTTCTGCCACCTTTTGCTTTCTGCTGGACCATTTCTCATCGAACAGGCGAGTTCTTCTTTTTCCTTATACCTGAGGGGGCAAAGTGCATTACAGGCACCACTATGCGTTTCTGCAGAAGACCCATCGTTTGCAAGGTTTTAGTCCAGCATTAAGAGTTAAACCACATGGGAGCAGAGATCTCCTTTTGCCATCCCTACGTTCTCCTCTTGGCAGAACCTTTTCTTACTTGGTGTTGTCTTAGGCAAAGCCCCAAGGTCTTAATCTCTGGGTGGTTCTCTCGGTCATCGGGTTTTATCCCATGGCTGTAACCATGCTGGATGGGTGTGGATGTCCGAATGAGATGCTGGAAGATGGGTGGATGGGGGTAGGTGTTGGTAGGATGTGTCCAGAGTGGCTGAAAGGTGGCAAATGCCCCATGGGCGCCATGTGACTAGCAAGGGCAGCAGCGCTGAAGGGAGACGATTTCTCCTGCATGCACTTGGACAGTTCCTCAAAGCACTCGGAGCCTTTCTTGCTTTTCTTTGATTTGTTGGACATTTTCCTATTCCTGGTCTGAATTCCTTCCTTTTTCATGGTCAGAGGCCTGTTCACCTGCAAGAAATGAGAAAATCAGGCTCATGCAGACAAAATGACCTTATTGTGCAAAAATGAAAATATTTGGACAGCCCCCATGTGTTTTTCCTGGATGGAGACCTTTTTCTGGCCAAAAAAAATGGTGTTTCGCTCTGCAGAACTTGTTTATATTGATTTGTTTAATAAAACCACACACACAAAACAACCCCTAGACATGAAAAACAAATTGAACTGAATTTGGCAGCTGAGGACTCTCTTTCCCGTAGGCTTACCCCCAGTCCTCATTCATTTCCTAATAGAAGAGATCAAACTAGGAGGCACACGTTGACCCAAATTCACTCCTAAGAGAAGAGCAATCTTGTACCAGTAACCTCTGTTCCTTACAGTTTAAATAACGTTCCCATATGTCAAGTGATTCCTGCTTAGGTTTAATTTCTTTTTAAAAATTTTAAAAAAGCCTTAGATATAATTGTTTCTTAAGAAAATCAACACGAAGATGCCCTATTGGGATTAATTTTTGCACAGAGCGCATTTCAAACGGCCTCTATGTTTCTGGAGGGCAACCGCACACAAAACGTGCTTAGTTAAAACCAAGTGTTGTAACTCTATTTTGCTTGATTTGCCCAAGCGTTAGAAGCCAAGCTAATACATTGTAATGTCACTGAACTTAGCATCACTATGCCTACAAAGAATGGCTGTCACTTCCCAGGGGAACCTTAGAGACGGGGGAAGGAATAAAACAACAACCAAAACCCTGAAACCAATAAAAGCCTAGTGTACACCATGCAGTTAAGACATCAATCGCAGCTAGGCAAGCAGCGACACATGAGACGAGCAAATACTCACATTGTGCAATTTATAGTAGAGTCCGCAGGCATTGCAAACTGGGTCCCCGTTTGCATTACGTCGCCATAAGGTCGTGGTGGTTGTCTGACAGTTGGCACAACAAGTCCCTGCTCTCCTAGCCGCTGACTAACCAAAAGAAAAAGAAAATTAATAACGTACTGGCAGGAGGAGGGAGATCAGAGGAAAGGTCAGGTTGGGCTCAGCATTGAGGTTGGGTAGAACTAATCCCAAGATTTTACAGAGCATCAAGGCTGAAGGAAAGCGCCTATCAGTTTTACATTTTGTTGCCGTTGGGTTTTTGTTTAAATGCAAGTATTCTCCTATGCTGACTGCAGCTCCAAGCCCCCTGGCACCATGTGCGCCGGGGAAGTAGGGAGGGAAACAATGCAGCTCTTTTTAACTCTCCAAACACAAAAATTTGGCGGGGGGAAGGACATCTGACTCGTGCGAGTCTTCCCTTTGCAGGACCCTAGAAAGCGTCGTGAGAAGACATTTGCTTTTTTTTTTTCCCCCCCAATACCTACTTAGTTTATTCCAGTGTTGGGATTGGGTTTAAAAAGAGGGAATGATCTTAAAGAATGTGATTTTTCACCCCTACTCTGGCCCTTTAAAGATAGCTACAAAAGAAAACCAACTGCATTGCTTAACTGGGTGCAGTATTTATCAGAGCCATCACTGAAAATTCAGTTTCCATTTACAAGTGAAAGGGAGAAAACAAAACCGGCTCCAACTTTCTTTAAATATTTAGCAAACCAAATTTCATGCCTTGCAGCAATGATTCTGCTGACCCGTCTGCCGCCTCTGTCCCTACTCAGTTCTTACTCAGTTCCTTGGCTGACAAGCCCTCAAACAACCATCTTTAAAAAAAAAAAAAAAAAGACCTTTCTAATTCACATTGTTCTGCTGAATTGGAGGTGGGGGATGGGGGGGAAGGAAAAAATACCCAAAACATTCACCTACCCCCCAAAACCAGAATAGGAAAAGTAGAACAGCAGGCAGCGGCCTTTGTCTAGCGGCTCTTGCAACAGTTCCTTGTGCAAGGGTGATACTGTTGGAAGTGCTGAAGATGAACTGATTGCAGCCCATATTTTGGGAAGGAATTTCTCACTAGGAAGCTTTAGCCGTGCCTCTGGAAGTGGTCAGAATACAGTCCGATCTGTGCAATTGGATGAATGCGGAGGACTAAATATTTTCTTTTCTTAAATTAGCACAATTTACTTTCCGATGCATATCAATTGCATTAATTTCCCCGGGGCCTTGCTCCCTGGGTATTTTTGCGATTAGCCACAAGAGAGCCATAGGGTGAAGGGCCAGCGAGGCTGACGCGAATGCGCGGGGCATCTCGGGGAGCTGGCCGACAGCAGAGCGGCGAGGCAGCGGCTTTCCCAAAGGAGAACTTTGTGCGCGTCCCGGCCGGCCGGCTCCGCTGGGGAGCTGGCGCGGCTCGAAGCGCACGCTGACCCCGCTCGGCAAAGACGAGCGCCGGCTTCTGTTCTCTCTTGCTCCTGATTTACACCACGGCCCTATAACTGTCCCAAAGCTGATGGACAGCTCAGCAGCTTCAGGTGAGAACCTGGCCCTTGGAGACTCATATATTTTCGGTCCCTTACTCGCCTGTGAGAACAGGCCAAAGGTAGAAGGCAGGGGTCCCCCCTACTGTAAGTACACTCGTGCCACCCCAACACAGTTAGTGCCAGACCTCCAAACACGGACATTATTGATCTGATCGCTTTCCTATGGCTTGTCAGATGAACGAATTCCCAAAGATGACCATCTCCTCTCCCCTACAAACAAGCCAACTACAGTGGAAAAAAGGGGCAATAAACAAAGCCGGAAATCAATTTAAAAAAAAAAACATTTAAAAACAACAACTAAACTGGAAGCAAACCTCCCTAGTTCCCCCAAATCCCTCGCAGCAAGCTAAGTATAACAGTCTCCCAACACACTGGAAGGTGGAGACCTCTGTTTGCATATTTGAGATGGCTTAGTGATATTCAACTATGCTGCTTAACTCTATGGCCTGTCCCATTCAGACTGGAAAGCACTTGAGCCTGAGAGACGATAATGTTACACTGTTGTCTTAACATTTTTCTATATGTCAGTCACTTTAGAAGGCAAGTCATTAAGAAGCTTGCATAGTTGAAATTCTGACTCAGGACAGAAATCTTCTGTATCCCATCCCAGCAGTAGAGCAGTAACGCCAAATTTCTGCTCTCCGCTGCGCTCCCAGCCTCACTTAAACGTGCCCACGAAAGGCCAAGAGATTTAGGTACCATAAATCACAAAGCTCCAAAAAATATATTTATTATTCTTAGCATTTTACGCATTATTTGTGGAGTAGAGTGTATTAGAAATTTCAAAACAGCAAGCATGACTGGCAAGGCTTGCCTATAGAAACTCTCTAAAGCTTTTAGAGTCAGGAAACAGATACACAAAGTTTCCTTATCTTTAACGTACAGATATCCGGATAGGAAACTACTACCAGGAGCTTAGAAAGGACATTTTTTTTAAATCACTCAAATGAAAATACAAAGTATAGGTGACTCCATGGAAAAATAATAGGATTTTTTTTTAAAACAGTAGGGGATTGTCTGGGGAGGGAACCAATATTAATATTGCCAGAGAATATAAGAGTGAAAATTACTTCATGGCTTTTATACAAATAATTATTAAGTAGGGAGCAGTAGCTTTGACTCATCTGATTTGTTTTGCTTTTTAGAGCTGGAACTTTTTTTTTTTTTAGCACACGGTGGAGGACATTCACACTCCTAACCCTTTCAGTACCAGCGGGCTCCCAAAACGTCCCGAGAGGCCAAATGAACGAGGAATTAAATTAAAAGCTGTCATCTGAGGATAAACGGGGAGACGGATACGCGATACGCGGCACGGACTCCCGCCGGCGCAGCGGCTCGGCACGGCGGCACGCTTGCCGGCGGGGCGACCGCGCGCGGGAGAGCTGCCCCCGGGCACGGCAGTGACCTCCGCGCGACAGCCTCCCCCGGGCAGCGCGTCCCCGCTCCGCGCCGCGGCTGCGAAGGTGAGACACGTTATACTTCTGCCTGCGTGTGGTCCCCTTTGCTTCATTTATCCCCCAACCCAGCAGAGACGGAGACACCTACCAGCCTTCGTTTAGGTTTAATGAGAGGTCGGTTTTGACCATTCATTTTGTGGTAGAGCCCGCAGGCGTTACACAGGTAATGCCCGGTGCCGTCTCTTCTCCAGAGAGGGGTAGCAGTTGCTCCACAGTTCACACACTCTCTGCCTTCTAAATGGAAACACGAAGAAACCGGATTTCTTTCTTTAAAAACAAATTCACAAAAGCTTTTTGCATTGTCCTTTAGGCATTTTCCAGAAGTCAAAACAGTGTGTTAATTCAAGCACAATCAGACAGCAGTGACATCTACAGCACATGCAGCAAGGATCTTGGTGTTTCGAGAACGCCCAGGCTCCAGCGAGTATTTTATGTCATGATCGGCAAAAGGCAGCTCTCTCGGCAAGGTGAGAAAGAGTGACACTCTTATTGTGTCAGCTGAAAGTTATCGTTTCAGTAACGAGAACTCCCTTAATCTGCGCTGGGCACCGCTCCCCTCCCATCTCTGTTGCACTCCGAGGGTTGGATTGTGCGTTCTCCTGCCACAAATACACACGTGCACGTGCAAGCACACACACACAAACACACACACCTGAAAACGCACCGAATGTAAAAAAAAAAAAAAAAAGAAAAGAAAGAAAGAAAAAAAGAAAAAGGTTTTCTAGAACTAAATCTAAGCAAAAAGATCTCCCGTTCTGGGCTTTCTTTTTTGTTGCAAGCGCTACCGGATAAGAAAGTAAAGCTGAGCAGACTGGGAGTCGAGACAGAATGCCAAAGGCTCAGTTATGAATTTTGTTCTAAAGGCATAAAACTGCTGTAAACGCTGATCTGTAAGACAGTTCAGTTTCAGCAAGCACTCTGGAAATCACTGTAAAAAACAGGCTTTGAGTTCTTTTCTCTTTCTGTGATTTTTGAACAATACGGTTTGGATTTGGTAGGGAGCAGTTTACCTTATTACTGTTTCATTATTAGTTTTAGTAGTAGACATGGGAAGCACAGCACATGTGGAATGGCCCTATTAAAACCCAGCATGTAACTCCTAGATATCTATTTCTGCCTCAGAAAGCTTTCTGCTAAAAGTTCATTTGCCTCTGATGGTTCGAGGGCAGGTCTGCTTAATATAGAAATCTCTCTTAATATAGTTTATGCAAATCCTACAGTATTTAACTGCAGAGGAAATTCTTTTTTGCTAATAACTGAAGCAGGCCATGGCGAGTTCAGCGGGGCTTGCGTCTCCTTTAATCTAGGGAGTGGGTGGCTTTTAAACAACACAGTCTACAGTGAAAAATGAGGGGAGCTCTGCGGCGCTGCATTTGTAGCTTTTGTCCCTCCTAGGGCAGGAAGCTGCAGGAGTCATCGTGTCGTGAGTCTTAGTTTTCCTACAAAAACACTGAGTGGTCACGAACTTTCCCCAGTTCCTTGCACAGGGGGCTCCCTTACAGCAAAAAAAAAAAGCATAAAACAAAACAAAAAAGCCCCTTACTTCCCCAATCTAATAAAATCACTGGCAACTACAGGACAGAAATAAAAAAGCCATTCGAGATCCATTTATTCTCAGAGACCTGGCTCTCGAATCTGTTTCCAAAATCAGTGGGCTCAGGCTACTAATCGCCTTTACATATTTGCTGCATATATTAAAAAAATACGTCTACATAATAGCGACTGCATTTAAATAATAGGAAGAGGGAGAATGTGTTTTTCCCCTCAGAGGAGCCATTTGAAACAGAGCTGATGAGGTTGTAAAATATCTGATATTTTTGTTGCAAAACTCATAAAAGAGATCGCATTTCTAAATTACTGTCTGCTTTAAAAATAAATGCGTGTGGTGTATCCATAAGCTTATATGTGCACTGATATATAAAAATATACACACACGAGCATATATAGCCATTTTATTTTTAAAAGGTGCTCTAAACTCAGTCCCTATATGCAGTATTTCATTTCCTTCCACTGCTGAGGATGTTAAACCAGGAAGGCTCATAGAATTACACAAATTGTCTTAATTCATCGGTCTAGTTGTACAGCTGGTGTGATTTCAGAGCGAGATCAAAACTTCAGCAATCACATAATTTGCTGATTTAGGACTGCACTTTTAGGAAGAAACACAAGGAAGGGTTATGAACAGGGGGGAAATCTGCAGTCAGTTGTTAGCAAGCAGAGATGTGTCTGGTTCAGGAAAAAAAGGAGTCTTTTCTAGTTCGTGTTGGAATAAGTTAGCAATGACTGGGCACCTTAGTCTTTCGCACTGGTATGTAAACTATATTTGAACTTTTGCTCCTGTAAAATGTAAAGGAAATAAGGCCCTCTGCGATTTGAAGTGGACCGGCCGGGGAAGTTTCGCTTTCATCCTGGGCTGGGGCCTTCGTTCTTATTAATGAAGAGAGGCTAAAATTTTTGAGAGAGGGGAAAAAAAAAAATCTATGGCTAGAAACTCCCCACATGGGATCTGCGGGTGGGCAAGATCGGGCCTGAGCACCTCGGGTGGCTGAAGCCGGCCAGGGAGTGCTTTTTCTCCGAGCGAAACATTTTTCTCGGATAAACCCCTCTTTGTACAGCTCAGATCTGCCAGCTCTCTCTGCCCGGGTTCCTGTGTCCCTCGGCCCCAGCTGAGCAGCCGGGGGTCAGTGCCCTGGGGCTCAGCAGCCGCTCTGGACATTTTGGCACCCACAGAAGCTTGGTGCGAGCCCCCCTTTCCTACTTTAAAAAGCCAGAAAAGTGGGACCGAGCAGTCACCTGCCCTTCTGTCCCAAACAGAGCCGAAACCACCACCCAGCCCCACAGCTGCCTTCAACCTCACCCCCAAAGAGCAAGCAAAGCCAACTGCAACACGCACGCCCCCACACAGCACCCCGCAGAAGGGCCCCGACCTCGGCCCCTCCACCCCGGGGATGCACCCGCCAGGTGATGGGGCAGGCCAAGGGGTGCAGCACTTACCTGAACAGGATCTGGCCTTGCTTCGCGGCTTGGGGGTGAAGCTGGACGCGGGGCCCCCCAGGAAGCTGCCGGGGTGGAAGAGGCTGCTGCTGTAGTCGTGGGCGGCCGGCACGTAGGAAGGGTAGGTGGGGATGGGGTGGTGGGTGGAGGGCTGGGCCCCCATGCTGGCGAGGCTGCTGCGGAGCGGGCTGGCGCTCTCCATCTTCATCCCTTCCGACAGCGACACTTGGTACTTGATGCTGTCTTTGTCCTCCTGCCGGGCCCCGGCGGAGGATGACGGGGAGGCAGCGCTGGTGGAGTTGGGGTCCGGGGACACTTCCTTGGGAGGGGTGGGGGGGAAGCCGAAGAGGTGGGAGCCCGAGTGCGAGGCCGGCGTGAGCGAAGACACAGAGGCGGTGCTGGACGTGCTGCTGCCCGGGTACACCGAGATGGCCCCGGGCGCTCCGGCTGCAGAGGGGTGCAGGGGGGTCTTGGTGAAGGGGTTGACGGTCCAGGGGTTGTGGTGGTGGGCAGACAGTGCCGCCTTGCTGCTGTCCAGCCAAGGGATGCCGGGGCTGTGGATCAGATGAGGCCGGCACATTTGACTCCCCGTCAGGCGGGCTGTAGGAAAACAAGAGCGTTTGGGATCAGCGCGGGGCAGCTCAGCCCGGAGCGGCTCTGCGAAGTCCCCCAGCTCCCAGCCCGGCCATGGACAGAGATTTCATAACTCGGAGAAGAGTGGCCAGACTGGTGCAACAGCCCCTTCTCCCTGCCCCCTCCGAGGGGGACACCCACCAACCCGGAGAGGCTCTGAGAGCAAGAGATTGGGGGGGGGGGGAGACACCTGGGGGCAGAGGCACCCCCTCTCCTCCCACCCCGCTCCTCAAAATAAGCAGCAAACCCCTTTCTACTCCTAAAAACACCCTCAAATAAAATCCCTCGCCGATTTGAGCTGGTTTGTATTTTGCATCCGGGAAGTGGCCGTGTCTGAGAAGTTTTAGCCTGTGCACACACTATTTCCCCTTCCTCTCTCATCCCCCCCCGCCGCCCCTCCACCAGCGCTGCGTTACCTTTAGGGTTAAAATCCACCCGTGCTTCCCTTTCTATCCTGTTTTCTTCGATCTCCTTCCCCCCCCCGCCGCCCCGACCCACCGAAGCGGCCCCGGGTGAAACTCGTCGCCTCCGCAGAGGACATCCGCCGGGCGCACGGAAGAGCCCGGGCAGAGCAGGCGGGGAGCGGCGTGGGGAAGGGACAGGGGCGCAGAGCAGGGCAGAGGGGGCGGCTTTACCGTGTGCTTGGCTGTAGGAGACCCTGGCCCGGGCATGGGCAGAGTTGGCGTAGTAGGGGTTGCCTTGGGAGTCCAGGTGATTGAAGAAGACATCGACTTCGTCGGGAGGTAGGAGCTGCGCCGGTTCCATGTAGTTGTGCGGCAGGCCGGGGTGGTGGCTCTCGGGGTGCTGCCCGTTGAGCACGGCGTGGTGGGCCATCCAGCGGGGCTGGTCCGTGGCCACCTCCATCGCGGCCTCGGCCGTCCGCGGCCACCCGCCCCCGCGGCGCTCGGCGGGGGTCCGGCTCGGGGGGCTGCGGGGGCAGGCGGCGGCGGGGGGTATGATGTGGGGTGCGGTTCAAAAAAAAAAAAATTAAAAAAAAAAACAAAAAAAAGTCGGGTGACTCGAATTTGCCCTCGGATGGGTGGGGGGGGAGCAGCCCCCGAGGTAAATGTGTCCCCCTCTGTCAACAGGAAAGTCGTGGAGGCAGGTCCTGGGAAGCGCCGGGGACAGACAGCACCTGTAGGGAGACAAGGACGGGTTAGCAGCTCGCCAGGCCCGGGGAGATGCGCTGCCCACCAGGTTGGCTCCTAACTGCCTTGTTTTCCCAGCGCTAAATGAATGGGGAGGGGGAAACGGAGCCCCTCCCCCCTTCCAAAAATATCCTCTCCCCCAAAGTCCTCGCCTTGCGCCCTCCCTTCTCATTGCCCCACAAAATAAACAGAGATCCCATTTCAAACTCTTTACCAAAAAAAAAAAAAAAAGAGCAAAAAGCTTCCTTTCCCCCCCCCCTCTCGCTACAAACGTCAAAAGGAGTTTTTCCAGCTGGCTTTAAAAGGGGGGGGGGGGGAAGAACGGCAGATCTAATACAACGTACTTATAGCAAGAACTCCGGCAGACACAAAAGGAAAAGGAGGGGAGAAAAAGAGAAAAGGGGTGGGTGGGGGGGGAGGAAAGGGTGTTTTCGCGCAAGCAGCGAGCGCGCCGTGGCAGCAGCGCGGCGCCCCCCCCCGCGCCCCACACTTACCCGGCGCGGGAGGCAGGCTGCCTCGGCGGGGCGGGCGGGGACGGAGCCGGCTCGGAGGATGCGAGTGCCGCAAAGAGGGGGGAGAAAGGGGAAAAAAGAGAGAAGGAGAGGAGAGGAGAGAGAGGAGGGAAAAAGAAAAAGAAAAAAAAAAGAAAAAAAAACCCACAGAGAGCGAGGGAGGGAGGAGGAGAGAAGGGCTGGATGGAGGGTGTTACTCAGATGGCAAAGCCCGCTGCTCTGGCCGGCTCGGTCCCATCCCCGCGCATCCTATATGAGCGCTGGCGCCAGCTGGCCGCGGCGCCGCAGACGGGCCGGGGCGCGCAGGGCCGGCGGCCGGGCCAGCCAATCCCGCCGCCCCACACCGCCCCCGACCGCACCCCCGGCCCCAAACGGAGCCGGCCGGGGGGGGGGGCGCAGACCCCCTCCTCCGCCCCCCTTCCCCGCCCGCAGCATCCTCGCCCGGCGGCGCCGCGGGGGTTTTCCCTGCCCGGGCGCTGCACGCCCCGCCGGGGCGGGGAGAGGCGCTGGGGGGCCGCGGAGTCAGCGGGGTGCCCCGAGGGGGGGGGGGTGGAGGGACCGGGGGGGGCGGGAAGAGAGAGCCGCGGGGGCCGGGGCGTGCAGCGAGGCAGGGCTGCGGGAAAGGGCTCGGCGACGGGGAGGTGGCTCCGTCGGGGCGCTCGGCTCCGGCCCGGGCTGCGGCGCTCCCGCCGGCCCTGGCTCCCGGCGCCGCCACCGGGCTGCCCTGGGGCCGGGGGGGCCGGGGGGGGGGGGACCGCGGGAACGGCCAAACCGGCGCAAGGGTGTTAAATACATTATTAAAAAAAAAAAATCAGAGAAAGCAACACGCGGAGCCGGGAGTGGAACAAACAGCAGCGTGGTCGTTCCCGTCACGATAGTTTGAAATAACTGTCTGAATCGGCAAAAAATAAATAAATGCGAGGGCTCCGAGCCGGCCTGGGAGAGCCTGCGGGCGGCAGGCAGCGAGCAGGGCCGCGGGCCCCGGGGGAGCGGGGGGGTTTCGGCCGGCGAGGCCGGTCTGGGCACGGCCGGATCGTGCCCGGTTTGCTGCGCTCGGGTCGGGCCCGGGCAGGGGCTTCGCTGCCGGCGCCCCCAGCAAGCCCCGGGGAGCCGGGCCGGGCCGGGCCAGGGCAGGGGCCGGGCGCCCGCAGCCTGCCCCGACGGGGCTGCGGAGCCGCAGCCTTATTATTATTATTTTTTCCTGCCCCCGTTTTGTTAAAATCCTTTTTAATATTTGCAAATATTTGAATGTTTTTGGCCGTGTGGCTGCCCGATCGGCGGGTCAGGGAGCAGCGCAAGCCGAATCAACAGGCGGAGTTTCTGCGGAGTTTAAGGGCACGTTTCGGATGCTGTCGGGATCGCGGAGTCGGGCTCTCCTTTACCCCCCAAAAATGGCGATAAACCCGTCCGCATTTGAGGGGGGGGAGAAAAAAAAAAAAAGAAGGAAGGAAAAGGAACAAACAAACACCCCCAGAGCGAGCGGGCGCTCCTCTCCCATTCCTAAACCTCTAGTTTCCTAGAAGAAGGGAAACGCCGCTTGCAACCCCTCAGTTCCCCAGGCGGACGCGAGGCGAAGGGAGCGCCCCAAGCCCCCAGGAGAAGCGCGGGGGGGGGGGGGCGCAGAGCGGCCCGGCAGCCGCCGGGCAGGGACCCCCGACGGCGGGGTCGGGGCAGGAGGTGCTGGAGCCCGTCCGGGCCACGACGGAAAGGCTGTGCCGGGCCCGCCGGGGGGGGGTGGCTGCCGGGAGAGGGGGGGGGAGCGTTGCAGCCGTGAGGCCGCTGGAGGGGGCGCGGGGCCGCGGCGGCGGCGGAGCCCCGAGGGCCGCCCGCGGGCCGGGGCGCGGGGTGCCGGCAGCCGGCCTCCCCCGGCCCGGCGGCCCCAGTCACTACGACGCCGGGGCTCTGACGTCACCCGCCACTGCCAAATTCGCCAGGAAATGAACTTTTTTTTTTTTTTTGGAAATAATAACAATAATAATAATAATGATGACGGTAGTAATAATAAAACTCCCTTTCCTCGCTGCGGAGCCCGTCTAGCCCGAGCGACACGGGGCTCCCTCCCTAATTGCTGCCCACTCCCCACCCGCTGTCCCCCTCCCCCCGAACGGACCCACAGCGCAGCCCCCCGGGGGGACCCGCCTGGGGGGCGCCGGAGGCTGCGGAAGGGGGAGCTTCCCGCATCCCTTCCTCTGAGGGTCTTGTGCGCCCCAAACCCGGGGCGCTGCGGGCTGCCCCGCTCCCACGGGGCCCCACGCCCACGGCTCGCGGCGGCGACGGGGCCGGGCCGCCCCTCGCCCCCTCCTGCCGCCGGGGGGGGGTCGCAAGCACCGGGCCGGGCGGCAGCTCCTCCGTCGGCTCCCGGGCGCGGAAGGGGCGGTGGAGCCGGCTTCTGCCGGGACGAGGTGGTTGGCCCGGGCAGGCCGAGGACAGGGACTGGGCCGGGCTTGGTGGGAGAGGGGACGCGGCTCTGGAAGGCAAGTGCCCCCCGCGCTGCAGAGGCTGCCTGCCCCTCGCCAGAGTGTGCCCGGGGCGCCTTAGCAGGCCGGAGGGGCCAAGGAGGAAAGGGAAACAAAGAAAAAAAAAAGAAAAAGGAAAGTTAAATAGCCGGGAGAAAACCAAGCGAGCTATCTAAAAATCCGGCTTCTCTCTCCACGTCCGAAGCGATTTTCTTTCCACATGCAGCACCCCCCCCCCCCAAAAAAAACCCCTCTACCTCCCAGAACGGATTTTTATTTTTAAAGAAGGGAGAGAATAAAATAAACCCGGACGTTTGAAGGTAGGTCTCTCCAGCGCCTTGCTCTAGCAGCGGCCCGAAGGCTGCCGGCGCCGCGGCAGGCAGCCCGGGGCCGCGGAGCCCGGCCGCACAACGGGGCAGCGCTTCGCCCGGGATTCAGCCCGCTCCGGGAAACGGGAGGACAAGGCCGGTCCAGCGGGGAACCGAGCGCCTCGCTACGCCGTTATTAATTGATACCGAGTTTTTAATTATTGCCCTGCTGCCATCAGCGCGGGCCGCGATTTTGTATGTATGTGTGCGTGTGGGGGGGGGGTGATGGTGGGGGGAGGTTGGGTGGGCTGTTTGTTTTAGGCAGGTGATAAAATCGCAGTTAACGAGCTGATAATTCGTTCGTGTTTGTTTTAAAAGACAAATTGTAAAGATTAATCAGGCGGCTTGATTTATGGCGAGGCAGACCCCGGAGCGGCCCGGCAAGGGCTCCCTGAAGCCCCCGTGTCGAGTTACCCTGCGGCCGGGGGGACGGGAGGGAAACAGGACAAAAGGGGCGACGGTGGCGGGTCCCGGCCCCGGCCCGGTTCCTCGGCGCCCTCCGCCGTGGCGGGCTCGGGCTCGGGCCGCCCCGGCGCCGGGGTGAGGGCACCGCGGGTGGCGGCTCCCGGCCTTGCGGCCGCTCACACCCGCCAACAAAAAGCGCATCGTGTCTTTTGGGTCCTCCGCCCACCCACCTCCTCTTAAAACCCTCTGCAAAATAAAACGAGCGCTCCACCAGGGAGAAACGATTTCTGGGGAGGGAGCGGTTTAATTCCCGCAGCTGAAGTCGGCAGAGAGGGGATATCTCCTACCGAGCCGGCTCAGAGGATTTTTTTTTTCTTTTTTTTCCGCCTTTCCCCGCTGCCCGTGTTTGGAGAGCCGGCTGCGAGCCTGCAGCCCACGGCGGTGCCCGGTCAGCGACACGAGCCTTGCTCTCAAACGGCTCGTTGCAGCAGCGTGCGGGGCAGAGGCGGCCGGCTGCACGGCTGGGGCTTTTAATTGAATTAATTCACCCGTCGGGAACATCAGCAACCGGCGCTAGTTCGTGGAGGCAAGCCGCTTAACTCCTCTCCGGAGCCGGCGGCTCAGCTCCTTTCACACGGCTGGTTAAACAACTCTCTCATCAATTTTGTGAAAAGCCTCCGGGGAGCGGGTCCGCCGGCAGCCAGCCCCTCCGCGGGCCGGGGAGCGGCCGCCGGGCTGCGCGCAGCCCTCCGCGCCTTGGCGCAGCGGTGCCGGCCCCGGCAGCCCCCTGCCCTCGGGACGTGAGATGCTGGCTTAGCTCCTCGCACAGCACTGTTTGCAAAAACCCCATTTCTCCTCTTTTTCATTCCTTTTTCTTCCTTTTTTTTAACAACAAAAAGGGCTCGGTTTTATTAACTTTATTTTGTTACTGTTGCATTTTTTTTAATAGGGGAGATTTCCCAGATCTGGAAGCACAACTGGTTATTTTAATTTGATTGACAAGTGATGTCATATCGTTAATGGGGGGGGAGACGACAACATGTTTTAGCAACAGTTAGTAGCGCTGTGTGATGGAGTTGACACCTATGCCCAAGCAGACGGGAAGGCAGAAAACAAATATCCCCGGACGTACACACAGACTATTTATTTACACGCCTGAAGGTTTTTTTCCTCCCCTTCCTTTTTTTTTTTTTTTGAGCCGGGTGCTTGGACTAGGGGGAAAAAAAAAAAGGTATACCTGAATAAAGGAGTCTCCGCTGCAGGGCTGGTTCGGGGCAGGCAGGGCAGGGCGCGGGGACGGAGCCGAGGGAAACCCGCGTGTGCCCGGGCTGGGGCCGCCGCCCGCTCGGCGCCCCGGCCGCAGCTCCCGACCCTCCGCACTCCCCTTCCTCCAGCCCGCCCGGTTCACGGAGACGTGGGGGGGGGGCAGTGCTTCCCCAGGGGGAAGCCGTGCAGCAACTCCCCCAGTGCCATCCGCGGCGGCAACAAGCAGGAAGAGAAGGAAGGGGGGGGAGAAAGAAAGAAGGAAAAAGAGGAGGGAGAGAAGGGCCGTGCGGCGGTCCTCAGGGCAGCCGGTGCCGCCGGTGCGGCGGGCTGCGTGCGCGCCCCGGGGCGGCCGCGGGCAGGCGGCGGGCGGGTGGCGCAGAGCCGGGCGCCCTCCGGATCGGGCCGGGCCGGGCCGGGCCGCCCGCTCCGCTGCCGACCGCGGCACCGCTGCCCCAGCCCGGCCCCGCCGCCGCCCCCGCAGGTAGGAGCCAGTCCCCCTGCCCGGCCAGGAGCCGGCACCGCACTGCCTGGCCAGGCACCTCCTCCCCACCCCCGCCACCCTTCCCGCCTTGGGTTTATTTCCTTGGGGTTGTTTTTTGGGGAGGGGAAGTTCTTGCTTTCTGCCTCTTTTCGTTTTTGTCTCCCTCCTGTCTCGTCCTCGCTTGGCTTTCCTCCCCCCCCCTTCTCCCCCCCTCTACCCTCGTCCTGCATTACTAGCACATATTAATGGCTGCTAATAGGGTTATAAAATGACACAGTTACCTCTTAACCACAAGACTCTATTTAAGCTGCATTAAAAAAAGGACGGCTCGGGGAATAAATCACGGAATACTTAATCTTTCTTTTCTTAAATACTGGAAAAGCTTCCTCGATGTCCCCCACCATCCCGCAAACAATTTCTGCGGGGCATTTCCCCCGCCTCCAGCCCACCGTGGGAACGGTGGGTCCCGGACGTCTGCGCCTCCCCGGCCGGTGCCGCACCCGCGTTCACCTGCGCTTTGTCCGCGCTTGGCCCGGGCTCTGCCGGGCCGCCGGGGCTGCGCGGCCCCTCGCCCGCGCCCCCGCGCAGCCCCCCGCCGCCCCTCGGCGGCACAAAAAGGGGGAGGAAAAGCCTCGAGTCGACCCCGGCGTCCGCCAGAACAACGCCTTTTGTGCAAGTTACTCAAGAAAAACGTGTCCGGGGGGGAGGGGGGGGCGGTGGCACACGCACACATTTGTCCAGAGAGGTTTTTTTCTTTTTTTGAGGTGCTGCCTCGAAAATTTTCGTTCACAGGAGATCGATTTAATTTCCCCCCCCCTTTCTTTTTTTTCCTTCCCCCCGCCCTTCGCAAGGTTATTTCGGGCGCAGCTGTTGCAGGAGGCAGGAAAGAGGCCGATCGCGCAGGTTTGGTTTGCTTCTCCGCAGGCAAAACTTTGCTGCGGAGGGACCGGCCCCGAGCGGGGACCGGCCTCGTGTCACGCGTGACCCGGAGCCACTCGCGGCTCCTCCCGGCCCCCGGCGCAGCCTGCGGCTGCATTTCTCCGTGGCTCCGCTCCGCAGCCTAAGCTGCGAACCGGGGGGCTTGAACAAGGCCAGGTTTTAGATTTCCAACAAAAAATAAATTGCGTTTAATAAAGATGCTCCGTGCTCTCTGGGAGAACAATCCCTGGCCCGCAACCTCCTTATTGAAATCGCCTTTCTTATTGAAATCGCCTCAAATCCAGGCAGGCTCCGCTCCTGGTTGCCTTTATTTATTTTTGTCTTGCCTTCCAGCCTCTGCACCCCAAAGCAAAAGGAGGATAAAGAGGGGAAGTTTGCACATACAGAAAAAGGAGGGGGGGGGAGAAAGCCCGCAGAGAGGAGCTGCCCGGTCCCCGATGTGTCTGGGTAATTTTAAATCATGCAAAGCCCCGTAAAGCTGCCGCACGGGACTGGGACGGGGAGGACTCCCCGGCAGGCAGGTGCAGGAGGAGAGGGAGCAGGGCCCTGCCGAGCTGCCGGCTTTGCAGGGGAGAACAAACCCTCGCATCTTTTTTTTTTTTTTTAATGCCCAAATCTGCCAACAATGGGAGCGAGGAGATAGGACGCGGCAGCGGGGAGGGGGCGAGGGGAGGGCAGGGCAGGGGCTCTGCGC
The DNA here is from genome assembly GCF_040807025.1 of Struthio camelus. Taxonomy (NCBI): domain Eukaryota; kingdom Metazoa; phylum Chordata; class Aves; order Struthioniformes; family Struthionidae; genus Struthio; species Struthio camelus. The sequence continues at coordinate 7,047,583 of NC_090955.1, read as the reverse complement.
ACCCCTCCGCCTGCCTCCGGGAAGCGCCTGTCTGGCCGCGCTGGGTGAAACGCAACTTTCCAAGATGGAGATTTAAATAATGACGCCGGTGACCACGGGCCGGGGGGGGAAACCCGGCGGCCGGTGCGCGGGCAGCGGCGGGGCGGGCGCGGGTGGCGGCGGGGCCGCGCCGGGCCCTCGGGCATCGGCGGCCGCCGCCGCGGGTGGCGGCGCTGATTCTTCTCGTCGTTTAAAATCATTCACAAATCGTGCCCGTGTGTGCCGAGGCGGGAGCTGCCCCCCGTTTCTTCCCCCCCCCCCAGCCGTACCCCAAAACCGGCCGGCGCCGTGCGCCCGGCTCGCTGCGGCTGCGGAGCCGCGGGCGGCGGCGTGAACAGCCCACGCAGCAGGCGGCCTCCGCGCAGGGCCGCGCACAGCCGCGCAGCTCCATCCCTTACCTTGCCTTTCTGCCGTCCGCCGCTGTGCTCTCGGCTTCCTGCCCCCCGTCCCTCGCAAGCGCCTCCTGGGCCGCCGCGCAGCGGGCGCGGGGCCGAGGGTGCGCGCAGCCCGGCGGAGGGGTTGCCCGAGGTGCGCTCTGCTTAAAACTGGCAGCAGTTTTCGAGCTAGCTGAGCCCTTTTTTTTTTTTTCGGTCTCTCCCTCCTTCCCCCGTCCCTTCCTCCCTCCCTCCCTCTCTTTCCTCTCTCCCTTCTTTCCCTCCCCTTCTCTCTCTCACTCTCCTGCATGCAAGGATGGCACAGCGAGCCACTGTGTATTTATGTACATAATAAGGCAGCTCGTCCCCTCCACTTCATTTGCATCATTACAATATCTGTACAAGCACATCACATTGTCTGTTGCTTGCACCTTTTGTTACGGTTGCTGTCACAGTCTACGCGACTTGACTTTCATATTTTAAATGAATTGATATTATACCAACAACACACACACACACACATCCCAGGCGCTGGGAGCCCGGACTCAGCGCGCTGGGTCTGCAGCCCCAGCCGCTCCCTTATTCCAGTGGATCTCAGGGAAGATGGGTTGGGGGGGAAGATGCTTTATAGTATTAATTATCAGCATCAATTGTTCCTATTCGTATTAATTTTATTTCCACTCCCTGTTGACGGGATCTTTTTTTTTTTTTTCTTTACGTTGACCAGCCTGGCTTTTGCATAACCTCGTTTCTCTTGTCCCCCCTCCCAAATGCAATCTTTCGGGCTATGCACCTGCATGTAAGAGAGGCAGCGGAGGAGCTGGAAGAGGCGAAAGCCGATATTACGCGGCGAGTCGTTGTCGTAGCTAGCAAAGAAACGGTAAAATACACATCCCTCGTAGCCCACTAGGCAACTCAGCCAGAACGAAAGTCTTTGGCAGTGCCGGCGCCGCAGCCTCAGCCCCGGCTGGGAAATCCTCACCTGCGGCATGTTTCCCGGCCGGGGGCCGATTTTCCGCGGGGGCGGCGCGGCGGCCGCGGGAAACCCGCGGGAGCGGAGGGACAAAAGCCGGAGCGGGCGGCGGGGGCCCCGCGGGAGCGGGGAACGAAATACGGTTGAGGAAGGGAAGGAGAAAAAGTTTCGCGGGGGCCGAATTATCATCATAATGGAGGTAAAAAAATGTGAGCAGGGGAAGCGGGAGGGGGGGAAGCCTATTCTGCTGGCATTTTCTGTCTGCCTTTGTGATATGGTTCGGGGGAAAAAGGGTCCTTGATATGCGGCAGATAATTCTTATCAGCCCCACGCAGCCCATTTCCAAAGTAAGTGTTTTAATTACTCCTCCTCTATTACCCTTCATCCTCCGAGAGAAGATACATCGCCAGATTTATGCAGGGGAAAAAAACCACAAAATAATGTGGTATTAAAATATATACGTATATATATATCCCCCTCGTTTTTCCCTTGTGCCAGAGAAGCTGTCGCCAGCCGCGTCCTGGGATCGCCCCAGCACGGAACGACTCTAAAACGAGGGACCGTCGCTCAGGCGGAAAATCTGCGGGAAAAGCGGGTGTTGAAGCCTGCGGAATTTTTCCCCATGCGGGCGGCAAGCGGGGGTGTCCGAGCCGGGGGCTCGGGGGCTTTTAAGCCTGGCGAAGGAGCAGGGCTGCAAACCCGAGGCTCGCCGCGCTGCCGCCTGCGCGCCGGCCGGGCTGTCCCGGCTGTCGGGGCTGTCCCGGGGCCAGGCCCCCCCCGAGCGCCGCAGAGGCACTGGGGGTCGGCAGGAGGGCCATTTTCTCCTCATTCCCGCTAGAAAAGAAAGATGTTTTCCTCTGCTGCTTAGCTTTCGTACTAAAGATGTCATCTGAAAGTCTGGGAGGAAGAGGGGACCGTGTTCGGTTCTCTTCCACGGTAACAACCATATTCTGCGTATTAAAAAATATGATAGACAGTGGAGAAGGCTTACAAAAAAAAAAAAAAAGCCCAACCTTTTCAATATTGATTCAACCCAAAAAAAAAAAAAAGAGGGAGAAAATTTAAAAAAGAGAAGAAGCAGCACCAGCAGCAGGGAGAATATAGGCTCAGCAACTCTCCAGGTTCGCTTCCTTATTATTACTATCCAGGGGTAATTTTTCATCTCTGCTAGCTAATCTTTGTTCCTTGTGAAGATAATGAATAGCCCAATCCTTATCTCCTGGGCTCCTGGAGGCTGCTGGAGAATGGGGTTGAACAGGGTTGAAAATTGGTTCCAAAGTGCTGCTGAATAAATGGTGTTCCTTATCTCTCGCTTCCAGATTATCGGAACCCTTTCAAAACTCGCACAACAAATACAGCCACCGCATCTAATGCATCATTTACCAGAGCAGATCTCCGCGTTTGATCGGCAGATAGGCAAAATCTATGTATTCCTTGCTTTACTTAGTATGCATGGACGCCGGGTGCGTGTGCATGCGGTGTGCCCCCGCCGGACCGGGCCGCTGACACCCCCCCCCACACCCCGCCCCGAGGCTCTTAGCACACAGGTCTTCGCTGCGGGATGAGCCGGGGGAGGCCGGTGTCCCCTGGCCGTCCCCGAGCAGCGGGGGACAGCGGCCCGGCCGCGTGGAGCCCGAGCGCAAGCCGCGCTGCAAGGTGCCGCCACGCCGCGCCTTGCAAAACCGGGTTGGTTCTTTTTTTTTTTTTTTTTTTTGCTGCGCCGGGGAACTGGCAAATGTGCAGAGAGAAAAAGGAAGAGATGTTTGCTTAACTCCGGCCGTCCCCAGGCATGGGGCTGCGCTCCCACTCGCGCTGTCCCACGCCGGGTGCTGCGGCCCGGCTGCCCCGGCGCCGGGGAAGCCGCTCCTCGGCCGCGCGGTGCCCGGCGCTGCCCGCCCCCGGCCCGGCCAGCCAAACCTCCCTGCTGCTCCCCGCGCAGCCCCGCCGGCGCCTGGGGCCGCCCCGAGCTGGGGGCTCCTCGTGACCCTGGGAGGGGAAAATAACCCCACGGGGGCTAGGGTGAAGTCTTTCCCTTCCAGCTCAGAGCAGCGTCACGCTTTACCCCCACCCCCACCACTGCCAAAGTTGTCCTGTTTCTTTTTTCTTCCTTTTTTGTTTTGAAAAAAACATCTGCCTAACAGAAAATGCCTTTCAGCCTTGCCCAGTGCAGCTGGGGTGCAGCCCCAGAATGGGAGATCCCCCAACCCCAGCACAGTTGTCCTCTTGGCTCTTGCCAGTCCTTTCTTTCCCCGCTGGGGTCTGAGCCAGTGCACAGCCAACAAACAACGGGGCATATTATTTTGCACTGCTGCAGCCCCCTGTGCCCCCAGCACTGCCAGGTGCTGGCGAAAGGGCAGGAAGGGCGGCGGGGTGCTGGCCCCCTCCGCTCGCCCGGCAGTGCGAGAGGGGAACCCTGCACCCCGCGGCGTGGGTGACAAGGGCTCGACCCTCTCCTGCACCTGCAGAAGAAGGGAGAGAAACTTTCGTGGGAACTTGAGGGAGAGCGGCAGCCCTCACCAGCCCCTGCCTGTGCTCAGGAGTTTTGCAAATGTTCAACTTGTACTAATTTTTTTATGGCTGTATTCACGGTTGTTCCCTGTAAAAAATGGACCTGTGTTAGTTTATTAATAACCTAAACATTACGTATTAAAGACCTATGAGTGACACAAGATGACAAAAAGCTGTATTTTTCCAATATACACAAGCACACATTTAATAACCTTCTATTGCATCTCAGCTAGGCCTTCTCTCTGATGGTTCCCATGGCAACTGAGATAAAAAAGCAGCCATTTTCCATATCTCTATGAAAGTCTATTATATTGCAGGATTAGTTCATCTTCTGCTAAGGTCAAACACAAAGTCATACAACCTGAAATATTTAGAATCCATGTACATTCATTTTTTTATATGCCCTTTCATTTTCCACAAAAGACTGGGCTCCTCTGAGGTTTTATTCCCCAGAAAATGCTAAGCAAAGCAATAAAAAAAAAATCATGATTAGCAGCTGATGAAAAGTTCAATTGTTTTTTTTTTTTTTCCTCCTCCCCCAGGGTTACCAAAAAAAAAAAAAAACCGCCCCACACTATTGTTGCGCAGATAGTGCCTTCCCCCATTTATCTCTATCAGCAGCCGTGATTTGCAGGCGATACCGGCCGCCTAATTGGGCTCGGCGCGATGCGCGGGCGGACGGCGGCACCTTCTGGCTGCGGCGGGCGAGGCAGCGGCGGCGCCGCAACCGCGACCCCCCCGCGCTGCCCGCCTGAAGCGGCGGCGGCCCCGGGGGGCCCCAGCCCCAGCCCCAGCCGGGGGTTGCCCAACCCCGGGGGGGTTTGGAGGGGGAGGGGGAATGGTTGCAGCCCGGCCGCTTTGGGTAACTTCCTCTCCATCAGGCGACTCTGCGGGAAAGAGTCGGTCGCGGGGCGGCAGGGATCAAACATGGATTTCTTGGCCGTAAGAATTAATCTCCCTCCGGTGTCTCCAGCGCTTCGCGACTCCGTGTGCGCCTCTTTCTGGGATAATTAAACATGCCCGTCTTACTTGTTAGCGCGATTGTCTCAGGGGCGTTCTCAAAAACCTTTCGGCTGCGAGTTTCGGCCGTCGCGCGCTGGGGAAAGATTGGGGTGAGCAACACAAGCGTTATCCAAACCGGAGAGGCCTGAGTCGCGGCCACGAGCCCTGCTCTCCAGCATGGCCTGGGGACACAAGGCAAAGGCGCTTTTTATGAAGGAGTCGTGAACTAATTCAGCTGGGTCGTGGTGACACCTAGAAATGCAATAAGGTAAAGGCTGGGCAGGCTTCAGAGGGTTTGAATGGTGACAAATGTGCCATCACCCATGACATGAAGAACTGTGGCTCTTTCTTTTTCCAAGGTCACTCCTGAAAACCTGGAAAAATCAAGAGTGAGAGGGAGAGAATCTGTGCATGGGGCCGTTCACACTCGCGGTTTTGTTCACAGGTATCTGCTGCACTGTGACATTATTCCAGCGCCTTTTAATGCGGAAAAATGGAGGCTCTGGAAACACCCACCGAAAGAACAGAAGATAGGAAATAAAGCTCGAGAGTGCCAGAGGGAATGAAGTAAATATTTTTTCCTTCTTTTTCTTTTTTTTAATTTTTTTTCCTTCTTTTTGTTTTCCTCCATCCCGCCTTCCCCCGGGGGCCCCGCAGGGATGTCTGGTGATCTCCGCAATGCTGTGCCGGGGCAGCTCTGGATGGGCCAGGCAGGAGTTTAGCAGGGACGGGGAACCCCAGGCTGGTCCTGGGGGGTGCCCTGCTGCTGCGCGTGGTCTCCCAGAAGCCCTGTCTTCTCCTTCCCTTTACACCCAGGCCACTTTGGGGTCAGCTACGTCCAAAGAGCGATTCTGGGCTCACATGGGCTCAGCCTGGCCTGCAAATGGGGAGATGGCCTGCGCCTGCTGCAGAAAGGTGGGGTGGGAACGGGGACGGGAGCCTAATCCCATCCCTGACCCTCCATCCCCAGCTGCCCCAAGCCCAGGCCATGGGCCATGCACCTGCACAGCAGTGCCACAGGTCAGCCTGCACCCAAAGGTGTTTTTAATATGGCGTTTGCAGGTAGGCGTTGCAAAAAGGCAGCCGGAGGCGTGCTGGGAGCACAGAGCCCACCTCCCAAAAACAGGCAGCAGCTGAGAGCAGGCGGCAGGGCCCTGTCCCTGCCTGCCCCCCTCGCACCTGGAAGCCCCCTCACCTGGGGCCGCTGTGCACCCATAAAAGCCCAGCCCTGCCCTGGCTCTGCTTGCTGCTGCCCCTTTCAGCTGGGGGCAGAAAGCTGTTCCCTGCATTTTTAGGGCTAGCTCTAAGCTATGAATTTTTAAGCCCTGGGACTGGGTGTCTCAGCTTCTCTTGAAAGAGAAGGCAGACCTACGTCTAGTCTCAGGGTATGTCTTTACTGAAGAGAAGAAGCCTAAAAGTGCAAACTGAACTGGAAGTTTGGAGAGAAACACAGCCCATCACCAAACGTAGGTGGTTTTCTTTCTGAAGTCTTGTGGTTTCTTTTTCTTCCCTACTTTGTTCTCGTCGTCTCAGGCAGCAGCTGATGTGGGGTTTGAATGGCTGTGGGCTGCGCTCCAGACCCTGAGAAAGCGTCCAGAGATCTGCGAGTAGCTGCGTCCGCTGGCCCGAGCGGGGCTGTTCCCGCAGCTTCAGGTCTGTAGCACCCTCCTCTCGCCGCTGGCGGAGCTGATGTTGATCTTCTTGAAGCTCTTTGACTTTTTTTTTTGGGGGGGGGGGGGGATTTGCTGCTCGTGGGGGTTGCTGAGGTTGAGCTGCCCAGGGGGGTGCTGCGGTGTGGCTCTCTGCGAGCCCCGCTGGGGTGCGTGACCCAGCAAGACGCCTGGAGCAGGGTGCAGGATGCTCCCTGGCCACGCCGCCCGCAGCTGTGCAAACGGGGACGTTCACGTGCCTCTGCCGGGGCTGCCAGGAGCATGCCGGGTCCCTGGCCGGTGCTGCCCAAGCCCAGCGTGGAGCAAGAGCGGAGAAAGACCAGGTCAGCTTTGCGATGCAAATATTTAGGTTATTTCTAGTGGGCAGTTACTGGCCGTGTAAACCCTGCGGGTTGGTGGGGGCTGCTGTAATACGGCCTTTTGCAGGAGTAAAGTAGATGTAGGCAGGAGGAAGGGCTCCCTCCTGGGCTCTGGGGGCAGGAGGGACCGCTGTGCTGCCGAGGGGGCACTCGCAGCTCCGGCGATGTGCCCGGAGGGGACGCTGTCTGCTCCCCCTTCCCCCAGCGCCCACGGCTCCACGTGATTTGGGATTCAGGGCAGCGGCTGATGCCCCAGTTTGGCCCCCAGTTGTTTTTCTGTCTCTCTGTGACATCTGGTGCGTTGCTGCGAGTTCCCAGAAAGAGGCCCTGGTGGAGGATGTCAGGGTAGGAAGCAAGGAGCTGACCTTGCTATTAAAAGGCAACAGAAATGGAAAAGTTTCAGAGGGTTTCTAGCAGAAGTCTCTGGGAGGCAAATCTCCTTGTTCTGCTTTGCTCCACCAGGCTGCCGTGGGCAGCTTTGTCTGCTAATTGTTCACTTCGTTCTGCACTGGAGATGCTTAACTTATCCTTGCCCCCACTGCCGTGTCTGAAGAGATCTTGTGGAGCTCCAGAAGGGTGTAGGGCCCATTGGTCCCGCGCGACTTTGTACTTCCCTGCTCTCTCACAGTGACACCAACAGCCCTGATGCTCTCGGATCCAAGATACTGATCTCACATGGGAAGCTTGAGAGTTTTAGGCCTGATCCTGCCCTGACTCCAGAATAATCCCGCTAAATCCAGCTGAGCATTTCCAGCTGTAGAGTAGCCCTTCTTTAAAGGGGGAAATCTCTTGCAAATCACCATGTCTGATCCCTGCTCTGAGCAGGGTCTCGTAGAGGAACAAAACCTTCACGTTGCATGGCTCTTCTTTGTGATGGCGGAGGTATAACTATTTGATTGGCAAGAATAAGCTTTGCTTAAAACTTGAGATGAACTAATGCTTTAAACCCGCTTGGCTTTTTGGTTGCGATCAAATGTGGCATCAGTTCAGCACCTGTATCCTTTCTCCAGAGGGTGGGAATCCTAACCCATCTTGACGCAGGGCATGAACTCGATTAAAAAGGCATTTCCTTTTTTTTTCTTTTTTTTCCTCCTCTTCCATGTTTTCCTTAGTCATATTGGGGGGAACACTAGGCTGCTTTGACCGCCTGGAAGCAAAGCAGCAGAGGAGAAGACGTGTGAGGCTGCGTTGGATGTTCTGGAGAACAACAAGAAGATCATGGGTGAAATCTATCTCAGGGACCCGCATCCTTGAGGATGGAGCGTTCATAGTGGTGTTAGCCCCCCCCGGAAGCGATTCCCCTTCTGGCACGAGGTCTGGATGGGAAAGGGCTGCACGGGGCTTGTGTGTAGGTACCTGCAGGAGAAGGCTGGGCTGGGAGGCAGCAGGTAGTGATGGGGATTGAGATGTAAGGATGGTCCCTGGCTGGCTGCAGGGCAATTGGCTCCTGGTCTGGTCTCTTCGGAGCTGTTGTTTGTTGAGCCGCGGCTGACAAGGTATCTCAGGAAACCTGAACAATATATCTGCTGCAAAGGCATAAATCATCCAGCGTCCTGGCTACCTGAGCCCCCGGCTCTCCTGCCGCCCCGGTGCGCGGCAGGCGCTGCTCCGGCTTTGTCCCGAGACGCGCCGAGCCGGGGACGCGCTGACAGCCTGCATTCAGCCGGCGCCGGTGGCAGAGAGGGGTTCGTTAGCAGCCACCGGGAGCTAATGATTTCAACGATTAGCGCGCGTAGGACAAGCAGCTGCTATTGACTTCAGCCAGGGCGCTGCCATTGTTTGAGCGCGTTGTTTTTCAGCCACTGCCGGCGGAGATGACTCTGGCCTGACTAATGTCAGGCCTGCTGAGGAGAAAGGACGGGTCAATAAAGCACTTTCCAGAAGCTGTGGAGGAAGAGCGAGGATGGCCAAAGTCTTCCCAAGCTCTGCCTTGAAATCGTTCCCCATCCACCCTAGGCCTGGCTTTGCTTGGTGAAAGTGGTGGCTCTTCCCTGGGGACAGGAGAGCCTGTCTGGGCTTGTTGAATGTCTCCTGTCACCTGCCCAGCTGACTTGTGTCACGAGTGTGGGCAGCCTCGGGGCTGCGGGCTGCGAATCCGAGGCGGTGGCTGAAGCGGGGCAGTAAGCCTGGTATGGGAGCTTGGAGGTGGGCTCCCCTGCAGGGTTCCTGCGTCCAAGCACGCTTGGCCCTTAGCCGGGCTGAACCTACAGGCTACCTTTGCTCCTCCTTTCTTTGATGCGTTAGTCTTGGTTTGTGCTCAAAACCAGTCCTTAATGGTGACAAGCTCCTGAGCACCAGGTCGCTAAAATGACTTTGTCTCTCCACGCTTTATTGGGTGGAATATATCTGATAGTGCCAAGGAGTCTTCCACCTTCTTGGAGGCCAGGCTTAGAGACTTGTCTGAAAAAAACAGCCTGGGCTGGCTCTGCCTGCGCTTGCAAATTGAACCTTGTGCGCGTTGGAAGGAGGTTTTGTTTGCTGGGCCAGAGAAAGTGAAATATAATCCGGAAGGCAGAGCGGGAGCCCAGCTCGCCTGCAGCGCTGTGCATGTAGCGCGTGGAGGAGCAGAGCTCGATCCTAACCCTGGTCCATGAAGAAGCTTCTGCAGGTCAGAGCAGCCTCGTAAAAGTTCATCGCTGCAGGATCCATCGTTGGGTTGGTGGCTGGGCATGATGTGTTGACCTGGAAGCGCTCCAGAAAGGCTCCTCTCCCTGTTAGAGACTAAGGAGATGCTTAACGTGGGGAGGCAGCGCACGTTGTGGCTGAGTGCTGTGGGCTCTTAACACCTCCTGGAGCATCTGGTCAGAGACACCGTTGGGGACCGGATGCTGTGGCGGGGGATATTGGAGCTGGTCCATCAGTCAGTCCCTGTGTTGTGTGGAGCCGTAACGTACACCAGTACGGTACATAGTGTGCAGTGTGTGTGTGTCTGTGGATATAATATTTATTTTGGTGTTGAAAGTGAAATGAATCTCTGCCATTTCCCTCAGGGTTGAATCTCTTTACCTGCTGCCCCAGCTGAAAGCTAACGCTGCTTCTCCAGAGCACGGGAACCTCCTCTGAGCAAGGAGGGCGGATGTTTCCCTTCCTCGGGGGGAGAAGCCCTTTCCCCCTGCACCCCCCCCGACGAACCACGCGCTGCCCCATCCTGCTCCACCGATGGCATCTGCTGTGCCAGGAATAACTCCCAGCTCTGGACACCGCTGGGTGGCTGAGCACGTTGAGCGTGCAAATTCGCTCGCCCCTGCTCAGTGCTGGGGAGGGGGAGCTCCTGGGATGCCCACGCTGCGGCCGGAGGGACCGGTGCCCCGGGCTTGCGAGGGAGATGCTGGCCACGTGGCCATCACGCGGTGGCCGGTCCCGACTCCGGACTGCTTTTGCCTCCGTTTCCAAGGAGCTGGTCAGCCCGCGCTGCCAAGAGCTGCCTTGCCAGGACGTGGCTGCTCTGCCCCTCTCCCTTATTTTTCCCAGCTCTGTTTTGGATACTGGAGAGTGGCTTCGGGTGGAAACCTGCCCGGCCCACAGCAGCTGTAGAAATGCTTCCTATGTGGCTGATAAAAGCAAGTTTTTTTTTTTTTTCCTGGATCCCAAAATAGCTTGTTTCCAGCATGGCAGGCGCATCACCAGGAAGTCAGCTGGACTCGGCAACTCCGGGAAGCCGGGCCGGCGACGGGGCCGGGCGGCCGCTCGCCCCGCTCATGCAGGGGAAACCAGGAGCAAGGCACTAGGTTGGGCAGTGGGTGCCAGCAGCGTCCTCCGTGGGAAAGCGCTTCCTCGACCTCTTCGTCTTGACCCTTGCCTGCCTGGCTGTTTGCGAGGCTCCTGAGCGGAGATTATCCCTCATTTGGTAACGTGGCCACACTTGGATGAGTGGACACATTTCTTCATAAATCCCTTTTTTACTCCCCAAAAAAGAGGGGAAGAGAAGGGGAGGGGGGGAAAAAAAACCCCAACCTTTGTCTTGGTGGCTTGTCATGCTTGCCTTTAATTGACAGACCTCGTTATTAATGTTTTCCAGCCGCGCCTCATCCAGGGCTCAAACCTCCCTTTTTAAAGTCCTGTCATGTTAAAAATTGACGTGTGTTGACTTTGGCCTGGGAGAAGCTGGGCCCTGGCTGTAGGTAGGAACTGCATGTGTTTAGTCTGGCTTACGTTTTATTTTCCCCTTTCATCAAATTAGTTCAGCTGTATTTTTTTTCTGAAGGAAAGAACAGAAAAGAAAAACTGTTTGACAGTCTGAGGCTCTGGGTTAGAATTGCAGCGTTGCGTTAAAACAACAAAAAAATAGCTTACAACTGTGGTCCGAGGCAGGCTGGGGTGGAGATGGGGCCACCGGAGCAGGGGCAGGAAAAGCCGCCGCGAGTAAACAGGGTCTCCGTGGAGGAGCGCAGCGGTCCCACTCGCAGCCCCGCAGCCTGGGCTGTTTGTTTGTTTAATTTATTCCGGTGAGGGTAATTGCAGTCAGCCTGGCTAAAATTAGTGCTGCCCTAACTGGATCAGGGATTTTTTTTCCCCCCCCCCCCTTCCCTTCCTCCTCTTGCAGCCTTGCTGTGGGCAGCAGGCACCTGGCTCGTCCCACCCCGGGTCCCGGTGGGTGCTCGGCGTCCGGGGGAGTTTGCAAACTCGCTGTCTTGCAGATGGACAGGCGTCGGGGAGGGACAGAAAGGAAAGCTATATATATATATTTTTTTTTAATTGAGCTGCCCATCTAAGTGTGTTCATGTCCCTTCCGTTTGCCGACTCTTTCTCTGTGCTTGCACCGTATTTGACACCGCGATACCTGAGCGTGGCCACGTCGCTGACTGCCCGGGGGCAGGCCGCCGGGGGGACGTGTTCTGTGGCATCCCGTAACTCCTGCTACCCAGCTGTGACCTTTTTGGGCTCGGCCAGGTATGTGCTGCAAGCCCAGAAGGGCGACTGCCGGGCCGAGCCGGGCTTGCGACGCCAAGCGAGTTGTGCTTTTTGCTCTTCCTGGTGGCCAGGAGGAGTTTCCCGCGTGCGGGGGCGGAGGTCTGTCCCCCGTGGCTCCTCGTGGTGTTTCCCAAGGCGTTTTTGGGGGTTAAGCACCCCTGACGTCTTGGGTGCTGCTGGTCCAACCCGCAGCAGCTTCGCCCCCTCCCCAAGTCGCTGAGGACCGGCGAAGCGGGAGCGCAAGCGCGGGAAGAGGCATCCCTGGGGCGTGACGAGCCCCGTCCTTTGCCTTAGGGCAGGATGTGATCGGGTGCCCCGGTCCTGCCTCACACCCGCGGGACCAGGCGAGGCTGAGGACCGAGCCCCTCGAGGCCCCTGTGCGTGTGCCTATGTGTGAGAAATATTTTCTAATGGCTACTTCTGTAACATTAGCGAAATCAAAGCAAAACGTGTCAAAATTCCCATTAAGACACATGTAACTTCCCTTGTTTCAAGACAAAGTGTCTTTGCCCGGAGGCAGGTTTCGGGTTTGCTGCAGAGGCCGCGGGAGACTATTGGATTACAGGGCAGCGCAGAGCCAGACTTTGCTCTCTTCAGGGTAAGGGCTTTTTCTAATCAGGATCAGTTTAATTCTGTCATCTGAATTATTAGTTTGGCTCCGTTTCTGGCCCGGGCAGGAAGGAGGTGAGGGAAAGGAGCCTGTTGCTGGAGGAGGGGAGGTAGGTGGTGAGACGGCGGGAGCTCCCCGAAACGCCTCGGCGTCTGGGTCCTCCTCCCTTGCGTTGTGAAAAATCTCATTTCCGTGCTCGAAGGAGAGAGTGAAAAGCTTGAAGGTGTCTAAGGGTTTCGCGGCTATGGGTAAAGCCTCGTAGCGTAGCTCTGCCACAGAGGAGTATTAGCCTAATTTACAGGTAGGGAAACTGAGGCACGGGGCAATGACCGTCTGACTCTCCTGAAGCCCTGCAGCCCCTTTGCAGTGAGGAAGAGGAGGGAGCGAGGAGCTGCAGTTCTGCAAACGCTGGGCCACCCTCACGGCGCAGAGAGGGAAGAGGAATTTCTCGTTAAATAGAGGAGACTGCAAAACCCTTTCCTTTCCTCCTGCAAAAAAGCAGCGTCTCTGTATCCTGGCTCAGAAGTCAGGGGAGGCTGTTTGGGCCTTATCGCATCCTTGCTGTGAAAAGGACATGTTTTTCTCTTTTTATTTTCTTCCCCCCGCTCTTGGGGGGGAAAAAAACCACCAAATCAAAGGCAATGATTTCCCTATCGTTTCTCCAATATCCTCCCTCCTGATGCTGTGCATGCTCGCTGTCTGTAGTCCCTGTTTTCAAGTGGATTCGGATACTCGTGCTCCGGACACACACGAGGTCCCACTGCCTCCAGCCCGCAGCTCCCCGCCAAGAGCAGCTTTGCTATATCCCCTGCTTCAGGGGGGCATCAGCCCGCGCCAGGCAGCGGTAGCTATAAGAGTAATTAACTGTTGGTGCATGTTGCTGATGGTCTTGGCTGGGGAGCGTGGCGGGGAGCGTTAGCGCTGCCTGGAAGCAGCATCCTGGCTCGCGGAAGGGATGTCGGTGCTCGATCCTGGGGAGAGCCGCCAGCTCTGGTGCCTGGATATTCCCAGGGGGTTTTTTAAAATTAGGGGGAAGCTGGTAATACAATGACCTTATTTTTTCTCTTATCTATGTAATTTAGGGGCAAGAGGAGTCTTATTTGAACCCACGAGCAGGATACGTGCTTGTCCAAAGGCGGCATCAAGACATCTAAAATTAGAGGATGGATCTAGCTTGTGGGCAATGCGGGATGGGATTAGCCAGGCCACAAAGGCGCAGACCTCGAGGCTGAGGCTCATGGGAGCGGGTAAAGGCTCTAGCGAGCCCAGCTGGAGAAGGGTGAGCAAATCCCCCGGCGAGGGCGCTGACGGGGCCGCGTGCCCCTAGCGTGGGGTGAGCCCAGGTCCTCGAGCTGCGCGCGTGTGTGCAGGCAGTGCTTACAGCTGGGTTTGTCCCCGCAAGATAGCGAGGGGCAGAAAGAAGGCAGCAATGAACTTGGTGCTGTATGTGAGCGTGCGGGAGTCTGGACCCCACCTGAAGAAGGGAGAAGGGGGAGTGCTCCAGCTGCCCTTAAGGAAAGGGGATCCTCAAGGAGAGGGCTGTGCTGGGCAGTTGTAGGTTAGGGCTGTTCCTAAGGTCCCCATCTGAACTGCCTAGGCCCATGCATGAGGCTGCGGAGCAGGGAGCAGAGCCATGGCTCGCAGGAAGGCAGGTAATCCGGTGGCCAGGCAGGTCAGGGATTCACCGGCAAAGAGTAGACTTAAGAGACCCTGAGTTTTCTCAGCAACAAGCTGCTTTGCTCTTCCTGGGCTGCTGACATCCATCCTGACTGCTGCTGAACAGCCCTTTTAGACCAAGGGAATGAAGAACGCAGTGTAGGAAGTCCTTTCCCAGCTGCCCACATGGAGAGTAGCTCCTCACACATGTTTACTTCGAGGTGAGAGGCAATTCAATGAGACCTTCCCTGTCCTGCAGCAATGAGACATCCATGCTTAAATTCTGCCTTCCAATTATGCTCAGCCCTGGTAATTTAAGGAGATCTGAGCCCAGGTAGGGCTAAGTAGTGTTGGCAGACCTGGGAAAAATGGGTGAGCTACAGAAGACCTGGTAAGTCCTTAGCAGCACTACCACTGAGTCGTGTATCGCCAGGTTTTTACAAGGCTTCTTAAACTTCCCTGTGTCCTGTGCTACCAGAGAGACATAGTTGGTATGTGAAGTGTTTTCAGCCCACTGGATTCAGGGACAGATGAGCTGCTTGCTCCCTGGCTGAGCATGTCCACGGATGGGAGACGGGAAATCTGGTGCAGGGCAGCAGGGTGATGGGATCAGCTCTGGGACTGGCTTATTTGTAACTCAGGACTGGCTTCATGTTAGTCAGAATGGGGGTCCTGCGCAGAGCGGAGCTCAAGTCCAAGGGGGATAGATGCTCATGTGATGGATTGGGCTTGGTTCCTTGCTGACATGATCAATGAAGAGTATTGGGAGCAATGGAGACGCGTTGCTGGCTTTATGCTGCCCACCTAGAGCTGGACATGTCCATGGAGTGCTGATGACCAAGTGCTATGGCTTGTGGGGTACCCATCCCACACTGCAGTGCAGAGAGGTGCCTGGGGTCTTCTGCAAGGGGTGCTCTCTGCTCAGCATTTCTGACGTTATCTGATCCCCACTGCCAAGCGCAGGCTGAAAAAGTGTCCAAATGCTTTTGTTTTTAGCCACTCAGGCTCCGAGCATCTTTGAAGCCCTGGCTCCATGCTTCCCTCTGCGTTCATGTCCCTCTGCTGATGACAGGCCTTTGCAAAGGGAGACCAGCCTGCATGTTTTGGCTGGCCCTTGCAGGGGGAGGCTCTGCAGCAACATCTCCAGGGGCTTTCAAAGCTGTTGTATCTGTTTGCTAATGGACACTCATCTTGGATGGCAGTTTTGTCTTCTCTGCCTGTTGGTGAGAGGGAGCGCTTAGCACAACAGCTTGTGCCAAATGCAACCTCGTAACTCTTCACGTGCAAATCATATGCAAGACCGTGGATTGTACCTTGAATGGGACTGGCCTGTCATCTTGCTCCTTTCTTGGTGGCTAGTTTTGGCTTGTAGAGTCCTTTAGGTCCTTTGCATCCTCTGCATCGGAGAGATTATCTCTCTCCTCCTAAGTCAGGAGCTGATAGCTACGTATCTGAGTCCAGGAATACAGTGATCCTGGAGGCCTCTTTCCTTGGTCACCTCTATATGATGGAATCAACTTGTTGGGTCTTTCACCAGGCCCAAAAATTTACCAGAGAAGTAGTTTTATAGGGACACTACTGTGAGATGTGCTAGCAGTATGTCTGTTTGCACTTGGGACTGTGCTGTGCGCTTTAAGACTGTTCGAGGTTGTGAGATGTGATGCTAATGTGCAAGCTGATGTTAAGAGTTGCTGTTTCATTGAGCCACTGCTGTGGGCTCCTATCGTGGAGCTGCTGGTGCTGGATGTCTGGGACACGCACAAGGCACCAGCTGGGCTGGAGCCTTTTTGCAGAACATTTTTGCTGTCTGTCACTCACCAGCCCGGTCTATATCTTGGACTCCCTTTTCCTTTCCTTCTAGAAGGAGGCTGAGGGGATGGGAGATGGAGTAGGCTCAGGATGTAGAAGCTCGCAGACTGCCTGCGTGAGGCACGTAGGCACCAAACCTGCATTCCTGAGACAGCGCTTCCCGGGGTTGACAGCTGCAGCAGCGCCCTTGACAGTTGGCCAACACATTGGTCACCGTTCAGCAGTGCTCCTTCCCCCAAGGAGGTTGGTGCCACCTCAAGCCCTGACTTGCAGCTACTCCTGGTGAGTCCTTATGCTCTCTGCAGCTCCTGTCCCGGTGTTTTGAAGTGCTCTGTCATGCATCCGTGGGAGAAGAGACCTTCTCCCAGCTGCTCAGGTGGCAAAGAGCTGTGAGCAAGCCTGCTGTGCCGCTTTGCGTCGAAAGCTGACTGGTGCCTGCTCCCTTCACCCCAGAGTGCCTCACCAAAATAGCTGCTATGGAAAGAGGTTTGTTGACTTATTTTCCCCTTTTCTTTTTCTTTCTCTTTCCTGTGCTCAGACTTCCCCAGACCTCCTCGGAAGGCTCTGGCATATCATCCTACAGATGTGGCATAGAAGCCCTGGTTGCAAAATATATCCGGCATGGCAGTTGGTAGTGTTGTGCAATCTCCATCAACTTACGGAAACCACTGTGAGATACTATTAAAGAGAGACTCCAGCCCCATCCATCACTCCAGCCGCAGTCACGTGTCCAGCTGTCAGGCAGAAGGGCACACGCAGACAGCGCAGGGGCTGTAGGCACCAGGAGAGGTTTCCCTTGCAGTGGGTGCCCTTGTGAAGGGGCAGATGGGATGGGAGCTCTCCTCTGACACCCTTCGCAGCTCAGATTGGCTCTGTTGTATTTCCATTTATGTTCTACCACTAAATATTCCTCTTCAGTGTCTCTCAGCACTGCTGCTTTTATGCCAGTGCTCAAAATCCGGGCATCTCTGAATAGCCTTGTAATCCTAGGAGGGAAGCACGGCACAGAGTAGCTAAAGTAGCTTTCATGAACCAGACTTGGAGCTGGGACAGAATGAATGTGAAAGCTGCAGTGCAGATCTAACATATGTTTCCTTATTGCCAAACTCACGAGAGATGTTTCTACAGGCTCCATGGACGAGGCTGTCCTGTGAGCTGGCGGTTGGTGGTGCCTGGCCAGACCGTCCTCGCACGGGACGATCCCTGCTATGACATCTGGCGCTGGGACACGTGTACGGGAAGGAGCTGCAGCAGCCATGGACCCCAGGTACTGCAGGCAAGGATATGGTGCGAGTCAGATGACGTTACAGGGACTCAAGGCTGGAGAAGCACAGGGGATTGCAGACCTTGCCTAGGACAAGGGGATTCAGGCTGTTCCTATCCGCCTAACTGGCTTTTCTCAGCTGAAAGGAAACCTTTGGCTCTGCAACACCAAATGGGAAGCAGAGCTCTACAAGTTCAGCTCCCTGGTGATTGCTCATGGGGCACATGTGCAGAGAGGCTCCTGAAGAGGATCCCAACACTTGGGTTGGTGCTTGGACATCTCCCTTGTGTCCTGCAGTTCTGTCCTCTTAGGGTCTTGCCAGTCACTGTCCTGAATGAGCAGGACCTTGGCTGCAGGGAGGGCACTTGTGCAGCAGCCCAGGTGTCTACTGGATTGGCAACAATGCTGTAGCCAGAACGGCGGGGCTGCAGGGACAGCCTGGGCAAGGGGACACAGCGCACGGGTCCCATCTTGACCAGCCCTCGCTGTGCCTGGGGCACGTCCCCCCGGCCCCAGCAGTCGGGGCAGATCCCAGGAAGGGACACGGTGTCGGTGCAAGAAGCCGTTGCTGTCGAACCTCGTTTGGCACCATGGGCACTTTATTGCTGCAACTTGATTGCACCTTGCACCGCTCCTCCTGGTCCAGCTCGCCCTCTCCTCCTGAGTCACCTCTCGCCTGTCTCGGCCTCCGCAGACATATTAAATCCCCAGGGTCTGCCCAGGCGAAATTGCTGCCGCTCCATTACTCTGCTGTCAGCATCTGTTACACTTGTGAGAATCAGGCTCCAAATCAGAAAATAATAAAGGCAACGTTATGAGCGGAGGGGAGAGGAGATTAAAAAACCTGTTTAAAGAGCCTTTTGGTCCCTGCGCTGTTTATTGCACATCAGGGGTTTGGGTTATTTTTGTTGTCACTGAAGTTGGACTTTTAATTTTCCTCTGATCGTGAAGTGACTGGCTTGCAATTTCCCTGTGGCTCTGAGGATTAAAAAAGGCTTTATTTTATTTTATTTTTTTAAAGTACCTGTTGCTCCCCAAGATCGGCAGGGGAGCCTCATGACAGGACCTGGGTCAACCCCTGAGGCTGAGCCAAGCTCCTAGCGGCGGTGCCGGAGCCGCCCGGCCGGCGGTGCCATCGCCTTGCTGGGTTACGGCGGGGAAAGGCCGTGCGAGGCAGCGGCCGAGCCCCGGGCGGTTTGGCGTCTTGGCACTGGGCTAGTTCTCCGTTCTGCTTATGATCTTGCTGTAATTCTTGCATTTCTCTGGGGCAATTTTTTTAGACCTGATTTACTTTCCAGGGTGTTTTGGTCAATTTTCACCCTTAATGTCTTTGGCTAGTGAGCCTGCTGAATTTCACAAAATGGGTTGTGTTTTTTTTTTTTTTCCCCCCCATGCCCTAACGTGTCTGTGCTGTGGGTTGGCAGCGCTGTAAAGGGAAGGTATTTAAGTCCTCGGGCCAAAAATGCTGTCTTCTCCACACCCCCTGCCAAATATTTCGTGTGTTAAGGTTTTCTTCTTTTTAATTAAAGGGGAGCTAGTGTCAACGTAAAGGTGCGTGCGAAGCCTGGGAGCTGCAGGGTCGGGTGGGCAGTGCCAGGTGCCGCTGGTGGTCTAGGCCGCCTGGGCTGCCTTGATGTAGTTGTAGGTCTTGGCCAAGGCAGCGGAGTTTGGCTCGGGTGAATTTGGGAGGCACCACGTAGCCGTGACAGCGTCCCCGGCAGCTCCATCCTCCAGCCGGCCTGGTCTCGCTCCTTCTTCTCGGAAATGCCGGTTGGGAGGCACCGTGGGAGACCCCCAGCCTGGCCAAGAGCCGCTCGGCTCTGGCTTTGTCAGGCCAAGCTTCGCCACCCGCTAAGGACGAGGGGGCCCTCGCCGCACCGCGGACCCTGCCTCTAGCTGAAGAAGCAGCCGGGTGGGATGGGTGCAGGCCTGCGCGTGGCTCCTCCGGATAAGGCGGCGCAGCGGGAGAGCTGCTGCCGGGGATGCCCGACGGGTGGGTTATCGCCGCGTGCGAACCCGGCCTCTCGAGCCGCCCCGTCCCTTCGGCTCGCCGGTTCTTCGCTCCCCGGCGCTTCGCGCGGGCATGAGCAGTGGGAGACGTGCCCCGGGCGCATCCCCGCTGCCGAGGACCGCGGGAGAGTGGAGCCCTGCCTTGCCTGCCGGGCCGGCCCTTTCCCCGTCTCCAGCGCGTGGGGAGCCCCAGTTTGGGGCTCCCCGCCGCGAGCTGGTCGCCCTGGTGTTGGAAGAGGTGTAACAAAGGTGGTGGAGGGGGAAAAAATTCTTTTAAATCCACACGTTTCTAAAGAAAACTCCAGGCTGAGCTTTCCCAGCTGGAGGGTAGGGGACGGTTGCTTTGTAATCGCTCCCAGCTTACTGTTGAAAACATCTTGGTCAGATTTTTATCAGCGCCTGAACAGGAACAGCCTTGAAGGACTGTCTCTGGGGAGATTAGGAGGCTGTCTAGCACAGCGCGAGCTGCTCCCGCCTGTCCGGCCGCGATGCGTTTCGAGTGACACTGATTTGGCTTCTGGCTGGCGAGCGGCATCCCTGGTGTTTCGGGGCTGAGCCGGGTGGCCGCTGCCCGGGTGATGCCACAGCCGTGCGCGGTTGGTGCCTGCTTGCGGCCGGGTCCCGAGGAGATACCCCAAGTCTAGCTGAGTCCCTGGGCAGTTGGCACATGTGTGAGCCATGGTGCTTCTGGCCTGAGGAAGGGCTGGGGAGAGCAGCCAGCAGGTGGGATGAGTTTCTTCATCCTCAGGGAGGAGAAGGGTGAGGAGGCCCTGGGCTGCCCTGCAGGGAGAGGGCTGGTATTGGGGATGGTGCTGGGGCTGCCAAGGGTGGGATGTAGCGGGGAGATGTCCCCGTGGCAGAGACGGGGTCCAGGCAGGACCAGCAGGTCCGAGGCAAACCAAAGCTGCAAGTGGGGAGATGCAGTTGATGGTGGTTTTGAATGGTTTGGGGGGGATGGGGGCTCAGGCGGGTCCGGAGGAGGTGACAGCATCCCCCGGGGAAGGGGATGGGGGCTGAGGCAGGGGACGCTGGCGAGCGAGGAGCTGCGGGTCCCAGCCAGCGTGGAGGTACGATGGGGAGGAGGGTGTCGGAGCTGCTCCCCCAGGAGCGCGCCTGGATGTGGGGAGCGGGATTTGGGGGGGCCGGCAGAGGAGGGAAGCGAGTTGTCAATGTAGCGAGCCACGGGCAGCCCGAGCGAGACGTGCTGGGTGGCTCCCGACGGCCCCAGAGGCCAACGCTGCCTCCCGCCGCCTTGGCCATGGGCTTGTGCCGGATGGAAACAGCCGGCGGCTGGGCTGGACGTTTCGGGGAGCGATGCGGTGCATGGGAACCGGGCAGGGAGCGTGCAGCGGGGAGGCTGCGGGGCCGGTGATTTTTGCTGCATTAAGATGCTTGGGCTTTAGCAGGTAAGATCTCAGCCGGTTAGTTTTTTTGGCTGTTTGTTATGGCTTTCCTCCTGGATCCTGGCGGTTGCGCCTGCGGGCCGTTCAGCGAACCCAGGTGCCGTTGCACCAGACCTGGGCGCAGCAGCACCTCTCCGGGGGTGTTTTCAGCTTCTTTCTCTTGCAGCTCATCAGGCCAATTCAGTCCTTTGCAAGGCGCTAGCGCCCGCGTTAACTCTTGCAGCAGAAAGCCTGTCCCGTGGCTGTGTCCCCCCGGCTTTGTCGGAGAGCGGCGGGGAAGTCGGGATGCTCGTTTCAACGCCCCCGGGGAGGGGGCAGCTGCTGCGGCTCTGGGAACCACGTTGGAAATGCAGCTCCGCAGGAGACGTGGCCCGACCAGGGGGGACATCTGCGGCCAGTTCGGACTGGGTCAAAACTGCTGGTGGGTCGGTTAACTCGTATCCTTGAGCATTTGGATGAGCTGTGTTTTCAGCACAGGTCTAGCTTTGCGCTAAGCTGAGTTTTGTCACCTTGTGCCCGGCGGGACAGCGCCCCGGAGCAGCGGTGGCTTCTGCCGTCAGCCTTAGCGTCGGGCGGTGCGGGCACGCTCGGGGCCAGCAGGGTTAAACCGGGGAAGAGGAAAACCAGCCTGGGAGAGGTGAGGGAAAAACATCCCGTTTGGCTGGCTAGAAAAGGAGGGCTGGTGTTCGTGTCTGGAGCTGGGGCGTACGCCGGTCGAAGCCCTGCAGGGCTGGTGGTCTCAACGAATGCTGCTGAGCCAGGGCAAAGCAATCTGGGGGCCCAGAAAAATTATTTCTTTTCTCTTTCTTTCTAGTATGATCCTAACCACACTGGTAAACAGAGCCTTGTCTTGGGGTTTTTGTTTTTTCCGGAGTAGCTCTACCAGGGAGAGAGTCGTTTCAGTTCAGCTTGCAAACTCTGCTACTCCTCCTTTGGAAACCTTGGGGTCTAGCTGGATTCAAGTTGGCCCGTTGGCAATTAGTTTGCTTTCGTGGTTATGTTTTGCAGAGTACCCGCAAGTGGGTTGATCCCATTTTTGAAAGCCCGGCTCTACCTGGGAGCTTCCCCGAGTCCCCCCGATGGGCTCCGGTCGCTCTCCGGGACGCCGGCTCGTGGGGCAGCGGCGTCCGAGGAGGTGGGCGCTCTCCCCCTCCCTACGGCAGCAAGGCGGCCGATCGCTGCGGGTTCCCGCGTGGCTCCTTTTCTGGCCGGGATTGCAGGGCTGGGCAAGGTGCCGTGCACGTCCCGCGGCACGGCGGGCAGAGCACAAGCGGCGGTGATTAGTGACGCGGGCCGCCTCGGAGGGACCAGCAACACGGAGCCTGCGGTGCTTCCAGGGAAGGAAATCCCTGTGCTTTCGTGAGCTCCAAATAATCCCGGGCAGCACAGAGCAGGAAGCGCTTGTTAGGAAGGAGCAAGGAAACGGAGCCGCTGCCTCTGCCCAAGCAAACTTTTTAGGACCGGAAAGTGGGAGTAGAAAGGCATAAAAGTGCTTTGAGCTTTCGCAGAGGATTGCAAGGGGAGAAGGGACAAATATTGGTGCAGCCCGCGAGGTGGGGGGCCGGGCGCCTGTGCCTGCCGTGGAGGGGGACTCACGGTAGAGCTGCTAATTAAATAAGAAAGACTCGTCTCCATGCTTGTTAGGTGAACTCAGCAGGGATATTGCAAAAGCAAATTCCTCCCAGCAAGCGTAATTAGGGGGCCGGAATTCCTCCGGCTCCCGGTCCAGGCTGCGGATGCTGCTAAAGCCATCAGGCGGGGACAGGGGGTGACGGGGCGCAGGGGACCACGCGTGTCCTGTGGAACGACGACTGCCTCCCAGCAGGGCAAGGATTTCAAAACCAGGCTCAGTTTTTGTTTTTTTTTTTTTTTCTTTCATCAATTATTCCAGGGTGGAAAATACAGGTTCAGCGAAACGGGCTGCCTCTCCTGGACTGGGTCTCACAGCGGGTTCCTCCGAAGGGAAGCCTGGAGGGAAAACACTAGCAACAGAGGTGGAGATAGGACCGCGAGGGGTTCGGGCAAGGAACGGGTCCATACCTCCAACACGAGGAGCTCTAAGTCAACAGGATTTGGGAAGTGTCTGCTTGTAGCACGACGGTCCTGGCCAGAAACACCACTGTCCCGTTAGCGGTCTACCCCGTCTTCGCTGCCAGCCGCTCCAGGTCAGCGCTACCTCGAGCAGGACGTTTCGGGGCTTGCCTGGCGTGCCGTGGCACCTGCGCCAGCGCCGCCTTTGCAAGCGATGGAAGATGCTCGTGGGGGCCGGCGCGGGGGGGACGCGTCTCCGGCTGGGATCTGGGGACACCGAGCGTCTCTGGAAACGCAGAGCCCGAGGGGTTGGCGCCCTGGGGACAGGGAGAGCGTGGGGTGGGCTGGAGGGTACAGAGAGGGGGGGCGGGTTGGGAGAGGAAGCGTGGCGGGAGGAGAAAGGGTGAGCCTGGGACCTTAAAGAGCAATTAGTCAAAGCCGAATTGTTTTTCTAAACTCTTAATGAAAACAAAGAGTGGGGCATGGCCCAGATGGTGCCAGGGGATCAAATAAATGTCGCGCTCAGGAAGCAGCTGCTACTGGGAATGTTTCCTGCCAGCCCTGCTGCTGCTCACAGCCACTTTTATTATTTGTTATTTTTCAGGACTGCAGCTGGGGTTTCCCTCCAGCTGTGTGGAAATATGCTTAAGGCTGGGCTGTGCTGGAGAGGCGAAGGGCTGGTCCGTGGCCCGCGGCGCTGGGCAGCCCTGGGGCGTCCAGGGTCCCCGCTGAGCTGGGCTCTTCCCTGCCCGTCCCTTGCCGGGTGCCGTCGGCGGCGTCTCCAGCCTCTTCCCCGGCGAGCCCTCGGCCGGGGCCGTCCTGCCCTTCCGCCTCGGTCCAGCACCTTCTCCGCCGCGTGTGATATATGTCTGTATCTCGTCTGCCTGCTGGACCCAGGTATTTGCAAGCAGGGGGATTCAGCATGTCTCTGCTCCCAACCTGTGACTGGCGTAAACAGTGAGACGTGAAGAAATTTGACAATAGCGAGCGCTTTGGACACTGGCTTTCATCTGCTTGCTGCTTTTGGGAGCAGGGAGGTGTTTGCTATAATTACAAGGGCTAGAAAATCTTACTTAAAAAAAAACACAACAAAAAATACGAACCAAAAGTCCCTTGACTCCAATGGCTGGAGACTTAAGAAAAGCACCGGAGAAGATGCCGGACTTGCTCGCTAGCTGCGCGTTGGCAACACAGACAGCGGGGAGGCTGAGCGGCACAGAAAGGAGGGGAGCAGGGAGGCTGCTGGACGCAGGGGACGGGGCCGGACGCAGGGAGCGCTGCGCTCCGTCCCCAGCACGGCTGGTCTGGCCTGCTCCGGCAGCCCCTCTCCTCCCTCCCGGTGGGCGCAGGCGACCTCAGTCCGTTCGGACGGAGCGGGGAACGCGACGCCGTGCCAGCCCCGAGGATTTGCTGGGTTTTCCGAGGCTGAGCCGCCCCTGCCTGCGCTAACGGCTCTGCCCCGTCCTGCCTAAAGGCTTTGAAATGCGTTGGCCGGCCGGACTCGGCAGAGGGGCAGGGATGGCAACCCTCTGAAAACGCAACACGCGGAGAGTCCTCCTGGCAGAGCAAAGAGCCCGTCAGCGCTCCCACCGGGGCAGAGGGGGCAGCTCATGCTCAGCCCCTTATTAGACAGCAGCGACTCCACGTAGGCACCTCGCTTTCGTGGTACCGGCGGGCTTTGCAGGCTGCTATCCCAGCCTGCTGCGCCCCCGGACAGAGGGACTATGGGGGGGCTGGGGGTCCCGATGCATGGGGGGGGGTGCATAGGTGTGGGCTCTCTTGTCCAGCAGCAATCCCAGCCCCCCTGCTCTCTCGGTGCCGGGGGTCTCTCGGCTCAGGGTGCCCCCGCTGCAAGGTGAGCCTGGACGGAGGGATTGCTTGGGGGAGGCTGGGAGGGACAAGGGGGTGCGCGGGTCTCTCTGGAGCGCTGGACCCTTCCCACGCGCCGAGAGGGCTCCTCGTGGTCTCCCGTCCCAAGGAAACAAGGGGTGCCGCTCGCACGCTGCGTCTTCCTCTCCTTCCCCTTGCTTTTTCTAGGCGCAAAAAGATATTTGCAAAATATGCAATGCTACGGTAAGCCTGATCTCTAGAGGTTCTTCGTTTTTTCCCCCCCAGGTACTCCGCGGGCCCCGATGGCCTGGAGGAGGAAGAGCGCGAACGGCTTGCCAAGGCTCCTGCCGAGACAGCGACCGGGCTGGCTTCGGTCCCCGGGCTTCGCTGCTTGTCAGCCCGGGGCCCAGCCGGCTCTCGTGGGAAAGGCCGCGGGCTGCTTCCCGGCTGCCCCAGCAAGGGTGGCACCGGAAAGCAAGTTGCAGGCTGCCGGGGGGCTTGGAAGGGGAGATGGGTAGCCGGGCGGTTGGCGCGGGGTAGGCAACGCAAGGCACGGTGGCTTTGCCTGGCTCTGGGCGAGAGGAAGCTCGCCACGGCCCAGCCGGAGCGATGAGGCAGGAAACCTCAAGCGCCCAGAGGTTGCCCGGCTGTGATTGCCAGGTTTTTGGAAGCTCAGGCTGGAGTCGCGGCTGCCCTGCCCCGCCACAACGTGCCCTGGGATTTGCGCTATGTCCTCGGAGCCGTTTGATCTGCTCAAGTCGTAGCTGATCAAAGGGGCAGCTCGCTAGCACAAAACGCTGGGTGACTTCCTCCGGCGATGCTCGGGCTGGCCGGGGCAGCCGCTTAAGGAGTCAAGAGACAGGGGAGGAAAGATTTTTAACTCCTGAGGTTCTCGCTCACCTACTGAAAGAGCAGCGCAGAAGCTCAATGGGCTAGTCCAGTTTGGTGTTTGTGCATCAATTGGGAGAGGGAAACAGTGGCGAACGAGGGGGCATCTGCCAGCTAGCCACCACAGCCCCATTCGCTTTGGTCTTACGTTTCTTCCAGTGAACGTTTCAGTTGTTAGTATATGGGTTTTTTAATCTTTGCTTGGCCAGAGAAGAAAGAGTCAGCTAACTGTGGGTCTCTTGCAGCAGAGAGCAGGCCGCAGCGGCTGCACGACGTAGAGCTGTCCTCCAGCCCAGGGACAAGGGAGCACGTGAACGTGGGAAGAGACTTGTTCCAGGAATGTGCTGCAAGCCTGGATTTCCTCTGCCAGCTCCCTGCTGGTCTCAGTGGCACGTTGCCCAGGGGCGGGAGACCCTCAAAGGGCTCCTACGTCTCTCTTTGGCGTTTCTAATGACTTGGGAGGTGTGCTGGCGGACAGGGATGATGTTGGCCATCTTCCCTGGAAGCTGGACCGTCCTCAGGGATGGTTGAGCCAACCCTGCCGTGATTGTCTGAGAAGGCAAAGAGCAACGGGGGTGATGGCCGGGCTTGGAGGGGCGGCGGAGGGGTGACGCGTCACCAGCAGTCAGCCTGGTCCAGAGCGTTCGGGTGCCATCCCGAAGAGCGACAGCGTTTGGGTGGGACAGTGCTCGGCCTCGTTGCGCTCTCGCCGGCCAGGTCCTTCCCCGGGCTCCCGAGGGATTTCAGGTAGGGGTTCGGAGCAGCGCTCCTGATTGGGACCTTCCTGCCCAGATTGCATGTTAGACGCTCATCAGACTGCTGGAAACAGCATCGCTGCCGGCACACGAGAGCGGGGGGAGACTGGCAGAGAGCGGAAA
Organism: Struthio camelus; assembly: GCF_040807025.1. Classification (NCBI taxonomy): domain Eukaryota; kingdom Metazoa; phylum Chordata; class Aves; order Struthioniformes; family Struthionidae; genus Struthio; species Struthio camelus. The sequence continues at coordinate 7,021,368 of NC_090955.1, read as the reverse complement.
GTCATCTGGTGATGGGAAGCATTAAAAAGGGCCGAGCGGACGGGTGCTCCCCACCCTCCCCACCCGCTGCCTTCCCTCCCTCTGCTCTCTGGAAAAAAACAGCTCCCCAGGTAGAGGAGGAAGCTGGCGGTGACGATGCGCTCCGGATGTCACCGTGAAATCAGAGAGGCTATTTATAGGTGGCTAATTGATTAGGGCGGCCACAGCAGAAGGAAATGACTTGTCAGGAGTGACAGAAAACCTCCGTGCCCAGCCAGCTTTGGAGAGGCCTCGGGGAGAGCAGAAAGTCCCCAAACGATCACAGCGCGTTGGGGCCGAGCGCTGCAGACAGAGGAACGGTGCGAGGGAAGGGCTGGCTGTGAAAATCCCTGGCCACGGGCACCGGCGGCTGCTCTCGGGCTGTGAGGGCGAGCAGAGCCAGGGCTGGGGTCTCACCCCGTTGGGACTAGAGGGTCCGTCACGCTCCTGACGGTTGGGTCCCGTCCTGGGCCCTGGCCACAGCAGAGCAGGACAGGATAGGCTTGGAAAGATGCGTTCAGCTAGGATAGTGCCTGGCCGAACCTGGGGTACGGCCTGAAGAGGCATCGCGTGTTGTCTGTGCTGTTGACCTGGGAAAGCCCACGGAAACTCTGGAGGCTGTTTTCTGCGCTGGAGCAGGAGGCAGGGCTCCTGGGCTCTCCTCCCATCTTGCCCGTGGCCATCTCCCAAGGGTCGCTCTGCCTGTCCTGAGCTCCAGTTAGAGGCTTCGTCCCCAGGAGGGGCTCTCAGGATTTAATTTATTAAGGGCTGTTAAGTAGAGCTGATACGAGCCTCTGAAGCCCAGGAACGCTAGGGCAGAGGATGCCGTAAAAGTCATTAAACCTCCTAGGTGGGACACTGCTATTCCTTGACATCTTGAGCTAGACACGTGCCCGCCAACCGCGGCCTGAACTTACTGCTGCCACCGGACAACAGCGGTGTCAAGAGCGTCTCAGCGCAATCCCAGCTTTTCCCTGGAGCGCATCTCAGAGGCTGTCGTCGATCTCGAGAGCAAACGCGCTCAATGCCACGGGCCGCTGACGGGGAGCAGCCCTTCCTCTGGCGATCCTGATGCAAGCCACGTGCCTAAGGGGAGCCGGCTAGCAGCGAGCCGGTCTCTGCCCCGGCCCCAGGCTGCCCCGGGCGAGTGCACTGAGCTGGTGCGAGCGGCAGGAATCCACTGTCTCCGAGTTTGCTCGGTTGGAAACGGTGCTCTTTTCAACGGTTCTGTTATCAGATGGAGCATTTCCTTCATCAGTGTTAATATCCATGTAGCGAAACAATGAAAGGGCTTCCTATCAGTCCCAAATAGGACGTGAAAAGCTCTCAGCGTTAAGAGTAGAGGATGCTGGAATAGGGCAATGGGAAACGCCTGAGTCACTGAAATGCCTCTTTGATTCCATTAGTCTGATATGTTCAAAAGGGAAGAAGAAAAAAAAAAAGAGAGAGAGAGAGTGGAGCTAGTTAATGATCGGAGGGACAGAGGGCAGGAAGGGCCGATGCTTGCAGCACGGTCTCTGCGGGGAAGGAAAGGCCCCGAGGGCTGCGCTGGCGGGGGCCTGGGGAAGGGTTTGGTGCTGCAAACCAGCCGTTTTGTGTTCGGGGAGAGGGGAGGCGCGAGGGGCGATATCCTCCCAGCGCAAACCAGCACCTCTCCTCCCGCTGCCCCGGGGCCCCACGCGCGCCCACCGAGAGCTGTTCAGGAAGCGTGCCTGAAAGCTGCCCCTCTTTCCTTCATCTGCAGCCTGTGGATTTTAGGTCCGTCAGTCCTGCCTGACTGATTAGCTGCAAAAAAACCCCTTTTTAAATCACGGTGATTTAGAGGGCCCTCCAAGCGCCGCAGACCCAGCGGAGAAGAGGGGGGGAAAAAAACGCTTTGCAAAGCCTCCAAGGGCATGAGCCCGCAGCATGGAGGAGTGACCCCCCCACACCTTTTTTTGCCTGTTGTCCCAGCGCGGGGAGGATGCGGTCCGGGCACGGGCTCCGCTTGGGCTGGAGATGCGCTCGCTGCCAGGAGTGAGGGATTCGCTGCGATTGGGCAGCACGAGCAGCAGAGCCCGAACCAGCGACACCCCGGCTTGGAGCAGGGCCGCGGGCTGCTCTCGTCCTGGGAGCCGAAGCTCTGCCTGCCGGCGTCCGCGGCCGGGAGTAGATCTCGAGGTCGAGCTAGAAATACGCGGGCGGCGACTGTGCGACAGGTCGGGGCTGGGAGAAGATTTTTCTCGTTACAGGAAGAGCCGAACTCTGCAGTTACTTTGGATATAACTTGGTTCGTCTGTCTTGCAAACCGCCCCTAGCCTCCTGCAGGCAAACACCCCAACGGCAGGCGCCTCGCTGTGCTCCCTGTTGGGCACCTGGCAAAACCCCCCAGCAAAATGAGGTAGAAAGTGCAAAGCAAAGGAATGGGGGGGCAGGGGGGGCCAGCGGGACTCAGAGCAGCTCCTCGGCAGCGGCAGGAGCGCTGCCCCGGGCAAGGCTCGACGCAGAGCATCTCCTGTTCCCGCGAGGGACAGGGCCGCCCTTTGTGGCGGGCGAGACGAGAGGCAGCCGGCGGCCCGCCGACAGCCGCAGCCGGCCCCGCGCGGCACTGAAAAGCAGGGGGCTGCCGTGCCAGCGCTGGAGAGAGCCCAGCGCCGGCGGGAGGGTGGCCGCGGGAAAGCGGAGGGGGGGAGGACGGGTTTGTGCACAAAGGGCCGGCCTGTCTTCACACCTGCGGGGAGGCCGGGGCGCTGACAGGCGAGGCGAGGGGGATGATGCCACTGAAAGAGGCACGTCGCTGGGAGATAGCGTGGCAAGGCGCTGCGGAGAAAGGCGAGCGGCACGGTGACAGGCGAGGGGGGGCTCGGCCTTGAGCACGCGGCGGGGAAGGCGGCCGGGCGGCAGCGAGGACGGGCACGGCCGGGGTGGGCACGGAGGGACCAGGACCCTGCGGAGGGGGGAGCTCAGGCTGTCTGAGCTCAGGCTGCTTTGCCAGGGCTGGACTAAAGGCTCGGGGAAGCTCTCCAAAAAGGATCCTCCTTCCCCCCCCCCACCCACCCACCCAATTTCTGCCTTCACTGAAAATATATGGCAGTGCTGGCCCATCCATCGGGTCTTTGCCAGAATCTGCCACAGACCCAAATTGGGGATTTCTGCGGGTTTAGAGCTGCTTTTGGGCCTTGTCAGCGTGGCTGTGTTTGAGTGCCGCTTGGCCGCAGCAAGGTCCCCTCGGCTGCCTGCCTCCGCCTGCCCCACGCGTGTTTACACCCAGGTTACACCCTTGGCGGGGCTGGCGTGCTGCCAAGAGCCAGCGTGGACAAATTCAGGTTGGGGGGGGGTCCAGCAACGGCTGGCCCCTGCGTTTTGCTGTGGGACTCCCCTGGGAGCCCATCGCTAGCAAGAAGGGATAAGCCCGGGCTGCCCTGCCGTTTTCTTGCCAAGTGCCCCAAAACGCACCACTACTGATGCCGAAGGTGTTGGCGTTGCATCTGCTGGGAGAAACGTAGGCTGGGGCGTGAGACCTGTCTGGCGCGTGGGGCATCCGTGCCCGCACCCCTCCCTAGCTCTCCCTGGGCTCCCAAAATCACCCCTTCCCCTGTGTTGGGGGGTGGGGGGCGCAAGCGCTGCCATCTCGCTGCCCTGGGGCCCGCCAGCCCCGCAGCAGGGGCCTGGGGACGGAGAGTTAGGCACATCCAGCAGCCCCTGAGCGCCTTCGCCTGGGGTGCAAAGGGGCCCTGCGAGCATCGCCGTCTCCCCGCAGCCGCTCCGAGAGCCCCGGAGGGGAAACGTCTCCCTTGGGAGCCCTGCACCCTCCTTCCCCTCTTGTCCCCGGCGTGGCCGCAGGGACGGGGACGCGTGTCCCCCTCGGCGGCTGGCTCTGAAGCCTTGCGACCCGCAGCGCTGCTGGCTGGCGGGGGGGGGGAACGGCCGCCCCGGCTGCTCCGCGGTGGGGCGGGCTGCCGGGGCAGCGCTTCGGGAAGCGGCCGGCGGGTTGAAGCAGGCGGAAGGTGCTGCGTTTTAACAGCTCGGCTTCAAGTGCCGCTTCGGGGCCGGCCGGTTCGCGCAGCTGCTGCCCCGGCGCCGCGCCGCTGCGCTCCGCCGTGCGCTGGCCGAGGCTGCCCCCGCGCGGCCGCGCTGCTGCGGCCTCCGCTCCCCGCGCCCCGCTCCCCGCTCCCCGCTCCCCGCTCCGCTCCCCGCGCTCCGCTCCCCGCTCCGCTCCCCGCTCCCCGCTCCGCTCCCCGCTCCCCGCTCCCCGCCCCGCTCCCCGCGCCCCGCTCCGCTCCCCGCCCCGCTCCGCGCCCCGCTCCGCTCCCCGCCCCGCTCCCCGCGCCCCGCTCCGCGCCCCGCTCCGCTCCCCGCCCCGCTCCCCGCTCCCCGCTCCGCTCCCCGCCCCGCTCCCCGCCCCACTCCCCGCTCCCCGCGCCCCGCTCCGCTTCCCGCTCCCCGCCCCGCTCCCCGCTCCGCGCCCCGCTCCCCGCGCTCCGCGCCCCGCTCCCCGCTCCGCGCCCCGCTCCCCGCGCCCCGCGCCCCGCGCCCCGCTCCCCGCTCTGCGCCCCGCTCCCCGCGCTCCACTCCCCGCTCCCCGCGTCCCGCTCCCCACTCCCCGCGCTCCGCGCCCCGCTCCCCGCTCCGCGCCCCGCTCCCCGCGCTCCGCTCCCCGCTCCCCGCTCTGCTCCCCGCCCCGCTCCCCGCTCCCCGCTCCCTGCGCTCCGCTCCCCGCTCCGCGCCCCGCTCCCCGCTCCCCGCGCTCCGCTCCCCGCGCCCCACTCCCCGCCCCGCTCCCCGCTCCCCGCGCTCCACTCCCCGCTCCCCGCGCCCCACTCCCCGCGCTCCGCTCCCCGCTCCCCGCTCCGCTCCCCGCGCTCCGCTCCCCGCGCCCCGCTCCGCGCCCCGCTCCCCGCGCTCCGCTCCCCGCTCCCCGCCCCACTCCCCACTCCCCGCTCCCCGCTCCCCGCGCTCCGCGCCCCGCGCCCGGCTCCGCGCCCCGCGCCCGGCTGTGCTCCGAAGGGAGTGGGGCCGCGCGGGCGTTGTGAGCGCCCGGTTCCCCGAGCCGCTCTCCGGCACAGGGCGCTTGGGCGTCTTTGGTTCCGTTCGTCTGCTTCGGGGCTGTTTTCCCTTCCTCTGGCCTCCTTGTCGTCCCCCCCCCCCCCCCGCCCCAACGCCCCCGGCTTCCCACGGAGCGGCTGCGGCCCAAGCGTTTCGGCTCTTCCTGAGCTGCGGGTCGGGACCTCTCCCTGGAGCGCAGGGCTGTGTGGTCCCTGCAGCCCTCGTTGCGTCCCCAGGCCTGGCCCAGGGGTGCGTGTCCTTCCCCCCCCCCCAACCAACCCCGGGCTCCGGCTCCAGGAGCCGAGGGGAGGTCACAGCTGACCGTCGCGTGGGTCTGCAGAGCCGTCTGGCCCCAGGGTGGGCAGCTCAGAGGGGCGCCAAGGGGCCGCGTGGCCCTGCGAGGAGCCCTCAGGTGGGCTCCGTCCGGCGCCAGCGCGGCCCAGCTCGGGACCCCGAGCGAAACGCAGCGTGTCCCTTTCCTGTCCCAGCTGGGAAGGGCTGGGGCCCTGCCGGCTTTCCTGTTTGTGTTACACCCCGCCGGCTCCCGAGCAGCCTTTCCCTTGCAGGGCGGGAGGGAGAGGGGCGCAGACACCTCCCAGGGGTGCCCGCGACCCCCGGGGCTGCCCGTGACACCCCTGGGGTGCAGCCCAAGGTAGAGCTTCAGCCAAGCGTCAGGGCAGAAAACCAAAGAGAAGGGCGCCCGTGCCGTCCCGCGGAGCAGCGGGGGCCCCGTTCGCTGGCGCTTTGCTGCGGCAGCGTCGCCGGGCCGGCGCCGGGGTCACCCCGAGGAGCTGGGCCCTCCGGCTGCCGCGAGGCGATACGGCGCTCTTCCCTTTTAGGCCGGGGTCGCGTCTGGGCTGTCGGGGCAGGTGCTGCCGCTCCGTGGCTCAGTCCCTGCCAGGAAACCTTTCCCTTAACCATGTGCCTGTGGCTGCCGGCGAGCTCTCCAGGGCGCGGAGAGCAGCGGCAGAGGTGCGGTCCCCGCTCTGCGGCACGGGAAAAGTGCCCTGGAGGGCAGAGAGAGCACAGGGCGGCATCGAGCATCCGTCTCCCAGACCCGCACGCGGCGGCGCAGGCTCTCGCGCCGGCCGCGGCGTGCTGCAGCGCAGCAACGGAAAGCCTGGTCGCCCCGGGGAATCGGCAAACGGCGCGGGGAGCCAGTGGCTGGGTGGCACCTCCTTCCCAAAAACCTCTCCTCCTCGGCCCTGGCTGGGTGGCCCAGGCCTCCTCGCGGGGATGGGGTGCAGGGGGGGCTGGAGGCGGCTGCAGCAGCAGGTCCCCTTCCCGTCGCTGCTGTCCTGCTCCCATCCCCGGGCTCCGCGCCTGAGCGGACGGGGTGCATCCAGATTTAAGCTCGTGGAAAGGTGTGCCCGAGTGGGGCTGGGGGGGATGCTGGTAGCCCAGCAGCGGCGCACACGGCGGCGGGTGCCGGGACACGCCACCAGGGAGCTGCGGGGATCGCCCGGGCGCTCTGCAGGAACCACGGCTTCGCCCGGTGGCGCGCCGCCCTGCCTTTGCTCGCCCCCCCACCCCACCCCGATAACACGCTGATGACTTGGTGAACCGGAGCGGGTGCCATGGCCTGCCTGGCCCGGCTCCATCCGCCTGGGTCACCCGCAGCCTTAGAGCCAGCCTGCCCGGGTCCGCGCGCCCGCCTGTGCCTGGCGGCGGGCGCTCTGCGCTTCGCCGCGAACGCGCCTGAGCCACCTTAGCCATGGGCTGAAGTGCCACCAGCCAGGCTGAGACCTGAAGAGACTCACTTCACCTCAGGCTCTTTCCCCCTTCAGCCCCAGGCTGGCTGGCCTGGAAGGGCGAGACTATACCCAGGCTGGGCTCAGCCTGGGGAGGGGGTGATGCTGGTGCGAGCGTGCTCTCACGGAGGCAGCGCGAGCATCCGTTAGGCGCCGCGGGCCAGGCCCCAGCCCGTGCCGGGTTGCCGTGCCCCGTTTGTGAAACACGCCGCGCTTGCGGTTGACCAGAGCGCTGAAATAAGCCCGGCCGGAATTGGTGCACTGCTCTGTATCCTGATGTGGTGAGGAGCTCCGACCGGCGAGGGTGGGGGCAGCCCCCACTGGGGCGACTGGTGGCGGCGAGCGCGCGAGGACTCGCAGGGCTTGGCGCCGCCAGCGCGAGGACCGCGCGCAGGGCCCCGCGAGGCCCCGGAAAGCTCAGCCGGGCACTAACGGAACTGTGATAAAAATGAACGTGAGCAGGACAGCGGCGCGGGGGAGATTAATGTCTGATTGTCAAAGGGGAGGAAACTCGGGCGGACAGCGCTCAAACAGATACTGGAACGCGCAGGAGGAGGGGCGGGGGGGAGATGCTGCTTTTCCCGGCATTGCTGCAGCTGCAGATCCGCATCCTCCCGCTTGCAGCCTTCAGGGGGAGAAGAGGGCACGACGGGTCTGTCCAAAGTGCGTGCATCGCCCTGGGCCGTGCCTGCGCCCCCAGCGCCCCCATCCCATCCCTGCTGGTGGGGGACCCTGCCGTTAGCAGCGCTCGTTGCCTGGTCGCTGCGCTGCTCGCCGCTGTGGGTCCCTGCCCAGGCCAGCTTTGCTGGGTGCCCCCAGCAGCTGCTTAACCGGGCCCACCACCTGAGCTCAGGTGCGGCGGGAGGGCTCCTGGCTGCAGCAAGGCCCCTTGCCGGAGCTGCCTGCACTAACAAGCTGCCCTCGTTATTGCTCTCAGCTGCTCTGGCCTTGTGTGCGCTCCCAGAGAAAGCTGGTTGCCCAGCATCTCCTACATCACCTCCGGTATCTGATATCCTCCGGTATCACTCCAGCTTCTGCAGGACCTGCAGCTTCCTGCCATGCAGGTGCAGGAGCCTCCGGGAGGCACCTCTTGCCCTAGCATCTCCCGTGAGTGCAGCTGTGCTTTCCTCTCCCGCCATCCTTTCTCACCTGCTCTGGTCTCCCCCTCCTGGAGTTTCTCTCCCTCCTTTTAGAGGAGTCTGGGCACTGCAGCAGTGACCCTACCCAGGTCTGAGGGCTTGCACGCACCTCCAGCGGCCCTGCTTTACACTCCCTGCCCTCCACAGCTTACAGCACTGCCCATCGCTGAGCCAAGCCTGGCCTGGCGCTAAAGCAAGGCACCACACAGCCTTTGTGGCTGGCCAGGTGAGACGCTAGCTAACCCAAGGGCAATGTGCACATCTCATGGGTCCCATTCTCTTCTCCACTGGATGAGGCAAGCCGTGCACCGACCCGGCCTCCAGTGCATCGCTCCCTCTCTCTCCCTCCTGGTCCGCCTCCATGCCCAGGGCTCTTTCCCACTCGGCCTGTCTCTCCTAAGGGTGCACCCAGCTCTTCAAAACCCTCTGTGACATCTTCCCAAATAAAAGTCTCACCAGGTTAAGCCAAAGAACAGGAGGCCTTAACCCGGGGCTGAACTAGACCCAGGATCTGGGCTCTGGTTGGGGTCATGTCTGCAGGGTCCTGCACGCCTGGTCCTGTTCACGCCGCCTTCATGCTTCTGCGCCACATCCCTTTTCCTAGCTGCACGTGCCAGGCCGGGTTTTGGCTCTGTGCTAACGTGGCTGAGTTAGTAAAACAGCTCAAACCCAGCCAGGACTGATAGAAACTGGGTGGGGAGCAAGGACACCCCGGCGCCTGGTGATGCCGGCGGTCCCCCTGCCTCTGTGCGCGAGCCCTGGGCCCCAGCCGGTGGCCCTGCCGAGCGACAAGCGTGGGCTTGCAGGGACACCTGGTGGCTGCCAGCCTCACTGCGTGCCCAGGGTCCCGAGCAGGGGACCCTGGCCACAGGGGCAAGATTTCGTCCCGGGGGGCAGCAGGGAGCACTAACACCTTTGCGCCTCCCTCTTGGGAGCATTGGCAGGGAATCGCCACGTTGCCTGTTTTGAGGTCCTTGGGCATCGGCTGGCTGTTGGGCACGTGTGTGATGTGGAGGCCTGTTTTACACACGGCATCCCCTGAGCAGCTACAACTCCTTGTTATCTGCTGTACCAAGGAAAAAAGGGGGAAGGAGCAACAGCCTCCCCTGCCCGAGGCTGGGTGAAGTCAGGGGCAGGCGTTTTCCATCTCAGCCCCTTTCTAGGTTGGCTTCCTTCTCGCCGCTTTGCTGGTCTGCAGTGGAGTTGATGGATGGGCTGGATGCACACGCGTATTCATGCACCAACCGAGCTCTCGCGAAGGAAATGCTTCCTGCTGCTCATGAAGTTGGAGTTGGCCAGCGGTAGTGTGGGAGCAGACACAGTCCGAGACACAAACTCTGTGGCAATGCACATTTTACGAGCAGTGAAATCTTCTCGGACACAATTAACAGAAGAGTGTTTGGACAGAGCCTTGCTAGTCCCCTGCCTGGCCTCAGCCTGAGTTTGTTCCTTCGCTACATTTGTTGAACAATTAGGGATGCTGAATGTAGGCATAAAAATAATCAAAGTCCACTTGCAAATCATTAGCAAACAGCAAGGACAGACAATTTCCGTGCTGCCCTCCAGCAGATCTCCCATCCTCGCAGCATGCAAGAAATCATTCCTCTCTGAGTGGAGGCAGGGACGTCTGGATGGAGCTGAGATTTGGTCGCTGTTCACAAAGCTGCCCTGCAGAGGCACCCCATGGCCTGGGTGCCTGATACCTCAAAGATAACAAAAGCTTCTGCCTGTTTTGCTCCTCTGGCACAGGGATCTCCCTTCCCAAGGCTAATCTGGTCCTTTGTGGGCAGAGCTGGCCTGGGACGCCTCTGTGCCCTGTGCCAGCAAAGGCAGGGGGCACTGCGGGCGCAGGAACCAGCAGGAGCAGGGTGAGGAGGGACAGGGACAGAGTAGGTCCGTATTGCTGCCGAAACATCACTTGTGAAACTTCACCCTACCTGTGGGACGCCGGTGTCTGACGTGGCTTTCGCTAGCACAAACGAGGCCCTAAAACGCGCAGTCCCACCTGCAGCGGCCCTTCCTCGTGCTGCGCTCCTGGTTCCTGCGGGGCTGAGCCGTTGCGAGCTGCTGCGGGATGAGCAGGCTGCTTCTCACGCTCTGTGCGTCCCGCGGGAATGCTGCGCCCTTCGCAGGGGCGTACTCGGGCTGTTGGCGGGGAGGCAGGTACCGGCTAGGGCAAAGCAAAGAGGCTTTGGCACCCAGCTACCCGCTGGAGGTCAGCAGCCTGTGTGATTTATGCCAACAGGGCTGTCTCCCTTACTCAGGGCTGCGGGGGGTATTTCATTCACAGGGGCAACAGATGAATGCTGTCTCCCATTTCTCAGATCTGCTCTACGATTTATCTGGACACTGCTAAGTGCTTCAGCTTTGCGCAGCTCTGTCCTGCCGGCTCCTTTTCAAACAAGTCAGGTTTCATCTATCCCAAACGCTAGCCCCTGCTACCCGGGACCAGCTTCTCCAGGACAGCGAGCTCTGCTAGGATGCTTCCTCTGATGCTCTGGTTCTGTAATTCCTTCCCCTTTTTTTTAGCACCTAACTAATTTGCCTCCCCTAGCGCTGGTACTCGCTTGATCCTCCGTGGGCAAGCTCACACCTCGTCCCTGATACCTGCTGCTAACCCACGCCATGTGGCTGTGCTCTTTCAGCACTTTCTTCTCTAAACCCTTTTCCTCAGAGCCCTCTGAATGCCTCCAGCTTATGAGCTCTCCCTCTGGTACCCCAGGTTACATTAAAGGTGGGCTGGCATGAACCTCAGGCCCCTTAGCAGCAAGAAAGTATGGTCTTGGTGGCCTGCGAGGCTGAGCGGTGCGGGGCAAGGAGTGGGGCGGCGCTCCCGATGGCCGGCCATGGGCTTGCTCTAACCCGTACCGGTGGGCAAAGACCAGAAGTAGAGGGGACAGGGATCAGTCCCCTACTGTAGCGAGGAGAGCAGGGTTGTGCTTCTGGCGCACAGCCCCCAGGGGAGCTGGATGTAGTCCCCACCTGCAGCCTGGCCCGACGGGAAGCCTTGGCTCCATGCTCTCCCCGCACCAGGCGCTGCAGCCAGGCGCTGGCTGGGAAACCTGCTTTGGAGGAAAACCTCCCCCCAGGGGTTTTGGCGGCAGGTTGTCCATCATCCTCACCCAACGTACGGAAGAGGCAGGCTGGCCCTGGCTCGCCACAGCCGCCCTGCTTCTAGGAGCAGTGGTCTGCCCTGGGGGCTGGCCCTGAGCTCCCCATCGCCGGTCCTTTCCCTGGCTGCACATGGGGTTCACCAACGGGGTGCTGAGCGCCGCCCTCGCTCGCCGGCTTCAACCGTTTCCACGACGGTGCCGCTCTTCGGGTAGCGAGGGCCGGGCCGGCACCCTGGGCAGACATGTTGCAAGCCCAGGTCTGCGCTTGGCTCCGAGCCCCGGAGGCCACCGGCGCGCTGGCAGCTCCCTGCGTCTCCCCCGGCCGCCACGTTCCTCGCCTCTCTCGGCTCCGGCGGGCTTTCGGCGGTCGGGCGGGGGACCCAGCCGCGTGCCTGGTGGCCAAGCGGCCCTCTGCAGCCCCGCGCCAGCCCCGGGGGGAAGGAGCGGGCGGCTCGAGGCCCGACGGCCGGCCGGCTGGCCGCCACGCTGGCAGGGTGGGCAGCGCCGGCGGGGCGGCCCCGGAGCAGCTCGCGGAGCCGCGGGGAAGTTTCCTGTTTGCTGGCCGGGCGGAGGCGTCGGGTCCTCAACCGCTGGCAAGCCGCCGCTTCCGGCAGAGGCTCCAGCCCGGAGCCCCCCTGCACTATCAGCCCGCCAGATGCCTTTTTCAGGATACTGTGGTAAAACCGTGCAGGGCAGGCGCTGTCATTCGGGTTTTCGCGCCGGCGTCAGCCTCGAAGACAAATTGGACAAGGGGGAGAGAGAGGAGTGAAGAAAGAGGCTGCCCGCCGCCGGCCTTCGGCGGGGCCGGCTGGCGCAGTGGCGGCGCGGCAATGGGTCCCCCAAGCGGCGGCGGCCTGGTGGCGGTGACGGCATGGCGGGCCAGGGCGGCCGCCATGGCGGCCGAGGGCCGTTGTCGGCCCCTAGTGGCGGCGGGGACGCCCCGCGCGGCCTTGCTCACCGGCGGCACGGCGCGGCCGTGGCCGCCGAGGCCTTCGCCGCCACCGCAGGGGCTGCCGCCCGGCGCGGCGTCCCCGCCGCCGTCCCCCGGCTCGGGGCCGGCCGAGCGCACGTGGCGACGGCGGCCGCCGCGTGGTGCCGCCATCGCCACCGAGCACCCGGCCGCCTTCGCCGCCCGCCGTGACACCGCTGCCGGCCGGGGCAGCGCCCCGCCGCCACCCTGCGCTGGCGAGGGGCGGCGAGGCCACGGCGGACACGGCCGCCCCCCACGCGGGTCCGCCCAGCGGCCTCGCGGCCCCCGAAACGCAACCCGAGAGCGGCCGGCGGCGCCCCGAATTAGCCACCACCCAAGGTGCCACCCAGGTGGCTGCTCCGCAGCCGCTAGATGGTGCTGGGCAGCTGCCGTGTACTGGGGAGACTGGGAGCCGGGGCTGGTGGGGTGGGACACGGTTTACAAAGAGCAGCGGCCATGCTAGGGGGGAAGAGGTGGCTGCCCGCGAGCCGCGGCGAGTGTCCGCGCTGTCAGGCGCGTTACGGGGTCGAAACGGCGCGGTCGAGGCCGCCGAAAGAGGCGCTGCCGGAGCAGGCGGGCTTCGGGGCGTGCCGGCGGGGAGGTGGCACCCGGCCGGGCTCGCTCCCGGCGGGAAGACCGCGCTCCGAGTTCAGCCCGGCGAGGTTTCTTGCCGGGTCAAATGGCAGAAAACGTGGTTGGTGCCTGGGGGGCAGTGGGGAAGCGTTAATGTGAGGGGAGGGGAGAGGGCCATCCGCTCAGAAGGACAGTCGAGCAATCGCCACCCGTGGAAGACAGATGTGGGGGTCGGCTCGGGCCGGCGGTGGGGATGGACAGGAGTTATGATGCGCTGGACTACAAAACCAGCGTCTCTCTCAAGTCCCTGAATTTGAGCATCCAGTGGAGGGTGGACTGGACCTCCCGGGCTGGCTTCAGTTCTGCAGTTCTGCACTTCCCTTGGAGGACTGTATCTGAGAAGTCAAAGAGGGAGAAGCTGTTGTTTGGCTTGTGGGACCCCTGGGGCAGAGGCCACGTTTGGGGTGCGGGTGGCGAGGAGCCATCCCGCGGTGCGAAGAGAAGCAGCAGTGCATCCGGAGGGCAGGCGGGAGCGGAGGGGGCGCAGCGGTGGTGCAGGACCGGCGTGGCGCGGGGACCGGCTGTGTCTCCCACCCAGCGCAATGCAGGTGGCCGTGCTGAGCGAGGGACAAGAAACCGTGGCTGCTTCTGTTCACCAGCCAGTCTTGTTTGTGTATGGTTTCCTTTTCCTTCTACTTTTCTCCTCCTTTCTTCATTTTGTTCCCTTTCCCGTGGAGCCAGATTTCAGCCCTTCCAACCTTTTGCTTCCAGACTCTGCACAGGAGAAACACTAATCGCGGAGTCCCAGCAGGGCTCAGCTTTAATTACCCATGAGATGTTAATCTGCTGGAGGGTCTCAAGTGCTCCTTTCTCAGAACCTTCCTTTTCCTTTCCCTTCTGCTGCTCTGCCGTTCCCCTGACGGATGCCTCCCAACTCCTCACAGCCTCTCCAGGCAATTTGTTCTGAGCAAGACCACAAGTGAAATTCCTAGCTCAGAAAAGCTTCTGTGCACAGCAGCAGAGGCAGAGAAACCCAGCCGTGTTGCAGCTTTCTTGGAGGTCAGTCTGTATTTGGAGGCAGCAGGAGGATGGAGGTTGTCTTCTCCATCTGCGGGAGTCTCTGCCTGGGCTTCCTCCTGCTGTTACTGGAGCACACAGGTCTCAGGTTAGACAGGCCCAGCTGAAGGAAAGAGGAGTCCTTGTGCTTGGATTCGTTGGTGGCAGTGTCGCCTCCTCTGCCCAAAGCTGGCTGTGGTGCTTTGGGAACCTGCTGGATCCAATCCTTCACGCTTGATGAGCAGCCAAGCCTGGAAGAAGTAAGGGATATGCTTGGAAAGAACAGCTGAAGTTCTGGGAGATCCTGGAGAAGGCCAGAAACAGTCCCAGCGAGGCCAGCCCTTCCCTGCTGGGCCGGCCCTGGTAGTAGAGGCCAGCACAGCGATACCAGCTGCAAGGGTGCAGCAGCTGCAGGAGGAAAGCAGGGGCAACCTGAGCTGCATGGAAGAAAGACTGCGTTCCCCGATGGCTCTGCTGATGGGCAGCCTGTCAGGCTGCATGCTGCCCGCACGCACTTCTTCCTAGGGTGTCTGTCCTCGATGAGCACCTTGGGACATCAGGAAAGGGGCAGTTTCTTTACTTGTTCCTCGGGACAGATTGTTTTGGTTCTTTGAAACCTCCTTGGGTGCATTCTGGGTTCGTAAAACCCAGCCACCAGAAAGGTTCTGAAGTCAGAAACCCTTGAGTCCCCCTTTTACAGCTCCCAGGTTTGCCAGCGCTGCTGGGAGAACGCTTCTCTCCCTTCAAAGCCCCGACATGATCCTCCTCCTTCCCCAGCACAGCCCTTCAGAGCAGGACCTTTGCCAGCCACCCTCCTCTTCCACCAGCACCGAGAGGGGGAAGAATGCCTGGAAGAAGCTGCTGTGATGGATGCAGCAAGTACTGGGAGAGACAGTTTGTCCCTGGTTTGGGAAGGGAGGAGGTGGGTTGCTCAGGGTGGGACGTGGGTGGGGGCGAGTCAGAGACAGCAGAGGGCAAAGGACCACATGCACTGAGATGCAGCAGCAGCTTCTTTGCTGGAGACATTGTCAGCCACGAGCCCAGAAGCCGCCCTGCCTCTGTGCCTGGGATTTCCTCGGCTGTACTCTGTCTCTCCGGCTGAGGAATCATCCTTGTCAATTTTCTGTGAGGTTTTTGCATCTCCCTCCCAGCCGGGAATGTGTGGGGCTGAGCTCGCAGATGGATTTGCTCCCTATCAGCATCTCCTGGCCGATAAACGGTGATCTGAACGTGCAAACGAGGCCTGGTCCCCTCAAGGAAGCTCTCCTGGGCTGAGGAGAAGCCCTTCCTACTGGGACTTGTGGTCTCGTCTCTCCTGATCTGCTCCTGCTTGCCAGTTCCCAGGTCATGGCGTGCAGGTGCGAGCAATCCCCGAGGCAGAGTTTGGTCACATCTGCTCTGGCATTTGGAAAGGAGCCAGGTTCCCACTGCAAGGCCAGGGATGGGGCAGGCAGCATGTGTCCACAGAGCAGGTGGCATGAGAAGAAGCGATCCCAGCTCTGCTCTCGGAGGGGGGTGCCTGAGCCTGGAGAGCGGAGGGAACTGAGCAGCACTGCCCCGCTCTGCCTCATGGGCATAAGAGACCAGCTGCAGGTTAGGGAGCTTTCAATAGCCTCTGGGCTTCTTGATTTAAAAGCCTACATTTCTCTCTGTTCCTAGAGAGAGCTAAAGCATACAGCAAGGGAAGAGACACTGAGATGTTGGTTCCTTGCTCAGCTTAAGCTTGAAGACTGGCAATGCACGGATGGAAATGTCCCGCATGTGGTTTTCTTGCTCAGCGTGCATGGGCTGACCCCCAGACCACCTGGGTTTCTAAGGCAGACCTGGAAGCAGCTGACCGCTGGGGCAAGGAACCCGCGAGCCAGGGACATGCACGCAGCAGGGACTACTGTAGCGGTCAGAGAGGCTCCAGAGGCAGGACCGGCTGGTGCCTGCCTCCCACGGAGAGGCTGCTCGCTCCTCTTTGGCAGGGACAGGCACCCTGGAGCACACAGTCCTGCACAGCTTCCCGCTCTGAGCCCTGCAGCAAACACAGCCCCCATGTTTGCCACATTGGAGAACTCTCCCGAAAAGCAAAGTAACCCCCCTCTTCCCCTCCAGGACCCCTCCCAGCTTGGAGGCTGTGCCCCCCCCCCCTTAAATTTGGCAGAGACAAACAGCTGCAGTCCTGATGGTGCTTTTGCTGCCATCAGCTGCTGCTGCCTGGGCTCTTCCCAGCTCCTGCAGACCCTGAGTTTCTGGTAGGTGCTGTATATTTCTTTCCCCTTTTCTAGTTTATTCTCAAGAGTAGATGTGCTGGAATCCAGAAACTGCTCTGGTTTCTAGGTCGCTCTGTTGCTGTATGTTTGTGGTGGGGGTTCCTTGACGTATCTGTTGTTGCAGGCTGTTGTTGCAGGCTGAAAAGGCTCAGCAGGGAGGGCTGCGTGCTTTGGGGTGGGGGGTGACTCTGTGCTGTGACTGCCCAGCACCCTGGGGGACTGTGGGTGCAAGGGAGCAGGTTCGAAGCTTGGAGACCCTGCTGGGGACAAAACTCACTCTGGGGATGTCACAGCATGTGTGTTTGCAGCCTATTTCACAATGTGATTGAAAAGCAGGTTGTATTAATGGCTGCATCAGCCTAGTTCACCTGAGGTTGGGTGCAGGAGGGTAGAGTCAGAGCCTGCCTGCCCCAGGGTCTCCTGCCTGCCCCCAGGACCCACGCTGGTCCTCAGAGTGGGCACGTCCCTGGGCTGCTTGCCCTGAATTGCCTTTCCCTGTTTGCAAGCTGGCCCAGCAGCAGATGGGCTCGATTTGCACAGAGCAGGAGGCTGCAGTTACCCCGGGGAGGGCAGCCAAAAGGAGCCTGCAAGGAGAGGAGCAAAGGCCCTCTTCTTGCTGCAGCTCTTTTATCCTCAGCCTCTGGAAGTGGGGCAGCTCTCCTCAGGCACCAGGGACCTTTCCTGCTGGGGCTGTCTGCCTTCATCCCGCCTATTTATAGCGGCCGTCTTGGCAGCCGCAACTTCCATTAACAAGCAGGATCTGAAGCTGCCCGGCAGCCACGAGCGCTGAGCCGTGGTGGCCCTGATCAACCTGCCCTTTGGGACAGGGAGGGGAAGACAGAGCAACACACTGGTCCCTCCGAGGGCTTCGATGTGATGGGTGCTAAGGGCACCGCTGTACAGCTAGAGCCACCTCCGCGGGGCTGCCGGGGAAGCTGGGCAGAGGGGGGATGCGGGAGAGGAAGGCTGGCACTGCCTTTCCCCTGCAAGAGGGAGCTGGAAATTAAGGGGGTCTCTGGGATCAGCAGTTTGATCCCTTTCCATTTCCTGGACTGCATCACCCTAAATGTGGCAGGAAACCCCCAGCTGGCCTCAGACACCCCCAGGACCACCCGGGGTCTCATGCATGTTTTGGTCCCATGGATTAATGACAATTAGTTTGTTTTCTAGCTGTTTTTTTTTTCTTTCGTCCACACCCCATCCAGGCAGGGCTCATTGTTTCAGGGCTCCCAACAGTGTCTCAGCAGGGATCAGAGAGGCTGGGGGCACCAGCGGGTCTAGGCAAGGAGCCCTCTTGCCCACCCCATTGCAAGGGGGCTTGTGAGGATGGGAGGGAGCTGGTATTTGCGAGGCAACGTGGTCAGACGCCTGTCATCAAAACACTCTCAATTAACAAACCCCCTTTGGAAGCTGTGTGGCCAAAGGGTTTTCATACTGGCTGCGTCTTGCAAAAGAGAAAAGCCTCCCAGAAGAGCCTGGGAAGATTTTGCTCTTCCTTGAGAGAGCAACAACAAAGAGTTGAGCTGTTGCGTTGCCTGGGTCTCCTGCAGTTTCTATAATGATGGAGACAGGCACCTGATTAACTCTGAGATCCTGTGCTCTGTGCCCAGGGGACTCTGCATCCCAGCCGGAGCTGGAACAGGGCTTCTTTTGTCTCATCACCTGGATGGTGATGGGGTTGCCACCTTGGGGTGGGGAGCAGAGGGGCTGCAGTGCCTCGGGGGCTCTGCATGATCTGGCTTTGTGTGACCTGCCAGAGAGGAGACCCCCTTGGCAGCTGGGGGCTGTATTGTCCCCACTTGACCAGGAGCTGCATGACCCAGGAGTGGCAGCGAGGCCCCCAGGCTTGGGGACAAGCCTGACTGTGACAGTTATTCCTCTAGGCAGGGGCAGGGACAGGGGGCCAACAGGGCTGAGGATGGTGGTCCTAAACCCTCACCAACAGCCCTACTGCAAGGATCCGGCTGCCCAAGAGATGAGCAACAGCCTTGGAGGCTTTCCAGGCTCCCAGCAAAGCCAAGGTCATCTCAGGCAGGTTGAGAGACCCTTGGCCAAATGCTCTCCTTGTGCCCCTGTAAGTCAGGACCTGGCCTGGGCCAGGGAAGAGCGGTGCCAGGCTGGGCAGGCTGCTAGCCTGGGGCTCTGGGGCCACAGCCCCAGCCTGGGAAAGCCCAGGGGGCAGGGAGAGGCTGCAGCGTTTCCTCAGTGGGACGGTGAGGCTCTGGGTAATTAGAGACGAGGGAGCACGACTTCAAAGTGGGGCAGGGTGCAGTCACCATAGGGGCAGTGAAGCCCTTCTCCTTCCTTGTGTGGCCCCTGCCTGCCCACAGCCTTTTAATGAGGGTGGCAGCTATGTGCTGTTTAATCGGCACCTTAAATGTTCCTGACGGCAAATACCGCCTCGGGCACCAGCGCAGGGGCCCCATGCAACAGCCACCCTTTGGGAACAGCCGGGAGCTGAGACTGGACCCTTTTGATATTTCTAAGGCCCGCCAAAAACTTGCGTCCTGTTCCGCGGTTAGACGTGCCCTGGCCCGGTTTGTAGGCAACCTCCAGTTCTTTTGCCGAGTGCTCTTCCCTTGCCGGCTGCAGGCGGCTGGGGCTTGCTGGGGAGCCTTACAGGGAGGACAGCATCCAACTCAAGCGTCCCTGCTCTGCAGGACACGTCCACTACGGGCAGCCTCCTCCAACCCACAGCTCAGGGGAGGGCATCAGCAAGAAAAAAGGTGGAAGGATTAACAACTCATTTGGCTCTTTTCTGTATTGGGCTCTCAAACCACTTTGGTAAACAATTAAGCCATGCAATGCCAGAAGGGAAGATGTGCACTGCCGCCCCTGCAGCCAGCTCTGGGGTAGAAGAGGGGCTGTTTAGCAGTCCACTGAAGCAGTGCTCAGAACAAAATCTTATGAGACTGAAATCATCAGGGAATTGCAGGTGGCTGCAAACCCTTTTTCCCACTCAAAGAGGTTTCAGCGGTGGCAGAGCAGGGTTTCAGTGGTGTTACTCCCGAGAGGCAGGACCTGTTTGAAACGGGTGCAGGACTAAGAACAGCAGCTGAATCAGCACCTGCTGCACCTCCAGGGCTCTCCTGAGAAGCCTCTCCTAAGCAGTGACCTGCCTTCTCCCAGATAGCATGAGCGTACTTTGCTGCTGCAGCAGCTCGGGGCAACATCTCATTGCTGGGAGGATGTAATGTCCCTCTAAGGCTCTGAAGAAAAGTGCAAATTGATTTTTCTCCTAGTCTTCAGTGCAGGGCAAAAGGAGAATCTGATCAGGACACAGAAATAGGCTATAACCTAATTACCCATAATTGCTTCCAGTCTCCTGCATTTGCTTCTTTGTTTAAAAACTCAGGACAGGAGGATGTACTCATTAAACTCCTATTACTTGGAAGAAAAGATCCTGGCTTTGGAGTGGCAGCTGCCAGGGACAGTGCTGGGGGGACAGGTTTGTACTTTGCACGCTCTTTTCTGCTCCCTTGATTCCCCAACACCCCCACACATGGCAGAGGCTGGGGACAAGGATGGACTCTGAGGGAAATGCATCTCCTACCCTCCAAGTAGGAGTGAGGTGTTACAGCATCAGCAAAAGCAATGTACCTATAGGATGATTATGTTGGCCTAGGTGAGACAGGAGCAAGGCCTGGTCCTGTTTGTGAATCCTGCACAACTTCCTCTCTTCTTCTAAACAAGCAAAAAGCTGCAGGTAATAACTTCCCACCAATAGCTGGTATAACTAGTGAGCTACCGGGGGCCTTCAGCTTGTGCTGGAAATACACTGCCAAGGGGACGCATGTGTTTGCCGTTGTCTTTGTGGCTGGAACAACAAATGCATGTGTACACTGTGCCATCCAGATGTGAGCAAGAGCCTGGCTGGGCAGTGCAAGGGACAGAGGGACTGCTGTCACAGAGACCCTGGGCCAGCACGGGAGATGTTTAAAGAGGACCAGTGACCGTTTCAGAAGCGCTGCCCTGTGCATCAAGAAAGCATGTGGTGTGCAAGGAGAGACAAGCAGGCGGGATGCCCCGTCCCCCCCAGCCCCTAAAGCCAGGGCCCAGGCCGGGCGCAGGGAAGGGCTCTGCCAGCGTACAGCAACGCGCCGGGAGCGGGACGCGAACCCGCGTCCTCCGAGCGCCAGGTCCTCCCGCACCCCGCGGCGCTTCCCGCTGCGCATGCGCCGCGCGCAAAGACGGCGCCCCCTGCCGGGGCGCCCGCATCTAGGCCCGGCCCGCTGGTGGGGGACCGGTGCGGAGCCG
This sequence comes from Struthio camelus, assembly GCF_040807025.1. Taxonomy (NCBI): domain Eukaryota; kingdom Metazoa; phylum Chordata; class Aves; order Struthioniformes; family Struthionidae; genus Struthio; species Struthio camelus. The sequence continues at coordinate 7,001,208 of NC_090955.1, read as the reverse complement.
AACTCCGCTCCCCGGGGAGCAGCGCCGCCTGCGCATTGGTTCCGGGCGCCGCTGGGGTCCGCGCCCCCTCCGTGGGTGCTGGGCTCACCCCCCCGTGTCAGCACCGGATGTTTCCTACCCGCCCGCAGCTTTATTCGAATGCAAGAGGCAGTGGTTGTTTTATTCCAAAGGCTTTACAACAAAGTTGTCTTTATTCTTTCTGGATGTGACATTCGGGTTTGCCATGAGCGCGTCTGTGCTCAGATTGGCGGTGTGTGAACGTTTAGTCAGAGCACGTCTACACAGGGAAAAACAAAAGCAGGAGACTTTTTATAACCTGGCTGTGTCTCATCTCTGTTAAAGAAACCCTGTTACCCATCCAAACAGCATTACATCACGGTCCCTCGCACAGCAGATGCTGCTGAGCAGACAGGCTCTATGAAAGAATCTTAAAAACAAAAACTTCCAGGCATTTTTCATATCAAATTTTTCCCCAGTTTTGCTGGGAAGGAGCATTACGGCTCAAAGTGTGTCCTCTCCTAGACCTCCCATCTCCCCTTGCACCCCTCCCCTTCTCCCAGTTACTAACCCACTGAATTACAACGCATCAAGGATATTGTCGATTTTGGTGACCAGGTCCTGGCGCTTGTTGGAATGCATCTTGTCGTTCTCGATGTACGTGTCCTTCTTGAGCTTGCCCGCTACCAGCCGCTCGGCCTCAACAGAGGACTTCAGAACGAGCTCCTTGACTTGGCTGTCAAGCTTCTGAATCTCACTCACCTGAGAGGGGTGAGAAAACAAAGGGAATATTAGAGGAGTCAAAAACCATCCCTACGTTGAAGCTGGGCCAAAAGACACTATCAGGGGTACGAAGGAACATTTTCTGTCCCTGAATATCACCTCCTGAACTGCCACCTCTCTATCCTCATGTTATGAGGAAAAATTTGTGAATGGGTAATTAAGCAGTGCAGAAAAAGGGGCTCCAAGAAACCAGGAGCTGTATTAGCAGGAGACAGGTGCAATGACTGTTAAATAGTGTTACTGATGGATTTTGAAAGGCTTTCAACTAAATCACAACTGTGATAGCTGGAAGCTGTGTCCTTCTTGCAGTGAATGCAATGGTGTGTGAGGAAACAGGAGGGCTGCTGTCCATAACGACAGATCTTCTCCTCAAGTTAATAACGGAGTAAGCCAAGTGGCTGTCAGTTGAATGGACCCTGGAGATTAAAATGTCCCCGACTTGGGGTTAGGTAGCTGTTCCAGGCAGGTGTTGAAACATAGTGGAAGGGGGAGAGGACAGAGGGCAGTCTCATTGCATCATGGCTTTCTACATGATACACCAAAATCCTCCCCTGAGGAGCATCGCATTACCAGAACTGTCAGCACCAAATTCACATGTGCAAGAAGGTAAGAGATTAGGGAGAAGATTTTGGTTTGGCTGGTGTCATTAGTGGAGTCAGAACAGATAATGGGTCGATAGTTCCCATTTTTGCCTAAATGTGTCACTGCCGTGAGCTCAATGACAAGCTTCAGGACTGTTACAAAAATGTACCCACGCAGCTGGTTTAAGGGGTGTTTCAGAACCAGCACAAGCAGCTGGTGCTTGTGCACCAACAGCACTTAGAGGGCTGCATAACCAAGATTACAGCAGAGAGGAAAAACGGATCTTCATACCTTCTGGCAAAAATAAATCAGTTTTTGGACTAAAAAGATACTAAACCACAGAAACTAAACCACAAATTAAAACTGACCTAGAACGCTTGATAGAGCCAAGAGAAACAGAGCTTAAAAAAAAAGAAAGAAAGACTACATTTCTTACTTTATCACATAAGTCAGAGCCTTCTGTCTTCAGTTTAGACTGCAGAGAGGCTATTTCATTCGTCAGGGCCTTGTGCTCTGTCTCCAAAGATTTTTTGCCGCTGTTCAGGGTGGAGATGTCCCGTGACTGCTTGTACTTATTCACTGCTTCATCAAAGTGACGATACAGCCCAAGTCTCTTATTTACCAAAGTAAGCACTTGCTCTGTGATGCAAGCAACCTTCATCCTAGCTTCAGCAGCTGGATCCTGCAAGAGGAGAGAATGGAAGATCAAGACAATCACATCCTTGGTCCGCTTCAAGCCATGCTCACAATCTGGCACTATTAGGGCCATTAGGGAAACTACTCCCTTTGCAATTAAGTAGTCAACTGACAGCAATGAAGTGAATGATACAAGCATCCTGTTCAAGAACTGACTAGGGCAAGTGCCTTTTAGCACTCAGCCTAGCCTAGCAAATAGTTTTTTAAAAAAGAAAAATCACACACAAGGAAAAACATCGGAGACGGAGGATTGCAGACAGACTCTAGAGGCTCTGCTTCTCAAGGATGGATTTATTCCAGAAAGCAAAACTCAGATTAGCCTTAACTCACCAACTCAAACCCTGCAGAGGACTATCAATGCTCAGGTATCATAGAAACAGGGCTCTATTCAAGCCTCTAAATGGATACCTAATCAGCAGGAACATTCAGTGAGGAAAATAACTGGCAAAAAAAATCTCCAGCTACTGGCTGAGGAAGCTACTCATGCTCCCAAAGGGCTCTTCATCATACAGCACCTTAGTGATGGAGAAATCCAGCCTCACGTAGACGATCACAGTAAAGAACAAGATGTAAAAGGCTCCAACTACCAACAGAGGCTCCTGCAGCATCAAGATTTTGTTGAAGGTGTAATGAACCTGGAAGAGAACATTGAGACACTGAGCAGTGACCCATGTTACTATGGGAGAAAACTCTCTCTGGCAGCAGTGGAACTGACCGTGTGATCCAGGAGGTACTTATTTCAGGAACCTGACGTGGACATTTTGACCATGCTGATGCATACGAGGCCCAGCTGGTCGGGCAAGCCATGCAAACAGAGGCCACACTCACCACGATGTCTTGAATGTGTTGCTCCACCAGGTTGCTCTTGTGTGCCACGATAACCGGGCGTCCAAAAGTGTCTAGATACGTGTAATGAAGCTCATCCGAAGCGCGATTGATTTCATAGGGGCTGTCCACATGGATATTCCTATCGATAAAGCCAGACAGTCCCGCGTGACTCCACGCTGTTTGAGATGATGTAATTCAAGACCTGGCTGGTCAACTGTGGCCTCTAGCACAAAGCCCATTATGCGTTTAAACAATGCTAACAGGAAACAAAGTTGTGTTCCGAGGTTTCCTCTATGTGCACAGCCAGTGGTTTTGTTTCACCGTCCTCAGGCCATTAGAGCAGGCAGGAGAATTGCCATCAACACAGGATCTTCCACAGTAACAAGTCAGGAAAAATGACACTTACTTGGCACCTTCTGGCAAGACGATCTTGACAGTCAGAGAGTCCGTAACTTGCTCGTCAAAAACATGGTCAACAAACCTCATTTTCAGGGCATACTGATCACCTAGAAGAGGGCAAACCAGAGAGAGGTTACGCTTCCTGGAAGAACGAGAGAGAACCTCAAACTGCAGCTCTTAACAGAAGCAAGAGCAGAACTGGATATGGATACATCACACAGCAGGGGGCACTAGCTGACTCAATTATATTTTAATCAGATGTCTATAAAATCCTGAAGCACGCACAGAAAAGCGGGATGGATTTGCATATTCTAGAAACAATAGCTAGCAACTGTTGTTGCTAAGGTGCAGCGTAAGGTGGCTTTGAGCCCTTTACTGTACCGCAACCACCCTTAAACACAAAAGAAAAGGTTTCTTACTCCCTTCCCCCGTGCCACCCACCAAGGTTGTAGAGGTATTCGTAGCTTGGCAGGTTATAGCCAATGATGTAATGAGTCTTCCATCCCCCAAAGAGCGGGAAGCGGGGCCGGATCTCCATCTCCACAGAGTCGTCTAGGACAAGGAGGTGGCTGGTGGAGATGTTTCCAATTTCATCTCGGTAATACACATCCTGAGCAGCAGCTGGGAGAATAGTCTGCATGGAGAGAAGCAATACTCAGTGCATCAGCTAGGAGTCATTTCCAGTGGAACTGGCAAAACCAGTAACAGCTGTTAAGCACCAAGAACAGCATTCCCAGGTGAGAGACCACAAAACGGCCATTCAGTTACACTGAGTGGTAAAACTGTGCTATTATAAGCAATCAGCCACAGAAATGACTGCCAGTGCTCAAGTCACTCGGCCTCTAAGTGAATGTGGGAATCCAGCACTTTCTCCAGCCCAGTTTCAAATACCCCAAACAGCAAGGGATCTCATCACATCCATCAGGACAGCAATTCCCTTTTCACTTCAGCCCACTGCTCCTAACTCGCTGAGCTTGCCGCTTTGCGCTCAGCAAAAAAAGATTTCTGCCACCTTAGAGAATTACAACAATCAATCCTGGAAGCTTCAAGCAGCGAGAAAGGTTTCAGTTGAGATGAAAACACAAAATACCTTTTGCATCTGGCTAGCAGAGCTACAGCTTTAACTCTCCAAGTGCTTCATGATCAAGGAATGAATGGGTGGCTTTCTAATTAATACTGTTCCAACGTGACGAGATTATAACAGAGAGGGCAACTGGGAAAATAAGACAGTGGGGACAGAATGAAGGACCCTTGTACAGTAGAAAGAGGGAAGTAGAGCTGTCAGCACAGAGGATTAAGGGTTTTAGAGGGTCCCTGACATCGGAGGGGTGGGAGTCTGGAGAGACACTACGTGACCTGATCTGTGCAGTTTATGGGGCCAACAGATGCAATAAGGCATGTGACCTCCTACTACCTGTACCTCCTCCCGTACCTCCATAAGCTATTCCTATCTGGTATGGGCCTTCTCTGCAAACATTTCAGTGCTTGAACATTCCCATGTTACTTGGGTATGGCCACTAGAGGCAAAGAATAACTGGACTTTTATCTGGGGATACAAGAAGAGCGGGAAGCCACAGTAAAGACAAATGGCACAAAATGTCAACCTTGAAAGACTTGACAGACGAGATCCCACTGTCTGGCTGTCTCTGGTAGTCGTATCTGGAGAAGGGCCCTTTCAGCACTGCTCCCGTATGCTTTAAATCAACCGTCTCTTCAACCGCAATGTTCCCCCAGTGAGAAACCTCGATGACTCGGGTCATACTGGTGATGGTCAGGAATGGGCTGTTATTTTCATAGTGCACCTTCAGGGTGTCCTAACAAGGAGAAAAGATGATCGATTAGCCCCAAACTAAGGAGTAAGTCTCCTCCTCAATTATCTGTCTCCATGTCCCACAGAGAACAGGCTCTGAAGAAGGGTGAAGTTGTCTACAGGGAAGGCTTTGCTACAGACTCTTGGTTAACAGGAAAGAGTCACCCCAGCCCAGTTCACACTGGGCAGTAGGCACCACCCACGGTCACAAGCAAACACCCTGCACCACTGGCAGAGTCATAACGGTGAGGGGGACTAGAGACACAGTCTCTTGACCACTGGGGCTGCACTAGCAGAATCCCCCACTGCAAATATATCCCTGCCTGAACCATGCACGAACTGGCTGGGTTTATTCCACGCGCTCCAAGCTGCAGTCAGTGACTGTACTAGGAGCACCTTCTCGGAGCACGCGCTCCTACTCTGCACACAGCCTAATCTGGGCTCGATCTGTGATCATTATACCAAAGCCCCCACTTCCCATTCTCCAGCCTCTGAGATGCAGGTCCCGTGTTTACAAGATGCTTGCGGCAGAGCGGCAAGCCGCAGCCTCTTTGCATAGGTATTTACCTGGCTGTATGGAGGGATGTCCTTGAAGGGGCCATATTCAATCATGTCTTCTGTGCGAGAAGGGTTGCCCAGCTTGGTGTAGCTCTCCACGTTCCTAGAGGCCAGTTTGACCCGGGTCGTTTGGGTCTTGGTGAAGTATGGTGAGTAGAAATAGTGATTTCCTTCAAAGACTACAAACTGTTTCTCACTTTGGGTAATGTGGGTGGGGTACGGCTGCAGGACATGCGTGAAAACCATTTCAACAGATACACGGACCTTGGCTCCTGGTGCCAAAGGAGATGGCAGCTTCACAGAGAAGAATTTTCCACTGGAAGGGAGAAGAGCAGCTAAGTCATAAATGTCAGATCTCCCCTGAGAGAGCAAGCAAATCCAACCCCTGTGACATCCACTGTGGATGGCAGCCCTTCTGGGATTCTGTATCACAAACATGGTGCGTGACTGGGCCCCTGTTGCATTCGCTCCTCAGAGACCTACAGATTTCTTGTCCTAGAGGGTGTGCTTGCCCTGGACTGGGGAAGCAGGATGGGAGAAATGGAGGGTAAGCAGTGTTCAGGCACAATTACCCTCTTTGGTTTGCAGGGCCACTTCGGTCCCATTCTGGAAGGGGAATGGTTCTGCATCTATAAAGCACGCTTCAGCATGGCCTTTTCATTCTTTTCTAGGTGAAAATAATGATCTGAATGGGAGGAAGCACGTGCAAGTGTCCAGAAGGCAAATCACAAACGTCTTAAGCACGTGTTCCCACAAAGTCTGTTTCTTCTCAGTTCAGCATCACCTTTTCACCCACAGGATCCAAAACTAAGGTACGGTCAGAAAATCAGCAGGGTTTTAGACTGCAATACTAAAGAAAGGAATGAGTTTTCACCACACTCACTTTAAAAATGTCTCAGCTCTCATGTGTCACAAAGCATCTGCCTGCCCAATCTTAAGACAAGCGTACAATATCCCAAGCTTGGCAGGCAAAGCATCAAGAGAAAGGTAGCATCCTCTCTCCCTGCAGCAGGCAACAGGCCCGTGCTGGGCTGCAGTATCCAACCCACTGTGGTATTCCCTGCATTAGACACAAGAGCACTGCTCGGGGGAGATGGCCAAAGAGCATTTATAATCGCTCTATAATTACCAGTGCAGATTGTCTGAGGTCCCAAAAGGGAGCGACGGGGAAGGGCGCGACTGTAGCTGTAATGCGCATCTTACCCGATGCCTTTTAATAAAGGAACAGGGCATTATTTAAGGAAATAAGGCAGGAAAGATCTGGGGGGAAGCTAGGACCCTGGGAACTGCCCCTTTCAGCAAGGGAGACTGAGCACAGCTGAACCCCCTGAAGGCAGCATTTGAGAGAGACACTCTGTCTATTATAAGGCTCTTCCCTCACTAGCAGTCTTGGGTGCAGGTGAGAAACAGGTATATGCTGCTTATGTCTGTCCAGTGTTTGGCTCAACGCAGAGACCTAAAATCAGGTGCATGATCTCTTAGGGAACGAGCATCTAAGGGAGAGAAATGACTTCTAGTGGGGCCTCCTGGGCTGTAGGAATGGGGCTGCCTGGCCCTGCAGCACTGCAGGGTGCAGTATGAGTGCAGTGCGGGTCCCTCCAAGAACAGAGGACTCCAGAGACCTCCAGGTATGCCAGGCTGCGGTTATGTTTCTGCTCCACTCCAAGGAAGATGGTGCAACGCGGATGCAGAAGATCCAGGCGTTGACCCTCAGAGGGTGACACTCACCTTTTGCCTTTCACTTTGGTCTCTCTCACTTCCAAGGTGTTCTCCTCCTCTTCCTCACCCTTCACCTGTTCCGAAACAACAGACTGGTCAGTGCGCTGCTGTTTGAAAAAACTAACGTGACTGGGGCGCTCCATACATCTCCCAACGCCCTTCTGTGGGGACGCACCCTCAGTAAGTACTAGCTGATGGACAACTATTTGAATTGTAAATACAACCCTTTAATGATTTCTTTTTCCATTAATGCAAATGGCCATTTGGACAACGTGCAAGATCTGATAGGGAAGGGGCTCTGGAAAAGCCTGCCGAGCCTTCCTCAGCCTGCCTCCCAAGCCAGCACGGCCACTATCGTATGTGCCAGTGCGAATCTCGGTCAGCCTTCTTGATTCCTCTCGCTTTCCCGTTTTCTACCGTGACCGGGGCACGAGCGGGCCCCGGGAACCTGCCCCGGCCAGCAGGCAAGGAGGACGCTGGCGCCAACACCTCTGCGGCCAGAGGGAACCCCTTGCGCTCAAGGCTTTGGAGGGGAAGAGGCTGGCAAGTCCTCTGGGCCCGCTAGCCGGGGCAGCCTGCGCCCGGCTGCTCGCAGTCCCCGCTGCAGGGCAGCGGTCGGCAGCGCCGTCCGGGCCGCCCCGTCCGCGCCCGGTGCTCGGCGCTGCGCCGACGTGTCCCCGCGGGCGGGCGGGCGGGCGGCGGGACCCGGGGGCGCGCGGCGCGGCGCCGACGTGTCTCTAAGCGCGGCGCAGCCGGCGGCGCCCCGCCGGGCCGGCGCTGCGCTGCGCTGACGTGTCCGTAACGGGACACCGGGCGGGCGGCGGGACCCGGGGGCGCCCCGCCGCCTTCTCCACCCCCCCCCACCCCCACCGCGCTCACCTGCACGCCCAGGTAGGCCAGGTGGGGCTCCAGGCCGGGCTCCAGCGCCAGCAGGAAGGCGGAGGCGGCGGTGCCCCCCGCCGCGTTGGCCAGCCCGATCTCGGCCGAGACCTTGGCCAGGTGCGTGCTGAGGTCCACGGTGCGCCGCACCTCCTCGGCCAGCAGGTCGGCGGCGGCGGCCCGCGCGGCCGCCAGGCACAGGAGCAGGCGGCACAGCAGCCCCGCCATGGCCGACACAGGGCGCGCGGGGAGGGCACAAGATGGCGGCGCCCGCGCTGCGCGGGGAGGGCACAAGATGGCGGCGCCCAGCGGCTGGGGAGGCGGTGCATGATGGCGGCGCCCGGCGGCGCCTGAGGGCCCCTGCGGAGTAGGCGGCCGCGCGAGTGCCTGAGTGGAAAGCCAAGCGGCCAAGGCGTGGGGTGGGGGGGCTGAGCCCCTCGAGGCGGCAGCGTCACGCGTGGGGAGCGAGGGGCTCTGTGGCGGGCCCGACCCCCGCAGCAGGACGCAGCCCCCGTCCCTTCACCGGGATGCTGGGGCTCCCCTCACGCGTGGCCTTCCCGCCTCGTGGCGCTCCCACGCGTGCCTAGAGCCGGGTTTCAAAATCACGACAGGGCCTGGGGGGGTGTTACCACATAACTTGGGGTGCTCCGTATTTGCCTTTGGTTTCTGCGCACTCGGGGTGTTCGTGCGTTTTCTTGTCGCCTTCTGCCGCCGCGCAAACCAGAAGCTTTGTTTTCTCCTCGTTTTTCGCCAAGGCTGTTTCTCACCGGGGGCTCCAGGAGCTTCAAAAGGACAAAAGCTTCAAGCCTGGCCCTGCCGTTTGACGGCCCGAGAGAAGGTCTCCGGCACGGCCTGCAGGACGGACGGCTCTGCAGCGGCGGGGACGAGGCAGCCACGGGGACGAGGCAGCCACGTGCCCGAGACAGGCCGGGCCCGGAGCCACCGGCGAGGGTTTGGCCCCGGGCTGAAAAACACTGATAATAAATATCTAAATGATGCCAGAGCAGAAACGCTGCTGGCAGCCAAGGTGGGGTAACTGACCCTGAACTGACTTAGAGTTGGAGAAAGGAAAATGTTAGTGGTTTAACACGTGACAGTGGGGAGAAGGCGATTGATGCTTTATTCCCAAATAAAGCGGTTAAAAGCAAGAAACGGATGTTGCCTGCCTTGACTGCTGGAGCAGGGCTTTAGCCTGGGATAACAGGCTTTTTATGTTTGCATAATGCGATCCAGGGCTGGACCCTTCTTTAATATCTTAATATGAGTCACCAAAGTAATTCTCTGGATTGGGCTGAGATTGCCAAGTATTGGAAGGGGATTTCCTAAATGTTGTAAGGTTCGGATCTGGAGTCACACTATCCCTAGGCCATGGCTAAATAAAAGAGGACGTTTCCTGGCGTGTTAGGTTCAAATCAGCATCACCTCTTAACTAGCCTGTGCCCCAGTCCCCCAATTCCTGCCATGGAAGTTTGCTTCACAAATGACTTCCTTTTCCCTTTGATTTATTTAGGCGCTGGATGTGCGACTCTGGCAGCCAGCCCTGCCAGCGAGTCCTAGCGCAAGGGGGCAGTTTTGTCGCTGTGTTTCGGGCGACCTCAGGGCGCTCTTCCAGCAGCGCAGCAGGAGATGGGCTCCAGGATGGGTGTCCAGCTCCTCAGCCTCGTGCTTCCACCTAGGGAAACGTTCCCGGTCCCTCCGTTCTCCAGGAAAAGCGCGTTTATCTTGGCCCCGTTCTCCAAAGAGCCGGGGTTGGGACCGTGAGAGCTGGGTAGGTAGGTGAGGGGAAAAACAACTGTGAAACACGGGTGGCTGAGCAAAACTGCTGGCTCTGATTGAAGGTTGGCGAGCAACGCTGCATCTGGGGACTCCCGCCGGTTTTCTGCCTGGCTTGTTTTTTACTGTGGAAAGCTCCTCCGCTAAGAGCGGCTGTCACTGCCCTTCCTTCAACCCCAGCCTCTGTGTCACAGGGAGTAAATGAACTCCAGGCTGCGGCTCTAGCAACACACGCAGCTCCAGCTTTTACTTCCCCTCCAGCCAATTCCTCCTGGCAAAGGGAGGAAAAGAAATAAATGCACATTCCCCTTGCGTCTGGAGATAATTGGGCTTCGGTCTTTACAGCCAGGGTTAAAGGTGGCTCTCTGATGGGTTCAACCCAGAAGCTGGATCTCAGCTCGCTGGGGAACATGAGGCTTCAACGTGTGACCTGTCCCAGGCTCTGGCGAGCTCCGAATCAGGCTGTTACGCACTAACCCTTTGTTCAGCTCCATTTCTAATTGCGATAATTGAGTCATACTGAGGCTGTGCAGTGCCTGCTCCAAGATTTCAGCCCTACCACGTAGTCTAAATTTATGTGTAGGCTGAAAAGCTGTTGCCTTTAGGATTCTTGCTCCAAGGGTGAATTTGGCTCTGCAGGCCCATCTCACTGCTGCCCTGTGCGTTACGTAGGTATTTCAGCTTGCGCAGAGCAGGTATAAAACGCTGTCAGACTGCTGTTACTCTTTGCATGGGTTCAGTTACCGTGCTCACAGAAAGCATCATAAAAACGGGCCCCTGGCTGCATTTACTGGTTACGTCTGCAAATAGCTCACGCCGCGTTCGAGCAGGAAGGGAGAGGCTGGTTTTAAACACGAGAAGTAACGCAAGGGCCCCTTGCCAGATGCTGCGTTGTAATTGCTCCAGGCTGTGGTGCGTGCGCGGCTCCGGTGTCCTCGGCCTCCCCAGACCTGCCCGGATCCTGCCCTCTCGCCCCGGGGCGCCTGCGAGCGGCGGGAGCCGCCGCCGACGTGCTGCTGAAGGGCTCGGCGGGAGGCCGGCCGCGTGTGCCCGCTGCCTGGGGACAGCGTCGCCCAAAGGCCGGGGCCGGCTGCCGGCTCGCCCTTAGCACGAGGCTGTTTGCATCGGTGGCGTCGGGGCTGCGAGGCCGTGCCGCCCCGGCCTGCTCCCCAAGGGCTGCATGGGAAGCAGGATTAAACCTTGGCGATGCCTGTCCCGCCAAGCCCGTCTGTAATCCAAAGCAGCAAGGTGAGCTGAGACGTCCAGAGCCACCGACTTTTCTTATATATATATATAGTTTTTTTCCCCAAATTCCTTCTTTTGCTGGACATGATCCTCAACAGCAGTAACACCTCCATCACCGGTGGAGACACCGTGCGGCCGGGATGGAGCCGTGCCAGCGCAGCCGTTCGCCGGGGCTGAGGAACGAGAGCAGCCCTGATAAACGCCTCTGGCAGGATGGTCCATGGCAGAACGGCACCCAAGGAAAAAAAAAAAACGTGCTTTTCTGCTTTTGGAGGGCTCATGCCAAACTCGGAGCTGTGGGATCTTTAAGAGCAATTTATCCTCAAGGAGGAAAGGGGGGGAAGTCGTTCTCCTTAAGGAGCAGGTCGCCTGCGGCCGCGGGAGCACGCTGAAGTCTGTAGCAGCAGGGAACAGGATTGATCTCGGTGTGATCCTCATAACAGCAAGGAGGTGACACCAGGAAAATATAAGGACTGGGATGTTTTGCTTTCTGAGGAGCCCAGATCAGGAGTAGGAGATGTTAAATAGGTCTGTGCATGGGCTCAGACAGCGCAAGCCATCCTAGCAACACCCGAGCTGGCAGATGCAGCTTTCACGCAAATCTAACCACGAGCTTGAAAAACTTGCAGGCATGTGGCTGCCAAGATGACTGGGGGGCGGGGGGGGGGAAGAGAAAAAAAAAAAGTGCTTTGGATTTGATTGTTGTTTCACTGTTTAACGCTGTGCGTGTAAAAGCGAGGCAGCCTTCTGGAGCTGTCAGTGGGAGGCAGGCGGCACTCACTTCCCGTCATCAGCCCTGGACCATCGAGGCTTTGAAATCCCGTGCCACGGGAGCGCGGATAAGATCTGGCTGACTGACAGCAGAGTTTATTTGGCCAGGAGGGTCAGACCCTCGAAAAGCAGCTGGAAAAAAACAAAACACAACAGAAAGAAGCCTTCTAGTTTCATTACTTTTACGACCTCATTTTTCAGCTAGTCAGCACAACTCACGCTGAGCCTCTGCCAAGCAAAACACGCCGTAATCCTTGGTTTGGGCTCGCCTGTGATTGCAAGGGGAGCGGTGGGCCTGAGGGGGTCTGGTTTGGGCTCCGCTGCTGCTCTTTGTTCGTCTGCCTCGGAAACGTGTCCTGCCATCACACGGGGACGGCGTCGAAGGGGCACCGTCAGCTTGAGCGGCGCTCCTCTGCGGTTTCCTCAAGCTGCTTAGGAATCTGCAACAGAGTCTCCTTTACAATGTTCACCTTTCTTTAAAATCACTGCTTCCTGGGTTTAAAAAAAAAACACCTTTTTTTTTTTTTTTCTACCCCATCGTAGGACGTGAGACTCGGAAAAACTGCTGGAGGGAAACTGGCTGTGCGCAGAAAGTGGAGAAGCTGATTGCAGAAAGCGTTGCGAAGGACGGGAAAACCTGCTGGAGGAAAACGTCAGGGCGTCCGTTAGTCTTGGAAGGGGGCGAGACAATTCATCACTAAAAAAAAGTGCTTTTAACCCTGTTTCTGAAGCTTACTAGAAATGTAATTGGAAATAGCAGTAGACACGCATTGGGTGACCACTAATGGAAGAAATCTGTTGACGCATGTACGGTTTTAACGCCGAGCCTGATGCAGAGTGCGGGTGCATTGCCCCCACGAGGAGCCCTGCTTTGGTTTGGGTGGGTTTGGATTTTGTTACAGGATCAGAGCAGATTTTGGACAGAGGGAACTGAGCTGGTTTAACTATGTCAGAAAATTGTGGTGTGGTTGGGGCTGCTAGTCGAGTGTTTCCAAGCGTAGGCAGGACCTGGGTGCAACATCCGTCAAACCACCTGTAAAGCATAATCTGGCCCTTCCGCGTTACATCCTGGCTTGAAAAACGTCTTTGGCAGATGGGTGTCTGCAAAGCGGGGAGAGGCATGAGGAGGACAGGATGCTAATCTTGGTTTAAAAAGACAAATGCTACCTGTTACGGAGCACCAGCGGACAGGGAGGTCACGGTCCTTCCAGCTCTGGAGGAGGGAGCTGAGGATGCGAAGGGGATGTCTTGGCTATGCCCGTGTTTGGCACCAAAACGCCAAGACAAATGCAGTGAAAGAGCAATTGATGGAAACCCAAGGCAACCGATGGAAACCTTGGATGGAAATCCAAGGTAGGAGCACGCCTCTGGCTGGCGCCGAGCTCCCGGACGCGAGCGAGGAGCGCGGGGTCCCGGCTGGCGTCTGCGGGCAGTGGTGCCTGAAGCAGGGGCCCTGCTGCTGGGCTGCCCGTCCTGCCCGGCCCGAGGTGGGCGATGGAGCTAACTCCTAGCTCAGTGGGGTGGTGAAGAGCCCTGCAGTGCCCCCACCGTGCAGCGTCCCCCATGCTGCAGTGTCCTTCCCACCCACTCCCACCCTGCAGCGTCCCCCACCCTGCGGTGCCCCCCCGTATCTCCCCACCCTGCGGAGTGCCCCCGTGTCCCCCCAGGCTGCAGTGTCCTCCCCACCCACCCCTACCCTGCAGCGTCCCCCCACCCTGCAGTGCACCCCTGTGTCCTCCCAGGCTGCAGTGCCTCCCATGCTGCAGTGTCCTGCCACCCTGCGGTGCCCCCCATGTCCCCCCACCCTGTGGTGCATCTCTGTGACCCCCCCAGGCTGCAGTGCCCCCCCACCCTGCAGTGCCCCTCATGTCCCCCCACGCTGCACTGTCCCCCCCACCCTGCAGTGTCCCCCCACCCTGCCGTGCCCCCCGTGCCCCCCCCCCCAGGCTGCAGTGCCCCCCACCCTGCAGTGTCCCCCCACCCTGCCGTGCCCCCCGTGTTCCCCCCCCCCGGCTGCCGTGCCGCCGCGGCGCCGCACGCCGCCGCCAGGGGGCGCCCAGGCGCCCTCCCCGCCCGGGAGCGGCGCGGCGGCGTAGCGTTGCGTTGCGCGGCCCGTTGGCGAATAGCGCGCGCTGCGCTGTTGGCGCAAGGCGCTGCGGGCCCGGCGGGGCAAGGGCCGCAGGCGCCGCGTTATCAGCAAGGGCGAATTCACGGGAGGGCGCAGGGTCCCCCCCCCGCCTCCTCTCCCCAGCAGGAAACGCGGGGGCCGCCGTGGGGTCCCTGGCTGGCTCCCCGGCTGTTTCCTTTGCCTTGGAAAGGAAAGCACTTGCTGCTGTATTTACCAGGGAAGCCCATTGTGCATGCGGAGTGTGTTGAACGGGAGCGTTACGGCCCCAGTTTTGCAGGATCTGCCGTGGACAGCGTGGGAAGTTGAGGATCCTGCTAATAACAGGGAGTCGTTCGCTGATCGGCAGCTCTTGCTGTGTCTTGTGCTTCCTTCCGGAGCCTTATGACTCTATGGTGCTTGCTGTGAAATAATGCAGGTTTCCCGCCTGGCTACCAAACAGCATCAGTCAATTCTGGAATCCGCGGATGGGGATTTCACTGGACTGTGCTCTGCAAAGTGCCAGCCATGACTTATTTCTCTAGCAAAGACAGCCCCTGTACTCCTGCCAGGGTGAATTAAAGCCTCTGACCTGAGCCTAGCTGTTGGTGGACCTAAGGGTGTGTGTGTGTGTACACACCAGTTTATGGTGGCCCCGCAGCAGAGACAATCTGCTTGTGCCCTGCCAGATGGTTGGTGGTGATTCCCGGGGGGCCAGCAGGCTGTGTGATGTGTGACCCAAGCCGAGGAGCGTTAACCCCATGTGAGCAGCAGCAGTCTGCGCCAATGAATGCAGTCACTCTTTCCTGATACGAAAAGCACTGCTGGCCAGGGAAAAACTTGAGGATAAAAGATCATTTCTTCTTTCTCCTTTCTCTCCTGGCAGGTATTAGGATCTTCATGTGCAACTCTCCTACCTGCTTGCCAAGAAATGCCTGATGTGGTGTTTGCATTGCTTTTCTCTGAGAGACAGGTATCAGGCAGTGAGTGGATCCAGTCTAACAGAACGGATGCCCAGCAGTGGAGCATGTAACCCTGCACAGGTCGCCTAGAAAGCAGGCTGGAAGACAGAAGGGCCCTGCCTTAGCTGGTACCCTGTGCCCCAGCAGGCCACCCCAGCTCTGTTGTTGGGGTGACCCTGGCGCCTGCAGCAGTTTGGCAGAGGGCAGGAGTGCAGATCAGGCAGAGTGCATGTTCCTCAGCTTGGTGTTGCTGTGATGTAGATGGGATATTGCATCTTTCATAGCCTGACTGCTCTCAGATTTGCTGAGGACTTCACTGGGGGAAACAAATCCAGAGATCCTGTTCATCTAAACAAAGGAAGAGTCGCTGATTTCTATTTGCCAGAAATTCAGGCAGGGATCTGAAACCGGTCCTGAGCGCTAGAACAGAGTAATTGAAGCTTTAACACCCACCTATAACCATTTCAGTTTTAGGCAATTGTCCTTTGTGGGGCATACCTTCAATTTGGTGGCTCGGGGATTTGCAAGCACTGAGTCATAACTCCCTGGGGTCAACAATACAGCTGCTGAGGCAGCAGGCATTGAAAAGTGTTGTCCAAGATAAAGCAGAGCAAACCTCACTGCCCACACACCCTTATCGTTCAAGGCTGAGTATCTTTGCCACCCTCTTCAAAAACACTCGTACAAAATTATACTGGCTTCTCATGGTTGCCATTGATACAGAATTTACTCCTGCTTTTAGAGCAGACAAGAGGGGATTGCGAAAATCTGTGACTTGAAAGAGTTGAGGCAGATAGATCTGAAGCCAATATGCAGCGCCCCACGGCAGCAATACAGCTTCCTTCTGCTTGCACAGAGATAGCTGGGGTTTGAGGAGTGAATCGCGCTGCTGCATGTGTCTGTCTCCTTGCCAGGGAGGGTCCCAGAAGAGCTGCTTGGGCCTCTCCACACATAGCCCCTGGCCCTTCGCATACAGGATCAACCTGCAGGTCCTGGAGAGTATGCGTGTGGCCGGTTTGGTTCCCACCCATGGAGAGCTACCCCTCTCCAACCTGCTTTTGAAACACCTTTTGGCATTGACTCACTGCTAAGGAAGAAGCAACATGCGAGTCACCTGTCCCATAAAACATCCCACTGGCAGTGGTCATGTAGCACCAGGCACCTGTCCCATGACACTTTCTGGGTAAAACAACAGCGTGACATGTCCACCTAACCCACAAAACCATCTGGTTGCCGTGCTCACATGGCCGAGCCACCCCATCGCACAACACCCCGTACAGGCGAGCGGCGTGACACAACCCATGTGTCCCGCAGGCTATTCCAGACACCACTGGCCACCAGCCTGTCCCTGGCCCCATGACTTCGAGCCCGCTAGTGTCATGAGCTGGGAGGTCTCAGGCACCAGCCATCCACTGTTAAGGCTTCACAGCCTGGTTAGTAACAAACCACTTGCAGAACCCACTGCTTTGGTAACATGCTGTTGCAACAAAAACTTGGTTCCAGAAGAAAGCCCAGTTCTCCAAAAGGCCTGTGTATCTCTGTGCTGCCTGTGTGCATTTCTCTCTGTATCTATTTTTGTAGGATTCCTATGGTTAAAAACCTTTCAGAAGTGTCAGTATTTAGAGGGACTTAGATGTGACAAAGTAACTGACTCACTCTGGCCTCAGGGAAGTTACTTCATCCCCTGGATCATCTTCTCCACTTGCGTACTGAGAACAATCATATGAAATTATCCGGCATACCTCCAACGCAGTTGTAAAAATTAATTATCTGGTATTTAGCACCAGCTGTAAAAGTGGGAAGCTGTTGCTGTTGTCGGAGAACTTCTGGTGCCAGGGAAGCTGGCTGGGAGTCCTGCCGGGGACTCAGGTGTGATGGTCACACTTTTGTGTGACAGCCTCTTGGGATGAGAGTCATAAATAGGATTGAGGCACATCTCTGCCCCGAGTCCAAAATCCTGACCATCAAAGCACCCCTTTGCCTTGCGACATCTGAATTTTCTAAGGGCTTTGGCTTCCACCAATGCAGGTTCCAGGTAACTACAGTGATGCCAAATGGATAAGCACAAAGCCATGCGGTGGCCATCTGGCACCGTTCCCCAGCAAGATATGTTTGTTTCTGTGGCCTGTCTTACCAGCACTTGTCTAAAGGGAAGTCCCCTCCGCTCAACATATTGTCCTGTGACCAGAATCCCTCCATGTAGGTGGCCATGATTCAAGGGCAGACCAAGGGAGGCACTTGGACCCTCATGTCTCAGGGGGCGAGCTGGTCATCAAAGGGAAGGTGCCGGTATTATCTCCTCCTCGTAACAAAGGGATCAAAACTCTGCAGTGTTTTTGTGACTCTTGTTATTAAGCAGGGGAAAGCTCTGAAACCTCTTGGAGTCCTAAACCCTTTCCTTTCAGTGCCCGCGCCTCCTGTGTCTGGTATGACGGGACGTCTCAGAGTCAGGCTTTGCAACACTGCAGGTAAGCCCCCAAGCCTCATGGATCTCAGACTTCAATGTCTGTGTTTATACACTTTATCAGTGGTTTGGTTTTGAGATGTATTTCCAGCAATGTATTTTATCAATGAGTATAGAGGCTAGTAATCCCTTGCAATCTGTGCCCTGTTCTCTACCCATCAGCAGAAGCATGGATCAGAGACCTGCCATGAGCTAAAGGGATTACAATTGCTTCCTATGGTTGGTGTCTGGTGATCAAGTCTTGTCCAGAGCCAGCTTTTTATTTTCATGTATTGCTGCTGCTGTAACACTTAGAAATCAACTGAGGATTGCAAAGGTGAAAGCATTAGTAGATTAATGGAGTGGTATTTGTACTGCAAGCAGGAATTAGAGACGAGGGCAGGCAAAAGACTCTTGCCAGTGGAAATGCACAGGTGGTCATGCAATAGCAGAAGATTTTTAATGTACAAAATGCCAGCAGAGGCAGAGTGAACCTGCTTTAGACAAGAGTAAATCAAAGAGTGACAAAGCTTGGAATACAAAAGCAAGATATTGTATGTTTGCTGCATCTTAGTTCCTCTTTTTTATTTCAGTAAGTTAAATCATTATAATGATAATTTGAGGAAGCTGGTCTGGAAAGGCAGAGGTGGTAGAGGAAAGCATTGCAAAGCTAGTTGCGAGAGCACAGCAAGGATCACAGGACAGACAGTTTTCACTGAGCAGTTATTGTCACGATGGGCTGGTGCTCAATTTCCCAGGCTCCACAGGCAAGGAAAGATCCTGGGGATGTGTCCAACGAGGAGGGGGAAGGCCTGCTGAATAAGTATCAGAGGAATGAGCAGGGCTCACTCCAAGCTTTTAATGTCACAGATGGCCAGAGGTGGAGTGGCTGTGTGTCCATGGGAAGGTGGTGAGCGCATTATGAATGCAGGCACTTTTGGGAAAGTCACATGTTCACAGCTAATGTCTACGGTTTGCAGCTACTACAGCTAAGCTTCCGTGCAGGTTTTCTGCGTAGACCTCTCTGCAAGCCCTCCCATTAGCAACCAGCGGGTGTTCTTGTGTCCATGCTATTTCTATTCACAGTGTCTTTTTAGGGACTAGAAAGGGAGGGCCCATTTCGGTCAAAGGACAAGGGAAGAGATGGTATAAGGCATATCATGTTTTATTGTTTCTAATTGGATCAGAAAGATTGGTAAATAGAGATGATTTGTCACAAAGAGAACAAGATCAAAGCTGGAGATATTCTTACTTCCTGGTTTAGAGGGATGGGTGCGTGAAGTATGTTGAGGTTGCTACACTGGTAAATGTCTGAAGACTGATCGCTATAAAATCAGGGACCCACTCACTCGTGTCCCTCAGAGCGAGAGAACTAATTTCTTCAGAGTGATGTTAGTGATTGGGAACAACTGGCATTGAGTTTCAAACTGATCCATTTTTAAGAGGTTTCATTGGGTTTTGCTATTATGAAGGGGTCAGATGAGAAACGCTGTTTTCTTCGCAGGCTACTGACGCTAAGCTGTGCTGTCCAGCTGGGCTGGGCTGCTCAGTGCACAGCGTTCCGGTTTCTTCCAGGCCCTGGGTTCCTTCTGGTGGGAAGGTGTGCATGTGTATGTCCGTATGGCCAGGCAGAAACACAACAGCCTCCACTCAGTACATCCGTTTACCACTTTCTTACCATTGTCTTTTCCCTTTCATTCTGCCACTGTGAACGTCAGTGTGAGCTGTGCCAAAAGACGGGAGACCTACATGGATAGCAAGGACCTCTCTGCTGACATCGGTCCTCCTGAGCGCCAGGATTCATATGTACTTCCAGGCAGGCAGGATCTTGCCTCGTCAGTCTGAGGACATGCAGCATTTCCAGAGAGGATCAGAAACTCATCATGAGCAATTAGTCCATGACACCGCTGTTGATCATGCTAGCAAGTGACACAGGAGCTTGGTGTGAGGTTATTCTCAGGATAATAAAAATATGTAATAGATGTAGGTTTTACGCTACACTGGTGCCAGGATCGCTCGGTGGTAGAGAAGAAGGAAGAACTTTCACCCATGGTTTTTGATTGGCTTTCATATCATGTAAAAAGAAAGGAAAAAGGAAGCTTTCAGGAAAGAGAGCAGAGGAACACTGTAACTCACCATTAATGTCTGCTCCTAACAGCCCAGCATGTGGGGGGTCTCCTGCTAAGGGAACTATGCAGACCGGGGCAACCAAGTGCTCTGCCCCACCTGCTGTTGGCATGTCCACGTGTCCAGGGCCTGCAGTCCTGGGGCTGAGCTGAGAGGATATTTTCCTTCTCATCTAAAGAAGACATGCATCTTTGCGAGGGTTTTCTCCATCATTTCACCAAGCAAGGCTTTTCCTCTTTTGTTAGGTCCTTGTTTTAATTGATAACAGGTTCTTTTGCAGCTCTCTGCATTTAATGGAGCACCTTAAAAGCATTAACAAAGTAGATGTCATGGGCTCCCCTGTCTTGTGAGGAGAGTGCCACAGTCCTGCAAATATAGAAATTAGAAAGCAGTAATAAACTTGCCAGCATCACAGGAGGAGAACCCAGCAGCCCTGGCTCCCACTTGCCTTCTGTTAGTCTGCATTTCCACCACAACCTAAACCAGTCTAAGGAGCAATGACGGTGTCCTGCCTCACCCACGCCTTCCCTTGCTTCAGCTGCAGCCTGCATGAAGCCAGTTCAGTGCACTAAGCTGGCAGAGAAATTATCTTGTGCTCCTTTTCGTGTTAGTTGTCTGCAGATTTAATGCTGAAGTGACTCAGCGCAGGGTCAGACGAGAGCCGGCGCTGGCATAAGGAAGGGAGAGCGTGAACGTGTGTACTTGAATTTGGGCTGGGCTGTCCTTTGGAGCCGAGGTGGTTTTCACAGCAGTCAGTGTGGAGGCTTCCCTTGACAACAGAGACTCCAAATCGGGCTCAGTCCCCTACGCCACTGCTGTCGGACTTTAGTTCTAAAGTAGGACACTGTAAATAGCATGCCCCGTGTTCTCTGTGATGGATAGTGAAGGGATTCAAACCAGGCCCAACAGATTATAAGGATTTTAATAGTACATTTGCTGTGCTCTGCGATCATAATTCTGTTGATCTCAAACCGCTTTGCAAGCATTAATGAATCAAACCTTGCAGCGTCTTTCTGGGGTAAGCATTACTGTTTCCAGGTTACGCACGGGCAAATTGTGTTACCAATGCAGAGAAGGCAAGCAATTTGCCTAACGTTACGTGGCAGATTGTCTCAGGACAAAATAAAGACCAAAGAGGAAAGAAAAAGCACTCTGTTACCAAGCTAAAAGTCCTGCCTGGTGTATACTGTTCAGAAGCAATTTCCTTTTTTAATGAAGCTATAAGTGGCTTCATTACTTTTGCCTCTTCAACGAGCTCTAAAAATACTTTTTTCCTTGGTTGCTTTAGTCTTTGCGTTCCCAAGCTTATGGGCCAACTACAGCTACAATAATCATGTGACGTGGATGAACACAACAGAATATTCAAGTAAGCGCTGAATAATACAACACGCTCGCGGCCAAAACGCCGAGTAGGAAACACAGAGCGCGCTTGTACCACCAGGATGATGCTTCTTTTCTACAGCGAGGTGCTAGAGAGTTAGTTTACGTAGTCCCATTGCATCTGCCTTCGTTGCTGATCTTGGCACTGGTTGTTGCTTGATTAATCAACCTGAATGTGTCTTAAATTGCCATATTTTAATTTACAGGGTTTTTTTTTGTTTTTTTTTTTCCTGTGCTGTTGCTACTATCTCACTCCGGATCCCAGAGCAGCTGGGCCCGGCAGGGACCTCTGGAGACACCTGGTCCGAGCGCCCTGCTCACGCCAGACTGCCCGGAGCAGCTCGCCCAGGGCCACGTCCAATTGGGTGCCCAGTTATCTCCAAGGATGGAGCCTCCACAACCTCTGGGCAACCTGCTCTCCTCCCATGACATGCTGCAGCCCCCCCCCCCCCCCGCTGACGCCATTTGGCGGGAGCCGTCACGCAGCCAGCCGCACACGGAGGCTTCGGCGCCCCAACATGGCGGCCGGCCCGCCGTCACGTGACGCGCCGGCGCCGGCGCCACCGCCCCTTCCCCCTTCCCGTTGGCCCCGCGGCGGCGCGCTGACGTCACGCGCGCCGGGCGGGCCCCCGTGACCGGAAGTTGTCGGGGGGAGGCGGAAGTGAAAGCGGGGAGGCGGTTGGGTCCCATTAAAGCCGAGCTGAGGCGAGCAGTGGGGGGAGGCAGCGAGTCTCGGGCGGGCGCCGCGGCCACACGCAGCACGGTGAGTCCGGCCGCGAGCGGGGCCGGGGGTTCCCCGCGCACCGTCTCCCTGGGGCCTGGTTGTTGTTGGGGGGGGGGGTGGCGGCGGCGGCGGCTCCGCCCCGGTGCCGGGGGCCGCGCGGGGCCCCTCCCGCGGGCGCCGGGCCCTGCCCCGCCGCCGGGCCCCGGGCGCGGCCTCGCCGCTCCCCCCCCCCCCTCCTCTTCTCCCCCTTTCCCCTCGACGGGCTTGGGGCGGCCTGCGACGCCGTGCCGCTCGGGAGGACAAAGCCGCCGCGGGCCGGGCCGGGCCCAGCCGCCTTTCGCCGAACAATGGAGCCTCCCCTCAGGAGAAGTCTCAGGCGGCTGCCGGCGGTGGCTGGCAGGGAGGCGAGCGCGTCGCTGGCGGTGTGCGGCTCCGCTGGTGCTTCCCCTCGAAACGTGACGAGGGCTGGGGCCGAAAGGTGTCGTCGGCGCTGGTCTTGGGGCAAGCGCTGCCCGGGGTGGTCGGTGGGTAGCGTTTTTAGGGGTGAGCAGCTTGCCCCCGGAGCAGTTAACGTGATGGAACAGGCAGCTGAAAAGACTGGCAGTTTATTGCGAAAGTAGCTCCGTGTGTTTGTGTAAAGCCTGAGTCAGTTTTTAAGAAGTATTAGACTAGGTGTCAAAAGTGCTTTTTGGCTGTGAGTGTGTAGTGAAGTAAGTGATAAGTTACAAATCTGCAGGTCCATATAGGCTAATAAATATGGAAATATCTAATAATAGTACTTAGGACAACTGTCCTGTCTCCTGTAAGTAGAGGAATTCTTTTTAATAGTAGAGTAGCTATAAAAAGGCCCTCTTAACCTAAAGAGAGGTGACCTCAGTGTCTAAATGCATGAGTCTTACTGAATAACTTAATCCTTTGAGTTGCATCTAGACTCCTTAATATTGCCTTCTTCAAAAATAAAAATACTAGCTGACAAGTAGAGCTGTTGTAATATGTTTGTGTAGGATTTTTATATATAAACTGAGAGCACATAGCAGAACCAAGTCCTCCCAACTGTAAGCAAGCTGAGCTCTACTTGGCAATTACTAAGTTGGAAGCTTTAGGGCTTCCCATACTTGTCCTTGGCCAGCCAACTCTGTTTTTTGCCTAGTACTCTGCATCTAGTATTACTGTAGCAAGTAGAAATTGAGGTTGGGGAGTGAAGAGCTCTCTTTCTGGGGGAGAATGGTACCTAACCAGTTGTGCTACAGTACTTGGTTGGCTCTGACTTGAAGGCTTACTCGCAGCTATTTTATGTTTACAAGCTGCGATGATACTAGTAGTGCCTGATGGAAACTGCAGTTGGGCCATGCTTCCTCCAGGGCCAGGCTACCTGAGCAAATGTAGCCTGTTTTCTTAGTAGCAGTATTTGAGGTGAAAGTGGGTGGAGTCATTTGACTATTCCCTGTTTAAATAACCAGGGCCTCGTTGCTGTACTACTTTAGGAAGAACAAGTATACTTGTCTCTTTCCCCTTGTGACTTCCAACAGCTGACTAAACACATGACTCGTGCTAAGTGAACTAATGAGTAGACCCACCATGTCTGGCCTGAGTCTTTAGCATGCAAAGCAGCTGTAATACTGTTACTTTCAAGTGTGCTGCCGTTTATCTTCTGTGTGCTGTTATGCTAAAAGGCTACTTCTGGTGTAGAAAAGCTGTAAGATGAGGCTAATCTGCCTCCTCAATAAGGAAAACTGTTTTAAAAACCTGTGGCAGTCCCTTGTTCTCTTAACCTGCAGAATTAAATGTAACCAGTAAGATCCAAAATAGCAGTTATATTAAACTTGCCTCTTGCCTGTGGTGTCACTTGGTGGTCTAAGTCCTCAAATGCCCTACTAATAGTTCACCGTGGCCCTCTAGGAATGGTACTGTAAAATACGAAGGTGCCAAGCTTAAAAGCTGAAATAGCTGTGTTGCAGTGGCTACGCTGCAGGCATCCTTGTCCCTGCTCCCCCAAAGCCAATGGCTCAAACTGTGCAAAGCAGCATAGGCATGTTGCAACATGGATGAGTTCTTAGCTGAAAGTGAAATCATGGCTCTGCTGTAGGCTCTCTTCAGAACTCACCTAGGGAAGATACTGCTCTGCTTGGTTTACTACCCAGACTGGATGTTTAGGGACAAGAGGGCTACCGGGTGCAGTTTCTGCAGCATCTTAAAGCTCTTGTTTTAAAACTCCTGTGCTAGAAGGTCATGTGAACTACCTGCCAGAGCAAATCTCTGGCAAAGCTTGTCCTTGAGGAAACATGACAATTGCAATCAAACCATCTGTGCACAACTATAAATAGCCTTGCTTCTAACATGTATTGGATTTTATTCTGACTTCTCTGTGAAAATGAGACTAGTTTATGCAGAACTTAGCATTTGGCTGTAAACAAAATTGTTTGCGCTTGATTAGGATGCGTTTTCCTCCAGTGCTGCATCTTGAGATGGGTGCCTGGCAAGCCATGGTTTAGGAGTAAAGGCTGTGGAATAGGATGGTTGGATGTTTGCATTCCCTAAACAAGTTGCTGGGTCTCTGGGCTCACAGGTGTGTGCTGGTAGTTCTCCCTCATGTTATAATGGACCAATTTCTTGAGTATCTGGAGTAGCCTGGGCATTTGATAGCCAGGCACAGAATTCTCTTGTCTCGCCTGCTGCCAGTGTCCCCAAAAAGCAGTCGTCTGGGCTTCTCAACTGTCACATATACTGCTCTTAAGCTCTGGTTTCTAGGGACCAGCTGGTACTAAGATCCCCTATAGTACAGCAGGGGGTTTAAAGCTTTTCCTCTTGGTGGAAGAGGGTCAAGATGAGAACGTGCTGAAATGCTGAACTGGGCTTTAAAGTCAAGCTGTGCACTAGCACACTTGTGCCTCATGTGCTGCTTGTCTGAGAGCTGTCCTGCATCCTTTAGACCCTGAAGTATTTAATTCTTGCATGGCATTGTTTTGATAATTGCTGTTTAATTACTTGTTGAGTCGGAGTTTGCTTGGCATTCCCCCTGCAGCCTTCTAAAATGTTCCCTTGTAGCTGCTGTATAGCAGTCTGCCTTGAGATGTAGTTGTGACGCTAGGCTGAGGATAAAAGGGTCACTTTCTGCAGTAACAATCCAAACATGGGCTGTGCAATTCAGAACTGGATAAGATATGGATTAAAAATAAAATGACAGTATTTAAAATACCATTTTGCAGTTCTGCAGTTATCTTCCTTACTAAAAAGCGTATTTCTCTTTAAGCGCAGCTTAAATAAAACTTCCTGACCAGTGCCGAAGGTCAGTGTCTCCCCCTGTGCTGTTCAGAAATAGCAGGCAGTGAAGGGATACCTCTCCATCACACGGTTCTTCTCTGGCCTCCAGCATGCTTGTTGCTTTTGTGCCCTGTTTCAAGGGATGCAGCTCGAACTCAGTGTGCTGCTGCGTTTTTGTGCTCATTGAGATCTGCCGTGGTGATGTCATTGCTGTTAGCGCTGCTCCTGCGAGACTGCTCCCTGCTTTCTAGTGCCACAGTGTGCGCTCCATGCATGGGGGAAGCTGTGTCGACACTGCTGTTGCTAGCTCATGGTCAGTGACAGGGAGGAAAGCAAGCCTGTCAAGGCCGCAGCAATGTGTTGATTTACAGCTGATCTCGAATAGCCTTGACTTCTCTTGCTAACGAACCTACTTGGGAAGCAGTGGTTGTTTTCAGAGCAGTGAAACTTCAGGAAGGGTGCATTCCCTCTGAGATGAGATTGAAGTGTAAACTTGTAGCACAGATTTGTGTTTGTACAACTTTAATGACTCAATATATCAAGTACCTTTGTGCCTTTGCCTGCCCCTAACTACTTAAAATGCCAGCTTAAGGTGACTAATGGTATCTCTAACTTCACTTGCAGGAGTTCTGAGCAGAAATAGCTTAACAAACCTGAGTAGATCTTTGTGTTGTCGCTGAACAACAATATTTTTCTGTAGTCTGTCATTGTGCTTACAGTATACTGCAACTTTGATTCCACTACTGGAATGGATATGCACTGGACTAGTCAAGTAGTGAGTGAAAGTGAAGGCAGGCAACTGGAGCTTTAAACAGGGGCCGCCTGGCTTGGGAGCGCCTGGACCTCGATTGCTGGGGCTACTGGTTTTGCCTGACAAATCTGCATTGAACCCTTGATCCTCTTGAACAGTAACTTGCTTGGTGCTAGTGTTCTTAAGTGGGTTGAGTCACTCACCTTCACAGGTATCTGCTTCCCCTCAGCTTGCTGACACTGATTATGGTATCTGACTTCCAAACTGGCAGAGCGATAACATTGTTTCAAGCATGAGACAGAGTTGTAACTAAGGCATCTGCTAGATCTGATCTTTCCCCCTCGAACAAGGTGTGATTTACCAGTGCTGCGTTCTGGATCATGCTGCAGAAGCCACCTTAGTGACTTTTTTTTTTTAAAAAGTCCTCTGTGGAGTGTCATCAAGAAAATAACTGAGCTGGTAAAGTGCTGATGCAGGAGCTGTGCAAGAGGTACTGGGATATGAAGTATGAGTCTGGAAATGAGTCTCTGCAGTAAGAATTCCTTGTTAAGCACTGACTCAGCTGTCACTGTAAGCTACCTGTTACAATCCCATCCTGGGGCCTGGGTACTGAAATACTTGTCCTTCCTGCTTTGCAAACTTCATTAGCATAGTAACAAGTACTGAGTTTGTATAGGATCATCATTTCCCACTCACTGATCAGGGTTTAATTCTTAGATTGCGGTGTGTTCCTAAAGGAAGCCCCTTCTCTAGGAGGAGACTGGTTCCTGAGAACAAGACCTTCTGGGAATGGATGTCCAGGAGCAAGGCTTTCATCCTTAGTGTCAGGACCCAGTATTTCTCTCCTCTTTGCCTGAGGATAAGATCTCCTGTCTCTGACCACTTTCAGGTTGCTTGGTATTTTGTCTCTCCTTCAGCACAAGAAAGGGGATGTTCCCCACCTTGCCTGTAATAACTGCTTGTATGGACTTTAAGCCCAATGCTTAGTTCTGATATTAATGCTGATGGGGGGGAGGGGTGAGTAGGCTGGGGTGGTCTTCTGGCCTGTACATGTATCCTTGGAAGCCCAATCTTGTATCTTAACCTCAAGTGCAGGTTTCAGAGTGGTTGAGGTTGGAAGGGACCTCTGGAGATCATCTAGTCCAACCCTTCTGCTCAAGCAGGGTCATCTAGAGCATGCTGCACATGATCGTGTCCAGGTGAGTTTTGAATGTCTCCAGAGGAGACTCCATGTCCTTTCTGGACAAGCTGTTCCAGTGCTCAGTCACCCTCACAGGAAAGAAGTTTTTTCTCATAGTTGGATGGAACCTCCTGTGTTTCAACTTGTGCCTGTTGCCTCTTGCCCTGTTGCTGGGCACGACTGAAAATAGTCTGGCCCCATCCTCTTGACACCTTTCCTTTAGATACTTGTATATGTTGATGAGATCCCCTCCCAGCCTTTGCTTAGATGGGTCTGGCTCTTTCCAGGGTCTGGCAGGCCTGAGTGCTATTATTTGTGACTCAAAGGCCTGAGCCTTTGCTGGTAGTTCCCTTCAGTCACTTTGGTTTCCTATCTGCCTCTAGGAACTGGGGAGACTAGCAGTTGGAAGCAGATTAAATAAAGGCTTGTTTACCACTGACAAGGTCTAAGATCTCTGCTCCTGCTTACCACTGGAGAGGTTATCTAATACCTCCTATTTGTGTTTCTAAAACTGAAAGCATGACAGGAATGTCTGAAACCTTAGGAAGCTGAAGACAAAACTAGAAATTAATCCAAGTACTTGAAAAACATTGTTAAATATGTTAAAGATCTAACAACTTTACTCTTTTTTTAATGGCCTGACTATCTTGATGTTTTGAATTGGCCAGCCTTATCTTCTGGGCAGACAGATTAAAACACAGCTGCCTCTTGCGCCACGCTTTCTTAATGGGAAGTAGTGAGGGAATTGTTCACTGGATTAACCTGATGTGAGAACCCTTCTGGACTATCTTTATTCATGTAGGAGCTGCTCAAATTGCAGGTTGGCCATACTAGCTGGATGGCCACGTGCCAAGAAAGGCTGGCAGGCACAGCTGTATAAACTAGGTTGTATGGGCACTATAGCTGTGTTTCAGTTAATAGTATAAGATTTGTCTGTCTTGCTTTGGCATTTGTCCACCACTGAGACTGTTCTGGTAGATACATGGCAACATGGAAGCTATACTGGTACAGCTAAAATGCTTTGCGTAGGCAAGGCCTTTAGTCAAGACACATGGCTTGTTGCCTAGTGTCTCCCAGCAGCCAGCAATGTGCTCAACTCTCCTCCCACATCCTGAGATTGTCTCCCCCAGGGCAGAATAGGGGAAGTTGAGCTTGCTCTGATAAAGGGGGAGGGGTGTTAAAGTAAGCATGCCTGCTCTTGTGGTAGCTTGATCCTTGGGGAAAATCTGAGTTAACTGGGTGCTGCCTGAAGTCCTCAAAGGTTTGCAGAGGGACTGCTTCCCCCTAGTAGGTAGGGGCAGAGCAATATTGATATTAAATGGTGATGTGAACTTCCAAACAGAAGGCAGCTGAAGCTCTTCAGACCCTTGTATTGGCTGCGTGGGGCTCTGTAGCTGTGTCTTACTGGGAGAAATGTACCCTGTGGTACAATGGACCTCCACCTTCTGGAGGAACTCTAAATGAGGCAGACTAAAACTTCCTGACTGGAAGCATCCTACTTCCAATGAAGCTTTTGGGTATGGCTTTCTTAGGGGGCTGTTTTTGTAAACTGTGGAGACTGTTACTTCAACAATCTAGTCTTCTGTCTGGGAATCCTGGACTTTACTGCTGTGCAGAGTTAACTCTTAAAGGGCCCTTCTGCACTACTACCTTGGGCACACCTGTGGTCTCCAAATACCTGCTGTGGATGGTGATCAGCTGCAAGGTGCTGAGGAGCAAACTGATCAATCCAGACTAAGGATGGCTGTCCAGCATAGCTGACTATTGCTGGAGACTGTCTGCACTCCCTTCTTTTGGCCCCAGGATGCTTATTGCCTGGAAGAGCCTACACATGCTGCTGTGATCCTGGGCTAAGCAGCAGTCTAGGCAAAGTTGTGCTTCTGTAGATACCAAGACACAATGGTCAGACCTTCCCTCTGCTCCTAAATGCATTGGCAGTGTGACTGAACATGCAGAGACATCTCCTTACTACTGTAAACAGATGAACTTCTTTGCTTCTTTTGATCCCCCTTTCAAACCATCTAATCAGGTCAAAATGATCTCTCCTCTCAGGGAAGTAACTGCAGTGATGCTTAAGCCATTAAAGATCAATTTCTAAGCTGTACTTCTGGACGTAGGGGGTTTAGCCCAACCTGCTCTGGACTTTTCTAGGGCAGAGTCACAATTCACAATAGCAGCTTTAGAGCTAGAAACTTGTTTGGTTCCCTTTCTAGTACTTAAACATTATGCAAGCAAAACAACTCTGATTTGGAGAAATGCCGGAGGTGTAACAAGGCTGTGAATCAGTGAGGTTTGGGACTGGAGAAGTTGGCTTTAAGAACTCGGGCTTTGAGCCTGACTAATCATGTGCATCAGTGCCTCTCAGGAATGCTGTACTTTCCAAATCTGGATACTCTCTGCTGTAGCAGAGCTGTAGCTGGGCTGAGACCTCAGGAAGGGCAGACCCCTTCTCATGTGGAAGTCACATGATTTGGTTGCAGTCATCACTCCTACCAGGCACCAGAGGCAGTTCTTTGATCCCTTGGCCACAGCTGGGGTGAGTCCTGCAGCCTCCAGCTGGAGCTGGGAAGTGTGGGTATGACTGAGGCAAGCTACAGCCTTATTGCCTCTGAAAGGAGAGTCTTCCCCTGCACTGGCTCTGGCACTTGTCTGATTGCACTGTGAGCTTGTTCTGATGGCAACTCATCCAGAGCTCTTGCTACCTAGCTGTGTTTTTGTTTCTCTTGGCTGCACAGTGCCTCTAGCACAGAGCTGTTGTCCCTTTTTTTCCCTAGGGTGAGGTTGCTGATCTGTCTTGAGAGCATGTTATCCTGGAACTAGGGCAGAGTATGTGTACAGGCCTGCAGGCCTGATGCTTGTCTAGTAGCTAGCTCACAGACCAGGTCACTTGGCTATTACCACCATGTCACATTGGTTTGGTGCTTACACTTAAGCAGCTGATGAACTGAACACCAAGCCATATGTCTGGGCTGTGGCTGCTGCTTGCTGGTTCTTGAGCTTCACTTGGTACTAGAGTAACTCCTCCCGCATGGGAGGCGGTAACTCTACCCTCAAAATGAGGTCAAATTTTACTGCAGACAGCTGTAGTCTAAAAAGCCAATTCTTCTAGGATACTGAAACATATTTTAAGATTCTGTTCTGATCTGAGTTGTGTCAGTGTGCTAACAAGCATCTAAAGCTCTAGGCTGTTCTTCAGAGGAGTGAAGCATTTGGCCAGCTGGGAATGGGAGACTGGGCAGCATACCTACACCTGACAATTCTCAGTATAGTGATCTGCACAAGGTATCAAAAACTAATTGGGAGATGAGGCTCCCAGCTCCCTGAGCAGAGGTAATTCCACCTCCTAGGACTGGCCGGGGAAGGCACCAACTGGACAGAGGTCTGCTCTTGATGAAACTGCAGTAAGTAGCAGGCAGCCTAGCTGTTCCTCCTGAGGAAGGAACTGAGCTGTGCTTGAGCTCTTGGCTGGGTCCCAGCAGGAGGGAATATCTTGGTTAGAACAGCAATGCAAATGTGTGGGGAAGAAGGAGGTGGAAAGCAGTTTTGAGATGCTACTGATAAAGCAGCAACTACAGTGTACCCTTCTGTGAAGCTGTCACAGGAATATTTTGCCAGCTGCTCTGGGTGTGGGCCTCACTTCAGCTGACTGTTCTGTGGTGGATCAAGGAGGCCTCAAAGCACCTCTAGAGCCCTCTGACAGTATGGACTGCAGTAGCCCTTTGATCCTGATCCGTAGGAGCCTGTTACCCTAACAAGCAATCCATATATAAGGAGCAAGCAGTTCCTGCAAGTTGTCTACCTGAATGGCAAGATGTTTCTAACTGGTTTCGTAGTGGAGACAAGTCCTGGCTTGGTGCTACTAAATGTGAGGCTTTTCTAGATGGGCTTCTGTGGCTAGCTGGAGAAGCTAAACTACCAATAGGCATGTCATGGGAGCAGAGGTGGGGGGGGGGGGGTCCCTATCCTGCTTGTGCAGCCTGTTGATGTGAGGCTCAAATTGCTGTTAAAATGTTCAGGTGCTTCTGTAGCAGTCATCAGTCTTAGGATGCTAGTTAGATACTTGCTCTGCTCTTAGAGCATTCAACTTTGATAAGGAAAATATAAAGGCTCTATAGTAGTCACAGAAATCAAAGGCAAGTTTATTTCTATCTTCTGCTTCTTAAAGGCAACTTAGCATCTTTTAGTTAAGGCATGTTCCTATAAAGGCAACAGCACCTTGTCCTCTGACTGACTAGCTCTCAGCCTTTTCCTGGCTGAAAGGACTGGGTTTCTGCTCTACTCATTTGCTGTTGTGGCATTCTCTGGAGTGTGCAGTGAGAGATGTGGGAGTAGGTGATAAGCACAGGTCTGAGGCAGGAAATCATGCTGAGCTGATCATACTGGCACCTGTAGTGCTTTGCATTAGCACATGACTTGTTAGTTCTAAATACCTGGTCATGCAGATGTCACAAGCTGTTAATATTGAACTAGAAAAAAAACTTAGTTCAACTCCATCTTGAGCTCCTCTTGCAAGTGGAGATTGCTGAGAACTTCAATACAAAGGGTATGGGAACCATTTGGTCTCTCCACAGACTGATCCTGGTCAACAAACTGCAATCATGGGTTATCTGCCTTTCCTGAGGATGAGGCCTTGCCTGTTCGATGTAGCTGAACTGGAACAAGTTCATGTGTCTGTCCATGGCCTTGGCTAAACTTGGCTTTGTAAATCACTGCAGCAGTCAACGTGAGCATTGGCAGCTGATGTGTGCCAGTTTGCCAGCGTGTTTGATCTTGTAAGAGCAGGATAAGTGTCCAGTGAGCTTATGTTAGTGGCTACTGGTCTAAGCAAAGATCACCTCTTGAGATCCGACATGCTAGGGGACATCTGGGAAGGAACTAGATCAGTCTGACTGAGATGGTCTTGAATTATTTTTCCAGTTTCAACTTCCTTGAAGACATCCAGAACTACTGGGAGGAGGAATAAAAATAGCTCTTCAGTGTAGTACAGACTTCATGCATTGCATCCTCCTCCATGCTAGAGATAACAGTGAGCAAAGGTAGCATTTGTTTGAAATGTGCTAAGCTGTGTTTCAGGACAAAGTTTTACAGAAGGCTCTTGAGGGTAGCTGTCCCTCTGTTCGGTCTGGTCACTGGTGAGTCCACTGCAGTGTATGGTCTGCCCTAATGGAATATTGTCATATCCAGATTGGCTTTCTCGTGTATGTTTTTTGGTGCTGAAGCCCCTGTGATATTAAGCAGAACACTCACTTCTGCAGATCAGACACAGCACCCAAAACAGATTCATGGTGCTTCAGACTAAAATGTGCCTTTTTGTAGAATACCTATTCATTCTTGTGCTCTCTGCTGGGAAAGAGGAGCAAAATTAGGTGTTCAAAGTGCCACAGTGAGTTTAGCTCTGCTTAACGCTTGTTCATCTACTGCTTTGTACAGCTCACTTGCATGGAAGGTTATATATTCCTGGCCAAGGATGCAAGGTGAGTTGAGGTCCAGCGGTTTTGCTTACACTTTTCGCTGGTATGTAGCGGAAGGTGCAGATGGCAAGCTGGTAGATGTAAGAGCATCAGGTAGCCTTCAAGCTCTTGGAGGTGATGGTAGGCTCAGACCTCCTGCAAAGAAGATTAAGAGCTGTTCTGCTGGCACAAGCTGGAGAACTCTTAGTTAAATATCTCTTTCTAGTCTCTGCTTAGGGATACTTTGATTCTTGGTGAGGATTATGATTTGAGCCTTTTACTAGCAAAGCTATAGCAGTATGGACTGTTTAGTTAGCACAGCTGTTGGGAAGTAATCCTGCTCATCAGGCTCAAAACCAGTATGCTGCTGCTGTCTTCCAGAGAGGCAAGTTCTTCCCCTCCCCCCCACCCCAAGGCTACTTTCATAACAAAACTGTCCATGAACAGCTTACTAGTGTTGCTATTACAAGAGCTACTTCTGTTGGAGGATAGCTAATCTGAAAGATTGGTGGGACACTAATGCAGGCTCCCACTGTTCTTTGCTTGTATCAACCTAACTAATGTTGAAAAGCCTGTGCTCTCACTTGACCCATGCGAACACTTCTGAGGACTCCTTAACCATCCATTTCTGCTTTTGAGCTAAAACAGCTGTCTTAATATAGCATATGAAAGGACAGAGTTGTGCTCTGAAGCAACGAGGGAAGTCTAATTAGATTTGGCGTGGACTTTCTTTACTCTTGTGTCTGAACAACCATAGCACTGCTGTGCTTCATAGGACATTTTTTGACCCTTTCCTTTAGTTCAGCTAAGCCAGTAACACTTGCAGGCCAGCTGTAAGGTATTCTCCCTTGCTGGTCTAGAAGGCCAGCTTGATGACAGTAAGACGACCACTGTGGGAGTGAACTTGCCATGCTAGCCTTAATCTCATGAGGATCAACACACTGTTAATAGCTTTCTTAGAGGAATAGGTATTAAAAATTGAGTGGAAGGACACCTCTGTCTTAGAGGCAGTTGTGTTGTTCCTTCGCACCAGTTAGGCCAGGAGGAGGAATGCTGCTGACTAGCCTCTTGAAAGGAGGTTTTTGACAGCTCCCAAGAAGGGCTGGCTGGGCTGGTAGGCTGTGCTCTAAGCAGTCATGCAGGTGACTTCTCTCCAGGAAGCTTTGCACAGCGCAAAACAGAACTGACATCTTGGATCAAATCCTAACAAACAGGGTTTTTCAAGATTCCTCTAAAAGCGTCTTTTCAGAAATCCTCCTGGGACTAGATAGGAGTCCTGAGTGAGCTGGCTGGCTAGCATGCTGTCATCTTAAGGGCTTATGACTTTTACAGGAGGCTCTACAGTAATCATGCCAGACATGATAAAACAAGAGAAGCTGCATATGTAGTGTAAAATAGTCTTGGACTCAAATACGATCAGCCTGGTTGAGATCAAAATTGTGATTAAGACTCTCAAACTGAGTTTGCTCTTTGCAAGAGCATGGAGGAAACCTTGCACAGCCTAAATCTCAACTTGGCTCACTAACTGTGTGTGTGTTTCTTTTTTTGCTAGTGTGACTGGAGGAACTCCAAGTGCTAACTACCTGCTCCTGCCACTATTCAAACCTGTCTCACTGTAGGCTGGAGCTATATTCTTCTTAGTCTCCGTTAGTCAGTTTTATATTAGCAAGACTTCTCAGAAATGAGACCTATGTAGCATAGATGTATGTGGGACTCCATTTTTGGGGACATAAGACAGTAACGAACCTGCTTACTCAATACTGTGTAATGTAAGAAATGGTCTGTCAACGAATGAGTAGTCACAAATTGCCTATGACTTGAGGCAGGTGAATCTTTGAATATTGAACTTGGCCTCGAGTTGTTTGTTTGTACCTTGTTCTGCTGACACAGCAAATGGCTTACTGTAACTGGAATCGATTGAGGTTTACCTGGGCTGTATTGCTGTGGATGGGTTCTGCGACATAATGACGTAGGAAGTCTGCAATCTAACTAGATCTAAGCTCTCACAAGGACCAGTCAAACCTCTGTTTGGCACAAACAGTTGCTTTAAAACTAGAGCTGCTGGAGACCTACTCAACCATGCAGAACTCGATAAGGATCGAGGAAATAGCAGAAGTAGTGCTGTAGAGAGCAACTTGATGCTCTTAAACCAGAGGGATTTCCTTCCAAAGAGTATGTACTGCCAACTCTGCTTTAATCTAAAACTTGTTTGTAAAAGCTTCAGCAGGCATGTGTTTGAGGCAACTGAATGACAGTACCACAGATTCAACACTGGCACTTCCTCCAGTCCCTGCCTCCAAGAGGCAATGGCAAGGAATAACTCTGAAGGGTAGGTCTAGTTCTACTTGTAACAGGAAGGTTAGTAAGAAAGCTTGGTCCCTCAACTCACTGGGCTTCAAAACAGCAGTGGTTGGTCAAGCTTAGCAAAATAGGGATGGAAAACTCTGGCTGTAAGGACTTCTAGGCTCCAGCAGAACTGGAGTTCATTAGACTTTCATGGCCCTAGCCAAATACTGAGTTGAAATAGCTCCTGCTATGCAATGGCTCATATCCTTTACATCCCAAAGGATGGAAGGTCTCACCTGTTTATGAGGCTGTAGTAGCCCTTTGCCCTAATAGGGTAGCCCATAAACTATGACAAGAAGGTAGTGTCAGGTGTGACTCAGACTTCCTTCCTGTGTCTCCAGGTGGCTGTTCAGCTGAGCTACTTCCAAGATGATAGACTTGACAGAGCAGAGTTTCCCCTCCCTTCATACTGGGACTTCAGGCTGTGTTGAACTTGGGCACTAAGCACCCAGCATGACTTAGGGCTGTGGTGAGGGCTCTGCAAATCCCTCTCCTGAGCATGAGAACTACTGCCAGCTTGTCCAAAGCTGCTTTGACTACTAGGAAGCAGTAAGCTGCAGCAGCCAATGGCAAGAGATGTTTAAAAACATCCAGGGTGAAATAGAAGCTGTATATATGGGCTTCTGGCACAATCACTTCAGGAGGAGTTGTTTACCCTCTGTGTTGAGGAGAATGGGTGACTCTCACCCTGGACTGAACCTCTGCGGATGTTTACTAAGACAGTTATGTAGACTGAATTGTGAGCAGAGCTTTGAAACAGCTTAATGACGTGCTTCTTACCCCATCTGGGCTGACTGCTACAGAAGTCTCAGGCTTGGCTAGCACCAGTGTCACTTGTGCTACATGATCTCAAAACACAGGAGATGCGGTCTGTTCAAGGGAGCTTTCACGGGCTGTTCTCCTCACTGCTGCTATAGACAAGATGAGCTGGAGTATGAGCCTTGGCAAGAACGGAAGCAGGACTAAACGTCGGGGTTGTTGGCAACTTTTTCCTGCATATTATAGCTGGGCTAGTATAGCTGGGCTGCCGGCCGGATCCTTGAGCAATGCAGTCCGGCATAGTGTAGACTGCCTTGGAAAGGAGGTATGTTCCTGGAGTAACTGTCCTGTGCAAGTTCTCTGGCATCTATTAACAACCCTCTAAGGAGAGTGAGCTCTCTGGATGGCCTGTTTGCTCAACAGGCTGTGGTGGTTAACTTGTGAGCCATGTTCCCTCAGTAGACAGGTTGCTAGATACCTAAGGAAGGTGTAATCTAACAAGGTATTGCTGCAAGTGCATACCACTGTGTAGAGCAGAAAGGCTTCTCGCCTACCATAAAGAAGTTTTGAAGTCTGCAGTGTTCCCTGATGGTAAAGTCTGAAAGAGTGTTCCTCTTCTAAAGCTCAAAGGCTGAGAATAAGAACTTTGGTGATTGGCCTATGCATCTAGTAACATGCTCCAGGTCAGAGGAGACCCTTAATTCCTGTAACAGTGGGATGGAGCAGGTTGCAGTTATCCAGCAGCTTTGGCTGAAGACCAACAAACAGGTGTTGCAGGCCCTAGCTGTTTCCACTGATCTGGAGGAGACCAGAGGGGACTGGGAGTGAGTAATAGTGTAGACTTTTAGAGCTGAACTCTTGCTAATTGGGTGCACCACTGAAGTTGCCCATTTAGAGCCACCTGCCTATAAAGTGGACTGCAGTAATAGTAGGATGCAACTGTGAACAAACTTTGGGTCTAGTAAGAGCAACAGACTGAATGTTGTGGGTTTTGACACTATAGACTGACCTGTCGTTCCACCAAAGGTGAGATGGCAGTAGTTAGTTTGATATGCTTTCTGCAAGCAGCGAGGTCTAGCAGCAGTTTGCCTTGTAATTCAGCAGTTTGGCTGAACTGTGCAGTTGTGCAAGGACTGCTTCAACCACAGATTATTCGAGGGTCTCAACACCTTCACAAAGCAAACCTGCTAGAGAATGCAGTTTTCTGAAGCTGAACCTGGAAGGTCTAGGAAGTATGATGCTCACTAGGAAACTACTGAAGGACCAAGTTGGAATGTTTAGTATTAATGTACAGCCTTGCTTACATGTCACTTAGTAGCATGTGTAAGAACTAGTCTATAGTAGGAGCTGAACTGCTCTACTGCATGGCCTCCAGTGAGGCTAAGGGAGATGGCCTAGGCTAGCATGCCCATAAAGGGAACTGAAAATAAGGCCCAAAATGGGCTTGGTGCTGTAGAGTAAAAGACAAGTGCTTAGCTCCTCTATCTAACATGAACTGGTCCCTGCTGGTCTGACATGACCTCGCCTGTGAAATGAGCGGTTGCTCAGTTAGTGGTTGAATGCAGCCTTGAATTCACAGAGTCTGGTTCCAGGCATGCCAGGCTCTGCCACTCACTGGTCCCTTACTGACAGTCTGGTGTCTCAGACTCCAAACTTGTTGCCTTTTGCCTTGAGGAATGATGTGTTAATGGTATCTGGTATTCTCTTCCTTTTTAGTTTAAAAGATGACTTCTAGGAAGAAAGTGTTGCTGAAAGTCATCATCCTTGGAGACTCTGGGTAAGTGGAAGAGCCTTTATGCTGCCAATCTGCATCTGGCTGGCTAGAGTAGTGCCCTAACTGGTAGGAGTCTGGATGTACCATAAGAAACCAGCAGTGTTGGGAGGAGAGGTTTTGCAGCCCCAGATAGCTGTGTTGCCTTAATGCTTTAAGAGCACTTCACTGTCATCTGTCCTGAATGTGTCCCCACAACTTAATATCTTTAAATACTGCCACATTAAACAGGGCAAACAAAATGGGCAGACTGCTAATGAGCCTCTGATAGCAGAACTGGATTGCCTCTTTGCAAGGAGGATGTATGGTGGTGAAATAAGCATTTCATTTTAAAAAAAAAAGGTTGGGAGCCACCATAAGCAATCTTAGGTGATCTAAAACTACCTCTGT
Source organism: Struthio camelus (assembly GCF_040807025.1). Lineage (NCBI taxonomy): Eukaryota > Metazoa > Chordata > Aves > Struthioniformes > Struthionidae > Struthio > Struthio camelus. The sequence continues at coordinate 6,963,520 of NC_090955.1, read as the reverse complement.
CAGAGGCATAGGTTAGACTGAGCAGTCTGCTTAGTTTGTCTGATGTGGCTAGAGCCTGTCTGTTGGAGTGAAGCTGTACCACTCCTGGCTCTTGAGTGTGGAGTCTGCTCTGCTGTTCTGGGTTTGCCTTGCAGACTGTAACCTGACTCCCATGACATCAGGCTTATTTATACTACAGTGCCCAGCAAGCTGTTGATCAGGGAGTGTTCCTCAGCCACAGAGAGGGCATGTGACGCTGTAAGCTGGCTTTCTGAGAAGGCTCTCTACTTCTGGGCACCTAGCTGGAGCACAGGACGTGGACCTGTTGCCAGGCTGAAATTGCTTGTACCTCCATCTCCATTAGTGCTGTAGAGGCTGAAGATGACTGTTTCTGCGTTCCTTTTGGCACTTCAGCTTCCAAGATTGCCTTCGTTGTATGATGCACTCACCTTACCAAGGGTCAGATTACTGATGGAGAAACAGGGTTTCTCAGGACCTTAATCTTTCATACCCTTATGTAGCTAATGCTCTTACTCAGCCTGTTGCCCCAGCATCTATTGCAGTGAAAGCCCTTTCTTTGAGTTGGATGCCCTTCTCCTGACTGAAAGGCCAAGAGGCTATGGTAGAAGGTGGTGAAGGATGGGGTGTTCTGCTCAGGGTGGCAATTCAAGTGCTGTTGTAGAAGCAGCCTACCTAGTTCTGTTTGTCTTTCTGTGCAGAGTGGGAAAGACATCACTCATGAACCAGTATGTGAACAAGAAATTCAGTAACCAGTACAAGGCTACGATAGGCGCAGATTTCCTGACGAAAGAGGTCATGGTGGATGACAGGCTAGTGACAATGCAGGTAAGGAGCAACTTTGCTCGCTGCTGAGAGGAGGTGTCTGGCTGCCCAGGTCTTGGCCATGTGGAGGTATCTACTCCAGAGTGTGCTGGTCACAGGTCCTGCTTGCACTGAACTGTTCTTGGCCCCAGTTGCTGCTAGGGTTCTCCACAAATCTGTATGAACAGAACTGAGGGAAGGCAAAGATCAGCTTGTCTGCTCTCAGCTAAGAGCAGCTTTGCTGTGCCCAGTTTTAAAGCCAGCATTTGGTACTGTTGCTAGAGTAGAAGTTGATAGAAAGATGCACTTCCCTAGTGTTCAAGGACTGCAAGGGACTGGGGAAGGACTCCGTAGCCAGGTCAGCTACTCATGGTGCTATGTGAGTATAGTGTTAACCTGCCAGTTTGCATGTGTGTTCAGTACCTAAAGCTTTTGTCTCTCTGAGGTGAGACTGATGGCAAGGCTGCGAAAGTCCTGCTGTAACTAGCTGAGCAGAGTGTTTGGACTCTGCTGGTACCCCAGTATACCAGAGTGCTGCAGGCAGCTTACCTTCTGACCCAAATCCCTAAATCATGCTTGCTGAAAACGAGGATACCTCCCTTGCTGAGAGTGAACACAAATGGTTAGTGCTGCCTTTAGAAGGGCTTTTCTGGCTGTTTAGTGCTATAGGAGTTTCCAGACCTCCAGGTGTTCCTTGCCTCAGGCTAGCTTTCTCCCTGGCTGGGGGCTACAGGTGGGTGCCTGGGGCATGGGGACTTTTAAAGTGAAGGCCCTAATTGTGGACTGACTCTGTTAGAGCAGAGCTGGCTTAATTGCCTTTTTTTGCTGCAGATATGGGATACAGCAGGACAAGAACGGTTTCAGTCCCTGGGAGTTGCCTTCTACAGGGGAGCGGACTGCTGCGTGCTGGTGTTTGATGTCACGGCCCCTAACACATTCAAAACCCTAGACAGCTGGAGGGACGAATTCCTCATTCAGGCCAGTCCAAGGGATCCTGAGAACTTTCCTTTTGTTGTGCTGGGAAACAAGATTGACCTAGAAAACAGACAAGTGAGTACTGGGACTTGCTAGCCTGCTCCTAGGAAGTCATTGGAGTGGGAGACCTTATAGGGACATGTGAGAGTTATCTGAGGAACAGAAGTGGGAGATGTCAAAAGGTGGCTCAGCTCTTGCCTGGCACAGAGGAGGAGTTTCTCCACGCTATTCTCATCTGCCTGAAGGGGTCAAACCCCTGTACAGAACATGCTCTTCCCCAGCAGAGGAGAGATTGCTCTGGGTAGATTCAAGGAGAAGAGTTGACTCCTCCTTCAGAAATGCTGAGTAATTCCTGTGGGAGCAAGTCTTAACTCGGGCATCTGTGGAGCAAAGTGTGTGCAGGGCACAGACTGTCTTGCTAGGGCCCAGTCCCCCTTGCTCTGGGCTGCAGTGTTGTGTGGTGGTAGGTAGCAGCTTCCTGCCCTCTAACAGGGATTGGCCCTCTTGGAGGGGCCCTTGTAACTGGTCTCGCTTACGGCTGGAGACTCAGGCCTGCAAAAGGGCTACTCAGCCCCAGCTCTGCCTCTAGAGCTGAGACCCTACCTGGGAGGAAGAGGGGAGGAGCAGCTCTGTATCAAGGCTATAGCTTTACTGATGTCAGAGCTACTGTCTTAACCCAGGTTGGATGTGAAGGGTCTGTGGCCTTGGCCTGGGAACAAAGCTCCCTTCCTGCATAGCTGCAGTTGGTGATGGTACTCTCTCTTCACCCAGGTCACCACAAAACGGGCACAAGCCTGGTGCTACAGTAAAAACAACATCCCCTACTTTGAAACCAGTGCCAAGGAGGCCATTAACGTGGAACAAGCTTTCCAGACGATTGCACGAAATGCACTTAAACAGGTAGGTGATGGAGGGCTGATGGGTGCCCTCTGGTGGTGCCAGTACTGCCTGCTGAGCTTGGCTACACAGCTGGGGTGAGGGCTGGAAGGGCCCCCCGGAGGGGGGCCTCGCATGCTAGGAGCATCTGTAGATCCATTTTGGGAAGGCACTAACTCTTCCCTTCTCTCCCACTAGGAAACCGAAGTGGAGCTTTACAATGAATTCCCCGAACCCATCAAACTAGACAAGAATGATCGAGTGAAGGCTTCTGCAGAGAGCTGCAGCTGCTGAGGGGAGAGGGAGGGGTTGAGCACAGTCCTTCACAAACCAATATCACACTTAGGCCTTCAAACACACAGCCCCTCTTCTGTGTTTAAAACGAAATCTAAAAATTTCCATCTTCAGCTGCCAAAATCCACCCATCTCCCAAGAGCATCTGAGTCCAGCACTTCAGAGCTCATGTCCCCGCACCATCCACATCACACTTCATGGTAACAGACCTTTCTCTTAGTTTAAATGGAAACTCTTATGTATGTTTGGAACTGAATCTAATTCCAGGTGTCCAATGGAGAGAAACTGTTTACAGGTAATCTGTGTAACAAATTACATACATTTTTAACTGTCTTGTGTTTTTCCCCTGTGAAGGCTGCAACTGGAAAGGCTGATTACCCATAGTTCATTGCAAGCTCAGCACTCAGTCCAACTAGGTTGAGTTTTGTATGTATCTCTGTTAATGCTTGTTACTTTTAACTAATCAGATCTTTTTACAGTATCCATGTATTATGTAATGCTTCTTTAGGAAAAATCTTATAGTACATGTTAATATATGCAACCAATTAAAAATGTATAAATTAGTGTAAAATTCCTGGATTACATGTTCAAGTACTGAAACACAGATTGTCTAGAAAGTGAGGAGGACACTTGTGAACTGCAGTGTGCTAGCAACACAGAGTCCAGATAGAGGCAGTGTTCTGTACAGTAGAGATGAACTGAGTAAACCTTCTTGTTTTGGAGCGTAAAGGCTTCATCTTCGGGAAAAATCTGTCCAGCTTCCTTGTGTCTAAATTCAGATTTGTATAACAACCATGATATGCACACCAGATCATTGGGTTAAAAGAATCAAATACGGCTGTGAAGTGACCTCATTTGTTCACCTCCCCCACTGCTTAACTCCTAACATCCTGGAGCAAATGTGAGAAGGAGTCAGATCTGAGGTGTTCCGGTGGCTCTCTGTACTGTGGAAGGAGCTCCTCTCCCATCTGGGTTGTGGGAGCTGTTTCTCGATGACTGACCTGGACTATGAATCTTCCCTTTCTTACTGACTGCTAATCTGGATTTTTTTGGTATGGAAAAACTTGGCTATCTAGTCCCTTTCCTCTCCTCCTTTCTTCCTGGTATTTGTTCTTGCGTTTGTAGCTTGCTTAAGTGGAGCCCTTCTACCTGTTTTCCAGAGGTCTACATTCTAGTACGTAGGCTGAGCTCTTATGTAAAGAGACAAACATGAGGCCAATAAACTTAACAAGAACAAACCTTGTTTACTCCTGTTTCTGACTCTTTTCTTCACTAACAACCTGCTTCCTTTCCACTGTGGTCACCATTTTAGCAAGCCAGTGCCTGCTGCTGGAAGGATGCATGTGCTTCCTTATTGTAAAGCCTATGCTTTCCACATCTGTCTTTGAGAGTGGGTGAAGAAGGCCTCACTTGCTTGGGTGACCCCAGAGACTATAACAGGGCAACTAGCACTCTACTTCTCTCGAAGCTGCTTGCAGTGGCAGGAGTTGTGCTGGATCTGGTCACTCTTAGGTTAACCTGCTCCTTTGGCTCTGTTCTGGCTGTGCTAAAACCTTTGTGCAAGGGTGGAGATGATAGCAGTGCTGTGCAGCTCTTGCTGCTGCCCTCAGGGAGGTGCTAGTGAAAAGGGCAGGCTGCTGCTGTCTGGGCCTGTCCCAGCTCCTGGGGTCAGGCCAGCCTTGCAGGAGCTTGGGTGGGCTCTGCTCCTAGCTGAGGCTGTAGTTATGAGCTGTGGTGCTGGCTTGCCAGTTGCACAGTGTCACAGATCACCTGGAGTTAGTCTTATAAAAAGAGGACAGAGAGTGATTGCTGGGTGGAAGACAGTTGGTGCTTGGTAGTGGGGGTCTGGTAGGTGTGGGTGCAGCTCCTTGGGCAGGAGTGACTAGCAGCTTTAGGCAGTGCTTTGCTGCAGCTGCCTCACTGAAACAAAGCCTTACCTTCTACTCACAGTTTTTGGGGAGCTTTGTTCCTGGTTTAGGGTACCTTAGAGGGAGATAGGACTGTTCCTTGGTACAGTCTAGTCAATTTTAAGCCTTTAATTTCTACATCCTGGGTATGACCCTGTGCTCTGTCACCTCTGCTTGTTCTGCTATTCCCACAGTAAACTAGGAAGCAAAGCTTAGAGAAATGAGGCCAGTTATTTGGAGAGACTTCTAACAGACTCTTGTGCACTGTATCCTATTGGGTGGCATCATACTATCACTTTTTTTCTCTCCTTCTCACTTGACTGGGCTTTTGCTGTTCAAATCCATTTCAAACAACTACCCTGCAATAGTAATGTGTCCTGGTGGGCCTGGTTTCCTATCTGCATCTTTCTGAAAAGGCTCAGACTTTCTGCTAGTCTCCATTTAAGGCATCAGTTTGTACTTGTTTTCTGTAGCTATAAATGTAGCATGGAGAAAGACAAGGGGAGGAAGAAGGGTAGGGGAGACGGGGAGCAATAACTCTGAAGGGGTGTGTTGAGGAAGGGGAATGACCTTAATTCTGCATCTACCTTCTGCTACTTGAGCCTCAGCTCCTGGAGCTGAGGCAGGCTGTAGCACAGAGAAGAGAGGCCAGAAGGGCTGGAGGGGTGCGTATCTTACCCAGTATAAGAACTAAGGCCCATCAGATGAACCTGCCAGCTACACAAAGTGAGAGGAGGGTGCTCCACGTGCTGTAATTGAGCTGTGGAGCTCCTTGCCACAGGATGTTATGGATGCTGTGGGGGTGGGGGGGAAAACTCGATTCTGCCACCTACGAAAAAAACAATATTTTGGAGGTGGGAATATGCACACAAGTGCACAATAGAGGTGTGTGCTCTTCAAAGCACTGTTAGGTGGCCTTGATTGACGTGTTGCAGGAGGCAAGCAGTTTGGGAGTTTGTGCCACAAGCTTTCCTGGCTGTTGTACTCCAAGAAGCTGATGCTGTTGGAGACAGGCTGGGCCTGGTGTTCTTGCGGGATTCACTTGCATCACCACCATGGTTTGGAGAAGTCCTGGACTGAAGAAGCTGGCCAGACTGATAGTCCCTGCAGGGTACAGTGTATTTAGGGTAAACCATTCGTCTGCTCAAAGACACTCCTAAGGTTCCAGTAACGCCTCATGGCTTTTACTTCTGCACTGACCTTTTTGCCTGATGAGTTACAGATGCAATGATGTGTGCAATGGTGACTTGTTGTTGGACAAACCACAGCGGAAAACCTAGCCATGGAAGAGGCTGTGGCATCTGGCCCATCCACTGAGCGAGCCTAGCGCGAGGGAGGCAGAGGACTGGTTGTGTTGTTTGGCCAGGTCCTGGCTGGACTGGAGGGAGAAGCCTGAAGAGCAAGGCTGGCTGGTGGAAGGGGAGGGGAACTGGTGCAGACCCATCCATGAAGAGGGGTGCTTGTTGTGAGACATGGTTTATTTTAAATTTGCTTTGAAATGAATTTGATTTTCATTCAAACTTCTGAAGGAAAAATGATTTCTTTTTTCAACTCCTCTCCCCGTCCCCCGTTCCTTCCCATCTGCAACAAGGGTAGCTCGGAGGAGGGAGAAGGGGGGCTGGGTGGATATGGGAAGCCTCTCTCCTGCTTTCCTGGTACCTGGGAAGAGCTGCCTCTTCCGCAGCAGCTCTCCTGCCCCAGAAAGACCTCAAGCGCTGACTGCTGCCCTCGGGAGCATGAAGCGGGCAGGAGAGCCGTGATCTCCATGAGTGCTGCTTGGCGATGCCTCCTGTTTCAGGGACTCTTCCCCCGTCCGCACCAAGCGTAACCCCAAAAGCTGGAATCGGCACCCTAAGCTGGCGGTGTGGCGAGGCCCGGGCCCTGCTAGCCGGTGGGCCCCTCGGGGGCCGGCGGTGGGGCGGCCGGGCGCGCGGCCTCGCCGCGTGCACCTGCGCGGGAGAGCCGTTGGTGCCGGCCCCCAGAGCCACCTGCGCCTGGCGAGATGTGGGCGCAGATAGGAAAGGCGAGGGGCGCGCGTCCGCCTTTGCGTGGCGGGCGGGGGAACCCACCGCCCGAGAGGCGGAGGACGAGCAGCCCCCGCCGCGGGAAGCGGCGGCCGGGGAGTCGGGGCGGGTGGCAAGGGCGGCCCGGGCACCCCAGGAAAACGGGGGGCTGGAGGGCGGCTGCCCCCCGGCCGCGCGCACCCGGCCTGCGCTAGAGCTGCTGTGTACGCGCACACGCAGACGCGCGCGCGCGCGTGGGACTAAAACGTGGGAAACGCGTGCTCGTCGACGCAAAAACCCGCTCGTGACGGCCAAAACGTTTATGGCCGAATTTGCGCGTTTTTGCGAACACAGTATTGCCTCCTTTATGTAGATCTTTCCTCAGAACGTTTGTGCCTGGATTTTCGCTTTACGCGTGTGTGTATATACAGAGAGTGAGATGATCTCACGCACACCTGCCACAAAATATATTTTAAACATATTTAAATATATATACTTGTGTGTGTGTGTCTATTTTTGTCTCTCTGTATATACACATACATAAAAACATATATACAGAGATCATACATGCACCCCCCCACATACAGTTTATGTATGCAATCCATGTATATCCTTATGTCTGTGTGTGCGTTTTCTAACTCTCTCTCTTTTCTATATGACTATACAGACACCCCCACATTTATTTATATTTTTATGTGTATATATTTGTGTTATAAAGAGAATATACACAGATGCCCCATATATAGTAAATCTACTTATAGAGTTATGTATGTAATAGAGTGAGTATACACAGACACCCCATGTACATTTAAATATTTATACCATTATGTATTTGCATATGTGTGTACTATATAGTGAGTGTGCACACACACAGAGCTATGCCCACGAGTATTTTATAGATACATATATATATGTGTGAGAGCCTGTTTTCCATCATCCTCTCTGCATATATAACATATAGAGATCATACATACACATAGCCACCCGCACATAGTTGTATTTACATATTTATAAATGTATAATGTGTATTCTTGCTGGGCTGCTCATACACACACAGATCATAAATTTTATTTAAATATTTATAGCCTTACATATATATCTGTGTGTGTGAGAGAGAGAGCGCGACCACGCATCTCTCACGCTGTCTTTGTATGCACACCTGCAGAAAGAGACAGGAAACGGGCACACGCACACACAGGCAACCACCTGCCCGCTCATATTTTATTTATTTCTGTACTTACAAATGTACGGCTCTGTATATTTGCTATCCCACTTTCTCTCTCTGACAGACAGACAGAGGTATGAGCGATCCCGCACACACACACACACACGCAGCTATGCCCGTGTGTACTTGTGTGTGTGTTGCTGTCGTCCCGTCCCGCGCTCGCCGAGGTGCGCACACGCGCACGTGCGCCCACTCATACTGTAAATATTTATATGAAGAACGTGTGTGCGTGCGTGCACGCTCATTTTCTACCTCCCCCGTGTCTCCCTCCCTCTCCATATACATGTGGGGTTTTTTTTTGGCCATTTATAGAAAAACACATCAATATGTGCACATGTATGTGGGCACTTTTTCCATACCTGTAATATATAGCGACATACTATACAAACACATGCACACGCGTGTGATATACCCGCTCCCCCTACTAGCGCAGTTCCTTCAGCTAGAGGTTTCGACCTGCTCGGCGGTCTGGCTACACGGCCGTAGGGCTGCGGCGGCGCGCGCACACGCACACGCACACACACACACACGCACACGCACGCACGCACCCCGCTGCGATTATTCCACCTGTACTTCGGTGGACATTATTTACCCAATGTCTTGCCTTGGGTAAATGGTTAAAGCCCTGTTTTGCGGCTACGGAGGCGGGCTGCGGGTGCTGCCCCCCTCGGGCTGTGCCCAGGGGGTGTCCACTGGCTCCCCGAGGCCTGAGGTAACTCATCACACCGATGCCCAGCCAGGGTGGGACCAGAAGGAGCCTTGTGGGGAGCCCAGGTTCCAGTCTGAGGAGGGGGCAGCCGAGGTGGAAGAAGGCCCCCCCCCCTCCCCCCCCCGGCCAGGGTGCCCACACCTCCACCCCATCCCGTCCCCATCCCACAGGATCCCTGTCCTCCAGGGTCCCCGGTCCCACAGGGTTCCCCGTCCCATGGGGTCCCTGTCCCACCCGTCCTGCAGGGTCCCATCCTGCGAGGGTCCCCATCCCATGGGGGGGGGGGGGGAGCCCGTCCCACAGAGTCTCCATCCTGCAGCGTCCCGTCCCACGAGGGTCCCTGCCCCCTGCGGTCTCTGTCCTGCAGGGTCCCCATCCTGCAGGATCTCCATCACTTTGGGGGGGGGGGGCAAATGTCCCTGTCCCGCGGGGGGGGGGGGTCCTGGTCCCGCAGGAGCCCATTCGGGGGGGCAGGGGGAGATTCCCATCCTGCCAAGGCCCCTGCTGTCCCGCAGTCCCCCCGTCCTGCAGCGTCCCGTCCCGCGAGGCTCCCTGTCCCGAGCGGTCCCCGGCCCACGCGGGTTCCCGTCCCGCGGGGGTTTCCCGCTGCTCCCCGTCGGGGCAGCTGAGGGGCTGCGCGAGGGAAATGGCGGCGAGCAGCCGGGGGGGGGGGCTGGAGGAGGAGGAGGAGGAGGAAGAGGCAGGGCCGCGCGGGCATGGCGCGCCGTGCGTGGGCCGCGGAGGCGGCGCCGGGGTTGGGGGGGGCGTGTGCACGCGTGTCTGTGTGCGCGCACCCTGGGCGGCCACGCACGTGTGTGCCGCCGCTGCCTGCCCGCGTGGGCCCCCACGGGCCCGCAGCCATGCCCCCCACCCCTGCGCACCCCCCCCCAACCCCCGGCCCACGCACAATTGGGGGGGGGCCACACAGATTTGCACATTTCCCTCCCCCCCCCACGCGGGGCGCTGAGGGGCCCCCCCCCCACTCCGCTCCCCCCCCCCAGGGGCTCCCCCTCTGCGAGCAGGGCGCTTTCCCCTCCCCCCGGGGAGATTTGGGGGGGGGGGTCCTTAACACACCCCCCCCCAAACGGGCCCAGCCGCGGCCTGCAGCCGCGCTGCCCCCCCCCCCGGCCCGCTCCGAGGCGATGCCCGGGGGGGGGGGGGGGACACGAGCACACGCAGGGCTCCCCCCCCCCCCGGGTCCCGTCCAGGGGAGCGGTGGTGGGGGGAGTGAGGGGGGGGGAGGCGGCCCCCAGCGGCGGGAACCGGACCCCCCCAAACCCCCCCCAAAAAAAAACCACGGCCGCGTGGCGGCGGCTCCCGCGCTGCTGCCGGCGGCCGCGGGAGGGCGTCGCCTGTGTTAGTTGTCGCCGGTGAACGCGGGGCCAGCGCGGCCGCCGCCGCCCCCCGCCGCCCTCCGCCGCCGCCCGGCCGCGGCGGCCCCTCTCGGGCGGCGAACGGAGGCGGAGGAGCGGCCGGGGGGAGCCGGCGCGGGGCGTCAGGCGACTCGGCGTCGGGCGCCCCCCTCCCGGTTGGGGCCGCGGCGCCGGGCGAGCCCCCGAAATCGCGGCGGGGGGCGGCGGGCGGGGGGCGGGGCGGGGCCGGGGGGCGGCGGCGGGCTGGGGGGCGGCGGGGCGCGGGGCGCCGGGCGGGCGGGGCGGCGCGGGGGGCCCCGGCGGGGCGGCGGGAGCCCGGCGAAGGGGCCCCAAGAAGCACAAGTTGGAGCTGGCGGCGGACCAGGCTGTTGTTGTTCTCAACGCGGTCCGCCCCGCGCTCATATAAAAGGCGGCGGCGGCGCCCGCCCCGCCAGAGCGCGGCGGCGGCGGCGCGGAGCGGAGAGGGGCAGAGCGCAGCGGAGGGAGCGCAGAGAGCAGCGCCGCGCCGGGTCGGGCCGGGCCCCTCCGCCACGCCGCGGCCGCCCCCCGCCTTCCGCCGCCCGCTCGCCTCAGAGGCCGTCGCCTCCTCCTCGCCGCCGCGGCACCATGTCGGTGGAGCTGGAGGAAGCCGATCTGCCCCTCACCGAGGCGGAGGAGGTGCCGCTCGCCCCGGAGAAGAAAGCGGCCTCTAAGAAGGCGAAAGGGGGCGGCGGCGGCTCTTCCCTGTCGCCTTCGAAGAAGAAGAAGAACAACAAGAAGAAGAACCAGCCGGGCAAATACAGCCAGCTGGTGGTGGAGACGATCCGCAAGCTGGGCGAGCGCAATGGCTCCTCGCTGGCCAAGATCTACAACGAGGCCAAGAAGGTGGCCTGGTTCGACCAGCAGAACGGCAGGACCTACCTGAAATACTCCATCAAGGCGCTGGTGCAGAACGACACGCTGCTCCAGGTCAAGGGCACCGGCGCCAACGGCTCCTTCAAGCTCAACAGGAAGAAGCTGGAAGGCGGCGGCGGCGACGGGGGCGCGGGCAGCAGCTCCCACAAGTCCCACAAGAAGGCGACGGCCTCCACGTCCCGGCGGGCGGAGAAGAAGCCCGCGTCCAAGAGCAAGAAGCCCGAGAAGAAATCCCACAAGAAAGGAGCCAGCAGCGCGGCGGCCAAGAAGGACAAGGGCAAAGCCAAGAAGGCCACCAAGAAGGGAGCCGCGTCCCCGGCGGGCAAGAAGGTCAAGAAATCGGCAAAGCCCAAGGCACTCAAGAGCAGGAAGGCATGAGAGCTGGGGAGGGGGGCGCAGGGAGCCCCACCGCCGCGGGGGCGGCAGCGGGCTTCCCCCCCCTCCCCGCCCCCCCGCCGCCGCCGCCCCCCCACGGCCTCCCTGCCCGCCGCCCTGGACTGTGAGCCGCCACGGCACAGACTGCTCTGAGGACAGACCCCCCCCCCCAACCCCCTCCCCGCGCCGGGCACCCGCTTTGTCTTTGTGTTGCTGACTCGGCTCCGCAGCCGCCTCCGTGCGCAGTGAGCGGGGCTGCGGCTGCCCCTGCGCCCCCCCCGGTCCCGCGCTTTCCCCCCCTCCTTCGCGCTTCCCTTACCCCCCCCCCCAATCGCTCCCTTTTGTTTTCGGCCGCGCCCCTCCCCATTCGTAGACGGTTTCTAGTTGCCCCCTTTCCCGCCGCCACGATATTTTACAGTCTTCCCCCCCCGCCTTGTCGCCATAGCAACCTTTTTTTTTCGGCGGCCCCCCCCCCTCCGCGCGCGCCACGTGGGCCCCGCCGCCCGCGCGCGGATCGGGCCCCTTCCTCCCCTCCCCCCTCCCCTTTTTTTGTTACAGTTGCCTGCTCGCAGAATTTTCGAAAAGCGACGGCGCCCCCTATTGGCTCCCGGCCCCCGGCGCCATGGCAACGGCCCGTTGGGCGCCAATTGGTTAGAGCGGCGTCTGGGTCGCTCCGAGGTGGTTGGGGGGGGGGAGCGCTGGCGGGCGGCTGCCTCTGCCCCCTGGCGGCCCGCGCGGGACCAAGCGGCGCGGCGGGGCGGGGCGCGGTGGCCTCGGCCCGCGGGGACCCGGGCGCGCCCGCGCTGGCGGCGCCCCCCAGCCCCTGCAGCCGCGTATTCCGGGCGCATCTTCAATGGCCTTTAATTTCTTTTTGTTTTTTTTTTTTTTGGGGGGGGTGTCTTGGGGATATTTGGGGGAGGGGGGAGGGTGGTTTTTTTTTTTCCTTTTTTTTCGTTTTCGGTTGTCGTCGTTTCAAATAAATTGTTAAAAAACTCGGAGCTGTGGGTGTTGCTATGCTGCCCGCGGGCGGGCGCGGCGCGGCGGGGGCGGGTCTGCAGCCGCCGTGGAGCCGCCCCTCGGCACGGGGGCCCCGCTGCTCCCAGCCCGGCGGGGGTGGGGAGGTTTTGGGGGGGGGGGCTGCAACCCTGCAAGCAGGAGGAGGGAGAGGGGCTCCCGCTTGCTTTATGCTTCCGGAGAGATGCTGCGCATTTCATGCACAGCAACGGCAGCGTTTTTCCTGGGCTAGGACTCTGCCTCCCACAGCGGCAACGGCATGGAGGAAGGAGGGAGGCCGGCAGTCCCTGCGCAGTGGCAATCGGCAAAGCTCGCCGAGCAGGGAAGGGAAGGAGAGGCTGAGATGCAGGGGTGGGGAGCTGTTCTCCTGCCAAGCACGCAGGAGAGATCCCACAGCCCAGGTTCCCCCCTCACCCCCGATCTGGCCTTGTGCAGCCATCACAGGCTAGAAGGAGACATCTCCCGTGCTAGTTTGACCTGCATCCTTTGCTTCGAGCGCAGGCCTGGACTGCAGGAGTTACCCCCACCCCAGCTGCATTTAAGGCTCCCCTGCCGGCTCTGAGCACCCCTGCAGGCAGTGAGTCACTCCAGCAGCGAGGACACCGCAAAGCCATTCAGAGCAGAAGCATATCGCAAAAACCTTGGCAGAGCCACCCCTTGTCTTCCCATCTACGGTGCCTATTTATAGCGCACACCCATGAGATTGCATAAAACGCTGCCGGGCATCTAGGCCATTTTGTTCTGCCTCACCCTCGGGAGCACAGGGCCAGGGATCAGCCAGCTGCTCCACACAGTCCCTGCGTGCATGGCCTCATCTCCCCAGGCAGGAGGCCCTGCAGAAGAGACCCCCCCCCCCCCCAAATCACTTTTACCAAACAGCGGCCCCATGGGAACAGCTACCACTAGGGCATGGCCACACTGCAAAGAAATTGCAGAAGATCAAAGCGAAAGAAGGCCAGGGCTTGTGTCTGTGTAGTGCGGCAAGGAAGTTAAGACCAGGAAGGATGCTCTGAGGAGGTGGTAAAGCGCTGGTGTACCACAAGGATCTGGTTTGGTTAAGTCAAGGGAACCACTGGCCTCAGGCCAGCCTGGCTGTCACCACAGTACCCAAGGCAGCAGTAGCAGAGTCACTTCAGAGGGCAGCTTGACTGCCTCTCCCCTCCCAAGAGCCCCAAGAGGAGAAGAAAACAGCAGCCAAGAGCACCGGGCCCTTAGAGCCAGCTCTCCTACATGCAGCTGCTAGAAACCAGCACATTTGAGGTGCAGTGCCCAGGGAGCCCAAGACAGATCAGCCTGATGCACAAAGCTGGACAGCATCCATGTGGCAGGGACAGGACCAGCAGCACCTCTGCACCACAAACAGCTCAGAAGCAGCTCTCACCGTCAAGCCCAAAAGACCCCAGGTGGCAATAGCCAGGCTACTCGCTCCCTTGCTGCAGGGCACCAGGCTGGCACCCAGCACGCAACCTCCCACTGTGCCAGGAGGTGCCACGCCACAGTCCGGTGGGATGCAGAGCTGCTCAGGCTGTGCTGGAAGGGCAGCAAGATGCCAGGTCTGCTCATGGGCCACTGAGGGAGCCTGTCCTGGTCTAGTGCCTGTAGGCTTCCTGCAAGGTTGCAGGGCAATGGCTCCTGGAAGCCACGCACTTGGCTTTGCTCACATTATCATCAGCCATCTGTTGAAGCACTGGAAGAAGTTTGACATCCCCCTTTCCCCACACGCAGCCCACACTTCAGTCCTTGTGCAGCCATGAGACATGACACAAGGTCAGAGGAAGCAGAAGGGGCCTTCCCTGCAGAGAGGGGGGAGCTGCACCATGATCCTCCAGGAGAGGTTTAACTCAGCACAACCTCCATAACAGACCTTGGCTTCAAGGTGGACAGTTGTTCTTTGCCTGGAGATCAGGGTTTGCTTCCCCTGGAGTCACCTGGGCCTGTCCCAGTTGGAGTTGCATCTATACCACCCTATCTGCTGCACCTGAATCAAGCTCATAGGAAGAGGCAAGACAGCCCTCTTCCCGCATGTGCCACCCAGAGACCAAAGACAGAAATTGCACTTCAGTGAACCAAAGGGCAAGCCAGGCATCTCATCCAGGAGGTCCCAGACCTCAGCCCCAGCAGGGACAGCCAGCTAGCAGCACACCAGCACCTCTTGGACACCCTCACCCTGCCCTCGGTGCTGCTGGAAAGGAGCAGCCCCTCTTCCTCCAGGGCAGAGCTGCCTATAAAGCCAGCCCCAGCTGCTTGTGCTGCTTTGGTACAAGCAGAGAAGAGACGAGTTTCATTCTCTCAGGAAACATCCATCATCCAAATTCAGCAAGAGGAGAAGCCAGCTGTGCTCATCCGCCCCTGGAAGAGACCAGCAAGACTCTGCTTCTGAGAGTGTGCAGAGAGTCTCCCTCCAGGTCTATATTTAGGACATGCAGCTGCTGGGTTAGGCCAGCCACAGTCCCTCTGCCCATGCAGACTGGGCCGGTCTTCACCATCTGCCAGTGATCTCTGGTACCACGAGAGAGCTGCTGCATTCACACACAGACCTGCAGTTGTCTCCTTAGTCATTAGATGACACTGCATGTTTTGAAGGATAGAAGGGATGCTATCCCTGCGAGAGCTGGCTGGTCTCAGATCAGAAGCCCTATTAGACTCGTGCAGCTCCCTCACACATGCATTTCTGCAACTGGAGGAGTCTCCCCCTCCCCTGATTGCTACAAGGGAGGGTCAGGTCAGCCACTTCGCGGCAAGGACAACGCTACGCCCTCAGCACTAACCTGTAAGGCAAATTGCTAAGAACTGTTATCGCGAAGATAAAACGCTGGCAGCATACCTGAAAGCAGCTATTAGGCAGCAAGGGTACAGGCTAGAGAGAGCAAGCATCCTGCTGGTGGAGCCTGCGGTGTCAGCGGAAAGGCAGATGAACAAGAGCAGCATGTGATATTGCATACCAGAAAGCAACTGCTGCCTGGGGTCTGGCTGGAGACCTCACATGTCTCCTTCGGAGGGATTGACAGTTTGTCACCCAGGGGTGAGGAGACTGCTGGGAGCTGCAAGGCTGGAGCGTCCTGGAGCAGGGCGCCCACAGGCGCTGCCAGCTGCGAGAGCTGTGCTCTGGAGGGAACCCCAAGGCGCACGGGGGTCCTGAGGACATCCAAGGGCAGGTGACTCCAGTTGCATCGCCCAGAGAAAGACAGCAAGTCCTAGAGCTGCAGCACGCAGGCAGTAGAGTTTTCACTGCACACAAATAGCGGCTTCCTAGGGTAGGCAGCCTCATTTCTGGGCCCGCACAGTATCCTGCCGTTTCAGCTGTCATACAGAGAGCTGCCCAAGAGAAGGTATGTGGTCCCCAGAGCCCCCTCCTCACTCAAGGGAGGCAAGAAGCCAATGCAGCCTCTCCAACACAGAGGATCTCCATGGAGGGTCCACCCAGCCGAGCCCTTCACACTGTCTGGTTTCAGCTCTGCTGGTGCTATGAAGCTTTCAGAAGAGCCAGGACCAGCAGTGCTGCTTCAAGAAGCCATGAGTTTTTCTCTGGACTTACCAGCTTGAAGGTGACAAGAGTCCATTCCAGGGTTGTTAAAAACAAAAAAACCTGAAGATCAAGACTACACAGAGCCCAGATGCTTCCACTCTTCTGGTCATGATGATGCTCAGATGTCGAGTTCATACAACATTAAGGGCTAAGCGCTTCAGCAATCCTTGGCTAGACAGACAGGATTTCCTTCTGTCTGCTTTGTAATAGCCAAGCTTCCCCAGCTAGCTACCAATTTCGTCATTCATGTGGCAGACAACAGAGGAAGTTCATAACCCAGTCTTCACCCTAGTTGGAGCTAGCTACCACGGGTACAGCGCACACCACCAGCATCCAGTGAACAAGCCACCAACTCCTAATTATAGCTGTAGGCATCACCCTGACCAAAGCCAGAGCAAAGTCATGAGACACCAGGATGGCTACAGAGCTATTCAGACCTGGGGTCCGCAATGCAGCACACTCAGACCCTGCAGCAGACCCAGACACACCCCCATTTTGCTGTCTGCCCTTTCATATCATCCCCAACTGCACAATATTTGTGTCCTTGTGTTCTGACTGCAAGTTTGGCTAGGCAGGAAAAGGCACGTTTGCTTGTAGAGTCCAGCCCATCATCTCCAAGCCCAACCTACACCTTCGAGAGCCCAGTACAGCAGACACCTTGCCCATGCCCAGCCCCAGCAACTGCTGGAAGTCAGCTAAGCCTCCGATAACCCTTCCTCCCCAAACCTAAGCACGGAGGGAGTTGAACAAGTCTCTAGCTTTCAGAGCAGTCGCTAGGACAGTGAACTGGAAGATGTCCAAGAAAGGGAGAAGGCACTGGAATAAAGACAGCCAGGCTTCTGGCCTCCTCCCTCCCTCCCTCCCTCATCACAAGGAGCTTTTACCATCTGGCCTCCGCAAGCCCATGCCCAGCCCTGCTGCCCTCTACCCACTTGCCTGCAGGGCCACCCACCAGGTCCTCAGGCAGCCGGTCTGGGGTGACAGCCAGCACTGGCACTCAGGGAAGGTCCCAGGGTCCAGCCTCACTCCTCCTCTGCTGCTCTCGGCCCCAGGGCAGCTCAGGCTTCCTCACGCCGGTGTCAGAGCGACCGAGCAGTACTGCCTTCCCGTAGCAGGGAGAAGAGCCACCGAAGGGTTGCGTCCACTCCCATAGGTAGGAAGAGACAATTTGCGCAAGTGAAGGGCAAGAACGATCAAGAGCATCGTGAAGCCAGATTTTGTTTTTTACTAGTCCCGCTTGGCAGCCGGGCTCAGTCCTCTCCATCAGAGCCTGCTCCCACACACCACTGCCAGATTAAGTAGGTTTGGTGAGGTGACAAGACACAGCAAGTTCAACAGCATTCAATACTGAACCAGTTTAATCAGATATTGGGTTTGCACCGTTCTTTTCAGTATCACAAGTTCTGCATTTTCTAATAAATACAAAGCACTCTCTTTCGAGTTGTACAGAACGCTGGTCCTGGAGAAAACAAAAAAGAGGGAAGAGAACAAGACACTCAGATACAGACAGGTCAGGTCCACCACTCTAGACAGTGGTTTGCACGTAAAGAAAACACCTCGTCCCACCCCACATACCCCACACGCGGTAACATCGAGTTTACAGAGGAAAGGGCCATCCCAGCGGGTCCCGTGCCGCCCCAGCGGGACTGCGGCCGGATGCCGTGCCCCCGCCAAGGTCAGCCCCGTTGGTGGGTACCGCAGAGCGACCGACAAGACGCTTCTACTTCCCCATGAGCACTACGCTAACACACACACGGCTTCCACAGTCTACAACGGAGGGGAAAACCCCTTCATAAAACCGGTTGACAAGCATCCAGACTCATCTACTCTAGGTAATAATAAAGTCAGAGCCAGAGTAAGTTACTTCATCCACAAGATTAACAGCTGATTCAATAGGTTGAACACATGCTATTTACAGCACATAAATAGTTGCTCATTTTACTTGTTTTAAAAATGAAAAAACAAAACAAACAAACAACATCAGGAAAGTCTACTGCCCGATTGCCTAGACACTGCTGCATGCACACGACTGTCAGCCTCCAGGGAGCAGCGAGGAAAGCTGGTCTCTGCATCAGTTATGCCAGGTGTCACAGGGACAGCCGGCTCCTGTGCTCATACATTACCCAGGAGCCTTTTAATAAATACCATACTAGCTAAATATTGTTTTTTAAATACAAACTCTAGGGCTTTTTAAAAAGAAATATTAATCCATAAAGGGTTACAGTTAACAGATATCATCAGCACTTTATTTTTTTTTTTTTTCAGAACCAGAAATAGTGTTGAACAACAACAAGGAAGGGAAAAAGAAAAAAGAGACATTGCAAGTCATTTTCAGAAGTGCAATTAGGGTACAACGTAGCTCTCTGTAATATTAAAAGGATCTGCAACCAGGAGCTGCTCCGTGACGGGAGGAAGAGCAGAGCCACAGCAGAAGATGGCAGCTCCCGCTCCCAGCGGGTGCCTGACCTTGCAACGCTCTCCGAGGGGATCCGTCGCTGCACCCGCCACCCACCCCGCCAGCGGGACCCACGGCTGCGGGGCCGCAGAGCCCGCTGGCACCCACCGAGCAGGAGGGGCGTCGGAAGGTGACTTTGCAGGGAGGTACCCCAAAATAAAAGCAACCTCGAAACCAAAAGATCGGAGCTCCTTTACAGTAGGCGATGCACTAGCTTTACCAGGAACAAAACCAAGACCAACAGTCACTTCTCGTCGGATGAGAAACTTCTCCCTTTTCACATTACTCAGCCCCCTGCCCTCCGCACCGCAGCGCGGCCAGGACGGCATCGCCGGGGCTGTGCGGCGGCAAGTCCCATCGCTGCACCAGGGCCGGCTCGGGGGTCCCCGGGGCCGGCGGCAGGGAGGGGCGGCCGAGGGGGCCCGTGGCCGGCCCCACGGCAGCACCGCCGCTGCCAGCGGCTCCGACCGTCCGGCTTGAGGGACGCCACCGGCGGCCAAAACCGCTTCTTCCAGGGGGACGAGGAGCCCGGGGGAGGGCGGGAGACGCAAGCGGGGCCTGGTCTCAGCCACACTCCCCTCGGCTCCCCGCCGCGGCCTGGGGGCTGGCAGCCGGGGGGCGGCAGGGGGACCCCCGGCCCCACACGCGGTGGGCTGGGGAGAATACAGCGCTCACTTCTTGGAGCTCTGCGTCTTCTTGGGCAGCAGCACGGCCTGGATGTTGGGCAGCACGCCGCCCTGCGCGATGGTCACGCCGCCCAGCAGCTTGTTGAGCTCCTCGTCGTTGCGGATGGCGAGCTGCAGGTGCCGCGGGATGATGCGCGTCTTCTTGTTGTCGCGGGCCGCGTTGCCCGCCAGCTCCAGGATCTCGGCCGACAGGTACTCCAGCACGGCCGCCAGGTACACCGGCGCCCCGGCGCCCACCCGCTCCGCGTAGTTACCCTTGCGCAGCAGCCGGTGCACCCGGCCTACCGGGAACTGCAGCCCGGCCCGCGACGAGCGCGACTTGGCCTTAGCCCGCGCCTTGCCGCCGGACTTCCCGCGGCCCGACATGGCCGGCAGGCAGCGGGCACTCGCCGCCTAGCAGAGCCCAGCGCAGCCGGTCCCCGCCGCCTGCGGGGAGAGACACAACGCCGTTACACCGCGGCGGGCTGGATCGGATCGGATCGGATCGGATCGGATCGGATCGGGCCGCCCCCTCCCTCGTCGCTCCCCGCCCGCCCGCCCGCGCCGCCCTTACCGCTGCCGCCGCCGCTCCGCCCTGCGCGCCGCCCGCCGCCGCACTGCCACCGCCGCCGCCGCCGCGCCGCGGATATCGCTGCCCGCCCCGCCGCCCGCCGCTCCCCATTGGCCGAGGCCGCGGCCAGCGCGGCGCCTATTGGCCGCCGCCCCGATCCCTAATTTGCATAGGGCTCGCAGCGCCCCTGCTCCGCCGCCACCGCCCAGCGGGGCGCGGCCGCCGCCTCGGCCCGACCCGACCCGACCCGGCCCGGCCCGGCCCGCTCTCCCCTCCGCTCCGCTCCGCTCCCCGCGCTGGCAGCCGAGACGGGGAGGCCGCGGGGACCCTCGACGGGCACCGCGGCCTCCCCGAGCGCCTCCTCCGCAGAGAGCCCTGCCTGGGCCCTCGCACGGACCGGCGCGGCGCCCGCTGACCGTCTCGACTTGCCCGTAACCCATCATCTCCCCCCATCCCCAGCCGTTCGCCTGCCTCTTGGTTTTTACCCACCCAGAGCATCTCGCCTGTCCCCCCCCCCCCCACACCAAAAAAAAAAGCCCTGGCACAGAGACGCCCCCACGCTCCAGCCTGCCCGGCCCAGGCGCCAGCAGAATTTGCAGGAAGGCGAAAGTCGCGCGTTAGCCCCGACTTTGGAGCAGGTCGCCTTAGGTGACCGTGGGCGTTTCGTGAACGCAGGGAGTTAATACGCACCCTGGAGCCGTACGTCGCCCCCCGCCCGAGGGAGGGTTTTGCCCCCCCCCAGATACAGAAATGGGCTCCGCGCTCCCTTCCCGGAGATGGGCCCCGGCTCGGGCCGTCCCGCTGCTCCCCCGGGGCAGCGCCTTCGAGGGAAACCCTGAAACAAGGCTCCGGGGAAGAGTTTCCGCCGGCAAATGGAAACTCTTCCGAAACCTCATCCTGCTGCTTGCTGGCTTCCCTCTCAGCAGGCTGGAGAGAAAACAGCGACTGTGATGGTGAAACAGATGCGACAGGGCTGCGGGGGGAAACGGGGACGCAGACAAACACACGGGCGCCGCGTAATCAACCAGTTAATCCAATTTTATCGTTTCGAATACAAATTAAATTCTGTTTTCCAGCCAGGGTCCCAACTTGTAAGGCTTTTGGTCTCTAGCATCTGGTTCTGTTTAGAGCCCCTGACCCCCAAATCAAAGCCCCTGTACTGTCCTGGCCCTGGCCCTGGCCCTGTGGTTATCTGGGCTTTAATGAATGACCTCGCTGAACAGGGCGGGCTGCATCCCTCTACAGATCAAGACAATCCTCTCTGAGTCTTCAAATCCTATTAACAAAATGATTGCACAAACAATGTGACCAAGACAAGTTCTCCCACCCCGTTGCCCGACGGGAAACCCAAGCAAGGTCCAGTCACCCCAGAGAGTTTTTAACCCATTCCCCAAGTCCGGCCAGCGCCTGGGGCTGGGATTTGGCCTCAGAGGAACCGCACAGGGAGGAACCTACGGTAAAAAGCATCCAGTTTCTTGGCTCAAACACACACGGCTTTGCAGCGGAGGCGCGGAGGAGACAGCACGCTGTCCCATCAAGCCCTGCTCAGGGCAGGGTTAAACACCGTCTCCCAGCCAGCACCACCCTGCAGCTGCAGCAAGGACCCGAGGAGCTGGAGGAGACGAGCAAAACCCTCGCCGAGGAACATCCATAAAGAGATGGGGGGACAGGCAGGCTGGACACGAGCAGTTCAGAGCAGAGCTCACGTGGACCGTTTCCTTCTCTAGCCCCATCCACACCCTCTCTTCTCTAAATGAGGAAGCTCCCTGGGCTCTGGCTAGCAAATTGCTCTTCTTCCTGCCCATGCACCGCCTTGAGATCTCCCCGTTCAGGACCCATGAGAGCATGCTGCAACGTTGCAGCAAAGCAGCATGGCAGAACTTCCCGGCCTGGGGTTTCTCCTTAGTATTTACGACATGTTCCTCCACGCTGCAAAAGTCTTTTAGGGGCCAGAGCATCAGAAAGAAATTTGTACAGAATCAATATGGAATTAAATGGAAATGAGATATCAGATTAATACCAAAAAAAAAAAAAAAGAAAGAAAAAAAACAGAGATGCGGGCTGTGAAATACTTGAAATATTGTCAGAAGCTGCTCCTCCCTCAACAGGCTGAGATGCTTCTGAAGGTTTGATCTCGCGGCGTGAGCAGACGAGCAGGGAGCGAGGCCAGCATGTTATATCCACTCCCATCAGCACAAGACACAGCCAAAATCTTTAAAGACGAACGCTAACCTCTAACAGAGCACTAATAACAGAGACAACAACCTAGGGCATCAGATCAATACCTGAGAGGCTTAGAGAATCTCAGCGCCAGACTGCAAAGCTTCCTAAAAAACCGCCCCTCGTTCTGTTGGGCAATTCAGGAGAGAAGCGGCCGGCCAGCCATCCCACGCGGTGCCTAAGCCTTGCGTTTCTTTGCAGCCGGCTCTCCCTCCTTCCCCAGCCACCGCTGCAGGACACCTGAGCTGGTTTTCTTGGGCGAAGGGCTATGGATGAACTGACTCGTCCACCTGGGCAACTCATTTTCTTCTTTCTTGGGAGAGCCCTCCTGGGAGCTTTTTAACCAGCCCAGCATCACTTTGCTGCTTGCTTTGACCTGCTGGAGAGACAAACGACAGCAGGAGAAAAGTCAGAAGCGGAGCGAGAGCGGGGCAGGACACGCGCACGCGGCTCCGGACTCGGAGAGCTGGTCGAGAGCGGGAGGCGAGCGCTGTAGCAAGGGCCCCGACTGCAGCCAGACACGTTTGCAGGAGGTTCCCAGGGCTGCTGTGAACGGGCTCGTTCCAAGCTTCATTTGACATGGAATTTGCCTCATTTGGCACAGAAATCCTGGCACAGGATAACGGTTTATTTCTGGAAGCGCAGGGAAGGGACTCCGTTAGGGGCCTTGGCACTGCAGCATCAAATACACGCACGCACCGAGGAGGACGCCGGCTGCCTGCAGCCCCTTCCGGAGCGGGACAGCGCCGTCCTCTGCTCAGAAACGTCACCGTGCCCCGGTGCTCGTCCGCAGGGGCCGGCCGAGCTCGGCCCAGCTCTTACCTCGACTCCCAGCTCAATGGGTGCCATGCACTCCGGTGTGTTGTTGCGCACGCTGTTCACGATGGTGGATACCGGGTGGAAAACGATGTTCTCCGTGGGCTGGATGAGTTTAACCGCTTCCTGGGTTGGCACTTCAGCAAAGTCCAACCACTTCCTGATGGCTTCTTCCCCATCCAGGATGGCCGGCATCCTAGGCACGCAGAGGGGTCAAAACGTGCGGCGCGCCCAGGCCACCACCAGCCCCGGCGAACACCAGTGCGAGCGGGGAGCACGAGCAAGCCAGCAGCGTGGCTGAACGCACGCTGCGTTTCAGAAGCCACAGGGGAAAAACTGAAGCGCCGGGCTGCTCTGCCGCGAGGCGGATCTCGCGCGCGGTTCGCCAAGGTGGCCGCTTTGCTGCGGGAGGCAAAGGGGTCGACGGGCAGGTCCTGGCCAGGCTGAGAGTAATCCAACTCCTACTGCTACCCGCCAGCGCACAAAGGTGGTCATGTACGGAAAGGGCACGAGCCAGGGACCTGAAACCAGCTGGTAACGCTCTAACATTTCTAAGGGCATCGGGGGGAAGAAGGGCTCCCAGGCCGCGTTACCACGTTGGCGCCAAGGGGCCGTCTGCGATCCGTCCACGTGGAGGGGGGCAGGTTTCCTCCCTCGTGCTCCCCACCGCTCCGCGGCCCCCTGCCCTGCGCTCTCGCTTGCCTGTGATGAATGAAGCTCACGTCCTTGGAGGCATCCACGGTGATGATGGTGTAAGTGTACAGCACGTCCCCGCCGGCCGGCGGCTCCCAGCCGTCGAAAATCCCAGCCATGGTGAGTAACCGCCAGCCCTTCCATTCCTTGTCTCCCTCCTCTCCCTCGGCCTGGAAGAGAGGGACCCGCGGACCGTCGGCCCTCCCGTTCCTACGCCGAGCCAACCACCGGGCAGCCCGAGCACGGCGGTCTCGCCAAAGCCGCCGCAGGTCAGTCGCTGCCATCTCGCTTGTGATCTGAACGAGCGCTCGGGCTCTCCGCGCGGGAGCGTTACAGGGAACCTCATCTTCCCACGCGCGTGCGTGCCAGCACCCTCCATCCCCGCGGCGCGTCACGCCTGCTGGCTCCCCGGAAGGCCAAGAGGAAGCGAAACGGGCAGGCAAATCCCCCGTGTAACACATCAGCCGCCCATGCAAATGTCAGGAGCGCGGGGAGCAGCAAGCGTGACGGGTGGCGACACCGCGGGACCATCCCCAGCCAGGGGAGTTCAGAGCGAGGACCCGCGGCTGCAGAGGGATGACGGGGGGGAGGCAGAGCCCTCCTGTTCGGGAAGGCAACGGGAAACGGGTGCGTTTCTCTTTAGCGGATTTAGCGGCAGCGCCAGGCCAGAGCCCTCAGTGCAGAAATCACGTCAGAGCGCTCGTCCTGCAGCGGGGCAAGGCTCGCGCCTCTGCGCTGCAGGGCTGTCATGGTCTGGAGGAGATCTGAGCAAAGCCGCCTGCAAAGGTGCTTCCCACCGGCACAAGTGCCAGTTTTGTCCCCTCCACGTTCCTGTGCGTGACCCCCAAAGACAAGCACAGTTGGAGGGAGCGAGACTTTTCCTTATAGAGACCTGCTGCAACTCTTAAATGCTCCTAGGCCGCTTAGAGGGAGAAGGGGGCTGACAGCTCAGCGCCAAGCCTTCGCGCACCGTCAGCGAGCCAGTACCGTTTCGGTCGTCGTCGTCGTCTGGGGGAAGTAAATGAAATACGGCTGCTTCCCGCCGTTGTGCTGCTGCCACTCGTAGAAGCCATCTGCCAGGACCACGCAGCGCTTGCCCTTGAGGAGAGGACCCTTGGGGAGAGAAAACACAAGCACGTCACGGACAAGAGCCCTGGGCAGCCCAGGACGGGGAGGCGATGGCTCGGAGAGGCAGGCAAGACATGCGCGGGTCGGACCATTAGCACCCTGATGCCCAAGTCCCAGACCTCCTGGGCCCTCCCAGGACTCCCGTAAGCTGCCCCGAGCACAAACACCATCACCCAGCGCGCTTCCCGAACAAGAGCTTCATCACGGACAATCAGTCGCTGAGCCCGTGGCTTTTCCTTAACAAGCAGAGACTTCCTTCTCCAGACGCCTCTGAGTTCAAACGCGTCAGCACACGAGAGCGGAGCTGCAGCGATGGATGCTCTCTGCAACCCCTTCCACTTACAGCGGTGGGAGGCAGGGCCTCAGTCCATGCCTCGCGCCCCAGATAAATCCCAAGTACCCAGCAACTAATACCCACAAAACCATATGGCAAGGGTCTCTCACAGAAGAGAGGGGCACAATAATCCTCAGTGCACTTGCTGCCCTAACCCAAGAGCCAGTGCTCTCCTTACAGATCTGCGCTCCCCCCTGCCCGGATGGCTGCACTCCCGCTTTCCAGGAGCGGAGGCCCGGCTGGGGCTCCCTATGCCGCACGCTGTGCTGTCGCTAACTTCATTTAGCGGGTGAGCTTTGATCCTTTTGGAGTGGTGCTTTGCTCCCAAAGCTTTCCATGGAGCCACGCAACTTGCACTTTCTGCGCCCTGACCAGTGCTTGAACCAAAGAGCAAAGGGCTGAGCTGTCAAGTGAAGCTTGGGAAAAGTCTTCACCTTTTGAATTCTTATATTTCAATGGAACTAGACAGCTCAGTGGTAAAAGGAGTCATTTAGGAAGGCTCATCCCCCGTGAAGCAGCAGGCAAACAGGAGCCAGCACTACCTAGGGAGATGCTTTAGACCTAGTCTTGGCTCTCCCGGCGCCGACAACACCGCGAACGCTTGCCGACCGCCAGCTCTCTTCAAACGGGACACAAAGAGAGCGGTAACTCACCTTGTAGGAGGATTTCGTCAGCATGGTATCGCTGCGGCAGTTGGAGGTATTAAACGGCATTTTGGAGGGGTCGTCCTTTTTGAACCAGGAGGGAACCAGGCCCCACCGCATGGTCGTGAGCACCCGCTCGGAGGAGTCAGCGCCCTTTCAAACACGACAGAAAAGCACCTCGCGTCAGAGCACGTGGGAGCGGGAAGCAGAGCCCCTTAATCACAACAGCCCTCTTTTTCCTTTACGACGTCGCGGAGAGCACGAGCTGCCGCCGCCGCCGGCGAGGCTTGCTGATGGCTGCAGAAGCTGCTTCTCCCACTGCCAGGGGAGAAAGCAGGCTCGTTTCTCTGCAGAGAGCTGAACGGCGCCTTACACCTTTGCCAGGCACTTTCCTTGCCAAACCTGCCACTTCCCTTCTGCAGGGAGCTCCGAACGGTCCTCAGAGCACAGAGGTATGACAGCCACTCACAAGCGATGCAAAAATAGCCGCTAATTATAATCCTTTGCATATTCTTAACGGCTTTCCTGCAAGAATTAATCTTCAGCAGAGAACGCTTTGCAGGAATAAATAAATACAACGGTCTCGGTGAGGTTCACCCTACGAGTACAGCTGCGTTGTATCTACAGCGAGTAACAAGCGCCCAGTTTTTCCGCGATGGGAAGAGCCTCCCAACCTGATCTAGCTCCTCTCTGGCTAACGAATACTCGTATCGGGGTGGCGTTCAGGTCCGTAAAACTTTCCCGTTTAAAGAGCTCCTCTCAGATAGCGCAAATCTCACCACCTTGTTGATAACGTGATTTCTGCCCACCCAATTCACTTTCACTCTTTGCGCTTCCCTCGCGCTTTGCATATTGTCTCAGTTCGGACAATGGAAACGGCTCAGCGGGTTTCACTTCTCCCCCAGCTCGCTCTCGCTTTCTACCTGCCGTCGCCAGCCCCGTGGGGGCGAGCAAATTACGGGACTACGTAGAAACAAATCTATTTGCCCGAGTCCTGTAAAGTCTTTTGGACCCTCCCATAGATCAGGGCAGGTGAAGACGGGGGGGCTTCAAACTGTGCCTGTGTCCCAACAGCTGAACAGAGACTGCCGGCTGGCCAGATGTTGGCCTGCCGGCCGCGCTGGGCTGCAAGCATCGCGCTCTTCTGCTCTGTGATCTCAGCAGCGGCAGCGGAGGAGACGCGGCATCGCGAAAGGCAGGAAAGCAAAGAGCCAAGGATGCTCTACAGAAAGCGATACTTGCAATTTCCTCCTACGGAGCCCCGGCTCAACCTAAGCTGCTCTCCAGTCTGCAAGTCTGGACTCTTTTCAGCAAGAAGGTCGCTCCTGACGCGTCAGCAGTTCAGGCTCCTTTTCCGGCGGCAGCAGGCGCCACCTGACAGCACGCGGCGAGGGACGCCGGCGAGGACCTGCAGCTGCCGAACCGCGAGCGCCGCAGACCCCCGGGAAACCCTCTCGCCGCTCCTCCCTAGCGCTCCGGCGCGGCCCAACCGCCCTCCCGACCGCGCCGCTGGCCCGTAACCGCTCCGCGACGCCGCGGCCCGCCGCAAAGCGCCGGCTGAGGACGAGGCGAGCCGGAGCGGCGCGTCTCGACCCAGCGCTCTCCGCTTCGCACCGCCGAGCCCCGAGGAGCGGCGGCTGCTCCGGCGGAAGCCGAACGAGGGGCGCGAGCAGCCTTACAGCCCGCGCGGGTCGTCTGGGCAAGAGTTGGCGACGCTTAAATTAATAAGTGGGATAACGGTCACCGCAGGTGTAAGTGATGTTTTTTGAAGCTCCGAAGACGAGATTTTTCTCTGCTCTCCCCCGCCAAGGGCGGCCTGGATGTTCTCAGCAGCGCCAAGGAACGAGTTCTCGCGGACGGGGAATAAAACCTGCGGAGCCGTTTTACCCGCTTCGGGAAGGACTTTTATCAGGGTTCATGGCTTGCGCCCAGACTGTCGCGCAGGACGCAACGCCGCGCAGGAGCTGCGGGCTCGCTCCTCCAGCCAGCTCGGGAACGCGGGCAAACGCGACCGAGGCGGGACAGCTCAGCCAGCAGAGGAAACCCAGTCGCTGCTGCACCCGCGGAGCGAGCGGAAGCGCCACGAGCTTTTCAAACCCAGGCGCGCAGCACCCGCCCCCTCGCTGCGCGGGTTTTACCCAGCCGGGAACCCGCTTCCCCGCGCCTGCGGCCGGCCCGCGTTTTAATTTAACCCCCCTTCGGTCCCCCCCCCCCCCCCCCCGCCGCGGCCCTTTACCTTCTCGAAGTGCCTGCGGGAGAGCAGCACGGGGCCGTCGCTCTGCGGGCCCCGGTTGTAGGAAGGCCGGTAGCCCTCGGCGCGGATCCACTCGGGCCGCCGCCTGCGGCCGCGCGAGTCGCGGTAGGCGCAGGCTCGGCGCAGGTTGTCGGCTCCCAGCGAGCACGCGGTGCGCCCGCACATGGGGCCCGGCCGTGCGCGGCGCCAGCGCCTGCCTCCCCCCGGGCACGGACGCGCAGGCCTCTCGCCCAGCGGCTTTGGCCCGAGCTCGCTTGCTGCTTTTTCTTTTTTTTTTTTTTTTTTGTTTAATTTATTTGAAAATCACTCCCCCGCCCCTACGTCGTTCCGCCCAGCCCGACGGCCGGGAACGCCCCCTGCGCAGCGCGGCGGCTGCGAAGCGGCCGGGCGCTGCCCGGGGCGGGCAGGAGGAGGAGGAGGAGGAGGAGGTGGTGGCGGGGTGTTCCCCCCCCCCCCCCGATCCGCCCCCCCCAGCCGCAGCGGGGGGGGGGGTTGTCCGTCCCCCCCCCCGCCTTAGCGCGCAGCAGCGCCCCCGCCGCGCCGGAAGCGGGACGCGCCCACGGGGGGGGGAGCTGCGGGCTCGCTCCGGAGCGCAGCAGCCCCAGGGCAGAGAAGAGCGACGCTGTTTTATTTGTATCTTGTCACGACAGAGAAAGGAGAGGGAGCTGCTGCAATAGGCCGGTATCGCATCTCCGACGACCACCGGCCGCCGCGCTAGACACGCTTCACCCCAGGGCTGGGGGAAAGGGATGGGTGGATCTGGCAGCCTGGAGTATGAAAGTATGAAAGCCTGGAGCCAAAGTGAATCGTTCCATAACATCAGGCCTTAAAAACATGGTTATTTTATAGACAGAACCCCAAATACATCTCCTAATTATACTCGAGATGAGCACAAAAGCTGCTGTAGTGAACGTGATCCCTATTCCACAGCCCGAGAGAAAGAAGCGTTGCCCCCGTTGGGGCTTGATGGCAAGGCAGTCCCACAAGCGGCAGCTTATCCAACCGAGGCCATGATTACATCCACAGGGAGCTCCTCTCCGCTGCGGGCTGTGACCTGCATCGTCACAGTGTCGGTCAGGACAAGGCGAGACCGTACCAACAGGTCATGGCCTCCCCGGAACACACCTGGAAGGAAGAGGGAACAAGTGGTTTGCAAGCTGCCCTTCCCCTGCATGCTAAGAGCTTAAAATGAACAGCACTGTTTTTGCAAGGGCAGGTTTCTCATATGTAGTCCGGTAACCCCCCAACAGCACGTTAGTCAATCAGTGTGACATACCTGGGACTCTTGCTACTCTAAGCTTCATGAAAACAAGGTTTAAAATAAGCTCTAGTTGAGAGGGGATCCAGGCTCTCCTTCACTGACTACCCAGCCGCTCACCTCCAGTTCACACGCATTTTGCCGGTTAAGGCTGCCGTCCTTTTCCCACAGGCTCGATCCAAAGCAGGATGCCACCGATCATGAAGACAGTAAGTTCCAGATGATCCCAGGGCTGATCCTAACACCTCCCTCCTCCCCCTGCATCAGCCCCCTCCTCTCATCCCCGTATCAGCTGCCCTCAACCTGCAGGGACAGAAACCACGACAGGGACAAGCCTCTCAATCCTCCCCAGAGCTCAGTGGGCTAAATCAAACTCCTACGCTGATTTGTACCAGGCAGCTCTGTGCAACCTCCCCGAGACCTGGGACTTGAGCAGTACTCCTGCCCCACAGCTCACCTGCCAGGTACAGTGTGTGAGAGTTCTTGTTATCTGGCACTTTATCTGATCGCTCGCAGGGCTGCATCCCCAGGAACTTCACAATATTACTCACTGCCTCTGGTTAAAAAACAACAACAACAAAAAAGTAACACAGGCTCTACGTCATAGGTGTCTTGACATGGACACATTAACAGCACTGAAGGGTGACACAAGCCCATCTTGAATGTGAGAATTCATGCTCCTTGTCCTGAGAGGCACAGACCCTTGGCCAATGCTGTGTTTTCAGAGGCCACTGGGGATGTAAGAGCAACACAAAAAACCCACATGGCAATTCTGGACCTGATGCAGCAAAGTTGCAGGTGCAACACAAACAGGAAGGTGAATGACTCAGACAACAGAAGGAGGAGACTGCAGCTGGCTGCACACTTACTGCACAGCCCTGACAAACAGCTTAGTTACGTGGGGACAGATGCAGCAGGAAGGAGGCACCTCGCAGGAGAGACGGGCTCAGGAGGAATTTGAAAAGGTCTCAGGAAGGGTATTTCAAGCCCAAGCTGTTGTGCAAGGAAGCAGGGATGGCTATGGGACAAGGACACCTTTCTAAGTCTGTGCCCATCAAAGAGGACTGAGTTCTTACAGGCTTTTCTGGAAGGTCAAACTGAATCTGTAATATACGATGAAAGAGAAGGTTTACAACACGACCCTGCCCACCAACCTCATGTTTTTTGCTCTTGGCATCTTTTTTTCTTGGTCTTGAATCCCAAGGTCAGAGCAGCTCCTCCTTTCACAGAATGAAAGTGGGAGCTCACAGCTGAACCATGGTCTGTCTGCCTGGGAGGGTAGAGTGCGAGAGACGCAGCAAGATGTTCGTTTGCCTCCCACAACCCAGCCTGGTCTCCAAAGGGCCCAGAACACTCATTCTTTTTGTGAAATCGGAACTAGCTTTTTTTCACAGTAACTGATGCTCTGCATTCAATGGCTGCAGTGAAGTCACTTGTGAAGGATTGTGCCCCATTAGCCTTTCTACGAGGGATCTACATTGAGCCAAGACTGCCTCTGAGCTCTGACTTGGGACTTGGCCTCCTGAGGGGAGAGAAACGTTAAGAGCTCTGCTGGGCTCAGGCACCCCCCTTACCTTCAAGGGTTTTAATAGTGGATAAAGTGAAGGTCTCTTCCTTTTCATACTCATCACCCACTTCATCCCAGGCTGCTCCAAAGTTTGGCTTCAGAACTCTCTGGATGTGATCAGCCACAGTTACCTCCAGGTCTTCAAGCTGATGGTGAGAAGAGGTTCAGGTAAAACATGGCTGTTCGTAACCCTACTCTCTCCAGAGTGAGCTTTAGACTTGATTCCCTGAGGTCAGGCAAATGCAGGAGACAGCCTCCACTTCCGCTCATGAATATGTCAGAGCAAGCCTTGCGATAGCTTGCCTGAGCAAACAACACTCGTGACGAGCAACTGCTTGACCTAGGAAGGCCACTGGCTCTTTCATTTCCAGGATGTACAAAGTAGGTTCCCATTCTGAGCACGGCCCTTGGCCTGACAAAGATCAAAGCGCTGGACAAATGTCCAAAGCAGAGAACAAAACAAAAGTAAGGAACAGCTGCTGCTGCTCAGACAGATCTGTATGTTCCCTGGAACGCACAAGCTTGTACTTTGCCTTTCTGGCCCATCGTTTTGTAGCTGGTAAAGTACAGTGAGACACCGTCAGACACGTGCTATCACCTAATGTCGTGTGCTGTCTTAGCTGACCTGCTGCTGTGCTTACATCTGTGCAAGGTAGACCTGGGCTTGTCCCTCCAGGGCATGTGTCTAAGAGCAGGCAGAGCTAGAGTTGACCAGACACCAGCCTGCCTTTATTTCAGCACTTACTGCCGGAAAGAATCTCCCTCCTGATTTTTGTTGAAACAGATGGAAGAGTTTGTTTAAACATCACTTGAATGCGATATTGGGATGTGGGAGGCACACAGAGAGCTTAACCTTGCAGGTTCCTTTGGAAAAACCCTCCTCGCTCTTTCTGGGACAATGCTGTGTCTTCAGTGACTCACTGCACAGCAGTGTCTCCAATCTTGCAGCAGTGACAGGCAACGCATAGAAAACAGCTTCTAGAGCTAACAGGGCAAGGCTCAGGTTGTGTTAGAACATCCCTTCCTCTCCGGAGGGTAAACAACACCCTCTGTGAGGAAGTCCCAATTTCTGATCAAGCACAAGTTTAATTTCTCCCTCTGTGGTAAAACAGCCTGTCCGGAAACGGCAGAGCCTGGAACGGAGGCGCTTTCATGGGATCAGTGCTCTCAATCTCAGTGCCGGGGAGGGAGAAGCCCCACCCTCCCCAGGGCAAGAGCAAGGATGGAAAACTCCCTGTTATCAGCCAGGCTGGCGGGCAGTTAATGGTGCCGCCACAGAGAGCAACTCATGGAGAACAAGAGAGGACCAAAAGCCCTCTGTCTCCACAAAACTGACTGTGCCACTGCCAGAGCTGCTAAACTACAGCCAGCCAAGCCTGGAGGACACGCTGCAGGCTCCCAAAACATGGGTATCCTGCATAGCCACGTGTCTGCCTGGAGAGCATCGATGGGAAGATACTCCAGATGACACAAAGCAAACTCCCCAAGTCCACATCTTGCATCCTGGGACAGATGCCACAGAGGCAACACGAACTCTCTCCAGGCGGTCCTGTCCACAGCAATGTCAGATCCCTGCTTGCAAGGCAAGCTACTGGGCACAGAAGAGTTAGAAATCACAAAAAACCTCAAAACAGCTGCGGTTTCCATGATCAGATACAAGCCCAGCTCCTTACCACATACTCATCCTCATAACCCTCGTCGTCCGTCTCACCCGTGTTTGGATCACAGTCCTTGACAGTGAATTTCATCATGCAGCTGAACGTGCAGGCCACTGGAAGGAGGGAGAGGCAAAGGCAAAGCTCACATTACCACCAGGTCCGCCTTTCTCTGTGGCAGAACAGATGCTGGGACACTCGAGGCAGCTGGGTTCTCCCCCTCACTATGTGCAGCACCAACTTAGTATGTGACCTTGGGAGGGCTCTCTCACAGCTTCTCTCTCTCAAGCACAAGAAATCTATTTGCAATATTACAGCTAGTAAACAGTGATAAAGACAGGCCGATGAAGCTTGTAGAACATCCAGATCCTCAGATCAAGGGCTATTTTATGGACAAATCTCAAGTTGCGTTGGGAATACTAATTAAACATGTTCCACCAGCACCTTATGAAGGAGGCATGATATCTATCTAGGGACCAGTTCATGCATCTCTGAAATTAAACTACCAATCAACTGCTGTCTTGAAGTGCATAAACACCACGCAGTTAGGAGAGGAAGTGACAGCTCATCCCTCAGAAGACAGACACTGCAGGGTGAACACCAGCCCATGCACAGGTGAGCAGGCCCAGAATGAAAACCAGAGAGACCAAAGCATGGAAAGGGCCTGGTTCACATCTAGGCAATGACAAATGAGTAATTTTCCGTTCAAATAGGCTCCCCTGAAATTCTGCCCATTTATCTGAAATATTCCTTTGCTAATCGTAGCATCTGGGCACTCACACTACTTCACCGCCAGGCAGAAAAGTATTAGCCTCTCCATATGCTAACACAAAGAACAGACAAGGCAAAGGTCTTGCCAGGGTGCATGGGAGAACTCAGCAGAGCTGAGTGCTGATCTGCCAGCTCCCACAGCCTGACTCAGCAATACCGCAGGACAAGGGAACCAGGAGAGAAGAAGGGCGGCCTGACAACCCTCAAACAGCAAAGAGAAGTCATGCTCAGTATCACTGGGGGCTGCACCCACACACAGGCTAAAATATCTGGCTAGGAAATAAGCTAGAGTGTGTTGTGGGTGCGAGCAATACGGTATGCTTAACTTGAGGGATGACAGGGAAACACAGAAGACAAACTGTTTACCTGCTGTTGGATCCTCTTCAGACAGTGCCACCAGCGTGTAACAGGTACCTGGCTGGTTGTATACCAGGCTTTTGGCAGGTACATAGCCAATGACCTCATACCCCTCTGTTGGCTCCATCTGCACTGTGACATTCTCCAGGATCTGATCGTTCAGGGTGTTCGTGCAGTCAAACTACAGAGGGAAGGGGAGAGCAGCAAAAGCTCGAAGCTGCTAGCAATGCATCTAATAGCAGACACTTCAGGCAGAGCGGGAGCTTTGCATCAACTTGCCAGCTCCCAGCTCTTTGTGTTTCAACAGCGGATCTCACTAGCAGCTGGCTAGTCGTAGGGCTCCTGCGTCTCAGTTTAGTCACACAGCAATTGCCATTTGAATGCTTTAGGCGAGAAAGTAAAAACTTTCAGGGGACTCCGGTGCTCCTGCAAACATTCTGTAGGAGAGGACACTTAAAATAAATGAGCACACAACTACCCAATGTTTAACTTCCATAACCCAGGCAGCAGCACAAATTCAGCAAGGGCAGAGTTGTATGAGCTTCTGTTTCACTTTGCTCATGAGTTTGGAACTTTTTCCTCCAAGTGCACTTTGTCCTTTCTCGCAGGAGGATAATCCCAGGTTAACTCTCTGCTGTAAGGAAATGTTACTGCTCTATTGCCTACCTCTTCTCACTTGATGCTGCGGGGATGTAGTGCCCCACACAGACGGGAAGGCGGTCCCCTGAATGGTTCAAACCAGGCACAGTTTGAGCAAGTTTCAGCACGTCTGAACACGCTCTTTAGACTTTGACCCTGCTACAGCGACAAGCCACTTAACCTTACACATTTGCCTCTGGTGGATGGACAAGGGAGATAAAGACCAGCTCTTATGAGGATCACGTGAGCAGCTGTGAGCTTTGGAGGAAGGAGCTGGCTGGTACATCAATCCTAGCTTCTCACATGCAGCAGGACTGTGACCCATCCAAGGCCAGGCCGCAAAGAAACAAGCGGCTATACTAAAACCGCTAAAGTAAAACGTAGGGGATGAACAGCTCTCCCCCACCACCTGCCTTTCTTGGGTAACCTTTTCGCCCTCTCAGATATGGCAGGCTTCTCGCTTTTATGCTGGAAGCATGTGCTTGGGGACCCTAAGGAAAGAACACAGCTCCCCTTGCCAACTACTCAACGAGAATAGCTCCACCTAGCGCTTGTCTAACTCTTACTTTGCCTGTGTGCGTGCGCCACGAATACACACTCTCTAAGTAATTTTCACTGGCGCTTTGCTGCCCTGGATGAAAAACTAAGGACTCCTTGCAGCAGCATACTTTGAACACAGACACCATTGAGCTAACTCTTCTCCGTGGAAGCTTTGAACTAGCTAGGAGCTTATTTTCTAACCCTCTTTCAGCACTGCAGGCCCACAGCTACCCACCTGGAACACCATGTGGCTGACAAACGTGTGCTTGGTGCAGCGAACCACATACTCTGTCTCCAGCTCTGTCAGGGCAACAGGCTCTGGGGAGGACTTGAAGAGCGGGCCCAGCCCCCGGAACTCTGGGATTGCCCCCAGTTGCTCTGAAACAGAGGTCACAGAAACCGTTGTCTTTACCAGCCCAAAGCAACGTGGTAGCAGAGATTCAAAGGCCTCAGCTAAGCAGCCAGAAGCTGCTTCAGCAAAGAACTCTCCATCAAAATCCTTAAGAATTCAGTAGGGGCTTGAAAAACAGAAAACAGATGAAAGACAGAGTCATCATTTGCCCAGATCTATTGCAAGCTAGACAGAACAGGACTCCAAGCATCCCCACCCCGCCAGGAGTGAATGGCTGGCTAAGTTGGGAGCCCATGTCACTCCCTGGGGGGAGACGCAAAGAAGCTAGAAAGGTTAGGTAGGCTCAGCAAAAATTGGCCATGCTGTTCTTCCCCACAGGCATAGGACACGCCTTGCCTCAGCTTACCTTGGAATATTTCTTGCCGTGTTGCTGCCACCTTCTCTGGTTGTTTGACTATGGCAACAGGGGTATTTTCTGCAACGGAGGGGGAAAAAAAAAGAATTTGATGGTGAAGAATAAGAAAAGACAACTGGAAAACACACTGATGTCTGGAGAGGGACTTGATTCAGGATAGAAAGGGACCTCACTTCTCATCTTGCTGTGGAGTAGATGCCCATGTTTAGTGCCCCAAATACATTTGCAACTGCAGTACCTTCAGTGAGGATTACCAACTCTTAGCGTTATTAGCAGCTGGACTAAACTGAAACCCTAATGTGGGAACAATGAGATTTGCCAGCCTTAGACTTTATCGAAGATATAATCCCACATTAATTCAAATGGGATAGAGCTCAGCAATTCTCAGCAGGCCCAATGCAGCCTATTGTTCAGGGCTGGAGCTGCTAGGGGGTTACTAGCAGTTTTGACCCGCATTTGGGGGACCGTTCCTCACCTGCTCTTTGCTCAGCGATAGGAGCTGTTGCCAAAGGAACAGACTTCAGATCAAAGGGTTTCTCCGAGGGCTCCAGGGTGTACTGATGCAGAGCCCTCTCCAGGCCAGGGATGGACACTGTCAAACCTTGGGACACACAGGGCAGATCACTAAAACCACAGACAACACCAGCTCTTTTTCAGCTGCTAAATTGTGAGAGAGACAAGTTTGGAGGACTTCCTGCATTACCATTCAGAATGTAGCCAGCATTAAGGGCTTTCTGCTTCTGCTCCAGAACATTCAGGTAGAAGGTGGCTCTGTCTCTCACTTCATTGTCATCATCCATTACACACCTGAGAAGAAAGTATAAAAATTGCCTTATTGCAAAGTAGCAGAGTCCACATGAACGAATCCAGGTGACTGAGCCACCTTACAGGGCCAGAAAGCACATGCTGTAGGAGACAACCAGCAATCTACTGCTTGTATTAGAGGAGCAATCATCCACCACACTTGGCTTCTCGCTTCTTGCCACTTTGTGGCACTAAATGCAGTGGTGATCCCACCACGGAGTGCAAGTACCCACTCCACCCTCTCAGACTCCCAGCTAGAAGAGACTGGGCACACGTGGGGATGATGCCAAGCTCTCTCAAGTGAACAGAGGCGTTCACCCAGGACGTTGAGAAACTCTTGAGGCTGAAACTTGACAAGAAAGGCTGAAAGCAAATGGTACAACTCACCTTTTCAGCAACACCAAGATACTGGGTAACATCTCCTCGTTCTGGGCTCCAAACTTAGCCAGGGCACTTACAGCACCTGTAGCACCAACGGTTAAAACAGGATTAGGAAGCAAAGAAAGCACGTGAAGTTTCCACTGTTTCCTGGCCTTGTTCAAATGTTACATCAGAGACGATAGTGCTAGCATAAAGCATTACTGTGACCAGAGAGAGGCAGATGTATTACAGGAGAGTGCCTTCACTGTCCAGCCTCACACAGTCACTGCATCTCTATCTCCCTATTTTTCAGCTTCAAACTACCTCTCCCATTGAAACCGCTGTGTTTATCGTGGAAAGAGATCTGCTCAGGACTAGGCCAAATTACGGTCCTCAAAAGCAGAAGTATTCAGGCACTACCTTTCCTTGAAGATCTGTCATAGGTCAGACAGCTTTCCAGGTCTGTCTCTTACCTGCTCGGACTTCTTCATGCTCCAAGACAACCCTGTTGTAGATGAAGCGAATGTATTTGGAGGGGTTATTGGTCTTGGGCCCTTCCTGCCCCAACAGGTGAAGGATACGAGTAGCCAGCACAGTAAACTCGCAGTCCTCGATGAACTCACAGAGGTGAGACAGGCCTGTCTCTTTACTCTCCGAGTTTTCCTCGATGATGCTGATGATACAGTCCACGATGGCTCGCTTGTACTCAAAGCCACCCTAGGGAGCATAGGGAACTGCTCAGCTGGAAAACTCCGAGCAGGTTAGGGACTCTGAATTAGCCAGACAGGAAAAGATTTCCTTCAGAAAGGTCACTCACACACCGTGCTTTTGATCTGTGTTTGAAAGGAGCAGGGCAGTAATACTGCCCCCACTTCTGACCCTCTCTACTCCCAGAGACCCACTAATAGTGAAGCTCACTCACTGAACAGCTGCAGCCCAGTAGAAAAAAAAAACAAGTCCTAGAGAGGGTAACAGAATCCATCAGCCTGGAGGGTTTATATCTCCTTCTGAACCCTCTGCTGCTAGAATTAGTTCATAAGAACAGCCATACGGGAGAAGAAAAAACCCTTTAGTACCAGACAACTGAGGATGAATCACAAGAGAAATATGTTAAGGATTATATCTGCCACAGCTAGACCCAGCAAATAGCCCTATTAGTGTGGGAAGACAGGCGATCAATACCTCCCCAGGCACACCCTGTAACCTGACATGCAGTTAATACTCTGTTATCTTCAGACATTATTTACTGGTGTCCTCGCTGCACATCAGAGGATTAAACTGCACGCTATCCTCTGCCAATTACATGCAGTGCTGGGCATTTGGGGGCTCTTTCTTGAGCTACTTTGGATTAAAAAAAAAAGCTGTAAAACAGAATGGTTTGAACTACAAAACCATATTCAAAATGATATCATCCACCCACAGAAAATCTGGGAAAGTGGAACAGTCCATTTTTCAGAAGAGTGAAATAAGAGGCCTTGGTTTGTTCCCAAACAAGAGGCTGTAATTGGCAGAAAGTGATGTCAGAGCAAAGCAGTGGTGCCAGCTGTGTTGCAGGCATATTAGCTCACTCAGAAATGGCCTCAGAAAACCTCTGTAAAACTGTCCTTCGGCTATACTATGTCTGCCTGAATGCAGAGAAGAATTATAGGTACTCGTGATCCCTTTACTGCCACAGCACAGAGGACAGAACAGAAGCGGTCCTGTCTCATCAATACATAGGTTGTTACTGAATATTTGCATACAAGACAAAACTTCTTGGAATTTGCTGTCAAAGTATAAAAGAAAGCTGTTTCAAACATGATACAGATATGAACTGCCAGCAGATCTGCTGTTGCCTGCATTTGCTTTGAAAGTAAACAAATTCCCCAATAAATCAAAGAATGAAAACCACATTAATATGTGCTTGGCAATATACACAGAACTATTGCGCGTAGCAGGCCA
Organism: Struthio camelus; assembly: GCF_040807025.1. Taxonomy (NCBI): domain Eukaryota; kingdom Metazoa; phylum Chordata; class Aves; order Struthioniformes; family Struthionidae; genus Struthio; species Struthio camelus. Next base: position 6,925,109 of record NC_090955.1, on the reverse strand, counting down.
TTTGTACCAGTCAGGTTGCAAGTCTTCCAAGGCAGGGAGTGGCTCTTATTGCACAGCATTAGCAGCAAAAAGTTGATTCTCGCTGGGGCCACTGTGCAGTCCTGCAGTACATGCATACAAACAAGGAACACAGAGTAGCTGCCCTGCAGACTTACCTCTTCTCGAAGCATAGTGAACAGAAAGTTCATGAGGACTGCATGTTTGCGAGGGTACTTCTGACACAGTGCGTTGATAGCCTGCACCACCACAACCTGGAAGAAAAGGGGACAAGTAAACAAGAGGATTCTGCCTCATTAGGCATGAGGAAACTAGTTGAATTGTGTCAATTTTGTGCTGATCTCTAGCCTGCAAACTACGATTTTACTTTCACTTATCCAACAAACGCAGTTCCAGGAAGTACAATCCTAGGAATTAGAGGAGATTCATCTCTACACACTGGTCATTCCCTAGCCAAAGTCTGTCCCCTGGAAAAAGAAAAAAAGATTTAATTCTCCAAGGACTTCTCCCCAGAACAGAGTTTGAGACTTAGGAGTCGGGAGCTGTACAACTGAGGCATGGTTTAGGCTGACAGCCTCAGCTTCTTCCCTTCCCTGCAGATACTTTGCAGCCCAGGTGCTGGAAGGAGCTCTATGCAGATTTCAGAGCGCATGCACAAACACAGACAAAGAACAAGAGGTTTCTTCGGGAACTTGTGTCTCCTGCTTTCTTACTTTGAACTCATCTGAAATTTCTGACATGAAGGAGGAGATCTGTTTCATGAGCCGGTCAATGCTGCTCTCACTGCCGGTTTTCAGCAGCGTGGTGATGGCCAGGGTAGCTATGCTGCGGTTGGAGTCTGTCACAAGATTCTCCAGGTCTAGATTACAGGCAGTCACAGCGGATGGGTGCTTCATGGCCACCTAGAGAGGAGGAGGAGGAGTGGAATTCACTGGATATATGGAAAAGGCCCAGCTGGCAAAAACCACTGAGCCTCTACAAGCTCTCATGCCTTCCTATTGAAATAAACGCTATAGACTGTACACAGGGGTCATCTTAGACAAACAGCTCATCCAAGGTTAAAGTAATAAGCTCTTTCCTCCCACAGAATCGTATCCACTGCTGGAAGAGAAGTAGTAGTAACAAACGATCACTATTTTTTTCCTCTCATTCTCCTCTATATATTAAGGTTCAGATTCCGCAAAGAAAGCTACGAACTTCCAAGAAAAATTAAGCTATCTCAGCTCTGCCGACAGCTCTGTGGGTGGGAGCACAGCAGTTACCACACAGATACTGCCGTTCTTCCTTTTTCCTTTTAGAGCTAACACGGGCAAGGAAAAAGCTCAAGCAAAGATTGTCATGGAGCAGGCCAAGAAGCAACACCAGGGTTGATCCCTGTTTTACAAGGAGCTGCTTCACCACAGGAAGCTTAGAAGGGGAAACAATAGCGTGTAAGACCAGCAGCACGCTCTTATACAGATCTGGGAACGTAATTGATTCTTCCTTCTCCGACTGTTCTTAGAGGGTTTTTTTTTTTTTCCCCTTAGAGGGTTTTTTTCATTCAGAGAGCTATGAAACGTAAGGCTTTAGCCCAGGGCAGGATTGAGGTTATTCACTCTAAATCACCACACAATCTGGCTCCCTCTCTGTTCTGAAGCCTACACATCCCCAAGCATGAGAAACTATTACAGCTCCCAAGAGACAACTCCTACCTTGTTGAGGGTACGGACAGCTGCATATCTAAGCGCTGCTTTTGGGGAGCTGCAGAAAAGCTGCAAAACTGTGAGGGAGAAAACCAACAAAGGTAGACGTTTAGCAATCTATTATTGAAGAGTGTTTCACACCTAAAGCAAGAGATGTAATATAGACAGCTGCAAGCAGAAGATAATTAGAAACGCATTCAAGAACTAACTCTGAATTTACCAGCTTCCTCCCGCCCTGTTGCCCTCTTCATCACACATCCATGCTGACAACTAGCTCATACCCATCTCCCCCGTTTTTCCACACTGCTGCTATCTTTTGCTTCTCTTGGAAGCCAATTTCATCACCTTGTCATCTTTTCTATTAAGTCCATTTAAAACGCTATTTTCTATTCCTGTGTACACCTTGTTTCTTTCCCAGGGCTGGCCTCCCTGCACAGACAGGTCACACACAACACCTTGGCTTTTTACACAGTTATCATCAAGTTTAAAGCAGGGAGATTTATTCGTTAGAAATCAGCTCTCTTTCACAGAGGTAACCTGCCCCCCTCCCCGCCTCCAGTAACCCCCACCTGAGCACACCAAATACCTTTATAGGAGCAAAGCTATTCATACACACCATAAGCTCTCAGCAGCAGCATAAAGCAACAGGGGGTACGGCAGCATTACAAGCCTGACACTACACAAGGTCCTTGCTTCTCAGGGTAATCAGCAGATGTCACCACCGCAGGCCCGTAATTCCCTTGCCATTGCCGTGAGTGCCACATTTACCCGATACGGCCGGTGCCAGCTCTTTGGCAGTGCAGTTGGGCAGGTTAACGATGGCAGAAGCAGCTTCGTAGACCACCATCTCATGCTTGTTTCTTAAGCAGCTCTCAATGAAATCAAACAGGGGGCTATCGCGGCTAAGGGACAAAATCATGAGAATGAATGAAAACAAAGGTACTAATAGAAATGATGAGTCCAGCGGCGAAACTGTACAGGTCCCACAACCTGCGGAATGGTAAAAGCAGCCATAAATCCACTGTCCGCTGGTTTTGCAGCGGACCGCAACCCAGGCTGGAACTCAGACTGCCCTCTAAGTAAAGAGGCCCTTTGCCTTACGGGCATAAGGGAACCTCCCTTAGCCCTCACATGGAAAGCTCACCATACACACCGTGAGTCCTATCCACCAGGGAGCCACAGTGCATACATACAACCAGGTAGTTATAGAACACAAAAAAATGAAGCAGATTATCTGAATGAAGAACAGCTACAAAAAACAGGCAAGAGAAGCAGGGAAGTAGTTTGATGTGTAAGCACATACGCAGACAAGACCTCATAAACCATCCCAAAACAACACAGGAGCGTCTCCAATGTTCTGTGCTGCCCTTTAACCAACTATAAAAGGTAAAAACTGCATGCTGCTCTTCAAAGAGAAAAAAAATTGCCCCCAATGAGATGACAAGTGAGCCTGCAAGAAGAGATGGAAGCAGGACCCAAGGGAATTCTTCCAGCAGGGCAAAGAAGCTCCCTCACCTGCCAGCTTCTTCCTCCAGCAGCTTGCTGGCTACTCGAATCATCATGCAGTAGGCAAATGGGGACTTGAGGCCGTGACGCGTGAACTTGCTGAGCATCTTGTTGACTGCCAGGCGGTCGTTCTTCCGCACGTGGTAGAGCAAGCCCAGAGCATGATACTGTGCAGGGAAACAAATCGTCACAAACCCACACTGCGCTCTTCATACCTTTATCCTTCTGCAGCCCGTAGATGCCCAGCTGAGCTCTAGAAGATTCTTCCACCCCCAGCTGCTACTTGCTATTCTCCATGCTGCTCTGGGTTTCCTACCTGCACCATGATATTGTCACTGGAAGCTGCCTCCTGAGCCTCATTCACCCAGCGTTTTACCACATCATAACTGGTCTTCAGCAGGTGCTGGAGGGAGACAAAAACCACAGGCAATCCATGAGGGAAGGATGGAAGAAACTTTGGGAATCACAGATCATATTAAGAAGAAGCAAGCCTTCCCCATGAGGGCACTGGAGGCAGTAACTTACAGAAGAGTACATGCAGACAGCATGAAGGAAAGACCAAGGACAGGCCTAGGAGGCAGAGGCTGGGCCATGACAGCTTTGGCCTCAAAAGGTTGAACACCTTCCACAAAGTCAGCACCAGTCCCTCAGGCACAAAAAAGGGAACAACAGCTGTGCAACCCTAACTTGCAGAAACGCTCCTACTTCACTTATCAATATTAGCACGCAGTGGACAAAGGAAACGGCTTGATAAGGAGCACTGCAGTAATGCCTACACCATGGCTGGAATTGGACCGTGCTGGGTATCACACAGACACACAACGAAACCCACAGCGCTTGCCTGGGGAGCTTACGATCCCCTTCTAGCAAGGAAACAGCAGACCAAAAGCTCCTCAGGCTCCTTACAGAGCCCTTGTTAATGGGAAGAAGAACGTACATGCTATGACAAGGGGTGGACCAGTAGTGTTTTGTGCCACAGTACCTACACAAAAACCACATGGGCCTCACAGTTCTGCATTGGTCAGAGGGAGCCTCTTCAGCCAGGCTACTACCACAGAAATGCCACTTGAATCTGGATTCTGATGTGCATCCCATTTTAAGCCTTGAAGTGCCTATTCTACAGTTGGAATAAAGCATGATGCCTAGGAAATAAGAGCATCACAGAAACATTTGCACCCAAACACTCGTCACTAACCCTCTCAGGCACGTTCAGCCACACTTCCACTTAATTAACTGCAGAAAACTGAAGACCCTTGTGACCACTGCACCGCTTTGTGCACGTGTGGCGTGGGTGGTCCCTGGGCAAGCTTCCTTCCTCTCTGTTACCACATCTTAGTCCTGATGGTTGCAGCCCGGCTTACTGCTTCGTGCATTGCCTGCTCTTCTCATCCTGCATCACTGTATCAGTATCCTACTGCAACAGTCTGGGCTCCTAAGAGGCACTGCCAGCCAGATAAAAACGGTGATAATTTCAGTCAGTGAACAGGCAGAAAAAAACCTGAAATGCAATCCACAGCATGGTATGGGCACAGACCTGCACGGGAGAAAGGCTGCCATATCACCACCACACGGGCTTTGCTTATAGGACACCTTTGCACAGAGATCTCCAAGCATTTCACAGACACGAGGAGAGGATGAGCTGTTTTGTACATGGAGCACTGGAAGACTTAGGAGTTAAAAGACTGATGTCAAATTGCGTGCCAATTACATTGCGCTGTAAGAAAATTCGTTCTCTCTCCTTCTCCTTTCTTTTTCTCTCATATGCATCCTCTTCTAAAGCTCCACTTTCAATCTCTCAGGATGTCTAGTCCCATCACAGGCAACTGCTTCCCAGCTTAACTGTCCCTCACTTACATCCTGCAGGGAGTACATACCAAAGAGGACACCAGAGCAGAGCTGGATACACTTGGCACTTTGTCAACGATCGCCTGCTTCATGTAGCGCTCAATGGCCTGCAGCATGGTACTCTGTAGGGAGATGGAAATAACAGCTGATACAGAGAAGTTGTTGGGAGCGTGAGGGCAAAAGGAAGGACGGAGAACGAGGTAGGGCAAGGTGAACGGCCCAGGGCTGCCCTGAGGCAAAAGCAGCACTTACATCCGTGATTTGACAGAGCGCTCTCACAGCAGGGCCTCGGTAATTGTCATCCTTCCCAGTCATGTCTTTGGTTAAGCTGAGTGAAAATAGGAAGCTCTCAGTACTGCACTCCTGGGCCCACAGCTTTCAGGTGCATGTACAGTGCACGCAGAGCAGCAGGCAGCCAGGATCACAGCTGAACGCCAAGCAGGCAAGTGCAGGTCTCAGGCAAGTCCCATCAGGGTGGGAAGGCAGGAGAGAAAGGTCAGTAGTTGAGTTACAAACCCACTAGCAGGCTGTACGAGACCCTGATTACCCCATGAGACTGGAAGGCACATGCAGGCACTTGCAAACAAAGCACTTGGGTTCCTTGCTGAACACTCATTTCCGCTCTTTGCCTAGGGTCCTGATCTGCATCAGACTGTCTATGAGGAGATGGGGGTGATCACATCACCCTCTGGGACTGGCTTCTGCCTGCTGCATGGGCTCATCACTCAGCAAGCCCTATCCCCTCATGCTCCTATCTCCTCATACGGCACCAGTCTTTGAGGAGGATGATCAGCAGTTTAGGGATGACTCACAGAAGGAATTTTGTTCCACAGTGAAATCATACCCAGAGCCGCTGCAGAAGCAGTAAATCCCTTCTTACCTATTGAAAGCAGGTATACCTAAAACCTTCAAAAAGCCTCAAAACACTCAGATGGGAAAGCAGGAGTTAAACATCCTTTTGCAAAAGGGTAGTTCAGTGTCTGTATTTTAATCGCCTCTTTTAAAGGAGATTTTTTTTTCTCACCAGCGGCACCCCCCGTCTTCACACTGCTCAGCAGCGACTACCGTCTTCTCCAAGAGACTGAAAGAATGTTACTGGCAGCACACAAATACAAGAGTAAGAAAAGGGGAGTGACTGACCTGCTAGTTACAATGATGACATCTTCTGCAATAGAAGACATCTCTTTGATAGTCAGGTAACACATCCTGCGAAGAGTTGGCTGGCAAGGAAAGAAGACAGACAGACATTAGTTGAGAGGATCCCAAACAGGAAGCAGCCTCAGTTTTCCCTGCTTCCATGATTTTATTATGAAGATCAACAAGTATCTGACACTTTCATGAGAGCCCCAGCTCCTGATAGTAAGAGGCGTAAAAGAATCACATTCACAAACAACTCCTCCCTTCTAAAAACCCCAAACCGGGGGTTTTTAAGCCAGTCTCATGATTTTAATGCCTTGCGATTTTGGGGAAAACTAGGGATAGGAATAATACTGCTGGTAGATACCAATTTCTGGCCTCCTCCAGGAATTCTGCCATTGATGATCAACAGGAAATAGGATCTGCTAAAGCTAGGCACAAAGCCTATCATATTACAGCTGATTATATATTTGATCTGCACCTAGCACAATCCTGGAATTAAACAGCAATTCATTGGGAGGAGGAATCACTGTCTTAAGGACAGAGGATGCTTCAGTTAAGCTGCTATCGAGGTCTGGGAAGGGCTACAAAGCTGATCCGTTCCTGAACTTTTATCCTTCTCTTCTCATTTGGATCAAGTGGCTCCAGGCAGGACAAAAAAGCTGATCTATGAAAAGACACAGTTCAAGGCTGAGTAAGACACTGCTGTTAACTTCACGTCCTGCCAGAGAAATACACCAGAAAACACATAAGCAGACTTACATCGTTGGACTGAAACAGCTTGGTCATGGCAAAGAAGGATTCGGTAGCTTCCATCACACCAAGGTGCTCCCCCTAGAAGAAGGGAAAGATGGAAGGAATTCTCTAGCTTATGCCGTATTTCCTACAGGTGCCATGGCGAGTCAGAGCCAGCTATGGCCTTTAGACAGGTACCCCACTAGACAGGTAAGTGTCTTTACAAAGCAGGCCCTTAGCCCTCAGCTCTCCAAAGCTGTGGGCGCTAAGAGCTGGATTCAGAACAACCTTTGTCACCACAGAGCTGTAAGTTAACAGTTTCCAAGAGATAACAAATCACAGGTATCAATCTCTTTATACTCACCCGCTTCTACTCTCTCCACCCTGCAGAACTTCTTAAGTCACCAAGAAAGCAAGTGTTAACTTAGTGACACAGCAATTTTGGTTACTGAAAGACTTCACGGGATATAGTCATTACAACTATTCATAAGGCAAAATCTAATTACAGAAAAACAATCCAAAAATCAAAAGGACTCTCAGCTTGTTTTCTCTCTATTACCTGGTTTATGAGATACAGAATCTTGGTGAGGATGTGAGCACATTTCCGTGGGTTTATGGGAGTCTCATTAAACACCCGTGCCTGGAAACAAAGCATAAACAAGGACAATGACAAACCCCTCAACAAACACTGTCTTGTCTGGTCTTGGCCACTGGCAGAAACAACAAATTACGGGTTGGGTATGGCAAGAGTCTTAATGACGTCAAGCCAGATTTCCCTCAAACTCTGCTAAACATGGACCCCCGTTAAACAGCCGGTTCTACAGTCTCTTCCAGGGATTGCAAATCCAAGCGCAATCAAGGTCGGAAGGCCACATCTTCATCACACTTTTACCCACGCAACCCTGTCACGTACCAGCTAAAACAATACCCTTCTGCCAGGTCTAAGTTTGCTCCGTAAGGCTACCAGGAGTCAACACCATTCACAATATTGTAAGCAAACAGATAACGCATTAATAGTGGGGTCTAGAGATTGAGACTTTTATCTGCTTTTAAATAGAAAGGCATTTTTTTAAAGCAAAGTCAGAGAGAGACTATGCAATAACTGCCTACACCCTGCTCACTAACTTTGTCACCTACAAGAAATTCAGGGTGTCCAAGACTAATTTCCCATCCTTCTTGTGTTAGGGTGAGCTTTCCCAGATAACCCTTTTATTCCTATTTACAGTATACCGTCTTTACATCATTACAGCAACCATTCCCACCTCTTCCCTTCCTCTCTCCAACGAGAAAATAACAACTAATCGATATGTTACCCCATTTGCTTTCAGTGCTAGCAGGACTGTAAGAAACCCCCGCTTTTTTGCTAAAGTTCTTCAGTGCCGTACTCAAGAGAGGGAGAAAGTCTGCTCAGGAGAGGGCTACAATAAGAAGAGCTATGGATTTACCTCTTGCAAGACTGCACTCTTCTCCAAGTGCTGAAATGGGTTGGAGCCACCACCTACAAAATAAAGAGAGCAAAGGTTTTCCTAGGTAAATACCTATAGTGCTACAGAAAAGCAAGCTTATGCCCATAGCTTAAGAACAGGCTGAACATTTGTGGGTAACTTTTTCCATGAACGCCAAGCAATTAGAGTTCCCTCTTTTAAGCAATATTAACTGGACACCTTCACAGAAGTTAGGGAAGGCAGAGCAGGCCGGATATGCTTTGGTTTATCATCCCCCCAGCAGTAACTAGTCATGAGGTAGACTGATTAGCTCTACAGTAACCGTCCTGCACTGTTATCCCAAAGGCCTATTTCCAGCCCGAGGGCTGGGAGCTTGCTGACAGCTAGAGCATCAGTAAGACAGGCCTAGAAATAAAACCCCAGGAAGCCCCAGACAAAAAGAGCTCGCCAAACTGGTGAGTCAGGAGTGCTTTATCCCTCCGTTATAAACCACTCAGGAATACACTAGTAAAGTATTTTTGGCTCTACTACTAATTCAGAGAACAAGACAGCAGACTAGGAGCCTGGACACAGAGTCACTTTCACTGTTCCACTTCAAAGAACAAACTGTATTTAATAATTAAAAATCTCACCAATTCAGGATGAGGGCGAGCATTATCATTCTGCTGGGTCTCTCTCTATTAGCTTGCCTCCTTCTAAACATTTGTGAGCTGCAGCTTTTCAAAAGCTGCAAGTTATTGATAAACAGGTTTTAACTAGTACCTACCTATGCTCAGCCTGGCCCTGGGACAAAACACAGCCATGGGCAGTGCTGTTCCAACATTTAATTTAATAATACTGATCTGCTAGAGAGCACTGCTCCATTCTGGCCTGCGCTTGAAGTATAGCATGCTGGTGCAAGTAGTCTGCAAGAATAAGTCTCACACTCAAAGGCAAACATCTACATCCTGGACCCTTTCAGGTTCATAAACTCCACTCCTCTGGCTCAGGATAAGTTTGTAAATGCAGTAGGTGGCGGAACAAAGCACAGACATTTACATAGGACAGGTAAAAAAGGGAAACAAGGGGAAAGGATAAAACTAATGTAAAATTCTAGTACGTGTGCGTGACTGGGTTCCAGAAACGGGTTTGAAAAAAATCTTCCTAGAAGTGCAATATTTCCCATGGCGTAGCATGTCTACAATCCCTAGAAAAGGGAGGCTGAAAAAGCTGAAAATTAGGGCAAGGCATTTAATGCACATTAAAGCAAACAGTAAGCACAGTCTACAGAGAACAATCATTAAGATTTACATTGAATCAAAGCACTTCAGGAGACACAGTAAACACTCAGATGGCTATTCAACACTGTCATATCTAACAGTGATTCCACATGAATTACACACCAAATGAAATATCAACCGCTTCCTTACCAGGCATTACTCAGGTGTAATGTTTTGAAAAGTCAGTCAACCCGTCTTTAAAAACAGCATTTATTTGATGCTCTTAGCATTTCAAACCCACTGAGGTATGCAGCTGTCTTGTTAGAAGAGCAGACTGTGTGTGTGCGTGTGTGTGTGTGTGTCAAAAACCCAGCACCAGAAGGTACAAATCAGTTTCTACCCTGTGTTAGCGTCTGCTTTGATAGCTGGGCAGCTGTGAACAGGATTGAGGGATACATGCTTGAGATTCAGTCCCTGACTCCAGCGCCTGATGATGCGGTAGGTAACTTCGGAGTACTTCGCAAATGGTTTAGTCTCTGTTTCTGTAAATCACAGGAGTACTAAAGCAGATTGCTCTAATATTTCCACAGTGCTTCTTATTGCACTCATCTCCGCACCATTCAACCCCCGGGTACAAAGCTAGTACCAACGCACCAGCGTCTCTTTCCACCGTGACAATCCGGCACCTGCCTTTGCCCTCTGCAAATTCTACGCCCTAAAACCATCTCCTGCTTTACATTGGCACAAAACGTTTTGCGGAGCAACCCGGCCGTTCAAGAGTCAGATGATTCTGGGTGGAGGTGTGGGTCCCAAAAGTCAACTGGGAGCAGCCAACCAGATGGCATCCCAACAGCGTGGGAACGGCGGGATTCCTCCAAAACGCGCGGCCTCGGACATCGTCGCTCTTGCTAGCTTCTGTGCCGCCAGCCTACCTGCCTCCCAGACGGCTTACGGCAGCTCCCCGGCGCCCGCTCCGCCTCCTGCCCCCCAACCGCAGGGGGCTCCTGCCCTGGGGCGCCCCAGGCCTCCCTCCATCACAGCCGCCCCCTCCGACGGCCGCAGCGGGGGGGGGGGGCTCCCCTCACGGCCGCCCCCTCCGACGGCCGCAGCGGGGGGGGGGGGGCTCCCCTCACGGCCGCCCCCTCCGACGGCCGCAGCGGGGGGGGGGGGCTCTCCCCTCACGGCCGCCCCCTCCGACGGCCGCAGCGGGGGGGGGGGGCTCTCCCCTCACGGCCGCCCCCTCCGACGGCCGCAGCGGGGGGGGGGGGGCTCTCCCCTCACGGCCGCCCCCTCCGACGGCCGCAGCGGGGGGGGGGGGCTCTCCCCTCACGGCCGCCCCCTCCGACGGCCGCAGCGGGGGGGGGGGGCTCTCCCCTCACGGCCGCCCCCTCCGACGGCCGCAGCGGGGGGGGGGGGCTCTCCCCTCACGGCCGCCCCCTCCGACGGCCGCAGCGGGGGGGGGGGGCTCTCCCCTCACGGCCGCCCCCTCCGACGGCCGCAGCGGGGGGGGGGGGGCTCTCCCCTCACGGCCGCCCCCTCCGACGGCCGCAGCGGGGGGGGGGGGGCTCTCCCCTCACGGCCGCCCCCTCCGACGGCCGCAGCGGGGGGGGGGGGGCTCTCCCCTCACGGCCGCCCCCTCCGACGGCCGCAGCGGGGGGGGGGGGGCTCTCCCCTCACGGCCGCCCCCTCCGACGGCCGCAGCGGGGGGGGGGGGGCTCTCCCCTCACGGCCGCCCCCTCCGACGGCCGCAGCGGGGGGGGGGGGGCTCTCCCCTCACGGCCGCCCCCTCCGACGGCCGCAGCGGGGGGGGGGGGGCTCTCCCCTCACGGCCGCCCCCTCCGACGGCCGCAGCGGGGGGGGGGGGGCTCTCCCCTCACGGCCGCCCCCTCCGACGGCCGCAGCGGGGGGGGGGGGGCTCTCCCCTCACGGCCGCCCCCTCCGACGGCCGCAGCGGGGGGGGGGGGGCTCTCCCCTCACGGCCGCCCCCTCCGACGGCCGCAGCGGGGGGGGGGGGGCTCTCCCCTCACGGCCGCCCCCTCCGACGGCCGCAGCGGGGGGGGGGGGGCTCTCCCCTCACGGCCGCCCCCTCCGACGGCCGCAGCGGGGGGGGGGGGGCTCTCCCCTCACGGCCGCCCCCTCCGACGGCCGCAGCGGGGGGGGGGGGGCTCTCCCCTCACGGCCGCCCCCTCCGACGGCCGCAGCGGGGGGGGGGGGGCTCTCCCCTCACGGCCGCCCCCTCCGACGGCCGCAGCGGGGGGGGGGGGGCTCTCCCCTCACGGCCGCCCCCTCCGACGGCCGCAGCGGGGGGGGGGGGGCTCTCCCCTCACGGCCGCCCCCTCCGACGGCCGCAGCGGGGGGGGGGGGGCTCCCCTCACGGCCGCCCCCTCCGACGGCCGCAGCGGGGGGGGGGGGCTCCCCTCACGGCCGCCCCCTCCGACGGCCGCAGCGGGGGGGGGGGGCTCCCCTCACGGCCGCCCCCTCCGACGGCCGCAGCGGGGGGGGGGGCTCCCCTCACGGCCGCCCCCTCCGACGGCCGCAGCGGGGGGGGGGGGCTCCCTCCATAGCTGCCCCCTCTCTCCCCCCCCCGCCGTCTCCCCTCACAGCTCGCTCTCCCCGGCCGCCCCTCACCCGACTCCTCGTCCTTCTTGTCGAACTTCTTCAGCATGGTGCTTCTGGGTGGGTGGGTGGGTGCGAGCGCCCCTCGCCGTGCCCTGCCGTGCCCGTCCCGCCGCGCCGGTGTCGCTGTCGCCGCCGCCCGCCCCTTCCTGCCGCCCGCCCCTTCCTGCCAGCCTGTCACTGCCACCACCGCCGGCCGCACTGCGCAGGCGCGGCCCGCCCCGCCCGGACGTGGCCTCCCGGCTGGCCCCGGGCGGGGCGGGGCGAGGGGGGGGTGCAGTTCAGGGGGCGGGGCGAGAGGAGGTGTGCCCATGGAGACGGCGGTGATTGACAGGAGGGGCGGGGATGGGGAGGGAGGGGCGAGGCCTGATTGGCGGGGAGGAGCCTGGAGTGTGGAATGGGACTGGGACGCTGCGACTGGCGGGGGGCACACTGGGATAGGGGCACCGGGACTGGGGGCATTGGGACTCAGGGGGGCACACTGGGCTGGGGGGGGTATACTGGGCTGGGGGGGGCGCACGGGGATGGGGGCGCTGGGACTGGGGAGAGTGAGAAAGATGAAGAACGCCCCGCCGCGCCTCTATGGGCGGTGCTTTGCTAGAGCGCCGCCGCGCGGCAGGCCCATAGAGATGGAGCGGGGCACAGGGCGCGCCGCTGGGAGGGCTAATCTCCATGGCAACAGGAGGACTCCTTCGCCTCCTCCCCCCCCCCCCCAACCATCCCTCACCGCAGCCGCCATCACGTTCAGGCCTGCGCTCGGTGCCTTGAGAGCCAGAGCCGCGACGGCGACCCCGGGACCCCGCAGCGGGCTCCCTCCCTCGCCCCACAACCCCTCCAACAGCGGGGATCCCCCCTCTGCCTCCCGGGGTCCCCCTGCCATCTCCCCCAGAGCCCCTCGGGGGGGGGGGCAGAGCACGCCGCCATCGCAGCGTCGCGATCCCTGTCGGAGGCCGAGGGACAAAGTCCGGAGGTGGAATTAGCCCCCGGCATGTCACAATATCCCACAGCCAGGTGGCTGCTACCTGCGAGTCACGTTTGCAAACGTGTTTCGTTTATCAACAGCGCCGCGGGCTGCTAAGGGTTTGTGATTTTTTGGACTCTGGCTCCCCAAATCCGACTTTGGGAAGCGCGATTGAGTGCAGACCTCCGGCGCTGCGCTCACGCTCGCTTTACTGCCGGCCTCCGCTTCGCGTCGGGCTTTATCGTCCTGCCACCGTGACTGGGCGCACCGAGCTGCCGGCGGGACGTGTGCCCGGGCAAGGTGTGTGCGCAAGCCGCAGAAAACGGAGGTCAGAAGGGACCAATTTTATCATACGCTACCGGAGTTGGAATCACCAGGGCTGCTGGCACTACGCTTCCCCTCCAACGCATCCTCGCTGAAGGATTTACAGTGTATATATACGTTTATATATATACAGAGGGCCTCGAAAAAGCCCTGTATCGTTATTTTTTACTACTGCCTCTCCGGCTGGGGTGATTATTGCGCCTGCTGCCTTCCTCGGGCCTGCCAGCGGCTGCCCCACCTCCCCGCACAGCGCACACCACCCGGATCCCCCCACCCCCCGGGCCATTCCGCCTCTTCAATCTCTTGCAGATTAGCAAATTAGGCGCATCGACCCTGCCGCCGCGAGAGCGCGCCCGCCCGCGCCGCTCCGCCGCCCGCCGCCGCCGCCAACCAGCGAGCCGTCCCGGGGCGGCGCCGCTGCGCTCTTAGGGCCTGCGCGGCGCCGCCGTGCCCGCGGCGGCGGCGGAGGAGGAGGAGGAGGTGGCAGCAGCCATGGAGGTGCAGGTAGCGCCGCTGCGGGCCTGGGACGACTTCTTCCCCGGCTCCGACCGCTTCGCCCGGCCCGACTTCAAGGACATCTCCAAATGGAACAACAGGGTGGTCAGCAACCTCCTCTACTACCAGACCAACTACCTGATGGTGGCCGCCACCGTCGTCTCCATCGTGGGGTCAGTGACTGCGCGTCGCCCGCGGGCCGGGCCTGGCCCGTGAGGGGGCCGGGGGGGCCCGTGAGGGGGGCTGGGGGCGGCTCCCCCCGCGGCTGCCCTGATTTCGGAGCCAGGAGGCTCCCGCAGAGGCAGGGAAACGGCCTGTCGCCTTCTCCTCCTCCCCATCAACCGCCGGGCCGCCTCTCGTCACCTATAACGTTTCAAAAGCAACGCCCCGGTTGCAGCTCTCTTTGTGTATATGTGTCTGTTTATTATTATTATTTTACTTTTTTTTTTTTTAAAGGTGGGTGAGCGTTTAGAGTAGGGTTCAGGACGTTTATTTTATCTGGGGAGGGGGGGACAGGTGACAAATCTGAGAGCGATCGCTCTCCTCCGTTGAGGCTGCCCAGGCGGCTCGGCACAAACGTGAGAGCCCCAGGTACGGAGGGGTTTTTGCAGGGCATGGTATGGCTGGTAGAAAGCGGTGATGGGTTTAAGTGCAGGATGTAGCTGCTCTCTGAAAAACTAAATTGCATCCTCTGCAGTGACCTAGCACTTCCTGCTTAAATCTGTCTAAACTCTGCTTTGGATTAAAAATAATAATAATTCTGTTGTATGTTATAGTTTTACATTGATTTAAAGGGAACAGAATGAACTTCTCTTACTCCTGAGCTAACTCATATTGAAGAGCTTCAAATATGAAATGCATCAGGGTACACGTTCATTTCATTTGGGGCAGGGTGATGTGCTGGTAGTTTGTTCTCATCAGGCTCGGTTTTCCTAAAGAGTTTTGGGAAATCACCTTCTAACCATCTTTTGAATTAAGGCCTATGTGACTGTCTTTCGAGCGTTGCTCTAAGAGCTTTTTGACCCAAGATCTTACACAAGAGATGCAGCAGAGCCTGTGATGATTAAGCTTTTAATATGGAAGTAGGAATACATTTCCTATGCTCTCTGTAATGGGGGTAAATGCTTACACTGAAGGATTGCCCAGCCATGAGGCTGAAGTGGCCTTGGCAGCAGTGTATGTTGCAAAGGCTTAAAATACATCTTCTAAATCCAGTTTTTGTTAAACAAGTTGTATCTAGTTACAGCTTTTAAAGCTGTTGACCCAGACTCTCAATTAAGATGCTTTGGGTTGCAGTGAGGTTTTTGAGCTATTTTTTGTGAAAGCAGGGGCCCCAAAACACTGCATTTTCTTCTTAATTTTTGGTGGGGATGTGGTACAGTCAACTCACTAGATTATCAAAGTGGTAAAAAGAGGCTTCCATGCTCTTGCCATTCTTGCACCGCTATTGGTTTAAACTTCTGTGTCATCTGCCCTTGTTTAGCAGTGAGATATTGTAGCGAGTCCTAAATGACTAGGCAAAGCAAAGTGGTTCTGGAAAGCAAGGGGGAAAACTCATCTCCCCAAGGGAGCTTGGTGTGGTGGTGGGGAACAGTTTTGATATCCCTGGCTTGGAAAACTGAAATAGTAATAACTCTTATTCAGTCTTCTAAATTCCTTTCCCCTTCTGTACTCTCATCTCTTCTGTTCAGATCAAGTGTGAGGCCTCTCCTGCTTATTTCCAGCTCAATGTTTCTACCTTGCTGGGAGGGAGGGGAGGAAGGTGGAAGGGAGCCACAGGAGGTAAAGATTACTATCAGAACAACTAGCTCTTAATATTCAGTGGTAATGCACTGAGTTAAAAATTCTGGACCAAAAAACAGTTGGAACTGGATCTTAATCTCAGATTTATTCATTGTTTATTGCACTTCTTAGAGCCCTTGATATATGACAAATCTGATTCTTCTAACACTGAAGTAAAAGGGGAAGGGAGAAGAACTCTAAAGGGAGCAGGGTAACTCTTCAATAGAGGAAAAACTATCCACTGCTTCTATTAAACGGTTTTCACTTGGCCATATCATGGTTTTGGGAGAAAGGCAAAGAAAGTTCTTCTTAGTCATCGATATAAATTTATCAGTTGTAATCTTGCACTTTGTTCTGTACCGCACAGGAATTCCTGAGTGATAAATGAGGAATCATGACTTTTCAGGAACTCCAGAACTTTATGCAGGCCTAGGGACAGGATTATGCAAACTGCTAGTGCAGTGGTCGTCTTGTGATCAGAACTGTCTTGGCTCATAACCAACTATACCTGCTCTTAAACCGTCAAATTAGAAATACAGATGTGTAACGCAGAGATAATGTTTTCAGCATTGTAATAGCGTGGCACTTGTGGTGGTGCTGGGCTAACATAGAAAGTGTAGCCTGTAGCTTTCTTGATGTTGGAAGTACAGTGCTTATTGCCATGGTTTCAATTTACTGCCTCTCGTGCAACAAATTTGACATCTCCAACCTTTCACCCTCTCTCTACGAGGTATGGAATAACCTTAAGTGTAGTGGAATTTTAATACCTGCTGCATGGTTCCCTTGTCTCTCCCCTTCCAGTTGCTTTCTCTGATAGCTACTGTTACGTGTAAATGATGTTTGATGCTTTACCATCATGTGTATTGCTTTCAACCTACAGATGTAAGCAGGGAATAATAAGTCTGTGAACAAGAAACTAAAACTACTTCCTTCCTTAAAAAAGAAAAAACAACCTTTAAGAATGAGTCAGGACTGGGGTGCTCATTCTTCTTGCAACTCTGTTGCAATAGACCACTTTAGGGGGGGGGGGAATGTTACTAAAGGAAACTGCCCCTTCTCCCAGTTGTGAGGGCACTGATGATGATGCTCCATTCTTGCCTTGTCACTGTGAGTGCTGTACAGATATTTATTAAAAATAGTGTCTCCTGCAATGGCTTGCAACTTGTTCCCCCCTCCTGAAACTATCAGTCTATGTAATGTGTCATTTATCTGAGTTCTCACCTACTCTCATGGCTTCCCTGTCTTGCTGTTCAAACTAACTACTTAAATTCTTTTTTTTTAATGCTGCTGTTGTCATCAGGTACTTGCTAAATAGTAGTTTTTAAATCTGATAGTGTCCAAAAGTGTAATGATTTCAGAGTGCCTCATTTAAGAGTCTTCATTCTCGTGTGGCTTAATAACTTGAGCAGCCTAAAGCCCCGTGTCTCTTCTCCTTTGTCCCCTCTGCTCTAAATATCTGCTGGCCTTCTGTACCAACCCTAGCAATCAACAAGTGGTTGTTTTCCCAGACCACCACCTTAGCTGACTGACTTGCTTTTTGTAATTCCCTTGCCACAGCAAAGACTCCAGAACAGTAAAATGCTTAGTTTTTTTCTAATGCCTAATGAAAGAGTATGAATGAGTGAGCAACACACGTTGCTCCAAAACATATGTTGCGTACTACATAACTTCATAAAGGGCTGGCAGTTTTGCAGAAAGGAATTTGGCTCCTGTTCTCAAAGTAATGTAAATGAGAGGCAGTAAATAAAGAAGCATTGCTAAAGCTTTAGATGCTGAGGGCTATCACCTGGCTGTGACCAGACTCCTTCCTGAAAGAGAGGACAACATGCCATTCATATTTTTACATGCTACCATTATTTACAGCTGTATATCCTCACCGAAGCTAGAAGTAGGAGGAGAGAGGAGACAGAACTTGATCTCTACTATAATGTCATGGAATTAATATATGAGGAAGGAAACATTTAACTGCTGTCATCTGCCCACCACTTCGAACGTGGTGGAACACAAGTTGTTTAAAAAAGTGAATTTTCCTGCTTGTTTGGTGTAATGACCTAGCTGAGCTGCTCCAAGTAAAAGGATGTTGTTATCAATGATTGCAAGTCTCTCATTCAGTGCTTTTGTTCAGACTTATCTGGTCACGTGCAAAGGAAACAAGTGTGACAGCAAGTGCTAAATAATCACACTGAGCTGATCTTCTAAAACAGAGATGACTTAAGGATGGAGGTAGCTTGCTCTTGCTTTTTATGTGGACTGTCCTCTTTCTGGGCTCATGCTGCTGGAGGTTTCCTGTCTTGCACAAAAGATGAGTCTTACTAATTGTTTTCCCCTATGCTGTAGCCGTATCCTCTTCAAGTAAACTGATCATTTCTGCTATATCTGCACACTTAGGCACAGACATATAAAATAACCTATCAAGAACAGGCAGTGTGGTAAGTGTTTTGAAGTCGAGCTTTTTGAACTTTCCTGTAACCTAGTCTGTGAAACGAGTAGGGCAGAGTCTGGAAATGTAAATCCAGTAAAAAAGCAGCATCTCATCTTAATCTGTTTTTGCTGGTCAGAGGTATCTGCTTAGCTCCCAGTACTTCTTCCCACGCAGCTACGCTCCAAGCTGCTGGTATCTGTGCTGTTCTTGGATACTACTCCAACAAACACAGCGTCGCATAGTCTTACCCAGCACAGAACAATGCCTGTGACCCTGCTGCCCTTCATCCAGCCTGAAAGCCAGCCAAAATGCTTTCACTTTAGTCTTTTTTTTTTTCCTCTTTACTTTGTATGGAAGCAAATGCTGAGGCAAGCATGGTCTCTGAAGGGCAGCAGAGGTACAACTGCAAGCAGTTGCTGTAGCCCTGAGGCACTGCTGGAGCTAAGGATATAGATGATGGTCCTTCCTAGTCAGTTTGTTCCAGCTGTTCTGGAGGTTGCAGCATCCTACTGTGGTTGTTCCTGCTTATCTCAGAGAGCAATGCAGCAGAACATCTAGTTAGGATGCCATCTGTTCCGGGCTCTTCACACCTCCAAACACTGTTTAGTCCTGCCATACTGATTTCTTTTAGGGTGGTGAGAAACAGTTGTTTTCTTCCCAACCTCCCAAGGGTTTTTTTTTTTTTTTCTCCTTGAAATCACCTGAGTAGCATAAATTTCAAGTTACCACAACACTACCATGCTTCAAGTCTGTGTTACATGTTTAAGTATTTGAGTTGTCCAATAAATCTTTCCTAAAGGGAATTACATTTAGAAAGTACCATGTAGCATAATTAATGCCTGGTCACTTACCTTGTCTCTGCAGCTTTGAAAGACTTCCAGCCTTCTTGTCTGAGCATGACTTTGGCTGATCGTGATTTGGTCTGGCTATAAATAAGGTCAATATCAATGTTAGCGGTTCTATTGTAAGGTGACTTCTAGAGCTCTTACCTTGATCCTTGTACAGTGCAGCTTTTTCCAGACACCGGTGTTCTGAAATAATTTGCCTGTGTTATGTGTTTTTTTTTTTCTTTTTAGTGCTTAGCTATTACGCTACTGAAAGGGGCATGCCAACTGATCTGAGTAAAAACAGATAATAGAGGTTTGCCTGGCTGACAAAGGCCATTGGTAGAGAAGAAGCTTCTCTAATAGCAATATTTGGTAGAATCTGGGGTAGCACTGTGAGTTACGCTGCATCTGTGCAATTCAAACAGTAAAGGGGAGCATGGCATATGAAACCCTATCCGCTATGGTATTCAACACCACTGAAGTCTGTGGACACATGGCTAATAATTTGAATACCAATTTTCTGTGGCAACTGCTATCTCCATCTGTTTTCATGTGGCTCTGAATAACCTCATTTGATACTTATGTTCACTGTTTCTTTGTATGCACTGGAATGCAGCCCACTTCAGAAAACATGTAATTCAATTAACTTTCCCCAGGAAAGTGGGATCTTTTGAATTTGTGTGGTGTGTGTATGATGTGGCGTAGTTCCCTCCCGCCTCCCCTTTGTCCCTTACAGTCAGTCAGTTCTGCAGAACCTGTATAGGCAAGAACTGTGGAGCAGAGAAGTCTTCCATCTTTTGCCTCTAAATTTGGGAGGGTTGCTCTTCTCCATCAGTTTCTGAAGCTGTAACTGTATTGGAGGGAAGGGTGGGGAAGATAAAAATGTTGGGAGGAAAATGTGGCAGAGTGGAGCTTTGCCCTGCTCTTCATTCCCTCCAGGATTTTGTTGTCAGTAGACTTTTGGGAAAGAGAGACATGGTTGTTGCAAGCTAATTAGGTTTGGCCACTTCTGTTCAAAACTAGCTGGGAACTGGAGGTGACTTCTGCTTCAAGAATCTTGTACATGTGGTAGTATTTATACAAACTGGACGCTGATGTAGCCCAGTCATGGGTCATCGCCTGCTGCAGGGGAGTGCGGATGAAACAGACTTCTTTCCAGAGCAATGCTGTTCACTTTTTCCAGCCTGGAAATTTAAGATTGACAGTTCAGAGCTAAATATAACCTGGCTGGCTGCAAGGAGTGACTCAGATGCAACAGGCAGATCTGCCCTATCACCATTTCCCAAAAGCCATGCTGGCACTCGAACATGAGTAGCAGAAGCAGGTGGGGAACTAGCTTGAATTTTAATCTATTTCCATGCAGTTGTCCTGTCTTCTGTTGGCACAACTGACTTAGAGTCAAGAGGCAGTCTCTGCTTTGAAACAATTCTTAGGGCGCTCTCCTCTCCAGGGGAGCACTCTCTGGCACTGCAGGCCCAGTGTCAGCTTACCAGCCCAGCAGCAGACTTCATATGCTTCTGCCGGATGTCAAGCAGAGACCACAAACTTGTAGCATCCTCTTCAGCAGTGGGGTGGACTAATGACTCATTGTATTTCTTACTTTTTCCAAAGCTAAGACCAGTTCCAAAGAACAGTAAATCTTGATGACAATTGGCTTTATCTGAGCAGCATTATGCTGCTGTGGTAGTTGCAGCACCTCAGAGCATTCAGCAGCAGTGTAATTAGAGCAATGCACATACAAGCGAGTAAATCAGAGCACTCATGAAATCATGTAATGCTTATTAATGTATAACTGAAATATAATAGAGCCTGGATTTTGTGCAGAGTATATGAACAAGCAAAGTCACAGCTGAAAGCTGAGGGCAAAACACCCTCTAAATACTTGGGAAAGTGGTTTGAGCAGGTGATGTTCTCACCCTGGCCCAAAAAAAGGGACACATGCTGTTTATACTCCAAAGCTGTTCCCATCCGGTGGCTAGGTTTACTTGGTAACTCTGATAACGATAATAGAACACAAACCTCAGCAGCGGCCTTCTTGCCGAGCCTAGCTCTTCTCATACTTCCTGCAAGACCTTTATCCGATACGACTGTGCCTTCTGACTCTTGAGCCATGCTTGTTTGGGACTGGCTTGCATCTGTTGTGCTGATGGCGGTAAGCTCCTTCTACAGGTTCACAGAAATTTGTCTCGTTTCAGGTATAAACCAAGAAGAGGGATTATTCAGAACAGTAAAGTGGAAGTTAAAGAAATAAGGGGTGAAGGTTCAGGCTCTAACACTTGCTCTCATTCAGTATCTTCTGGAATCAGAACTGTTGGGAACTCCTTCCCTCGCCCCACCACACAACCTGTCTCCAGGTTATTCTAAAGTTCCCTCGGAATCTGATGCTGACTTGGCAAGGGAATGAATATAAGAACTTGCATCAGTATCATGGTGTTCTCCAAGACCTGATGTAGGTCTGCTGTAAGCAGGCCTCTTGCTTGAGCAGAGACAATAAACCAGCCTTGGTGGTAGGGTAGAGAATGACTTTCATTCCCTTCTTGCTGAGGTGAATTGCTATTACGTTATTTCCAGGTACTTACTCTGTGAATGCTATGCATCAAACTTCTTAGGTACTGAAGGCTTAAAAACATTTTAAAATAGTAAGTTCCTGTACTCACCACCCCTCTTTCATTTCTCTTTTTGAGCCTGTAGACAAGAGAATGCGACAAGCTAGTCAGCCCAAACGTCTGGGTTGAGCTTGGCTTTGGTCACAGGTAGAGAAAAGATCAATCCCCTATGCAATTGCTTGCTGGCTCCATCTGCCATTGGGATTTGCTGACTCTGGGTCCGAAGTCGAGTGAGTGCATTGCATAGATAGGAGCAGTTCTAGTGGTAAAAGTTTCTAGAAATGAGATGCTAAAAAAAACCTCTCGTTATCCTGAACTGCGCTCATGACGAGAATGTACAGACCAAGATCATCTAAATGTGTTAACTCACTGCAAAGGGTTACTTGTTCAGTTGCACTTATTAGCCTCTGTGTAAATATCAGAGGCTGATGAAGCTTTTGGCACCAGCAGTGACTGACTTCTTGATGCCTTATCTCCCTACTAACTAAATTATCCACTGAGCTGGCTGTTTGATATGTGGACACAAATCATGACGGCTCTGAAACATAACTTTTTTTCTTTTCTCTCTCTCTCTCTCTCTCTCTCTGTCTCTGTCTCCAGATTTCTGAGTCCCCTGAACATGCTTATTGGTGGTACTGTGGTGGTGCTGGTGTTCATGGGGTTTGTGTGGGTATCGCACAACAAGGATATACTCCGCAGGCTGAAGAAGCAGTACCCAACCACTTTTGTAGTGGTCATTATGCTGTCTAGCTACTTCTTGATTTCCTACCTGGGAGATGTCATGGTGTTCATGTTTGGGATCACACTTCCTCTGCTCTGTAAGTATTTCTCGCTTCTGTGGGGGCCTGTGCAGTAGGAGACTTGAGCTGTCCCAAATAAGTCTGCAGAGTCTAAGTTGGCTCTTGGCTTTACTATCTCATTAGCTAAAATATCCCAAAACAAAACTTGGGGGAGGGGAGGGCAGGGCACAAGACAGCACAAACTGTCTTTAATGTTATTACTATTTCAGAGCTACTTAAAGAATATGAAACAGGTACTCACAGTTATTTAAGCAGCCATTTAGACTTCATCTTCTTCAAATGATATCATGGCTTAAGGTGAATTTGTCTTAAGGTGGATGCTGTAAGAATCATGCATTCATTGGGCATTAACAATTAATAAGTGTGTTTCTGTTATCCAGTGATGTTTGTCCATGCTTCTCTGAGGCTCCGGAACATAAAGAACAAACTGGAGAACAAAATGGAAGGAATAGGTTTGAAGAAGACCCCTATGGGCATCATACTGGATGCTCTAGAGCAGCAGGAAGAGAGTATCAACAAACTGGCTGACTACATATCTAAAGTGAAGGAGTAAACAACTGTAACATGGCATTTTTACCTGATGCAGGAGTGTAGTTGCAATTTCCTATTGTTCAAGCTTGCTTTCAGTTTGTGTACAAAGCAAGAAATGCACATGTGGCACAGATTAATACTTGCAGGATACAGGTATTCAGGGCTCCTCTAAAAATATAAGGAGAGTAACTTTTCTATTGTATAGCAAAATGTTCTGGTGTTTACACAAATACATACTAACTTAAACCTATTTGCTTGTCTCTCCTTGCTGGGGGAGGAGGGGGCAAGAGATGGAAACCCTCTGGAATGCAGTCTTTCCAAGTGTCTTTGTAGCAGATTTGTCTGTTCATAAGAGTAACACTTTCATCTCAGCGCTCCATGATGGCCATTCAGCCAGTTTATTGCACTGTGCAGCACCTTTAAGCTGGCAGACTTCAAGGGGAGCTGGAACGTATCAAAAGTAGGCATCTCTTGCATCCCTAAAACCCCTAATTAAAGTGGTCTGTAGTGAGATCATGTTGTTAGCTCAAGTGGCAAACGGTGAAACTGCAACTCTTTTCTTGTAACGAGTATGGGTTCTTGTTCTTACCTCGCATTCCTCCTTTAGCAGTCTGAAACAGTCTAAATAGATTTAAGCAATGGTACCACGCATCTGTCGGTTCCAGTAAAATGCACCTTTTTCTCTGAAATCTTGATTCTATTGAGATATATAGAAACAGCTCTTCATAGGAGAGCCAGAACTTCCTCACGTAACACCTAAACGACAGCTAAACACAGGAAGAAAGAATGTTTGCAGATAACCTAGACTAGCTAGGATTCTACCCTATTGATGTTTTTAAACACTGCTTCTTTAGGACTTACCTTGTTCTGCTTTAGTCTTATAAGGCTGTTCTGTAGATGAAGGTGTATGTGTGTGGTGACTTTGTGTGTGGGTCTCTTTTTCTTATTAGTTAGAATGCAACGATACAAGTTTAAAAAATGCATCTCACCAACTCTGTTCTTCTGGCACTCTTCAAAGGAATAAACTGGATTTCAGGTTTACAAGTAAAAGCAATAAATGTGAAGATACAATTTTTGAAAACCCATTCCAAATTCATTAAGATAGCTGCCTGCAACAACTCTTGAAATTGGGGTGTGTTTGGGGGGGGGGACTCTTTTTTCCCTACCCCCTTTTTTTAAATACATATTTTAACTGCCAGCTTTGATGGAATTCTGTCTTGATAATAGGTACCAAAAATAAGGGGGGAAAATTTCCAGCTGACACTCCATTTCAAATATTCTTGCCTTTCTCCTTTCTAAAAAAGGAATAGTTTCATCAACAGTAAAGCAAATATCCTTACATTTGAAGCTTTTATGTAACTTACCCATGCTGTTTTTCATAGTGGAGTATGTAGAAATCTGAAAATGTCATTCCATTTAAGTGTTATAAAGTGAACAGTATTTATTGAAAATGTCTGTATATTCCAGCTCAAGGTTCAATGGCCTATTCCTCACTTGTAGCGCATGGTCTTTGTTTTATGAAACCTGTTACCGCACTTAAAGAAGGTAGTAGCCTATGACTCCATCATACTGTTGAATTTTAAACCGCACAGTTATGAAGAAAAATAAACTCTAATGGTGATTACTGAGTGCATTTATTTCAGGTTGTAAAAAGAGACCATACACTGAAGCTTGCGTGTTCAGTTCCCGCTGCTGGTAGAAGTGCCTATTGTGTTAGATGTATAGTCATCCTATAGATACTTTTGCTTGTAGTGACATCCTGGTTTCGAGTGCTCCATGTCTGGAATAATTTCAGTGAAGTATGAGAGGCCTCTGAGCTGCAGGAACATTGCTGCATAACTTCTGCACCCATACAATGGCTTCTCCCCAGAAGTGGAGTATTTGAGCACTGGTTCATGCTGTTTCAGTCTTATATAATTCTACCTTCATTAAAATAAAATCCCCATTAAGTATCTAAGAGGTAGTTCTCTGCGCTTTTAGGATGACTGGGAGTTGTGCCTTGAATGCAGCTAGGAAGTAAACGTTGCAGTCAAGCTACTGCTGTGGACTCTATATCAGGCTCTCTTCCTCCTTCTATAATTGTTAAGAGCCTGCTCAATACAAGAATATGTATTGAACTGGGGCTTGACATGTCCTGCTCTAAATACCCTTGCAGTGCTTGCCACTGCTGAAGGCACCGCATAGGCACTGCTCCTTGACTCCTTCTGGGTGGAGCACTGATTTGCACTTGGCTGCTTCATTTGGCAATCCTAAAACATTATTTTATTTTCCTCTCTACTGCCTTGTCCCACCTACTTCTTTGCTACTTCTTAGCTATGCAAGCCTAACACGGAAGCCAGTATGGAGAGAGTGTGCTCTAACAGTGCCCTGGGCTAGCTGCTTTTTTGCACCCCCTTCACTTGTTGCAAGGCTCCACAGGAGAAGCTGTTTAAAAGCACCAGGTCACTTCCCCTTCTTAACGGGACCAGTCTGTCCTGTTTTCCACTTCCTATCCTTTACAAAAGACAGGTCTGTAAGAAGCAGAGGTGCAGGGAAAGTGGTATTTTCTTTTCATGTCTCTGCTATCCTGAAGCAGCTTTCCCCTCCCCCTTACGTGGTGCTGTCATGGCTTAAAAACTGCTTGCTCAGTCTTAGGCAATCCCTCAGCCAGGTTTCCCACGCCTGCAGCATTAAAGTTGCAGACAGACATACAGCAGAGAGAGAACTTTAAAAGTTTGGAGGAAGATGCTATAGTGAGGGATTTGAAAGAGACCAAGTAACAGACACAAAAAGGACAAGCTTGAGCTAAAGATAGCAGAGAGTCGCGGATTCGAAGAAGTCCTGAACGTTACTGATAAAACAGGAATGAAGGCAACATACTGAAACCAAAAATACTGGGGCAGGGAGAGGAGCGTGCAATACACATTAGACCTAAACAAGACAGAGATTTAGCTCCTCGAGGAAGGTGGCTAAGAGGGGTAGGAAGGAGCAACAAGGAGACACGCATCTGAAGGCAATCCTGCAGTGAGCTGCAGAGCTGAGCACGTTAAGAGCACGTATCAGCGACATGAAGGCAGGAGAGATGCACACTAGTTAAGGGAAAGGTTTTGCTGGGAGGCAAAGCAACACAGAACATGAGACTATGCCATACAGCTTTAAATTACTTAAAAAAAAAAAAATTATGATCCCTTGTAGATGTATTCCACAGGAGTGTGGCATTTCTATAATTACTTTAGAACGGAGTCTTGCAGCAAAAATTTTTAATGCAATTAAAAGAGAGCCAAAAATAATTCACAATACTAAGCAAAAAGAAAATGTGATGGAAGACAGTTAGCTGTAGTAAAATGGTTAACGCCGTCATCTCCTGCCTGTCTCTCACCATTGCTAGGGGCAAGACATGCTATTCGCACCCCCCGCTGGAAGGCATAATTAGCTTATGAAACTCGTGACAAAAAAGGGGGATAAGGCTCATCCTCCAGCCGGTTAAGGAGTAATGTAGAGCGTGCTCTGAGCTGGCATTTAGATTCATTCTGAGGTGGTTGTAACATGGAGCTGGAGAAAGGATTAAGAGTTATATCAAAGACAGATGCATCATGGGGAATGAAGATTACAGCTCTCAAAACAGATCATGGCGTCATCCTTTATATACT
Source organism: Struthio camelus (assembly GCF_040807025.1). Classification (NCBI taxonomy): domain Eukaryota; kingdom Metazoa; phylum Chordata; class Aves; order Struthioniformes; family Struthionidae; genus Struthio; species Struthio camelus. Next base: position 6,898,570 of record NC_090955.1, on the reverse strand, counting down.
GACCAAGTACAATACCAGCTAGACTACGTTCTGTAATACATGTAGCTTGAAACCATCAAGCCTTTATGTTCAATGTCCCATGCCTTGAATTTTTCTTCTTGGCTCTAGAGACAGTAGTCATTCTGTTCTGTAAACCTGTTAGCCATGGAAGTGCTGCACCCACCTTACGGAGAGAGCTTTTATTGCATTTCTGTTTCCTCAGCCTAAAAAAAATAAAGCTGTTTACACGGAAACCAAATGCATTTCTCATGGACAGGAGAATAAAGCAAGGAGCATGTTGTGGAAAGAAAGATAAGATAAAGCACAACATGTTCCTGGAGAATGTGACAGCAGAAGGACAACATGGAAGCAGAGTTGTTTACTGACAAACCGTACAGACTTAAGGTTATTGATGCCTCTGAGAAAATAACTCCCGTAGCAAACTGGAGCCTCAGATCCGTTTGGCAGACAGATGGCACCGTGATTGTTTGCTAGCTGGTGGAAACCCTTAACATTGACTTCTCCCAGGCCAGCCTTTTTCATCACACTTCAGAAAGTGCACATCGCAAGCTTTGTTCCCAAAGAGACATATATACCACCTGGCTTCTGAAGAAGACATCTGGTGAAACAATTGTAAGCAAAACTTGCACAGTCCTTATTCCAAGTTGTTTTCTTCAGGTCCGTCTGGTCTCTTACTCTAACTGCTTCGGCAATGGCACCTGGACAAGGAAAATAAAGAAATATTACGAGGAGGAAATCTGCCAGTCTTACTTCCAAAGCCAGCTTAGGTTAATATAAACCTTCAGAAACTGTAAAAGGATCACAAATATAATAGCTAAGACCCTGAAGGACTCCTGGTCAGGAATTTATTTTTGTTTGTAGTTCCTCACTTCATGTTTGCAGGTTAAAGCCCAGTAATTCTTTCTGCAAGCACTGAGCCTCACCACAGAGAGCGCATGGACACCCAGGCTGGCTCAAGCAGTAAAACCCCATTTTAGAGACGAAGCCGAGGGTAGCACAGCGATTACACAACTATAAGCTCATGCAGGCAGACGAGAATAAAATACTAATGCCCCGAAACCAAGCTTCAAGTTATTTGGCCAGATGAAAAAGAAAAATCAATATGTGCCTGGCATTTCTTCCTCTTTCCACAAGCTGTAATAACAACTGTTATGAACTGGCCCATTTAAGACAGATCATGAAGTCACCTTCATATCCCATAGTCTGATCACTAGATGGCGTTCGCTAACCACAGGGGGGACCCGGGATGCCTGGGTTTGCAGGATCTGCCATCAGCTGCAGAAGGCTGCTGGGAAGCCCTTTATGAAGCGCTGTCTTTTCTTTTTGTGCATCACAGAAAAGAAGTGAGACCAGTTGCTTGTGTTCGTACAGGGGAACAGCTGTGAGCAATACACAAGGATGCAAAATTTAAACTTACTCTGCTTTCTACACGCACTCTCTCCCATTGTTTTTCTTCTTCTCCAAGCGTCCATGAGCCTCAACAAGCACATGTACAATATACTGACTGTTTTTTCTCTTATGAAAAAGTAGTAAAATCCAAGCACCATTGGTTGACCTTACTGATTAACGGAGGCCAACTGCAAGCTGGCTGAGCCCTGCAGGCCACGTATGGATGTGGCTCCCTGCAAACCCTCATCCTGGATCGGCCGCACTATGGAGACCTGGGATCTGCCTGGAAGCGCCTTCTGCCATTTGCCTCTCCTGGCCAGAAGCCGCCAGAAAAGAGAAACGTTCCCATTTGAACCGAGTGAGAAGAAAATGGTATGGAAAAGGAGCTGGGTCAGCTTTCGAGATGGGTTTGGCTGGGTGAGAGCCGTCACCTCCCGCTCTCCCCAGCACAGTTGCAGAAGCAAGTTCTGAAATATCAGACGTCTGCAACAACCCCCTCTGCTCCAAAGCCTGTAACTGCTATTTATAAAATCCTACTAGGACTTTGAGGGGGAGCTAACAAACAGGGAATGGCTGGGGTTAACTCTTCTGCTCCCTGGCACCTGCTAACACACAGCTTTCCTAATCCTTGCCGTGCAAAGGGCTGTGCCCTGCCTGAAAGCAAGACCACTATCATCCTTCCCTTTTTCTGGAAGGAAGGAAGGGAGAGAAAAAGAAATAATGCAGTGGCAATGAGAGAGTTTTTCACAGGTGAGAAAATCCCCTACCCCAACATGCAAATACAAGGACCTTTTGGGGTGACCTGCACAGCGTGCGACCTGTACCAAGGCAGCTCTTTTCTTTCTAGACAAGGCAAGCAAAATGCAAAACGATCTGAGATCTAGAAGGGCAAGAAATTGCTCTGAGGCTAAGCCCTGGCTGCAGCCAAATCATTCTTGCCAGACAGAAAAAACCCAGACAGAAAAACATGATTTGGGGGCAGATGATAGTGTCAAACCGTGATCAGGAGGCAGCGGTCCCTGCAGGACCTGGCCCTTCAAAAATTTCAGGATAAACTGCTCTCTTTAAAATTACGGGGGGAAATAATTACTTGCGTGTAGATATAAATGAAAGCAAAATGTGACTCATGATACAAAAAAGTCAAGATATGAACTATGAAACATTACTTGACCAGTTCTATTTACAAAGGAGTTCCTGCCCTCTTTTCTCTAGCGTTAGCAACACAAACAGCTGTACTGACATCACCAGCTTCAAACAGATCAGTCGGCTTTTTATATTTCTTGGAGAACGGTATAATGCAAGGAAATAGAACATTTTGGGGAAGCACAAGGTTAAATACAATGGCCAACATTTGGAAAAGTGGCTCATGAATTTGGTATCCAGGTAAGAGCATTACCAAGAGGCTTATCACAGTTTGGGGCTTAGATTCTCAAAAACTTTAAGATACCTAACTCAGAATTGCATTTGAATTGTTGTGAGCACTTAGCACTTTCACCGAAACTTTTACTTACAAGTGAATATAAACACATCATTTGGTATTTTTACTTCCTTGCTATAATTTTGCTCCATCTTTGCTGCTAATGGATCTTTTTTTTTTTTTTTTGTTAGTAAGAGAGCCAGTAAGAGAACTGACTCCAAAAATCTAGTAGCAGAGGATCCCTAAAATAATGCACTCATTGTCATGGGGTTATGCAGCAAGAAGCAAATTTGCAGAGCGTGTATCTAGGCTAGACTTGAGTGTAGCTATATCTGCTTGTGCCTCAAGTAAGTTTGGCCCCGATCCTCCTTGCTTATTTTTATCTCTGTGACAACAACTTTTTAAACCTGATAATGAAAAATAAGAACACCATTTGTGCCTTTTGCTGCAAATCAGTATGTTAGAGGGCCAGCTATTTTAGCTGAAATGTTTTAGGCAACTGTAAAACTGTTACATGTTCAGGCAGCCAAGAAAATGCATCTTTTACCCATGCCGTAGTTACAAGTCGAAAGGTAAGGCATAGGCTCAGACACATAGAAAAACGCTGCAGCAAGGGTCTTTGCAGCATCGCTGTTACAGCCCCACATAAAGAAAATGACTCTTAAAAAAAGAAAAAAAAGTAAATCTCCCCCCACATAAAGCTTAATTTCATGCCAAACATCCTTCTTACGTCCCTAAAGCCTTTCCCCAGGTTTGCCACAGCATTTTGTAGGGTGCCGAAGCTGCGCGGCTCTGGCCCAGGGTCCCTCCCACCCGCCGTCCCCGGGAGCCCCAGCAGCGGGTGCCTGGCACAGCTATCAAATGGGCCAAGAGACTGCGCTTTCTTAGGCAAAGTGAAGCGAAATAAGAAAAAGGCTACCAAAAAAAAAAGAGAAACGTTTGGACAGTCTAGTAGCTATATATTAAGGTCTGTATCGTGATAAAAGTAGTAGTAAAACAACAATTCCTGCTGCCTTCCTGAAACAGGAATTATAATAATATTTTCGTATCATAATAACGAATGTATTACTACTCATATGTTAATACTGGCTTTCTGTTTACCCCTTGAGTGAATTTCCTTTCTTTCACCTTTATGATTGTGGCGTATAAGAGGTTGAAATCTCCCTCTAGCTTCCCACATCCGTCATTGCTATTTCCCTAATTCCTTTAAGCAGAGCTTATAATTTGTCTGAGGGTGGGTGGGCTGTACAAAATGTCACAGTGCTGGGACAGGGGTCGCCTCCCGCAGTCATTAGCGGGCATCGAGTTCCCGTGTTTCAGAGGCGGCGACGTGCTGGTGTGGAGTCGGGGGCTTAAATACCGTGAAAAATCCCCCAAAGCGGAACCCTTGCTCTATACACCTACCGGTTTAAGATAAGCAACGTTACTCTGACGAATGTCGTTTAGTAGCTGATCTCTCGGGGTTATTTCGACGAGGGGAGGTGGCCTTCTCCTGGGGATCGGTTTAAGGGTTTTGATGACGTCCTTGAGGTTGGTTTTCTCCGCAGGCTCCACGTACTTGGGCACGGTGGGTTTGCGCTGAATCTTCTTGAGCTTGACCACCTGGAAGCTGACGGGCTGCTGTCGGGGCGGCTGCTCGGGGGCCGGCTGCCTCGCGCTCTCTTTTCTCTTGCTCAGAGACGCAGAGGTGGGGACGGGCGGCTTCGGCGCTGGCTCGTGCACCCTCGGCTGAGGCATCGGTCCCCCCAGCCTTTCCCACATCCCAGGAGGCAGCCCAAGTCCATTTTCCAGCATCGCTATTAGCTCTCTCTGCTCTTTCATCTGCTGCTGCTGTTGCTCCTGGTGTCTCTTCTGTCGCTGTTTGTCCAGGTTCCTGCTGAGCAGGTTGGTGACCACCATGCGGGGCCCCGGCAGCTCGAAGTGGTAGCCCATCTTCAGCAGGGTGGGGTTGGCCTTCAGCAGCCGGGCGATCTCCATCTCGGCCTGGTGGCCCAGCATGCTGCGCTGGTTGTGGAAGCGCAGCTCCGTCAGGGTCTCGTTGTACTGCAGGCACCTCATGATGGCAACGATGCCTTTGCCCGAGATGAAATTGGAGTCAATGTTTAAAGTCGTGATGCTCCTGTTTTCACGTAACATGTTGGCCAGCGCAAAGGCAACGTTGTCGTCGGCTCCCACGTTGGCTAGGCTGAACGTTTTTATGTTCTTGTTCTTTCTCATCGCGTTTACAAAGTCTATCAGCATTTCTTTGGGGATGTTTTCTATGTTGTTCAGGTTGAGCTCTTTCACGTCCGGATTGTTTTTTCGGACTTTCTCCAAACTCTCTTCTAAATTGGTTTGATTTCCTGAGGGTCTGGCACTTAGCTTTATGAAGCTAGTATCTAGTGCTAACTTTTTGGGGATATTTAATTTTGATATTTTCTTTTCATTTTCATCTTGCTTTTCTGTGATTTCCCCTGATTCTGTACCTAGTTTCTTACTTATCTGATCTCTGTGACTGTTCTCATTGGCATAAGTCTCTGTTGTTTCCAATTCATTCTCATCGCACTCTTCCTCCTCCTCCTCCTCATCTTCCTCTTCCTCCTCCTCCTCCTCATCTTCCTCTTCCTCTGTCTCCTTATCACTCCCATCTTTGCTTGGCTCTCCAGATTGTGCTGGTGAATGTGACAAGTGCTCATTTTGGTAATGCCTGTCTTTTCCCTCCGCTTCCGGCCCGCTCCTGCCAGCAGCGCTGCCGGCGTCACCAGCGTTTTCTCCAGCCTCCTCTGCAGCGTTTCTCTGAGGAAGACAAAAACCCAGAGCTGAAACAACTGCACGTGGCTTTGTCATGTTTTTACTTTAGCACAAAATTAACCTAACAGATGGATTTAGATACCTGTGTGTCCCTACGTTACAGAACGATACTGAGCTGAAGGCACCATGGCCTGCAAGCCGTGGCTGCGCGGGCTGGTGAGAAAAAAGGGCCGCCCGCTTCTCGCGTTCGCCCATCAAGAGCGCTGACGCTTGCGCCCTGGGCACACCTCACGCTGCCCCCTGAGCCCCTCTCGGGCCTCTGGGCCAAAGCTGCTTTCTGCATTTCGTGTAATTGTTGTCGTTTCCTTGACGAGAGAGAAAGTTTGCTTTGCATGCCACAAAACACCAGGAATAAACGCCGACTGTTTGCACGGCCTCAGAAAGCCCGAAGAGGGCACGTTGTACTAACAGGGCGCAGGACAACTGGCCCAGTGGTCTAAGTGCCTCTCCAGAGCATCATAACTAAGGAGGAGACTCGCTGAAGATGAAGCAAAATATGAGCTGAGGTTGCGTGTGCGCGTCTGGAGATAGGAAGCTGGACCCAGCACGAGCTGTTGCAAGACAGCGACGCTTCAGCATCAACATTAGCTTCATTTCCAGGTCCCACCACCTCCAGAGACCCTCCTAAGTGAGTTTTTTTTTTTTTTAGCATCCTTCTTTTTTAGCTTCTGAGATACGTTCAAGCATTGGGGAGCGGTTTGAAGCTGCCAGACAGCGCGTAACCTCGGCGCGTGCCGCCACGTCGGCGGCTGCGCGGGCGCCGCTGAGCCTGCCGCCGGGCGGGCTGTGCACTTCCCCGTGGCGGCAGGAGAGGGGGCACCTCGTCCAGGCCACAAACGCCAATAACAGCCACAGAACGGCAAGAAACACCTAATTTTTTTAGAGATGTCCACCTGGGGAAGGTGGACAACAGGATGATTACCCGCTTTTCTGCGGGGAATCCTCCCTCACTGAGAAACGCTCTGCTAATACAGATCAAAACATTTCCCTAAAAGATTTGCACCAGTTGCATCAGGCATTATTACCTCCAGGGCGGTTTCATGGCCTGCGTTTCACGGACAGTCAGATAAAACGGTCACAGCATCACTTCTGCCCTTAGGGCAGATCAGTTTATTGTAAAACATGGCCCTAATTCCCCAAAATATCTAAGCATGACCTTAACCTTTTTTGGAAGCCATAGGGATACTAGCATAAATTTAAGTACTGCACTGAAAAAGGCTGGGCTAGTCTCTGCAGTTTGCACGCTTGGTCAGCAGTGAATGTTTCACACACTCAAAATATAGGCTTTTTTTTTTCTTCCCCAGTGCGACGTTAAGTTCCGTCGATTATTACGCTAATCTTTTACTTATTAAAATAAGTTTTCTATGGAAAAAGCAGAATGGCACCACTAAACATTGCAACGTCCAACAAATTTGATTTTGTGACAATTTCTCAGTCATTTGCTCTAGTGAAACAAAATTAGGATTGACTTGTATGAGAAAAACACAAGTAAAGATTTAGAAAAAAATAAAAACCATAAAAAAAGAACCCTTTCAACAGTCCGAGCTAGATCCTGTCATTACTGAGGCTTTTAGGGACAATTTAAATTCAGAGTTTGTTACTGTACTGTACATAAGGAACTGAAAATATGCTGTTAAAGCTATTTAACAGAAGCAAAAACCCACTTGCGCTACACTCTTAAAATACATCCTACAGCAGACACCTAATAAATATTTCTGGTTTTCGGTCGTTACCTCAGAGGGCAGGAGGGTGACGGGAACTCTCTCGTCCTCGAGCATGCGCCGGGACGCCTTCTGCCAGTACAGGTAGTCGACGAGCGACCGGTGGTCGAAGCTCCCCGTCGGCGGTTTCTCAGTCTGGTCTTTCTGTATCATCCCAACGGGGACCTTCGGGTCCGGAGCCATCACCTCCATTTCGCACTGTAGCTCCCTGAGCTCTTCGGGCGACAGATTCGCGAGGATTTCATCTTCGTCGATGTCCTCGGGACATACCTCCTCGTCAGAGTTCTGGCTGACTTCAGACATGCTCCTTCTTCTCTCCTTCCTGTGTTACTGATTTAAACCTGGAGAAAAAGATCAGTTTAAAAGAGGATTTCCCCACTAGCAGCAGTTCGCAAAGGTTAAATTGACAACTCCATGTTTTGGTCGTGAGCTGCGGCTGCTCCCGATCTTAGTGTGGGAGACAGGCAGGGAGACTAAGTCTATATTAAGCTGCACTTGGCTGGATAAACAGAATTTATGGAGATGCTGCCATGCTCCATTTTCAGCAACTTGTCAGCTGTGCAAACCCCTCTGACATTTCAGTGCAGCTGGTGCGTCCCCATTGAGCAAGGCAGAAGATGGCCATTTTCTAGAGGATTCCCGTGGCACCGTGCCTCTAATGTTTCGCCGTGTGCATGAATCACTACAGGCCCTTGGAGTGAAATACTACTTTGCAAGAAGAATCGGCCCAAGGTCTCTGTATTGATAAAATCTCAAGATGGCTTTCACGGGGGTTTCGGGCAGCTCTTCAGACAGTGGGGGATTTTCCCCTGGTTTTATGGCCTTCGGTGAGTCTTAAAACCTGTCTGAATACTGAAGGTGATTTTGATTTGAGTTTGTCTGTCCCACGGCTGTCTGAGCTCCCCAAATGCCAGCTCTTGCTTAAGAAAAAACATCCAAGACTTGAAAAGGCGGGTGAAAAATCGGTGCAAAGCGTGCCCTGTGCTCGGAGGGAGGGGTCCCTGGAGCATGGTGGGGCCCGGTGGGTGGCAGGGGCTCTGGGACGTGCTAATCAGAGTGAGGCAGGGGCTAATTGCAAGTTGACGGGCCTCAGCTTGCTCCACGAAGCTGGGGCAGATGCCTCCTGGGTGCCACAACCCCTCTGCCGGGGTGCCACTCACTGACAGCTCGGTGGGCCCTGCCAGCCAGGGACCTCAATCACAGCAAACTTATCTTCTTGATCTTTTTTTCCAAGTGCATGTTGTCCCTGCTTCTTAACTACAAGGGAGTACTTTGATTATGTTTTTTCTCCTCTTTTACAGCACACTGAAGGGTACAGGTCTAAAGACGTCTCTGTTATCTCACTCTACATGCCCGTGAGAAGGCAGCTGATCTGAAGTAACCTGGAGCCCTGATTAACCCCCTGTCCTTCACAGCTCAGGAGCAATGTAGACACCCTCTTTTCCATCTTGGTGGTGGCACACAGAAGAGAAACCAGCCCAAGTCCTGTGGGGTGGCTGGGATCCTTAGAGAAGGGGTAATGCTGTTATTAGTGGCAATCCCTGTTGGGCTCGGTCGGTCATACAACACACCGCGATCAGCACAGCCGAACTCTACCCCCGGGGAGATAACACCAGGACAGAGACAAGGATTTGGGGGTGTGTTGCTCCAAGGCTATTTTGAGTTAGCTCAGTGGGCTGGGGTCTTTAGGCTCCTCATCCTAGCCAGGGTCTTCAGGCATTCCAAATAAATGAATAGTTTCCCTCTGAACGAATATCTGAGAGGTATATCCTTCCAAACCCAAGGCTCTGACGGCCTTTCAGTTCTGTTTATTTGCTGATCCCATTTAGCTCATTGCAGAAGTAGCTACGCAGTTATTTATGGAAGAGATGCTGGCTATACGGTGCACCACACTCCCAGGCACTAATGTGCGACTTAGTAGATGCAGACATTCATAAATACATCTGGCCAGACTCTACCACGGACATTATCTGTACTGTCAACGGATAGTGGCTGGTAGTTCATCTAAGGTTCATCTTCTCCCTACTTGTTACTATTTTTTAAAAGAATTAGTAAGTGACGACAAATATATACTTTGCTAGTATTTGTAGAACTGATATAAAAGATTATTTGAAATTGTTTCTTTCTTTAAGTCTCTGTTCTAGCTGAAAATAACTTCTTTGTTTAGAATATTTTGTACGCTGCTAAATTTGCATGGCCAACCAGCAAGCTGTATCACTGGTATTTCTGTGTTCATGGTTGTTTCGTAAAAGCTAAGTAGCGTGGGCTGGCAATTTCTCTGCTACAGCACAGTTTCAGTATGACGCAGTTTGGACTGTTCATTTCATTAGAAGATTTCCTTTCATCATTTCAGAAATCCTTTACGGGGCTATCAAATCAAATCCTCCCCTTCTGGCTGTGAATGCATCTTTCACAGGAAAAAAAAAATGCACCCGATAGGATGTGAAAGCAAGTCCCACCAAAATTTAAGCCATATTTCTCATGGCAGTCTGAACCATGCTCTGCTGGAGTCTGCCAGCAGCAAAATAGTCTCTGCATGATGGTTGTCCTCTCTTTGCTGAGTTTAATAACAACAAGAAACATGGTGTTCAAAGCCCTGTTAGCCTCTATTAAAACGCTGTAAACCAAAGGTCTTCATTTAACTAAAGCGGCTACATGGAAGTTAAAAGGGCAAACATTTAAGAACAAAATAAATGGTAAAGGAAAAATTAACGAAAAAGCAAGCCAAGAACGTAATGGCTCTCTTTGCCCCTTCAGCATTTCAAGGGACATCCTTATTTTACATTATGCAGTAGCAAGCACAACAGCAGACCCACACATCAATCTGCCTGGTCTATCACTTTTAACCCCAGCAATTGCTGTCCATAATAGAGTCCATAAATGGTTTCCTGATGTTATCAAATAAATCAATGCTCTTGGGTGGCTGGTATGTTATTCTCCCAGACAAATCGCTTGCTGATTTCTTGATGGTAAATAAAGTCCCTGGCCACCTTCTTATATTTCCATGATCTTCCCCCAGGCCATCTTGGGCTGCGATCTTGTTAGATATCCTAAGTTAAATAGGGTCAAACCTGCAAAGCCCTCTAGAGAGGGAAAACAGGGATACTGAGAACACTATCAGGGATTAAAAAGGCAGATTTTCTTCTAAGTAGAAATATATCTCTTGTTCCATATTGCGATTAGGAAATACTATACTTTTGGGAGTGATATCTTTTATGTCAGACGCAAAATGAAAGCTGACCTGTGACACCTCTCCTAATTACATAGGCGCTAATCCTAGAGAATCCCAAGGTGGGTATCACGTTTTGCCTACTTTAGGTCTCCTCCATAAATTACATCGAGTACAGGATTCACTTCCTTTTCTAACGCATCGCTTAGCGTTTTCGTACACTGGAAACAAGCACGTTAAGGGGACAAATGACACCCTTCATGCTGAAGGTACACGCATGGCCAAATCTAGAGGTCCTCTCCAAGGTAAAACTCCCATCTTCTTCCCAGTAACCTTTGCAAGTATTTGTCTCAGAGTTCTCCAAAATTATCACTAATTCTACCATCTTTCTTAAGACCAAATGTTTTGCATAGCAAAGTGACTTCCATTGCTATCACCTGTTACTTCCATGCCAATTTGCTACTGGCTGAAGAATCCCAGGACTAGTGAGCTCCTGTACAAGATGCTCCGTTACCAAATGGCACAAAGTTGTTCCAGCAGCAATTTGCAAAATATTACTGAAAAACAAGTAGCAGGTTAATTAGTAGGTAAGGGGAAAGGAGGCTGGAAAGACAAAGTAACTGTACAGACGTCCTTCATCAGTCATAAATCAAGGTGTCCTCAGGAGCTGGCTAATATCGTTATTCCTTTCCAATACAGGAACACACTCTAGCACCAAATAAAACCAAATTAAACATCAGCTTAAGATACATTACTGAATTCTGAGTTTGGAAGGAGCAGAAGGGGAAATAGCATTTCTACGCCATTGCTGATGCCAGAGAGAGAGCTGGCAAAGGCAGAGCTGACCTTTGCTGGAGCGATGCCACCTCAGTGTCTTGAAAAGGGATTCATTGTCAGGGACCCAGCAAACCACTCCCAGCTCCAGGTTTGGGGAATCCCATGTGATTCCTGGCAGCAACAACAATATATCTCCCTTCTTTCTTTCTCCCTAAAGAGCCCAAATCATTGCCCACAACCTACAGCAACCACCAGCGTATCATCGTGCACTGAAACGGAGGTAACACAGCCCAGCTCACGCGATCCCGTCGCTCACCCAGCCGGCAGCCTGGCCTGCGGACACAAAGCTGATCTCTAGTAAAGCACAAAAGCTCTCTGTCCACGTCAGAGAGCTCCCTAGGTTATTGGTGTGAAGGAAGACGGACTTGCTCGAGTGGAGGTTTAGGCCTGGATGGGATGTGGAAGAGCAGGGCAGTTTAAAACAGTCCTCGTGAAACACAGTCCGTGCAAAAGCAAAGATCTCTGCGCTTTGATAGATAACATGCCAGGGACTATGCAGGTCTTCAGCCTGCCCTGAGAAGCCAGCACCAGCCAAGCGCTGCAGAGACAAAGCATATTTCATCCCCAAACTGCTTCTTCTCTACCCATAATCTCAGGCTCAGAGTAGGTTAGCGTTCACGTCTCACAGGTGACACGGCTGGGACCTAAAACCTAAACCTAAGGGTTTTCTTCCCCTAAAATGGCCATGCTGCTCTGATTTTGCTGTCCTGCTCTCACCAAGCATCTGGTGATCTGGAGGTATCCATCAGATCGGGTCAACAAGCTGCATAAAGGGAAAGATCAGGGTAATGCCAAATTGTACTCAGCAAAGCCAATGATTATAATGTCTCCTGCCACCTGAGCCCAACCTTCTCCAGCTGATGCTATGATAACTTGCTCAGAGACCCGGAGACCTCACATGCTTCCCCTGCAGGAGGCCCTCTTGAAACTGGTCTATAGACATGGGTCATAAATAGCTGTCAAAGATGCATGAGAGGGCACGCGCTACGGACCGGGTTAACAATCTCCATTGCCTTTACTGCAGGGCTGGCAAAGACTGTTGAGGGATGGTCACACTACCACTGACAGAACCCTCAAAATTATGTTTCTGGTCCTCTGTCAACTGTGAGGACCTTAGAGAAGCGTTGCATCTCCCAAGCGGCAGGGAGAGATTGCAGGGTCGCTCTGCACGGGTTTGAATCTGCTGCCGCCTCGGCACAGAAATGAGCAAACTGAGATTGCAGGCAGCATCAGAGTCAAACTCAACATTTATTTTAGGTCTCTGTTTTCATTTTGTTTGTTATTCCTTGGTATTCAAGCAGCCTTTCAAACATGGTCTCCAAACAGAAATAAAAACACAGAGATTTTGGCAGCCCAAGTCCAGCTGATATCTGCATAAAGTGACTCTAGTGGGTAGGAGCTCAAAATTCACGCTAAGCAGGTACTTAACAGGTGTTAAATAAAAGCAGTTCGGGAGCAGATCTTATGTATCGACAGAGAAGGCGGCTTGCGCTTATTCATACAATTCATACTTTTCGCTGTTTCTAAGGCAAGTACTTACGTATGGATGACCTCTTGTATGAAAGCCAACAGAGTCGAGTGCAGGACTGTTTTCTCATCTGTGCATTTTCTTCAAAAATTCCAACCCATCTGTCTTGAAGGCAAAAGGGTTGACAGGTTTTAAAGTCAAATATCAAGGGGGGGAGACTGGTGTCACTTTGACTCTAAGCAGGCCATCAAAACATGCTTCAAGTGCCTAAAATGTGTTCTATTTTTAAGGTAATTGATGGGACGCAGGCTGACGCCAAATACTTTACAGCAATATCTATAGCTTTCATTTTTGCTAATAAAACCCACGCATTTATTTCCCTTTATTACCAATCCATGCCATTTCCAAGTGCCAAAGCATTAACTGGAACGAGTCGGAACATGCGCCAACGTAACATAACCTTGCGCCACTTTTCAGATGCTTGCAAGCCTCATGGCACAGTCTAAAATTGACAAACAGTAGCATGCACCAAGTATGCCCAGCAATCCCGTGTAACGCGATATGGGGATTATAAAGGGTCAGATGATGGGGGTCTTAACAATAACAACACTAAGTAACGATAGCAATCAGAGAGAGACACCGTGCGGGAAAGACATCAGGGAGCTTTTTGGGAAAAAAAAAACGAAGCAAAAAAACCAAACACTTCCAAATTGTTACAGCTATTCACACACACACACACAGATATCTATCTCACCCTGCCCTGGCAGTCACTAAATCACTGCATGTCACTAAGTCAGAGTCTAGTGTTTTCCTGTTGCTCAAACAGGAGCAAACTGAACTGCACCACTCATTTCCGTGAGACTTGGATGAGCCTAATTTGGCCCAATAGGCTAAAGAGCAGAGCTGTTTTTGGAGGTGGGATTTTTTGTTTTGTCTTTGTTTTTTCAGTTTCCTTTTTCAGAGAAGCGTAAGAATGCGCTAGGGCCGCGAGCAGATAAACTGCCACCCCACTACGCAATAGGAAACCTTTTGTAGCACCATCCAGATTCCTTATCAGGGGGAAAAGGAAAGTTTAAAAAGCATAATAGAGAGAAAGGGGGAATGTGAAAGGGAGGTTGGTCACGTCAGAAATTAAGGAGAGAAAATTTTAGACTGTAGCAGGGTAACGACAGCGCACACTGACAAATAGAAAATAATCCAGCAGGAAAAAGCACAGGGAAGTCAAACGCGTAAGTCTTGCTTCACATTAAGAATAGTTAAATAATTAGCTGCTGGGTTTTCAAACCATTCAAACTGCTTTAAATAACTAAAAAAAACATTCAAAAGCCACGAGCCTTGGGAGCATCATGAACGTTGATGGTGGCTGGGGGGGACCGAGAGCGACAGACGAAGACCTCGGTGCCCCGGGGTGATCCAGGCCAATCCGTTGGCCTCCTCAGAGCCAAGATCTGCTCCATGTTTTGCCCGAGAGGTCTGGGTTTCTGTGCTGAGCGAGTTTGCCAAGGAGCAGCGCTGTGCCTAGCCTGTGCTCCCCTGGGAGCCCAGGGCTGCTTGATTGCCAGCACAAATACACTTTTTTTTCCCCCCATCGGCTATCCTCCGCAGCAGGCCTGCTTGCTTCCAAAGCGATTTAAGCAGTCGCTCCCCGGGCCGCTAACGGTGAGCAAGACACCTTCCTGCGCGACGCTTACGAAGCAGGTCCGTGGCTGCAGGAGGGAGGTGCTTCTCCCAGACTTGATTTACAGTGTGATCACAGGCAAAATGCCGAAACAGTCGGTGCTGCTCGTGTTCTACTGACTCGATACGTTACCTACCTACCTCCTGTTATTTACTTAACATCTGCAAAGCATTTCAAAAACACCTGAACGTTTTCATCTCTGTACGGCGGTTCATTGCTCCTATTCCAAAAGCACAGAGCTCACAGACATGTGGAAACAAACCTGTGGCGAATGAAAACGGGTCTGCGGGAGACTACAAACAATTCCCTTATTTTACGGGAACAAGCTGAGTCAAGAAATTCAGCAGGGGATACCGAACGCCGAACCACAACGTCACGGACGTTGGTCCTCCCTGGGACTCTTCACTCGCATTAAACGCGCAAGACCAAGAGGGCTGCCCCAGGCGGTCGGGGCTGGGACAGGAATACACACAGTCGCTTTCGAGCACATCAACAGACGTTGAGTTTGAATGAAGACAGGCCAAAACCACGTGTTTCCAGCCCTGAGCTGGAGCTCTCCCAAAACCAGGTTCAAGCGTGCCTCTAGTTTTAATATCACTTTCATCACCAAACAGGCTGTTAACGATTGTAAGCTGTTGGCAACGCGCTTCCGCGCTCTCTGGGTTTGCACGGCAGTCTCAAGCCTGACAAAAGCCTCACGCTAAAATCGGTAACCAGAATTAAAATTTAAACTGTCCTCTTCCTTTGACAGCCAAATTTACTATTTCCCTCCAAACGCTACGTGCCAGTACTATTAAATTAGAAGGGTTATAGCATGAAGCTAAGGACTTTTTGAGGAGTGACAGTCATCATCACAGCCCTTTAAACGAACCGTCTCCTCCACATTAGTATCAAGCGCTCTTAATTCGACACGACAGACAGTGAGAAAAAATCAATGAGCCAATAGATTAGATACACGGAAAACAGGAATCATTCCAGGAAACGACGTCACCCTTAGCATTAAACGTAGGGGAGCCTCTTTCTTTTGTACCGTTCAAACCTACCCACAGTCCCCACACCCACTACCATCCTGCCATCAAAACGCGCCCGCCGGTAATGACGCCGGTAAAGACACATGCGATCGCTTTAGTTCATGTGCACGGGGCACGTCCTTCCTTAACCTTCGCCCGGAGACAGGTGGCAGGGGAAACGTCTAGAGTTACTCCAGCCGAGGCCCTGCTGGCTGCAAACTCTTCTCACTCTATATCTCTTCGATGACACTCTTAACGATTAAATATAAATCGAGACTCATGCTTGTTGCCTGTGAGATGGGCAGGAGATGGCCTGGAGCACATCTCTCTGCAGTCAAGGGCTTCCTGAAGGATTTACAGCGACTCCCTGCCCGAGGGAAAGGCACAGATGATAACGCTGGATGGACGGCAAAGGATCTCTTCTTAGATCTTGTTACTCTTTTCGTGAAGGCCGTGACATCCCTTCATGTGCTCTGTTCTCCTGTGCTGCCAGCACTGGCTACTTTCCCTTCTTCCAAGCAGGAGATGCCACATCAGATTTTACTTGTTGCATCTGGGCTTGGAGTAGTTGTCTTCTATGATCTATTCTTCCTTGGAAGGCGATCCATACAGTCCCAAATCTGAACCTAACAGCTGTAAGGGGGAGAGGGGGAAGGTCCTGTTAAACAAGACAGGTGGCGGTGCAAAAGACGGGTGTTGTCATCCCTACCCACTGGCAGCGTTTGCATCAGAGCAATGCTTGGGAAGGGGGAAAGTTGTCTTTTTTGGAAAGTTCAGGCCTTGTTTTGCCGGGTATTACAGATGCGTTGCTGTCCTTGCACCAGAAATCACCTGGCAGATTAGCGACAGGACAGGGTGGGTGGAGGAGCAGCCAGCACGGTGGGGGAAGAGGGTGGGTGACAACAGCACAACTGTGCAATTGCCTCCTTTTTCTGCCTTCACATCCATGGCATCGCTCCGGAGCTCCCAACGCTAAGGTCAGGCTTGAAGAGAGATGGGAGTTTCCAAAGTCCAGACCACACTTCAGTGAGAGCAAGGACCACTTCTGGAACTATGATTTGCAACAAAACGGAAGGAAGCCGTGCTCAGTCCCATCCACTTCCCCTAGAAACGTGTCTCTTCCTTTGGTTCACTGTCCACATTGGGCTGAAGACCCATTTTTCTCACTAACGTCCACATCAATACAGTTTAACGTTAACTCAATTACATACAATCAAATGCTAATTGATTATAATGAAGGCTGTACTAAATGGAAAACTGTGGGCTGTATCCATATGGGAGCTGCAGGTTCCCTGCCCCTGCTCTCCGCAAATACCATGTTAATTGCTTTGCTTGATTAGAAAGCCCTAATTACTCCTGCCAGGCACGTGGAGAGAGTCAGGGCTGTCAGTGGCAATGGGCTGTTACCTTCTCTGAGAGAAGAACAAGGACAAGAGCAGAGGACATAGAGCAGAGAGACACGATGCATGGGGCAGGGGGATCAAAAAACCACACAGAACTGTTTATGTCTTCACGTGTTCGCAAAATAAAAGAAGAACTTTTCTCCACTATGTTTATCTCAAATTGTCGCAAAAAGCGAAAGTATTTGAATTTGAAAATCCCTATAGGAAGTTTTTGTTGCCAAAAAGATAAAAAAAATTCCTTAGGACATGAAGTTTTTCCCCTAGCACAAAATCCCTAGCAAAAAAAAGCTGTGGAAAAAGATAATCTGTCCTTTTAAACTAATAGCTGTTAAATAAAAAATATACAATTAAAAGTTTGTTTCTATCTGCTCCACCCTGATGGGCTTCAGAGTTTGTGTCAAGCCCTAGTACAGCTGAAGCCCTCAGCTTCCTACCTTCGAAATGTATTAACTATGATAGAAAAGCACATTAAGGAATAGCGTAGAAAGTGGAAATCCTGCTAGCAGAGGCATTAGCTTCCTCGGAAGGTGCGAGGCAAGCGCGGCTCAGAGCAGCTTCTCTCCAGGCCCAGGGAGCCGCTGTGCAAGCAGCCCTCTTGCATTAAACACCAAGCCCAGGAGATGGAGCAAACCCGCAGCCTTTAGCCGCGCAGGAGCTGCTGCGGAGCCGTGCAGCTTCGCTGCGTGCCAAACGTTTTCTCCGCAGGCTGCAACGTCACCTTTTGAAAGCCGGATAAGTCTAGGGTGATAAAACAAAACTCAGCAGAAGCCTGCGAGAGTCATGGCACAGAGTCACGTTGGCCAGCAGACTGCACGTAAACGCGTTCAGGTGAGTCTTAAAGACGTGTGAACTTCCGAGGTCCCTGCAGTGAAACGCATTGAGAAAAACCACGAATTCAGGCAAGTTCTGCTTAACAAAGAACCGATTTTAAGCAACGTACTGGGAACTGGACAAGGTAGGATTCAGCCCCCAAACCCAGCGGCCGCCGCAGGCTCGGCCCAAGGCCGCGGAGCCTCCTGATGGCAGCCGGAGCTCGGAGTGGCGCCGGCTCCCTCTCCCGCGTCTCCGCACAGGAGGGGTTTCGGACACGAGCCTCCTGCGGGACCGGGAGCAAGTCCCCTTGGGGTTCGTCCCCCTCCATCCTCCGAGAATCACTGTTGGTAACAGCATAAAAAAAGCAAGCAGCAATTAAAAATATCAAACGTTGCTTATCTTAGCACAGTGCCCCAATACCTTTTTGGTGATTCCTGGCAAGGACTATTTTTTCTTCTTCACCCATCAGCGTTTATAAAGCGCGCCGTGATGCTGCGCTTTGCGTGGTTCTGGGCGGGTTTCTATCTGCTCTCCACGCTCTCGTCTCGTCAGCAGTATCTTCTACCTTCTAGAGGAGAGAGAGGCATTCGAGACATTACAAAATAACCCTGTGGGTCTGTGGCCGTTTCACGTTTGTGTCTCGTGTTAGTCGCTTCCTGGCTTTGTTCTGCATCACGTTAAATAAATACTTCTAAATATTTCTTCAGACTGCAAGGGGCTGAAAGGATCTGAGAGGAATACGGGAGCTCGTCAATGGTGTGGGTTAGTCACTAGGTGTCCTCACGATTCCTGATGAAGAAAGGCTGAGGGGAAAAAAGTGTTTTAAATAGCTGAAAACGGAGATGAAGCAGCAATTCAAACAGACCACAGGTACTTTGTATTCCTCCAGCTCTGAACAAGTTTGCTAATAATTGCAGCCACGTCTTTATTACCTTTTCAGCTGCACTGCACAGGCCTGGTCTCCACAGAGAGTCATACGTGTGCAATGAAACATTGCTGCAGAAATGTGCAGCAAAGAAAGAAACTTGAGATCTACAAAAGGCAAACCTAAGCAAAACCTCAGCTCTTTGGTGCCCCAAGGAACTCCGGACCTGAGGTGCTGCAACGAGCCTGCGAGAACACAGCGGGCAGGACAGGAATCACCTTTGCTGAAAACGGGAGCTATGGGCTAAAATGAGGGGCTGCGCGAGGTGTAGCACCGCCAGGCCCCTTGCTGGCGCTGGGCAGCAGCTCGCACGGGTGATTTGCACCCTTCACCTCTCCTTCCCTGCACCGCGCAAGCAACCGTCCCCATCCCTTGCTCGCTGGGTCCCTCCCATCTCAGTTCTGGTCCTAGAGTTTTTATATCCAATACCCCTAAATACAGCAAGCTGGACTCAACACAAACCTACCTAAAATTCCCGTGCTCTCAGCCTGATCATCCTAAATCATCCTGGTACTATCAGGGCAACTCGGGAGGCCTGGCCAGGCGCCGGTGTCGTGCCAACACAGATGTGTTAGACCGAGCTACATCCTGAGCAATAATGGAAAAGTCAATACAAAATTCAATGGATACAGCATTAAAATAAAGGAATGTAAACAATGC
Organism: Struthio camelus; assembly: GCF_040807025.1. Lineage (NCBI taxonomy): Eukaryota > Metazoa > Chordata > Aves > Struthioniformes > Struthionidae > Struthio > Struthio camelus. The sequence continues at coordinate 6,879,290 of NC_090955.1, read as the reverse complement.
TTCAAGTGCGGACTGGGTCTTGTCACACATCTCATTTCCTTTCTTAAATGAAACTCTTTGAGACTATTGATAAAAGTGACTGTGAACATGTACCGATACCATTATTTCTTTGTAAGGCATTGGACTTGGTGTTTGCTTCCTGTTAAAAGACATCAACATTTTATAATAGCAACAAAACATGCGTTTAATGTATGAAGAACTCGCTAACTGACAGCCTCCAAAACTCCTAGGGGAAACGGAAAGCTGTGACCACAGGGGAGCGTTTTCAGCGGGGACTTCTGCAGATCCTTGCTGATATCAGCAGCAATTTCACCAGCAATGCAGAAATAAGCGTAAAACGCCATGTTGCTCAAGCCTGTGGATGCCACTACATGTAGGGAAGAAGAAGTAACTGAGAAGAGAGGACGGTGATACTGAACGACCTGGACTGCTGGGCAAAGCAGGTGCAAACGGGGTTATACACCTAGAAACCAGGTCGCTCCTTCAGGGTGGGTGTCTCGGGGGGCACGAGCTCGAAAGAGGACCTGGCAGGTCAGGGCAGAGGAGCAACATGACCTCCCCAGCTTCAACAGCGAAGGCTGCAGCCATCCATGAGCAGGAGACATTCCCAGAAATATGAGGCCGCTTCTATCTGTGCAGCCCTGAGACTGCTGTTGTCAACCTCTGTAGCCTCCCAACATCTGCTTTGCAAAACAGAGGTTGAGGAACAGAAGAAGGAAAGATCTGCAAAATGTTTCTGAAAGCTGGAAAACCAGATGCCAGCTCTTTGCTTTACAGAAGAACAGCACGCGCCTGCCCAGGGGAGGGCACCAGGTACGGCCTTCACTGCCAGGTACGGCCACTGCCTTCTTCACTGATGGCATTGTGGGCTCCAGGGACGACCACGGGTCCTCCTTTCCTCACGTTCAAGGCCGACGTTGAACTGGGCCCACCGGGCAGCTCCGTCCGGATGCGCTGACGCTGCCGTTGCTGGAAATCCTCTGCATTAAGCCTCCAGAGGACACCACCTCCGGCAGCCCTGCAGAGAGCGAGAAAGTCCGAGAAGCGGGAGCCGCTCTGCCCTTTACCCCTGCGGGGAACAGAAAATCGATACGGGAGATGCAGGTGAGGTTATCAAGGCCGACAGCAGAGATTAGATTACAACAAACAAGCGTCCCGTAGTCCCTCCTGTACCGTCAAGGGAGACCTTTCATCCAGCGGCGTCTGGCCCCGGGCAAGGGGCAGCCGGCGCGGCAGGGCCGGCGCCGCTCTCTGCCCCGCGCGCCTTCGCTAGCCTCCGGGAGAGCGGCCGAAGCTTACTGTAAAGCCGTGAAATAGCACACACTGCTTTCTTCCAAACAACTCAGATAGAAATAGGAGGAATACCGAAAGGGTTTTGGTAGCACACTTTTTAGTTTATTGACCTATACAAAATAATAGGTCTAAAAAATTCAGAAGTAGTAAAAGAATAAGCAAAAAGAGCTTTCGCGTTTCTAGAAGGCTATACAAATATGAAAAAAAAGAAATAAGTTATTTTTTATTTTGTTTTTGTTCGTTTAATTCCAAATCGCGACTCTAATAATACAAACGACTAAGTACCAGCTTAACAAGTGTGTCCTTCTGTATATATTACATGCTCTGGAATATTGGTAAAAAACGTCAAAAAGGTTTATCAGAAACTTTTCTATTCACAATATGAACAAGGAGTAGCTAATCCTTTGTATAAAAGAAAAAAGAGCACCATTGTATGGAATCCTGAAGCACAGTACAGCTGAGAAACGAGAGATATTTTACAGTATGCAAGTGACTTGCTGTAATTAGACAAGATAACCCATGCTAATTTGTTCCTACAGATGGATGATATGAGGTAGGTTTATGCCTCTCAGATCAAAACTGCAGTCGCACTTTTTTCGAAACAAATGGTTTTGTGAAAACGCTGTTCTGTCACTCAGTGACTTTGCAACGCACCTGGCAGTTCAGATGACTTGTGGTACAATTCTAATGCCCTTAATTTTAAGGCACCCACTTGGCTGCTTGCTTACGTTTGCCTCCACCTTAAAATACTGGCCATTACAATCAAATTGTTCAACGTGTGATAACTAGAGCGCTCCATTTTGATCCTCAACTCAATACGGCAGAGCAAAATGTAACTGTTATCCAATTAACCGTTCACTGTGCACCCACTGTGAAAATTTGCATACTCATCTGCACAATGATATTGTACCATGGAAAGTTCATTAAACGTGAGGTTATTAATTACACTTTATCATGGAAAAGAGTTCAAAGTTTACTGCTTCCGTTTCCAAAATCCACAACCACATATAGTTTTACATGACATATTGTGACAGCAAATACCTTTCTTTCCAGAACTTGTTTGTGGTGCTAACAAACACTCTTAACAACACCCCGAATATGCATAAACTCATTCAAACCTCCATAAAAAAATCCAGCCTTCCTTCAAGTAATGATCCAATACTGATTAAGTCACCCTTTGCCTCGTTCACACACACAGTATCTATCCTTCATAAGCTTATGAAAGTCCTTCTAGGTCACCATAAGCCTCAGCAGAGGAAATTTCCATTTCTTCTTCTTTCGGACATGGGAATTGTGCTCCTAAAATTCCTGTTTTTCCATAAGAGTTTCCTTTTCACATTTTTTTTTTTGAGGTTTGCCTTCAACACCTTCCAATCTTCCAAAAAGTGCTTGCTAAATATAAATACTTCAATCAAGTGCTGCATCTTGTCATAGATTAAATTGTGGCTTGCCCTTGCTCACGGAGGCTATCTGGATTCAGAAAGAAACGCCATTCTTGGTAAGACTGTAATTTTGCTATAGTCCCTCTTAATGCTGAATTTCAATCTTTCCCAGCAAGACAGGATACTTCCTTCTTTTTTGCTTTGGAAGCGCCACCCAAGATCTCCTTCAAAGTAACAGCATTTTGTGCAAGGCACGCAAGGGTACGAATGCAGGGCTGCAGGCGGTCTACACAAGTGTCCCAGGCTTTGAATCTTCATGCCAAAATAACCTCTGCTCGTTACTGTGCAAGTCGTCTTCCAACTGGCTCTCACCATCGCCACCCAGCTGGCTCGTCTCTGCGTATGCTCTGCAAAAGAGAGAGGGCATCAGCGATAAGCGTGAGCCGAGGACCTTCCCCAGACTCCCAGGTGCTGCTTTGGCAGTGCGTAAAGGGGAGAGGCTGAACCTCATCCCATCTCCGCACCACCAGTACAACTCACACTAATCCCATGGGACTTCAAGTAACGCTGGCTATTGAGAGTTTAACCCCAGCATAATTTGGATCCAAATACAACCCCAGATTTTGTGCTGTAATTCATCAGATTGTGAGCAGCAGGATCTGAGTAGCTCAATACTGTCAAGACTGTAGAGCATTATCAATTGCTCCGTTGCCATAATCACATTAAAACAAAACAGATGAATGACTGAATGAGGGCTTCAGAATACGGAAAATTAAAAGCTAATATACCTCATATAGATAGAGCTGTCAAAATAAGCAGAGTTTTCCAAAGCCCAATTACAGAAGTTAAGAAATTAGTAGAAATTGTATTTTTAAACACTGTTACGGTAGATCTTTTTAATCACTGCAATAAAAAAGCCTGAGGCATTTAGTTTAAAAACAAGGATCTAGGAGATCTTTTCTTATGCTTTGGTTTATTTTAAAACAAATGAAAAACTCAGTAACTGCACACAAGCCAGCCGGGCAGCAGGCACAAACTGCAATCCATTAAGCAGGACACACAAATGTGGAGTACTTACTACAGCTGGCTACACCGAGCATAAGAGCACTTAAATACGATCGCATTTCTGCGGGCAGCGCCATTCCCCTGGACAGAAAGCCTCTGTTCTCACTGATAACAGGTGGCGAATGAGAGTGGAGGGAGGAGACAGAAGACACCAAGTAGAAGAAGCAAGCGAGCTGCATGAACCTCTGTAATATTGGAGTGAAATCCTGCTCCATGGGTTAAGCTCTCCCTCAAGACACGTGTTTGGTTCATTAATGGGACTACTGACGTCGGTGTTGCCTCTGAGCACTAGCACACAGACATGAGGTTGGAGAGAAGCGGTTCCTTCCTCATTATTGCAGAAGTTTATCAGCATGGCTTCAGGAACACAATAGGACTGAGGCCTGCTGGACCTTCTCCCGCAGTGGGGTACAGCTAACACTGCTCTGACCATCACTGCTACTGGGGAGTGCAAGCTCTTTGACTGTCCACCATCCACAGGAAGAGACTGTGCAACAGAGGACAACTTCCTTCACTATGCCCATTTCCCTCTTCCCTGAATATTGTTGGCATAATTAGGCTGGTCTACACCACTTGAAGACCACCCGCTCTCTGTAAGTCAGTTTTATTACTCTTTATCCTGGCCCTCTGAAACCAAACGGCTTTCCTCAGAAGTTTCTATAGCCTATAAAACACATAAGGAAGGACAGAAATCTTGATACACTCTACTCACCTGCTCTGCAAAGGAAGGTTGCCATAAACATTCCCATAACAGCTGGCGTAAGACGAATGAGATAATGTATCGTAATCTGAAAGTCCTAATGCAAGTGGGTTTCGCCAGTTCCCAGCAGTGTTTGCAGAAGATGCTAGAATTTAAAGAAAATTACAGCAAATTAGATCTTTCTTCAGCTAAATCAGCTGAAAGAAGGGAGACAATTCTCATTAGTAATCTCTACAGGTTTCTGCAGGGGACATGACCAGAGAATGCAAACACAAAATAGGAGTTACAAGCACTGAGAGGAGCAAAGCGCAGTGCATGCAGTATTTTAGCGGTATGCAATATCTCTTCAAAAAGAGATGACCCATTTAGTAATACTGTATTTTGGAAACCATCCTCACATGTACACGACAAAGTCTTGCACATGGTTTGTATTTGGTAAACATGACTGTTTGAAACCTATATGACCCTTAGGGCCTGTTCATACTATTGGATTTACAAAGAGCAAAAGGCACTATTAGCAATGTGAGAAGGCAACAAGTAACCTAGAGCACTCTGCGTGCAGCTCCCATCTCCGACTCTTCCTGGCAATTCACACATCAGCTGTGCAACATCTACACAGGGGAGCAAACAAGTCTTCTGTTCCTCACCACAGCGCCATACTGAAGAACTGGGCTGGCCCATGGTCTAACAGCCTCTGTTCCCCTGAGGTCCCTCAGCCAAAAAGTTTCTCTTGGCCCCCTACTCAACAGTTCCTGGGAATTTTGCATTGCTCTTGAAAAGTCTTTAGACTGTGCAGCGACTGGGCTGTCAGGATATGGACCTACCCGATTCCTGGGCAGGTGATGGCCCTGACAGATCACAAAAAAAAAAACCTTGGTATTTTTACTACGGTTTTGACTGAAGGGCATCAGGTACGTTCCCAATAAAAATGTGAACTCAAACCAGACTATAAAAAGCAGCCGGCTGTGTTAGTTGGCGTGAGATTTGCAGAAAATACTCCTCTCAGAGACCATGACCTTTGAACGTGCTGTGTAAACAGCCTGTACCTGGGTGGGTAAGTCAGAGTGCTTTTCCCAGAAGCACTGCATCAGGGAACAACAGGCGCCTTGCAATGCTGACTAGTTCAGGAAGCATGCTGCGGAGCTCAGGGCAGGTACCTCAGCCGGTGAGGGGGACTTCTTTGTCTCCACCAGGCAGACCCTCAGAGCAAGACTCTCCTCCCAAGCACAGGACAACAACAGAAATCCTAGCTAACTGCTCATCTAGCTTTCAGGACAGAGCTCTGGCACTGATTAGACTCTGCTGACTTCACTGAGACACCAAGCAAAGAAGAATTTGATGCACAGAAGGGACATACAAAACCCTTAGCACAAAACAAATCAGGCATTACCCGAAGAGAAAGAAGAAACCCGGCTGCTAGGAGAGCAGGGAACTTGCAGACCAGCAAAGCCCAAACTCCTCTGAGATCCTCTGTCAGACTCAAAGCCTGCCTGCAGGCTGTGACTCTGTTCCTTTTGACTGGAGGCACGTTGGTACCAACCACGGAGATGCTCTGCTACTAAGGCCTTGTGAATGTTTTTGGTTATATGCTCTGTTTTAGCAACTTGCTTCCTTGGAAGCCTTAGGGTTGCATATGGGTTGTGCGGTACTCTGTCCACTTCGTCCTCATGGTAAGACCTGAATTCCCTGTAACGGTCATATCCGTAATGTGCCGATGAGCGATATGAAGGATTAACACTATACTGTCCCTCTGTATCACTCTCATAAACATAGCCTCCATTGTAATAAACATCAGGTTCGGTGTAGGGGGAATATCCAGAAATATAGTAACTAGAGGAAGGCTGTTCCTGACTTTTGTGGTAGACACCATTCCGGACATCCTTCTGGGCAAGATTTGGCATACTTCCTGAATTTGCAGCAGAAATGTTTTGTTTCTTTGACCGTCTTCGACCCCTGGTCCTGTTGTCAAGTGTCTGCGTAGTATAATATGGATTGGGAGTAGGTGTCACACAGTAATATTCTGCGCTGGACTGGCTAGTGTAGGATGACCCATCATCTAGGATCTCCGTGCTGCTGCTTCGCTGCGATTTTGAGAGGGAGAAGGCTGGCTTTTCGCCAGGGGTGTCGGACAGCAGGTGGGTTTGGGACTCCAGACTTCCACTGCGCTGCCTGCAATGCTGTGGGGAAGCGTCTGGCCTGAAACAACACAGACATAGGTTGCTTAAAAGCAGTCACGTGCAAACATGCATAGGCAATTGGAAAGTGTGCGTGTGTGTGGAGAGTTTGACAGGCTTCCTCCCCAAGCAAAGCATAAATCAGTCTTTCCATGAGATAAAAGCATCTGCACTGCAAGAAATTCAGCTTGGTTGAATTTTGTTTGCTGCAACAGTAGGAGACTCTCCGATAAAAATTTATCATGAGGAGCAAGTTAATCTGTGACAGTGATACACACAGGAAAGCTCACAAAAATCACATTTTAGTCATGATCTGCACGAGGGATCTCACCGTCTTTAAGCATGCAAGTAATATCTATATGCAAGTATCTGAGCAAGGAGCAAAACATAGGAAGCTGAGTTTTCCTGTGGCTCTGTTTCTCATGGTTGAATTACCCCAGCCAAGCAAAGCATGAGCTCTTTATAACATTTATAGCATCTCTCCGCCCCCAGGATGGATTCCCAGCTGCCTAATAATACACTCAAGCTCGTGTCGCAGCTCTTTCCCCCTAGTAGGGGCACTAATTTGGATCTCTCTCCTCTATCTGTCCACTTATTTTTCAGGAGACTTAATCCACAGAAGACGTCTGTCAGCTCACGAGCAAGTTGTCCAGCTTTTTTGGAGGGAGGGAAGTGAGGAGGGTGGAGTGGGGAGAGAGACCACCGACAGCGTTTGTGCTTGTGCAAACCCTCTTGTCACAAAGCTGGTGCAGGATGGTGCCAGCAAACGGTGGCTGATCGACCATCAACCTTGTGCCTCAAATATCCAAAGCAGACATTTTGAGAGGCTGATCCTGCTATAGGGAGAGATGCACAGCAAAGGACCCTTCACCCTCTTCACATCATTCACTTGTATTCTTTTGTGGCCTAAGACGGACGTCACACTCAAAACAAAGTCCCCTTACTGTAAGTGGCTGCTACTGTAGGCATTGCGGGTAAGCACGGGTGTTGTAGGCATGCTTCTCCCTCCATGGGGCTGTGGTGGTCGTTCCAGAGTTCGGTAAGGACTACTGTGAGTCGAAAGCGGGTCCCTGCAAGGGAAAGGAGAGAACTCGACTAGGTTAAACACAACGCAAGTCACAGCACACTGATACTACATGCACCCTGAGTCTTTAAGAAAAAAAAAAAAAACCTAAGGGCAGAAAAAGCAGGTAAGAGTGTAACTGGATATACTGCTCATGTAAACAACAGTATTGTTAAAACATTTAACCCTTTCTTGTGGTTCAAGAGGGTGACGTAGCAAGGAAGGTCCTTGCAGCATGACCTGTAGGAATAGCTGCTGCTAAAGGAGAGAAGTGTGAAGCAGAAGAGTCAAAAAAGTTAAGAGATGCAAAGGAATCGAGATGAAAAATAAAACACCTCACAGAGTTACATATGGCTATAATTCAACTGCTGAGCTTGAAATGAAGAAGGTTTCTTACCTTGAGGGACGGCTGAGAAAAATGCAAAGGCATGGCATTGACCAAAATGTCCAAATTTTTAAAGCATGCCTTCAAAGGCCTGATCACGCATTTCATAAAAGACACAGTCTAAGAGACCCTGAGATCAGTGGGAATCCTTACACTGAGAACAACTAGCACTTGATCAGACTTGTATTACATGATCATGCATCAGTAAATCTACCGGTAACCATGTGCTCTACAGAACTGCTCTTCAAGCACAGAAAATGCCCAGTCCCATGGATATATACAGGCACCTCAGCCACTTACTGCAGCTGGCACTAATGACGGTAGCTGGCTGAATCCCAGTAACTGTTCTTACATGGAGAAATTGCCCATCAAGATTTATGTGAATTCTATATGCTTTGACAATGTACCTGCTAAAATACTGATATGATCAGGAGGGACGGATATGGTTTGGTGTTATCTAAAGCAATTAAACAAAGTCATGGGAAAATTACAGGTTATTTAATTAATACTGAAAACAAACCCCCAAAACGGAGAGAAAGGGGGCAGCGGGCACGAGCGATTCTTTAAAGGCAGCCCTTGACATTAATTTTTCACTTGTCTCAAACTTCTTCACAAAGCCTACGCTACCCTCCAGTTTCACAGAGATCCAAAGGCTACTTGTACACCGACGACTGTATTACTAAGCAGGAAATTTAGCTGCCAGCACAAAATTCTGTATCAGAGTGCAGAGGCAGCAGGCTCCTCTGGAGCGCTTGTTGTAATGGAAGTCTTGACATGGACAAAACCAAGGTCACGCCAACCGTGCAGAGAGCATGGCAACACTAAGACATACGATACCTGGTATGTCTGGTTTCAAAGAGCTGCTCATTTACAGATGACTTTCTGAGATGAATTCTCTCCACTCCGAGAGACTTTGGTGGAGGAAGCCTTGGAGAAAGCTGTGCAGCAGAGCTGGTTCTTTGTGCTGGCACAGTAAGGGATTCGCTGGCTGTTGGAAAGGAACATGTATTTTGTTAGTAAAATCTTACATATTTTTGCCCTGTACGCAAATCCATGGCCTCCGAGCAGAAGCTCTGACTTCAAAGAGGTTCTCCCATACATGCCTGCACCCAGCTCTCCTCCATGCAGAAGGGGCATCGTGGAGGATAGTGCAGATTTTCACAGTATTAACTGCTTCAGAGATTTCTGCTTGGAGCTTTGCCAGATCACAAAGTGGAACTTCCTTGGGAAAGCGCCTGTTTGCAGCTCTATCCCTCCCAGAGCTGAGGAGGCACATTCAGCTTCTGCAAAAGCCAATTCCCTTCTCTCACTGTTCAGCACTTTACTTGAAAATGATATTTTAAGAATGAGTTTTGAAATGCAACCTAAAAGGGGCTGACTTCAAAAGCAACTATATGAGCAAAGACACTGACAGACAAATTTGCCTGAAGGCAATCGTGAAGAGGCTGGTTTGATCCTCGTTCTCACTTGCTTAGGGCACAATCCAGATCCCATTAGAGCCAACAGGAAACTCCAACGAATATATATAAATGCAGGCTGAGCATCACAGAGAATGTGTTCACAAGCCAAAGCCCTGACTCTCCTTCTACTTGCACGGGCAGGAACCAGGTGCAACTCCATTTTGAACGGTCAGGTGGGTTTATACAAGTCTAAAACTGGGACAAAGTGAGATCAGAATCAGGCCCTAGCTGAAAAGGGAGTAATAATTTAGATAATGTTTGTCCCCAAATGAGGATTAGCCAGTTAAGGGAGAGGCAAGCCAAGTCCTTTCCACCTTGAAGAACAGGGTGTGAGTGTGTGCCTGTGGGTGTGTGTGTGAAATGAGTAAGCTAAGCAAACACCATGCCCATGCAAGATGCAGCTCACTAGGTAACAAATGAATGTAAACAGATCATTAATGTCTCCGCACATCCTAATTTTTTGTAAGTTTTAGTAGGCGTGAGGACAGATGGGTCAGGCACTTCCTCTCAGCGTGCAGCTCCTCCAGCCACTCAAATGCCTCTGCTCAGGTACTAGGGACGAAGTATTTGCTTGTAAAGCCACAGTGCCCTCATCTCAAGTTAATCACATTAAAACCAACTACCCTCTCTAAAGAAGACTCAAATCAGCTGACGGAGCAGACATTTTCAATAACTAATCCATTATGAAGACAGACTTATATCTGACTAAGCTCCTTTTTTCCTCTGATATGAAATAATTAGTCATTGAAAGACACAAGAAAATATCAGGCTAAGGGATATTAAGCCAGTCAAAATAATATAGCTGAACAGACGTACTTCATAAAAAGAAAAGGATAACAAACATACCATCATCATAAGTTGTTGTATCAGACAGAGAGCTGCTTTCAGATGGAATTATATCATCTGCAAATGAAAACAAAGGCTTTAAACACAGGAGACTCGGTACTAACTTCCAAATATCACATACAGCTTATTTTCTAAAGATTTGGAGCCAGCTAATCCTTGTAACGCTGCAATCTGTATGCTTTAGCCTTCAACAGTCCTGCTTTGCAATATTTATCATGTCTTATTTGCTTCTGTTGAAGTTCTGTAAGCCACTTACATATCAAAGCTACCTCCATTCTCAAAGGAGGTTTTTCAACCGCAGTGGGACTTAGGCCAAGATTCACAAAAGTGCTTTCCACCCAACTTCCAAAAGATCTCACAGGGCATTTTGGTGCTTCAACAGAAGTTAGGAGCCTACACAGACATGTAGATCTTGGCTGCTAGCATCTAAGCCTCCTTAGGTAGGCCTGAAATCCCACCAGGTAGGTTCTAAATGCCTTCTGAAATTTGGCACTGCACTCATTTTTGGATATTTTATCAGCATATAAATTCTGTTTCGACTAAATTAATATCAGTCTGGAATAATTCCACTGATTTCAATCGAGTTATTCCAAATGCCAACAGCAGAAAGCACTGTAATACAGATATGGCAATTTTTTTCCTGTTTCTTTCATGTTTTGTTATTTATTTGTAGGGCTTTACTGTAAGTGCCTGTCCTCTTGCCTTGATATTACAGGCTACCACTTACGCTCGGGAATGGCTTGTCCTTGCCAAGGCTTGGAACAGACCATCAGAGGAAGAGAAATCAGGCTGGTGATAAACAGGAGCACCACAGTTAGAGAGAATTAACCCTGAGAGAAATCTATTCCTAGGCAGTTACTGGCAAGACAAAAAACTGGTGGGATGAAAAGTCTATATAGACTTCCACCTGCGAGAGAGAAAAGCTACCCAAGCTGGTGGCAGCCGCTGCAGCTCGAGTATCGCATTTGCTTTTTCCGTCTGTCATGACGAGCATACACAACACACGCCCGCTCCTTGCTGTCGTGCTTTTTTGCACGGAAAGGTCTGGTTACAAGAATTTGTTAAATAAAGAAGTTCTTCAAGAACAAGATAACATCAGGGCTGGCCCCTGCCCCGAAGGGACCTGTCAGACCACTGAGGATGGGTTGCAGCTCCACTTGCAACCTGACACTGGAAAAAAGCTTCTGCGGAGCTTATTCACCTGAATTTGACCAAGTGATGGTAGAATATGGAACTGGGCTTAGTTTAAGGAAAAAAACAACCCACTCTAAAGCTACACTACTGGTTTCACAGGGGCTCTGCCATGCTGACATACACGGGTGCTCTGAACGTAAATCCTAACTCTGTGTAATTCCCACGTCCTGTGAAAAAGAAACCAACCCTCTGAGGTACAGAGGACGCAAAGCAAAGGAAGAGGGGAACATAGAGAGCAGGAGAGAGCCCATATGTGCTTCATCTCCCCTCCCTTGGGGGCTGGAATGAAAACAGCTATAGTTTGATCTGATAAATTCACAGCTGCAACTGACTCGTCACTGCTCAGCTTTCCGAAACCCTGTATCTCAAGCTTGCGAGCACAGCCAGCAACGGCCAAAAGGTTACACATAAAATCAGTTATTGAACTTGAAGTAGATGACAGTTCTGCTTCAGGTGGCATTAACAAATACACACGGCTATTGCAGGAGTCAGGAACTGGAAGGGAATGCAGCTAACTTACTGCTGGCTAAATACATGCTGCCTTGCAGTCCTTACTGACAGGAAGGGAGACCCTTTTGACACACAAAGTCCAGCACCTCCCGGCTATGTCCCCTTCTCAGAAAGCAAACAAGGATGTCATGAATCAGACGGTTCAAATTGATAGGCTAAGCGGTATTTGCATAAGGACTGCAGATTGCATACACAACTCCCAAGTTCCTTGTTTTGCACAATAGCACAAAAACCTCTGCGCAAACAGCAGTGATTGTACACAGATGATGTCTCATAGGGTTCTCACTACTTACTGGCCTTCAGTAACTTCCTGCGCCATTACTGCGCAGCACTTGTCCTAGGTACTGCAGGAACTCCCACAACTAATGCCTATCACTGGTGAGCAAGAGGCTGGAAAAACAGATGTTTTCCTCATCTCTGTCAATCAGCAACTAGCTGGGCCACATTAAAGAGAGAGCAAGGTTTTAGAATAAGCACTTTGTGAGGGTGCATAGTCCTTCGTTGCTGCATTTCGTGCTGGATGAGAACTCAAACCCAGTTCTGGAAGGGAAAAGGACACCGAGCGTTTCCCAGCAGAAACCCAGACAGTACGTGGAAAGGTCTCTGCATGGGAAATCATATATCAGCAAGGTCTCTCAGCTCAAGGCCCAAGAGGTAGAATGAATGCTACCATCCCCATCAAGGGTCAATGAGAGGGTGCCAATATGAACAGCAGAAAAATCTTGCATCTTCTTTCCCACTTGGCAGTTCCCAGGAAAACCTCCCCAACAACCTCATGAAAGAGCATCTCCTCTGGGACAGAGGATGCAAAAAGAAATCAGTTAACCATTATCCTTACATATTTTCCCTGAGAGGGAAAAATAAAACATATCCTGAAACCATTAAGCACAATAGAAACTAGAAGAGCATGCAACACCTGTGAGTTTTTACTGTTCCCAAGTTGCTTCACTTAGCTTGGATACTAGCAAGTTTCTGTGCTTTATCCTATGGAGCAGTTACAATCTCACTTCCCTCAGGAAAACTACATTTTCAGAAGGGAGATGCCAAGGCTATCTGCTCTCATTGTGATCACTGGCAAATAGATTGAGCAAAAATATCTGTACAACGCAACTCACATTCCTAATCTTCTGACCTTTGCTTATGTCTTCCCGGAAACCAGGAATTTCTAACTGTGAAACAAAATCTTTGGTCCTGACTTCCTCAATCCTGTAGAAAAATTCATGCACTCTAGTTCTGTTAGGACTACAGCCTTGCGGAAGGAAAGGGAGAGAGATCTCGCACGTGGCTGGCTTGAAATACAACTACATTCAACACGCTAGGAATTAAGATACCACACCAGTTTCGACTGAGATGCTCCTGCCAATCTTTCTATGTCTAGCATTCTTTAGTCTGTACCTGGTGCTAGGGCAGGTCTGCACTTGTTTCTAAAAATGCAGTCTATTCTGCTCACAGCCAATGGGCAGTGCACTTCTTGTATCAGATGCAGCAATTGCACCTTTTTTTCTTATTTAACTGTCGTGGAGGAGATAAAAATCATTTAGAGGAGATGTAAACAAAACTTGTAAGTGAACCAAATAACTTTTCTTCTTTTTTTCTTTGTTCATCTGAACATGGGGAATTCTCTTGTTTACCTGGTAGAGGAAAAGTTGATTTCTGGGTTGGTTTTTTGCCACACTTAATTCTGTATTCATTTATGGAATTTTCTATCTCTTGAAGCTTTTTTACAGCATCAGCATACTCTTGCTTTCTTTTCTTCTTCACGTTTTTGCACAGGTCTGGCTCACTGGCAAGTTTCTTTGCAGCTTCCACCAACTTTTGCTGTATGATAAAATTGCTCTCCAAGTCCTGCAAAGTGGGATCCTGCAAATTCATGAGTTCATGAGAAGCAAGTTATTTGCTTCTACTGAGGGTAGAAATTATATAAGGTTATTGGAAAAGAAGATAAATCTCTGTGATATCATGAAGTGAAATCTTGAGTGCAAAGCACAGAAATTCCATCAAAGTTTATACACACACAAATCTTTAAGATCTCATTTCCACAACTCATGCACGATTATGAGATCTTCCGAGAAAGGTCCATATGGACCTGTCACTTATGGGTGACATAAGTTAGACACCTAGATTCAGGTTTAGATACATCTGTTAAACAAGCCGAGTTGCAGGCTCCCAAGTCAAAGGCTGAAAATGTCTGTTTGAAATCTCTCTCTACTTCACAAAAATAAAGATGGAAATTGGTATCACCATACCTACGTAAAAGGGAGCTGGAAGCTTTACTTGTTTGTAAACAATTCTGAGCTGCTCAGATGAACGGCACTGCAGAAGTGCTTCGCAATGCATTGTTAAATCTTGTCAGTAGGATTTTTTTTCCAATAGCATTTAGCAGGCTACATAAAATCAGTTTGTGGCAGGCATGGATTATACCAATACTGCAAGCCAGAGCAGCGAGTTTTGGTGCAAACTGCCCAACACCTACTTACCACTTGGGTGACAGAGCTAACTGACTGATCTCCTAAGAAACGAGGGGGAAGGCTATGTGTCTAGAAACTGCATATATCTGATTTAGCCTATCTCCCGAGTCAGTCTCTGCCAGCAAACTTCCTACTAGCTTCTTGAGTAAGAGAGAGAGCTTTTGCTTAGGTGGAACTTGCATTAAGCCAGAGATAAAACTCCGCATGACAGTAGGAGGAGATATCTCCTGTGCTCACAAACAGATGATTTTGTAAGGGAGACTGCACACCCCAGCCACATACTTGGTTCAAGCACAATCTCAACAGTCCACAAATCAGCGCTTTAGAAGAAAAGCAAGCTCGTAGTCATAGGTTGCAGAAAATTGCATTATGAACCTGATCTTCTCTAATTAGCAGCAATATTTCCATTAACATTCAAGTAGCAAGGTACAATCAGGGGGTCAAGTGAGGGGATATCCAGGCTTTTTGATAGGGCCACCTCTTGGTCAATTCAAAGGGGGCATGGCTGAAATAAGGATGGCACCCTGTCTAAGTTTCCCAGTATATGCATGCGACTGTCCCAGCTGCCTCCTCTTAAGCAGATAACTCAGGAACACAAAACAATCAGGAAAGAGCTGGATTATTTAAAAGTGATTTTCGCCACTGGTCTGGCTACCCCACCTTTGCTGAAAAAACATTAACTGCTGTACCCACCTCTTCACTGGGGAGCAGGTTGTCATCCAATTTGAATGCTGTGCCAACACGTCTTCTGACCTGGGGAGGCTCCTCTCCAGCACTCAGAGGATATTCCTTTGGCATCTTGCCTGTCAGCTCCTGGGGAACAAAAAGGGCTCTAACTGAAGGTCCAGGGGGAGAAGAGGGCTCTCACCCACCTCCACTGTAACGTAAGATACAGTTCTCACCGCCTCTCGCAGGCAGATTTTCTTCAGCTCCTCAACTTTTTGAAGCAGTTTTTCTTGAAGGAGTTTTTCTTTCTTCTTTAGTTCCATAATTTTCTCCTTCTTTTGTTCTTCACTGGCTTCTGAATCCTGAGAACCTGAAAAATACACTCTCTGTTAGACAATTTGCAGGTGAAAGCCATTTTGTTCCTTCCTGCAAGAAAGTAACTGGTCAAGGTGGCTATTTCCCCAAAGGACTCTAACCAAGCAAAACTGTATGTTCTTCAAAATGCAATATCCACCAACTCCTGTGTCATCCAGTAAGCAGGGTTTTATCAAGTCTGCACTTATTCAACCCCTCTGGCTATATAATCGGACACTTAAATCTCAAGTACAAGTCTCCAAAACCCACTACCCAGAATATAAAGCAAACCATTAGGTATGATAACCTTCATATATATGATCTACTTAATATTATAGTTTTGATTTTGCATTTGATGCAGACACCAAGGCTCCTCACTTAACTATAGGCATGTATATGTGGCAAGCTAAGCTTTTATTTCCCCCTGGGCTTCCTCCATAGTCAATAGAGAGATCCAAAGTCCACTCCAGATCTGAATTTTATTTGGAAGCACTCCTCTTTTTCTCCTTGTTACTGAGGGAGCTCGGGGCAATTTGATTCCTAGCACAGGAGCTTAGAGTTAGCTAGGATCAAATTTCCTTCAGACTTTGATGAGACTTGCACTCAGTTCAAGGACTGATGATTTGGTAAACTGATATCAAATTATTCATGGACCAAAAGTGCACAGATGCCTGTCTTTAACATAATTTAACACAAAAGTGCACAGATGCCTGTCTTTAACATAATTTCACCTCCTTATTTAGGGGTGTGTGTGGGGGGGGAGAAATCAGATTATATAACTGATGTTATTGTTTCAGATATGTAACTAATACAGGCTGTCACATATTACACTTAATTTATGGTCAGCTAGATTCATTTTCTCCTTTAATGCATACAAGCCCCGCTGTACTGACACTTCACTACCTTGCACTGACATGAAATATTACCTGATGAGATTAAACTGCCATTGCTGGCCATGATAAGCTGGTTTTTTGCCTCCATAGTTACTAGTTTTGAAACTTTTGGTGTTCCCATCTCTGTCAGGTCCATGGCGATATCATCCAGACTTCTGGCTGAAGGAATTTTTGCCTGAAGGATTTAAAATAAATAAATAAATAAAAATCCAGCATCATCAAGTTACCTCTAATTAGCTTCAGAAAACAGGGTCACAGAAGATGACATTTCACACCTCATCTCCCAGTAAATTAAGGGCTAAAGCAATCCCAGCACACAGCAGCTTACTGTGTACTTCGCTGCTCTAACATTCCTCTCCCCCCTCTCGCCCCCACAGCCTGAATTATCTCCAAACTCAAAATCTCTTCGCTATGTGCATCGTGTTCAAAATTAAAATGAGAAAGAGACAAAAGAAAAAGCAGATTAAACACTGAGACATGGGAATTCTCCTTTCTGTGATTACATTTCCATCCCACTTAATTGGAGGCAGGCTAAAAAGACTCGAATAACAATACTGTAGCTAACAGACGGCTCAAAAAGCTGACAAAAAAACAGTTTGTATTTTCTCTCTTGAGACTAGTTTATCTGTGGAACAACGCATACTGAAGGACATACAGGAAAGGTCTCGAAACTTATGCCTACGGAAAAATATCTTTTAACTTACTTTGCTTTGTTTTCTGTCCAAGTAAAACTGGTGTTGACTGATTGCCATTACCCAGATGGACTTGATCAGGGAAGTGTTCGCGTACCACGTCTGCACCACCAGCCCGCTCTGTCCAAAGGTCCTTCTTGACACCGAAATTCTAAAGAGGTGCCGAGAAACGCAATCTCAGCACGTGGCTTTGAAGTTTAAAGTCCCCGGTACCTTCCTCCTAGCCAGGCAAGGCTCAGGGCCTTGAAGAAAGCCCTTCTTTTTCCCCACCACCTGGGTGCTCCTGCTTCTCCCACCTCTTGACCTCTTCGTTTTAGAAACGGGAAGTCCCTCCCTGGTGAGTTTTGCAACCTGGAGCGGCAGCAACTGCCGGGCTGTTAGTTCAGCAGCGTAACTGGGGTGTTGCTGAGACCAAAGGGCAAAGGCCGGGTGAGCTACGGATCGAGGAGGAGAGAGCAGAGGGCTGCGGGATCCCGAAAGGAGCCAGGGCGCCTGCAGAAGGCGACCGGCGGAGGACGGCGCAGCTCCTCCCGGCCCCGTCAAGGGGCACGGCGGGAGAGCCCTCAGCGGGGAGGACGACAACAGGGGAAGCGGGAAGGAAAGCGCAGCCCGAAATTCAACCTGGGCAAACGCTCACTGTTGGCGCGAGGGATCTCGAGGGGAAGGACGTGGAAAAGCAGGCCGAGGCGAGCTCCCGCCCTGGCCGGCGGCGCTCCTTCAGGCCCCCAAAGGCCGAGGCGAGGAGGGGGAGCGGCACGGGGCACAGCGCCAGCAGGAAAGCCGGGCCCCGGGGCCGCCCGCCGCACAGGCTCCTTGCAGCTGCCTCTCCGCAGCGGGTTTCTAAGCAGAACAGAGCAGCCAGCCTCCGTAAAACGAGCAAACGTGGCCATGATTTTCCCTAGGCTCCACCAACTTCCTCGGGGGGCACCACACGCTGTTCGAAAGGGAGACGGCAGGAGCTGCAGCTACGTCAGCAGTCGCTCCCCGCTGCTCGTTTCGACTGGGGTCTTCCCTGAGCAACGTCACCGAATCGCTTCGCGTCCGCCGCCCCCGGCCCAGCCCCAGGAGCGCGCTCCGTATCCCAAAGCAGAAAGTAAACTCCCAGCTCTACGCTGAAGTCAGTGCGATAAGGAAACCTCCCATCTCCATCCGCTAATGTGAAATGACTAATGCCCAGTCCGGGCACAGACTCATCCCACTGTAACAGCCGCCTCCGCTGCTCTTACCGGCGGGGATCGTGCACTTCCACAGCAAATTTCTTCTCACGGAAATAGAGATTTTCCAGCTGCTTCCATTGAAATAGCTAGGAGAGTTGGGAGAGAGAAGCAGATCCCCGTCACTCCAAAAGCCACCAACTCATCGCCCAAGGTTGTGCAATGCCGGCAAATTACAGCTCTAAGTCTGTAGCTATGGCACAGGCTCAGCAAGAGCAGCATCCACACGATCAATAAAAATAAGCACAAACATGTAGGATACTTCTCAGGTGAGTTCGCACTCTTACGAACGATGCGGTGCAAATTATGGATTCTGCCTGTAAAAACATCTGCTTCCGCCAACAGCACATTTAATTCTGCTGCTAGACGTTCGTATCTAACAGACCCGCCTCGGGAGGATGACTAAAGTCCTTTTTGCTCTAATTAAATACAAAAAAAAAAAAAAAAAGCTAATCCAAAGCACGCGCGTAGACGTCCGCGGCTTGCACATCCCTCAGCCAGCCCCAGATCGCCGCCTGGGACAGCGGCGCGTTTCTCTCCCGGCGACGCGGGGCTCGGGCTCAGCAAGGTGTTTTGGGGCAGGGCTGCGACACGCTGCCGGAAAAAAACCCCGCAGCGCCTGCTCGGCTGCAAAGCGCCAGCTGGGGCAGCGTGCCACCGGTAGCATCCCCGCGGCCGGCACCGGCGAGATCGAGGAACCCCCCAGTCCGTTTTCCCAGGCAGAGGGGAGCTGCCCAGGCTGCAGCCACCCCGCCGGGGCGGCGCTCCCGCTCATCCCGCGGGGATGCTCGCGCACCGCCTTACGGCTACGGAAGGACCGGGGGGTTTCACAAAGCTACGTGTTACGCCATACTTCGTTCGAAATACTCTTCAAACGGCTCATAAATAAAATATAACTCAGTTCATGTGTTTGCAGGGGGAAAAAATATATATACATATTCTGGCACTGCTCTTTCAGGGACCTTTCCCTCTGCTTCGTCAGAACTTGCCTTTCTCGCCCTTGCAATTTATTATTAGGTGCTGCTCTATGAAAAACGCTGTAATGGGAAATGTCATTGACTTAAATCAATAAGTGATTTTTTCAAAAAAAAAAAAAAAACAACCATGGATGTTTGTTTTACCACCCTGCTTAAGTAAACTTATCCTGGGATGAAAAGCGTCTCCTGCTAGAAGTGACCCGTCCGATCCGCCTGCTTCCAGAAGCACCCTTTTTGTACTTCTCTTTGCGCTCCTAAACAAGCACGGCTTCCCAGAGACGCAGGCAGGCAACGCAGCATCTCAGGACGTTAAGCGACGTGCACGGAGGTAGCCCAGGCCGGAGCACGCTCCTCTCCCCTTTCTGCCCCGAATCACCCCTACCACCGCGCTGCGTTTTTGCCGCGTAAAAAGGCCGCGCCACCGGAGCGACACTTACCTGGCCCCAAACCGTCGGTAACTCAAAAAAAAAAAAGTCGCAAGAGCGACGCTAAAAAAAGACAGAAAGCAAAAGCAAGCTGCCGCATCGCTGCGGCGGCCGTCCCGGTCGGTCCCGCCGGCTCCGGCGCGGGGCTGAGCTCCGGTTTCGCAGACCTCGCCTCCCGCCGCTGACACATTTCTGACATCACCGGCTCTGCCGGCAGCGACGCCTCCCGATTCCACCCTTTCCCCCCCAACTCCGAGAAAGGAAAGCCAGGACCGAGGTAAAAATCCGCGGCAGCCCCCGCAGCGGAGGTCCTGGAGGACCCGCCAGGGCGCTGGCGGGACCGGCCGCGCGATGCTCCTCGGAGCCGGCAGCCCGGCTCCCGGGGGTCCCGCAGAGCGGCGGCGGCCCGGCCGGCAGTGCCTCGCCTCCGAAACGCAACAGGTTTTACCGGCAGGATCACCCTGCGCCGCCGGTCCCACGCTTGTTAAAAAATAAATAAATAATGGGTGTGCTGCGAGCGAGGCCTCCGGGAGCGCAGCCCGGCTCCTCCTCGTCGGCCGCGGACGGCGACTCCCCGTCCCCCTTCGCGCTTCCTCCGGGAAAGCGCAGCGGGAGAGGTGGGAAGGGGGGAACCCGCCCCGGGAGAAGGCAGGGCGAAGGAGGTGGAGAGGGACGAAGCGCGGGCTCCGGGCCGGCGCGACGGGCGCCTCGGGGTCCGCACGCGTCAGCGAGCCCGTTCCAGGCCAGATCATCTCCCGGGGATGCGAAATAAAAAAAAAAAAAAAAAAACCGCCCTCCGCGTTTCTAACGAAATTGCCCGGAACTGCCTGAGGACGCGGGGGGCCGAGCTTCGCCCCGCGCTCGGCGCTCGCCTCCTTGCCCGCAGGCGCCGGGACCGCTCCAGGCCCGTTCCCACGGCTGTCGTCTCCGCTGCAGCCCCCCTTCCGCAGCAAGCAGGAGACCCGGGCAAGCGGCGTTTTAAATTCTGCCTACCTGGCACGGTTTTGCTCTTTCGGGCCCGAAAAGCGCTATCTCCTCAAGCTATCTCACTGAAGGACAATACTCTTAGCAACCAGCTCATCCGGCAAACTTTTCCTGCAGTCAGAAGCAGCGCCTGCGTGAAGTTATTTTTCTCCATAAAGACGAGTGGTTATCGGAGAAGTTTCGGAATAAGTTGTAGGCAAATAATATTCATATAGGTGCATTTAAAAATAATAGCCAACGAATGTATTAATAAGTTCCTGCCTAACATTTCTGGGTTCACGAAGGTGAGAAGATGAAAGGCCTCCCAGTATAAACAAGAAAAAAAGCATAATAAAGAATAAATCACTGTAAACCATTTGAAGTTCTATAAACTCCTTCAAATACAATTTTCTAAATTGTGGTCTGAAAGTCTATACTCAGGAAACTGCCACTGCACGCAGAGTTTTCCTGCTGCCTTCAAGTCCTAGCTAACTCTGTATAGACATGTTCTAGATCATTCTTCATTTCAGTTTCTCCTAAATCACACGTGTATTAAAAGACAAAAGAGTTGTAAAAAATAATTTGGAAATTTGGAACTAGTTTTTGAGGGCAGGAGGAACAATTAGGAATAATTAAAATGTTTTCGTGGAAGTTTTGCAATATACGTTCTCTTTAACCAGATGATTAGGTCCAACCTGAGCTAATGAATGTTTTCTTAACAGACTTCCCATCCATTTAGATTGTCAGAGCCTTAAAGATTCATTTAAAAACTCCCATTCAGCATGTGTCTAAGCAGAATTTGGCCTGGTCAAGGTTTGCTCTGTTTTTTTTTTTTTGGAAAAGGCAGAGGTGCAAAGCCAGCTGATTATGCCTCATTAATCACGCAACTCTCCGCATTAATCGGACTTCTACCACCCAGCTGCAGCTTTTGAACGCCTAAGGTTTGAGCTTGCATTTCTGCTACAATCCTGCTCTAGATCCTCGAGTCCCCTCGGGATCACCAGGGCTCAGCTCTGCCGCTGGCCCTCCACGGGAGGGCTCGGGAAGGGCAGCCGGCACGCGCACGCTGCGCTGCGGCACGCGCCATCTTCCCCTCGGGAAGCTCTTCCAAAGCCCCTCGTGGGACCTGTAGCCAGGATCTGCCACCAGCATCCCTGCAACTTACTGGGAACGGCAACCTCCAGACAAGTCTGGCAGTTCAGACCCCGGAAACAGGAGCGGTTGCTGCCCGCAGGAATGCACCCCACCCCGAGGGGGGAAATCACCGCCCCGCCAGCAAAGCTGGGAGAAGGGCCTGTGCTTCTGCCCCTCAGCTGCAGATTGCTGTCTGCCACGCTAACGCCAACCAAAATCTTTTGGGGGTTAATATGCTGAGCTGCGAAGGGAGGCATTTGAGGAGATGGCAGGAGAGCCAATCTGCCGTGCCTGCTCAGAGGCAGCAGCTCCTGGCAGAGGAAGGCAGAGAGCCGCTTGCCGGTGCCAGCCTAAATTGGCAGAGCTCACCTGGAGGCATCCTTCATCTCTTACACATTAAGCTGGTGGTCTTAAAAAAAAAAAAAAAAATCTCTTCTTCAATCACATTATTTTTCTAATGTATGATGATCCTTCCTTGCCAGGTTCTCACTAGCGTTGTCATTAACAAGGTGCAGAGATCTCTCGGCAACAAACAATCAAATCATCGCAAAATGTGTTTTTTTTCCAGAGAGGGGATGCTCAAACAACTTTCTGCACATCTGGGAGGAACTGAATTTCAGAGCTGTCTCATAGCAGCTCTGTGTTTACTTTAAATAATTATGCGAGCCTAGTATCTTAAGTCTACATCGCTGGCTTCTACTTGGTGAGAAATAAACACAGTAAAAGAAATCTTTGCATAATTAGATCAGCCTGCTGAGAGCCATGTACAAATGCTATTATGCTCTGAACAATTCAGCAAAGCAAGACAGAAAATTTACATTAAGTAAATGTTCTGCAAGGGAAACTTTCATCATCAGCATTTAGATGGTATATGCTGAATTAAAAGAAAGATATATATATATATATAATATCCTTTTCAAAACTAGCATACTCCAACGAAAACATTTCTGAGAACATAATGTTTTCAAGACAACCAGCATCAGAACTGAAATTCTTGGAGATCTGAAACAATACCATAGCAAGATTATTTTTTCTTTTCAGATGTTACAGTTCATTTATCACCAGGAAGTCACCGCAGAAACACAACGAACTGGGAGAAAAAGCAAAGCCAGTCGGAAAGCAAGCGATCTGCCTTCTTAAATTTCCCATTCCTCAGAGTATCACCACATATTGGCTGAATGCAATACACACTGAACTCATTTCATAATATATGTCCCATAAACAGGACAATGCAGTCTTTATCTCAGCAGTGAGAAGAACATGGGCAGAGATAAAAGGGAGGCTTATTCAGTTTGAAAGGGCACACAAAGCTCTGGGCCCTGGGACCTGTTTTGTGCATCTCCTAATTGATTCAGAAGAGGTTCTGGAAGGGGACCTCGGCATGCCATGCAGTCCACCCTCCGTAACAAGCAGGAGGCATCACTCCGTGTTAACTGGAACTGAAGAGAGAATAGGCTTGCAAAGCGGCAAGACTGCAGAGTTAATCCCAGGTCCGAGCTGAAATCTGAACAAGGGTTACAAACCCAGTTATTTTACGCCCTACAAGGCTTTAGGATTATAATCAACTGAGCCATAATGCAACCTCCAGCCAGTGTGGAGTTGCTGCTTTTATCTGTGAAGAAAAAGCTGGTTTTCATAAATGTCACCAAAACAATTCTCCATTTTCAGTCTATTACAGCAGTGGAGCGCTGCTTTCCTCGGCTCCCCTCGCTTGCAGTGCAGGGTGAGCTGAAAGATGTGGGTCCGCTCAGCTGGAAACCATTTCCAAAGAAAAGCAAGGTTTCATTAGTGACTTACAGTAACAAAACTCCTTTCCTCAAACAATCTCAGGACAACCTGCAAAATACTAATAAGCTGGACTCAAACCTCCCCAGCCGGCACTCTTCAGGAGAGCTGCTTTTATGTGAGTGTTCCCGTTGACTTCACAAGGGTAAAAAAGCCCTGCGCATACACACACACACGGCAGGTTCTCCTGGTCCAGCCCTGAGCTACCAACTGCCCCTTCCACCATGAGCAAATTATGCTTACAGATGATTGATGTTACATGCATAAACTTTAGCAAGGTTGGGCGATACATATCTAGAGATTGCTTCATCCAGTTCTGCCTTGCAAGTCGTTTCCTGTGACGGGTTTTCAACCCCGGACTTCACACTGTTGTTGATCCAACAGCAAAATCTTGGAATACCCACTGAGCTCCACGGCTCATGTTTAGACCTCTTTGCCTAAAGACCTACTCTTGGATGAAACCAAGAGAGTCAGCTTTTCCAGGAGGTTGGTTATATTTGTTGGGAATTAATTGATACTGCACTAATGGGTGCCTTTAACTCCATATATATACACATATACATATGTATGTATGTATATTTACTCTGAGTATGGAGTTAGTTCCTTACAGATGCCTGTTATGAACATATTGGACAATATTAAACGAACGCAGCTATCTGACAGCAGCCCCGAACGTTGCACGCGAGACAAGAGGAGGCAGAATCAAACTGCCTCGCTGGAAGCCACCAACTCCGTGCAAAGCCTCCCCCTGAAATTCAGCACCTTTCCAGCTTCAGCTGCTATCAGAGACATTTGTGCACCTAGAGATCACTTGTCTCTTCCAAATCAGGAAAGCCCAGCTTGTTCTTGGTTAGATTTGGACTCAGCCTTTCCCTTTTATTCAGTTAAATCAAATGCACTTATATTTAAACATCACTAACTGGGAAAGAGGAGCACAATAAGGATTCCCTTTCCCAGATGGCTCAAGATAAACAGAAAAGCACTTCTGATCCACAGTATAAACAGCAGGATGACCCTAGCGCATGGCAATCGTGAGTTTGGCTCCATGCAGAAGGGCAAAGTAGGAAAATTCTATAAAATCCAGGAAAATCAGCACTTCTGCTTGGGAAGGCAGTCATAATTTACATGTCTACTGCCTCTTGCCTGTTGCTTTGGAAAAGACTGTACTTGCTGTCTCCTCACAGATTCGGACAAGCTATACAGACTCTTCTCCCTCCAAAATATATTTTGATACATTCATAAATAAGAAAAAACAACAACACTGGTTAAAAGTAAACTTCTGCCTGCCACGACACACGCAGCAAGCCTACAGCTACACTGCAACAAACAGCAGTGTCTCAACATCTGAAGTCCCAAACTAAGTCTGAACGCGGTTATCTCTCTAGACCCAGCATGTTCTTTCTCCTGGGCAACCAATCTAATTCTAACTACTTCCATGGATCATGTTAGAAGTGTACTTTGTATTTCAAACCCTAAAACGCTCTCTGTATAAAGAAACTGCATATTTTACCACATGTTAAAAATAGTCAGCACTCAGAAAAAGCTGAGAGGCTCAGGTAATTTTTGTCCCCTCCTATCAGCACCAGAGACAAATCCACCCAAAAGCGTAGTACAGCCATATCCCTTCCTGCTGTTTCACTAAGCACATTGGCATTAAACCTCCCCTCTGCATTTAGGCTCCTCTCTTCCACGTTCCCCTTTGACCGCTAATCTCAGCAGTATCATTGTAATTACAGTAAAGCAGACAACTATTACCACTGTAACACTTCCCTTGCAGAAGTGACCTTTGGAGGTTTTTTAATTTTGTCTTTCTGAACACAATCCCCGCTGTGTTCAAAGGCAATGCCTCATAAGTAACCGTAGCAGGGTGTGACTTGGTATCGGGGCCCTGCTGACCTTAAAAATAAAAAATTAAAAATAATAATAAAAAAAAAAAGGTCTTAACCTGCTGGCCGATGTTGTAAACTGAAATCCCACAAGCATAAAAAGCGCTTGGCAAAGCAACGCTTCCAGCCAAGCAGGGTGTACTTTCTTGGAGAGAGTTGCTGGTCACAGCTGGATGTCTTGACTAGAGAATGATCTGTGTTTGACCTGAATGGGAAATCTTGTAGATATTGTCTAAATAAAGGAAAGTGCTCAGCAGCTCGATGCTTTCCTTTGACAATCAATGGCTGTGTTAACTGGATCTTCTAGGGGTTCCTCTTGTGTCATGGCCATTTTAGAACATGCATGGTTACACCTGGGTCTAAATTAAGTGCCCTACTAAACAAAGCAAGGGAAGGACTTAAGAGTTCAACCTTGAACTCATAGATATATAAATACACCAAAGGAAACCGAGTCATAGCCTGCTCTGGAAAATGAGAACAAGACCAACTTGGGAGCTTAAAGGGGAATTACTCTTAACAAGGAAGTTTTGTTAAGTCATGTTTTTTGGTGCTAATACACTAAATATTATTTTGCAAATGTAAAATTCCCTGGCAAGAAGCACACACTTCATGTGAACTCCTGCCCAAATCATTCCTGGGAAAGCAAAACAGCAAAAACTCAGGTCACCATCTCTTCACAGCTTAGATATTCCAGCAAAGACATGACCAGAAAGAAATCAGGCATATCCAGCCCAACAGTGTGGTTCCTGCATGTGCCGTGCTGGCTCTTCCCCACAGCCAGCTGTGTTAACTAACTCTTCAAAGTCTTGCAGGGCTTAGTCCTGCCTGAATGAGACTTATTCAGCGACAGAACTGGATGAGTTCCCAATATATCATGCGCTTGGGCTGCACGATGGATTTCCAAGACTGCCAGCAGAAGAGCCTAAGGCTAAGGCTCGCTGATGGATGACTTTGAGGGAGCCAGCAGTGGAATATGGGACCCTCTGCCCTGTTTTAACAACTGAGGCTGTTGGCAGAGTTTACTCTGCCGTAGACATGCTGCAGAGAAGGTGGATGGACATAGAAAAGAACGGCCTCCTATATTTGGCATCTACTCTCAATCTCCACCTTAAAATGCCATGCATCACAGAAGCAGAGAGTTGCCTAAACAGCCCTGCAGTTCCACACAGTTCTGCTCATATTCCATGGATATCAGTTGACCCTTTTATCATTTCACACACAAAGAACACCTACTAATGCCAACTGAAACACTGCTTGAGTACAAGGCCTTTAGTTTGGAACTTGCAGAAACCCAGTTGCTTCATACTTGGAGCTATCTCTGGAGGTTGCTAAAATTCCTGAAGAGACTGTCCTGAAACCACCAAACTCAGACACATGATCCAAAGCTCTCAGAGAGTTGCTTGGGGGTGCAAATTTTGAGTTTCCATTATCTACTTAAGAGAGGAGAATTTCACTGCGCTGGTGTTAACAGAATTCTTCTTCTCTCTCTAGATCTTTTACTGTTGCTCAAGTCTAACAAGCAGTAGTTCATAAATATATGTTTTGAGATGCAGTCCCCATCCCATTCCCCCGCTCAAAAGTAAACCCCCCAAAACTTACTTTTCTGGGCTTGACCTTGTCTTGTAAGTCGTATTGGCCTATTCCTTTATAACTTATTCCAAGCCACCAAGGGATTCCTTGTTTATCCTGAGAAATGAAAGACTACATGAACCAAGATCTAATTAAGAATTAAGCAGTTCAGATTACACGCTACTTCATTCTGTGGCAGGTACGAGTAGATAAAGCATTTTCCAAATAGACACAAAGTGGATTGCTAAGATGAATGTTGAAACTTTCTTCTACTGTTTTCTTGGTCAGAGGCAAGAAACTATGCAGTGGTTTTGCAAAGTGGACAAAAAGCATTAGTGCTGCTGAAACAAGTGGTCATCGCTCATTGCAGGAGCGGCTGTGAGGAGGAAGGAAGATGGGACAGAGAAAGATCTGACTGATAACTACATCCACTAAACTCAGACACGAGACAGCTGCAGGAGAATAAACAGCGCGTAGCATCTCCGTCTCAGGTATTATGGCCACTGCCATGCATCACAGTAAGGAGACCAGCTCTGCTGAGCTATTCTGCACAAAACACTTTTGCTCAGGCTCTGCTTTACAATCAGAATAAATGGTATATTTCCACCACTCTCCAAAAACACTTCTCAGTTGTACAGCATTTCTCCCTCACAGGTACTCATACGCTAATCACCTGTCACTTAGAAGCAGTCTTTTCTACTTCTTTTTTTTTTCCCCTAATCTTGATTAACAATGTCTCTAGAGGAAAATATTAACTACTTACAACCTAGAAGTGATATCCAGTTTAATTAAGTTGATAGGAATTTAGCTCCTGATAGGATTACAGAAGGTTTTAACAAAGATTCTTTTCTGTCATCTGTAGCTCATAATGCTTTGCTGCTCTCTGAAAATGTTTCAAGGACAATTGATGGGAAAAAAAAAACATAGAGTTTAAAAAATGTGGGGTCTAATGCTGACTACATGGGTACTGAATCAAACTACTCTGTTAGGAATGTAATCACATGTAATAAGCAATTGCATTATCTATGGACATTCACTAACCTTTACTCCATAGTAATGGACTCCATATGTTGGCAAAGCTTCTACCACTTTCATGTACCTGTAGACAGATTTATAGTGTATCAGATGAGTTTCTCTGGAAGGAATAACATCTATGAACATATTTTTTTCACACATATGTGAGTCAAGTCATTTATCATTTGCATATTTTCAATGACTTAATGATTTAAAGGCCCACGTTTTCAGAAAAATCTTAGCACCCAGGCTTGGAGAAAGATGTGACGTTTTGGCCCAAATGAAGTGAATGGAAAATTTCCCATACAAAAAGACATTCAATTCTCTTATCAGAAGTTCAGAGAACCAAGAGCAAAACTTCTGAACATGTGAGCCTTCTAGAAAATACTGGAGGGAAGGGCCTGCCTATCATTATTTCATTATGGTGCTGTGATTAAAATGGATACTGTTCAAATGAAATGGTTTGTGCAGTAATAAAATTGTTTCATGAGGCAATTCAGTGAACCACTGAACAGATCATTTATTCTCTGCTCCTGTTGAAAGAAGCCCCTGAATTATAGAGAGAGGTGCAGTCACTGAGCTACAAGAGGAAAAACTGCAAGCTGTCTATATCATGTAAATCATCTCAAACTTCTTGGTTTGTAACATCACACTGCAGATGCCTGCATTAATAATAATTAATAAAAATAATAAAACAAACAAACAAACAAAACACCCTCCACGGGCTCTGTATTCACCCTGGAAGACCTTTATCTCTCTAAAACCAAATTCTGAACTTTTCAACAAGAGTGCGTTTGTCTTCCGTCCAGAACCTAAGTTAATACTCACCCTTAGAGTTCAGGGAGAAACTGAACAGCTAACAAGTAGGGTATGGAGAAGACTCCTCCAATAAAGTAAGACTCTAATTATTTCTTTTACATCTGAGGTATTTTGAATGAGGAGATAACACCTTAACTGGAAACCTGGGAAATGTGGAGTTTGAAGTTATTTAACTTTAAAAGGCAACTCAATAAAAAAAGAATTCCTACAGATACAAATGGTAAAGCTCAAAGGAATAACCACCAGAACAGCCCGCATTACCACTTCTCAATGCAAAGGAAGAACAAGTAAAATTACTATCTGCACATATTAATAAAGCGCCATACTCACTGAACAATGGCTTGTCCTCTGGTCAGACCTTTAATTTGTGCATAATGTTCAATTACTCTATCCTCACTGCAAGATAAGCACAAAAACCACTTTAGAGGCTCAGTGACTTTTTCCGTATGCGATAGCATTTGTTGAAATTCAGATGCCTACTCAGCATGCATAGAAGCGTCTCTCTGTGCATTTCTCACTCCAGTTTACATTCTGTTTCTTAAAGATTTGCTTCCCACCTTTCAATAAGCAGAATGGACCTGTCTAATCCTTGATGTATCATGCAGCCTTCCAGAGTCTAATTAACTATTTCAGAGCTGCCTGCTTTGCTGCAGATGCTGCTGCAGAATAATGGTACTAATCGTATAAACTCATTTTCAGGTTCTAAAGAACCAAGGCTTCAAAAGGTAGCTAATGCTGCAAACGTGAAACAGAAGGAGTTGAAACAGAAGTGTTTTCATTCTAGTGTATTTTCCCCCCTCAGACATTTTATAGGGGAAGAACTATAGATTTATCAGCAATGATTTTCTCACATTTTTCCCTTTCAGTATTTTGTTCTGCAGGAACGTGAAATAAAGTATGCGTTTAAGTGTCACATACTTGAAGACAAAGAAAAAAAACCAACAGTATTTGGTTTGAAAACAGACATAAAAAAAAGTACTAGCATACCTAAAAATACATCAAGTATATATCAAGTCCAGAAATGAAACAAATGAAGGAGTCAAACTTGCACAAAGGGCCATCAAGTACAAGCAAATAATATTATTGATTCATCTCAAATATTGTGTTTCTTACAGTAGATTCAAGCCACAAAACTGGACCTGCCTCCCTATTTCAGAGACGACGCTATTTGATAGTTGAAAAGTAAAGTGCTCTTTACAAAACTCAGACTTGGCTGGAGTTTAGATTTTGGCTCTTTCCCCTGCACAGTACCCACATATTGTGATCCAAAAATTTCTGACCCACCAATTTGATCCAAATTGATCCTGGGCAATATGCTCTAGGTGACCCTGCTTGAACAGGGAGGTTGGACTAGATGATCTCCAGAGGTCCCTTCCAACCTCAACGATCTGTGATTCTGTGATTCTGTGTAATTTCATTTAGCCAAACTTTCAGGATGGGATTTACATTGGACCTGGGCGTCACCTGCAACCTTCTACAAGTTGGAAGCATTTGAACATAAGCAATTAACTCCACATCCTACACAACACAAGTCAAAAACTTTTAAAGCAGTTTTCAAAACTCTTAAAAACTGAGCTTGCCGTTATCATCTATAGCAAAGATTTACATTTTTAAGTTAGATAACAGCTCACCAGTAAGCAAGTGATGGATGTTCCTGCAGCGTCTTGGTAGGAAAGACAGGCAACGTCTTCAAGTCTTTTCTAGTGTTTTCATCACTAAAAACAAAGATGACACAGAGTTACTGCTGGTGAATCATAGATGTGATCATTAGTTTCAATAGAAGGAAAGGGCTGTTAGTTATTTGCTACCCAAGAACACGTTACGTTGCCCCATATCTGGCCGTCATAGCAACATAACACTGTGGGCCCTCTCACATGACAGTGATGTGGACTGATGTTGTAAACTCATTACAGAGACACGTGATGATCAGGGCAACGAGGCCACTGTATCGATATTTATTTTACACATACACACTCTACTTGCTGAGTACAGAGCAAGCCATGAACAGCTGTAGAAGGAAAGCTTTTGCCCAAAGGCAAGGCTTGTACTACTATTTTGGCTCTATCTTTAGCCAAAATCCTTCCTGCCACACCATAAATTTTGTGAAGCAGCATGGTATTTGTTAGTCTCAGAGTTTAAACACAGATCTGATTCAAAACAAAGTAGTTCAGTTCGTATACTTAGAAGTATTTTTACTTGCAGGAGTTTTCCTGGACTTCTCATTCTACAGAAAGTTCAAATATTTTGGACTCTGGGCCCAAGCTGGAATCCCTCAAAAAGGCGTTAAAGCATAGGAATTTGTCTCAAGATTAGCAGAATATGTAAAGAAGCTATTTATAGGCATCAATAAAATAGTTAATATTTTCTCTTTATATGCTTCATTAATCAATCAGCTGAAACTTGCACGCCTCATTTCTGCAGGATTTCTGCATGCCTTTGCAGTAGCAGGAACAAGCACCAACATGACTTTTCTAGGTATTGAATGCATCGGATTTGCTAACATCTGCCTTGACTTCTGAATCCAGGCTTTCCTTGAAGGTGTTTTCCTGCTCCGAAGCTCCGTTTTCATCAGAATCCATCATTGCAGATTTCATCTGAATTACAGGCCCATCTGAATTACTCTTCCCCCGAAAGTGCCTTGGCAGGAGCACCCCGTGCATCAACAGAGTAGATTGCTGCATAAAACTCTGCGAGGCAAGGGTAGATAGCTGTCAGACGGAGGGGCACTGAACCACTGGAACATTTCTGTCTCGGCACTAAGTTGGGCGCTTGTGGCAGATGTCACATGACGGCACAGTAAATTAAAGCTCTTTGTTCATTCGGAGAGCATGGGCTAATAGCTCTCCAAGCCTCTTCCCCCAAGCCCAACAATATGCCTCAGCCCTTACTAAGAGGGACCACCTCTGGGGACGAGGAAACAGTTCAATCAACAGCCTATTTATTCTTCAGCGTCTTTGATGAAGTTGCCAAGAAGGGGGTCAATTAGCAAGGACTAGCTGTTGTTCCTGAGCTTTGCAACGCCAGCTCTCTTCTGCCAGGAACATGCACTTTTCTTTGCGAGCTGGCCAGCGCCCAACTGCCACAAACGGGGACAGCTGGGTAGAAAATCAGGAGCTCTCCTTTTAACTCTCAATACTGCCAGCGCTCACAAAAGCGGAGGGGTTTTTATTCGCTCCTTAAAAGCCTGCTGATGGAATGAAAAGGCTGTATGACATCTCGGTTTCCAGTGAGAAGGTAGATTACCAGGGTTTTGTAAGGAAGCATGAAAACGCAGACAGAGCATACCCCTCCTGAGGCCTCAGAAACCCAAGAGTCCAATAAAAGAAAACCCAAAACGCTGAGGCCTGGCCTGATCTCACGGCTGACCCTGCTCGAGGCAGGAGGTTGCACTAGACACCTCGTGAGGTCTCTTCCAACTTAAATTATCAAATCATAGAATAATTCATTATCGAAATAAAAGATTCCTCCTGTTTTTAAGCCTGATGCACAACTGCAATGGCTGCTTTAATGAACAGGGTTGGCAAGGAAATACAGGGAAGAAAGGAAAGGGTTTTGGAAGGAAGCAATAACAAAAAAGCTCATTTTTACCAAACAAAAGGGCTACTCCTCTAAATATAGACTCTAAACTCCCAACACTCATAATCAGAAGTTTAATAGCTGCTCTCTGAACCCGTATGTTGAGACCTCGTTGCCAATGAACAACACAACGCCCAAGCATGGGCTGAAGCTCCACAAAGAGGCCTGATGCTGGGACACGCGAGCTAGGCTCTGGCAGACTCAGCCCACCCTCCCTCTGCCCACATGGTGAGCTGAAGGGACCACGTGTGCCCTTCAGGCTGTCCTCTCCCCCACCTCATCCACAGCCCACCACCGTAACCACCGTGGGATGGTGACCCCTGAGCTGTCACTGCAGCAGCTGAGGTGGAGAGGGCACGAGTTTGCCTTCGCCAACCACGTTATGGGGTCAGTAACCCCCCAGCATAGAGATGATGCAGAAATGCCACACACCCTGGCAGCTGCTTCCTGCCATGCACTAAGTGCCATATTTTACACGATCCATGGCCTCCCGCCATCCAGCAGGCCTTCCAGACACCCAAGGCTACTCATTTCAGTCATCTACTGTAGTTACGTTTGAAAATGTTGGCCCTGCTATACACAGCTGGCTTCCCGCTTCACCATTAGGCCCCTCACCTCCAGACCTGGCTGAGTAGTGAGCTATTTTACCTTCATCCAATGCCAAAATAAGGGTGCTAGTTAAGTCTGCGTGATGATTACTGAAGCAATAATTCATCACTATGGAAATGCCTACCACTGAATTTAAACTGAGCTCCAGGCAGCCAGCTCGCCTGCTTCCCTGAGAACACTTGTGGGTTCAGATTTGGGACATCTAGGGACTAAGGCCTGCAATTGCTCCTGTGTCATGACTTCAAGCCAATCCCTCCGATGTCCTTCACAGGGCACAGGTTTGCTGCCAGCCTCTCGTGCAGTCGAAGCACTGACCTAGAACAACAGGTTCTGGGGCAGCTCTTCAGCCAGCAGAGTCCACAGAGCTATGACAACTTACAGCAGAGCTGGATCTTCTCTGTTCTTCTGCCAATCTACTCACTCACTCAACTTCCTCTAATAGTAGAGGATGCATTTCTTTCATAAGGCAAAGGGACCCAATCTCGTATCCTGCCATGCACACACACCATCCCGTCCTGTCAACCTGCAACTCTGTACTGGGGGGGAGCATTACTCCTGATCAAGATGGATAAGATCTGAAAGTCTCTGCATGGCCATATGATAATTTTATTTTCTCCTGCATAATCATAACATTAAGCATGACACAAACATTAAAAAAAAAATTTGCAAAAGACTTGGGAGAAACAGGGCATAGCTCCTTGCACACTGAATGCCTTCTGCTAAAGAGAACAACAGCCTGGCCCTCAGCTGCATAGATCTGCTGACCGCCTGCCTGAAGATTAGCATTGGGGATGACGCACAGCTCCACAGATAATAGAAGCATCAAATGGTCCTCTTCCTGCTTCAGCAGAGTTCATTATCACTACATCTGCACGGGAGGAGAAAGAGGAGGCTCTCCCCTTGACCCTTGGGATCACTTTCCCAAGCCCTCAGAGACCTAACTCTCCCCTAGAGGTGACAAGTCCAGATAGCAGCAGCAACAGTTTGAATTATGACCTGTTCCTGTTTGGTTTCACAGTGACCGCAAGATGATACAGAAATCACAAGGCACACAGCCCTTTCTCGAGATATTCCACCGCCTGTGCTATGTCTCTGCTATCTACCAACCAAACCCACACGTGCTGTGCTTGGTAGGTTCATGAGAATAAAAGCTTGTTCTCATCAGAGCAGAAGTACACTTCAGCTGTCAGGACTGAGAGGCCCACTTGCATTTAATCTGACCTCCAGTACAGAGGGGCTTCTTGACTGGTGATTCTTGGCATACCTCCAACACATAAACTTAAACTGCCCAGAGTCAACAGGACTGAACGTTTTTGGCAAAAGGTATGTTTATTTCCCGGGAGGAGAACATAAGAAAACACTCATCTGAAGTATTTTTCCACTATGGAGAAGAACTAAAGAAAATGAGCGCACAGACCCTTTCCTTTCCATTCCACCCTTTTACATGGGAGTTTTCTCCCTAGTGGATATTTGGCAGAACTTGAATTGATCTGGGCAAAGTAAATGAAAATCTACATTAGATCCTGCTCACACAGCATTTTAGCTTACACTCTTGGTGCTGTCTATATTTAATTCTCTGTCACAATCTGAACAAACCTAGGGCAAGATGCTGTCCCCAGCCAGCATACCCTGCTCATCGGTCCCAGAGGGACTATTCCACAGAGACTGAAGGGCAGCTTGTCTTTAAAATAACCAACAGCAATATTTAACCACATACCATACTACGAGTAGAAATTCTCACAAGTTACCAGCTCTAACAGCAAACTAGTACCAATCTTACATGCTTCTTACAATGCACTGATGCTCTAGTGAAATTGTAGGTGTCTAGGGAAAGATTCATTTTTCTTTTCTTACTAAAACCCAACCAGAAATCTGTGAAGGAACCCAGTCAGACAATAATGGCACGCTCTGCCTAAAGGACATTACTTCAAATTAAAAAACTTAAATATTTATATTTCCAGAAAGTGCTTCTTTACAACTTGCGATTGCACAACACAACGCTCCTCCTAGCCAAATTTACAGACATGACAGAACTGTGCTAATTGGAGCCATTTGTCAATGGACGCCCAGGTTCTTCCTTGCGCCCATTAGGTCAAAAACCAGCTTATGTTTGTTGCTAATGCAGTAACGCAAGGTAAGAGCTTTGATGGAATAAGATGTGGTTAATGAGATTAACGTAAAATGTGAAGAACAACAGACACACCCAGACAGAGCAGCAAAAGCAATATGCCTGACTACAACATAAAAGCTTATCACCCCACATCTTTGTAAATATTAACAACTTGATAAGGATAGGACTCAGACAGCTTCTACCTGACTACAGTGATGGTAGGTGTGTCCCTCATTGCTGAACTCTTCTGGCAACATTTTACGAGGTGGGATTTTATTACTGGGGAAAGTCCACTTTAGTGAACTTCAGTGTAGTGATTTTCCTCTACTCTCGATGCTTCTTGTCTGCACATGAGTACTTATTTTTAGGTTGTTGTGTGATCAGTAGAAGTAAGTTATTGTTGGGTCTTTCTGAATGTGACCACTTTATATTCACAGTTTATCCATGTAATGATTTCAGGCATGCAACAAGCAGAATTTAGAGAGGCCTTGTTTTTAGAAAATATTGGCCAACCTCTCAAGTTACCCTGAAAGGTGTTTCATAGAAATTACAAATCAACAGTCACTTTTGAGGACCATGTGAGAGATATAAAGGAATATGGAGCTTCACATCTAAACAATGATACAATATTATCATGCATCCAGAAAAGATTCTATAAAATTTTTCTTCTTATTCTGTTACAGACGTTTAGCGTTGGGGGGAGAGGGGGGGAACCCAGCACATAATCCAATTAGCTATTTAAAATCCAACCATCTAATTTCTCAGATGGCTGGTCAGGGTACTCGGAAGATGTCAGCATTGGCCCTGATTCTTTAGAGCAACCACTGCAACCACTGAAGCCGCTCACTGTGGCATTGCAAGCAATGCTGTAACTGCGGGAGAGCATCCTGGGTTGCCATCTACATCCCAGCCTGGTTCTAAAATTGACTTTCTAAATTGACCAGACTCAGAGTAACATCACCGAGGTCTGAGCTGCTCCTGCTTTATACGTTTGCAGATGAGAGGCAGCAACAGAGAGTGTCACATTGTGGCTGGAGCCAACCAGCAGCAGGTGCATTTTTTGTAGGTTTCTGTTTTATTTTTAAAGAAATGGAAGAGCAGAGCAGTGCCTTTTGCACTCACTCGGAGGTTGGTCTAGCCTTTAAAGATCCTACAAGAAGCAGGTGTTAGAAGGAAGCAGCAAAGCAGTAGAGGGGAAAAATGAGCAGGGTTAAAAGCGCAAGGGAAAAAAAGGGGGGAAGGAAGACAGAGTGGGGAAGGTAAGGAAGGAGAAAGCCGATTGATTTAGAAGCTTTTGAGTAAGTCAGAGCAGAAGGATCTTGGTAGCCGGATTATGAAATACACTCACTGACAAATCCTCTTTTGTGACAAATGCCAGACGTTCCCCATCATTTCCCAACCTTTCAGTTCATGGTCTGCTGGCACACTCAAGAGAAATTTTTCCTATTGAAGGAAGACCAGCATCCGGAAAGGCAAGGTCCAGGGCACTCCCAATTGCACTGCAAGGGCTGCAGGCCCATGGGACATGCCAGAGCTGAACCTTAAACCTGCAGTAAGTGGGGAGCTTCATCTCGGGGACGACTCTAACGTTTGCCACTTGAATACCAGACACAAACAGACTGCTCGTGAAAGGTATGTGAAGGAGCATTTCTAAGAGGCTTCCAAACTCTGCAACGTGAAAAAGAACATGACAAACAGGGCAGCAGGTCTTCTCAATGTCACGCTGGAGGCAAACGTTCTAAGCTTGCGGCACACATCTATGCTGCAGCGCTAGCTCAGGGATTTCCACACTGTGCTGCAACAACTGCTTTAGCTTTACAGCTCGAGACAAACAAAACGCGACTGGGTTGGCACACCTTTCCCCAGACTTAGCACAGGCTGGACCACAGCTGTGGACCTGGAGGCCTGACTTCCAGCTCCAGGAAGCTTTAGGTGGTGAATATCTTGACTTCCTGAGCCCTGCCAGGCTTTCTGGAAGAGAGGCAACAGTGCCTACTAGTAGAGTTTTGTGACTCTACTCGCTGATATTTGGAAAACTGGGCAAGAACACGCCAAGGAAAGCAACATTCTTAGTGTCAGCTATATCAACGCACCTCTCGATCCTCAGGCAAGGGGACAGGACGGATGAGACTAAGGTCCTTCCAGAGCTACTCTTGGCAGGCAAGGCAGCGTTAGTACTTCCCCTCTGCAGCTAGGGAGCAGAGTGCTGAGAAAGCAGTTCTCCAGGGCTAGAGAAATTCGGTGACTCGAAGCCAAGTTCCCCTGCCCTAAGTTCTCAGTTAGCCTTTGCTGACAGCTAACAGTCACGCAGCTCTAGCGCAGGATGCTCGCACTGGCAAAGCCGTTCAAACACACTAATAGCATGCGTTAGCAATATTTCACTATCAGACCAGACAGGAAGCAGAACGGCTCTGCTTTACCTGGGGATTTACTGTAAAGCAAAAGATGACTATTCACAGTTGATACAACGCTTGAAGGATCCCAAACTCTTCCTCAGAACAACGAACTGTTATTTCTAACATTCACGCTTTCTTCCTGTTCACACAAAAGTCAGATTAGCCATATTAGTTGTGGTTCTTTAGTACGTCTGAGTACAGCAGCAGAGTTTAGAGCTTGTTATCATAGTCTTCTATGCTGATACAAAGATACATGCAACCACCAGAAAAATAAAGTATCCAAATAACAATAAAGGCCTGACAAATCTACAAAAGGAAGAGCAGGGGCTGAAAAGCTGCCCTTCCATTTCTTCAAAGTGTGAAATACACACCACGTGACAGGTCCCAAACACCCCAAGGTGAGGAAAATCAGAGAATTTTCTTTCTTTTTTAAAGGATGATAGCGTTTTGAGTCAGACCAGAGACCAAATTCCTGCTCTCTGTCTATGGTGCAAGTCTGGAGCAACGCCCTGTAGGCCTGATAACTGCTCTCGAGGTATTTATCAGAACTGAAGTGAACATAGTATCATTCGTAAGCAGTGAAACCTCATTTTACAACTGGAAAAGGCAACACCCTTCAATGTTGAACCTGTACATTGAGGGAATTTCTAAGGACAAGGAGAAGATCATCTACCTATGGAGCCTGGATGCTACTCAAAGCCTAATGGCTACAGCAGCAGCAAGTCTCCGACACATCTGCTGCACGGGGGGACAACTTGTGGCATTTATGAATTTTCTGGCT
Organism: Struthio camelus; assembly: GCF_040807025.1. Classification (NCBI taxonomy): domain Eukaryota; kingdom Metazoa; phylum Chordata; class Aves; order Struthioniformes; family Struthionidae; genus Struthio; species Struthio camelus. The sequence goes on along the minus strand of NC_090955.1, from coordinate 6,840,887 downwards.
CCATACTTGCCTGTCTCGTCTACTTTGGATGCAGAACTCACACAAAAGCCCTTACTAGGTGGCTGGCTTGTACCCACTACAGTATGGCTTCTTTGAGTTACAAGTGCCTTAAACACACACAAAAAAGGGGGGGGGGGGGGACGGGAAGAGGAAGGGCAGGAGGGGGAGGGACCGGAAGAGGAAGGGGAGGAAGGGAGGGAAGGACTGTTGAGGGATACTTACACATGACAAAACACAATGACTCCTTTCACTGCCCCTGTAGGGCCTTGTACTTACATTACACACCTGAAACCCTTAAAAAAAGGGTGTTACTATCATAATTACAATTAGGCTAAGTATTAAAGTTATATTACCATATGCATGTAGTAAAACTCATGAGATCAGATTATTACACTACTCAAAACATCCCTCTCTTTTTCTTCGTCTAATTCTTTACTCATTTTACTCAGTGTTTCCACCTAATTCAGGCAGATTCATCTGCTGCACAGTAAGCATACTATACAAATCCCCTGGGAGCCCTTGCAGGACTGCTTTAAAAGAGGAAACTGTAAAAATACTAAGATGACATCACCACAGAGATGATGTCTGCTTTGTTCTGTCCTGAAACCTATTAATCTACAAGTCGCACTAGCGGGTGCAGATGGGGACTAAAGTTTAGCAGAAAATTGGGGGCTTGACTAAATATTTTTTGTAATTGCACCTGATTCATACAGTGATTTTCAACTTTCTACTGAAAAATAAAACACCAGGAAACATACCCCACTAGCATGGGGTAAAAATAAATCTTTGCTCATCTTGTTTCAAATTAATTATTTATTGCAGAAGAGTGAGTTTAGGAAAGCACATAGCTGGGTTCGATTGAGACAAGAGTTAATGGTTCATGAGCAAGCCCCTAGCAAAGTATTTAAAGAAAAAGCGTGCAGAGGGTTGCACCTGAAAGGCAAAACACACAATGAGTCACTCCACAAACAGGAGGCAGTTCAGCACAACGAGCACAGCCACAACGCTCAAATGCCTAGCACTGATTTACAAGCTCTACGGGCAGAATCTGCGGGGCACAGCAAATTATCTTGCAGAAAGTCTCTGCAAATACGATTGCACAGGCACTTCAAAATGCGCTTACACTGAAAGGAAAAACAAAATCTAAACACCCCACACTCCCCATTTCAGCATTTTTCTTTAGGCCAGCCCCCTTTCTGGCCTACTGGTCTGAGCACCCACAAGCTGGTGGAGCATGAAATGGGCTCCGTTTTGGCAGCACGAGTCCAGCCAGTGCCCTCAGAGGCCACGCCAGGATGTGAACCGAAGGTGTGAATAGGAACAACTTGGAGATTTGTTCCAAAAATGTGTTTGTGGTCTGCCCACATCCTGGAAACGGCCACACCTGGAGTTGTGGTCATATTGTCCTGGTGAGATGCCCCAAAGCAGGCTGCGCTCCTTTTTCAGGGGAGCCCCAAGTCAGAGGCTAGATTAGTCTTTGGGTAAGTAGCACAGCTAGCAGGTGCTCTGGTATTAGACACCGAGTGACTTCTCTCAAGCAGCTAGTTTTCTAGCACAGCCTACATTATGGTTTACATGTTCTCTTATGCCAAGCGATTCTCCAATTTGTCTGGCAAAATAATCATCTTCCCAAGTAAATGCTTCCAAAAGTCTAATACTGGAGCGCTCAACTCTTAGTTAGGAGCAAATCGCTGATACTAGCTCTCTGAGGCTAGTCCAAGCACTTATATTTTTCCCTCAGTAAAGTTTGTAAATTTAGGAGCTTCTGAGCCAATTACCATCTAGCTGCAGTTTGCAAGTGTATCTTCCACACAAACCCTTTCCTTTTGCAAACTCTGTTTATCACTCTTGTAATGATAAACCCCAGTCTCTCATACGTGTCAGCTATCAGGAATTCATTATTTTGTCTGTGTTACGTTATACCAGTCGGGAGTTATCTTTGCAGCCCACAGGCTAGAATCAAAATCCAATGTGTCAGCTATTTAAAGAAAATGGAAGCCCTCCTCCAGAAATTTAATTAACTTTCAGGGATCATAGCTGAGTCTCAGTGCGGGATACGTTACTGTGGAAAATATGATCCAAGATTATCAGTCAGAATACAAACTTAAAAAACAAAGTTACTTTCCTGGTATAATCCATGTACCTAATCTGATGTCAATAAGCCTTTTCCTAATGCTAGAAGCACAGGATTTAGGACTGTCAATCTTCATGTCAGTGGCATACCATCTCTTTCAATCGAGCTACAAAACAAAGTAATACTCTATACTACTGTAGAGTATTTTACTGTGGTAGATGCTCAGTCTATAGACTAAATACAGTTACAACATTTATTTTCCAAGGAAATAGAAAGTTATACATTGCCTGTTTAGGTTATGAATAATTACTGATCTCTTATTTTGCTTACCTGTCAAGATACTAGGGTTTCTTAAAAAGGAAAATGAAATGAATCTCTTAAATAGATTGCACACATTTTTTCAGAAATGAGACTGTTCCAGAAGCTGCAACGTGAATCAAGTGAACCTTTAAAACCCTTTAGGGAGTTTAAGAAGTCAACAATTTAACTACGATTGCAGCTTTTTCTGCTTAATTTATAAACGTGACAGTGCATTAGTTCATTTAAGGAATACAAAACTTCAAAACTACAGTAATATTAACGACTCATATTTTGTTTGTTTGCATTTTTTTTTTTTTTGCAGGGGCTGGGGAAGACTGCCAGGAATTCAACTTAAAAAGAGGCAGCCCATCAACTGAAAGTCAAGAGCAGTGGTGGAAAGCGAACATAAGCAAAACATTACTTCCCTCTTCTCGAGGGAAACGCGCCAAGTCATTTCATGGGAAGGTAGAGGGCCATAGCTTGCAGCATCTCGGATAGACTTTCTGTGAACATCTGTGAAACTCTTTGGAGGAAATCCACTACCCTCATCAGCCCTAATACTGCCCCGTATAAGGGGGAGATGAATGTTTCGCAGGGCATCGCTGTGGCACATTCTTGCAGACCTCTTCATCACATATATGGTGTAAGCATCTTGGCCAGGGTCACCAGTTCAGTAAACAGGAAAAGGAACTGGACCGTCTGACAGATGTGCCACCGTAGTGAGCTACACCAATGACGGTACATTGCCATCTTTGCTAATCGTTCCCCTTGTGGCCGGCGGTAATTTTGGATTGCATTTTAGAGACCAGTGCAATCCAACCAAGGCACACGTACAATAGACATACTGCAGATGTTATTTTCAAGCATGCACTTAAGAGTCTATAAAGTTTCAAAGTGGGATTTAAGTGTTTTATCTTACTCACATAAACCCCCTTGCTGAATAAGGAGCATGCCCCTGTCCCAACACCCCCAGGCAGGACCCCCACGGCCCTACTAGATTTCACCTGCAGAGGCCAAACCCCAGAGGTCCTCACGTTCTTGCCCTGTCGGCGCTACCAGACTGCAAAGTCTCTCCAGTGTGACCTCTGTGGCACAGAAACGAGAAGTTTTTACTTTCTCCAACTGCCCATGTGTCAGGTTTGCTCACTGAAAATAAACAGATTTCAAAAGAATGTGCTCGCCCACTCAACGCGGGATAAGGGAGGGTGTTTCTGGGAAGATTACTGCTCTTTTCCACTGAAGCGCTATCTAAAAATTTGAACAATGGATTGGGGAAAAGGGGTTGCTAGGGCTGCAGGATTTTAAAGTGTCCGTGTCCTGAGACTGAGCTGTGTATTCCCAGCTGAAGTCAGCAGCAGCTCCGCGCAGTGACCGGTTTGCAGGATATGTCCCCCAGAAAAGTTCTCCCTGCTAGATGTGTGAAAAATCAGCTAGGCAGAAATCACCAGCTTTGTCCAGACTGGCCCATTTTCAACTTGCAGAAAGCTAATCTCTAGGACTTCAGGCAATTCTTGCATTTACTGGGAGTTCATTCAGTACTAATCCTATATAAAAAGTTAGCAAACATGTTCTCACGTAAGCAGAAATGGTGCAACAGCCACATTCCAGAACGTGATTCAAAATGGTATTTCCAAACGACAGCGAACAGTGAAGACACTAAAACTCCACAAACGGAGACAGCTACACTGCATCAACAACAGAATCCCTTTGAGAATATACTCTTTTTATCGAGGGTGCGTTTGGCAGGGGAGAGTAGCCATGCACTATCTGCCTCAGATATGCCTGCAATTAAGCTAGTTGCTTTATCACTGGTGGTCCAAATAACCTCATATGATAGGTAAAACCTAATTCCTTCATTTCTGGTGCACTCCTCTCCGTCCATCCAGAACAGCTGGCCACGCTCATTTGACATGGAGGCGTAATATCTGGGCTTCTGCAGGAGACAATTGTTACAGCTATGCTCTGCTGCAAAAGGCAACTGTTAGGGGAAGAGGAGCACTTGGAAAAGGAAATCAACTTTGCAGCATAGCACTCTTCCCTCCAGTTCTCTTTAAATACTTTTGAAGCTAATCACAAGCAATCTACTCCTTGCAACTTGTCAGCTGAGGTATGCAAAATAACCAAGTACATCGATCTTGTACATGTGAAGCAATACTTAAAACCCTATTTATTGTAAATGATAAGGAGTCAGTGTTAAGTTTAAACCACATGAGGGAGGTTTAAACCACAAAGGTGGTTTTAACCTTTACCTCTTCTCTTAAGAATTTGTACCAGGCTAAGAGAGCACATGCCACCAGTTGCTGCAGCTTAACAAATTGCTTCTTGTCAAGTGAACTGCAGTAATTTGAGGTCTGTGGCTATCTGTCCATAAACTGAATGAAGTTTATGAAGTCACTGTGAAATCAGGCAAGACTAGCAGTCTTTCCGGAGAAAAGTGCAACACATTGTAGCTACAAGCAATAGTCTGTGGCTCACAAAGCAGTTCTACAGCATGAAAAAGAATAGAAATCATCTGTACAGCCAGCCAGTCCAGCCAATCTTAGCCAGAAGGGGACCTTTTCCTCCCTGCAGGCCTGACAGCCCACCAACAAAAGCAAAGGGAGCTTTGTGACGGACTTCCCGAAGCATGTCCTCCTGCAGAGGAAGGAGTGGGATTTGGAGAAGGGCTCTTGGTAGAGGAATCAGCACTTACTTGACAACTCCGCCTTGAATGAAAAGCGGAGTATGCCGCTGCTGATGGTTTTGGCGGTCAGCTGCCACTTATTTACTGCATGTGAGCAGGTAGCTCTTTCCTGAACATTTTCAAAGCATGTTTCTTGAAAGCTGTTGTAGCCAAAGTGTTAAGACACCACCCCTCCTCTATAGAAACTCAGTAAGTAGTAAAATATTAACATGACCAAAGCTGACCTTTTGAATTTCTATTTGCTTAGTGAGCTGTTCCTAATTGAAGGTCTCTTCCCTTGGTTCCTGCAACCTCCCCCCACCCCAGCACGGCTCCCACCCCTCTGAGGCCAGTTCCTGTAACCAGTGCACCGAGTCCGACAGGTAGAAAGTGATTTCCAAGGGCAAACACGGACGGATCATGCAGCTTCAGAGAGCTAAACCCAAGCAAATCCCTGGTCGCACCCCAGCTACAACACAACTGGCAGGTCAAGTGCGGGGAGCGTGAGGCCCCGGCAGGGCAGCTGCAAAAGAAAGCGGCTCATTGACGTCCAGCGCTGGCAGCTGCCAGCTCCAGCCCTCGGCACGCACACCACCACCGTACACGGGGCAGGGCTAGGAGGGGTGCCGAAACTGGCCGCGACGCAGCGCAAAGCCTGGCCTTTCTGGGAGGACAGGGTGGGCACTGTGCCTCCGTCCTCATAAAAAAGGCAGGCGTATATTGGAGGGAGGGTGACCAAACTAGGACGACCTGAAAAAACCATTTCCATTCAGAGCTTGCTCACAAAGGGAATTACTCACCCTGCAGACTGGGAAGATTTTATCCAGCCTGGCAGTGTATTTCACTTTCTTCAGCTACTGCTCTAGGCTGGCTCTTCCCTCCGCCCATTTTGCTGATTGTTTGAAATACAATGCAAACTAAAGAAAACACATCCATCAAGCACATTAGTATTAGAAAGGAAAATGTTATTACCTGGAATAGTCCCCTTTAGCTTCCTACAATTGAAAAACAATGACAGAGTTAAAACACGATCTCTTTGAAAGTCCTAGAGTTTTCCCAGCATTGTTCACTGCCCCACTCCCACCGCTTTTTGGCCAGGTCTCGACTTTGGGTCACACTCATGCGAACCACCGAGGCTGCATGCATGTATTCAAGACAGATGTTGGCCCTTTAGGCTTCCAGCTGTAGATTATCCACCTACACCATAAGTCATACAGCTTCCAAAACTGGGACGACTTTCACATTCCAAATCAAATGTCACTTTTACGGCAGGAGAAGTGAAATACAATTCTCTCTCCAGCCAAGCAAATCCAGTGAAAGGTTGACTTTACAAGCAGGTCAGCAGTTGAGGGGAACTGTGCTCACTCAAGATGAAAACAGTCCAGACAGATGAAACCACTGCAGCTTTGCTGGAGCATTTGCTCAGCGAAAACGAGGGGCAGGGGGAGAGAATAAAAACCACCACCTTGTTGCGTAAGGCAGAAATTTATTTCACAGCAAAGTGGTAAATAATCACAATTTAAGTCTAAGGACAAAAACGTGCTTAATGAGAGGAAAAATTAACATAATCTATTTTACTATAATAGAGGAATAAAAATATAGGCTCTGACAGAAAAATTCATTGGATGTAATAGAGTAAATTTTAGCTACAGTATTACTCTCCTCCCAGATCTCCAGAATATACTTAAATTAGAAAATTGAGTGATAAATTGAAGATAAACCTCCTGAAATTAATTACTTCCCTTGAGGAGCCTTTCTCCTTCTTTCCCCTCCTTCAAATCAAAATTGCTCAAACGTAAATTTCTCTCGCTAGCCAAAGAGAACAATAGCTCCCAGCATTTGTAGCTTGTTTTTTTTTTTTTTTTAAATCTGCAGAGACTATAAACAGCGCTGCATGGTTTTATCTTCACAGAGGGGGGGAAAAAAATAGGAAAAACGAACCCCAGCTAAGCTAACAAGCGAGCCAAGGTGCTGCCGCATGCCAAAGCCGCGGAGCTGCGCGCAGCAGCGGGCAAACGCGCACCTCCAGAGACGGCTCCCCGGGAAAGGGCCACCTTACCTGTAAAATCAGCGCTGCTAACTTGAAGACGGTCTCACTCGCTACCTCGATCTGGCCCTGCGTGCGTAAAGAGCAGAGCGTTAGACGCGCACATCCCGCCGCCGCCGCGGGATGCAGCGCGCCCCCGGCTGTCACCGCGCCGCCCGGCCTCTCGCCGGCGCAGACCGTACCACTGCGCGGGGCGGGGGATTCGGCCTCGCCCAGGGAAGTTGATGCAACTTTTTGCTTGAAAATTAAGCGGGCAGGAATCCCCGTATCCGTTCCCGAAGCCGGATGCGGGGCCGTTGCGCGGCGGCGAGTCAGCCCCTTGCGCGGCGCCCGGCCCGCTCGCCGCTTCCAGCAGCCCCCTTGGCTGCACTCGCTGCCCCGAGAAGATCTCTCTCCCCTCTGGGGACGTTTGGTATATGCGCACACACAGACATACACAGTGAAAAGCCCATGCCCGCCCCCCTCCAAAAATCCCCCTTTCACTCGCTCTTGCCGTTCACCCTCTTCTTGCCATTGCACGCTTTCTGTGCAAACGGTGGTTTTCCTGCGCTTCACTGTACATGCCTAGTCAGGTACCTCCTAATCCCGCACGCTTCAAAACATGCTGAAAAACTTTCCATGAACCAGGGAGGCAGGGTTGAACTGGAGGTATTTACGGCTGAAAGCACACCACCTCCTCAGGGCAGGGACCTCGGCTCTTTGTTTTGATGGTGGTATGCACACCCATGATGCTAGATAAATAATACTTATTAATCACAAAGATAGGATAACTACTCTCCCTTTGCCACACACAGCCGGGATCTTATAGCCTCCCATGCCTGCAAGTACACTTGAGTTTTACTTCAGCATTCAGGACCCCCCCCCCTTCACCCCCGAAACCTCCTCCTTGACCCCACTCCCAAAAGGGGCGCCTTGCAGTCATGTCCTGGAAGTGCTGCGCACCCACAGACTCAGATGTCCAGCTGACACTATACGCTAAAATATCAAAACTACACATGGAGCCTTTTTTCTTGCTTGTAATCTTATGTGCAATCTTGCAAAGCTAGTCCCTCGAGAGCAAAGATCCTAGTCTTCGCGCTACGTTGGGATCAGCAGTAAGACTAGAGGAGCAAAGCAGATGCACTTTACAGGGGGATTCCCAGGCTGTCAAAGCCTCCCCATCCCTCCTGCAGCCTGTGAACGGCATTTAAATGGCAAAACTGAGCACAGCAACTGTCCCATGAATTTTCATACTTTTTTCCCCACTTGCAGGCTGTCAACAAGGGGAAAGACACTGAACGCGATGCCTGCCTCCTGTCACCGAGATCCCAGCGCATCCTTCTGTCACCTAGGATTTGCTGGCTGAGGGAGAGGACAAAGCAGGCCGAAAGCTGAAGCAATGCCAAAAGGGGCTAGCACGAAGATCCCACGGAATTACACACAGATACAGGAAGATGACATATCCAAATATATGGGGCACATCTGGAGCTGAGCTAATTTACCACAGCTGCAGGTCTCGCCCACAGAGACTAAATTCAAAAGTGAACAAACAAATAATTCAATTTTCATGGAAATGAAGTTTTTTTGCCAGCTTTGTCGATAATAAAACATTCCAGCCCGGCCGCTCCCCCGGGCTCCTCCGTAAGGGCAGACTATGAGGAATTTCCCCTTCCCAACAGGTGTGGCAGCAGCTATGCAGAAGCAGCCTCCCAAGCTTTCACAGACATATTTTATTAGCAGGGAAGAAGGGGAGGGGGCGCATCACAAATTAGGAGACAAAAATAGCTTCAACTTCCCCCTTCAAGTCTCTTTAATGCTGATGCGGAAGAAAAAAAAGGCAGCGGCTGCAGCCCAGTAATTCTTCACGTAGGTGCAACTTTAAGTCACTTTGTTACTTCCAGGTCTGCGGCAGGCTAGTCTTTGTAATGCAGCTCTGAGCTGCCTTTCTTTAGCTTAAAATGCATCTGCTCCAACAGCCGCTGAGGCCAACGGTGGCAATGGAGAGATTATGGGAGACGGGGCATCCCAGCACCCCTCTCCGCGAGCTAGCGCTCCTGCACTCACGCGCAGGGAGACCCCGCCATCGCCCTGCAACCTCTGCTTAGCCGGAAAGACAGGCTCACCTTTAGCAAAGCTGTCCCTGGACCACAAAATCATGGAAAACAGGGCCAGGAGGGACCTTAAAAGCTCATCAAGACCATCTCCCTGCCCCAAGGCAGAATTAGCTACATGTGGCTCATCGCCTTTTAAGCGTACAACAAATTTGGGTGAGGAGAGATTTAACTATCCATATGCAACTCTTACATCAAAGGCTGCCTCTCTTTGTTGCCAGGTCCAAGGAAAACTCGGCAGTACTTGGGGCAAGACGTTGCGCGACCAGCACCAGCACGTAATCAGCACCTACGTCTCTGCTGACCTACAGCAAGAGCAGCTGCTGGCATTACAGGGGTGTTTGAGACTTAATAACCAGGCATCTCGGCACTTTTCATCTTCAAAGCATGTCACAACCATTAACGATTATCAATAGGAATTATGAGGCTGCTCTTCAGTGTGTACTTACTTAGTCCTAAATACAAGTCTTAAGAAACTCTGCTCACTTTACTAGGCTCTATGGCACTGCCATGAACGTTAAAAATGATCCCACAACGCACTGCACGTAGGGTTTTGAGAGACCAAATGAGCCGAACAGCAGTTCCCGGGGACTGCCTTTTTTAGGGGATGAAGTTTTAGCCCTCACTTCCCAGACGAGGATTTTGCTGTGCTGATGTCCTGACTTTCAGCTGCTTTTGCTTAGCAGCTGTGTTTAGGAGTGCATAGGCAAGAATGGTGCTCCCTAGCCTGACCTATTTCAAACAAGACACTGATGGTATCTTTACTGGAGCATCTCCCCATCTCTTTTCAGTGCAGTACTTCATGCTACAAGAAGAAACTCACTGAGTACAAAATGCTCATGCACATTCACAAACATAATTCTGCAAATGTCAGTCCTGTGAAAAATGTTTTCTGAGTGGTTATAAATATCCCCAGATATTAGACCGGAGCTTCTTACAAGTCAAAATTACATATCACAACAGCCAGAAGTGAACCTGGGGTGGGAAAGGGAGACAAACAGGACACACCAGATGCATCACCGCCACCGAGGCCCCATGCCAACATACACCCGCGCAATGAGAGCCCACGTTTTCGGCTACCGCAGAGCAGCCCTATTCATTGGTCTTGTGGGAGTTGCACAGTTTCACACAAGCTGAACATCAGGTCCAACCACGGAAGTGGTAGCAATTTTTTTCTTTTTCCCCCCCTCATACAGCAGAGGCCTAAGGGCAACTCAGCATACATGGCAATAAAGGATTAGGTCCAATGTTTTAAAGTGAGTTACCCTACTATAACTTGAAGCCAATACTTTTTAAAGTTACTATTGTTTTACTACACTGTCTCTTGAACAAAAGCTCCCTGGTCTCTGCTGCGGGAGTACACCAGTACCTAAAAGCGCTCTTTTGCGAGAGCCCGTGGTCCCGCTCCAGGGCAGCCCCACGGAGCCAGCTGCTGCAAACCTCCAAACAGGGAGGACCAGGCTTAATCATATCACATACCGCCATATAGTAAGAGTGGCAGAAGCTGGGGCCACTTTGAGGGAAGCTCTGTACAAGAAAAAACAATCAGGAGAACCCCTGCCTTTACTGGGCTAAAAATCGAAGAAGAAAAGGCAGACGCAGGGAGGCGAAGGGACTGACCCGAGGTCATGCAGTAGCTAAGTAGCAGAGACAGGGTTTGAATCAGGGGCTCCCCAAGCCCAGTTCAGCCTTTATCCGATATACACTAAGGCTATACAAGTGATGGTGTCTTGGACAATTCCCTCTGAGCCTGGAATTATTTTCCATCATAATATAACATTATTTGCCATCTGGTCCCCCATCAGGCCCTTGCGATAATGTAATACAGCCCTGGGTTGTCAAGGAGTTTGGACAGCCTTCGACTTGACACAAATCCATATAGAAATGTGTGTCATTCAAAAAGGGAGTACAGGATCCCGATTCTTTCCACTCCTTCAGATAATATTTTGATTTTGTAACAATCCCTCTGCCCCTGAGGCTGGTGAGCAAGGTTCTCTGTTTTAGCATAGCTTTAACAAAAAGGTTAAATTTCAAAAATAGACGGGGAAGACGGGTTGTAGAAAGATCCATTTGCAATGCCTGCAATTGCCAGGGTAATTTAAGCACAGGCTTCAGCAAGCAGGCAGGGGGGCCTGGGAGCCAGGTCAGCAGAAAGCTCTCATGGCCACGTGTTGAATATGAAGATGGACCGTTTTCCCAGATTTATCCCAAATGGAAACAAGGTCACTAGCAAGAGGTTAAGTAGATGGATGTAATCCAGCTAATGTAATCTGAATCTTGTACATTTTAGATGTAAATAAGTTTAAGCAGAACAGAGGGAGCAACTCCAGGGAGGGGGATGAAACTGATATTTTTCAATTAGACTTTGCATAGGGACCAACCACTTCAACGAGCGATACAAATTCATCCCCTCGTGTGGCTCTCCAAAAGCCCACTGGCTTATCTAAACAGTGCATTTGGTCCAGTGGGTTCAGGCGGCTTTTGTCATACTGAAAAATACAAGGATGTTGCGGAATTACTATACAGCAGGAGTATGTCCATACCTCAGCAGCTAGGAAAAAACAACTCCTGCCTTTGGGGCCCACGGGCAGAATTTGGTCCCTGATGCAGAGAGGACCTCAGGTGTTTTGCTGCCCAGAGACAGAGTTATGAACATGATAAAAATCACAAGGCTTGGTCATGGCTACAATAGCGAACCCTCGCTAGACTCAGCACCAACGCTAGAATTTACTGTCATATAGATAAAAGTCCGAAATCCTGATGAAAACGCAGATCAAGAATGAAGATAGTCAGATGAGTATTAACTGTGCCAAGCAAATTTTTAGACTGCAAACTCTGATTAAAGCAGATTAAAAATACAATAAAGCATCATGCCAGAGCTGTCATCTTTAACTCTTTAGAGCCAGGGCAAGAAATGAAAACTGGTACGATTTCTTCAATGCAGATGCAGACTATGGAGATCCACTAACGACTGACAACAAAACCACTTTAAACAAAAATGTGAGAATTAAGATATTAAAATCCCTCTTCTCTCAAATCAACCCCTTCAAAAATTTACTATTAACTAAAGCTGTCCACAAACACACACACATTGACTGAACACCCTCAAGATTGCCATATTGTATTGAATATAATTACCTGTGATTACTGAAAGGTGATTATAAAAGCTCACAGAAAGAAGGGTGCAATTAGAAAGGCGGAGCGAAAGGAAGGAACCAAGTGCGTGCAACCAGGTGTTCGCACTAAGAAAGGCAATTAATTGGGTGTGGAGCCAGCACAAGTGAAAAAAAGCAATACTACATCCTACGCCCTTACCCATCACCCCTGCAGTTTCCCACAAGGGTCCCAGCGTCTGCACGATGCGTCCTGACAACCAAAGGATACTGTATAAACCAAGAAGAGCCAGGTCCCTGCAGTGCAGAGAGCTCGGCAGCTTCTCAGCGCACACGGCTTGCCTGGGAGCGCGGACTGCGGGCAAGGAGGCGCCTGCTGCTGGGCCCGGCGCTCTAGACACGAGGAGTGGTTGTCAGCCACAACCTGTTACATGACATAACGATAGCTCACTCGGGAGTAACTAGGTCAGGCAAATTCAGCAAGTCGCTCTTGCGGTGTGGCTGCGCTGGATAATTAGCACAGCGAGGCAGACAATGGCAGCAAATGAATAACCCTCTAACTTAAAAGCGAGTCCTACAGGGCCCGTTCTGATTACAGACGTTCACCTCAACCCTGGGTACTGTCACCTGGAGTTCACGCTGCCCTGCAAAGCCCGGCATCAGATGTCCCATCCCCTCCCCAGCCCATGAAGCTCCAAACGTTGCTGATGACCTTGACTGGGACCAACGTGCTTCCCAAGGACAGGCTTCCCGAGCTGAGAAAAATCACAGTAAAGCAAGCCTCCACCTACAGCACATTACGGAGGCAAAGCAAAGCACAGCGCTAAAAGAGCAGAAGACGCGGAATACAAATACAATAGGAACAACTTAAAGGCCAGTTCCTTCTGACCCTCCTCAAAAAGGCACTTCAGAGTTGCTCTCAAGCTGCATTCACCCCCACAGCGCAGAGCAGTCCGGATTGCTAAGGGGGTCTCACAACCACTTTGCAATATTTAGATAGCCCATTACACCCTTCACTTCATCCTGTTGCTCCTTCCTTGATCAGGCCACATCACCTGATTTTTTTACTGTAAAGTCTTTTTAATTGTACGCCTGATCGAGGAGCTTGTCCTCTCCCCCCAACAAGTTGCAGCCGGCACGTTGCAGTCCAACTAGAGCCGGGGGCAGGCAGGAGGGTTTGCAGAGCCCCTGCCGGGGCCGTGGCGGATGAAATGCCTCGCCACCACTGACCTCCACTGAGCTCCCACAGAGGGGGTGCCAGAGGAGGGATGGCAGCCTGAGCCCGAGCCCAGCTCTACCGACGCGCAGCGGCCCATCCGCAGCATGGAGCACTGTGGCTCTTTCTTGGCAGGGATCGCTCAGTGGCTTAGGTCAAGCCAGCAAAAAACCTCAGAAAAAACAAAAAAACCTCCATCACTGCTGCTTAGCCTTGCCTCATGGTGAGCAAAGGCTTCAGGTTTCTCTGCTAAGCCATCTATTTTGTCATCTCTGCCAGGAAATGATCCTATCTCCCTTGCCTGCATTTAGCATCTTAGTTGACACTTTGATGAAATTCTAGGGATAAAAACAGTTACTTTGAGACTAGATCATACACTGTTCAGCACAACAGGGCCCCAGTCACTTAGTGCTGTTATTTTGCATGATCATGATATAAAAATAAAGGCAGAGAACAGGGGAAGGGCACACAAGGACACTTGCCTGTTTGGGAGCCAGTGTATATAGCAAGCGTCATTAGATTTAATGTATAATCAGTGTTTCACTTTCCTACCTCAGCACCACGTTGAGATACCCGAACATCAACAACACAACAGGTTGAGCTGTCAGAGCATCTTTACCCTATGGCCAGAAGATCAAAGGCACAACACTCGCCATCACAATTAATGCTAGCAGGCAGACCCAGGAGGAGGAGACTGTGTAAGAGATATAAGGTGTGAAGCTCAAGCTCCAAACCAACTCTACCACACAGATTTCTCATAAACATTCTCATAAGATTTCTCATGTTCCTGCTACAGCTGGAACATAATCTACACCTCTCCCAGATGACCCTCATAGGGTCTTTGGGGCACCACTACCATTTAGGGCAGGGAGCCATGGACCTATTTCATCCTCTCAGAGGCTGTAGACTCTCTTGAATATATCTGCACCATGGCCAAGTCCCCCCTCCGTGAGTCACAGGCATAGCCTAACGGGCTTGAGATCTCATGGGGTAGTGATAAGTGAGGAATTCCACAAGATTTGCCAGTTCACATTAGCATGAGGGTCCTGCCTCCTCCCAACGGGCAAGGTAGTTCACATTTTGACCACGTGCTAACTTTGTTCCATTCTTTTTAATCTACTGACACGCTGCTGGAGAGTTTAGGTGATGGAGCTGGCTGCCAGCATCTGTAGGAGAGGAAGACAACAGACCCTACGGCACAGAAGTGCCGTGAAGGCTGATTGGTCCTGCCAGTCCTCATCTTGGACTTCACACATGCAATCTTCCAGAGCAGAACGACAGATACAGGCAGTGGACAGAGGATAGTTTAATAGTCTTGGATAGGATCAGACTACACTGTGTTACGAGGCTGTATGGAAACACTGCCCTCTCTCCAGGGATGTGGGAGAATTAGGAAATATCTGTTATAAAACTTTCGAGAGCTTTCTAATATATGACCACTTTGCTCTCCATGAGCTGGAAGCCAGCCAGACTTTATACTCACACCAGGGGTCTGTTTCAACAGCTCCTCTTGGTAAGCACGAGTCCTCAGGCTGCCAAGTGCTCACAAGAATTGCTGTTCATGAAGTTAATGTAGTTACAGACTCCACCGAAAACTTTCATTTCCTTTAACTTTTTTCTCTATTGTTTTCTTTCTTCTAAGCAATTCTTGCAAGCCCTTGGAACGCATGGGAAATTAAATAAATAAATCCCCTGACACTCAAATACAGAGAGGAAAAGGGGAACATGGCCAACTTGACCAAGACCTTAGTTTATAGAATGTATTTTAAGGACTGGCAAAGAGTCAACCGCATGGCTGCAAAGCTATACGGAGGTTAGATCTAACGTATAATAAACTTGACAGTGCTTCGCTAGCCAAGCAGGGTGTTATTTTTCCAAACTTGGCTGTTTTGAAAGAAGAAAAGACTAATCTATCTTTTCAAATTTATCATCAACATGTGTATGACCAGTTCCTATCCACCTCCAAAAAGTATCCCAGTTATGGTCAAGGGCCTGTGCAATAACATACTGAGCATGTTACAAGGCTTCCCTATCCTTATGCAAACACATCAATTCTGAGGCACTCATTTCACCTAAAATTAGCGTTAGGCTTTCACTATTTAAAGTCCAGCTGGGTAGTAGATTGCAGCAGAGATCACTATAAATCTAAACTCAGCTTCTTAAATTCAGGGACAGTAAAGAAAGCTTTTAAACTGAAGTTGTCACCACCAAAGTTTTTTACGCAGCAGTTCTTTAAGGTCTTGAAAAAGAGAGGCATTTAAGAAAACAGCGCCCAGAAATACGTCAAGCTTCCTTCCAGCCCTTCTTCCTCCTAGCTATTGCATTCTCCCAAAATACATGGGGATAAATGAGCTTTTCACCAGGTAGGAGCTGACCTAAAATTTGGTGAAGTCGCTGGGAGGCCTTCCATAGACCTGGAGATGTTCGCTGCAGCAGCTCATACCTCCCACGCGGCTGCCCACGCTGTTCCTGGCAGCGGAGAGGGGCTGCTCCAGGCTCCAACTAAAACAACGCAGCCGTCGGAGCTGGAGGCGGGTCGCGGGGCTGCTGCTCTGCTCTGGCCTCGCAGCCAGCGTAACCGCCCTGGCCTGGAGGGGTGACGGCACTGTAGCCTCAAACCAGTTAAAAATGGGCAGCCCGACATGAAAGGCAGGTAGGGCAAGAGAGGCAGGCGTGTTTGTTACATAAAAGCCGATAGTCCCAAGATTAACGCGCGCACTGGCAGCGAGGAAACGCTGCGTGCCAGAGCTTTACTTTGGCTCCTCTGAGCAAAAGGCAATTGTTGTATTCAGCTCACGTGGAACGAAACACCAGGAGGGTACGGCTGGCAAACACAGAACGGGTCATGTTGGCAAATCCACGGGAAGTTGATTCTTCAGGCGTGTAGAGCAGCATTACGTTACGCTGTGCAACGCGCACCGGAAGGAAAACGCTGGTGCTGATGCAGTCGTGTCAGCTCAGAGGGGAGCTCGCGTAGGTGATGTCCACAGGCAGCGCGGTGGCCACCGACAGCTTAGCAATTAATGCAGCAGCAGCTCTGTTTGCCCTGAACTGTAACACTGATAAAACATGATTCCCAGAAGGAAAAACAAATTCTCAGCCCTCCGCGCTTTGGGCCAAGGGATCGCTCTCTGGCTCCTCTGATGCTCTTCAGGGTGAAGACAAGGCCAAGAGGGAGCAGTGCAGAGAACGAAGCAGGTTGCATGGGAGGCCCCAAGTCCCTGGCACGGGGCTGCAAAGGTCACAGAGGCACAAAGGGGCTTCGACTATATGAAAGAGGACATAGGTGGGTGAGTGGATGGGGAGCGGGAAGAGAGAGATTTTTGGCACCAGAGATTTTATTGCCTCTCTCTTGCCAAAGCACCTAACAGAAATTGTTAGATGTGCAAGCCCCAGACTCATCAAATCCTTGCCAGGAGGATCTGGTACTCAGGCTGCACAAAGCAGCTGCTGGACTGCAGCTCAAAGGTGAAGAAGTACAAAAGAGCCACCGGATACTACAGAGCACTAAGTCAATTTTCTCAATTTTAATTCAGCTTTTTATTCTATTATTTATCATTCCAAATTTAATATATTTAATAATTAATATCTAGTAATATAATTAATAATTGATATACTATATTATTTATTCTGAATTTTTATTCAGCTGGGAGCAAAGAACTCTCTGGAGTAATCTGGGAAAAGACAGTCAATGCAACAGCACCAGCCGAGGCCCAGAGCGTGCTGGACGTTGTTAGGGAGATGCCATTCCCTTTAAACAGATACAACCACCTTTCCCCTCTCTCTAACCAGCCTCTTCCTCACACGCAGCAGGATTTCACACTCAGCATTGCCCATGGATCTCTCGAAGAATGCTGCAAGTGAATTAATCACGGAATTTCTGAACCTTGCAAGTCATGGATAAAATCCCCTCCAGGGGAGGGATGGGCACAAAGCTTAGCCAACACACAGGCTGTATTTGCTGAAGCCTTCAGCTGGCTCTTCCAGTTCATCCTATATCCTAACAAAGCACTAAAATGCACCATCTTGCATATAGGGCAACTTCACGCTCCCTTTCTCTGCTCAAGAAAGCACCCCCTTCCTTTAGAGCACATAAGCCATGAAACTGCATGCATCTACACACATCCGTACTGCTGACACAGGCGGTGAGCACACGCCAACTCTCAGAAGCGTCAGAAGAACATGAACACAGATTCATCTACGCACCAGGCTTCTGCACCGCCCTGAATCTGGGCTCTTGCACACATCTTGCCCCGGCGGGAACAGACTGTTGTGAAAACTTTGAGAACAGCTTTGTGAAAGAGATCAACACAATGGGCTTTTAAGCAATCTTACTCATGCAGGTCTTCTCACACCCAGCTATTGCGGCACTTATCCTTCAAGCCACATTCCTGTCCCGCATATAACCCAAGTGTCATACAAACATCCAGATTAGGATACAGCCCTTCGTATTGCATTTTTCAAGCAAACAGCGCATGCACACACACGCACTAATGAGCGCCCCAGATCATGTGTTCTGGGGTACAGGCTGCTGCTTTTTAACATGTTGGGGTTTACTCACCCCATGAATACAGCAGAGAAAGAAAAGAGAAGGGGAAAGGAAAAAAAAAAAAAAAAAAGAAAGAAGCAGAGGCAGGTCTAAGCTCCCCAAGCTGGATTCACAACTGAGAAATGCCAGGGGCCATTCTTCATCATCATTAGTGAGCACCACTAGAGTGCTTCACTAGAGCTGGGAATCTGTTTACCTTCAGAGGCTGATACTAGCCTTTCTCCAGACTGGGCCTCCTTCCCCTGCAGCACTGCCGAGAGCTGCTGAGCCGCCCCGTCGGCGAAGACGCTGCACAAATCCATTCGAGTTGCCTTTTGCACCTCCCTGCCAGGCTCCACGGGCTTAAACATGAGAATGGGTCCTGTATGTGCTTCACACACAAGCTGAAATCTAGATAGTGACCAGAGGCTTATCGGGTGGGATAAAAATATTTGAAAACGACCTAATTTGCAGGCTAAAATCCACTTCTACTGTAAGGCAGCAGGATTAAGTCTTGCTCATGTTTCCACCCATACACCTGACTTCCCATTTCTCTATATACCTTTGCATAATGGATATTGGTCATTTTAGTTGAATACATTCCAAGGAGTTGACCAGAGCGCTGCTGACGTGCAGAGGGGCTCACGCAGAGCACGCTGACTAGGTAACGTTCCTACAGAAAGGAAAGGGCTTCAGCCCTGTTGTGCTAGGTGCTGGACAAGCACAGCGGGCAAAGCTCCTGCCTGAGGACAGTGCAATTTAAAATAAGGAACTTTTTGAGGTGAGAACAAGGCCACCTCCAAACACACTCTCACAAGTTTGCTTGGGTGATTTAGAAATTTACCTAAACAGCTTGTCCTGTTCAAGGGATTAGCAATTGGGGAATAAAGTTTGCAAATCCTCAGGTGTTCCACTGCACATGAACTGCAGTTTAACATAACGCATCCAGACAGCAACCAGGTGGAGGCAGCAGTGACATGTGTTCTCTTCTGCCATTTCCATCGTAGCCATAAAAAACTTCAGGAAAAAGTAGAGAGGACAGTTGGAGGCATAACCTCTGAAACTGCCTTTTCTGAATAGCCAGAACTTGTGTAGAAACACCTTCAAGGATGCCACGAGCCGGGCACAAAGCCTAGCATAAGAAGCGATGCTGACAGACAGAAGGGCTGTCTGCTTTTATTACTTAGTTAATTCCTCAGCGCTGCTCTGCAGGGATCCTTCTCTCAGCACTAAAGCCCACTCCCAGCCCTGGTTTTTCCCTAGAAACCAGATGACAGGAGCTCTCCCTCTCCGCTTCCAGCATTTCTGCTTCCAGAAACACGGAGGCCGGCACTTTCTGGCAACTAGAGCACACACCTAGCAAGTGATGGCGAGGGGGGAAAAAAAAAGAAACAGTCTTCATTCAAACCTCTTACAGCTCCTGAAGCACTAGAGGAAATAAACGGGTGATGCAGTCTGTTTATTGCAGCACCCAGTGCAGATCAGCGCTTCATGTATTACCAGCACTTCATTTCAATAATATGAAGTTATGCAGCTTGAATAATATTTATCTGGGTCAGATGCGACTCTCTTACCTTACTGTCTGGATGACATACATGCGTAAATGATGAGAGAGAGTGGTTTTTTTCCCGTCTTGTATGCTTCTTTTTTCTTATTTGTATACATGAACACATACACTTGCATCCAAATGTTTTGATATGCGACTAGTATTTATTTCAATAGCAGATTCATTTTGGACAGCAGTGGTATTTTTCACATTCCATGACTAAAACCCGTCCCATTTTCCAATTCCAATATTATTTGCGTTTTCTGTCCAGCTAAACTGCTCCAGCATTCCCTGCAAGGATCTCTAGAAGTTGCCAAGACCCTTTACTTAAAAAGGTAAATATGCCAAGTGGAGATTTGCTTTTTATTAATCTTAACCAGTGAGGTCTTCAACCACTTTTACAACTTGCTGCCTTTTTCCAAAAGGTTTAATTTCCTCCACTCTTCCAGAAAACAATTCCTCCATAAACAACAGTTACAGCTTTGCCATTAACTACTCTCATGTCAGGTTTTGATCCGTTCATAAATTAATGAATACTAGGTACTGAGTAAGAATCCTCTAAATACGAAGCATAAGGTAGAAAATCTGGTGACCAGCGAAAGACTTTGGCCCACACACTATACCGAACTTCAACACCAGCTAACAATAAACGGTTATTTTCCAAGAAAAGGCAGAGAGAAGCAAGTGATCCTCTTAGACTGCTTGAACCACGAGTAACAAGTGCCAGCTGCCCGAGTTTGACATTAACAGGGAAACATTAGACACTGCCAGAGTAAAGTTCATTGCAACGTGGCTGCTATTGCACCTAAGGTTTGGGGCATGGCACAAGAGGCTGCCACATTGCCCTTATTCAGACCAGGATGAATCTGCAGTGGATCAAGCTTACTACGCAAAACTCTGGCTACCACATTCCAAAGTGACTTTTTAAAAATACATATTTTATCAATTTAAACATTTTAAGAAAACAGTGAAAGCTTCTCAGCCAGAGAAAAGATATTAAAAGTATTTTAATTTCTGTCCTGATTACTATTTTATTGACTTCAGTACTTTACTACTTCATCGACTTAATTCAAATTAAGCCAAGAAATTGGGGAACTAGGAACGAAGTTCACATTATAGGACCTACAGCCTTTCTTGCTCTTCAGCCAAGTTTGACTTGAGATCAGTAAAGAGATGTTTGCCTTGAACGTTTATTATGAAGCGCGCGAGAAGGATATGACACTCGGAGACAGAGCCAATCTGCAAAGTTACAACTCAGATTTCAAACACCTCAAAACCTCAAGCATATTTGAAACGTATCCTAGTCTGGCGAGCAGACAGGGGGCTGTGGAAGTAGGACCAGGAAACCATCATCACCCTTGTTCATTTGCTTAAAGCATCAGTGTTTAAGCGAAGGAGGATGTCCCAAGGGATGTGGAGCCTTACCTTGTGCACACAAGTCTTTGCATTCAGAAAGAACAGCTCTACCGTTGTTTTGTCCTTGAGAAAGGAAATGCTCTCAATGTAGAACCTGGCAGGGAAAAAAAGAACAATGTTACTTTCTTGAATAGGTTTCATCTTCCTCCCAAATCATTCTGATTTCCTCAGCATTTTGTTCCTTAGTGATACAAACGGTGCGGAGGAACTATGAGTTACTGCACTTAATTTCCTGCCTATTAGGAGGGAACAAACAGAAAATCTTGGGGGCTGACAGCACATAGGGAACGACAAACTCCTTGTTCAATAGATCATAGGTACTTGATGACTCTTCATCTCTTGAAAACCCTGCTGGACTTCAAAGGAGCAAAACCCATCCTTCCTATGCAGACAAAAACCACAGAATTGGAAAAGGTAACTCGAAACCGCATGTTGCAGCTCAGCAAAAATGCCTCGGAGCGCTGCAGAGGGTCGGCGGTAGCAGGGCAGAAAGGCCAAAGCAGGGCTGTTGAGACAAATCCCACCTGTGAGCTGCACCAGGCTGCCCTAGGCCTCTCTGGCAGGGTTTTAAGAAGAGGTTAGACAAACATCTGCTAGAGACGGTGTTGGTAGACTAATTCTGCCTCTAATCAGGGAGAAAGTCTAGATCTTCTAATGCCCCTTCTGGTCATTCATTTTAACTCAGAGGTTTATTTAACCTTAACTGCAAGGCACTGGCATGGGTCCATGCCGCTGAGCTCTCACTCCTCTCTGAAGAGGGACAAATTCAGTGAGGATTGGGAACCCCAACAGCATCGCTAAGGCATGTTCTTCCCTTGCGGAGGAGAGAAAAGCCACAGGCCAAGAGCCATCAACTTCTGCCCAAACAAAAAGTGCTGGAGGGATGGTGGCTCCAGCTGGCCAGACATATTTGTGCGAGTAATGATGGCAACACCAAAAATAAAGGGCTTATGTGGAAGAACTACAACTGGTTCAGCAGTGCAGAGAGCCTTCTGTGCTTCAGGTGCTGCCTTCCTCTGCAGCCTGACCTCAGTTTCCTCTTTGTCAGGCCATGGGCACATCCTGCCATTCCCACATCCCTGCATTATGAACTCTCCACATTAGGCGACTCTGTGTCCTCGTGTGGCCAGAGGAGGAACAGGTTCCCTCTGCCACCGCACAGACCCCATGGCCACGCTGTGCAGCCTGGCTGCGGCTGCAGCACACCTGGCAAACCAGAGCTCATCACTGTACCATGTTTATTCGGACGTGCCCTCCTCCAAGAGAACCAGCCAGCAATGAAAAGCCAGTGCATCGCAAACCAGTAGCTAATCCCACTGCAACCTGAGAGTCTCCTAAGACATATTCCAGACAAAATTTGCCACCGAATCACATTTATAGTACGCGTTTACAGGACAGCTCACGTGCAAATAAGGGACTTGCGTCGCAAAGGCACTACCAACCTCAGTAATTCAATTACCGATTACTTTAGCCTTGCCAAGGTTAGCAGATGGGTCTCAGTCTGTTTAATACCTGTACAAAACACAACGTACACAGTTGGCACTCTGCAAATCATACACAACTCGTCTGTGCGCTTCTCACTGACTCACTTGGGGCATTAAACTAAACAGTGCTGAGACACATTAAAAGGTGCAGAGAAAACACATCTCTAATTTGTGGAACAGGGAACTGCCAAGTAAGTTTAGAGAGAGACAAATTTGTATGAACATGGTCCTGTCAACCCTCCTTTTGGGGTATAAAGGCACAATTCATTTTCAGCCAGCTCCTTAAGGTTGATGAATAGGTTGGATCCAGACTCTCCCACCCAGTGCCAGAAGAGAAGGAACATCCTCTCTTCTTCAGCCAACCAAAAACTAGGGACAACGACTAGCCTGGCAGTGTAGACCAAACAAGGGCTGCTCAGGAGGTTTGGATGGCTGGTATGGACCGCACAGTCTGCTGCA
The DNA here is from genome assembly GCF_040807025.1 of Struthio camelus. Lineage (NCBI taxonomy): Eukaryota > Metazoa > Chordata > Aves > Struthioniformes > Struthionidae > Struthio > Struthio camelus. The sequence continues at coordinate 6,817,952 of NC_090955.1, read as the reverse complement.
CTCATCGGAGCAGCCCCGATGCAGGCAAGTCCTCCCCAAAGCCTTAGCGCTGCCACAAAGGCTTCTCACACCCTCTTGCTGTAGCCACTGATATCTTGGTATAGATGATTTGCAAGACATCGGGAGAAGTCCAGAGCACATGGTTGGAGGCAACAGAGCTAACATCTGCTGCACCCGTTAGGAACTTGTGCAATATTTATGCTGCAACTTGAGACAAACAATACATTAAATAGTAATTGTTTTAAAATTTCACATTCCTACAGCATATACCATCAAATTAATTTTAAAGCACTCCACAGACTGCCTCTGCAGGACAAGGAGATAATGATTTATCCATTTTATAGATATGCAGCCTGGCCCAGGAACAGACCCAAGTTCAGGAAGCTGCCCCAGAGATTTGAAAGGCTATTTTACATTTTGTTCCATGATTCACCTTTCAGCGAGAGGAGAACTGCAGGAACCATGTGCATTTCCAGCCTTTCTTGATCATACCAAATACCATCTTTTCGGTAGCTCTGCTAAACTTCACTTTGCACATGCCTAAAAGTTTCTCTCCACAAATGCAGAGCTTCAGCGCTTAAGAACCTCACTGTTACAGACTCTGTCCTGACCTGCAGCCAGACCTGCACTTCAAAGCTCGTACCTTACTTAACCTGCTAGAGCCTCGCTCTCTCCACTGGTCTGAAAAGCTAATATTCGTCAACTAATGGCTTTGTTTGCTCTTACAGTTTCTTTCAATTACGAATGCCAGATGTGGCTTATCGTTTCCCTTATAAGCAGGGCAGTACTTTACCCCTATTCAGAGCAGGTTCCCCAGGTCAGAGCTGTTTACAGCACCGCAAAGCCTGAACATTACACCCTACATAACGGTGAGCATTTGAGGTGTCCATTGGCCGCAGAGAAGCCTTTTTATATGCTCATGAATCTTTCCACATTAATTTTTGAGTAAGAGGATAGTTTCACAGATGCAGGAGTGGCAAAGGCACTATGGCACTATTTTCTCTACTTTAATCTAAATTACCATAAGCTGTTGAAATGACTCAGTGCAGCCACTAGGTAGAAGGGCCACTGCATGAACAAATATAGCACTCAGCTCCCCGCCCCCTGCCCAAAATATGCTAATCCAAGTAACTAGAGAGAAAAAAAAAAGGGGGGGGTGGGCACAACACTGAACAGAGAGGGATTGTGTTATTTCTGACAAATACCAGCCCTTGCTGTCTCCTACAGAGTAGCAACGCCTCTAATGATTTAGGGAGAGGATGTCTGGGGACGCAACGCTCCTGCTTCCTCAACCCAGGTTGATGTGTTTTATTTCTTCTGTGGTACAAACCGCATGGTTTTATCACCATGGTACAGACAGGCAACACCGGACCACAGAGATAAGGATGTTCAAGGGATGACAGGCATGTTCAGCAACACAATAAAGCACATGTTCTGTTTTTACTTCTAGTGCTGTCATCATCTTAAACTGGAACGATGCTTTTATAAGTCCTAAACCAACATTACACAGCCCTTCACCAGCTGCACGTACCATATGAAAACTTACGTGATTGAACTAATTTTACGCCAACTGAAGAAAACCAATTAAAGCCAGAAAGGATTCATCATGCGTTTCACTACTGAACTGCAAAAGCAGTTGTGAACCATAGGAGGGTCACAGGCAGGGAGCCGGGGATGTCCCCGTACTTCCAGTGCTACCGATAGAAACTGGCCATTGCAGTATGGAAAAAACACAGAGAGCTGAGGCTGTTGCACATTTGCCACTTCTTATGAGAATGGTTGCTTGCCACTCCATATTCCTATACTTGCATCTCAAATGAAAATGACCGTGGAACAGTATTTACCCTCAACATGGTTGAATTTTTCAAATAACACATTAACGAAGCAAAAAAACTTGACGTATAAACCTTATGCATAAATTTTCTGTTTTCCCAACAAGAGTCACTTGACTTCAAGCAACCAAGCTATAGCACAAGTAACTTTTTCTCTAAACTTCAAGCTCCAACTCCCCTGGAGTGAAAAGAAGCAAAGGGAAGTCATTTTCTGTACAGAAATAACCAAAACTGTGCATTTTTTTTTTAAATTTAAGAAAGAGTAATTTCAGTGACACCAAACAGTTTAGGTTTCTTTGAAGCATCACTTTTCCTTGAAATGTTGTTGCAGAAAAAATATAGTTGAAGATGTTTTTATAAATGAGATCAATACATGGCGTTAAATTGGCACTTTTCATCTTCAAAACGCTGTGCAAACAGCAATGCTCTTGCTCCAGAAAGGTGCTAAGCATTCTGTACATAACAGGAGTTAGGTAATGTTGACGGTCGCCACAAGAGACCTAACCAAAGAGCTAGACTGGTCCCAAGTTAACATCTGCTTGCCAAAAGTTCATTTTAACCTGCAGCTCCCACCCAGAGGGATATTAAGCTCAAAATCTGATACTAGATTCCTTTTCCCTCTTGGGATATTCCACCCCCTTCCATGACCTTATTTCACATACCTACCCAGGTCAAGTCAAGACTGGAGGAATCAACACACAGTAGAACTGCTAAATCAGACCTTTACTAGAGAAAAAATGAACACGAATGACTATACCTATATTCAAGGGCAAGGGCCTTCCACGAGCCATTAAATGCAAGAGCACATTAAGCGCTAGCAAGGCAAATTGTGGCTCAGAAAAGCTACTGCGAGCCTTCCTGTAGCCGAAGACCACCACCGCTCACAGGACAGTGGAAGGGCTACCCTGCAGCAGCATCTATCGCTGTCACTTCAGCCACACGGCTGGCGACAGTCCAGCCCAGGGGAACTAAAGCTGCTTCCTGCCTATCTTCTCCCCACTGCCTGGTGGCCACACAGGCAGTGGCTGTGGCCAGCATGTGAAGCCGCTGAGGAAGTGGCGCCCCTCCATCCCATCTGTGCTTTTCCATCTGAGCTGCAGATGCAAAATGCTGCTCAGTGCATTTTGGCTGCTCACACGAGAGTTTAACTAAAAAAACAGACTATGATAGGGCAAATGTGTTCACAAGAGATAAGTGTAAGTGTCTGCGAACTAACCACCCAATGCACATGCCACGGAGCAAAGCCTCGGAGTCACTTATCCAAGAGGTTGTGACAAAAAAGAGCTGCAGATCTTGAAGGGGCATTTCTGCAGGAACATCCATTTTCTATGGATCAGATAGCTTTTCTTTGCTAATTATTTCTGTATCCTCCCACTTCTGCTCTGCACAGGCTTCTCACTCACTGCCCGCTTCCTTGGCTCCCAATTGCTTGTTTAGGATCTCATGACCCCAGAGTAGTCAGGCTTAAAATCAACTTCTCAAAGCTGATTTTTCCAAGTCCACTCTTTAGGCATTAATTCTTGCCCTGCTCTCTGCATGTCCTGTCTTGTAAAGGACCATCTTGCATTCAAGAGAGGTGAAAGCCAAAATCATGACCCAACATCACCGGCCCCAGCCAAACAGCTGTTCAAGTAATATGGCTGCCTTTACAGCTTTCTTGGGGTCTTCACTCTTGAGAAGGTCACGGCAACAGTTGAACCCCTGGCATAGCACTGGTCTTGACTGCAGTGACTCATCTGCTGAGAAGATCCTCACAATGACCAGAGTCCTTTAACCTTCCCACTTTTTACCATCGCGTGTAAGGAGGTGACAATCTCACAGCGAAGGCATGGCAGCAACTGGTGGGCAGAGCACACAGAAAGGCCTATGTCCAGTTGTAGGCTTAACCTCTGGTTAAGCACACTGAAAACTGCATTTTTTTTTTTTAGTAGAGTTTTTGTCCTTACATTAAGGACAGAAGGGAGAAAGAAGAGAAGCTACGAACTCCATCACAAACAAACATGCACTCAGCAAAAGCAGAGTGCTGCTTGTTGGAACCATTCTCTCCGTGACTAGGGTGCAGAGGACGTGGCAGGGTGGCGGTGCCAACCTAGCAAACTACATGAGAGGCTCTGCTTTGGAAGTGCTTTGAATGATTAAACCACAAGGCATAAATTTATCAAGCTATGAGAAGTAAATGAGGTCAGTTTGCTCTCATTTTCCTGATAGACTGTAAAGAAAACAAAAACTCCAACAGTAATAAGAATACCACACTTGGTCTTTTTTGCCAGCACAGCTCTGCCAGTTAAGGGCTTGCAAAAAATATCCTAACCAGCAGAGCTTTGCCAGCAAAAGCCCTAAAGTAATGCAATTACATTGGCCAAAATCATCACTTTGCCAGGGAGTTTATTCTCTCCTGGGAGATGGTTTAAGCTACGTGAGCACAGAATCCATCAGCGATCCCTTTCAAGTATGGGCAAACCTTAAGCAAGCACAGGAACAAGAAAAAGTAAGTATAATTGTTTAAACAAACTGTAATAAAATTTAACACTATTAACGACAAGTCAGGCAAAGAAGATATCTAAAGTATGAGGTTTTAAACAAAACAAAAAATCATAGCAACAACGCCCAAATAACGTTTTAAAAAGTAACAACTTCAAAACTACCTTATTTCATAGCTAAATACAAAAGAGAGTGGCACTTATCTGGGATTTAATCTCTTCCTAAAAATAATATATTGCTTTGACTTCTATTTCCTTTATCAAATCAGTAATCAGGTTTTTTTAAACAAAAAGCTGTGGCGATAAACAAACCAAACCGGTAATGTTTTCTTTATGGAAACAATTACTCACCTAACTGCAAAGAACAAAGTAGCCGGACCTGGTTTCTTGGGCAAGTCATGATCCAGGACTCTGTGATCTAACTGCAGCCAGACACTCTGACCTCTGCAAGAACAAATTGGGGAGTCTATTAAAAACTGGGAAGGGGAAACACAGAAACTTTTTTTTTTTTGGTGCTTGTGTTTTACTCCAGTGCTACTTTAAAAAGTGCAAATCTCAGCTCTGAGTGAGGCAGGCAAACTTTTGATCAAATGTTTCCTCTTGCCCTAACTTCCATGTTTTGACATAATTCACTCCTGGATGTTAGAGAACAGGCTTTACAGTTGTATCTTCAGCTGCAGCACAAAAGTTACAGGATGGCACCCAGAAAAAATTAGTAGTATTGAAAGCTTTCCTTTGTCATAAATGGGGGGACTTCCATTGACTTCAGAGCAGCTACTCCAGCTCATACCAGCTAAGGATCTGACCTGTAGCAAAGGCTGAAAGTAAGTCTGCATACCTACTCATGCTCTTAATAACTACCAGGTCCAGCTTAAAGCAAGATACCATTTTCAGAGCAGAGGGCTTTAATGCAGGCAAACTAATTCAATCAGGCAGGTATATAAAACACAGTTCCCTTTGCAGTGGTTGCCTGGATTTAAACAAGTCAGAAAGAAAAGACAAATCTCTCAAATCCCAATAGTGTCCTTCAGGATCCTGGGGCGGAGGGGGGAGCACGGGTGGCTGCTGCCGCTGTGAGATGCTGCCCTGGGACTGCCAGCCCACAGAGCATGGGTGCCCTCCAGAGGCGACACGCTCTCACCAGGCACCCAGGCCTGCGGCAGGGCCATCCCCGGCCCGAGCACCCTAGGGTGCCTCTGGAGTCCCCCTGCGATTTTGGGAGGCTGATGGCCTTGGCAGCACTCTAAGGAAGCTCAGCCAGAGGGAGTGCCAGCAACCAAAAAAAAAAACCAAAAGAATTTCATGGCAGTTCTTCTGGGGAAAAAAAAGCCAAGCGTAAACAGCATCCTCAAGGTATTTATAGAAGAAAAACTGGAAGAAAGTATTTTCTAACAGTGGAAAGGACAAGAATATGGCAAAAATATACTACAGAGAGCCCAAGATGAGAATAACTTAAAAATAACATGCTATTCCAGTAAGGGCTCCAGAGGCAAGCGGCTCCTAACACAACAGTAAAAACCAGCAAGGGGCATTTGCCCCGGCGCTCTTCCCCAGCAGGCAATACCGCACCTGCAGGTGCGGACTGCTGGTACAGGGCGACCCGAACCACAGCTCTGATGGGACTTGTAGGTAAAGGCTTCCATCCAAAGATAGGCTAACGTGGCAAATTTGTAGAGTACAACACGGACTAATATTCTCATTAGACACAAAAAGGTATATCTAGGGTTTGGACTAGCGAACAACTCAATTCCACCCCCCGCCCCAATCCTAAGGGGTCCTGCTCCTGCTGGCTGGGGGAGCTGCAGAGTAACACCTCCCGCGGGGGAGGTACCAGGCTGGTTAAACATTTCAGCGCAATGCCAACCACAACAGTCTAAACAATGACCGAGATTTCAATTAACCTGGCTGACTCTGGGCTAACACAGCGAAAGGAGATTTTCTGCGGTGCCCCGACGATGGTTGGAGCACTGTACTGATCTCGGCAGGAACGGGCAGCTAAGGGTGTAATTAAACGGGCAGCAGCTTCCTCAGCTGTTCCACTTGCATCAGCATCGACGCTGGGCTGCACCCAGTACCATAACGTGGTTGCGACCGTGCAATTATCAGAAAGGGAAGATTGTGCATTTAAAAATTGGTTGCTGCTTTTACTGCTCTTTTGGATAGTCTGCAAAATAGCTTAGACCTCTAAAAGTAATAGAGAAGCTAGAGGAACGTTGTGTAAGGGGTTGTCTAACTTCACGCTTTGCTGCTGCTAAGGAAGTTAGCGTTTAAAAGACTCATCAATAATGGATTTAAGACTGATGTGCAAAGCGATAGAAGTGATTCATTTCAAAAATATATGCAAATCCTCTTTTTGTTGTTATTAAAAGCACAGAGTAGGAAAGCTGGGGGGCATTTGCATGGGAAATAATGACTATTGAATTAAGTTTTTCACCTTGTGAGACAAAGATGAAAAGTAAAAGCGTTGGGAAGATATACTAGAAATATTTTCTAGCGGTTTGTGTCTTTGCCTTTCCTCAGCCAAACAAAAATCTTTTGTCTTTAAAAGAAGTCATCTTTCCATTATGCTGAGCTGCCATAGTGGCTGGGATAGGTTTCACACTGCGGTAATCTTACAGCTATTTAAAAATCAATTAACGTACTTACGTGTCATCTATAAACGTTATCCCAAAATACTCCTTTTCTTTCAGGTTAAAATGTGAGGCCACCAGATCCAGTAACTCCCGAGACAAAAGTTTGGGCTATGGAAAGAATCAAAATCATTTAAATCATTTCAGTGTGGTCTTTTTATTTATAATAAAAGTTCTCTCTGAAAATATCGATATAAAAGTGAATACGGTCAAGCAGCAAAAGCCTTGCTGTGCAATACTCAGGTGGTCGCACAAGTCTCTGGGCAGCCGGATACCGCGTCTCAAAGGAGCCGCACCGGACTTCAGAGCACGGAGAGGCAATTACGCCGTTAACCCACTCCATGAAGTCGAAATGAATAGACTAATTACCTCTTTCCCCTTACTATGGGAGAAGGGCCTGAATTCAGGCTTTCCTGAACTTACAATAAGAGGGATTTCTCAGCTGAGAGGGTACTGTGTCTTAGACAAATTAGCACGTTAGGCTCTGTTACAGGAGTAAGACACAGCCCAGAACATAGACTTCTCTTCCCTTCCAAATTACAAAAAATACCACCACTGGAGTGGGGCATTTGATACATGTTACAAAACTTGGAGAGAGTAGGTTTTTTTTTTTTTTTTTCCCCCCAAAAGCCATTTAAACTCCTCCAAACCCAAAATGGGAAACAATGTAAAACTAATTACACATTTTGCTGCTTTTGTACCAATGGCCAAGTGAAATACTACTGTTAATTCAAGGGCTTGCGTGCACCTCTAATAATACAACTTCTTTCTTCAAACATCCCTTACAGCTTTACACAGTAATAGCACTGCTAACAGGAACACGAGCAAGGGAATCTGGCCACAACTGCAAAAACTCATTCTTTTTAGTAACCAAAGGAGTAATTAGCAGCACACAGAGGTAGTAGACAAAGTATTTACGGACATCTGTGTGATTTAGAAGCTTAAATCTCCACGGGAGAAGTGACATAAGCACGTAGAAATCCATGGGACTCTGGAGTCCAAACACTTCTTCCTTCGTAAATGGGACTCGCACACTGCTTAAGAATTCACCTATGGTCTAAGCTCTAATAGCTCGTCCAGGTCCCTAAAAGTGATACAGTTATGTGGAGCATTGCTAGAATAGATTGAAAATCAGTTAGCTCTGGACAAAGTCACACTCCTGGTACCCAAAAGAGAGGTCTTTACCTGAACCAGCAGTTCCAACTTTCTGTCATCGAGGAGCTGAACCTGGCAGTGCCTGCCTTCGGTCATCTGAAAAGAGAGCGACAGCATGGTGAAGACGGGGAAGAAGATCTGCCTTTGGGGTTGTTGCTTTAAAGCTTTAACAAGTGCTTGTTTGCACAGGACCACGGGTGGCTCAGTGACAAGGACAACGCTGCAGCAAGTGTTTAATCTGTGCTGATAACTGAATTGACTCTGCACAAGAGCTAAGTGTCCTTCTCCAAGGACTTGCTCTGGGGAGCTACTTCAGTGTGCTCAACTCCCATCAACTTCAAAGTGTAATTAAACAGCTCTCCAAATCAGATAAAAGAGACATCAATGCTATCACAGAGCTGCAGTTTTGAGTTAGATTGTAATTTGAGGAAAACCAGTCTGGCTAGTGCTATTAGCCGTAAGCAGAAGCTTGCTCTAATGTTGCGCCTAGACAAGGAGGGGGACCTAAGAAATCTCCATCTACCTGACTGTTCCTGTAGATGAGTCAGCCTAAATTTGGTCTGTTGACAGATTGTGGTCTCTGTTCTAGATCGAGTCTCTACTGGTGCATTAAACGTTCTCACTTGGATAACTTCTCACAAGTGTTAGAAGTCACTGCCTCCATAGGCTTTTTATATATGTGTCTGCACATACCAAGACAGATGCTTGAATTGAATGACTAAGAAGAGGATGAGATTTGCAACTTCTGATGCACCTGCACTGCCTTGGTTCCCGTTTCATGCCACGTTCATCTACTGCAAGCAATTTGTCTTTCCCTCTTCAAGAGCAGGACAACTCAGAAATAGCTTCACATTACGTCCTTTTAATAGCTATCCTTTGAAACATAATACATTTCCATGAAAGCTTTTACATTATTTAAAATCTGGTCTAATTCTGGGCCTCTCGCTGTCTTAGGCAGAGGACTGGCTTCGCAACTCTGCGAAGGCCAGATCTGCTAAAGGAAACCTGGCTTTCATATTTATTCTCACAGCCTCAGAGTAACTCATTTTCCTGACAGCACACGCATCTCACAGACCATAAATTTTGAGCTCTAAACAGAGGCCGAAGGTGGCTTGCTTAGATACGGGCTCCCAAAGGAGTTGCACAACAACAAGCACACAGCAGTTTCTGGTTTCGCACTCGGGCTGACTTCTGGGCGAGAGTAACGAGGACAGGGCACAGCTCTGCTGCCACCGATAGAGCTACGGCCATCAGCACCAGTGGAGGATCTAGCCCCTAATCCCCCCAACCGGTTCTAGCACCTCCCTCGCGGCCCTGAGCATCGCCCCGGCACTCAGCACTGCTGTTCACGCAGCAAGGGCTGCGGAGACACAGTCTCTTCTGTAACCAGTTAGCCTACTTCAGCCACAGGCAGCCAAATTAACAAAGGTTTATTGTTTAAGCTAATTGAGCTCATTTTGACTAAAATCTGTTAGGGTGCCCCCTCCAGAGCAGCTCTGCTAACAGATGAGAGAGGTGAGTGTCTGCAAGTGCCCCTCTCTCTCCTGCTCCCCCCCCCCATTTTTTTTTTTTTTTTTTTAAGGGGAAGAAGGAGATATACTACCTGGGGCACCAAGACTAGCAAATTACGTCATTACTAAATATACATCAAAATCAAAACAGCAATACTGGTAAAAGGATCGTTGGCAGAGCAAGTCCCAAGGAAAGAAATACCTCCTTTCTTCTCGCTTCTTGCACCGTTGTGAACGTGAGTTTCTATTAGTAGATGTGATCCCAGGCCCATTGGTTACGTAGCACTGAAGGGCTACCACCATGCGTTCAGAAGTCACACGTTACCATCAATTAATCATTTCATCAACGTACCCTTCAAGGCGGTGCATATTTCTGGCTCTGACATACTGTTACCAAGCTGCCCCTGTTGCGAAGTGTCGGATCCAATAGTGTTTTTAAATCATGCTCCATCTGTTGCTCTGAGATAGCACAAGGGTTGCCATTATTTAATTGCTAGCTGCTTTAGCTTTCACCTAGTGGAATCACATTAATCACTTCTGACTGTTTTAATTGCCTCAGTTGTCTACGGTTAAGTAAAAAAGATTTCTATTAAAAAAAGCAGATACACAAAGCATTTTGCTAAGGAGAAAGAAAGGTTGCCGGGAAGACTAAAACATAAAAGAAACACCAACCATAATTTGTGCTTCTATCGAGCGATCCAAGGTAATCTCAAAGCACTTCAAAAGTAAAGTAATTAAACCTCATACCTCCCCCGAAGACAGGCAAGATACAATTATCTTGGATTTTATTGATGAGAAAATTTAAGGACCGAGCTTATAATTTTCAGAACTGCTGAGTGCTCACAACTCTGCTCGAAGTCACGAGAAGTCGCGGAGGCTCAGCACCTCGGAGCAAACGCCGGCCCTCGGTGACATACCCTGCGTCACAGGCGGGCAGCGGGTCAGCCCCGCGTAGTCCTGTCCCAAGGCGCAGTTTTGGCAAAATCACACGCTCGCTATGGGTTTTAAAACAAAACAAAACCTACATTTCTTGAAGTCATTGCAATCGCCTGCACACCAAAAAACAGCTCTAACGTTCTTCCAGCAGCCAATTAAAAAACCCCTTATATTAACCCAGCTCCTGAAATTAACCCCCGCATCACTATCTTGCTATAGGTAATATTTAATACCTGAGACTCCAGCTGAAAAGAAATCACAACGCTGCTTCCCAGACTACTGGGAAGTTAAATCAAAGAAGTTACAGAACGCGCCAGGGCGTTTGGCAACAAAGCACAGCAAAACGTTGTTAGTCTGGCAAATCTGTTAGCTCCGTTGGGGCAGCAAGGTCTGGCTGGGAGTGACATCTCTGTCACCCAATTTGTCTCCTTGCCTCCTTCCAGGAGACAGAGCTGCCTGTGATGGTGGGACCTCGCCATCGCGGGAGCGGTCTGTGCGTGGTGGGACAGGGCATCGATGCCCATTAAACGCCCGGTGCTGCCTCTGGTTCAGGGAATGAGGTGGGAGCCTGGAGCCCTTCCTGTGTGCTGCACGCGCCGCCTATCTATCTCCTTTACCTGACCCCTCCAGCCCCTGCGTGCAAACGTTGCGGCAGAACCTGCTCACTGGACAGGAACGTCCCTGCTAAGACGCCGTCTTGCCCAGGAGTGCAGAACAGAGCTCCTGGCAACGTGCCGCAGGCGCTCGCTGTGTCGCCCGCCAGCCCAGGTGAGCAACCCAGAGCCGCCTGGGGAACCACCAGCTTTGCCCTGGCAGGTTTCGGGCTCTAACCAAAACGGTGTCAACTGGCACAATCCAAACTCCTGCCTTCAGGCTCTTCTTGCAGCTGCAAGGCTTCAGCATCCAGTCACAGCACCCTTCTTTCTGCAGACAGGCAGGAGCTCACCCTAAATATCCCCACCTCCTTCCCACTGGGGGAGGGCACTTCTCCCGGCTTTCTCCTTCCTTACAAATGAAATCAGAAGCAAATCATTGCAGCTGCTATTGCAGAAGAGCAACACGAGCCCATCCCTATGGGTGGAACCTCACCCATCGGGGAGGTCATCTCCAGGAGGCTCCTCACATGGAGCTGCGCGCCAGGGCAGATACACCTGATAAATACAAGAGGGCACTTAGCTTTGGCCAAGTCTCATTCACACGGGGTCTGAATGGAAAGCTTCAGTGAGCTGTATGGCAGGCTCGCAAGCTCTGCAGACCCAGTCTCCTTTCATTAGCCCTACACTGTCCCAATGCAACAGCGTTGCAGAGGCATGGCATTACTCTGCATTGCCATAATACCACACGCTGCACACCACAGGCACAGGGATCAAAGATGTGGTCCTCTCCTGGGCCTGAAGAAAAGCAAGGGAGCATCATAAAGAAAGACAAGACTGCAACGGCAACGTATTACCAGAAATATCAAGCCTGCGGGCCATGAAAGAGTGCCTCCAGCTCAGCAACTGGAGACCCCGAGCTCTTGGTGCTGAAGCTCCAAAGGTCTAGCTTTAACTCCCTCAGTAACACCAGCACGATTTATTTATTAGCTGCACATCCACTTGCTCTTCCCATTTCCTTCAGCTCTGTGAAGGAACCAGAATTTGGCTCCCCAGCCCTAAAAGCGCTGGGCTTCTTGTCAAAGCCCTACGCTTTGGAAGCCCCTTGCAGATAGATCTTCATCTTTAATTCAGTATGGCTCGCTATTCTGAACAATATAATTGATTTTCTATTTAGTTCGAACAATCAATCATAAGATGAGCACAGCTGTCTGGCTCAGTTAAGAAGCAATATGAGCAGTCTTGAGAGATATACATATATATATATAATCACATCTATGTTTTCAGCTTATTCTCATTGATTTTGCATTGTCTGTGCAAATGAACAATTTTGTTATATTTTTGCAATGTGCCCCCATGTTAAGTCTTTGTTAACAGTTATTTTTAAAAGGCTGTTAACATTTAGCTAAAGCAGCAGCATAAAATTCATTAAATACTCCTGTATCTCCTCTCATTCCCCATAGGAAATTGGTGGAGCAACATAATGCAGAGCCTCATCTTTTGGCAAAGCCTTACTGACGTACAGGGAGGTTGCGTTCTTATGGTTTCCAAGTCATCTGTATGCTCTGGGCACAAGTAACCAGCGTAAACCAGGTTCATGCAACTAAAAAAATGGAGAGGAACGAAAAGGAGAGGAAAACACTGTCCAATGCAATGTTACGATATTACTGCAGTTCTGCAGGCCTCCTAACTTATAGGCAGGTAATGACAGTGAGCTTTCAGCCGGAAAGTGATTTAGTCAGATTGCCAATAGAAAAGGAACGTAACGATGAAGAAAAAAGAACGACAAAGAAAATTCCTGCAGAAATCGAGTGTGTGAAAATTAAAGCACAGGGTGAGTTTGTAATTCTTAAAGCACGTTAAAATATTCAGACAGGTTTCACATAAAGTTACAGTAGCAGATTTTCCAAAACGGCAGTCCTTTAAAAGGGGGAAAAAAAAATAAGGCAGAGAGAAAAAGCCTACCTCTTGGCTACATAAACCAATTCCCTGTGATATCTTGAGCCTGAATGTTTATTTGGGAAAAAAACCTACAGGATATTTATGCTATTTCTCTTCAGCAGTAACATCCTCCCTATCTGAAGCCAGTTGTTACACACAATATTTTTAGACATCCACGTGTGTCATCAACTTAGGAAAAAATAAGAAAAAAAAAAGTAATTAGACAGTGTGTAAACAGGAAATCTCCAAAAAAACCTGAGCCAAAAAGAAAAAAAAAGAAAAAAGGCTGACAGAATAACATGTCTCTTGAAGCGTGGCTTAGGAATGGGAAATTATGAAGGGTTCAGGTCAGAAGCAAAACCAAGTGTGCTGCACTCCCTCCAGACCAGATGTCCTCTCTCCCAGAACTGGGCAAATTACAGAGAGACATCCCACGGCCAAGCTACCCATAGCTGTCACTGACTCTTATTTTTATGGCTTTTTTGTTTTAAAATGGTCTGGAGTCTTCTCTGCTAGGGAAAGCCAGGGGGAAAAAACAAACAAAACCAAAAACAACCTCGAACAACCCCATGGCCAAAGAGAGGGTTTTAAATAAGCTTCATATAATTTCAAGACAAAATTGGTAACTACTTCTACCATCAAAATGCTCAGGCTGCACACGTCCCAGCTGCTCTCATTTGGGATGTGGCACGATTCAGAGCTTCAGCTTCCTACACAGACACAGATGTGCTGCTCTGATGGGCAAGCGCGACTTGCAGAGGGACAGCACATGACCCAAAGGGTCTGCACCCAGGCCACTACAGCTTGCCCTAAGCTTGAAGAACCACCAGTTCAGCACGGCACCGCATCTTCAACCTCTCAGACACCACCGTCCCTCTCATGCCAGATCCTGCAGAGCCTTATGGATGGGGCGGCTGGACGCACGCACGCAGCCTGTCTGTAAAGAGAGATCCATAGGGTCCCCGCCAGCTCCAGCGGCTGACATCAAGGAGGCTTTTCTTGTGAGTCAAAATACTCGCATACAATAAATATTTTCAAGATTGAGGCTGAAATTCATATACTGAGAAATCTCCTTGAAATAGCAGACCTCTTCCCCCACCTCCTCCTCTTCCCTTCCGCTCAAGAGAAATCCTTTTGCTCAGGCACAATTATAACTAAGGGCCCTCAGGGGGGCTTCCAGGAAAATACCTGAGTGTGACATAGGGGATTTGGTCCCAGCTGCACAGAACTGTATGTGTTATTTCCATAAGCTCCGGAGCCTCAGGGTAACCACATGAAGTTAAACTTCACTGCCCAGGTGAATAAGGTCCAGAAGATATTTTACACACAGAAAAACCGCACAGACGCATAGGCTGATGAGCGATGAAGGGGACCCATTTTCATTAAGCAAACAGCTAGCACGCACGCACATCCTTAAACATGCAGTTGTAGCGGAGAGAAGGTAGACTGTGGTGCATCATTACGGCACGACTGTAAAAACGGGATCATTTACTCCTGAAAGAGGCACATATTCTATGGTGGCTGAAGTAGAGAACTGAAATAAATCTGAAGGCTAACGAAAAGCAAAGAGCAGCGATGTTCCCGCTTGCTCACATGATGGAAAAGGTCTGTCAGGAAACGTTATCCCTTTGTCACAGTTCCAACTTCCACAAGGAAAGTCTGTAGCATGGGGGGACTGGGGGGAAAGGGGCAGAAATCCCAGTCTCTTGATTTTTGGACTAGTGATTCAAACATACTCATTACTGTCCTACAGGCATACGAGCCCAGGGAAGAATCAGCGTTGTCCTTAAATGAGAATTTCATCTCAGAATCCCTACCTGAGCTGCAGCAGACTAACTATAAACCTACATCAGTCATTTCCTGCAAGGGGATTTTTCCGAACCTCTCTTCTGTAACTCATAAGGCTGTAAAAGATTTCAAAGCTTACTATTGAAGCCTGTAAACTGACCTCAGATTTTCATCAGCATTTGGAATAGTTTTTTTTTTTTTTTTTTCAACCATGTAATGCAATATGGAGCTGCCCTAACTGGGCACAGCTCACATAACCAGCACCGACCAGCCCCTGGAAGGAAGGAGGCTGTGTGCAGCTGAGGGGGGAAAAAAGCTATAAAAAAGTTATAATGCTTTAAATGACCTCAGAGTTTCCTAGTATGTCTTTTGGGAGTGCAAAGCCTAGTCATGTTCCAACGCTCAGGGAATCACTCAAAGCTTTACGAAATAACCCAAAAAATAACAAACAAGAGTTTGGTTTTATACCAGCATTTCTATGGAAACTTTTTAATGGATCCAAATAGGTCTCCAAAAATGCCTTGAAAAATACTTCTTCTGAGCTCATTCCTGAGCTGCTTCTGAGCAACCCGTTGGTCCTCCCTGACGCAGAAGGTGCACATCACTAGGTGTCCCGCAGCGAGGCGCGCTCCCCGTGGGCACAGATCAGCAGAGGCAGTTTTGGACACAGTCCATCCTCCCACCCCCCGCCCGGGGGTGTAACGCTGGGGAAGAAACACGTCCCCCGGCTCACTTCTGCGCCACCTTCCCCAGCTTGTTTATGCATTCGGGACTCTTGCCTTCCTTGCAGGTCCTCAACTACCTTACTCTTGTTGCATTATCCCGTGCCCTGCACATCCAGCCTCATCTTGTCATCCTCCTCCTTTGCCAATGAGGGGTGCGAAGGGAAGAGCCCCAGGTGACGCTTCTTCTGCTCAGTTTGCCCAGCCATGGCTCCGCAGCCTCACTCGCATGGATGTGATCAGCTTGACATGATCCTTCGAAGGCAACGGCACAGCTTCCACCAGCTTCAAAAGGAACAGATCAGGTCTCCAGACCTGCTGCCTCTCCTTTCTAATCGTCAAGCCATAAAAGATCCTTTGGCTGAAGTCCTAGCTCCAATGCAGTCAATGAATTTTGCCATTAACTTTAATATGGCCAAGATTTCACCTTAAATCATTTGTTATCTTGCTATTAACCTTAACAGAAGCCAATATGTGCTTAATGTTAAACAGTTTGCAACGCAGTGAAGCGGCTGGCTATTTCTTTCACTCTGTGCTACGGAAAGGCACCCTGCTGGATTTGTCTCACCTCCCCAGGGTGGTGATTCCCAGTGCACACCCCCCTTGCTTTGCCGTTACCGCACAGCCTGCCTTGGCAGTTCAGAAGGGAGGACTGGCAGAAAATCCCCCATACAGAACCATTTCTAACTTTGAGGTTTCCCCATGCTTCTTATCTCACAGAGCAGCTAGGCAGGGACAGGTATTTGTTGAAGACCCATCTTCTTAATACCACACTCACAGGAGTAATGTTTTTAAGATAAGGCTAGAGAGAACTTACTTAAATGCAAGCTGGCACAAATGCCCTTTGCTAATTATTTTCCATCGAAATCTTGGCTCTGTTGAAGATTAGGAAAGGACTAGAGATAAAACATAATGCCTGGAACTGGAGGCCTAAAGGCTCTCTGGGTTGCATGGCACCTTCCTAAAATAGTCCCATGAACTGAAGATATGGGAAAAAAAAAAAAGGCCGGCTCCTGCAGAGCATGCAGAGCATCAACTGACTTACATGTAAGCCCCACCAGCTGAGCCAGTAAAACCACCTGGCAAAGCAACAGCCCAAGTGTTCTCCCTCACTGCAGACAACTGCGGTTTTTCAGGGCCAAGTGCCAGCGCGCTTCCCATGCAATTCTCTTTTTCCCCATTTATTCTAGTGTTTCTCATTGCAGGGATCTATTCTCATTGCATAGATAGCAAATCTAAGGGACTCTTTCACTTGTCTGTATTTATTCACCATTTGTTGATTCTTACAGGACTGCAGCCAAAGCTTGCTATGGCCATTAGAAAGTTTTCACTAACTTGAGCAAGTTAAGGGGCTTTAAACCTCTTTCCCCTTCCCCAAAACACTCCAACGTGAAAGGCATCAAAATAATGATGAGCATATTGTGACGAAAAAACCAGTGACAAATGAAACCCGTCATCCTCAAAACGATGAATACAGTACTCCAACCATGAGATAAAACCTGCTCTGCCAACAGCAAAATATAAAAGGGAGAGATGCTGCTTCTTGGCCTCTACCAGGAGCATACAATATAAAAAAAACTAACCCCTCTGTCCCCCTGCAAAGCAATACTGCAACTTGGCTACCTTTCCTGTTGCTACAGCTCAGGTTCACAAACTTGCTGTATTTCTGTCCTTGCTACTGACTGTAAACGCACAACTTCTGCCCGAGTTCCTTCACACGTGTGCATGCAAAGAGGTATTTGCACACACTACTTGTGCCACACTGCATTTAAGAGCATGATGCTGAGGCAGCACCTGTTCCACCAGCACAAAGCAGAAGGATGTCCTGCTGTGGAAGCACCCCTCACTTGCTCCGTTGACCCCAAACTTTTCATCTGACAATTGGCATCCAGGCAGCGTCTTCTATATCTCCTGATGCTGCCAAGGACCAATGTTCTTGCCAGGAGCGTTACCAATAGATGCTAAAACCCTCTGACATAGAGGAAGAGGTTAACAGTCTTCTTGAAGGAGCAGCCCACTATTGCAGGGGCATTCTCCTTGATTTAAGTAAAGGTGTCTCATATTAAAAACAAGTGTTTCTCAAATAGCTTATGGCATTCCACTGGTGCTGATGTTATTGTTCTTACAGCTTTGCACTGTATGTAAAACAGCAACAACAGAAGAATAGAGACAGGCAACTTATACACAGGCCTCAAAACTCTACAGTTAATCCTAAAAACCGGGAAAATTAATAGGAAGCAATCAGTGCAAATCTGCCCTAAATATCAAGTCAATGAAATACTTCATAGAACATCTGCTTTCCTTGGCAAAACACAGCTAATAAATTAGTGTCTGTTAGAGGCATGCTTATCTCATGCAATACCGAGACACACAGTAATCAGGTCATTACCATGCACGAGCCCGTGGTAATGTTTTGTTCCAGTGAAATCTCCTGGGAACTCAAGGGGAAAAAGATCCTGTGAAACCAGAGAGCTCTTATGACAATATCTAAGGGAGGCCTGCTGAGCAAACACAGAGTCAGCCTGCTGGAGGCAGCAGCATCCTCTCCCCTGGAAGAAGTGATAACTGCTGGTGCCTGAACAGGGGGGCAGGAAGAGACATCTGCAACCCTGCAACGGATCCTGATCTTTGTTTGCTCCTAAATCATGAGCTCCTGGGCAAATTGGTTAACCTCCTGGCTCTTAGTTCAAGTCTTTATAAGATGCAGCTTATGTTTTGCTGTTCTTCAAAGCGCTTCATGTCACTGCTGTGACTTTTCATTTGTAGATCTCCATGCGCATTTCAAGCAAAGAAGCGATCATGTCTGCGTGAGGTGCAACCAAAAGGACAGAGCCAAGCCCTGCCCTCCACCCACATCTAGAGCAAGCTCTTTGAGGCACATCTCTTGTTGCCTGGGGGTTGCAGCTCAGGCAAATTCCAGTATCACTTTTCTACAAACGTGAGGAATAACATGCTGTTCCTTTGGTTCAGCATTACCTCGGGCTCTCTGCAGCTGCACTCCTTTCCAGGACAATGCCACATACGCAGCTTCTCCCCCGCAATGTCCCTCCCACCCCTGTTCCCTCCGCAGCAGCTTTCCCATCCTCAGGGGCATCTTACATCCCATCCTTCCTTTCCTTCCTCCCCTTGAACTCCCCTGCCCCGCCACAGCCCTCACATCCAGCTCGTTCCCCCTGCACCCCCTTCTCCTCAGTGCCACCTACCCTTGCTCCCCAGCCTCTCTCTTGCTTGCCAGCTGCCCCTCGGGAAACCTTGATGCAGCCTTGAAGAGACATTAGGTAAGCAGGACATTAAAAAGAAGCTATATCACAGGTTCATCCGAACTGCCTTTAAAGGCTTTAACTAAAAAAAAAAAAAAAAAAAAAAAAAAAAGCTCCCAAGCTTTTTCCTAAGAACTCCTCTAAGTTCTTCGGAATAAGTCAAAATGAAATGTTAGTCTGTTAGCCATGCGCGGCACTGCCGAATAGCGTTTCTGAGGCTAGATCGGCCGAGATGAGCAAGCACCTTGCCAGGCACTGAAACGGTTTTGACAGATTTGGACCGCTCGGTGCTCCACTTTTAAAGCAAAACAAGCACTTCTGATCAAAGGCTCTTTCTCAACAGCCGTTAATGAGCTCCATGTGCACTTCTGCGTCTTTGGTGCCAACCTTTTCATGAGATTTTTTGCAGGGGGAGAGAGGGGTGGGGATCTCACTGATGAGACATTTAATAGTTACATGCTGAAAGGAGCTTCTGTACCAGGCACTGACTGCCTTTGCTCATGACTTATGAATTTGTGCTTTGTTCAGTTTAAATCATATCTCAGAGCAGCCTATAACGGTTATATCTGAAAACGTATTTTCTCTTTAATCAGAAATTACAGACCTGGTCTCCAGCTGCAGCAGCAAAGTTACCAGAGTCGAGCTTGGATTTAGCACTTTCCTAAAGCAGCCAAGACAGCCCTTATAACAAAGGCAGGAAAAAGCAGCTGTAAATGCTGGGAGTAAACAAACAAGCCCTTATCACCACAACGATGTGCAGAAGATGCAAAGACATTTTCATGGGCTGATCTTTCAGAGGAAAAAAAAGAATAAGCAAAAGGTTTCAGTCTGCACTACAGAAGTACCCCCAAAGCAAACTCATTTCGCTCTCTGTTGTTTGCACACTGCCTTCTTTCCTGTAATCACAGCTCCGTAGCACGGCATTATGTTTAAGTCAGGGCACAATGCAACAGCAGTAAACAGCATTATCTGCCGCTGGTAAGCATCAGAAATTAAAATATTGCCTCTTACCTCCAAGCCACCCGCCCTGGTAGCTTAAAAAGACTGGAGAAACCCAAGAAGTACACAACACAGAGTGCATGTACTAAGCCTTTGTATTTGCTGTACATTCGAGCTGGGGAAGAAAGGAGACACGATCCTGGACCTCTTCCGTTACCATATAATCTCAAGGAAGTGACCTTAGCGTTTGTTGCTTTGAGTACGGATTCAGAAAACAAAAGCCCTTCCAGCATGAGTCAGGGGACACAAGATGTTGAAATGTGATTGTTAAAAACCGGGGGAAGGGAGAAGCTGGGAAAGCATTACTTTTTTTTTTCTTTTTTTTAAAAAACATTAACCCATTTATTATGAAACGAAATCGAGTGAAAACCAACAAATATCGATCGAAGGCATAACACAAGGAGCCAGTCCTGGGCAGCAAGGCACCTCTCTGCGGGACTGCGGGCTCCCTGCCAGGCCCCCCCCCACCGTGCCACTGCAGTCAGCCAAGGCCCCCAGGCGAACAACTATTTACTTGTCTGGAGCTATCAGCACCCCTCCAGCTCTTCCTCGTCCTAGCGCAGGGGACAGAAGGGGCCTTCATAGCAACTTGATGCAGCTCTAAAACTTCAATCTGTCTTTGCTGCTTGGGCCCGTGACCGGGGACCCAGCCCTGAGGCATCCGCAGCGCCACGGAGGAGGCTCGGCTCCTACTGCTCGGGCTCCCCGATCCAGCAGCGCCTGGAAACCGAGAAGCAGCAGTACGCTGGAGGAGGTCTAAAGAGACACTGATCTCACGGGTAAGTGAAGATACACAGGGCCTGCCAGCTAGACGCACCAGCCATCGTTTTGAACCCAGCAGCAGCCTAGAGCTGGGTCTCCTGGAGCTTCTGAACCCCCCGGACCCTGGCTGGGTGCCGGGGTGCCCTGAGCACCTGCAAACCAAAGCAGGCTCCCAGGGGGAGCTCAGCTGCTTCTCACCAGTAGTTCAAGAAAACATTTCACAGAAACGGATCTACAATTTCAGTAAGCATCGGTGTTATCCAACTCAACAGGTTTCAGCAGATTATACTCCCCGAGCCAGCTAAAATAACATGCGACAATGGGAGCAAATATCCTACGGGCATTTCCTGGCAGCCCTTTGCTCCATTGGCATCTCCAGCTGCAGAAAGGAGAGCGCGTTGCTGCGCTGGGCACCGCCAGGCAGAACGTCTCCCAGCTTCCCAAGCTCCTTTTTTCAAAGCACGTCTCTGCTGCCTCTGACCGGGGCTAGGGCGCATAAGGGAGCTCTCGGCAGAAATTGGGATTGCAAATGGAAAATTTATACCTTTGGCCTTCGCTCAGAATTCATTCTGGAGTCAGGGTTGCTCTCCAAGGGGGCAGTTTGTTGCTGGTGAAAATAGGGGAACAAACAGTCTAGCTGCTGTTCCACTGCTCCCTTTATGGCACTGTTTTTTTCCATGCAGGACATCAAATTTTACTCCCTGATTTCTCCCACTCTAACACATCAACCTACAAGACCTCAGACACCTCTGGGGATTTGACTTAACAGCGTGAGTGCGTCAGAAGGAGCATAGGTATCACGCTAAGGCACGAAAATGGAGGTCTCCTCCAACTGAAAAACTGATTAACAGTGGAGTGGAATAAAATGTTTCAAAGGGCTGAAATCCAGACTACTTTATATGGCCACTTTCACTGAAAACAAACAAACAAAACAATCAAAATGAAAAACTCAAAGAACCGCAGGCCCAAATCCAAGACTCCACACCTTTACTGCGTCCAACGTGCGACCTGCAGTTGGGCACACAAGGGGCACAATATCTTAAATTTACACCTGCAGTTACTTCAAAATGGAAAACATCAGCCTGCTCTTCCTCCATAAACATAGCCCAGCATCATTAATCTCCTTCTATATGAGATAAGTGTGGATAATCTTCAAAAAAAAACCCAAGCTTTTAAATCACACCGCTGAGACATGTACCCTGCTGCATAAAGTACAGCAGGAGCTCGGATGCCAAGCCTGGCCCAGGACCTCGCACCCAGCGCAAGCTGAACTGTCCAGCTGCGATTCAGCTGAGCAGGAACAGCGTGAAACGCTACTAGAGCGAGTGGGAGCTCTGGATACAAACCAAGACAAATTCACCTCGGGGTTAAGCATGACTGCTCCCTTTTAGACAGATACTGTCCTTCCGTCACCTATGCTGCAAATAACGGAGAAATCACTATAAATAGCGAGGGCAAACTGTGAAGACTTTTCCACCCCAGCTTTTATCATCTATGGATTATTTTAATTATAATAGAAAACTGAAGTTCAATATCTGGGAACGAGCTAACTGGGTCCTGACACTTGCCTTTATTAGACAGGGAGGTGAGAATCTCTGGGTCAAACTTTTGAAAGCAACACCTGAACAGAGACCTACGGCTCCCGGTTCCCAGAGGTACTAGCGCTCGTGATCTAGCTAAACTCCCATAAATGGGAGGCTCTGCGTCCCTAGCTTTTGATGCCAACAACTGGAGCCATTAAACTGCAGAGCACAATTTAAAGCCAGAGCCCTACTGACTTTGCTGGGAAGCGAAAGCAGGTCTGCTCGTCCCACAGGCTTCCCCAGCCTGACGGCGAGCCGCGTGGCTCCCTCCGCAAATTAACAGCGATCCAGACACCTCCGGAGGGCAACTCACCCCGGCTACCCTAGACCTGGGATGTGGTCAGGAGCCAGAGGCCCTCCTTGTTTAACACAGAGGAACTAGCTTTGATCAAATACCCATCTTTTAAATAACTGCAGACAAAGATTTTTTTCCCCAAAGTTACTTTATAAAGGCTAACGTTCTCATACAGCCTTATGACGATGAGAGCTTTCCGAACAACACTCGGCACCAGAAGTTTCATGATAAAATCATGAGCGGTCCCCACGTCAGGAGCAAGGCTGTCAGTCCAGGCTCAGCCAGCTGCAAATCCAGCCTGTACCAGCAAACTAAGGGGCAGCAGCTGAGACAATTTTAGAAAAGTATTTCAGAGTAACAAACTTGTGTTTGCCTCCAAAATAAAGAATTCAAAGCCACAAAAGACGACGGAAAATAGACAGTAAGTCATTTCTCCTTAGAGTAATAACGTGAAGGTTACCCGGGCGGTGCCAACATCTGCCCCGCTGGAATAACAACAGGGACAGGAATAGTTGACATATGGAAAGAGAGAAAAGAGCACAGCGCCTTGGAGGAGCTGCTGCTCCAAACAAATACCCATCTAGGTTGTGTAATTCAGCTGCACCCTGAGACACAGATATTTTTTTTCCCCCTCATCTAGAAAAACTAAGGCTAAAGTTTAAAGGAAACATGGTGCAGCCATAAGGCGTTCCAGAAGCTGCAAACAGAGATATACAGACAGACAGACAGACAGTCCTTTTGCCGGTTGCTACATCAAGAACCTGGTAGTGAAGAAAGATTCTGCAGTTCAGAGGCCACTGGGAGAAGAGCTCAGATGTGGTGTTCAGGGTTTGCAGCCTTATGACTCCCAGGCAAAGGGTTTAATCCTACTGCAAATTCAGAATAGCCCAGCTGCTCTGAATTAGGGCTTTGGCTGAACAGATGCAACTTGCTTGATATTGGAGGAATTACTCACTTCCACTTTCACTATAGCTTAGCAAATACATACACTTGCGTGCCCACTAAGTGCACCTATACAGCCAGATTCACAGAGCGCTTCTTCCACACTAACGTACTTGCTCTCCCAAAACCACCGTGGCTCCCAGACACGTCCAGTCCAGCACCACCAGACCAGTAAAGTCAGCTTCTAGCACCATGCCCTATACTTCTTACCCCATGTAACTCTGCTGCTGCCCTTACCTGCTCTTCCAACTTGCTGCTCCAGGCCTTTGCCGTTCTCAAACGTCAGCCAACAAGCTGCCTGCGTGAGATGTGATCAAGTGTGAAATTCCCCCTACGCACCAGATACCGTCTCCCATAGCCTGCATCACCCTACCTAGAAAGCACTGACCTGACCTCAGGGTAAAAACTCAGGGTGCTCAGAAAACCAGCACATAGTTAGGAGCGGCCATGCAGCGTTTGTGTTGTATGTAGTAGCTTCTGTCTGTCACCACTCAGCCTGCTGGCACCGCACGCTCGCACGTGGCTGCAAGCAAAGTGAAACAACACTGGGATATCTGGCACCGTGAGACCACCTACTTTATGTCAGCTTCTGGCTGCCCATAAACTAGCACCAACAATTTGGAGTAAGTCATATACTAAAGATCGCTATGTAATACCCTAGCTTTGTATAGGGTGCAACGCATACAAAAGGCTTCTAGTGACCTCATGAGCAAAAAACTGGCAGAAAGTAGAGAAAAGGGAAGCCAAGAGTGCTAGCGAATCTCCAACCCACATGGAGCCACAAAAGATACAACAGTGTTCAAACCAAAGCAAAAGCTTAAAGTTTGACCAGAGGCAGTCCAACATTGCTGCCTGCAAACTAGAACTGACACATTTTTATTACCGTTATCAAAATCACTGCGTAGCCAAAATATTTTAAGGAAGAAAGCAGTCGCTAACAGATCATACCTGCTTGAAACTTGCACACCGTTTAATACAAGATGGCAAAAGCAAAGCGTTATCAGTGTTATAACCCTTTGGCACACAGTAAGAACAAACAAAACCCCAGCTATTAAGAAAAAACTTGCAACAGGTGGGAAAATTTTTTAAAAGCAATACTAAAGTTCATTTTTCTCTCCACCTGATGCCCCCAAAGCCGAGTAACCCATGGCACCAAGCGATAGGCGTGCTCACACAGCTGCCATCGGCCTCAGCCCCAGGCACAGCGTTAAACTGCCAGCCCACGGTCCGGTCCCTCCTCGCCGCCCCACGCACCGCTGCCGGGGCAGGCGCGAGAGCCTCTGGCACACGCCACTGCTGCTATTCTCAGTATATTGATAACCCTTATTTTCCCTCCCCTCCTTTCCTTCCAACACACAGAGTCGATACACGTTTAAATGCGTGACAGACCCTTAGGAGGGAAAAGCGTACATGCATATTTGTGCGTGGGAGGGGAATTTAAGCTAATATATTCCAGTGCTGATAACTTTATCCTCTTTGCAGTCTCTGAGAATGAACCGGTCTCCATCTGTACAGAAGATTAGTAGAATTACTAATGACTAATTATGACTCAGAGGTTTTAAGAGTCATGCAGACCGCTCAAGGATGGCCTGATTTTTAAGGACAGAAAACTGGGAGACAAAGATAGCAGTGTTATTTTAAGCATATGGACAGGCCATCACATTTTACAAAGCAGTGGAATGACAACACTGGCAAAGTGAGTGACAGAAGGCTAGATACTCAAAAAGGCAAAGATGAATATGGAAAAAAAAAAACCACTAGCATTTGCCCTCAAAAGGTTGAAGCTGCCTTTTCACAAGCCTCTTGCCCAGGCAAAGCGAGTTGGCCAGACGCTCTGCACAAGGCTGAACTGGCGAGTTACACAGAAGAGTTTGTACAAAGGTATTTCTGCGTAAGAGTTTGTTTTTTGAAAAGCAGCGCCAGCTACATTTGAAATCTAACGTGTTTTGCAAACTGTGTCAGATTGAAAAAAAATATATATATAAGCCAAAGTGGGTAGTGAATAGAAGCCACTGTTTCAAAACTGGCACTGGGACACCCTGAAGGAAATGAGATGGAGTTCGCAGTCTGGTTATGAGGTTTGTCTGCTAAGGAAAAGGGAGGAACAGCACAAAAAAAAAATCATATTTTTGCTTGAGAAAGTTTGGTCAAACACAAAGTGCTATATCATGAGCTCAAATGGAAATACGCCTGGCAGAGGTATTTGGAAAGTTGTTTTTGGAAGCCTGAATATGTAAAACTAAGTTTAACTCTAAGCTGACGGGAGGTAGTGCCCGGAGCAGGCTCTGCCACAGCAAAAGGCTCAGTCGTTCAAAGCCTCGGTCACCCAGAAAACCTCCATGTCGCATTTGGATGTGAAGCAGTCTTCAAGTGAAAATAAAACTGCAGACAAGGTACAAAAGGTGTCATGACATTAAATCAGAGCCCTTCAAAAAGCAAAAACAGTCATTGCAAAGTTCTTTCAGAGCAACAGCTAACTGCCAGTGCCCAAGCTTAAATGCTTGAAGTGGCAGTGTCCTTTAAAAGGGAGGTCTGCAAGCTCCCTTTAGAAAGCCCTGACCCATATGGACAGCCCGAGATGCTCCCAGTGAGTGACGCTCCTGTGGTCTGTCCAACACGAAGGACGGCCGGCCCTGCCCTGACAATACAGTGAACACCCTTCCTTTTCACTCACACCAGTGACTTAAACCCTACACCACCACCCCCTTTCATCATTTGGAAAAGAGAAGGAAAAAAATAGGAATCTTCAGGTTTTTTAGACAGTATTTTTATAAAAAAAAAGTTAAGGTGTGGTAGCAGAGGAAACATGTGGCCCTTGCTATCCAAACTACATTAACGCCATAGGAAACAGAAATCATCCACTTCCTCTCTCCCCCCTCCACCCCAGGTACATGTGGCCCAGACATGTTGTACAAAGCTTATTTACTGTGCCTCATCAGCAATTTTTCACTTAGCCCAAGGAAATGACCTTTCCAAGGTTAAAAAGCACTTTGTCCAAAAAAGCACATGAATTGAATTCGCACATTTACACCAGAGACTAGACAAATTAGCAGCATAGCTGAATAGCTCACAGAGATGCTCCCATACTCTGTTTCATGTCTGGCAGATATTAATCTTAATGCCTCATTTTCTGTGTAGAGTTCAGGCCTGGTCCTTCTTTTGCACATAGCAATGAACAGAGTGACCAGCATGTATTTCTAACACAGACGCTAAAGTATTAGGTTGACCAGCTTTTAATTTATAGAAGTCATTTGTACTGCGAAATAGACTTTGATGCAATAGTTTTTTTCATGCTTAAAGCATGGGAGTTAAAAAGGAACGATAGTGCTGTGCGATGTTGAGGCATAAATGGGTATTCATACCTCCAGGAGAATACATGCACCAGCATAAGGTTGAGTTGATGTCCCACTGAAAAAAAATCAGGCTAGTGGTAACACAAATAATCACAACATGGGATAAATGTCAAAGCCTAAAGCTTTCAGGATCAACACTTTATTAATCTGAATAACAACTTTTTTTTCCCCCTGCAGTATAATGAGATTCAAGATGGGTGGCTCATAAACACTTTATTTTAGAAGACATAGCTGGACATCAGCAGCTGCTTAACTTCCTGGTGTGTACAAGGAAGATCTCTGGGAAGGCGCTCCCAAAGCCTGGCTAGCAATCCAGAGAGCTACACCTGAGATCACTGCAACACAGTGATGTTCTTATTCCTTTCTCTTAGGAAGGAGGTATCATTGCTTGGAGACTTCTGTGCTGAATTCTCACCTGGGAGTTTTCCCAAGCCCTAATAGTATTATCTTGTATTGACTTGTAGAGACTTGCTGCAGTTGCAAAGACCATCTGTGCCAACTCTTCCATCAGTGCTCTGCAAGTCTTCACGCTTTTTCTAGGACAGACTTTCAGACACTTTCTGCCATAGGTAAGACATGATATTCTCTGGCATACAACTGAAGTGCTCACAGAGAGCATAAACTCATGTACTTTACAGTCCTCCTCTCTTGCTTAGGTTTAGAGGTTATTTCAGAGTGAAACAGGACATGCCATCAGCACTTCTGCTCACAAGAACTCCTCCAAATAAATAGGCCTGGCCAAAACAGACATCCCTCCTCTTCCGGCAGCTGCCAGGCGTAGGTGAGGCAGATAATGACAAGGATCTTGGAGCAGGGACTGTCTTGGGGAAGCAACTGAACTTGGCCTGCCAGGCTCAGGCTGAAGTCCTTGTATGCAGGTGCTTCAGTGAACAGGTGAAACTCAACAGCAGGTAAGGTCTGGTAAGGTGCTTCCTTCCTGCACATACATTCTGGAAACAACAAGGCTGAAGAGAAGGCGACTGAAAAAGGGTTTTTTCCCCATATTTAAAGGTGTTAAGGAAGGTAAATCCTTTGCACTGGCAGAGAGGATTTCAGGCTCTCTTGGCCAGAAGTCTCTGCCCACATGACAATCTCTGCACCTGACAACTTTAAAAGATACAGACAAGAGCTCAGTGTGGGAGCATGAAGGTGTTGGAGACTCCTGTGCTGGAACTCAGGAAAAGCTCAGGTCTTCCCCAGGCTAGCACAGTAAAGGCTAATGAAGCGTACAAGTGTGCTAGAGTCAGCCTTGCAAGCATTTTATAAAAACATACCAGCCCAGGGAAACATAGTCCTATTGACATTCCTTTCATCACAGTAATTTAGCAGAAAGAGTCCTGCTAGCAGTATCCAGCTCACCTAAAAATAGCCACTGACCCACAAAATAACGTATATCCCAAGTATGGATCAAAGTGAAGTGGAAGCTTCCAGGTTGAACTGCAGCCTAAGTACCCATCACCTCATCCTACACTGCATGTCCCTCACAAGTATCTCAGCAGTAAAGTTCTTAATTTCTTGCTGATTTGATAAACCATGCACATTCCAGGGTGTCATGACAGAGGAGAATGTAAATGCAGTCATCAGATCATTAGATCACATAGTTACCACTATATACAACCTATGGTGGTCTTCACATTCAGAAGAATGTGAATGAGATCCAGAAATACAAACAATCTGATGAAAGGATGGTGAAGAAGGACTTTAAGTACCTGCCCAGATAGAATATATAAACAAAAGGCAAACATTTGCTCTTGTGTAGCTATCCTAGCTGAAAGACTTCTACTAGCAGAAATTTCAAGAGATGAAGAGCATCTCTGGCTAAGTAGGAGAGTGCTGTTAATCCTATTTAATAAAGAACAGAGGTACTGAGAGGGCAAATAACGTGTCCAGGATAACACAGGACCTGTGGTAAAGACAGGACATGAAATTTCACGTCCAAGCTCAGACTAGTCCCCTAAACACTACCACATCCACCTCCTCAGAGGACCAGCCCTGTGGAGAGTTCTGCCCAGCAAGTCTCACTCTTGTACTGCTCTGCCAGGCTCAAGGGTGAACAAGGCTAACACAGCACAAACCAGAGTACAAGTCTCCGTATGCAGCTGCCATCCAGCTCTAATTGTCTCTCGTTGTTTCCAAAGTTTGAAATGTTTAAAAAGAAAAAAAGGAAAATATTTGATTCAACCACTTATAATGTTCTGACATCCCAACAGACTGGTGACATTTAATATTATATGCTCAGTCCTGCTTCCACTGGGATCACCTGGGATAGTGCCAATGTTATTAACAGCAAAGAGCCAGGATTTCAACCCAAAAAACAACATATGACGCAACCCAAGGAAGGGCTGCAGGGTTGCCCTTCAATCGTCTCCCTTTAATACATCCCAAATTACCAGTAGGAAAGTCCTGACATTAAAATCTAAGAGTTGCTTTGTTCCTGCCCAGTTTCATCCCCCAAGGGTGACACAGCACAGTCTAATGCTCAGTACAGTGAGCACCAGGCAACAGGTTGCTGGATTTTCTTAAGAGGCTGTGCCCTCTGCCTGGCTTCGACAGTGGCCAAACCCACTGCCTGCAGGCACAGGGGAGCAGGGACACCATCACCCAGAGACGATGCGCTCCAGCTCGCTCCTCTAACTGCCTGCCCACATTTGGGAGCTGCACTAGAAACCCAGCGAGCAGGGCACCCTCGAAGTCTTGACAAACATCTCCTTGTTTTGCCCATTTTCACAGTGTCAATTAGCTCCCATAGCATCAGGGACATTGTTGGTGATGGTTTCTTAAAGACGACATGGATTAATTCAACAACAGCTACCTGAACACAGTATCTTCAGACAAAGGTACAGTCGCTCTTTGTTTTGAGAAATACCTTTTTACTTTAAGCCAGTGACTGGAGAGTCACAGCTGAATAGGCTGATCACAGCTGTTCTCAGCCCTGGTCCTTACTGAGACCCTATTCCAGGTGAGCAGTGCTGCTGCTGAAAGGATGGGGCTTTGCCTTCAGAAAGGCATTACAGGGAATGACAGCCGTCCAAGTTGCCCTTTAAGGGAACAGACTAAGAATAAAAGCCACACAATACAGGTATAGCTTAATTTTCTTTTTAGAGAAAGGAGGCAGCAAGGGCTGTATGCCAGGCTCTTTGGGGCAGTGAGATGGACAAGTGACAGTGCCCACGTTTCTGTGTTCCCAGACAACACACGATCCATGTCCCTAGCGTGACACTTGCATTACAAACGTAAGGAGGTTATGGGGATCACCGATAATGGAAGATCTTCTATCACCATAAAGCCCTTCTCCCACTCCTGGGCATACCACAGCACTAAATACCCAGAGATCTCTTTGGGATTAAACAGGTACAAATATCCTTGTAGCACGCCTTTCATATGGAAATGACATCAGGATGGTTAGGGAGAGGTGGGTTGCTACGGGCTGCGTGTTTCTCTATACTGCAACACACACACCAGCGAAGGGGAGAAAGCTCCGATATTATTTGGCACCAGCCTAGGAAGCATTCAGACTGACAGCACGACTGGACACACATCACAGGTTTAAAAGTGAGGAAAAAAATATATGGACATATAAAAATAAATGCTAGCAAAAACTGACTCCAAAAAAGTGATTGGATAAGACAATAATTGCACCTACTGTGCTGTAATTTTTTGCCTACACAAAGGCAAGCCTCACAAGAGTCGTTTCAGGACGTATTTTAGCTGCTTCCCCCCCCCCCCCATATGGCAATCGTTTTGCACTGCAAAGTGTTATCCTGTTACGATCAACTACTACTCAGGAAACACAAACAGCAGAAAAGCTACAGCCACTTTCTCCCATCACAGCATTTTGCGCCCTGACTGCCTGATGGAAGCACCAGCCGAGAGCCAAGTTAAACCGCTGGGCTCCAAAGTGCAAGTGACTGGCAGCAGCTAAACCGGCTCTTGAAGGACTGATATAAGGGACAGGCAGTGCAGAAAAGCATTCGGGTAACTGGCTCAAAGCCTTTTACGTAGAAAATATCTCCCCCAAGGCAGGGAATGTAAGGCTGACAGGCAGTGCTGGCGAAGCGTTGGAAACAGCGCTATCGCACGCCACCTCAGACTTCCCAACCCGAAACCTGCCAGCCGGGGCTGTGGGAAACGCAGGCTTCGGCACGACACTGCCAACGCCGTGCTCAACAGCGCTTCAGCTGCCTTATCTAACCCGCGCGCTGCTCCTGGGAAATCATACAGGTGAGTTAGCAAGTCGGTCAGGCAACAGGCTCTTTAAAAAAAAAAAAAGAAAAAAAAACTGCCGAGCAGGGTTTTTACCTGATAGACTTCCCTCAGGCCGCACCAGGTCCTGAGCACCTGGCGGCAGGCGCGGGCTCTGTCCGCGTACCACCGCCGCAGCGCCGCCACCGTCACGCTCCAAAC
The DNA here is from genome assembly GCF_040807025.1 of Struthio camelus. Taxonomy (NCBI): domain Eukaryota; kingdom Metazoa; phylum Chordata; class Aves; order Struthioniformes; family Struthionidae; genus Struthio; species Struthio camelus. The sequence goes on along the minus strand of NC_090955.1, from coordinate 6,786,766 downwards.
GAAGCGGCTCCCGCTGAAAAGCAAGTCTTCCACCCCGCACATGAACACCGAAGCCATGATCCGCTCCCAGGCGAGCCCTCTTCCTGGCTCGCTCCCTCTCTCTCGGCCGCTCAAATGCCTGACATGACGGCGGCTCCGCTTTATACGGCGCGCGGAGGCTAGGGGTGTTGTAGAGAGCCAGGGTCAACCCTTCAAACAAACTCCTCTTTCACAGCGCTTCCTGGGCAGATTCCCAGGCATGCCCTGGTGTTGCTTGAAGTCAAGCCAAGGGCTGCAGTAGCTCAGCCCGACCAGCAGCTCACACAGCAGCCTTGTCCTTCTGAGCAGCTTATATAAATCTCTGCTAAGCTCCAGCAGCTCCCACGATGTATTCTAATTAAATTTTAACCCTTTTGCCATGCGCCCTGACAACAGCCCCGTTTACATACTCCAGGAAAACAACTAAGGAAACTACTCCCGAGGATTAATCTCCGCCGCACTTCAATAGATTGGGCAGGCACTTCACACGTACCTACAGCACGGCGTCCCCAGCACCTCATTATCTGCCGTGCAGGGAACAGAGCTGTCATCGTTTGCTCCTGGCTGAGCCGCTGCTCAAATTATACACTAAAAAATCCCTATTTTGAAAAGTGCCTTGGGGAGCAACAAATGGAAAAAAAACAAACACACACACAGAATAGCTCCTGCAGAAATAGATACGCTAACTTCTCTTTCAGCTTGGATCCCGACAAATGCAACCACCGCAGAGATTACAGTGCTCTACGCCTCCTGCTTGGTTATCACATCTCGTACGTGGAAACGCTCAACATGCTGTTCACCTGCTAGAGACAATTTTGATCTACTGTTAAACTAACATAATCCTATTAAGGCAGCGCTCGCTGCGTGAGAAAAACAGAGCTCCTCACGCTAGCGGAGCTCTTTGCAAACAGACCACAGTAAACAAACACTCTGAAATAACAGCCCACAGGAGAATCCAGGCTTGCCTCAACCGAGAGGATAAAACCAAGCAGCTCGCTCTCCTTCTGGGGCTTAAACTGTTAATGCCAACAAACCGCACCTTTCATTTGCCAGCTCTTTTCCATCACGAGCTAAGGGGAGCCCCTCAGAAGAGGGAGTCAAAGGGCAATTAATCTTTTTAAGCACCCTCACAGGATCTGACAGTTCCTAGGCTTTCGGGGACAGCACCCACGAGGGGTTACATGCACCACCATCAGCACCTTGCTGAAGAAACTACTCCAAGAGCAGGTTTTGGCTAAAATCGTCAGCGCGACAAACCTCTCTGTAAAAAGTGATTTCTTTTGTACAAAGAAATAAATGACAAGGGGGCAAGAATGACTTGAATAAAGGCTGCACAGGCGAGCTAAACCTCCTGCTTGGATCACTAAAGCTGTTTTGTTAGTAAGAATCCATGAAGCGTTTTCTTCCCATTCATGGCAACAACAGATGTTTTGGTTGTGGAAAACATAGGGACAACTTTGGCAACAGGTAACACAGGGGACCACAAGTGGCTCTTTCTGTGGAAGGCTTCTGCTGGCACGAGCCAGCCACCTGCACCGAGGGCACACAGAGCGGCGCGACAGCGGGAACCACGCCGCATTGCTATTCAAACCACTGAGCTGGAGGAGCTATCCTCATTCTACTGGCCCAGCAACCAAAACACGCTCTTGGTCAGTGCCAGACCTCAGTGTCCCTTTAGGAAGTCACCTGGGGCCTGCCTGTGGGTTTACACCGGGGCAGCCAGGGGCTCTGCCTGCTGCAGCTCCCGCGAGGCGCACCCATCCTGCCACACTGGTGCTGTGCTGGAGCCCGACACGCAGCGAGCAACCCGGAGAACGCGTCCACATACTACCAGTGAGGAAACAGCGGCGCTGAGCAGCAGGCGTCGGGCTATCAGCAGGCCTTGCCCGCAGGCAGCACGGTGGTACCCGCTACGCTGCCCCAAGGGCACTGAGCTGCAAATACGCACTCTGCATCACAGCTGTGGCAGCGCTGTCTCAAACGCGCTTTGTACGAGGATGCCTACCTGCACGCTCTTAACACAACACAACTATTTCAAAGTACATTTTATCCCGTATCAATCAAGGCTTCCTCATGTTGAAAGAGGCTATGCTCATGCAGTTGGCCACCATGCCTTAGCCAGGTGGACGTAACTCCATAGACAGATGATTGCTTGTTTTATACAGGCTTTGGACCTGTACGCCTCCCAGACATTGCACTTTTCCTCTTACGCATAAGGAAATAAGAGTGGCTATGGTTGTCAGTTCTGTTTGCAGGACTTAACATCGACATGAATGCACAAAATGAAAAAAGCTTCAACTTTCCAGTGGGAGCAACCAAAGACAAATAGCTACAGAAAGTTATTCCAATAGCCCGAGCCAGCACCAGCGAGAGACTCCGCTGCAGATAATTACCAGTCCCTCGGATAACACTGCTGCAGAGAGGAACCAGCCAGAAAAATCTCCAGTGGCGTCCGTGCACTGTGTCAAGTCATATCCAACTTTCAAAACAGACATAAAAAGACAAAAATCCATTTTCAATCAAGTTCCATTTCTAAAAGAAAAGAAAAAAGGCGCTTTGTAGTTAAAGTAACTAGTGCAAGGAACAGCCCTGAGCCAGGAAAAACCACCAAACCCACTATGAGAAGTTTAAATGTTTCTGTTCTATTTTATGCCTGTCATCTTTAATGCCTTTTTGGTTTCCTTATCACTTAATTTTAGTCAGAAACTTAAGGATGAGGATTTTCTCCTTTGATACAGCACAAAGGATTTTTCTTTTAAAACTTAGGTTTAGTTTAAAAATACCATGGGTCATAAACTGCATGTTTTGCATGGTTTCTCTTCAGCTTCCCATGTTACTGTGTGCCTGAGCAGCTATCTCATACAGCTTCATTTCAGAAGGCAGATCCACATGTATTCCAGGCTCCCCTGCTCCACTCTGACAATCACTTTATCCATCAATGTTTCCAGTATCCAGTGCGGACTGTGCATTTTCTTATAGCAAAATTATAGCCCTATGCATATGCTAGGGCAGGGCAAGAACCTTTTTCTCACCCTTACACAGGGTACAGGGATTTCATGTCCAGTCTCATAAATAAAAGCTTCACATGCTTTCTCCTTCCCTCTTAGGAAATAGGTGATAAAAATAAGGAAGGGGCACCTTGACTTAACCTTCCCTGGCTGACCCAAGTACCAGAGCCAGAAATCACACCACGGTGCATTGTCCCTAGAGAGCAGAGAGCTGAGTCCATGCTACGCTGTGCCCAGAGCTGCCTTCCCCCTACCCCTGCACTCTGCTCAAAGGGACAGTGAAACCTCCCAGCCACAAATCCTTTGTACATTTGTACACCAGGGCCTTTCGGTCTCAGTACACTTGTGAAACAGAGATACCAATCTCCTCAGTAAGAGAGGATTAAAATTGAGAAAGGTAAAGCCATTTTCCCAAGGTCAAAGGACATCTGCTGCACAGCCAGAAGGAAGATCAGGGTGTCTTAATTCTTATTGCTGTGCGTTTCAATTATTTTTCCCATCTTTATTAAATGCAGTGGGAGAAGGAAACAAATGTGTGTGATGAATAAGGCAGAACATTAAAGACAAACCCCAGCAAATCAGACTGTAGAACGCAGTCGACACCGTAGAAACAGAAATCATTGTTCTACCACAAAGTATTGAATAAGAAAAGGATCAAAGTGTATTGCAATTGGGGGACTAGGAACTGAAATCCTCTGAGCCTTGGGCATTGCACTGAACACAGAACAAAAAAGAGCAGAAAAAACTTATGATATAAAGAGAAGTAAAATGCAATTTAGAAGCAAGTATTTTGGTGTTTAATACAGGGCTGATGAAGTACCCATTCAAATCAGTCAAGTCTTTTATTAACTTCCACTTTCAGAATCTGATATTAAGTCAGTTGATTTGAAATAACTGAATAATATTCAGGCTCCTTAGCACCAGAATAGAGATCACAGAAAATTCAGCAGAGGAAAACCAGTAGGATACCCAAATGGCTTTCAAAGGTTATAGTAACCAGATAGCTAGTCTGGGGGGTAGGGGGAGGAAGGTATCTCTCTCAAGAAAGGACTTTGTAGACATATGCACCACTTTCAAGGGAACAGAAGAGACTGCTACTATAAACCTCTTGATCTACAGCTGTATGAACAACTAGGCATTCATTTCTACTAAGGAAGAAGCCTGCCAAATAGGAATCTAATGATAACACTGCTAAAAAGAAAATTTGATATTCAGTACAGACTCGTGCTTTTCTTTACATTATCATTTGTATTTCTGGAATAATAAGTATTAAAAGAAAATAAAGATTCCCTGCTAAAATAATAGGAAAGGATGATCTCAGATTCTCAAGCTTCCTTGCATGTTGTTATACTCCATGCCTGAATGGATGGAATGCGGATAGATGAATTACTTTTTTCAAGTAGCTCATATTACGTTCACATGGATATAGAATTCATCTGCATGTAAGGCCACAGGACAAGTGCATCAGCTTTCCTTTATATCTACAAAGAAGCATTGCCTTCAGATACAGAGCATTGATTAGACATATACCAAAAATGACACACACAGTCCCTACTGGCAGGTAATGAAATTAAAGCTCTGACCATTTTCAGTCTCTGAACCTTCTCAACTGTAAACAGTGAATCATTGTGCAGATGCACAAAATTCCTAATTATATGGGCTAGCAGATATCTGTCCTAACAGGTGCTTTTAAACACACTTCAATCCATAATTAGTCCTCTCAATATGGACTAAACTTGATTGGAATCAATATTCAGGATACTCTGCAGAGCAAGCAGTAGAGTGCAGCAAAGCCCAGGACACTGCTGAGGCCACGGAGACAGCTCCGTGCCGTGGGGCAGGTCACTGTTCCCAAATCTGCTCTTACTACAACTCTAGCAGTTCACTCTCTCAAGCCTTGGAGCCCTGCGACAGTCTGCAGGGCAATGTCCCCTTGTCACGGGCCATGCTGAGACCCAAAGGGCTACAGTACCACCGCCACCATATTTCCACTGAAAACGCGCTGCAGTCCCGTGTGGATCCCTACTACACACACAGGTAGGTTTCTGTTTCTTTCTGCACAAATCCATGTGTCATTTTCACCAGAATTTTCCCTTTTTGCTCCAGTTACAATCTAATTGCCCACGATTACAGTGCTTTTAAAATGTATTATTGCAAACTTGTCCAGCAAAAATACTGATTTATGCGTTTTCATGAGTGTGAACAACAGGATTACTGTGAATTAGGACTTTTCAGAGTATGCTGAAGCTGCATTTCCTGAACCTTTTTTTCTAATTCCTGTCATGTAACAAACCTGTCAAGCTGTGAGTGTTAATGCAATTAACCTCAAATAAAGATGAAGTGACTTTTCAAAAATCATTTTTGCTGCACTCTGGTCCTTAATTACCAACTTAATAAAGATAAAGTGAAATACAGTCACCAGCTGCCTTCTCTTTGATGTTGTAACCTCTCAATACATAAGATGCTTAAAAGGCAGCGCTGGTGCACAGGATACATTGTGATCTAACCTTCCCTGGGAACAGGTGTTTGCAAACCAGTTTTGTCCTTTGAGATTGCTGAAGAAAATTCGCAAGATCTTCCTAACCAGCCTGCTGAAATCCTTTATATTGGCCTGAATTTTGAGGACCTCTCACAAATGAGCCCACAATGCCAGAGATCTAATTACCATCACTTATGTTATCAAACCTTCATTTAGAAATCAAATGAAGTCTGCATGAAAGAGCTCTACCATCTCCTTTAAGGCTAAGCACAGTATCTAGGTAGGAAATACGAAAGTTAGGCATGTTGAAAAAGTGCATCCCCTGTGGCCATCTCCCTACGTTGGCAAATTTCAAACCCCAGCTTTTGCTCACTGAACCGCCCTTAAGTCAAAGGACTAAAATAGCCTAAACTGGCTACACCCAGAACGATTTATGTCTCCGGTAGGGAGGCTCTCCTCTGTGCTGCTAATAAGGCTTCTTTGGTCTCTCACGCTCTCCTCTCCGAATAATACATAACATGGAACAAGCTGATTTAACAACAGCCTTCTAAATGAGGTGCTGCCTTTTCTCCTCCTCTCGGATAGCTCAGGTTGTACATACGTTGTTCTATGCTAACAATATCAACGTAATAGTGACAAATAAACACTTTTTTTTTTTAAAGAAAACCAGCTGCTGTGCCAGAAACATGAATTTCCTGCGATCTGTATCCCACAGTAAACTAATTATCATTTTACGCTGGAAACAAAGCGCCACTGCCTTTTAACTTTATAAATGATTAAAAGCTTGTAGCCTGATTCCTCAAATGGCACTGTTTCATTCTCACTGTACCTACAACTACGAAAATCAAGTCAGGTTCAAAATGAGTAGCATAGGCTCAAGTTTCACAAATTAGTTAATCTTGCACTAGTGAGATCGCATTACCCAGTTTTTGTAAGACTAAGCTAAACTTCTCCAGGGGCTTACAGCCAGATGAGTCATATTTTGGTATAGCTTCATTGACTTCAGTGGAACTTCTAATATATCTATACACATACATTCAGCTGAGGATACAGTTTAAGGAGTCTTTATGCAATTTAGCAGCAAGTGCAACTTCCTATGCATGTCACTATTCAACATATACGTATATGCAAATTTCACTTAAGTTTTAGGCACCGATTTTTTTGGTCCCTAGAAATCTGCAACCCAGTATCAAAAGTCAGTTTGCACAGTGAAGATATGCAATAAGGAAAACCACCGCCCCAGACCTCTGGGGAAGGAAGGATAAGTAAAAACACAAGAAAACATTTGATTTCCAGCTAAAAGAATCTCTCTCTCACACTTGCACACACTCTGCGAACACTTTTAGACAAGCTACAGCTTTATGCACTTTTCCCTGCAGGCCCCTTCTAGCAGCTCAGGTCACTGCCAGCTGGGAGAACACAGGAGGGCCAGGGCTGTGGACACTGCCTTGCAGGAACGTTGCCATCTACCGAGGCACCAGGACTGCTGCCTGCAGCACAGAGGTGCTCCAAGACACAGTGCAGCAGGTTGGGATAGCAGTAGGAATTAACATAGGCCTACTGTCCCCCATACAGGACGTGGCAGCCTGGGGAGCGATCCTGCCCAGCTCCCACACTACACCCTCCTCCTCGGAGCCTGACTTGGCAGCACAGCAAGGCAGCAACCTCCAGGGCATCAGCACTGCTAATCTGGGCAGGAGCGAGGAGAAAGCTCCTCTGACACCCCTGTTCAGTGGCAGAGGGCAGGCAGGATTTCAGGAAGCAGAGGACCTAGGGCTGAACAGCTTCATTCAGAGGTAAGGCTCCTATAAATGCAAATATTCTCCTGCAGCAGAAGGGATTATCAGCCTAGCACAGATCACCAAAGCAACACCTTTCCCCCTGCTGCAGCAGGCTGCACTGTGCTGGGTTTTGTAACATGGGAAGCAGGGCAGAGTTCAGATGTCCTGGCAGTCTCTCCCGAGGACATGGCCCCGAGGACAGCATGGTGCCACAGCCCCTCTCCCTGACCTGGATCATATGGACACAAAGAGATTTGGCACAGGGTGACAGAGCAGGAGGAAGTGCAGGGTGCTGAGTACCAAGTACATGCAACAGATGGATGCTGAGGACTACAGACCAGAGCCCACTCTGAAGACAAACTCAATACATGAACGAACAAGCGTTCTGGGCAGGCTCAGCTGAACAGAGCAGCTTACAGGTGGGTCCTGCAAGCCAGAGGCACCCACTGCAGCCAGCACCAGTTCACAGAACAAGCTTCTTTGTGCAGCTTTCAGAAAAGCCCCCAAACTGAAAATAAGGTCTGAACACCCTCCATGAGGCATTCACATACATGCACTAGATGGAGGAAACAAGGGGAAGAGGCCAGCAGGCTCCGTGGTGATTCATGAGAAGAGCTTCCTTGTCAAAGGTGCCAACTAATTTGCTTCCTCTGCATCACAAGAGGAAAGTCATCCCCCACTCGGGGTCCCAACAGCACACGAGAGCATTCAGGAGTTTCAGAGCAGTTTTTCAGACCAGCTTGCTTTAACTCTTGCAAGATACACATTTCTGACAACACCCAATTTCTGTAATTCTGTCCTAGTGAGCCTAACAGAAAGCAACCTTAGAGTGACAAAAGAAGAGGCCTGGATGCTTTGATGGGTATTTTCAATCTCTATGATGATCCTGTAAACACTTGCCAGTGGGCATCACCTCTATACAGGAAAATAAAGCAACAGAGCCTGGGTACCCTGCTCTGCTGCTTTCTCAGGTGCTAACCTTAGTGAAGCTGGGCCAGCTCACACCAGTCATCTTTGCACCTGCATATATCTGGGGCAGGGCCTCTGGCTAACCAGTTGGGCGGGGACCCAACAACATCGGAAACTGTTCTGCACTCATTGCTACTCCTCATCACATCTGGAGGAAATGAGAGGGAGAGCTGGTGCAGGGTGGAAACCTGGAACATCCCCAAAGCTGCAACACCCTGCGGGTTGCAGAGGGGCCTCAAGAAAGTGGCACCATGGCTGCTTTCCTCACTAAGGGCTTCACTCCACAGCCTGCACTGGGAGTTGGGTGTTGATAGCGCTTTTTAGCCTGGCTTCACCCGTCAAAGGAAAGGACGGTATGATGCCGAGCTTCATGCTTGGGCTGTCCCTCTGGAGGTGAGCGCATTGCTGCTCTGTGCGGGGAGCACCTGGGGGACAGGCAGGTCTGACAGCCCAGGTACCTTTATCCCTGGGCCGCTGCTTCCCGAGGAAGAGGGGCAGTGGTTACCTGTGGAAGTTGCAGCAGAAGAAAGAACGATTTCTTCTCAAGCTTCTCACACTGCCTTTCTTACTGTCCAGCCCTGTAACAATCTTTTACAGGCAGCTCTTGTTAGCATACAACCTATGCACATGCCTCCTGCCCTCAGTAAAACCAGTCTGCAGCAACAGTCTCCAAGGCTGAGAGAAGATGAGGAGCCTCCACAGAAGCGAGACCAAGACATACTGCAGAGCAAAGGGACAGATGGCTATTACACAGCCACCAAAACGCAAGAGGGGGCCATGCACACAATGAATGATAGGATGTGGCCTGCAGTCTCAGAGGTCTCATACCCCAACCTCCCCCAAACTATCAGGGGAATGACAAAGCACACAAAATACTTTCAGCATCATAATTTTGGAGTCACCTGGTTTCAGTGCACTGACACACACTGTTCTGACAAAACTTCCATCTTGCAGCTATGCAAGATGGAAATTCAGGTGGGTTAGTACATCACGCTCCACCTCCCACGCAGATCTGCTGTAGCAACAGCTTTTCAACAGCTCAGAGTAACGCTGCACATTTCTCTCCACAGCAGTGCTAAACATAGCTCCTCTTGCCCCTCACCTTACTGGAGCCCTGAAGCACTCAGGAGCCTTATCAGAAGAGTGGTGGGATCAAAGTCTTAGATTAGGACACTAGCTTGCTAGCTAGGGCAACATGCGCAGCCATGCCGGTTGTCACATGTTTCCCAGGCTCCCGCCAGCAGCTCCAGTGCAGGCGTCAGAGGGTTTCTTCATCAGCTCTGGCAACAGGTCATTCTGATGGACACCTCAGTGCCTTCGCAGACAGGGCCCAGACCTGCTCAGCTTCCTTTGTGTCCAGTGGCTTCAATTCACTGTTGCTACTGGCATCACCCTGCTCCCACTGCAGCTGCAAATGAGGAAGCATCTCCAGTGTTTTGAGTCAGCAGGAAATAAAAGGAGCCTGAAGAAGTCAGGTAATTATGTTTGGATGAAGTATTTCATGGTAGATATAAATACGTGAGGAGCGTGAAAATCCAGGGCTGCCCCAGCTTTATGATTACTTTATAGCCTCATTAATCTATGGCAAATAAGGCAGAATTACTACATAGTCGAAATACCAGGCAGAGATCTACAATGCTGTAAGATGAAGCATAAATGAAATAGTAAAGTTTCGACATTTTGCATGACATACATGGCCACGAAGACAAAAACAACCACCCAAACATATCAGTTTCCTGACAAGAAACTTTTAAAGAGTGAGAAAAAAAATGATGTCTAACTATAATTATACCCTGAGTGCATTCATTCTCAAGATGACTAACCTGGGATGTTGTAGCCTCCAGAAAAATCACGACTCAGAGCAGAGCTCTGCCCTTGATTAGACTTTGTGGGTCATGCCTAGCCCAGGAAAGGTATACACCCAGAAAAGGGCTTGTCCTTCCCTATGTGCATGCTCAAATGACACTCTAGATCACAGCATCCTATCAAACATGAATCAAGGGAAGATTCTGGATGCCTTTGTGCCCCCCTCGCCCCCCATTCCAGATCAAAAACCAGCAGAGCAGTTAATTTCTTCCTGTGCCTGCTTAATACTCAGCACCTCAGAGTACCATTATCAATATAAGCTTTTAGTTAAAATCAGAACATTTAAAACCACCAAGTGACAGCCCCATCCTCTTTGTCACTGGCCAACAGGCAGGGTCTTCTGGTGAGGAGCAGGGCTGAGAGCAGTAGTGTGGCACAGGCAACATGTGGATGCTCTCCTCGGCCACAGCACTTGTCCCACGCACACAAAGCCCATCTGCCCCAGGTCAGACTACCAAGATCCAGCTCAACAGCTTTGGCGCGTTTGCATAAGAGTGAGCCTCATGCCATTTTACTTTGGGGTTTGATCCAACGCAACCTGAAGCTAACAGGCCACATACCACTTGTCATGGGCAAGTTCAGTTCAGACCCTTTCAAGAGACAGGGCAGTGCATTTTCCTAGCCAGTTTTTGCAGAGGGAGAATCACAAACCGAAAAAGAGACCTCACTGCTAAATAGGAGAGAAGGCGGCTTTCATAAACGTACATAAGTTGCCAGCACTCTCAGCGCTATGGAATAATATTTTCTGAGGATGCAGATCTGCAACTGTGTTTTGAGCTAGGAAGAAAAAAATTCAAATGGTATCATCTGTTACTAGGAGAAATTAGTGCCTCATTTTACTAACAAAGTACTCTTACAACAAGTTGGCCAGCTCTAGGCAAATAAAAGGGGAACAATCATCTACGATTTGAAAGGAGGCAAATCAGTATGCTTTGTTACTATAGCAAATTAGCTCAAGCATAAGCAATGCATTTCTTGAAAGCTACCCTCGGTGCCGTTTGGGTGTCTGACCATAGAAAAGGGAAGTAACACATGGCATTTCACCACAGAGGGACCACATCCCTTTTACCGGGCACTAAATGTTGCTATGAGTAAGAACGCAGCAAGTCTTCCAAAATGCACAAGCTGCTAGCCATTTAGAAAGTGAGCGTGCATCCAAAAAGCATTAAGTCGACAAGGAGCAGAGAGTAACTGAACCAAAGGAGAAGGAGAAAGAGCAGCCATTGAATGGATGCTTTTAGCTTCAGAAGGCCTCCAAAATAAACAAACAGCACACTATGGGCTTCATCCAAAGCCCATTGAAAACTATGGAGAGACTCCAACTACTTTCAATAGGCTTACATCAAGCTTGGGCTGCGTTTTCTTTTCAGGGACTTGTGAAGTTTCTGAAAGGAGGTCAGATCAACACTCCACAGGTCTCTGAGGAGCTCAGCAGCTGCTGGCCCCTCTGTACTAGCTCTATGCATGCTGCCCTGCGAGCACAGGGACTCCAGACACTGGCTCTTCACCATCACATCCCGCAGCTCCTCACTCCTGCTGCCGCAGCTTGGCTCTGCTCTTCTTCCCCTTCTGCCTCCACAGCAGGCATTTTGCAAACATTACCTACTCAGCTATCTAAAATTCACTATATTAAAATAAATTAGAAAGAAACTTTTATTTTGAAGTAACAGAACTTTTTCAAGCCAGCCTCTGGAAATACTGAAACAGATATGGGTCATGAATCAAGACACAGGCATCCAGGTCCCACAGGTCTATCTCAATATAGAAAGCCCAAATCACAATCCACTTCTTACTTCATGATGTGCTTTCTGGAGCCATTGCATGGCTAAAACATCCCCCTATTTACCATCCTCACATCTCCAGAGAAGCTTTCCGTATTTGAAGAAATCTGTGCTGATACTACACAAACGTGTAGTTCCTCTTGCTAAAAAAACACAGGCCAAGTTGAGACACAGCATCTTCTGCACACGCAAGTCAAAGCCCAGAGCCCCTCCAAGTAGCAAGAGCCCAATTTTCCCTCCCTTCATAGAAAAAAAGTATCAAGAGAAAGGACTGACGCCAGCAGCCGTTTTATCAGATGCCCCCGGGTGGGAACCGTGACATCAGGAAACATCAGAAACAAACAATGAGAGAGGAAATCGAACAGGGAAATGGGAGAGGGGGAAGCCAGGACAGCCCATGACTACTGTGACCACAAGAGCTGAGTCAGGACCTCAAAAAAAGCAGACTACAAATTTTAAATTTTAAAATTAAATTCAAGTTCTTTACTAGTCACCTTGACAAAGCAAACAAGTGCCGCATATACCCTGGCAGCAGGCCTTTACCCCGGGTCAGGCTTCCCAGTTTCAACATCTCTGCTCTGGTCATCCTGTAACAACATTAACTCCCCAATGGGGGTCAATCTAAGACCACTCAAATGCTTACAAATGTTATTCCTGTTGTAATGGGCACAAACGAGAACTCAGCATTTGCTAACAATTATCCTATCTAATAACTTCAGTCTCTCCCTCATACTTCAAATGCAAACAGTGCAGTAACTGAGCAGTACCTGTTGGCAGAGAAACTTAAATAGATGGATAGGAGGGGCTGAAATAGCTTCCTAAAAGGAAAACTCATTTCTTTTTTTACCCTGTGGGATATAAAGCAGGCTTTCAGACAGCCCTTGCCATTATCAGAGCTGTGATTCAATCAGCATTTCATGGTTATAATTAACAGGTATTTGTTTTCATGGGCCTGATTCTTCATTTGCCAAGACTGCAAAAATTATAATGCATTTTTCCCATCCTCCTTGGAGAGAATATGATGCAAGCTCGGCCAGAGAGAGGAAGCCATTTGGAGCAGGAAGAGGATGCTTGGAAATAGAGTTTGTATGCTCATATTAGGCCCTTTCTGTGGTCATAAGACAAGACTACCATAAAAAAACCTTACCATTCTCATTCAGGTTAACTGCAGAAATTGAAGCACAAAACCCCTTTGCCTTCCTCTTTCAATAAATTGCTCAGTCCTGCCTCTGCTCCTGGAGGACATTTCCCAGGAGCACCACTCTCATCCTGCGCATGTGATTGGAAGGGAAGAGGAAGGGGGACATCAAGCCCTGGGAAACCAGAGCATCCTGCCCTTCTCTTCCTCAGCCTTACACCAGGCAGGAGAAGGAGGACTTCCAGCTACAGCTAACAAGGCCTTGCTTCTACCAGTTTCATTGCCTCCACTCCCATATACCTGTTTTTCAAGTCTTGAAAAACCCCACAAGGAACAGAGGGCCAGACTTCCTTCTTATATGCATCTGCTCCCCTGCATCCTAAGCATCTTTCATCCCTCAGGGAGAAAGACAAGGAGATTTGGGCCAAGGTGGTGAGAAAGGATTGGAGGAACAGCCAGGAGACAGCTAGTAGCTCTTGGATGGGGAAAACTTTCAGGGAGTAGAGTCTCAAAGGAGTAGGGAAAGGGGAGCTGCAAGCTGAGAGGGGCTAAAGTTTACCACAGGCTGCCTCTAGAGAAGAGCATTTCTCATCGGGGCACACTCCTGAGGCAGGCAGACACAGAGGGAACCAGCCTTCCCCTGCACAGCCCTGCCCTCCGTTCCCCCCCCCCCATCAGTAGCATTAACTAGATTTGGTCAGACACAGTGGCACTCTGATCCTTCAGCAACAAGGCAGCAAGCTCCTTTGAGATATGCATCATGGCACACAACTCACTCATATGCTTTGTGCTGAAATAATAGGGGGGAAATAAATTCACTGATTAAAAAAAACACAACACTGGTTGATGTTACATTTCCAAATCCTCTGGGAGTAAAAAAGTTAGCTGCATATAATATCTTTACCCCTCTCTCCTGCTGATTGTTAAATCAAAAACCCCCAGAACACAGCAGTCACTGGAATACAATTCATGTTTCTCTATTGCTAAATTATGCATTAGTCCTACATCAGGTAAAATTGTAGCATGGCACCATCTGTTTCTCAATATGCTAGCTCCTAGCTATCATTGCAGGATTTACTTTCATACCTCTTTCCATGTACTGCTGAGCCGATGGGCAGTGTCTGCCAGAGTAAGGGACCTGCCACCTGCCTACTACACATTTGGGATATACCCCACTGAAGTTGGGTACACATTATTCATTTTCAGATGTACAGGATAGGCTTACAGTGCCAGCTCTAATGAATAGCCCTTAATGGTGCTACACATCCTCAAAATACTGCAGGAGAAAGCACATTTTCCAGCTGTTTGTGCCTTATGCCAGAACACATTTATATCAGCAATTTCCTTTCTAAGTAGTTTGAAGATAGCTGCAAATTTTTCATTATGATTGTGATGGAGGAAGGCAAAGGAGAAAAGCAGTCAACATTTCTATGTCTTTACACTGAAATTAAGGGGACTTCTACGAAAAGCACATATGAGAAAGTCCCAGGAATTAATCAAGGAGCTTCCAGTTTCCTGCATCTTCAGGTTTCAAACAGAAACAGTAACTGAGCCACTATGGACCTCAGTACAGAGCACACCGCAAAGGTCACTATCTCAGCTGCTCTCCCTTTGTGGCACCGTTTCTGAGGGCACAACGGGCCCGGGGAGGTGGCAGGGGAGGCAACAGGAGCGCTGCTGTGCGAGTGCCTGGCTTTGCAGGGGTGCAGATTCATCCTGGGTAAAGGAAGGCTTGGGGTCCCCTGACCCAGGGAAGGCAGCCAGCATTGGTGTCCCAGTGCCAGCCCTTGCAGCACAGCTGCCTTATTCATGCTACTCCCCCTGCTGGGGGCATCACAAATATTTCTAAGGACTTCATGAACAGTTTGAGAAAATCCAAACACCTGACATGCCTGAAATCCCTCTTCTGCCACAGTGAGGCTGTTGATCACTGCTCTCAGAGCAAGGACAGCAAAGGAAGCAGGGACAGGCCTGTCAGAGCCCAGTACACATCCTGACTCTGGCTGCAATAGCTTATGCTTTCAGCCCTTGGGATTGTGGTATGGGGCCCAGGGCCTGGCACAAGACAGGATCACACTCCTGGCTAAGCCCAAATCCTCTCAATGTCTGCGCATATGCCTGCAGTAGATATTGCTTTTACATGAATGCCTCCTCCAGCGCACACATACCAGCCAGCACCCAGCCAGGGACTGCATCTGGAGCAGGTCTACCACTGGCAATATCCCAAAGTCAGTCTGGGAGAGCCTTCTGAACCCCTTCACACCAAGTCACTTTTGATTTCAGCTCCCAGGAACACCACCACTAACCACAGGAACACCCACTTTAAACTAAAAAGGCAAAAAAAATTCCTCTTAACACTAAGTTTCTTTCTTTAACAGTAAGTCTAAGTTTCTCTCACCTGAGACTCAGTAGACAGATACCTTCTAGAGTTGAATGCTGCCTGTGAGACTTATGGTGTTAAGGAGAGGCTTTTATGGAGTGTAGCAGAAAGTATCCAGATGCTCCACTCAGTCCCCAAACCTCAGCTTGCGTCTTCAAAGCCTCCTCCGTTTTGAGGCTACCAGTCTAAGGCTACCAGCCACACACGGAGACATCTGAGGAGGTGGCTGGAGGCAGGGGAATTCCTGAAACTGTGGAAGAGGCGGCAAAGCACCTCCCAGTAAGTCTGGGACAAGAAAACGCCTGTCAAGAGACTAAGGCAATGAACAAACAGGTTAAGCCTGTTGCTGCCTATGCCAAAAGCCAGTTCGGCACAGGAGACGTTTAAACAGTATTTGCTCCTGCCCCAGTTTGGAAGCAGAAGGAGAAAGTGGCTTGGTAGGATCTAAGAGTCAGACCAAACGTAGGCATTTTCAAAGTCGATATCTGATGACCAAAGAACAAGGGTTAGAATTTAAAGTAATGCAAAACACAGAAAAGCTCTTCCCTCTCCTTCCAGGTTGTTTTATATACACACATTTCTTTTTCCACAGCTCTAGTTTTGTTCTTCAGAGTCATGAACCAGGGGTCCTGTTTGTACTTCTCCCCTCATTTATGCTCTTCTATCACACGGACTATAAAGAATTAAGACAACCAGCATTACTTTACATAAGACCAGCTACTGTCTCCTAACTTCACGTGGAAGGAAAGATCCACGAACGTTTCATTTGACCTAGAAGTACAATCTACTATGGCTTTCTCGTACCTTCCATATTCATCCCAATTCTCTCATTTGAGGCTTCAATAGCTTTTTTTGTTGCATATTAGAAGTGAACTATGAATAACGCACCTAGACAGACAGGACCTACTTGCAGAGATCGACTGCACCACCATGCTGTGCTGAGGGAAAGGTTGATCCCACTCTGGCCTGGCTGCATTTTGGTTTCAGTGAGCACAGGAGGGGTCAGCCCATGACAGCAGAAGTTCCTCTCGATTCCATCAGTAGTAAAATCAGGCTTCAACTCTTCATATCAGCTCAAAACTTAGACCTCAGGTCAGTTTTCCTCATTTCTCCCCAATGAAATGAGTTCCTAGGGAGAAGTCAATCTATTAGATGTCTCATTCGGCATTATTAGAGCCCTACTCGTGTTGCTTTGCTGTATTTCAGCTACCACTGCCTTACTACTGAAGAAGTTTTGGAACTCAGGGAGCACACTCATCCACTTCACCATGCCTCCTTAGACAAACTGTGTAACATTAGCACACCCAAATGACCAACTGGCTTGGCTACAGAACCCAAGACACCCAGCTTGGAGAATTAGATTTTCAGAATTTAGCTTATATACCAGGCTTAAAATGTCTGTGTGATTACATCTCTGGCATGCTATTGCACTTCATTAGGAGAAGCCTTTATCAATTTACACCTTTAGTTCTGGTGTAGTCTCCTGCCTCTACTTAAACATGACTGTAATATCCTTCAGCTTTCTACTACCATGTATGAATTCCATCCTTCTAATCATTTCATTCTTCCTTCTATCCAGATCCTTCATAGGCTGCTGCAGCAGAGACAACAGAATATCAATTGTACCTTGGAAAAGTCTCATGCATTCTAGTGGGGTGCATTCTTCCAGTTCTAACCTGCAGCTCCTCAGAACCACCTCCCTGTTCAAGCCTGCTAGTAGCCAGCTCAGGCTACAGATGAAACCAGATATACAAAGACATTGGGACACAAGTTAAACCATGGCATCGCTCCCTGATGTTTTTGGTGCTCCCCTTTCCAGCACCTACTATTACTGGATGCCTTTATTTATTAAAGATGCAAGAACAACCTTGCTTAAAACATCTTTTAAGTTCATCTTCACATAATTCTTCCCTTCAGTAGATTAATAAAGTGTTTTCAAGATACAGAAATATACACATTACCTAATTACAGGAGTCAGGCTGAAGCAGATCCTTTAAACAAAGGTATCCTGATCAAGCTCTTCTAACCCTGCTTACCCAATCTTTTCTCCCTCTTTATCCCCAGATACACTTGACAAGCAGTTCCTCCAAGCAGAGGATAACTTCATTGCTGCAGGACAGGTCTTTCAAAGGCACAGAACTGTGGCCTATTTGAATGCCACTCTCATTCAGAAAGTCTTTCCAAGTTGCCTCCCAGGTGAATTCTGCTGCAGTTCTCCTGTATCTAAACATCTGCTCTTCAGAGAGAGTAGCTCTACCAGTAAAAACATCCAATACCCAGCTGAGATTTCCTGTCCTCTCCAGCTTTTCTCCTTGTCAGGCTGCAGAACACACTGCTTACAACTTTGTTCAGTGAGGAAGCATGACAGCTCTCTCGCATAAAACACTCAAGCTCAGAGGAACTGCAAAGCCTTCTGACATGCAGCACTCCTATGGCCTCAGCCAACAAGGACAGGGAACAGACACCCAGCTGCTCATTGCCTAGGGCTCACGGGGAGAAAGCTGTGTGCAGCAGTGCGGGGGATGAAACCTGAGTCCTCAGCTCTCATGTTCACCATAGCCTAGCACTTTTACCAAGCAGAAAGTTTTCCACTATTCTTGATCAGACAAACTAATGTCTTGACTTTTCTCTACTTCAGAGCTCTGCAAAAACACATCAGATGAACTCATTTCATCTCCAGGATTGGTGGTTCAGAGTTAATCAGATGGAAAAATATCAAAACTCATTGTGGTGAAGCAACTCTTTTCTATATGATGCCAAGCACATGCAAAGCTGTATTCATCAAGTGCTCTCCACTGACATGTCCTGCCCAGGAAGGGGGCAGAGCCCTCCAGGGAACAACTCTGGGTGCTCTGAATGAGTGGGGAGCTTGCAAAGCTCATGCAGCACGCTTATTCTGCGTAAGCCAGCTACACCACACTTACATAGCAATAGCTGTGCTGCAAGTGCAGTCTGCTTGATGCTCATGATTACAGTAAACATACTACATGTGTTTTCTTCTCTGTGTGTGTGCGTGTAGAATAAGGATGGTCTAAGCAGAGGAGTTCAGCCTGCTCTCGAGCAGCTTCCAGATGTGAGCTGAATTACTCGCCCTGGCAAGTTGCCAGCAGCAGCCCTGCCCCGTGGGATTTCAGTGTTGCCAACCACATCTCAACAACTGCATTGTGAATCTCGTAGTGACGATGATGGCAGCTGTTAGATAGGACTTGCCTTGGTTTTAGCCCTCTCACCATACATACACACCACCACAATATCCAAACAGTCAGAAAAATAAGGGGAGGGGGTAACCCTTCCTTCCCCCCAATCCATCTCACTCACGGAAACAAAGTAAAACCTTTTGAGCGCAAGAATCACATGCTTGGAGCCCAAGGATGTCAGCAAACTTCCCTGCTGGCAGACTGCCCTTGGTGAACCCCTTTGCAGGGCACAGCTTTGCTGGGGGTGCAAAGAGCACACTTAGAGTGAGGACTTCCACAGCCTGACACAGCAGCATACACAAAGCACATGGACTACTAGAGCCAAACTTTCACTCCTGCAGATCTTAAAAGCTACCATACAGTTTTACTATGGGAGAAATCCAGCGCAGAATTTAGCTGTTCACCTGAGCCAGCAGTTCTTTGACAGCACCAACCCACAGTAATGTTGCAGTTCACACCAAAAAGCATAGGACAGGGCAAAAATGGTTTCACTCCAAGTGGAAATGGATAGGTTTGGTGCTGCATGGCACAGCTGACTTTACACTTCTCTCAGAACCAGTGATATTCTTACATCTGAGAGATTTAAAAATCACACTCTGCTTAACATATACTAATTAGTTAATATTCAGATTCCTACAAGAAAGATGCATCATCAGTTTAAATTCAGATTTAAAGGATTACACTAATCACAAGTTTTAAGAGGCTGTCAACTGTGTATGACATCCCCTCTTCCTCAGGCACTGTGATTTATTGTGCCCAGCAGCACACTAGAGGGCAGCCAGTACAAGACTCCGACCCCCACTGCCTCAAACGCCTGTGCAAGCAAAGAGCTTCCAGCCAGCAACACAGAAAAGGCCTCCAGTTGCGTGTGCCCATTTCTGCAGGCAGAACTGATTGCGTTTGCCAAGCACCCATTTTCCGCACAAAGTGAGACCATATCTATTCTGCATACAGCAAAACTACTTCTTGCTCACATAAACTGCACAATTGAACTTGCACAAGTGATGGCGTTAAGGGAAAAGCGAAAGACTTCTTACCCCTACGCTAGCATGTGGCACGGCTCAGACACACCAATTTTAGCACTCTTCTTCCTGAAGAGAGAGGCACCTACCTAGCTTCCAGGGCCCTGGCTGCTCAAACCGGATCACCAGGTCTAGCATTCAATCAGAATTTGACTTTTTACCCCACAGAAGTACCAGTAGTTAATGTGCAATATAGAGTCTCCACCAAAACCTCTATATTTCTCTCTAGGATGCCAAGAGCAGAAGCAGCAAGTCATATTCAACTACCCACAGAGAAGACAAACCCAGGAGTTTATTAAAAACAGGCCATATTTTTGCTAATTTATGCCAGGCAAATATAAGTCAAAGAAACAGTGCCAGCAACTACAAGCACACCGCCCTGTCCTCAGAGAGCTCCCCCTCTGTCAAAAGAATACCCTAGACGATGTCTTCTGAGCTCTCCCTCAGCCAGCCAGAAGCTGTGAGACCTAACCCCATCACTATGAGATTTACTCAGTATTTTAAGTATTTATTCTCTTGATAAATTCTCATCAGGCTGTAATTGCCTTTGTCTGACAATGATCTATTATGCTATGAAGACAGACATTATCTTAAAATCACTATTCTGGTAAATTCTCACCAGGTTTGAATAACCTCCAGCAAGCCTGATTTGCTTATATCAATAGCTAGTTAATCAGATCAAAATGGGTTTAGAGGAAGTTTCCAGATGCTCCTTTTTTGACAGCATGCCATTTATATGAAGGACTAACAACCTGACCCAAAGCTTACCGAATCACTTGGGAGTCTTTCCACACTGGACTAGTCCCTCAAAGACTGAGGGATAGGTCATCGGTGTGTTGAATGCAGCACAGCTCCACAGACTACCCCCGCAAGCTTTCTACACTCTGTAATTCTGCTCCGATAGGCTGATATTTTAACTGACCCAATTTAGTTCTTTTACAGCCAAAGCCTTCACAAATTGATATCTAAGAGAAGAAAATGGCTCTCAGACTAAAAAGGAAAATAATTTAAAATACACATCAAAAAAAGAACATTGCTTTTTGAGAAGAGGACAGTTTTCCTTTTTACAATTTGCTCTCTGCTCTACAAGCCTACATACTATTCCCACCACTGTGGTCTCCATTCCACGCTTGGACACAAGACATAGGCCGCTGTGCCTGAGCGCAACCCACCGAGACAGACAAAGTTGAGAGTTAATGCGTCTGCCTACCCTACATCTGTCAAACTACCAGATCAGGGCCTGAAAGTTGGGCACTGCAAGTAAACAGGCATTTCTTCACCTCTCATGGACCTCCAGTCATTTTAAATATAGACTACTTGCTTTAATTTGGCACAAGGACTATACAAGTTCTCTAGCAATCTTCAGAAGACTTCCTTAAACCCCAAATGTTTCCTTGCATCTAAGCAAGTGAAGCATACTGTATGTGAGAAATTCACTAAAATAATTGGTCCTTTCCACAGTCTACAGACAGTATATTAGCATTTTCCTGCTTTGTGTATTGGAAAAGCCTGCCTAGTTTTTGTCCATTTCTGCAACAGCAATTTTAGTGTTGGTAAGCTGATTGTTTCATAAATATATTTTCAGACTTAATAGTCACCTGAAATCACAGCAAGACAACAGAACACAGATCATATTCCTTACTAGAAAACTAGCCTAGAGCAATTCTCTGCAGAAGAGTTCACTGTGGAAGGCAGCAGATGAAGTCAGCTTGAGACACCTGCAGTAACTCAGATACTTGGACAGAATGAAAAATTAGCCTTCTTTCAGGACTGCCTATTATTTTAGTCCTCCTTGCATAGGGATTTTCACTCAGACACATATAGATTAAAAATGAAAAAGAAAGCCAGCTTGAATTGAAGACCATCATATCACTTTATAAGCAATACTCACATGGCAAAGCCTCAAATTGGATTTTTATTTTATTCTTTAATCCCAGTAACTTAGCAGTGCATATCGATTTTGAAAGAGTGGACAAAGCAAGTAAGCAGTACGCAGTGATGGCCAGGAATAACTGCTGAGAAATAGGACTAAGCAAAAAAGGGGGGAAAAAATCACTAAGCCACAGAAAGATCAGAGAAAGTCCATCTTGTCCCCCACTTGAAGACAATGGCAAACTTCCCATCAGTTTAAACAAGAACAAGCCTGGCAAGTCTACGTACAAAAAGAAAACCTGACCATATTATCTAGAGACTTAAAGACTATTGAAGCCTATTCTAAAGCCAGAATTTCACATAAAATGTACCTTGTTTTTACCAAAAAGCATTATAGGACAGCAACCCTTTAAATGAGGCTGCTGTGCCTTGGAGCTTTCACATCCAGCATAAAAATACTGGAGATTTCTACAGCCCTTTGAATCTGCTAGGCTGAATTCACACCCAGCAATTCCAGCTTCCTGCAGGAACATCTGCTTTGCTTTCAGGGGAACCACACCAGTAAGACTGCAATACAATGAGGGTGGAGGGAGTAGCATCAAGGCTGTATTTCAGGCAACTCAAATCTTCCCTACAATTTCACAGCTTCTGGACAGACTTTCTGGAAAGCTCCCTGCTCCCCCAAAATTAACAGTTCCATGGGCTATGCAAAACACAAGAACACCACAAGCTTCTCACTTTTGTAACACAGGAAAAACTGCTGATCCTCTCCTTGGAGCAGAACTGTATTCTGGTCTCTAAAATGCAGAGCAAAAAGTGAACATACCATACAGGGAAGGGATTAGTGTTAGAAATTAACACAACACCCATATTTCAGTTTATTCACTCCATCCCAAAGGGAGAATATCCTCCTTATCAGAGCAGCAGAGAAAGCATAGACAGGTCTAAAAAAACAAGCTGAGTTTGAGAGCTATTTTTAATTCACCCTTTTTGTTCCACTTTATTTTAATTAAAGGGTTGAGATTGTAGTAAGACCAGAGCCCTACAAAGCAACAAGGATCTTGGTTTAAGTTCCTGAGCACAATTTCTAAAGAGGCTGTTCCGATACACAGCACAATTTGAAGTCTTTGCCGTGTTAACTCAGGAGAGAAAACCACCTTCCTGCAGAGCCACAGCTCTACCATGTTTGTCATGTAGTGTTATATTCTCCAAGTCATGTTTTCTAATCAGACGCAGAACAAACATACAGCAATAGCAACGTTCACAAGAAAGCTCTCACTTTATTCTGTTACATGACAAATCCAGAGGTAAAGAAATTTCTCCTTTAAGAAAAGCAAAAGGAAAAAATTGTGTATTGAAGTTGCAATTGCTCAAAATGAACATCCTACATCAGCTGGGGAAAAGAAAGGAGCACACAACATGCTGACAAGAGCTTACATGCTTGCACACATCCAGTCAAGCGTAGGGCTCAGTCAATATCCCTGGAAGATACCACATCCCAGCTGCTCAGCACTCATCCCACTCATACCCAGGGCTGTTCCCATTATGGGGGACTTCAGCAAGGCCAGCTCACTGAGCCCAGCTGCCTGCACCACACCAGACACGAGAACATTAGCCCTTCATCGTGCACGCTTCCTGGAGCTGCAGCGCATGCAGGCTCACCATTGGCCTTCACACTCGAGGCCAAAAGGTCTAGTATTTTCCCAGGGAAGACCGTTAAAACAGTGACAGCATGGAAGATGCAAGTCCAGCCAAACCAACCTGAAAACCGAACAAACAGGCAAAAAGACCTTGGCTGGTTTCTCGGCACCCTATCTTTCTTTCATTCCCAGCTTCAGAGCCCACAGGGACAAGCTGGGCAGCTGGGACCCTAGGAAGAACCGGCTTTGCATTCAAGACAGATGAAGAATCACAGCAGTGAGAGGGGCCTGGAGTTGTTGGCTGCAGGACAGGTAACAGTGCCGTTTCTGAGAAGGGACCACATCATGAGGAGAAAGACGAGCTTCCTTCATGATTCCAACAGGGAAGCATGTTTTTAAACAAGACTGCTTCTTGGGGGAGTCACATAGCTCCAGTCTCACATGCCCAAGAAATCCCACATCCCAGGGTGGAGTACAACAGCAGCCGCTGATCTCCTGCTTGTTTGACAACTGCCTTATTGCACAGGAAGCAAACAAGGGGCCTGAAGGCATCAGCTCCAGTAATCCTGAATATCCAGTTTATTGCTCTGCAAAAACTCCCCACCTCTCATGCAGAGAGCTTGGCTCTGCTTACACCATGCAGGCCACACTCCGCAGGTGGGCACCAAGGTAAGCTCCTGAGTACAGGGTGCAAGCAAGCACACAAGCAACGCCCCAGCCTCCAAGTATCACCCATCAGCTAGCTGAAAACACCTAGCTCACCATGGGCCCCAATTCTGGGGAAGTGACATCTGCAAGGATCCAGCAGAACAAGGGAAGAGCACAACCCCAGCCTTCCGCACTGCAAAAGGCAAGAAAAACAGCTCAGAGCTCTGTGATCATGTGTTTTCAAACGCTTATCTTCCTCCAGAAGAGAAACATTTAATGCGGACAGCCAGAACGCCTACCCTGGGAAACCTGTTGCCAGTAAAAGCAGGCTTGTATTTATGAGCTGTTACTTTCCACAAAAATTGGGAAGTCATTTTGAGGAGGGCTGAGAAAGATCAGAGTTTGGCAGATTCCCTGCAGGAGCGCACAGAAGGCTGAAGCCGTGTTCGCAGTTCCCCCCCTCACAGCTTACTGGGTCAATGACAACTAGTCCATTAGAAGAAAACTGGACTCAAGTGATTACAGATTCTTACTTGCCATTGAACCCCTCCCCATCCCAACTCTTATACATTTTTCTGTTAAGTCTCCCCCCTCCAAACAAAATATTTCTCTGCTCTGTTACTCAGAAAAACAATTACCAAAAACATGAAAGACTTTCTAAAGCTTCAGTTGAGACAGACTGAATCTAAAAACCATGCTGCCCTTCAGAGACATCTGGGGCCTGCTGTAGGACCAGGCAGTATGCGAAAAGGGCAATGGGGCACCTCCTCAACACAGGTCAACTCTCATGCAGAGGGACCAGTTTGCAGAGCCAGGGTCCAAAGCACCTGAAGTCAGTTACTGGAACATACAAGCCTCCAGCTTCTTCTCCTACTCCTTTCAAGATTTGACTCAAAATAGTCCCTTCTCAAAAGCTTCTATCTGTTCACTTTAGCTTAGAGGCAACAAGCTTGTTCCCCCCCCTGCCCCTTTCCATTGGGAAGGGCCACATATCAGGCTGGGTTGTGGGTACATGCAGTAGATAGCAGATACCGAGTGGAAGTGGTTCCTATAATTAGTACTCTGAAGTGATCTCTGAAGCCTGAATCACATTTCTGACCTGCTCTTTGCAAGAGTCTTCTCCCATACAGCTACCATGGAATTCAGCCTGGAAAAGCATCCATTCCCTGCCACCCCAACACATATTGCCATTTATTTTCTTTTTGTCTGAGCCACTACATGCAGTGCGCTCTGGAAGACGGCAACCTAAAATAAAAGTGAAACACATTACAGTGCAAAGTATTTGTTCTAAGAAACAAAATTTCAATCAGGAGTTCAGCTCATTTTCTCAAACATGTTAGAAAAATGTAGCAAATTTTTCACAGACAGTAAATAAAGGCTCTCAGAGAAAATACACTCAACACAGCTTAAACTGAAAGGAAAGGTGGGAAAAAGGAAACTACACACAGCACCACATTACTCAACCATATTGCTTGCAAATGCAAATACAGCCAATCCTGTTAAACAAGGATCAAAGCTAGTCTCCTTCTTGGGTAGTACAGTTCACTGAATCTACAGGAATTTGCCCTCAAAGCTCTCTCCTTAGTTTTTACCAAGGTCTACCCCTTGAGACCATAAAGAGCCTCTCAGATAAAATTAACACTTTCAGAAACTCCCTGATTAAGTTGCCCACAGGGAATCACATAATTGTGGGATGAAAGATAAAGCTTTGTCTAGGATAAGAACATAGAAAGAGAAATGCATTATAGAATTAATATCATTTGGGCTTCTTTCC
Source organism: Struthio camelus (assembly GCF_040807025.1). Classification (NCBI taxonomy): domain Eukaryota; kingdom Metazoa; phylum Chordata; class Aves; order Struthioniformes; family Struthionidae; genus Struthio; species Struthio camelus. Next base: position 6,761,193 of record NC_090955.1, on the reverse strand, counting down.
ATCTGCCTTTTGGGGTTTATATCTTCAAGATTTCCTCAACAACCATTAAAGCTATGAACCTATTAGAAGGGAGAGCATTATTAAAATATCAAGACTCCAAGAGCTTGATATTTCAGATCCCAGAAAACAAAGAACTACAGCCTGTAAAAACTGGAAACATTGTAAAGATTAACACTGCCCCATCATTACGAGGGAGGGCCGGAGCTTCAGCAGCATCTAAAAACCCTGCAAATGGACAGTAAGGGCATATAAGAACTCATTCTTAGGGCACAGATCAACCTCCAAATGACAAGGGTTGGGATAAAAACTTCCTCTAAGGACTGCCTGGTCCATAGTTGTTCTGTATCAAGCTGCAACTGTCAGCTGGCTCCCGTCCCTTAAAATTACTTCCATCTGGCTTCACCCAGACTGATAGCCAAGCTTCTGGCATAAACAAAGCCCTCACAACCAAACATCCCCTCTCTGTCTCCACACCCCACTGTGCTTTCCCTGCTGGGAAGAGCAGCTTCCAACACCCCTCATAGCTCTCTGGACAAATTTGCCCAGTCCCGCCTTATTTTCCACAGCTTGGGAGAGGGTGGGGGCAATTGCCTCCTAACATAATCATCCCGGCTACAGGGGAAGAAGTTGTAGGATGGCTTCCTTCCTCGGACTTACCTTGATTCACTGAGACACAAAGGACATGCTCCACACCACAGTGCCCAGCATGCCAAAACCTCACAGCAAAGTAGTCAGCACCTGGGAAAATCCCAGGCATTTCCCATCTAGGGACTGTTCCTAGGAGCTGTTTCCATCTCATTGTATCTCTGTGCACCTCCTTGGAGAGAGGAGCTTTACCCATGAGAGCTCCTCTCCTGGCCTGCACACCCACTACACAGCAAGGACTCTTGCTGTTTGTTTTGAAGCATTCAGCAGCCAAATCAGAACAAGAACAGAAGCTGTTTTGCTCCAGTATGGCCATCTTGGAGTGCTGGACTTGACATGTATAGGGCTGAATTACACACTGATATTCAGGTTCAATAACTGTGCTAAAGCTTCAAAATACATACAGGATTAGAGTCAATATATTTTGCACCTAAATTATCACAAAAACACAAAAGGAGAAGCCATATCCAACAGCTACTTCTTTTAATAAAGTATTCAAAAACCAAACATCTCCCTACTCCATTTACTGGATACATTACGGGTTACCTATTTAAACAGTGCACTGTAACACAGGATGACATAACAACTTGTATCAGACACAGCTGCTCTTGGTATCCCAGGACTCAGGAACTGAGTCAAAGTAGTTTGTAGATCATCCACCTGCTGTTCCTACTGAAGCAGATTCAGCAGTATTTGATCTACAACAAGCCACAAAGGTCACTATAATCCTCTCTGCAAACACAGATGTGCTCATCAGCAGCAGATAAAAGTCTGAGTATATTTCAAATCTGTGTTCCAAGCCAAAACAGAAAGTGTTTCTTGTTTCAAAGCTAGAGAGTAAGCATTCACTACTAGAAAGTCTTCCTTATGGAGTCCATTCCCTTCTCACAGACAGAAAGGAAGCACATACCAGGAGAGTACCTTGTCCAACTTTACACACACGAAAAAGTAGGGTTTTAGAGCTGGGAACACAGTTCAAGTCTCAGCCCAGGGCCCCACCCATAGAAGTACAATCCCTCCTCCAAACAGTCTGCCAGAATGGCACTGAAATGGAATGTAAAAAAGTCTTGCAGTAATCTGCTTTTTCTGCTTTGTTACTAAATGCTCCAAATGCTGCTGGAAAAAGATTTCAGATTCAGGCTCTAAGAACATTTAACAACCCAACTAATAACTATATTTCACCTCCCAGACTATGAGAATGCAATAAAGCTGCAGTCTAGGCTCCTAGTCTCTGGAAAGGGAGATCACTTGTGCTGATGGAGTAAATACATCACCTTGTGTCAGCTGGTCCTTCTGAACCCCAGAGCACATTATCCCAGGAACAGAAATCATTCTACTCAGCTTTCAGTAGGAACTTTATGTTCCAGTTGCCTTGTCCTTAATTTTGGATAAGCATCATCATGTTTTCTAGCATGTTTCCACATCCATTCTTTTCCCCCTCCATTCTTAGTAGCTCTCCCAAATAACAGAATGCTGCCTAAATGAGATATGTACACACACATAAAACAAACTAATTAACAGTCTCAGCCTAAATCAGTGAAATCAGCATGCCTTAAGCAATGATTTAGCAGTTCAACATGCTGCTTTACCAGACTCTCTTTCCGAGGGGTCCTCACTAACATTTAGTTCCCTGCTGGGGAGCCATTCCCAAAATTCAAATTCTTTAGGGATTTTGATCTCAGGATGGAAGCATCCCAGATTTCACACTGACCTTAAAGGCTGAAACATCTGCTACAGGCCACAGTGTTTATCAGGCACCAGCTAGCAGCACAGACCTCTGATACCAAAGGGATGAACGTCTGTTCAGACGGAAAGATAAATAGGAAACCTGGGAAGAGGTGAGCCCTCCAATCCCATGTGAGCAACTGAAGGGCCTAGAGTTTTTGAAGTACCATAGTTTCTACTGATCCAGGTTTAAAACAGAAATTCGTTCACCTACTAAGACAGTAAGAGCTACTGTCCAGGGGGAATGCCTCTACTTTCCCGCTAAATCCTGTTTTTATTCTACTTTATCCAGCTGTCATCTTCTCTTGCAAGATGTATTTGCTCATCTTATATGAAGAAAGGTGAAGAGGGAAGGGCTAGGAAAGTGGAAAACATTTCTCAAAACTATACAGTTGTGTTTTTTCCAGGGCTCACAGATTCTGCTTTGCAGCATTTACTGCACCAAAGCATCTATGTTGCAGGCACCAGAGCAAAGATTTTCGTCAGCTGTTCACAGCCATTTAATCCCAGTGGGAGTAATCTTCAAATTCAATGACATAAGCTCTACAGTTGCATAGACTTTCTCCCAAACAAGATAAAACAATGAGATTCAAGGTACTAGTTCTTGTTCATATCTTCTGGTAATTCGGTATGACCTGCTGCTTTTGATGCCACCTCACACAAGGCATTTCTAAGTGATTTTCCTGGCTCTCGCAAGGGCAATAATTACTGCATTTCCAGGAGACATGAACCAACTTCTGCATCCCAAGCTGAGAGCAGCTGTTAGACTCCTGGCACTGCACCTTTCCCACACTCAGGAGTTCTGCCTATGCTCACATTAACCCACCTCCTTTCCACACCACCCACAAGCACTGTTTCTCTAGGTGCTTTGCCAGATCCTTCTCTTTGCTCTAGATTCTTTTGCATCTGTGAAAATTCCACATCTCCAGACCTGTCAAACATTCGAAGAGAGTATGCAGTGCTTGACCTCACCAGCAGGCAGGTGAGCATTAGGCGATCTGGGCTACCCTGTGCATTTGTCACATGAGTCAAGACACAAGGTACTCCACAGTGTGAGGTTCACATTCCACAAGCTAGCCACGTTTTCTGCGTTACCTGGAGCAGGAAAATTCTAACCACAAAGATATCACAGCCTATCTCAGCCAGCATAAAGCCTCTAAAAGCCCAAACCAAAGAAGCATGCTCTGGCAGACGGACAACCGCTCTGGAGTGAGCGAATGAAGTCTGGCTCCAAGATCTTAGAGGAAGTCACTACCAGAGAGCATCGCCTCTGTATGGAGCAGGGCTCCGCTTGGCTGAGGCAGTAAAGATAACCGGAGATCTGTGAGCTCAGCACACCTCCTGGGGAGCTTCGTGTGCTTCAGCAATGTGGCGAGAAGCAGCTGCAGACTCCAGAGGCCTTTTTCCTCCTGCCAGAACCTGAACACAGCCTGAGGGTTGATTCCTGGTAACACAAATCTGAGCTCTGCTTCTTGCCAGATTTAGAGGAACCAAGGGTTCTCCTCATTTCCAGTCTCCTCTCTACTCTCCCCACATGCCCACCCCCCCCACACTTATCCATTCCTCTCCAGAAGAATGGAGGACAATCTCCCTGTCCTTTTCTCCTGTGCCCATCTGTAATATAATCCATCTTTGCTAGCACACAGCCAATTAAAGTACCAGGTTAGGGAGGGGGCAGGGGGACACCAAAACCCCAAGCCACACACCAGCGTTCTGGCATTCTGGCTGAAGAAAACCATGCAAGCCTTTATTTACAGAAAGCCATTCCTGCACTCACCCAGGATTACAGCAACAAAGAAGGAGCATAAAGAGAGGTGGGAGGACTGCAGCAGCATAAGGGAGATGAGGAACTGGGGACTCCTTTTCTTTGATGTTTTGATGATCACGTCACAGCAATTACTATGCTAAAGGCAGTGCTATATCGCTGGTAAATAAATCATCTGAGGAAATTAATTGCACAGGAAGCTTGCATCACAAGTCATTGCAGGTAGAAATTATTACAAAAGTCAAAGCATTTTAGATACAGAGGATAAATTTCAAAGTAGTAGAAAAATACCAATGTATACTCTAGAACATTTCTCCAAGCCTGAGTACGTGCCTGAACAGGGAGGATAACGGAGACTTCATCTGCTTTGGGAAATAAAGCCATCAGTTAATCATATGTACTCTATCAGGGACAGAAAAAGGACAAAGAACTAGAGTAAATGTTTTCTATGCAGAAGAGCCTGGCACTAGGTTTTCTGAAGATACCCCTTCTGTTATGGCATTAAAAACAGACAGACTAATTAGTAGTATATGGAGTTGTCTGTAATGTAGAAAGCTATCTTTTCTTCCTTTTCCCTTCCTATCACAACTAAACAACCTGATCTAACATATCATGATTACATGGAATTTCATACCCACATTTCACAGGGCATTCCAAAGTAAAAAGCATCTCAAGTATGCAATGATGATCAGGTGATTCAAGTAACCTACTATGCAGATACTCATTTTACAGATGAGTAAACAGAGCCATGAAAAGGTTAAGAGATTTGCCCAAGATCACATAGCAAGGCAGTGCTGAGGCTAGAATAGCCACAGCTCTAGCTTCTCAGCCACATTACCTGAAAGAAAACTTCACAAAATGCATTGAGCTAAAGATACAGATACAATCTCCTGGGTTCAGAAAAATTGCTGGCACAGGACCCCACCAGGCATATGTGCCAGGACTCCTCACCTGTCCCAGCTCCAGTGCTGAAGGCCTCACCTGCACTGCAGCAGCTACACCTGGCAGGGCTCTTTGGGAGACAGCAGAGCAGAAAAAAGGGGAAGGGCAGAAGAGGACACAACAGCAGTGGGCAAGGCTCCACTGACACAGACCTTGGCCATTTCCAGTCTGCAGTGTTATTTTCTCTCCTCTTGCCTTCTGCCTTCATTCAGTCTCTCTCCTCTTCCAGTCTTAGCCAAGTCTAATTTCCCTAGTTGCTTGCCCTAAGCACCACCTCATCCCTCCCATCCCTCTGCTCCCAGCCCATTGCTCTGCTCCAGAAATACTCTCTAAATGCCTGCTTTGCAATTCAGAACATCCTTAAACTCCTCCATCAGCTCCATATTTGGCTATAATCCCCTTGGATCCAAAGTGTTTATACAGTATTACTTGCAAGATTTAACTCAAAGATGATTAATTTGGTTCTGATTTTTGGCACCACTGATTTCAAGACTGTAACAGAAAATCTAATTTTCAGTATTCTATGGACCTTGCCTTGAATCAAAGCACTTAGGACTTTGATAAGCCTGTTTAGAGCCCTGAAGTGGATTTTTTTTTTTAAATAAAAAACAGTTCTACTTTTATTCTCATTTGTTTAAACCCACCTAGTGTTGATAGGAGCATAGAGTCTATGATCACACTCATAATAGCTGTATCATGAGTATTTCAGATCAAAGTCCAGCCCACCCTGCTTGCAAGCATTTAAAGCCCAGAGCTGGAATAAGAATACATTAAAACAACAAGAACAGCGAGTGATGCTATTCACCAGCACAAGCAAGGACAGTGCTTGCCTACACAGCTCTGTGCAGCACAGGTGCCCCTGGGGTGCGGGAAATTCTCAAAAGGAGACCTTTGGTTGAACATTTTGCCCCATGGGACAGGATTAACACAGCAGGGTCAGGACACTCCTTTGAAAAGGCCAATATAGATGCCACAGCGCCTCACCACTGGCAGCCAGCATGCTGTGCCCAGGACAAAGCCGTTCCTACTCATTGTCACAAAGGGACGGGGATATGTACACCAGCCTAACATCCCAATGGACTACATAATATCTATGCATGCCATTTAATACCTCTGTCGGGTGGAAGAGTAAGGGAACAATTTATCTAGGTTTGTGCTTCTAGCTTTTCACATGGGAGGCAGAGCAGGTTTGCTACTCTATTTGCATGTCAGTACCCATGGTGCCCTTCACACTAACAGCAATTTCGGAGCAGCTGAACTATAGCTGGTGGCCAACTTGTCTGCTTCTAGCTCTGGTAATAGCAACCAGGTGGTAGCAGGCACTCCTGAACACTCAGCTAACTGTAGAAATAGCTTGATTAATACTGATAATTAAAATTCATGCTTCAACACAAAGGGATATTGCTAGATCAGGGTCCAAGAGAATGTTTTCTTCATGAAGAGGGTCACATCTTTTCTTTCTAGGCTGAGTTACTGACACAAGCAGCCATGTAATCTGGAACAGTAGTCACTCCCGTGGGCTGCAAATGTCTGCATTCCTTGAAGAACCACCACCTAGACTCTAAGCTGATAATAAAATCAGGACAATATTTGAGACACTGAGGATCATTTACACCATCTGAGGCTTTAACCCATAAAACCAAGTACAGGCTTTTCCAAACTCAGCTGAGCAGGCAGAAAGCCCACACTAGGTTCTAGGAACCAGCCTTTGCCCAGGCTAACATAGGGGGTTACTATCAGCTTCCCTTGCAAAGGTACCTGATTCACATCAGGGAGTATTTCTCTCCCCCCATTCTATGAATTAAGCAAGCATCTGTTAGTAACTTCAACCTTGAGCACTAAAGTTGGTAAATTTTAACTCAAGCCAACTACAGCTAATGCAAAATGTTTTCCTCAGTCTTCCCAGGGCAAGTTTTTGTTTCTCAGAACTAGATTTCTTGCCTTTACATAAAAGCAGATGCCACTCAAACACAGTAAGTTTTTTGCCAAGTCTAGGCAGCTGCCACAAATGATGGTACAACTTGGAAGAGCGCTTAGGAAAGCGGGAAGAATAGGAGCCTGTTTCAGTTTGCCTGTTAACTTTGAACATATCGATGCTCTTAAGCAGTCCGCTCACCTTCTGCAAGACAAAAATCAAAAATTATGGAAGTACTATTTGCTGTCTGAGATCATTAACAATATGCAAGAGGAACAGCTCCTCCTCGGTCGGACCTTTGCTAACTGAACATGTAATCATGGGAGCTATGTTTTTCAGTATGTCAGTTCAATTTCCAACTCTTCAATTTGAAGATAAAAATGTTTCTATTGTTTAAAAAGCTTTCAGTTGCTTGCAGGTTGTTCCAAGTATCATTGTATCCACTGCAGCCCAGATAGTTGCTGCTCTTTTGTTACCGTTTTGCATGCAAGCCTTCCACTTGTATGAAATCTAAGAGACTACAAGCTGCCCCTTGGCAACAACAGCTGGCTCATAGCACAACATCTCCCTGGCAGAAAACATCTCCCCTGCACTTAAAATTGCTGCAACTTCCAACACTTCTAATTTCTCAAATCAATGCTACACCAACCAGAACAGAAAGTCTTTCCCCCCACACGACCCAGCATAATAGAATGCTCCTGAAAAGTAATTTATCTTCAGGAAAGAGTCAAGATAAGCTGGCAGAAGTCTTACTGCAGTCAAAGTCAACACTAGTTACATTTTTACAGTAATTAAAAAGCTGATTACGTTTTAGTAAAAGTTCACAAATTGTTTTATGAACTTCAATTAATCCTCACAGGCCAATGCTTCAACCATATCATAATCCTTTCAAGAGTCTAAAAGGGTAAGATAAATGCCCTTGCTTTCCCTGTGCTGGGTATAAGATCACTGCACACTTGCCTATCCCACTAGAGAAGCAATGCTAGAAGTGACACATGAGAAGTTGCCCACAGGTTCCTTTAAGAGTTATAGCCCACAATGTGACACAAACCAATTCCATTACAGCTTTACAAAATGCCTGCGCTGCAGTAGGTTTGTGCAACATGAGCAGTATTACAGCACACCTCAGTTGGGTGGAATTGCCAGACACAGCTTGAGGTCCAACATAACAGACAAAGCCACCCAGCCGCAAAACGCATTAAAAAACCCAAGACCCCGGAAATGGCCTTGATGAGCATTCCCTGAAGAGATTACTTTTGCTACAAAAAAAGGGTTTATTATTTATAACAGAAAACAAAGTGGTTCACTGCAGCTGAAAGCCACTTTCAGTTTTGTAGGTATCTTGTTATAGCACATTATGTAAACGACACCTACACTCATACAGCATGCTATTGTCATGCTAAGATTTGCCAGTATCTAGTAGTCATGAGCACAAGCTTTACCATTAATTTCAATAGAATCAGGGTCTGAGCTTGAAAGCTTGAAATAAGCTTACAATGGCTGATGGCCAAGTTTGTTTCTCTTTCTGCCTGAAACTCTCTTCAAAGCTCTATGGGTCACATTTTCATATCTGGTCACACTTTGGTCAATGAACATGTTTGATTTGCATTAATTGTCCACACAAACTGAGCCACCAGGTGGCTAACCTACTTGGGAAACTTGCACTCCTGTAACTTTTATGAGCAAGAGTAAAGATTGCAGGGCATACCTAGCTACAAGGGATGTTTTTTTATGTAGCACTTAGCTAAACAGTTCAGAAAACTGAGCACATACCAAGCTCTCCAGGACCTGACATGAAGGTTCAAATTGTTTATTTTCTGCTAACTTTTACAAGCAAGTGCAGAAAGCAGTTAGAATAATCAAGACAAGTAGGCACCAAGCTATAGCACTTCACCTAGTCTAGCTCTACCGCCTCTTGTCATTAAGAGCGAGTGACATTTTTAACACATTCTGGAGAATTCAGATCTTTCCACCAGCTTATGAAATATTTTCAGTTTCTTCATTGCTTGAGATAGCTTTGCTTAGGCACACCAACTCTCCCAATAAAGACTACTGTTCCCATAAAAAGCTAATTTATATGCCATTCCTTCCCTCAAAAGAACCTGGGAATCAAAGACTAAACATATTGGCTACTCTTATTTGAAGAGATGTCTCCGAGTTAGCCATTCTAAACGTTATTCTTCTATGTGCAGATTCATGTCTAGAACAGACAGGACAGCTTTTGGAGATTCTTCCCTCTCCTCCAAAAACAATTCCAGGAACAATAAGAACAGAACCAAAAAACCTCATTTTTCAAATGGTACTATGACAGTATTACCATTGAAAATAAATAGAACAGTTAAAGTGATTAAATAGACTTTCAAATCAGCCCAAGAAAAGGAAGTCAGAAACATAAAAATGCACACCATCTGGAAGTCAAGCTCATTTTAACTACAAGGTTATTGAAGATGCACTATGCTGGTTCCAGGGTGAACCATAATCCAAGATCTTAACTTCATATACTCTCCTTCGCATACTTAAGCTGTGGCTACACATACCAGCTGAATATGTACATAGTGGTTGAGTTTATAAGAATTTGTACCACAGGTTCATATCTAGTGCTCTTTTCCTGCCAATTTGTTGGTTCCTGCTACTAAACCAATAACTTGCAAGCCTGTTTACATGTTGCCAGCTCAGATTCATAGCTGGGTAACCTGGGGATAACAATGCCCCCAATGGGCCCTGCCCTGATGTTGCTCCATCTTTAACACCACAGTTTCTGTAAAAAACGTCATTGCAGAGGTCCTAGGTAAGGGTATTGATAAAAAGAGAAAACAAAATTAGGGAAAGCAGAAACGACAAGATTCTGATTTCAGCTGCAGATTTTGATTTCTCCATTTTCTTCTGAGTGGCTCCACAGAAATCAAGGCAGTTACTCTGCACAGACACAACAAAATAACTGCAGTCAGGCTTTACAGCTGCTGACAGAAATGTTTTAAACATTTCCCCAGTAAGAAATACAGCAGATGAAAGAATCAAAAATAATTTTTATTCCATTCCTCTGTCAGAGGAAGGGAAATAAGAATAGAGCTCATTCACTGTATTGCTTTTCTGCATTAGTGTTAACAATCGCTCAATGAAAGGAAGTCCTCTTTAAAAAGAATCCAAACGCCTATTTTGCAAGGTTCTTGTCCATCACATCACATTAGGGATACTCAAGGGACTCTGCTTCTGCTTTACTGAGATTTAACATGGAGATTTTTTCCCCTTCTTATTTCACACTCCTTGGTGGCATTAAGCTTTAGAGGTTCAGAAGCTCCTATGAAGCCCCTTCTATTCAAAATCACTTTTCTGTAGGGAATTGTTGCATAATTTTTTTTTTTTTTAAGTAGTCTTGGGGGGAAAAAAGTCAGAAGACTTCTCAAATTCTGAGACATGCAGATACAATGAACAAATGTATAAATCCTGCTGACTGTTTCAGGTTTGACCCAGAAAAAGGCACCCTTTAGAGCTTATGGATAGAAAACTTCAAATTGGAGAAGAAAAAATTTTAAAGCAAAGTATCAAAACCCACAGCTACTAGCAAACGAGTAGGGGAAAGGATAGGCACAACAGTATGTGAGAGAGCAAAAAGAATGAGAAATTCTTCATTTTAGCTTACATAGATAACAAAACACACATGCACAAATATGATTGCACACAGTATTTCCCCCTGGGAACCCCAAATTTATGGTTGGCCTATAAAGAGGCTAGCACAGCTGCAACAGAAAATAAGCCTGTAATTAAGTCTCTGTTGTGCCATCAACAGATATGGCATTTATGAAGGTACATCCCTAGAGATGTGGATCCCACACACATGCGGCAGAATACTCATACATCTCCTGCTTGCAATCTTGCCTTCTTGCACATTTCATTTTGGGTTTGATTGTTAGACACCCACAAGCATCTATTAAGTAGAGTGAAGAAAGAGTGGCAGAACAAATCCAAGCATTGCTGTTAGACAGATCCAATGAAAGAGGGACCAACAGCATCCTGGGGAAGCATAGTCACCTTCCCCTGCCAAGGCATGCACCACAACCGTGAGGGCAGCAGGGATCCCTGCAACAATGGCATCCAGACACCTCCCCTTGATGGCACATCAAATGTCACATCTTTGCTTTAGTGTGACTTGTGAAATAATATACCATTTCTTACTGCATGGCCAAGAAAGTTATGGGACCAATTATCATTACTGAAGGTACACTATGTATCACACTAAGGAGAAAGCATGCAGAGCCAAGGGATGTTTAAAAGATAGTCCAGGCAAGCCAGCCAGCATTCCCCAAAGGGCTCTCACAGATATGACACTTCTCTACAAAGAAAAAAACAAAAACCTACCCTTTCACAAAGGGTGCGCTCTATGTATAGAGCTGCAGCATACACCTGGCTTCCTATTGCAGTGACCTACTTACCTACCAGATCCTTACAACAACAATCAGAGCAGCAACAGTTAAACTTTCCTTCACAAAAACATATCCAGCCCCTTAAAGAAAAATCCAGCTCCAAGGTTTGTCTGCAGTTTCTATTCCCTGTCCTGTCATAAACGAAAGAAAAAAAAAATCATTAAGTGCTTTTTTGGACCTGCCCTACATCCCAAGAGCACCCTTGCCCTTCCCTGCAGTACTCCGAGCACATACACAGCCCCAGCCACTGCTCCAGAAGCAAAGCCCTCCAGGGAGGGTACACAGACACCAGCCAGCTCACCTGCTCTTCACAGCCCCTGACACAGAGAACATGTGCCACAAATGTTTTCATAAAAATAGAATCCTTTTTGGGATACCAGGGACATGGCTGATCTTTCCTGTCAACAACTTAATACAAGCAGGGCATCACTCTTGTTCCTTCTGGTGGCGGAGACCCTCCTGAGGACGTATTTGATATCTATCTATCTCCGTGCATTGCATTCCCATTTCACTGCTATAAACATCCACACTATGTAAATGCACAGCTAGACAGAAATATCAGCTAATTGTGTATGTGTTTGCTTTGGCTCCCTCCTTTACAGTCAGTGGCAGTACAGTGGTTATTTAAACACTGTGATTTGGTGTTCCTTTTTTGAAAGTGCCCACACTGATTTTAAATAAGGAATAGTTGGCCTCAGACTTGCCCTGCAGAAGGCAGGTTCTCTTTTCTCTTGGCAACTGGGGAAGCAAGATAGCCAAGAGAGGACCCAGAGAACACAGTGATGACGGAGAGAGGGCAGGGGGCCAAAAGGGATGGATTCATCTGAAAATACTTTGCAACAGTTTTTGAAATGATGAGGGAGGGTGGAGGGAAGAGAGAGATCACATCAGAGAAGATAGTAAACAACAAGAAAGCAAATGGAAAGGTTCCAAACAAGCAGATCAGAGCATGACAGCAGAGCCCTTGAATAAGCTGTATTCCAACAGCAGTACTTTCCATACCCAGAAACATTATTCATGAGTTGCACACATGCACAAGGATAATGTGGTCGTAACTCACAGAACCATCAGCAAATAGCAATTTTCCTGCTCACTGCAATAGCTCCTAGCACAATTTAGCAAAGACACAGAAGGTATTCTCCATACTTCCCCTCCTCAAAGCAGCAACATTACTTTTCCTACAGTTGTTCATTATTATTTTCATGTTGACTTAGACTTTCTTTAACAGAGACAGATTTCACAAGCGTGTACTCCCTTGCATCACACTGCACACAGGCTAAAGATATGTAGCCACAGTTTAAAGTCATCTTAAGCTATTGAAAAGCCAGAAACAAACATGTAGCTACAATTCTGTACTATTTCAAATCTGAACATAATTAAAAAGGTGACTAAGCCAAAACAACCCTGAAGCCAAATACCAGGCTCAAGGAGCCCCGAATCAGAGCATGCCAGACTAGGGCCATATCTGCTCTTCACAGTAGGCCCCCGTCTCTAATGGACAGAAACCTAATCCTTAGTCTTGGAAATTTGATCCTAAATTCCAGTTGAATACCATATTTATATGAACTTTGGATTCAACATCCTTTTTACAAAGGTGCTCTGCTATCACACAAGTCTGACATTCACAGGTTTTGATTGAAAAATTAATAAATAGCCCAGGTTTGTTGATTCAGAGCAACCCTGAAAGCCAGATAGCTCCATATGGTCTCATATTTCACTAAGCAGCTCTGATGAGCCCACCCTGGAAAGCATCCTTGCAGGACAGCATTAACATGCTTGGAAAGCCTCAAGAATTCATGCTCCATTTAACACTACTGGGCACCTAACGATCAGCTTTCGGAAACAGAGGGACATTAGAAGACAGTCTCCTTATATACAATCTCTTGTGCAATCATCACTACTGCATTAACAAATGGTTATGTTTATGAAAATCCCTGGACAGTAGCCATACAGTTATTTCTATACACTAGGCAAGTGTAGCACACAAGCGTGCAGAACACACTGCGTGAACATGTGAATCCTCACCTAAAGCACCTCCAATGGGAGTTGTTTAACTGTTAGGAGGAGCTGCTTTTAAGCTCAGGTTGTGGAAAAGACTGTTTTTAGTCAGAAAGTCCACCGCTTAATCCTGGCTCAAAGCCTACGTTTATACATCTGCTTTTGGAGGGTGGACACCAACACTACTAGATCAGTCTTTCTGATATCCCAACAGGAGCAGCAGCCTGTATGCAATAGAAGACAGCAAATTTCCAAAGCCTTTCTATCCACCCACCCACTTAAGAGCAACAGCAACTACAGACAAGCACTGGACAAGTACCTGCCTGTCAATTTAACATCAACACGGGAATTCCTCCTCCTTGTTCTCCTTGGCTATTTGCCTTCACTTTGCACAGCACTGATTGTACAAACCTTTGGTTTTACAGCACACTGATCCAGGGAGCTACATCCATCTCGCAAGGCTGTCTTCTCCCTGCGGTCAGGTAACAGAGTGCCAGCAATTCAAAGGCCCATTTCTGAGGGCAAGGGGATCTGTAAGGGAAAGCAAGTCGCTGCATGTCAACCAGTTATTACAGCAGCTATCTCCAAGGTCGCTGAAATGAAGGGTCACGTGCTGTACCTCCTGGCAATACCTTTTCTCTTGAACTTACAATCTTGCCATTTTAATCCTAAGTAGGCAAAGTGGCACAGAAAGGGCAAGCTCAAAGTATTATTCCTAACATAACGGCTATGTGAGGAATCCAGGATTGCCTGTAGAAATTGTCAAAATAAGGAGCAGAAGTTTACGCAGCAGAGCTGTGAACGTATGCTGGCATTTTAAGAAATGCATGACCAGCTTTATGCTAGCAATTTTTCTTCGTTAAATGAATCTTTATAGGTATTTCTCCCCAATACATCTTACTGTTGTCTTCGCTCCCCAGCTGCTGTTTTAAATCAGCCCCTTCCTACTCAAAACATGCTTAATTTCAAATAACTGGCATAGCCAAGAACCCAGGAGGTGCCCAAGCTTACTTCTAGAAGCATGGCCTGTGTAGTGATTTTGCAGAGAAGCACCTGCTTCCTGGACTGGCGTCTCAAATTCAAGCTCCTCTGTATGCAAGCAGAAGAGCTCCCCTTACCTTCTCCTCCTCACATACCATTTTCGTTCTGCTCAAGTACGCAGATCGGAACCAAACTGGGAAAATAACCTAGCAAGGGTATTACTTCATTTGGTTTTTCAATATTTACGTAAGCCAATAAGGACTTTGTTTGCTAAGCAATAACAGAGTATTTAAATGATGATGATTAAAACCATTCAGTCATTCAACCATTCATCACACCTTTCAGAAATACTCGCTATATTTATTCCATAGCAGAGTTTGTTTTCCGAGTTTGGCAATTCAGACTGCCTGCCTCCAGCAAATCAACATACATGATGAAATTCTTACACCTCTGAAGCATAGAGGCAAGAGAATATTTGGCCCTTCCAGAGCAAGGTCTAAATCAATCAGTGCTTTACAAGGACTCTCAAGACATTTGGATGCGTCTGTGCATGAGCCACTTTCTAACTGAGAGTTGGGGGGGGGGGGCGACTTCCTTGGGAAAATTCATCCTAACCAGCAATGTAGGGTTTTTGAAATCTCAGTTCCTGAAGCAGCTGGTACTGGCTGCCACTGGAGATAGGCTATTAGACTGATTCATTCAGAGCATTTCTGCAAGCTTCACTTGAGACTTTAATTTTGTACAAAATTTTCATCACCTACACAGTTGCCGAACTGAAAGGGCATTTATTATCAGAAGCACACGGAAATGTCAGTGTAGTCAATACAGCAGAATACGGCTCACTACAGCATGCCAGCGTTACGAATTTAAGCTTCCCAGCCAACTGTACAAAGGTAATACACTTGCTGCTTCTCATTCAAATAAATCCCTGTGGTTTTATCTATAGAAGATGAGTACATGGCTTTAGGACAATGATTTGTTTAGAAGAAAGCCTCTCAGTTCTATCCCATAAGTAAAGCCACTTAGATCCTTCCACCAGCATTCAGCCATCCATAAGCACCAGTAGCCCCTCAGAGGGACCACACTTTGCAGGTAAGCGCATACCCAATCATTTTTCACATCCTTCCTGAAGTTTATCATATCATCAGGACGAACATGAGCAAGACCTACTGTGCATAATCCATCAGTTGTCTGTAAAGCACCTCCCGTCTCCTCATAAACCTGTACGCAGGTAATAGAGGGACATTCACACTAGAGCCCCTGACCCTCCGTCTTTGCTCTCCCAAACTTGCTTACTTGCCCTCAAACCATCTGCTCAAACTATCCCATGCCTTTAGTTGTCTGTAGGTTATCAGAGGTACCTATTAAATACATGAAAATACAGTACTTAGCCTTGTGGTGGCAATCTCCATTTGCCCTTTCTGACCAACGGCTAAGTCCATCCCGATTAGAAAATACACTTATACTTGAAAAGACAAAACTAAAGCAACCCTGGGTTGAAACAGAGCAATCCTTACTGAAGGGAAGTCTCCCTTTCCAATTACTCTAGCAACTGATAAAATGGTCTGGCAAGATTTTTTCTTTAGGAGCAACATGAATTTAGTTCTGAGATCAGCATTTAGTTATTATTGCTTTACAATAATCTCCCACTTTCCACCTCTGATTTCTACTTCCTAATAAGGAACCTTCAGCCATCTAAGATACAAGTCTAGTTAGATGACAGTTTGACCTAGCACTATTGGAGGAGGAAATGTGATTTTGCCACTACAGCAATTAGCAATTACACTCTGTACTGAATTCTCAGTGCCATAAAAATAAAACAAGCTTAACACACTGCTTCTTTCAACTGTTCTTTGAGGCTAGTTTCTAAAACACCAGGTACATAGAAAAGTCTGTTTGGTTGCTGCATGCATTCATGCAACTGAAACAAAAATGTACAAGTGATGACAGCACTGAGTAAAAAGTTTAACAGTTCTTCCGTTGAAATTCAGACAGCGTTCAAGGTGTTTTCCACTGCTGTTTACTCTAGGTTTGATATAGCAGTGTGTGTACATATTATCAACACTCTGAAACCCGGTGGGTTCCAAAGTTTTGCAAGTTGTAAGCAAAAAGACTGAAGACCTCAAATTAGTTTTGACTTGGGCCAGTTCTAAGAGCTTACTTGATCAGACAGAAACATTCCTGGAGTAACCAGCTTGGGACCCTTGCAACTGTGCCAGGCATGTCACACATGCATCAGAAATTCAGACTAACATTGAGGTATGTCTCATGGCAGATAGGAGGCAGAAAAACAAAACAGTAAAAGTGCAAATTGTTTATGATTATGTTTTGGCAACCACAGTTAAAAACTGACACACTTGTGTTATCTTGGCTTTAACAAGTTTCTCCGAGTCAACTGCCTGTGTAACAGCCCTTTATCCCACAGCAAGTGTTTTGTCTTTTTTCTTAAATTCAGTATTCACTATAGGCTAGGAGCTAATTTATGACAATTCATTAAGCTACAGTAACTCAGGCAACAACAGTTCAAGCCCTAACTTCCCAAAAGGTATTCTTTAAAAACACTACCCCACCATCACAAAAAGTTAATTAAGGATTCTTTTACCTGCTCACAGAAGATTAGGCAGCTACTGCCAATAGGTTCACTTTGTTATTATTTCAGCAACAATTCATCTCTCCTAATCCCATTCTGAACATCAAGTAGTCATACAGACAGATATTAAAACAAAACAAAGAGGGTTTGTTCTAACCACCTAGGCAGTCGCGTTCCTTGGGATGTAGCCTGCAGCAAGGCCAAGACAACCGGGTATGTTAGGACAGACTGCTTTCCTAAAGTTCGCAGGACATTCCTTTCTTACGAAGCACCCTCCCCCCCCCCAAAATGTTTGCCTGAGGCTCAGTTTACATTCGCAGTTTTCTAATAGAATGAGTATGCAGAAAGCATTCCATTGCAAAGTACGTTCTTCAAAATTCAGGTACGTACTAGCACATTCCTGCCCAAGTCGTGCACACACTTTGGATTCTACTCTCACAAGCAGAGTTTGAAAGAAGAGCTGCCCCTATTACCTAATTTTCACTAAAATCAAAGACACATCTTGACTACTGATATTGTTACACTCTTACAGTGGATACATTTATCACAGTATAAGATTACTCTGTACTCCATTATTTAGTTGTAGACAAGAAGGGAAAAAACACATTTGATATACCTGAAACCATGCCAGGAGCTCTATGGTTCTAGAAAGTTAAAAAAGGTATCCTCTATGTAAAAGGACTAAGCTTTATGACAGTGAAGCCATTGCTAATGTATCCTTTCACTCCTTTCTCAGTGTGCTTATATCCACAGCAGACGTCTCATGTAATGACTTTGCAAAAGAGATCTTGCAGAGAGCCACCCAAAAGTCACCAAGACCATGCAGAAGTAAGTGCAGATACAGGAGCTTGCAACTCAGTTATGGTGGACACAAGAACTTGCAGACGCTCAGTACTGGAGTTTTAAATACAAATAAAATATGGCATTTAAGAGTCCAAGGAGAAAGCATTATTAGATGGTATCACATAAGTAACACACACCATTCCTCAGCTTGGGAGAGCACTCACCTACGGCCCAAAGAGGTCAAGGGCACAACCCCCCTAACACACTACACACTGTCTCAGGGAGATCTCGTATTGCACACCAAACCCTATACAGCTCACTCAGAGCTAGCAGCAGATTTGCATGCTGTCTTGTAGGTTGACTGCAGTATAAGTAGGCACCCTCAGCTGAAGAGAATTTTTAATCAATACTTATATCTGGTTTGAGGAAAAACAGATGCATTTTACACTGTTTTTAATAGATGAAAGTTAAGCTAACAATAAGGGTACTTTTAACCCTTCCAAGAACCATGCATACCCTTCCACAGGCAGTTTCCTAGAACTGTATCCTGACCTCCAAAGGGAATATTTCAGCTGCACTGATGTCACTAGCCTCTAATATCAGTACTGAAAACTTTCACTGGATGGCAGTAGGATTGAATTTAAATAATTTTTCCTTCCATCTTGCCCCAGCTTCCCTTTAGACATATGTCACAACTTCAGAGCAAACGCCTTCTCGATACACACGCTGAAGTGACAAACACAAAGCTTTCAAAACCCCTTGTGCTTGAGGAGGGCACAAAGCACCATCAATAAATGGCTCTGAATCCTCTTGCCACTGGAGTAAAATACTGTACTTTATCCAATCTTTGTTATGCACAATACCAGACCATTAGGACGTAGCATAATGACAGACTGCTTTAAGCAATCAACAGTCCTAGTGAAAGACGACAACTGAAAGCCACAGTTGCATGTACAGACTAGTATCTTAATCCCCAAGTCAGTCACTAGAAGTGAGATATTAAAGTTGAGAAACTGCATAAAGTCACAAAAATCCACCCACATGGATCCCCTTCAGAAGTATGTCTGGTACCAAGCTTAATCTGTTTAAGCCACAAATCTACCTTGTACACATTCCTGCTAAGTTTTTCAAACTAACTTTCTGGTGCCTGGCAGGGACTTATCTAAGGAATTCCTTAACACAGAGCAAATCCAAATCAGACCTGTACCTGTTTTCTCAGCTTTCTGTGCTATCACCCATTGTTACATTATATTGAATAGTTCTTCTGCCTCAATGTTTGCACCCACCAAATATTTGCCATTATGTTTCTTTGCAATGCCCTATGCAGATCCTCTCTTGCTTTGATATTTATTTGCAGACCTTGTCTGTGCTGTGACAAGCCACCATTTGCTCAGAACTGCAGCCTGCAAAAATCAAGTAATTTATCATAGAAGTTACCACATTAGTTCTAAGAACCACTTGCATAAGAAACCATTAAAACAAGGGAACAATTCAAGCAGATCTTTCCAACTCCTCCAAAAAGATATTGCTTTGCTTTTAGCTTTGCATCATTCTTCTTCCTATACACAAGCATCTTCTGCCTCCTTGATTAAATCCAGAGGTCAGCTCTCAGCAGAAGACAGTCATGAGCCTCGCGAGGCTGAGACTCAGCCTCCACAAAGGTGCATATTGCAAACACCAGTCTGGGCTACAGAATTCCTCAGGACAAAGCAACCTGTTAAGCAGGGCTATTTCCAGGTGAGCCTCTCCTCTCGAATGGGTTGGCCACGCTAAACCTACACAATAGCCAACATCAGGACTGAACCAGGGGCCTTTGGAGCTTAGAAGGGGTATGCCACAAGTCCCACAGCAGCACAGACCCAGGCAAGGCTTGCACAACAGCTAGTGACAGCAGCAACCTGACAAGATGTGTGGTCGGAAAAGAAGTCCTAACAGCCTGAGGTGACAGGCTGTGTTGCTGAAAACTACTCTTGTATCTGTAGTAGCTTCAGAGAAAAACCAAGCTACATGCAGGTGTTAGGATTCATCTACTACAGATTTCTTAAACAAATCCTCCTCCAAAAATCTTTTATTTGTTTCCAGAAGCATTAGATATGAGGCTGCTTTGGGAAAATGGCTGCTTGGAGCATTACCAGAAACCTTTTCCTGTATAACAGGAATTTCCACTCCCATCTGCCCCCAGTGGCAAAGCCACCCTGAAATCTCCCCCCTCACCCCAACCCGAGAGTCACAAGTGTTAGAAGGCTCCAGTTCACAGGACTAGGAAGTGCTCCAAGGAGCACCTGGAGACAACATTCAGGCAGAAATTCACCCTCCTCCCCATCCAACAGACTCCTGCAGCACTTTCATGACACCTCCAAAAATCTGGCCCTTTAATTATGCTTTATTTAGAATGGTACTTTCATTTAGACAAGTTTTGCATACGAAGGCAAGCAGGCACAAATTATAAACGGCAAGCAAAATCAGTTTTAACCACAGTATTTTAGCATCCCAACAAAGTAACAATGACAACCCTTTTGTACAAAGTACAGTATATACACATTTATTGTATGTTTTAGAAATGCATGGCATGCTATCCTGTACGAACTTTAAAAACAAACAAAACCCCCATTTCCCCCTATTCTCTCAAGTCTATTGTATAAAACAATTCCACATGGAGTTGAAGTTTTAGTAGGAAGAACAGGACACTGCAAGAAAAACCCAGCAGCACAACTGACTACCACCAGTGGATACTGCTTTATGTCTACCGATATGTTTTTCGGTAGAAAAAATGGGAAGGAATGGAATTTATACCCATGGTTCCATCTTTCTCCCTTCCTGACTTCAAGGAAGGGAGTGAGAGTGCCTGTGAGAAAGAAACTGAGATCTTCATTTTTGCCTTCACATCTGACAATTCTGTTCGGCACTACTTTGCACCTGGAGGCTACAAAATCACATGGATAAAAGGAAGCTCATATCTAAAACCCTTGTGTGTCAAGGCCAGGTCTGACTTCACTGCAGTTAGGCGTGGAAGACTGTTGCATAACTAAGTCTATGATAGTCTCCTACCTTCTTCCTTGTCTGTGTACCTATACACCTTTGTCATGTGTTCAAGACATTTAAAGGTTCCACCACTGACTAACATATAACTTTTTTAAGATTAGCTATTATAACATAGGACCAAACACCAAAGCATTAGTCAATTAGGGGCTCTACACAATTTTTAACTTGTTTTAAAAGGCTGGACTGCAACTATAAATATTCCTGGCATATATTAAAAAAGCAATGAAAAGATTAAATCCAATTTCTGGTTCCCCAAAGCATAGGTCTGAGCCTGCAACTATTGCTCCTTTGTAAAGTGCATCTCTAAAAGCCTCGTCCAATAAGAGCTGCATTGATAAACTCCGATAAGACAGGAGTTGCATAATGCAGATCTTCCTCCTGACTCTGCTGACAACGCATCTCATCCTTCGCCTCAGGCAGCCGGCACTGTTTCTGTAGTTCAGGTCTCAAGTGAGAAAACAGGCCACGTTACCCGGGTCTATGTTGGTGCTTCTGCACAGGTTCTAAGGGAAAGGAATGAAACATCTTTCTTCACTGAGGTAAAGAAACTGCCAGAAAATACTAAACACATTCCCAAACTAATTTCAACACAACTATACAAACTTATTAGGGCAATGGTCTGCTAGTACAGGTCTTACCATGGGATCAAAGATGAAATTTCCACTTACCTGGAATCACTAGATGAAACTTGCTAAGGATAAACTGCTGGTAAATTTATTCCCTACAGTATTTCTATGCTTGCCACTCAGATTCATTTATCAGATTTCCCCTGTTTCTCCTCAAGCTATTTCCAGGTTAGTCCCACCTATGGCTGGCTTTTCTTATCGATATTCATTTTTTCACATTCCATTTCAGGAGGACAGGGCTACAAAATGCTGCTAGTAACAAAAACAAAACAATTACAACTTTGCAGAGGAAGTGCCAAGGAAAACCAGACAGTCTACCACAAAGAGCAACCAGATACCCCGCACTTAAAGACAGAACCATAGACAACAACTGTTATGGCAAATAGGGAGTCTTAATCCTAGTGCCACTAGGATCCCACACAACTATGTTTTAGTCAAGAGTGAAGATGACATTCAAATGTATTCAAACAAACATACTATATCTCAGCTACTGCATGCCTCCAACTCCATTCACGTATTATGGGGGAGTTTCAAAAAAAAGGATTTCTCACAGGAATGAAAAAAGGTGTAGCTTGCTCAAACAAGCATATGATACTGTGGTAGAGTGTAACTTCTGGAAGACAAGATATTAACATATTGCTAACAACTGTTTCTGCTACTAAGGACCAAAGCTAATAGTACTGTGTAAAAAAAAAAAAAAGAGAGGCTGAGAATGAAGAGTTAAAAGACTAACTAAAGCAGCTCCCTGATGTTCAAAACAGAAGGAAATAAGCTAGTCAAGTTAACTCAAGCTAGCAAGCAACCTCTGACAAAGGTAAGCTCCAAAACAGGGTTAAAGACTAGGTTAAGTTTAGCCTGACCAAACAGCTTCTACTAACAAAGATATTTGAAGAGATCCTTATGAAACCTGTCTACTTAACAGCAACAAAAATCAAGTAGTATCTGACTGCATGGCAGGATCTAGTTGGTTTCCTTTCTCCAGTTTAAAATTTTATATAATTATATAAATTATATATACATACACATGCCAAAGACACTTCCCCATCCTAATAAACCTACCACATCCACACGGCTTTCATTCACATCCCCCTTTGACTAGGAGCTGAATGTCATGAAATTCCCATCCCTAAGTACTGTTAAAAAAGTTGTGTAGCAGCTCATGACAAAGCTTCCTAGAAGTCAGTAGAAACAATGCAGTGGTCACCAAGTTTTTCGAAAATAAGTAAGGTTTGCAAGGTAAAAGTAGGATCTTTATCATACCAGTAACTCCCAGTACATAACACTACACAAACATTCCCTCTCTACTGCCTACACCCACTATTCGGCAGATTTGAGAAAGCACATTGTTTTCCCTCTCCCTCCCCCCTCAAAAAAAATCATTTCATAAGTAACACAAACTTAGGAAGCCTCAACTTTAACATGTTTATCAGGTTCACACCATGGCCTAGAAAAGATGTATAAACTAAGACTGCTAGCATTCCCTATACAGCTCAAGTAACAAGGACCTATTTACTTATTAGATTTCAGCTTCAGTTCAGCTTCTGTTTCACTGAAAACTTATTAGATGATTCCTCTCAGTTGTTTCCAGCAGAGACTCAAATCCAACCCTTATGATGATTTGCAGCACTTGTAGATGCAAAGACTAAAACATGGAAAGCGAATTATGTTTTTGTCAAGAGAGGCAGACTCACATGGTCAGCATTAAGACATACCATCAGATAAGCACAGAGACCTTTGATCTGTGCCAGATAATGCATCAGCCTCCAGGCTGCCAAACAGATACCCCCCGGAGCTTCCCATTTCTGACTCCCATACTTACAAAAATCAGGCTGCACTCTAGAAATGATTAGAAAAGGTTTTTTTCTCCGAGCTTTCTCTGCACAAGAGCATAGACTATTAAATCAGACAGATACAGCTGATTTTAAAAATGAAGGAGAGACAACTCAAAAATTAAGCTAGTTACCTAAATTAAAAAAAACATTTTGTAAGACAAAAGAAAAAGCACAGAGCCCAGGCATCCAGAATCTCACACATTCACTATACTCCACATGCACATTTCTTCCTCTCTGTAAATTACCCTACTGATAAGGATGTTTATGATAAAATGCCAATTAGATTTTAATGGCTAAAGCACTGGATTCTACTAATTCTCCACTAAGCTCCGACATTGTGGGGAAGAACAAATCCTTTAAAAAAGCTGTTCTATTTTATTGTAGAATTTTTGCGAGGAGTATGGTATGGGTTAGAAAGACTCATATTCCAGCACTTCCTTTTGAGACTCCCATGTTTTGCCTTTCTTCTCCATATTCAGTTTTTACACAGGAGTGCTGCCATTTTACTGAAAGAGTATTACTAACATTTTTGTCATTTTGAGTTGTAACTGGGTGGAATTCCTGCAAACAAGGATGCTTCCTTCATATTAAGCACAAGAGTAAACTCAATGTAGTCAGAGTTAAACGTGCTTAAATCACTGAATCTGCAGTAGGGGGCTGTAGTTTGTTTTGTAAGCTAGGAATAGAAGTCTGACCTAGAATAGAAAGAGTAGAGAGAAAGCATCTTACTACTGCCAGAAGAAAGTAAGAAGAAATAACCAAACTCATTATACCACTGCAATTAGCTCTGTGCACTAGGGACTAACTTTCTGGAGATGTTTGAGGCTCCAGGGACATATTTTTCATCACCATTGCCTTCAGGGACAAACAGCATGACAAATCATGTCAAGGCCTGAAATCTTAGCTCTTCCTCCTCTCTTTTCTTTTGAAATTTAGGATTTTCCTTACAAGAACTTTACTGTTTTGATCCAGTCTTTCTTGCACAATAGCTGCTGAACACATGTACATCTGCTTTCCATAACATCCAAGCAGTGCTGTTAAGATGGATGCAGTAACTGTGTTCCTGTAACCTATACATTTAGCACTACAGTCTCTCTCGTGCTATTATGTAACATAACATACATCAATATGTTATGATGTCAGCCTGTAGCTAGATTATGGATGGCAGGCACTGTCTGTGCAAGTGCCCAGCCTGATCACGTCCAGAACAATGACTCCCTCTTCTTCCTCCTGGTTTTCTGGACTCCTTCCCCATTACCAACCTGACCATTTCCTGCTCTAAAACAACCCAACATCTTTCTACTACATCTATCATCTTCCACCTCTGTTACTTGAGCCTTAAACTGGCAAAGAAACATGCAAATCAAGCATTGCCATATGAAACTACTCAGCAAAGTCCAACTACAGAGCAATGGCCTCTCTGCTGCTTTCTCTGGGCCAGGGCAGGCTGACTCAAGTGAAAACACTTTCCAAAACTCTCCATCAATTGTTTTATTACTCCAGACTCTTTCTAAACAAGAGAAATAATGGTATCTCCCTCAAGGCATTCTAGGACTTGTTAAGAAAGAAGGAAAAAGGATGAACTGCTTCATTTTTGTTGTTGATGCTGTTCAAACTACCATTTAAAAATAATCAAAACATTCAGAGTCTGTTTCCTAATGCTCTTAATGATTCATTGCAAGGGGAAGGAAAGAATCAGCCAGATCATTTATGAATAAAGCTGCTACACAGAGGAATTGGTATTTCAATAAAACTATAAAACTCCACAGCTCTAAAAGTGCACAAATAAAGTATTCCAAGGAAACATTTAAGTAAAATTCCAGGTGAAATTCTGGCCTCAAGATTCCCATTAACTTCAAGAGAGTCAAGATTTCATCATGATTTCACATCTCTTGTCACTGAATTAGCTACAAGTTTTTTTTTAAGACAGAAAAGCCTTGAAAATAACCTCATTCTTAGTATGCTTGTGGAAAGAGCACAGATCTGTGAAATCTTTTATTTTACACTGTTCACACTCAGCAATAACAACTGAGAACTTGTTGAAAAGAGTACGTCGAGATTTCGGCTTTGTTTCTGCTTTCAAGTAAATGGGCTTGTTTTTAAATGCAATGCAAAGTAAATGGATTTGTTTTTAAAACCATCTATCTCCTAGAATGGGATCTAAAAAAAGAGGATTAACTGCATGAAAGATTTATATACGTGGCAAAAATGAAATTCTCTTTGAAAGGAACTAAGCATAGTCCAAAAGTTAGTACAAGAAAAACTGTAGGCCTAGGTTTTAAAAAAAGATTAGAAAAGTTTTTGGATATCTGCCTCCCACTATGAAGGCATGGTCACATAACAATGTGACCAGGCTGTGACAGTTTAACTAATCACTGCCCATCACTGGAGCTGCAATAACTGATCCTGTGCACGCTTTTAAGACCAAAGCAGTGGTTCAAACAGTTTTTTCCACCCAGTAACCAGACCATATGTGATCTCATAACCATACACAAAGCGTTCACTGGTTTTGAAAAAAATTCAGCTTAGAACTGGAAGCACTCAGTAGTGATCAATCCTGTATCAACAAAGAAATGAAAGGAAGAACCTAGCTGTACGGCAGCTGTGTACACCCAGTTCCAGGGCAACACTTTAAATGCTCTTAGACAACAGTTTTCTTAATAGTCTGTTAAACTGACAGATATCTAACAAGATTATCCAGTCAGAATTGCATTTTTCCCCCTTTAGCATTTCCCCCTCTTTGCACTCAAGTTTTGACAACTGCTGAAAAACTAAAACTCACTTGCCTGCTCTAAATATAGCCTATATACTAAACAATTTGGTCTCCAAACAAGGAAACCATCAAGTAAAAACAAATCCTTTCCCAACTTCTCAGAAGATAACCTATGAACAGGCTAAGCAAGAAAACAGAGATCTAACTGAAATTACAGTTTGTCTATATTTGATGTGCAGTCTCTTCTCCAAAAATTACTAGAATCCTGAAGGAACTATGTTTTGGTGGTTTGTTGAGTTGCTTTAAAAAGCAAGGCAAAACAAAAGACTCTGCTTCTATAACCTATGATTTAACCACAGAATCATTAACAATTGCCGAAAGCCCTGATGCTATACAACTGGCAGCACAAGGAAGGCTTAATGCTTTGAAACGGTTGGAATCAAACAATAGGAGCTTTGCCTTTGGCTTTTCATCATTTCATCAAGCAAACTGCCTACCCCATTTAAAAAGATATATATGCTGTAAGCCAGCTAAGGCATTGTTACTATAACTAAACATTGCCATATAATACTGATGGTGAGGGGTACACAACAACAGAACGTAACTCATTTATCAGCAATGCCCAGCGACCTACTTATTGCACTCGACTCTTGATTTAATCATATTCTGGGCAAATAGTTTTAAATACTGACCATTCTGGTAGCATATGGCACGTACTGGTTTATCTGAAGTCTGATTACAAACGCAGAGGTGCCAAGCCTATGCCTTCCCTTCAATCGGTCCTTCCTGTGATGACAGTGATCTAAAAGGCTTGATCTTTCTTTATCCATCATGTGGTTATGTGTGCTCTACAGCTGTCCTCAGCTGGTCAGAAAACCTAAACAAAAAACAGTTGCTTTATGAAAACTGTTGTCTGCAGGCAACTCTTCACACATGCTACACAATCAATTCACATGTTAAGCACAAAGAAGCCATCTCACTGTGATACTCTTATTGAAAAAGAAAACATGAACTAAAAATCTAACATTACCTCCTTAGAATTTGCTGGATTAGATTTTAGGTTATAAACCAAGAGGAAGAAAACCTGAAGTCTGATTTAACTGCATGCTCTCACCAAGTTAATCTGAGCTCAGAAAGAGGTGTAATTCTGATTCCCACCTAGCCTGAGCATGCATCCTTTCCTTTCCCAGGCTACTCTTGGAAGGGGTGGCCAAGAACAACTCTGAAAGGAGCTCAGATTCAAACCTGGCAGGCAGCATTCTCACTTTGCAAACCTCTGCTCTTCCTCACCTGCTACCAGCATGCAGCTCCCTCTGTGCTGGCTGTGTATATCCACCCTGACCTGGTCAAACTGACAGAAAGATAGCCTGATGCTACCGTCCAGCTCCATGCCTGGTTCTGCGCTGAACCTGACACCTGAAATCAGCATGGACTAGAAGCTGCAGCGAAACACCAGCACTGCTGATAAATCATTTGAGCTGGAAGAGTGTCTTAGTTCCTCTCACCCTCTCCAGCACTGAAGTGTCTTCAATCATTCTCTCTAACGTATTCCAACTGATAGGTAAAAAAAAGCCATCTCAACAAGCTCCAGTTATGAAAATTGTCACCAGCTTCTCCTATATGCACACCTACTTGGCTCTGAACTACCTTTCTTTTCAATTTGGTTTAAGAAACAGGCTGGAAATCTACACAGAAGAGAGACTCAAGATTTGGGAGCCTGAGCACCTTCTCATTTACCCCAGCGTGTCACCCTGACTGGGTTGCTGCCTGACAGCTAAGACCTTGAGATCATTTCATATCACATTAGAGCTCCTCCTTTACTGGTCTTCCTAGTTGGCCTGTAGAACACATCTAAATAAAAGATTTCCGTTAACCCTGGGATTCTACAGCTCTACGCAATAGCCTAGGCATACTGCTCTCTACGCCTCAGTCTACTGTTCGTGGCACTGGGACCCAGAAGACTCAGACATTCAGGGGCCGAGTTTTAAGCCACCTCACTCTGTCCAAAATCATGTGTCAACCCATCCTAGGGAGTAAGATCAAGGTCTCCTGACCAAGTTTTCTAAATAGCCATGATTCCTCCCCATCCCTTTTGCTAATCCTTATATATATGCATTACTGCTGAAACACTACATCCCAGGGTAGAAAAAAACCAAAGCACATTATAGCCAATTTGTATGGAAAGACCAATTAAGTTCAGACATCTCGTTAATCTTCTAACCTGTTTATCCCTGAGCTGTAATTTATACTACCATTTACAAATGCGTGCGACACATTGGCCCACTATTTCCAAAGGAGGGTGCAACAAAACATGAACATTGTCCTTGAATTCTCCAGTACTCCATTTATCCAGGTCCTTGTGTTTCCTCCCCTTCTCTCCCCCTCCACCATCCAATAGACACTAAAGAGCATTAGAAGAAGAAAGTAGGATCCAGGAAATGCACAAAAGCTCTTCAAAAACTACGCAAGACCTGCAGTGGGCTTACGTGTGCCTGTTCCTTTTTCCCTCTGCTGCTGCAATTATGCTTTCATAATTACTAAATTCTGCTGCAGAAACTACGGGTAGACTCATCAGCACCAAGAAGCTTTCGTGTCCATATCAGCAGAGTCCCACAGAGGAGATAACGTTATGCTCACAGAAGTCTCCTTTTATGCCACTCCTGAAAGACAATGTGTAAGTACAAACTCACCACTTCTGCTACCAGACTAACATCAAGAGATGCAAGTTTCCTGCACCATGTGAAGGCATCACACTGGGTGGAGGAGGGAGACCAGGCCACAGCGCTAGCAGGCTTGCTGCCTACTCAGCAGTGTCACACACTTTGAATCCAGCTGTGCCAATGCTATTCCCACCTGTGTGCTTTTTAACATAGACACCACATATTGTTTGTTCCTTGTAGGGAAGATGGGCAAAAAGGGCAACTCCTCCTACACCATGCCCTTTTCCACTCCAACACCTATCCACCATGCCTAGCATTCACCAGGTGTGCCAGTCCACAGTAACAACTATCATTACTCTTAGCACAGGTCTCATTCTACACACTTCGCTTCCATGTAGTCACAAAACTAAAACAAGTAACAGGCACTGAAAGTGAGTTATGGGGGGAAGCGGGGAGGCGAATGTTGTTTTCAGTATCATAGCACAAGACCTAGGAAAGATCCCCAGTTTCTAGAGCAGAGAAATTCACAACCTTCATTTCACTAGCCAGAAAACACCCCACCTTAGTGAATACAAAAGCAGCAAACTCACAGTAAACCACAGAAAACACAGTCCACCTGCAGGTTAGACCTCAGGAATCCATTCACTCTTGTAACGTTTTCAAAATTACAGGATTCCAGGGCTTGTCAGTGGATTGAAAAGTTTCCATACAACTGCTCTTTTGAGTAAGATTACATGTATATTTCTAACAGACTGAAACACACATCCTCAGTAAGCTTATTGCTACATTCAATACATCAGTAGCAAACTAAAAATACTGTCTGCCATAGCTGCACCCATGAAAGCCCAAGGAAGTCAGCAAGATGAATCTCCATATAAAATAGACCAAAGCTTGAAATCCACTCAGTTGCAAGAGGTGTAAATCTTTCCAAAGCAAGTATTACTAACTTCTACAGAAGAAGGCCGCTTCAAGAAGATAATTTAAAAAGGTGAGGACACCAAAAAATAAGTTATTTCTGTATGTATATGAACCAAGCATAACTAAAGCACTGCAGTTCTCTTGTGTGTACAGAGACAGCTCTCCAGCCAGCGTACCTGCAGCTGCTCAAAGATTCCCCCAAGCTGCAGCCAAGTAGAAATTGATTAGAGACTTGACTACTTCACTGCTGCTATTGGGAATCCTGTGAAAGGAACAAGAATAAGTTCAGCTTCTCTTTGCTCCCCATCAGAGAAAAACTCTAAATAGAGGCAGAGTGCATAGAACAATCCCAAAAAAAAACAAACACAACTTTTCTCCTGGACAGAAAAAGAGAGGGTAGTGAGTAGCTGCTAATAGAGACAAGGGAACGTTTTCAAGCGAGTCTAACACAGAAAAACCAAATTCTACAGACGATGGAGTCTGGATCCTTTCAGTTGAGGCGCTGTTCTAACGTGCTCCTAATGTGATTTTTCCCTAGATCTCATTCTCCAGTCACTACAGGCACTCAAACTTTCCCTGTGTGTCAAATACAACAGTCCTCAGCTACCTTCAGCAGATATGTTTAGTCATGGACTTAGTCCCACGTATAGAAAGTAGTGAGCAGTGAGGTCACAGCTAAACCATCTAGGTTATTTTACATCACAAGTTGGGTAACTGGGTAGAAAGGCTAGTTTACAAATACATAGCGTTTAGTACATAGGTTTAACTTAAATAACAGGTTTTGAATTAAAGTGATACAAACTGCTGCAGAGGCAACCAGAAACCTCAGCCCTCCCATCTGGCAGACTCTAGAGGAAGTTTGTTTCAATTGAACTCTGTAGTTTTCCCAAATAGGTAGGCTTGAACTTGAAAACTCTGTGGGGGAAAGGAAGGGATCGATTTGGGAGCGTGAAAAGATGTGTTAGGATAGCCCGTCCACAGAGAACCTGAAACTAATGACGGATGGAGGAAGAGAAAGGCGAGAGGAAGCAGGCTGAGAACAATACAGGGAAAGGGGCTATTCTAGGAGAGGAGAGGAAGCGAGGTGCAGCCAGGAAGGCAAACAAGTGTAACAAAAGCAGAGGAAGCATACTAGATTTCTTTTGCGAGGCCTTGGTCCTGCAAGCATGTGTTTCTGTCCAAATGTGTCCCTTCACAGCCCTGAAGAGACATGTGCTGTGTGTAAATACATCGCTGCCAAACTCCTTCCTTTAAGGAGAAAAAGTCAGCCTTAGGGTAACGCAAAATGACAGCGCTGGTGGATCCCATCCCTCTCAGCAGACTAAGTTACTGTGGGAGTTATTTCTCAGACTTCTAAGTAAACAAACGGCTTTCAGTGTCTGAAAACGAGTAAATATTTGTTATCAACTAAACCGAGAGCGGAATTACATTAACACCACCGTAATTTTTTTTTTCCCCCACTGCGCTTGGCATCGAATTTAATTCTCCCCACGCCCTTCCACGGGTTTACTTTTTTGTCAAGCCATTACTCAGCCAAAAAAAAAAAAAAAAAACGAAAACACACACACACGCAAACAAACCAGCGCGTTGCAAATAGAACCGAACTTAAAACAAACACGCTGCGAGCTCCGGTGCGCGCCGACCAAACGCCATGAATAAGTGATGAGCCCCTGCCGCCCCGGGGCCGCCGGCGCTCCGCTCGCCCCTCGTCGGTGGCTTATGGCAGGACCGCCCGCCGCTCCCTTCCTCTCCTTGCGCGCTTTGTCACGGCGCGGCGGCCCCCTCGGGAAAGGCGAGGCCCCGGGCCGTTAGGGCGGCGGGAATTCAGCCCTGAGGGCCGGCGGCCCCGCATCGTACCTCCCCGCCCCGGCCCCACACGGGCAGCCCGCCGCTGTCACCGGCCGGCGGCCACCTCGTTCCTCTCAGGTTTGAGAGGCGGCCCCGCCCTCCTGTCAACCGCCGCGGCGGCCGCGCGCCCCCCCCGCCCTCAACCGGCACCTCGCCCCCCTCCCTCACATTCCCCCCCCCACCCCCAAAACCCCGGCACCTCGCTGCCGCCTCCCGCCCCGCGCTGAGGCGAGAGGGAGGCGGCGGCGGCGCCGCGCCCTGCCCCGCGCTGAGGGGCGACAATGGGCGGCCGCGCCGCTCCCCGCGGCAGAACAATGCTCGCGCCGCCGCCGCCGCCGGCCCCGTTACCTCGGCTCGGGCTCCGTCCAGCGCCGCCGCAGCGCGGCCGCCGCTGCCCTCTCAGAGCCGCTCAGCACATGGGGGCTGTCGGCGGAGCCCGCCCGCCCCCGGCCCGCATCACGCCGCCGCCTCCTCCTGCCGCGGCGCAGCCGCTTCCCTCGCATCCACCGCCGGCGCCCTCGGGCTGCCCACCCTCCTGCGGCGGCTCCCGGCCAGGGCCCTAGCGCCGCCGGGGTCCGGGGGGGGGGGGGGGGCCGCGCCGTGTCCCCCCGCCCCAGCAGCTGCCGGGGAGGCCACCGGCTCTCGCCCCTTATCGCGTCCCCCCCCCCCCCCCCCAGCTCGTCAAACAGGCGCGTCTCTTCTCTTGGGTTACGCACGGAGACTTCCGCAGGGCAGCGGGGAAGGGGCTGCATTGGCCCCAAATCCAGCTACATCCCGTCGTGAGGGCCCTCTCCTTGCTGCCAACGGAACAATAAGAGGAGTTCAAGAATATCCATGCTGGTATGTGGCAAATGCAGGCTTCTAATTACCATACGGTAATAGGCTGTCTGAAGTACGGTAATGAATAGCAGCCTGCCTGCCGTTTGGGGGTTTGTCAGATAAGCCATAGGCGCTGGCAAACAGCGTTAGAAATCAGACTTCCTAGTCAAACTAAGCAGCAGACTACGATCCTGTGTATTCCACAAAACAAGTAACTGCAGCTAAAGATGTAGCACATGTTTTGTGAAGAAATTCACTTTAATACTTTGTCATGAAGGAATACAGTGCTATTTTTCCCAGACTTCTCACAAATCCTTGTCAATTCATTTAACTGAAGTTTAAAGAATTGGGGAGGTGTTGTCACAACATCCTGCTAGGTAAATGTGTTTCCCCCCCCCTAGAGTTTTATTTTGAATTATAGCTATTAGCCTCAACAATGCCAAGTCCTGCTATTTATCACAACTAAAGGCTACAGTACCAAACTACTTGATGCTTTTCTTTAAGCAGAAAAATAAAGACTCACTTACATAGTGAACATCTCCATCAACATTCATGCAGAGAATTCCACAGCTGTACTGAATCCATTCCCTTTTAGCAGGGATCCAATATATTCATGCTTTCTTTGTACTTACTGCAGTCTTGCTAAGGCTATTCATCCACCTCATGTTCTTCCATCTCCTCTCTCATTTCTGCTCACACCTGAGGCTCCTCTGCCTAGATTTTGCAGCCATCTGACTTGCATTTTCCCTTTCCCCGTTGTTCCTCTGGGTCTCCAGCTCTGGGATTCTCAAGTGCTCCCAGCTGCATCTCCTGTTGCCATGAAGGTGGCAACATTTGTCTCCAAGTCACTGCAGGACAAAGGTGATGCAATACTGTAATTTGGGGTCAGTTTTTGCACATTGCCCTCTAACTTTATTCCATATAACCTGCATCTTGCAGATCCTTTGTGCCTCTGTTACTCACAGGACCTCATGTATGCCTTAGGTAGGCACTTGACAGCATAGCAGAAGTGATCCACTCCAGAAAAACACCAGAAAGTGATTTTAGCTACTTTACTTTTATCAATATACCAGTGGTCTCACCTTTGCCCAATTCCAGCTGTCATCTGTGGCTATTCCCTTGTGGACTCCGCACTGCAGGATATGAACCAACACAATTTCTCTAAAAAAAATTGGTCCAGTCCAGATCACAAGACATTCTAAATACTATTTATTATTCAAGCAGTTAAAACTCACCATACCCATCTTCCTGCACACACTACTTCATTAGGGGAAATTGTATTGCCAGATATTTTGATGTGATGTATGCATCCATTTGCCTTCCACAAATAATCTTAAAATCAAAGTCTACAGACAGAGGAGCAAGCTTCCTTTGGGCAGAAAAGGTCACTCAATATTTACAGTAGCTGAAATGAGTGTTCTTTATCTGTCTTATAGCTGTATTATAATAAAATCAAAAGCTGGCAAAAAAATGGTGTGGTTGCAACTGAACCAAGTATGTCTAGAAAATCAGCCACAGCAGTGCACACCAGCAGGTAGGACTTTCTGATGTGATAAATGGAAATAGGGACAAATTTTCAAGCCTTATTCATCCGAATAGCCTCTGCTGCCTTTGCACTTGGCCTGGAGATATCAACCTGGACCAGGACCCTGCTGTGGTAAAACTCCATTAGGTCTCTGCTCTCAAGAGCAGATGGGTTAAACCACAACCCAAAGATGTTGTTTGTCTAAGGTCTCCCAGCAAACAATAAAGAACCTGAGCATCTCCTCTCCCTGTCCAATACCTAGGCAGCCAAGCTAGCAGGATAAACAAACTGAGCTAACTTAGAGACAGATCCAGATCAGCACACAAATGATCCCCTGCTTTGGTATGTTTTGATCTAGAGGATCAATTTGCCCTAGTTTTAGAAACACATGCCATATCACACCAGCACACCATGTGTGTCCAAGCACACAGCTGTATATTCAGTTTATTGCCCAGCCATATTTTCCACCTTAGCACTACACTTCTGACAACCCCAGACTGAGGCCGAAATGCAAGTCCTGAGCACTCAGGCTCACGAGTGGTACTAACACAGCTTGGGGTAGGCATTACCTGCTGTGCTGCTAGTACTCAACGCAAGCTCTGCAGACAGACCTCCCCTCTGGAGAGCAGTCTGTCCTAGCTGTGCACAGCAGGTCCCTCTTCAAGCCTGAAACACACATCCTCCCTCCACCAGTCAGCAGAGCAGTATTGCAGGGGTTCAGGCACTCCCTATTTTTCAGACGTTTCTATTAGCTTACCTTCAAGGCCATGGTGTTATCCCTAAAAGTACAATCTTCTGAGTACAGAGGGGGAGGTTAAGGCTGCCTTGTGCTGGGGGGGATTCATTTCACCTAACTTTAGTCATCTAAACCCCTAAAGCACTTATGCTGAGCTAGCTGTCCAGCTCAAAATCAATGGAGAGCCAGGCAGCCTGGAGGCTAATTCACCCTAGGCTGAGGCAGATGGGTACTCTGAAAGTAGGCATTGCTCTCCACAGACTGGGGGGAGCTTAGACCTAGCTTATAGCTCAGACTGCATGCCTTACTAAGAAGGCTCAGATTGGGCAAGATAGATCCTATTTCCAGTCCACAATGAGGAGCACTTTTAAAGTTATCAGTAAAGTCCTTTCACCTTCTGTGGCTGATAGCTGCTTACAGAACTTGGGCAAAACTCTGGAAGTGTACAAGGCACTACCACACAGTTGGTCAAAGCACCCATTTCCTGAAGGTTTGGTAATCTGAAATAGCAACCAAATCTGCATTCCTAGCCCTGTCACCAACATTATTTTTTGGATATCACTTAAGTAAAATATCTAAAGCCTATAAGCATGAAAGTCAAACCAGGTTAAGAGTCTCCTGGGAACAGTCACTGAATTTGTGCTACTTCCCTCATGTAAAAAGTTAATTCTGGCATTTACCACAGCTCTTTGCAAACTGCTTTTGTAGCAAAGAACTAATATTAATGTTTAAAAATGTGCTTTACCTCTGCTGAGTTCTATCACTGAAGTTAATCTGCACAAATTGCCAGAGTGAGTAACACTTATTATTTAGGATGATCAGTACAATGCCAGGCTAAATGGACTTTCAGTCTAACCTGTTAGAGCTGTCTTCTGGGAGACCCCAAAAAAGAAACTGTTTATGTAGTTTGGCACTGACATTTTATGCACAGGTCCTAAAGTAAGCATCACTTGAGTGATGGTGAGACACAGACCTGCTGCATCTCTCATGCCATGCACACAGCCAATCTTCACCTAGTTGTGCCAGCAGCAGGTCTCCAGTTTGGGGCTCTTTTTGCCATTCAGGATGAGGCCAAAAACCCTCTTCTGGATACTCCTAGAGCAGCCCAAAAGATTATCCCTCCAGTAATACACTACCTCCCACGGCTGGAGGTTTCTTCCTGCAGCTCAACCGGCAGAACAGACCATACTATCACACAAAGTCTGCCAGCTTAGCTCAAAACACTTTTGTTGCTGATTTCAGCTAAGCTGGCTGATGTGCTAAAGCAGAGATGAGTCCTCACATGCTTGAGCCATGCACCTGCAGCAGAGTGTGCACCACCAGAAGAGAATGATAGTGAACAGCTTAGACAAGATCCACATTCAAAACTCCACCGCCTGCTTGCAAAGTGAATGCGTGCATAAACCTTTATAGTATGGGCACACAATATGTTAGAAACAATTCAAGATAGACTATAGTCAACTCCAAATTGCCACAGCCACCTCACACAAGCTCCAGAAATGCCACAAGCCACCTGTTCTTCCCAATCTAAACCAGAAATCTAAAAGCTGCTCAGTTATGACAGCAGTTTGGATGCTCCTATCTAAGTTTTTGCCCTTTCAGAACCAATCTGTTGAGCTGGATAGAAAATCTTTACCATAAGCATTCCTTTTGTGCCTATACAGACTGACTTTCCCGTGTTGTTTATATATATATACACACACTCTCCACTTTTGCAACTCTAAGTTTCTATTATGAAAGGGGATCAATGCCTCCTAGACAGGAAAGAGTTGCTCTTCAAGCAGTTGCATAGACTCCACTTGGGGAAACAGCTCAGTGGCTTGGCTGACAGCCTGGTTACTCTCCTGAGCACGGTCCTTTTGTTCTTAAAGGCGGCTGTGAAGGCCCTTCTTTCCTACCTTCCTTTGCTTCTCCATAATAGCTTGGGGATCTGTTCCTCATCACAACATTTTGCAAGCAACCTCTATTAGTGTGGTTTGATGTGGCTGTTTTGAATGGAGGCTGAAGGGTTGTTGGCTTTTCTTTATCTGTTTTCAGATTCATATCAAACACCCTTTGTAAGTTGGATGGCCATCTTTTGTGTATTTTTAGAAAAGGAAATGAGGTAAATAAAACACAGAAAGATAGAGTTAAATGATGTAATTCTCCTTAACTGCCAAAACACACAAACTATAGTTATAAAGTACAACAGCAGACCTCAACCCTGAGAAACACTTAGAAAAGGCAATTTCTGCATGCCAGGATTTCAGTCCAAGATCCAAATTCAGCAAATACATTCATATATGCTTAAGCTTAGCCATCAGCAGTGGTGCTGGGGCACTAGTGAACTCCTGGTGCAGGTACCCTGCTTGTGCCAGCCAACTTTATGGAGCTTTGGGCTGAAGCATCTTCATCCCTGCCCTACTACATAGCTCCAGTTGCTTTTGGGTGTAGGTCCCTGTGTATTGTCCAAAATAATTGACCATTTCCTAATCATCTCATTTCAGGCTGGTTCACTTAACACCAGTCTTCAAATAAAAGAGAAAGGGTGTGGGGCACATTCAGCATTAGTCAGTCACACAGAAGAGAAACCTGCCTGTGTCAGCAGTGTTCCTCTCACCCCTTGCCTGACAAAGGGCCTTTCCTCCATCTTGTTTGGGGCTGAAAAAATCTGTGTGACATGAAGATCCTCTAACAAATGTTGGATTTTCCACAGGGAATAAGGATCCTGCTGGCCTTTCAGACAACATAATTGCGTACCCTGCCCAATTTTCTTAATGCCCTTAAGCCTGGTGTAACAGTCAAAAGGCTTTTCTACATACTATTTAAAAGGCTAAAGCTGCAGTATTTTAATACAGCACCTTAGCTTTTACATGGTGTTTGCCGAGGGACCTGAACTGCTTTAACAGTTGTCACTAATCATGTTTTATAGATTCGGAAACTGGGAAACAGAAACAGCACTGTCCCATCTTATCACACTGGCAGAGAAGGAACTAAAAGCTACATATTCTGAGTGCCAACCCCTGTATTTGGCTTTTTGGTCTGTCTTCAGCCTCATTAAACAAAAATAAAACAGATGGCATTCATTTTTTACCTCCACATAGTGCCATACATAGCTTTCATAAGTAGCCTTGCCAATACCTGTGCTTTTTAAAAGATTCCATGGACCAAAGCCATAGGATTTTTTTAGTGAGGGATAGCTCTAAAATAGTTAGGTACATTGATGCCATTCTAATGCACCAAGCTAAATACTAAACCAAAACAATGTTACTTAAACCTGGGTGAAAATTAAGAGTCACTACCTGTGCCCAATAGTAAATAATCTCTTAAATATTGTTGCACAACAACCTTCAGTTTCCATTTAAATGCAGTCCTGTTTACTGGCATTCTTCTAAAAGACAGACAATTGGAATTGGTGATGATTGTAAACTCCATTAGCACTGATAATTTTCTTTTCTATACATGCAAGTCTGATGTTCATAAGCAGTGCCCGATTGCCAGTTCTGGACAATTCAGCCACAAAACAGCTGAGCAAGCAGTTACCCAAACAGTTCCCCTGAAGGCAGCTACTGAGGAACTGCTTTGCAGAGCAGAAGCAGTATTGCTGGCTGTTACAGGATTACACGAGGGCCCATTCTTGAAGTAGGAGCCCATTGGGCACAGCTCCGTACATGGTAAAAAGCATGCCTTGTCCCCGAAGGAATTTTGAGGTCTGACTTCCATTCTTTGCTCATCCAAAGGCACAAGACAAGAACATTTACAAGTTGTCTTTCCCTCCTGTTAGGGCAAGACTTGATCATATAACCCCACTTTTGTCCCTCACCTAGGCTAACTCTGGTGCCCAGGTTCAAGGGCCTAAGATGAACATGAGTAAAGCCCAGGTTCAGTGATCTTTCTCCCTGCTTATAAACCCAAAGAATGGAGGTGCAATCTCCCCTGCCATCTCTTTATAGTGTCTACTTAGACTGTAAGTGCTATAGGTGGGATACCATCTCCTGCAGACTTAACAATAGATTAGCTCAGAGACTCTGGACAGAGTTCCCAGCAAGAATTTTTCTAATTCTAGGTTTGGAGGCACCTAATTTTCCTAGTGTTTCTAAATAAGAGGCAGTACTGTAGGCTAGCAGTAGGGCAAGAGATACAGGACCAGGTCCTGTGTATGCCCTCAAAGACTTTCTCTTATTTATGCTCAGTATTAGGAGCAGGAAAAGAGCTGAAGCCGCACATTATTTCTTTATCACTACAGCTCAGTTCTCACAGAAATGGTGGCTATTCTGGTGGTTGATGGCACAACCTACTGGGCTTTTCTTTATTTCATGTCCTGGCTCATTATTAACTAAACCTGTTGCTGCTTCCATAGAAGTAAAGGCAATGCTAAATTACAAGAGCCCAGCATAGCTCCCTACAGTCATTTATGCCAACTGCCTTACACTTCACAGGCCATACAGTTTCATCCAGTGATTATTGTATCAATTCATAATCTCCTAACTTCTGCTGAGGGAGAAGGTCTTTCCAGAAGACTCGTGCTCATGTCTGCAGCAAGATTAAGGCTAGAAAGAGATCCAGCTTCTGAGTGTTTTTAATTTATCTCTCTATATATTTATATCTAATCAGACAGGGTAGAAAGGTTTTTTTGTATTAATATTCCTGATGGTTTGATTTGTGCACTATAAGAGTGATTTGGAACATTTTGGGTTTGTTGAAGATACATTTAGAAAACAGATTTTTCTTTTCCCCACTTATTTCTGAAGAAATATTAGCCCCTAAAGATTCAAGCAAGTCTTGTATCCCCAATATTTCAGAATGTTATCCAAACATAATTCATACCTGGCTTCTTAGAACCAAGGGACCTGTGGACCTTGCCAGGTATTAATACTACTACCTTCTAATGTCTTATCAGGAGCTCCAGAAGCACATTGCAAACACTCTTGTTTAGTAGCATCCCTCATTTTTATAGAGGGAAACAGCTGAAGATCAGAAAGTTGAACAGGTTGACCACCAGACCAGTAGGAAAGCTAGTCTCTCAAACCCTAGTCCTGCACAAATCCATCTTCATGTGTGTTTTGAGCAAAACACCTCCAGAACTTTAGCTCTTTTTCTTTTCAGATGAAGATTGTGCTAAACTACATATTTTAAACTCTAGCTGAGACCCAAACATCAATGACACTGTGGTGACTGAACTGCTCTGGAATATGAGGCTAATACAATTGAGCTCTGGAAGGGCTCTTTCATTAGCCCTGAACAGCCTCAGAAGCAGGAAGCAGCTAGAGCACTGGTTTGCAGGAGACTTAGCACTCATGCAGGACAAGCAAGGATAGCCACTGTATGCACACCCTGCATTAGTGGCCACACCTTCAGGGCTCACAGCATGGGAGAAGGCTCTGTTCTAGCTGCTTTCTAGACACTATTTAAGCCTCAGTCCTACCATGAAATAAACACTCTTAGCACCTTAGCTATTAGTTTCCTCTTTTTCAGGAGTACTTTGTGATGGAGCCCTGCTCCGGGCACTCTGCCCAAGCCTGTACTCCATCATTTCAGTGTCCTGTGACCTGTTTGCTCACTAGGCAAGGGCTGTCAAGCCTATTTCTGATGCATCAAGAAAAGGACATTTATACTTATTTCAGTCCTCATACACAAGGGCCAGAGCTTGAGGCTACTTTGCTTTTATCTCCAAGCACATTTGACAGCCATAAACCAGAAGCACAGCTACTCTGCTAACCATCAAACTCATATGCAGCCACTGAGATATGCCTGATGTGAGGACTTTGTTTTCCCTTTCCATCAACCAGTCTATAGAGACACATTAAAATGGAAATTAGCATGACACTAGGAGTATTTAACTGGCTAGAAAAACATGACCAGAGATTCAACAGACATGATTTGGACAAACAGGTTCCTGTTTGTTGCATCTGAAGAGATGAAACTGCTCCAAAGGGTACACTCAGGTTTTTGTTATACTGATGTCAAGGAAGAACAATGACATTTAGGCCATGAGATTTTCTCTGTGCCTTCACTAATGTAGCCTGGATCAGACTCTGACCTTGAGAAGTCAGAAATTAACTTGTTGACCTTCCATTAGTGCTCTCAGCCTTCAGAGTGCTCTTCATGTGTACTCTGTAATGACATCTAGTGAATGAGTGAACTATGCAATTATATTTATGGACAGTCTTGGCCTATATATCAGGAGACAGAGCCTACAAGCATATCCATCATAAGGCTCTCAGCAATTCAGAGGAGAAGGTCAGGCAGCTCTATGAAGTTAAATCAATAAGTCAAACGTTCTCAAAAAATCTGGTAAGAACAACCATAGCAAAGTTGAACTGCTAAGCCACAGTTTAGCAGTATACTTACTGTCTGATTCAAATGCCTGTGTGTGTGCTCCCACTCAACCATAGTGAAAACACCTTAGTTCAAAGCTACCTCTAGAAATGAGAGAGGCCACAAGATAAACTAGGCACCATGATAAACTAGTCTCCAAACATTGTATTAGCAATGCATCCTCAAAGCCCCACTTCCACAATGACAAAAATGCTCCAGAAAGTTGAAGGAACAGGTTAGGAAAATATATTCCATGGAGTAATTAGATATAGTTGATCTTACCTTGAGCAAAGACACTGCCAGTGAGGAGGAAGATCCAGCTGCTCCCTAAGGGAGGAGACAAGGGCAATAACACAGCCAACAGGGCAGGGTCTGCACCATCCAAGGCCCCATTGCCAAGCAAGATCAGCAGAGTCAACCCAAAAATGGTTGCCAGCTTCTACTAGGAGTCCAGATCATCAAAGTAAGCTCACGGTGAGGAGGCAGGTCCAACATCAAGCCCAGAAGTCAACCCACAGGTCATAGCTAAAATCATCAGGGTCCATACATAGCCCAGCAGAGGTGAGCTAGAGACCAGCACTCCTCCAGCACAGCTCAGGAAAGGGCAGAGGCTACTGGGCTGGGCTTTAATGTGCTTCTAGGCCCCTGGGCAGGGTGAGGGTGTGGTTGTGAACCCCAGCTGAAGCTGGTCAGGGCCATTAAGGCCTATTAGTGCCCTCAGGGCTAGGATAGAGACTCTTTCAGATCAGTTCTAGGCAATTTGCAACAGTTCTGTGATCTTAAACCTCATCCCGTTATCAGAACAAAATTTGCACTTTGTGCACATGTTCTTCTCTGTAACACGCTAATGCTGGTCTCTCCACTTCCAGTAGGTTTAAAGAAGAGGCCAGAAGAGTGTTTGTCAAGGAGGATTTAGATAATACAGATGTGATCTGCATACAAGAAAAGCATAAGGCCAGTTGGCTACGTCAGACAGAAACACCTAAACCCACCTAAACAGCTATGGTTTGTAAACACTTGGCTTCAGGGTAGTGCAACTGCTTCACAGAGATTGAAGGCATTAGAATTAGACTACTTGAATTTGCATATGCCCAGTTTTTCTTTCTGCTTGCAAGTGAAAATCAAGGATTAGTAGAGTTTATAAGCAGAAGAAAGCGTTTTCTGGCCCACAAAGGTTATCACGGAGTGCCAAGCTCATCAGATTTTTGTATCTAGAAGAGCAGCATTTGCATCTGTTTATATGGTAGAAATAGATGAAAGAAATCTCTGATTAGACAAAAAGATGGGCCTTACAGAAATTATCTGTGCGCACAGGCCCTATTAAAACTCAAGGTAACTGGGCTCCTACATATGCTTTTGAAAATCCCACCCTGCTCATTTAGAAAAGACCGTCCACTATCGATCGAAGAAGTGGTCTGTGAAGGCACTGAAAATATACACCATCGCACAGCAGCAAGCCTTTAATTACCACATGGTAATCACCACAGTGATTAAATTGTCATTAAGTCCTTGATAGTTTCCCTCTAAACTTCTCTATCTATATCAAGGCAATGGAGAACTTAGTTCAACGAATAGAAGCGTGATGGCAACTCACTGCCCTTCATATCAGAGGCATAGTTGTATAAAACAGTTTTAAATCAGCTTCCTTTCTAATGCATACTTAACATGCTACAGCTTAGGAGAGAAGATGATTTCATGGGAAAAGATTAGAACAATTTGAGTCCTGTTCAATGAATGCTTCTTAGATTTACATTTTCTGCTTTCTTAAACCGTAAGGGATTCCCAACTCCTGTGTTCTTCACATGTAGCCATTTATTTAAATTGCTGACTTAAACCTTGCAACCTGTAGGCTGCTTTGAAACTCTTTTACTTTTAATAATGATACAGTTTTCAGACAGAGAAATTGTTCTATCTTTATCTTAGCTGTGAGATCATTTGTAGTCACTGAAACAAGCAGATAATCCGCAAGAGCCTATGCTTAAAATTGTTGTTAAAGTCAGTGCAGCCAATGCAGATGGCTATATATCAAGGATAATCTCTGTGTGGGTTTCATCTGTTGCTACAACACTGCAGAGATAGAGCATCCACTCTCATAGGAACCCACAGGCCACATGAGGCTAAAAGAGGCATAAATAAATAAATAAATAAATAAAATAAATTGGATACCCAGCCTGCCAGCAGATTAAGTCAAGAAGGACTATTAAGTTGTTTGGATTCCTATTTAAAAATAAATACATAGAATCTCCCACACAATCTGCTTAATGTCAGTCAGATGTTAAGCAGATAAGTAGTGACTTAACCGCATGAGGTAGATTTCTTCCTATGATGCAGAGGTCATGTCATACTTGGAAGATGACAAGTGATTTCTTTAATTTCTTGTCCTTCCATGGGCCAGCAA
Organism: Struthio camelus; assembly: GCF_040807025.1. Classification (NCBI taxonomy): domain Eukaryota; kingdom Metazoa; phylum Chordata; class Aves; order Struthioniformes; family Struthionidae; genus Struthio; species Struthio camelus. The sequence goes on along the minus strand of NC_090955.1, from coordinate 6,718,014 downwards.
TGTATACACTAGAAGGTGAGGGTGCTCTTTTTTTTTTTTTCCATTTTGCATGATCCGAGTGCATTCTGAAAGGTGAAGGTGCTGTAAACAATTCCACATAGGTACACCATTTAAGGCAGGATGGAAAAGCTTAATGTTGGATATATTAAGGTGGTCGTTCAGCATTTTTCATGCCTGGGAAACCATTCTTCACAGGTCCTTGAAGTTCACATCCTCACTGGCTCCACAAGTGCCAGCAGAACCCAATATGCAAACCTGTTAAGCCCCACAACCGCCATCCAGTTTTGATGCATTGTATTTTATGGGGTTGATTTATTTCTCCATTTCCTACGGACTTATTGAGCTTAAATTGGCTTGCACAGTTGTGCTTCCCCAGCTGCTTAGCAGATTCTGCAGGAGGTGATTTTTCACTTTGCGTTTAGATGTCACACACCTCCCTTGCATCTGCACCCATCCTGCCTTAACCCCTGGTGTCCCAGTGGATGCCCGCTCCTGATTCCTCCCAGGACTACGCATCTCCTGCCTCTTACCATGGCATCCGAGATTAACACAGGCAGTACCCTTTTCTCATTAGTTTTACCCTCTCTCTTCTCCCCTCCCTCTTGAAATTAATAAGCGCTGAGCCCGAAGTGGAAACTTTGTAATGGTTATTATGGCCTTAGAGCATTCTGTTTTCTGGGGCATAGTTTTCTAGTTTTGTGACAGAAGCTTTTTTTTTTTATTGTTACTGACAACCCTATCCAGAAAATCAAACTGCCTCAAATACAGTGTTCAGTAAAATTTTCCTTTGTTACGGACAGCTGATGTTTCCCAAAGACAATATAAATGTAAAGCACAACCCAATCCAATCCATTAACTTACTTAAGTCATCTTTGATCCTGACAAGGAGCTCTCCTTTCTCCTTTTATTTCATTTTCCCATTCGTCCTCGTCTGCTCTGGCTTGGGCTATCTCACTTCCCTCACAGTCCCTCAAGTTTTGTTAATGTAATTGAAACACCCTTCCTCTTCCAGCCTGCTTTCCTTCTTCAATTGCTGCTTTCCATCTTATCTTAAAGCCTTTTAATTCCAACGTTATTTCCTCACTCTCTCCTTCTCTAATTCATTTAGTGTAAAGCTGCAGGGCGATGGCTCCCTGCTCACCATTCGCAGTTAGCCATGCAGCTAGCGAAGCTGTTTTTGTGTCGTCACACTTACTGCCAAGGGACGCCTCTGTTTCGTTGCCAGCTTTGATCCCGGGGGGTTCAGTACCCCTTAATTTCTTACCCCATAGTCTTTTTTTCTGGGGTAAATGCAGCACAGTGGCTCACTAAGGACCTTCATCAACAAGGATGAAAGGCTTGAACCGAGACAGCCAGAGAGGTTACTTGCTGCAGCCTCCCCCATCACCTGCCTGCGTGGACACTGCTTATGAGCCAGCTCTTAAGAGGCCATAGCTTATAACACAGCATCTTAGGGTAAGTCCTCAGGAGTTGGATTGTCTGGGAAGTGAGGATTAGGAGTTGACCAAAGTGCTTTTGCTCCCTGGTCTGCCAGGGGAAGTGGGTGGCTGGGGCCACCACTCCAGGCTGCACTGTTGTTTCTCATGCTGGGGAGCCCTCAAAACCGACCCATCCTCCCGAGCAGGGGTTTCTGCTGCAGCTTCCAGCACTCCAAGCACAAAGAACTTGGGTCACAAAGTTTATAACCTGCGTGCAGTTTGTTAGTGAAAACTAGGCGCTCCAACCTACCCACACGATGACGCAGGCACGTCAAATGACACAGCGCACAGAGCTCGTCTGCTGGGAGCCCTTGCGCTAAAAATACCACGTAGCTGCTTTGTTTTACGAAGCAGCAAGGGGACCTCTGAGGAAAGGTCAAAAGAAGATCCATTGTAAAAGGAGACATTTTAGACCCACCAGAAACAGAAATCTTATTCATATATGAAAGAACTACTTAGAACTAGAGCTACTTAATTTAGAGAAGCGCAGAAGTGCACATTACTGCAGCGTCACGCTGACTGCCTACCGAAGGACCTGAATCAGTGCTACCCCCATGCATTTGTCAGCGCTTTTGCAGCACAGACACTAGTTAGATGTCAAGTCTTAAGTATTTTCACACAGAACACTTATTTTCAGTTCTTGAAGATCTTCTTCTGTGCTCTCACATTTCCATTTTTTCTCTCTAAAAGGTGATGGCCCAACTATAAATATAGAAAAAGTGCCCTGAGTTAGAGAGTGCAATAGGTAGTAGAGCTGGGGTGGAAGCGGTGTGCAATGCCAGGCCCCTTCAGCCAGGCACCGACGGCCGTGTGCTGGTCTGACATGCACAAGCATCACAGCATCTGGTGGTGAGTGAGGCAGCGAGTACTTACACGGCCACAGCCCCCGCACCCAGTGGTGTTTCTGTATCTATGACACGAGAGGGGCTAAGCAATGCAAGAAATCCCATTGCTGTGAATAAGCATTTGAATTTTTAAGCACTGGACTGTATTCGCATGTCTTTTATGTTCACTTCTGGTTGAATGTGCTAGCAAATGAGTTTCTCACGAACGTGAGAGAAAGAGAACCTTCTGAGGGGAACTTCAGATTTGTTGTTATTATTTATTCCTTGTTTTACCGTTGCACCTAGGAGCTGTACCCACAAGATGACTGCACTAGGTGCTATAGACATAAAACAGGCACAACCTCTGCGCCAAGGAGCTTCCACGCTAACGCGAGAGTCGAGAAGCAGCTAGGGAACCCAAGGGAACAGAGAAGCTGTAACGTTGACAGAGCTGGCCAACATAATCAGTATGTTCACAGCATGCGGCTCATCTGGTCCTTCCAAATTTTGGCAGGCAAGGAGGGACTGGAAAGGTAACCATGCACCTTTGTGGGTGGTTGGAGGAACTACTTCCAGAGGACAGTGTGGAGAAACAAAGATGCTGCTTCGAGGAGCTAAGTGGGCGGCGAAAGCTGCCTGAAGGACTAACTGAGGGTGTTGCCTTTTGGGTCCTGGATGAGAGGATGGGGCTAAATCATCAGACCACTTGCAAGAGAAACTGGAGGTCTGTTCAGCTGGTCAGGGCACAGGTCTGCTCCCACGATCTGTGTATCCAGTCTGAAAGGCACAAAATTTGAACTTCAAATGTCAAATACCCGCAGTGAATTGTTTACCAGGAAATTGCAAGGCAAGAAATTTTCATGAAAATCATTTGGTAACATTTGAACAATCACTATGTAACATTTGGGTAAGAAGTTAACCTGTTCTCAGGTGATTTGCAGGTGGAAAGAAATGAATAAATTATTTCCTGTGAATTTTTTCGCCCAGGTGATTTAACAGCTATTTTGCTCAACATCCAAATGACTTATTTTTGTTTAACGTCCTAACAAAAGAAATGCAGCTAGGAAGTGTGTGCTATGATCAATCACTTTCATTGAAAATGATGTGACATGTTACAGAATTACAGACTCTTTGGTGAATGAAGAACTTATGCTTTTAGGTAACTGCAAACATCAGGAAGCAAATTTGGCCTCGATGTTGTATTTCTGAGTTTAGCAAACCAGGGGTCAATTTCCCTTTCTGCAACAAAAAAACTTATGCCTGTAAAAATTCAATTATTTCCAATGTCTTGAAGGCAGCAAGGTGATAACAAAGAGCAGGTCACCAACTTGTGCAAGAGTAGAAATTTCCATCAGAGAGACAGGATCCCTTGGATGGCCTAGGACATGATTTGTGGCTAGCTGAATAAATATATTGAGAGGCATCGTGAAAGCTCTCGACTTGCATGCTTGAGCAGCTGTATCGGCCCTTTCTCCCCACCCTCCCTCTCCACTGTACTTCGTACGTGTTTAGTTTCAAAGGTCCTCCGGGGTCTGGCCTCTGGCACCGTGACTAAAATGAAATGTTCTGGTTCGGCACTGAGCAGAGCGGAGACGGCCAGGGACAGGGAATAAAGCCCCGTGGGCTGCGCCGCTGGGGAGAGACTCCCTGCCTGTCGCTGCTCTGGCACAAATAACACACACAGCTAATTAACGGTAGACTCAAATAATTAACATCTGTGAAGCCAGACAGCGTTTCCTCAGGACTGCTAAGAAACAAATCTGCAGCTGAGTGTTGCAGTACGTAGGTGCACGACAACGGCTCATTTCAAACGATTAAACTGTCTTTGAGGCCGGAGTTATTACTTCTTGGGTGCTTTTAGTAGGTATTGCTGCGCACGGATATTTCTTTCACCAGCAAATGCCGGCGTGTTTTTTTTAACGTCCGTTCATAGACTCCAGTGCTGTTTAGATGGCAGAAACCTCTTCATTTCTTTCTATTGTTAATTGTCACCGAATAAAAGGCTGGTTCTGCCCATGGGAGTCCTGCCTGATGCACGTCCCTCCCTCCCAGGGCGAATACTCAGCTAGGGAAGGCGATAAAGGCCACATTGCTTCGTGCGGAGGTAGGAGCTAAGTGTTTGCCTTAACAAAACGAACGGCTCGCTACCATGACCCGGGAATGCCGAGAGAAGGCTGTGAAGTGTTAAGGTCACATTAGGGTTTAAACGGCAGAAATTCCTTCCCCGCTGCACAGACTGAGTGGGTTTTGCTCACGTCAAACAGTAACCGGGGGTAAACCTGTGATTGCTGCTGGAAAGCCCGGCTTGGGTTATCAGCGGCCACCTCAGCATATTGTTGATCTCTGCCTGTCACACACCTGACTGGCTCGGCAGATGGGGCCTTAAGCACTTACGACTTTTACGGTGTCACGCTTCACTGAAATATTTAAATAAATTACAGCCTTGTAAGACAGAGAATGTTTAGTTTTGTTGTTAGATAGCATTAAGTTATGTCCTTAAAGCTTTATTAATCAAAATGGATACACAGCGTGTCAGTGGGAGGGCAGAGCAGACAGGAAAGGTCGGAGCTGTGGCTTCAGCGCTGCGTTACACTGTTCATGCTCAGACTGGCTGGGCTCTGCGCGTGCGCGGGGCGGTGGTTTTCCTCTCACTCCTCAGATAGCAGAACAGGGCTGCAAAGGAGCTGGGTTTACTCACTCATCGCTGGCACCACTAACAAGGACATATCGTTTCAGCAATTTGCCACTTACCCAGAGCTGAGTGAGCTGAACGTGAACAAGCCGAGAGCTTTCTAACAGCGAGCGGGCAAACAGGCGGCTTAGAAAGCAAGCAAAGGCACAAGATGTATGTTCAGCGCAGAACATCTCCAAAGGTTAACGGTGTTCAAATCCACAATTTTGTCTTGGTACTGGGGCATGAGTGGCCCAAATTTTCCAAGATGTTGGTCGGGGTGCAGCTGGGAAGGGGTGGCTCCGGGCGCCGCTTGCCAGACGCTGACGGAGGCAGAGATGTGGCTCGTGCTGCAAGCCGTTCCCGCGAGGCACGGAGGGCTCTGGCATCCGGGGGGAAAAAGCGTCCCTGGGCTCTGCCAGCTTCACCACACCGAGCTGCGGGATGGAGAATGAGTTCTCCAGAGGCCCAGACACATTGCCTGGGCCCTCCAAAAGGGTGAAGGGACACCCTGACGGCTTTAGCGAAAGCCAGACTCTGTGTTTCCAAATCCACGAAGCGGTAAACGAGAGCAGGGCTGGCTAACTTGCACTTGCTAGGAACCGGAGACGGCTTCTGAGTGTAGACACTTCAGCTGTGGGGGGACTGCTGCCTTTCAAATTCCCCTGGGATCAACTAAAAAGCACAGACTTCCCCCAGGGCAGCACGACATGGTGTTCGGCTCGGCTCAGAGCCCTGAAGCTTCCTCCCTGGGTATATTTGTTTGTCTAGTAGCTGGGGGCACCCGCAGGGTGCAGGGATGTGACCAGTCATGCAAACGGCTGAAGAGCACACAATCTGGGCTGCCGAGCCCCGTCAGAGCCAGCAGGACTGATACATAAGGCCCCTAAATCTTAACTACGCAGCAGCAGTATTGAAGTACAAATTGCTCTTTGCATGCTCCATGATCATATAATGCAGAAAAGTTCATTTTCATTAGTTTACAAATGGCTCATAAGACTAGACAAATAGATAGGCTTTTCTCCAGCATACTGAATACTTGGAATATTTGCATATTTAGGCAATGACAGCATTTTTTTATGCTGTAGCTTTGCTTGTAGTCATAAATCCATAACACACTTCAAGGCTTTATTGTCCCCCAAAATGTGATGTGCTTCAGTTTTTCCAAGTTATGAGCGTGCATCTGCAGTTCATTAAAGAACCCTACCAACACATTTTCTGTCTCACAGTCACTGTCCTTTTTGGTCTGACCTTTGGTATGACCTTTTTGGTGTGATAACTCAAACTTATTTAATAAATCATTAATGGCAATTGCATCATTGAGAGAGAAGCTCTGTAATTAGTTGAAAGAGTGCTTATAAGGGGAGTTGTTGGGCTCTGCCAAATTTGGAGAGGGAAAACTGTCAGGAAAACTAAGCTCAGAGAAGAGTCATGGACCCTTGGCTCCCAGCTGAGTGCGTTAAGACATTGCTTCACATCCAGGGGTGTAGTAGCCATGACAGGCTAGTAGATGGGCTGAAGAATACATACCGCTTTTGGAGTTTAGTCTGTCCAGAAAGGACCTGGTGCCTCTGCACTACAGTCTTCGTTTTCAGAGCTCATCTCAGTGGCGCTGATTTTCTCTATTGCATTTTTCATGTGCTTTGCCTTGCCCATCTTTAAATACGTAAGAATGCATAGTTTTTATTGGCCCATGTAGCTTTAGTTTTCTGTGCTTTTCTAAAGCTAGCCAGCAATCCATAAGTCTTAAAGAAATAAACATTACTGGTGTTCTGATAAATGATACTAGTGATGCAGAAAAAGCCTTCCATTCTGATTCTCAGACGGTGCCAGTTTCAATCAAATTTTATTACTTTTACAGTATTCAATCTTCATCTCAAATCATTTAGTGGCAATTTAATCAGTACGTCAACATCTTGCACAATTCCTTCCACTTAATGAATAGCTTGCATCAGAAGTGGTTACTGTGTTGTATTCTGAGAATCAGGCAAATAATTAAATCAAAGACCTAGTGATAGAAATATTTCTGAAAGAACCACATTATTTTTCTCATGATTTATCTGCTTTTTCTGGCTTCAGTTTGTACGTGACACCGAACTTTTAATAATCTTTCAAATCTTTTCCGGACATTAATTCCCAGAGCACCATGAAGGGACAGTTGAGCATTACAGCTATTTCTCAGAGCACATAAACTGAGGAGAGATGAAGGTCAGCATTTTCCAGTGTGGTCACTATTTTTTGATTTCTTCATTTTGAGACAGTAGAATCGTATTTACAAAGGTGCTGAACACAAAATTTTAATTCCAGCTGAAATCAAGAGAAACCATGACTGCTCATCATGTCTGAAATTAAGGTCTTAGCTTGTTGCTGGTTCAATATCTCAAATCAATGTACAATTTTGAAAAAGATGGACTTAAAGACATGTCTAAGCCCCATCTCTAAGGTGAAATCAGCCCTGGATGCCAGAAGCATTTTTCCTTTTATATCAAAGCAATGTAATGCTGCCTCTTCACCCGTTACTATTCAAGAACATTGCCTTTTCTCAAATCTTATTTTCTTCAGAGATAAAACTCAAAAATGATTTCTTCTTTCCTCTTTACCTCTTTCCTCTCCTCTTCCTTTATCTTCATCTCCTGCTGCCACTTTGCAGATTAGGAGACCTATAGGAGGTCAAAACGAATGTAATGGATCATGAGGAATGGTTAGTTGTGAGGAAAGGCTTTTTTTTTTTTTCATTTATCCTCCCTTCCTATGTAATAATGTATTGTCCAGGTATGATCTCGTCATAGCTGTGCAGAGAAACCACCACGAACAAGCTTCACAAGGTAACAAAGAAGACCTAATTATAACCTGCTATGCATGGTTTTCAGATGGGAGCTAATATTGCTTCATGCAGTATTATCCAAAGTATTTTACCTGACATCTTCCCTTCAAATGAAAATCTGAGTAGATATACCTGCAGTTACAGTCATCGGGAGCATTTGACCTTGTATGCGTTGGATGTTTGGTAAAATAAGCTTGGTCCTATTTTCTTAGTGAATTTAAAAGAATTGTTATGTGCTGGATAAACTGAGCTTCCATGCAAGCACTCGGCTATGCAGTCAAAGGAAATGCCCCTTCCACTCTCAGAGCAACCCTCGTTACAATAATGGCTCATTTAGATTATATATTCCCATAGAAGCCATATTCTGATAGAGTGATTTAACAGTGAAAAAAGTCAAAGTAGCACCTCATCAAGGAAGTTATACGTCATTATGAGTTATGCAGTACCTCCTTACCTGCCTCCAGAAACACATCTTTCTAAATGCTCTGAATCACTTACAGGACTGTGACCTATCCTACATTTTAAAAGAGGGGTGGAAAAGCAACCTACATTAGTCTTTCACTGGGACTTTGTGACACCGTCACTGACTTAATGAAATTGCCATCTTTCCATGGACTTCAAAGGAAGATGGGCTGGAGCCAGCTGTCAAGCTACCATCGGTTTACAATAATCCCATTCTTCTTATTATCAGATTTCCACTTGTGTTTTTAAAAGCGATCAAGAATTCTTTTGAGACCAGGTCACTTGCTTGAAGCAATTTCCTTTGACATTTTAGTACATTTTTCTTCTCAGCCTCAAGGAAGAGACCGACAGACAGCAGTGGTATTTTGTGCTGTACGATACAGGTTTTAACCTATCAGGTTATGCATCATAAGAAAGCTAAGCAATACCCTACCATGTGATGCACAGGCGACCTCCAGCTGTGATGGCATGTGCTATGTTATAATTGTTTTCTGCTTGACATATTACATCTAGCAAGACATTGCCTGTCTCAGATGGCACTGATATTGCTATAATGTGGTTAAATTGTTTTATGAGAACTACACAGCTCCTGGAGCAGGGAGTAATATGTTGGTATGCTTGGTGCCTTGTTTTTGACAGGTCTTTTTTTTTTTAAAACTACTTTTATCTGATTTTGTATCTACTCCTCATTTAATTCTGTAAGCACAGAAGTAGAAATGGCATATGTTAGCCTATTGCCTTGGGCTTCTTCACCACCAGCGATCATCTCTCACGCAGCATCAGATGGCACAGCTGCTGCCCTGGTGGTGATGGGAGTCTTTGACAGCTGAATATTTTTCAGTAAAAAGCTTTGCTTTCTCAGAACTTTCTGATGAAAGTTCAGAAGCTGGAACTGAGTTGATAAAAATGATCTGTCAAAACTGGCCATTTTACTAGAAGACAGCTCGTAGAAGCTTCTGCCTTTGGCAGAAAGTTAAGGGCTTTAGAGTAAAAAACAGACCCTCCCCCCAGTATTTCTGCTAAAGTATTTGATTCCAAAACGCAGCAATAGGGCCCAATGTGCCTTGAGCCCTTCATGGTTTCAGTCTTCTGTGAACTGGCTTTCACACCAGGCTTCCAGCAGCTGCATTTGCACATCAGCTTCATGTTCTTTTAGTTAAAATTGTTTTAACTTTTCATTTTGTTGTTTCAAGTACGGTTTTCCCACCGACCTGCGCTTTGTCCAAGGAAAGCCTGTGGACTCTTTACTCCTGTCCTGGGATCAAATTGGGAGCTGGGGGTACATGGCAGAGTGCCACATTTGAAGCTTGTTGGATGCAACATTGAACCAGTGCTTCTGTAATGTAAGCCGGGGGCATCGCTCAGCACTCACTGAAATCAGTGGAGTAACTGACAGGAGGAAAATGGCATTTTTAGTTTACAAGATTATTTTCAACCTTGTCAAATAAAACCAGCAAAATAGAAAGGATTATAAAGAAGAGCTGTAATGCTGAGATTCATAACCCAACAGATCATGTATGACCAGCCCATTTCGGCTATATATTATTCATCACTACTACACCGTGCTAGCTTTCTGGCTTTTGGGCAAGTTCTACCTGTAAAGTGCTAGTGTAGAAGATGATTTTATTCTTCTTGAGCTTTGCTATGTGGAGAGAAAACGGTATCATTTGAAGGAATCCTGCATAATAAGACAACCCACATGAAAAATGAGCAAGCTTGTCATGACAGAGTCAGTGCATTGCTTTTTATATAAAAAGCAATTGAGTAGTTAATTTTAAAGGAAATGGCCCTTGTTTCCCACACTGAGGTATTTTGACATTTGTGTTGACAGTTTTCCGATTAAATGTGAATATTTTGGTGGCATTTGAGGGTAAACCAAGCCAGGTGTTTCGAGGGCCATGTAGATCTAATTTCTACTAACGTACCTGGTCCTTTTCCCTCTGGACATCAGAGCAGAGGAAATCCATTATTTTTTTGTGTGGAGTAAGCCTCCATTACACACAGTAGCTCATGATGTTGCCAGAGGTGGTATGTAATGTGCATCACAGGTACCAAGCAAAAAGGTTATCTGCTTTGACTGTAATCTTTTTATTACACAAAAGCAGATCCTTAAGCACTTTGTGGGGATTTTCAGTCCAGCACACTGAAGCTGGTGAAAGCCTTCCCCTTGGCTGGAGGGCACGAGCTCTCACGAGGAGCACTTTGGAGAGGCCCCTCTCCGCTTTTACGGAGCAGCATGTAGCACGGGAGGGAAATCTGAGCCAAGGATCCAAACAGAAGGAGAATAGCAGTAGATGAGGAAGGGTAACAGTTAAGTTTGAGGATGGCAGTAGGTTTCTCCTTCATAGGACAAAACCGAATTTGACTGCAAATTTATAATTCTCAGGAAGGGGTGAACCAAAGAGAACCGGTCATACACATAAACCCTCACATGGGTTTCCAGCATGGGCAGAAGCTCTAACAGTCACATAGGAAAGGCATAGATATAAACTCCATTACCTCTAATGTCATGGCTCAAAAGCCTCATCCTGCGAACCTGCATTGTACCTAGCTTAGTGAGCCCCTTTTAAGGGAATAACCTTACTTTTTTATTTCAGATATAAAAACAACTGAAGTTTTAAATACATTCTCTCAAGATGCCAGGAAATATCTGTCCAGCTTTTTATTTTGACATAAGCCAAGAGGATTCCTTACAAATGCAACACAAAGAAGTAGAAGTAATAATTTTCAGTCGTGTGAAGCTTCCAGCTTATCCACTGAGGACTAAGGAGGTGAAGCCAGCTGAAAAGCCAAGGACAGCAATTCATATTACAGCATTACTTTGAGACCCCAGACAAGATCGGGGTTTGGCGGGGCAAATACGTAAGGTTAGCTCCTCAGACTCCTGCGTCCTCAATAGGAGCGAGAGATGGAACGAAACATGATTCTTCTTTTAAACATGATTCTTCTGTAAGATTCATCTTTAGGGATGAGAAACTGAGGCACAGAAGTATCGTGTTCATGATACTTCTGTGTCTCTGGCCAGACTAAGGCTTGAGCGCTTCTGGGTTCAAAATTTGAACCCAGTGCGCAGTCAGCCTCAGTCTCTCTCTGTCTTTTACAGAATAATTCACAAAGTTGAAATAATCAGAGAAGCCCTTGTTTGTTGTTGCTGCTAGTTGCTATAGGAGACTTCAGTACGTTCTTTCTCTGCCAGTGGGGGAACTGTAGCCCATTTTATGTGCCTGAGGGATGCAGAAAGGATATGACTTTCCAAATGCAGTTTTGGGCTTAAAATATGCCCTTATGCAGATTAGAGCACTTATTTCTGATTTAGCAAAGACCCTTTAAAACACTGGATGGAACCACAGCATGGTTTTTGTTCAGCTTCATCCACCAAGATGAATTAGGGACTGGTTAGAGGCTTGCCTAGGAATTTGCATTACTTTAGAAACACATCTCTTGAACTGATGGATGGAGGATGCTCTGAGCCAGTGCCGGTCAGTTATGCTATTAACATGAAATCTGTGAAGCACTAGAGGAGAAGGCAGCATCAAATGCAGCTACTAGACATTTCCTACCTTGCCTTGCTGAGGGACGGGGACTCCTGTTCACTTGGTCTGTTTTCGCTCTCCCAGGGACCCTAGGGTGCCAGGCGTCCCTGAAGGCTGGAGCTGTCGTAGTGGCCGGGGCGCTGGGGCTGGATGCGGGGCCAAGCCTTTATGCCCTGGCATCAACCCAGTTGTACCTTGAACCGTGCCAGGAGCCCTTCTGCTTTCCTGCCAAGGTACTGGAAACTCCCTCAAAAACATGCACGAAGGAGGAGTAAGTGATTTATGGCTTCTTTCAAGGTTTTGCTTTTTTCTGCTATGATAAATCTGTCAGTCCTTTTTAAGGACTTTATCAGTTCTCCAGACTCCATTAAACCTTTTTGTGCACAACATGAAACCACAAATCATGGAACAGTTAATGACTGGACATGTTTTAGTCCCTAAGAAAGAAATGTAAAGATCCTAACATTTTAGGGTAAATAAGTAATTTACTCATCTTAAATTTCTAGTTCCTTCATGAAGAAGATTGCTCATTTTCACTTTTGGTGCTGCTTTACAGATAATATCCTGTTCTGGCAAAAGGCAGAAAGAAATGTTGCTGGAGGAAATGAGTAGGCACTTTCAATCCTAAAGTGAATGGAGCTCTTACTGTGGTTAAAAGAAGTGTTGCTGCAAAGAGAAGATAAGACCAGATCTCACCTCACCTTTTATGCTACTATTAAGTGGCATAAAATAGCAACATTCATCCACAGGGAAATTTTAAATGAGCTAATTATTACCTACAGGACAGAGGAAGGGAAAGAGAGAGAGAGAGAAGGTGAGAATAAACTATAGAAAACAAGAAAGGAGCACAGCAACACAGATGTTGCTGGTTATAGGTAATTTATAGCTTTAAACGGTATTTTGATTTAAAAAAATTCCTGTCTGATTTATTTTACTGGGTCAAATCTTTTTTCAAGCAACTCCATTTTATCAATGCTGCGTGAGGTAATACAAATTCTTTTGGCAGGAGTACAGTGTGATGAAATAGCAAGCGTTGCATTACTAGACCCAATAATGGAGGAAAAACATCTTTCTATTGTGCAAGCAGGCAGCAATATAACCCGGAATTGCCCCTTAGGAATAGATCTCATTCTTGCAACAAAAAGTGTTGTGAAAGTATTTCTTCTGATCCCTCGGGATTTTACAAATCGTCACGCAATCTATGTAGATCAGCCGTTCCTTCTGATAAGCAGACTTTGCTTTTCTGTGAAAGCTGGCAGATACTTGAATAGCGTAATAAAAATATTAAGAGGTTCTTTTGAAGATTTGGAGAAATACAAACCTTGTTTCTTTTTCTGAGAAGCAAGTAGAAGTCTGAAGTGTCTTCACAAGTACAGGCTGCCCAGCTGAGTACAATGACAGGCTCTGCTTGACTTCAGCTAGACCTAGAGGAGATGTAATGTTCTGGGGAAGCCTCTAAATACCTCCAAAGTTTTAGAAAATGAATTTATATTCCAAATACACTCTGTCCTTTCTTGAATCTTTATGTGAGCCCTTAAGTGTCCCAACTACCTTTTGCTGAGATACGTATCAGCATCTCATATATTTGGAAGCTTTTGCTGGAGTAATACTTGGCACGTATTTCATGATCACTGTCTGATTAAGTCTTCTCTCTTTCTAGGTGGAGAACAGCAGGGATGCTACTGATGCTATCTGTAATTGTTTTAGAGAATTTAACTGTGAGTTTTACGTTTATCCCATGTAAAGAGCCTGCTTGTGGCCCTTGCTGGAATCACTGAGGCTATGTATCCACCATGGGGAAACAGTGCCTTTTGACTCATGTTTCCTAAAGGCATTTATTATAAAACTGGACAAACAGGAGCCTGATGGACATAAAACTGAGCAAGCACCATCACTGCATTGTAATAACCCAAAGCGACTGCCTGCTGATCCATACAGGCTGTATTATACTTGTTCAAATGAGATAAAAAACATGATTTAGTTCAATGGGTTTCTCATAACAAAGGGCTACACTTTTCAAATGTTTTAATACATTAAACTTACTTAAACGTGTTTAAATCCAACCCATAATGCAACATTTGGGGTAAAACAGCAGGAGTTAAAAGGGGAACTAAAATGTCAATATTTGTATTTTCACTATAGCTACATTAGTTACTCTCTGCCATCAAGTTGCTGAGCTTCCCCCTTGTGTGAGAGCCTTGGTAGCAATTGCCGTCTCTGCTACCTTCTTCATGCGGCATCTCGAATGTCATTAGCATTCCCCTCCTGCGTCAGCACCAAAGGGTAGCTGTAATTAGAATTCATTGTGACAGTGCATGTCAGATGCAAAGGGTCCCTTTTGCACAAAATCTTTGCTAAGCTCGTCTTCATTTTGTTGTTGCATCAGTTATATGTGCTGCTTTCTAAGAGCAAATTCACAGGAGCAGCTCAGACTTCTGTGATATCCTGTGCCAGATTTATTTAGATCATTTTCTTGGCCATTAAATATCCTGGGTTTACTGGCTGTCTCTTGCTTAGAAAAACAAAGTGAATAATCCACTAATTATTTCACTTCAGAGCCTGGCTATACTAAGCGTAACAGAGTATTGCTTCTGGAGCAAAGGCAGCTCTTCAGCAGCTTGCCCGTCATGGGAACCTCTCCTGCGGAAAGGAGCCGGAGCAGGAAATCAGAGGGCCAGTCTGAGGAAACCGTTTCAGAGCAGAGCTTCTTCAGGTGCAAAATCTCTCCCAGTTTTGGCTAGATGATCAAAGAAACACGAAATATAGAGCAATGCTTCAGCGAGTAGGCCTAGAGATGAAGCTTGCCTTACAAGAAGGGCTTGACAAAGAGGGCTGAGGAATCTTGCAGAAAGGGGAGTTTGGCTGAATGACAGAAAATGAAGGGTCACGTCATCAGTTCTGCTCCTTGCTAATCCCCCAAGTCAGGAAATAGCCTAGAGGAGACACCCAACCTCTGATCCACACGCACTTCCACAACACACCTTCTTCTATAGCAAAAGATCACAAGCAGTGGTGAGAACACTCCACGGAAGAAGGGCTGGGGGGGGGGGAAACATCCCCCTTGTTCCTGCAGCCCCTGAGTGAAGGCAGCACTTGTGCTCAAGCTTCTCATTTCATTTGGGAACTCCTTATTTTAACTTTTCAGGTCATTAACGTGCAGTTGAGATTCTTATTGTGACTTGCACTTTACCTTGAAGCTCTCACTGTTGAGACCGCTGATTACTCCGACCTGGGTGTGAAAGTTGTGACAAGATGGGAGGTTACCCCTGCAGGCACATGGCTGTTATCTGAAAGAAGCTTTAAAGACTCTTGAATAAATTCCCACCAAATAACAGGGCAGCGATCAAAAAGAAGTCCTCAGGCAATACCAAATCTCATACTGAGAACAAAACGCTCAGTGGGTGAGAAGGACTTTGGGGTGTAGCAGATCCAGCCCCATCACCAGAGAGGTGCCCCCCTGCCTTGTCGGGGCAGATTAATGCTGCTGGGGCAGGTGGGGTAATCAAGGCCAGGAATGCCCTGGAAGCTGGAGAGATGTCAATCTAGTGGTGTGATCATCCAGTTAACGGGAACGAGCTGGGTCTCCTCACTGGCTTGTGCTGTGGTCTGGGTATTTTAAGGGCTGGCTGCAGGGCAGAGCTGTTGGCAGGCTGTCTTGTTTAGTGTGTGAGTAGTGGAGCTCCACCAGCTCTGCAGCAGAGCAGCTTTTGGTAGCCTTGGCAATGCTGCCCAGAGCCATCTGTGCTGTCTCTGAAGGGGCAGGTGAGCTGGGTGGGGGAGAAGAGCCAGCTGGGATTGCCACCTCTGTGTTGTAGGAGGTGCTGAGGTGCCAACCCCAAGGCAGCCCCTTAACAGCCTGGAGAGTACTGGCTTAACTGTAAAAGGGAGATTATGAGTGAAGCAGCTTTGCTTCCTATGCTTTAGCTTTTTGAATCTAGTCACTGCACAAGCTTGTGAAGCTTCCCAGGATGCAGAAGGCTTTTGCCTTATATTCATGGTGTAAAATGTAGTCTCAGTTCCTTGCTTTTGGTAGCTGGGATCACTGAACACTGGGTCAGTCCTGCTGTGGATTTCCTTTTGCCCTTCCTGTTTGGTTCTGGATCTTACTGAAACTGATGGGCAGAAATCTATGGGTTGAGAGGGACTTTAATGCATTGCTCAGGCTGCTGGGTGCTCTAAGCAGGACCTGCACTTCTGTGTGTTTAGATGGCACCATCCTGCCTGGGGCCAGAGGGGAAATGGCAGGTACCTGCAGAGCTGATGCCTGCTGTGTGTTTTTCTCTGCTGGGCTCTGCTCTGGCTCCTTCCAAGCGCTCCTGCAGTGTTTCCAGTGTGCGGCTTTGTGTGCCACAGCTGCTGTCACCCTCTGCACTTCAGCTGCATGCCCCAAGATAACTGCTGATGTCTGCTTGTACTGTGTCATACCCTGGCTCTGCCAAAACTGGAGTAGTTGGTTAATACCCTCCAAAACTCATGGCAGGGAGGTTAGGGCTTTTTGGAAGTCCTGACCATGGTGCTTTAATTACAGCTCCTGCACTAGCGTGGGGGCTCCAGCACCTGAGAGCTCTGCTCTCCCATCCTTGGACTGAGCCTGTCCCCTCTGATGAGGGCAAGTTCCCCTCCTGCATGCTGTTATCTCTCATAGTCAGCAATGACCATTTCTTCCTTGCTGTTTAGCTACTTATTTTAATGTGTGTGTTTGGGCATGTGAAGGACAGAAAAATATCTGGGCAATAGATGTGATTGCAAGTTAGGTGCATGCTTTTATACTGCTTAGGGAATGTAGCTGCCCCTCCTTGAGCTTCCTTTTCTCCTTTGTGTTTCATCACAAAGACTGAAGCATCGTGTAGCTCCTAACTTGCCCTGTTTCCTTCCAGGTGGCTTGGTTCAAAGTCTCCCCCTCTCTGTTACTGACAGTGACCCACTGAGCTGTAGAGCATGTCGGAGAGTGCCTAAGGTATGTGCATGGCCCTTGCTGAGGGCTTCTTTCTTAACCAGAAGAAATGATGGTAATTGTCTCCTTACTGCTTTTCATAACGTGATCAAGTGTCATTCTACAGGCAGTAAAACTCGGTGTCAGCAGCGCCAAACTTGTATACTTTACACACCCAGGCTCAAAAATAAGTGCATGCACACCCTTATGCTCAGAGTGGAATAATACGTACCAGCTGTATTTTAAAATCTAGCTGGATTTAGACATTATTAAGATGTAAGCCAAATTCAGGAAATTACCTTGCTAACAGCTCATTGAATATTTCCATATATGGTGCTTATTACTGTTATTACAAATGAATTCATGGGAAACTTAATTAAGTTCTCAAAAAGAAACAAATGTTTTTTATCTATTAAGCACACTGGCCAAGTTTACTTTTGGCATATTTCCTCATCACATAAAGGTTTTCAGTACATTATTTTTCTCTGAGTAATCTTGTTACTAAATTAAGCCTTAGGGTCAACATCCACTCACTATGTACCATATAAAATATTGATAACTTCAGTGTGTTGCACCTGCGGCCAGGGATGCTTTAAATATTAAGGCTCCTATTCTCAAATAACACTTGCATAGAGATTGCGTTTATTTTCCCCCACGTAGTTCTTCTATTATGTGGAATGGATGTGTCCAAACGTTCAGCCAGCATCTGTACTGGGAAGCTGAAGACCTTCTCCCCTGACCACGCTTAGCTGTCCCAGCAGGCTAGCCTAACACAGTGCCAGAGCTGATTTTTGCCTCCCCAGGCTCAAACTTGCCCATAGCTCAAGACTTGAGCTCTGTCCATGGAGCCATACCTTCTTCCAGAATAAAGATTGTGTCTGTAAATAATGGCACATATTGGTTAAAGATGAGGCTGATTGGTTGCCCTTCATCTGGTGGCACTTCAGGCCACAAGGAATTATGCAGGAGAGCACGGGCATGTTTTGATAAAATATCAAATCCTCTCTGCTTGTGTAGGGATGGAAGGGGCACAACCATAAACCTAGAGGAGCCATTTGTATGTGTCTGGGAAAGGATTGTTAAAAACATGAGCAAAAATGGCATGTGTTCTGCTTCATGCTCCCTGGTATGGCATTTGAGTTTGTGATCTCTTTGAAGAGGACAAGAGGTGAATCGGATCAAACAACAGATCAAACAACAATGTGCATGGAAAATATTCCCCCGACAACTTATTATGAGCCAGCAACTATCTGTTTGTTCGATCAATGCAGACTGAATCTCCAGTCCTGAATGGTGCTTTACGCAGGGAAAGGGGCTCGCTGCCCTCAGCAAGGCCCCTGCATTGGCATATGGCCGAGGTCTCCCAGATCTGTTTACTGGGCTGGGAGGGCATTTTTTAAATCTTTACTGCAGACAAATATTTTATGCTCTAGGGAGTTCTCTCATTGTCTTGCAAATGCAGACTGGTCTATTTTAGAGCTTAGGCTAGAGGAAGAGGCTTGTATTAAGACTAGATACCAGCGACACTGAGTCTGACAGCTTTAAAACCATCTAGAAGCTGATGCAGAAATCATCTGCTTGGTAAACGGGCATATTTACTCACTGCTTTGTGGTGTGCGTTTGCTCCTTGGGAGCTTCAAACTGTAGAGCGCTACATCTTGCTCTTTAGAAATTAAGATGACTTAGGAGCCTTATCCTGAAAATCCTGCCTTTGCTTGAGCCCACCTACCCTGGCCAAGGCGCATAGGGTGTGTTGATGGAGAGCACCAATATGAAGGGAAGGGCCGTTAGCAGGAAACCTGTGACTGCTCCAGTGGATATAGGAGAGGTCAAAGCTGATGGCCTTTTCACGGGGCTTCCTAGCAGCATGGCATAAAAAGCTGAGGACAAAATAATTTGGTGCACTCAACCTGCTGCCCGGGCAGGAGCTTATGCTGGGAATGCGGGAACCTAGAAATGCTGTGGGGTGGTGGCAACCCCTCTGTTAGACACTGTGACATCGCAGGTTATGTCATAAGTGACTGGGGCTATATAGCATCACTGCTGGAGACAAGTGGGCAGTGTGGCACTGACCTTGCCCAGAGTTACTTTACCCACTAGCTTGGCACTGACCTAGGGCAGGTTTGCGGCTCTTCTGGGACAGGATTGCTGGCAGTACTCATGCTGGCTCATTTGAAGTAGCTGAGGTGAATGTATCAAGTGGGCTACTGGCCTTAAAATATTTTTGGAAGGTCCTTTTAAGGATGCTGGACAACCAGATTGAGCTTGGAGTTACGCTACAGAAAGTGGGATTTGCTGACTGAGCGTAAGGTAAGGCTCCTCTTAGCGGTTCAGCGGCAGTCGCTAATTTCAAGTAGATGTTCTAATGCTTCGTCTCTTTGGTCTTTCTGGAACAACCGTACATTTCTACCTCATTTATTATTTAGAACTGAAGTGTTGCTTTATGTGGTGAGGAATTTATGCTGTTGAGTATTGACTTGGTGAAAGTGATATGGTTGTTTTGAGTGTTTCTGCTCAAGCTTGGAAAAATAAGCCAAATGTCAGCGGTATTGAGGCTGTAGTTTACTCCAGAATATGATCCAACCTGTGGATGATGAAACAGTCCAAGGGGCAAGGGATCTACCCAGCCTGTTTCTTATAGAAAATGAACTTTTCTTCTAATGTTTTTGAAAATTAAATCCTTGCTTTCACTTGCGGAGGCGGGAAGTGGTGCCCTATTTAATCAGAAATGAGTACATGGCAACATCTCTGTTTAGAAACTGGAAAATGTCAAGACAAAAGTAATTTCTTTTTAGGATGCAGCCAAAATGTTTACATAAGAAAATCCTTTTTTTTAACACTACCAAAACTGGCCTGACTTAACCATGTAAGTGATTAAATTGCCTGCAAATATTGTTTGATGTGTCTTAAAAGCTTCTTGTTCCCAATCTGCTTTATAGCTTGAGACATGCGGTGATGCAGTTAGCACTGAAAGGCCCTTTGAATGGTCACAAATACAAAGGGAAGGGTGCGAAGCAACATGCATGTGGCTTTTCTCAATATGAAATCCTTTTTAGCCTGTGCTGGAGCCTTTCAGGCACCGTCAGAAGCCTTATGGGCTCCCAGCAAATGTTTAGGCAGCAGCACCATCTGCTGCAGACGCAGCCGAACGACAGCAGCGAGATGCTCTGCATCTTTTTGGAGGGCAGCCAGCCTGCTGCGCTCCCATACGCTGTCTAAATGGACCACCAGACTCTGCTCGGTCTGCTCCTAACATTGCTTTCTCAGGCAGGTGAGAGGTAGTGTTGGGCTCCAACAGGAGACAAAACCATCTGGGCAATTGTGGCCAGGGATGCATCTCTCCTGGGCATCCACAGCTAACAAAAGGGGAGCTGAGAAATGGTCAGTCACTGCTCACTTGTAATAAAAAATTTTTTTTGTCTTAGACACAAAATATTTTTCTCCGACATCATGCAACTGAAAATCAGATCTACAGGCCAGATCTCAGCTCCCACTAGGATTTGAGGTTAAACATGAGCATTGGGGCTTAGGTGCCGACTCCAAGCTAAGGCATAATCGTGCAAATGTTACAGCAAGTTGAACTTGGTGGAAAAACTAGTGTACTCTTTAGTTCTTTGAGCAGCGATAGACTAATCTTGTGCTCTGAGTTAACTAAGAACTTAGCAATTAATCTATCTTGCTAAAATAGGAACTGTCAAGTTTCCGTGGAGCCTCTGTGGCATTTCTGCTGAAAAGTGGTACAGGGAAATGCATCTTCCCTAGTTACAGAAGTCAGTCAAAACCTCTGATATGATCTCATAAAAGGAAGAAGTTCAGGCATAACCTCCAGATTTGAAAGCTCATAGAGACCAACTTTGGGTGATGGCCCTAATGGTACATACAGGATCGTTAAATGAGGGGTCTGACACCGTTGTGTGGAGCTGAAAGCTGTCTGGCAACTACAGCTGCCCTTTTCCACCCTGTAACTGGTAAACTGTTCTCATGCAAAAGAATAGAAAATTGCTCAATGTGCTGAAGGCTTCATCCAAAGCATATTGGCTTTAAAAGCCCATCCCAAAACTTTGGCTTCAGAGGAATTTGGAGTAGACTCATCCCAAGTAATTTTCACTTTGAATGCTGGAAAACAAAATCATTTTCAATAAACATACAAATCACCTGAAAATACGGATACTGAGTCCTGGACTAATACCGGCAACTGAAAATAACATGGAAATGATATTCTTGATAGGATAGGAGCATTTTTCTTGAGTGAGACCTGCAATCATGAGTAATCTAAAAATTGCAAATAGATTTTCTCCTGTTGAGAGGGAAGTGAACAAAATACTGAAAAGAGTATGACAGATTCACCATTGCCTTGGGGAAAAACAGAGGCGCTGGAGCTCTCTGAATCTTTCCCCAGACAGCGATGCCCACTTAAAGACTACCAGGTCTCTCTTGCATATATTACCTCTTTTTAAAAAACAAACAAACAAAACAAAACCCAACCCTTTTCTGCGGAAAAAGTAGAGGGGTCAAATATTTGGGTCCTTTGGCAGCCTATTGAGCCGAAGAAGTACTTCTTGCAAGCTCCCCTGGGCATGGCTAGATGGGTTGTCCCTGAAGCTGGCAATGCTCGGAGGGGCTTGGCCCTGCTCCATCTTGCACAATCCCTGAAAGCAAAGGGCAGAGCAATGTCAGAAGATGCCCAAAGCAGCCTGCTTGTTGCAGCTGTTTTCCAGCAATACTCGCTTTGCACCCAGCAAGGGCAGCCCCACGGGCTGTTTGGCCTATCCAGGAACGTTCCCTTCCAGTAAGCCTCTCATGAGAGGAAGGGTTGTTTAGAAAACCCAGAGTGATTTTTGCTTCCCCTTTTCCACACAAAAACATACTGTGTGTTTGTCATAAGCCCTCAGCAGGATGAAATACCTGGTGGGTAGAGGGTATTGGAGAAGAGGCGGGCTGGGGCTGGGATCTGTGAGAAGGCATGCATCACTTGGAGAAGGCCTTACTGGACCAGGAAAACCCCAAAGTGACCCAAATGCCAGTGCCAGGAGAGCGTGAAGGGCCCTAGAGTTTGGGTGTTATGCTGCAATATAACCTAGCTGCCTGAGTCAGGGATTGCACTAAGCCATCTGCTGCAACTTTGGAAAGGCATTTTCAAAGCTGTGGAGACGAAGACTTTATGAGTTGTTATTAGCTGCATCACAAATAAGGAGCTGGTGCGAAAGGATTTATTTAAAATGCAAAATTCTGCCTTAACCCTGTGCTTTGGAAAGCCTTATTGATGGCAGGGATAAATTTACCTTAATTAAGTTTCATTCCCACCTTTTCGACCATAGAGGCCTGGTGGCCATTCTGGAAGCGGGACTTTGCCTTATCTTCTAAGTTCAGAATGCATAGGACCTAGGGCTCTTGCAGAAAACCCTGATTTCATTCTCTCTATATTTACTTGGGGACAGGCTAAGGAAGGAGCTAAGATCCTGACCTGCAGTTACATCAGCTTATTCAGCTTCAGCAGCCAGAGCACGTGGCTATTAGTAATCTAGTGAAAAATGTAACAACACTTGCTTAAAAATAAACAGCCCACTCAAAAAAAGGAAGTTACAATAAATAAACTGCATGAGAGGTAGCAATAAAAAAAATTTGTAGCTGGAGTCATAATTGGCCTTAGAAACAAATGCCTTAAAAGCAGGAGGCACTGAATGTCTTCCTCCCAAAATGTTGCCATTGACATTTCCCCAACTGGAAGAGAGCAAGTGCTCCCAAGACTGCATGCCATGGAAGAAGACATCACTGTGTTAAGAGACGCTCCAGTGCTTCTGCCCACACAACTTCCTTTCTTCAAGTCACGCTGTTGAGAGAAAATTTTTTCCTTCCACTTGCTCAATAGAGCACAGTGAGCTCATAAGCAGGAGACTTCAACTTTCAAATTTGACCTCGACCGAGATCTGATTTCCCTCTTTATTTTTGTTTTCTTCAGCAGCTTCCATGAACTGAGCTGCACTCTGTTAAGCTAATCTTTGCCAGCTTTCACTCCTACTTGTCTGGAAAAGTTGTTACGAGTGGCTTTGATCGGCCTGTGGGTAATCCCAGACAATCGGGGTCTCACCTGGTAAGACTGGGACTGAAGAAAGTGGTGCTTACACTTCCTTTTTGATCATTTTGTACAATTTCAGCTCAAAAAACAATTGCTTATCAAGTACTCTAAGATATCATGGTAAAAGCAAAGAAACTCCCATCCTCTTAGCATCACCGTTACCAGAAGAGAAGACAATTCTCTATTGCCAAGGAAGGGGACAGCCCAGAGGCTCTGCAGACCCCAGTGCAACCATGGCAAGTGCCAGCCTAGTAGCTCTGTCCTGACAGATCTTCGTACAAATTCCTAGGAGAGATGCTCTTAACTGCAACATCCACCACATCTTGCAGAGGGATTATCCTCCCACGTGTGTTGATATTGTTCTTCAGTAGGAGTACATTTTTATTGTGTGGGTAGAGTTAGATGAAAATAATGAGTCAATGGCCTCACATTTTTAAACAGATGGTTGAGATTTCACTTTTGATTTCAGTCAGCTTCTGTGCTTCGGTGCCTCTGTGTTTGGGACTGAGTGCTTGGTAGTGCACCTGTAGGGAAGATGTAGGTTTAAAATAAGTTTGGATACAGATCAGGGAGTAATGGTATCTTACTGCAGAAAGCCTTCCACTGGCTCTAATGAGCTGTTTTTTCGGTGATGTGGCCCTTCAAGGAGAGGAGGTGTCTGGTTACGGTCATACAAAGGACTTGATAAAGAATACAACTCCGCCTTGAAAATGACTTGGGCTCCCTACCTGGCCTCACACCCCAGATGGACAGCTATGTCCACGTTTCAAGGAAAGTACTGGAGAGGCAATGATCCATCCTTTTGCAGAGGTACTGTTGTTAGATTTTCTTGCACATCTTCATCTCTTTCAAACAGTAATACTCTTACTCATGTTGAATAGTGCCTCCCTGAGGAAATAATCCTAGTGACTTCAGTAGGACTACTCATGGTAGACACAAATATTCATCATGAGTAAACAGCTATACGTGCGTGATAGGACATATGAAGTTGTTCAGAGTCTATAGTTTGCAAGCCCATGGGCAATGCTAGGGATACATACATATTAGTGCAAAATTCGAGGTAAGTATCCTTAGGGTTGTGCTTAAATTCTGCCCAGTTAAACATGAAGACGTATTAGTGATTCAAGTTTGAAGGATTTCTTTTCCTCTGCTCTAACCTAGTTGTCTTCCCGTTGTTGTCTGGGTTGCACTGGCTGAACTTGAAAAGCTAAGAGTGGAAGCTCCTACACGTGCAAAAAAACCTGATTCTGTATCTGAATTCGTGCTAGGAAGCATTCATACTGGCAGCAATGGGCTGGCCCCCTACACTCCTGGCTTCCTGGCACTGATAACATCCAGGCTCCGAGCATAACAAGCAGCAACTGGGTAACGTGGAGTTGGCATTACACTCATCTGATGTCATGGCTCTGATCAGCTTTGAAGACACAGGGTAAAACTGATCTCAATCTTAGCTGCTCAAAGGGTCCAGATGGGTCCTGCAGGCTCCGTGCGAGACTGGCACCACTGTGGGAAAGTGCCATCACAGGGTTAGACAGCTAACTTTTGGACGGCCAAAGTGGAGGTCCCATCTGTAATGACAGTCGCACAGATGCCTTTAAGTAACTGGAAAAATAAAGTCCCAAGGCAAATCAGGGCAATGCCATTTAGATAATCCAAGCAGACAATGTATATTAGATGGGAGAAATGAAAGCCACAGTAGTAATGAGCAAAATAAATCTACCTGCAGTGCATGAAGACTAGAAACGTTTATCAATCATGTTGAAATAATTAGTTTTACGTCGATTTATCTTGATTCTAGAGAGTATATTTGTAGCTTTCTGTGTTGGTTGTGTAGCAAAAGGCCTTGAAAGACAGCTGCGTGGCATCCTGGGCCCATACAATAGAAAGGTCCATGTGCCGCAAAGGGCTCCAGGGCAGAGATGTTGAGATGCCAAATATGGCAGCTCTCAATGGGAGGCATGCCCCAAAAGCACAGCTTCTGGAGTTCTCCCGCACCCAGTTTGCAGGTATTGTGATAATTCCCACTCTTGCTGTGTGGCTGGAGATGGTTCCAAAGAAGCCGGGAGCAGGGGAAAGGAAAAATATTTTTATGGGAATGGAAAAATCCTGTTGCCTATGCCTCCTCCAAAGGAGCCTGGAGGTGGGGAGGGTGCTTTGAGTGGCATTCATCAATGCTGCCAGTCCCATGTAGTTCGCGTAGGAAGTTTCTCACTGTTAGAGTCTGCAGGGGTGTTTCTTCCCCCTTGATGACCTAATTTTGGTGAGTGAGCAACCATTTGGAAAGACTTTCCTGCCTGACTTTCCGACCCGTGCTCGAGCCAGCAGGAACCAGAGCCCATGTTCAGAGCTCTTCCCTGGCTCGCTGGCTGCCTGGGGGACACGTGTTCAGCTGCCCCGGCAGTTCTTTGGCCATTGGTTAAGGACCACGCTTAATGGACAGAATGTGACAACGTTGCTAGAAGAAACAAGTCCTTAGAATATACAGCAGCCTAATGCAGGCTTTAGACCCCACTGTGGGCAACTGTATGTGGTTTATTGGATTTTAGTAGAGTTGTTCCAAAAGCAAGCAGCATTTTTATACAAGGCACATGATTTTCCTTTCGAGAAAAAAAAAATGTTTACAGGATAGAGCTGCATTGCCTCATCAGTCAATGCATCCTGGATATTTTTATTTTTGTGATTACTTATTCAACACGTGTTTGAATCATATGACTTCCACCCCTTTATAAGAATTTATCTACTGGGAGCATTTTTAAGAGTGAATTGTCAGTCAGGTGCATACCAGACACGCAATAAATATTTTTTTTTCTCTGCTCCCTAGCCTAGTTCTCTGGAATTCCCCTCAGCTACTTTCTCATTTTTAATGCTCCCTTTCCAGTAGAAGACAGCGGGCCCAGAGTCTTCTCACTGGCCAAGGAATATATTCAGTGCAGTACTGCTGCAGGCTACTTGCTTAGCAGCTCTGATCCATCTACAGCACAGCTGAATGTCCTCTGCTTTCCCTAGTGGGAGACTTTCAGCGCTTCCTGTATTTTTTCATCCAGTCTATTCTCGTTTTGTGCTGGAGGGCTCCCCTCAAACCTTGGATGGATCAAAAACCTGACAGCACCAGGCAGTGCTACTGAACTGAGCTTTTTTAGGGAGGTTTACCATTCGGCTTTGCTTGAGTAACAAAGGAAGGGAAAATCAAACAGACAAGTCAGGAGCATGCAGTTGTAAGCGGTGACATGGACAGAGGACAGACCTTGGACTTCCCCTTTCCCACCTGCATGGCGACTTCTCCTCGCATGGCTGTTCCCACTGTGCAGCAGGCGCTCCTTGCTGCTGTTTGATTCGGATGTCTTTTGTTTGTGTGTTCTTGTGCCACGTCTGTACGGAGATGTGAGGAAGCAGGCAATATTGAAATTGCCTCCTAATGCTAAAACTGTCTTCTAATGCTGACCAGAAATACATGCGCTTGCATAGTTTTAAGACATTTCTCCCCTCGCTACGATAATGCAATTACTTATAGGAATCCAGGCCAGAGTTTGGAGAAAAGAAATAGCTGTTTGGTTTTCCCACACTTGTTTATTCACTTATAATATATCTAAATATTATCATGAGCATAATGGATGCGCAAGAATGATGAATCAACGTAAAGAATAAGCATGGGGGTGGTGTGACACTTTGCAGGAGCAGCTTGACGTTTGGTGGCTTAAGCAAGACATGCTGCATGAGATGTTCAGAAATTCCACTGTAATACTGTATCTAGAATATATGATCTTGCATGTTTGCTCTGGTTAGCTAGACGTGGACCACTTTTTTTGGCCTTTCTGTGCACTGACATCATAGGCCATCATAGCTGCTGGCATTGGTGCCTGTGTCACATGAATTGTATGAAAACAGGGCAACATCTGGCAGTGAACACTTCAGGCTCCCGATCAGAAAATAGAGTGTAAAGAGGAAACGTGGTGGTTTTGTTGTCTCCCGAGTGCTTTAAAAGAAACAGACACTCAAGCACAAAACTATTTCTTAATGAGACCTACATGATCTTTCCAGTATTAACAGTTTGCAGTGAGCTCAGACAGCATCTCCCCTGAGTGCTGATGAGGTTTCAAATGCATCCGGAGTCAGCAAAGGCCTAACCCGGCTGCTGAAATCCCTGGCAAAACCCAACGCGCTTGCAAAAGGAGTCAATGGCCCCAAGAGCTGCCAGACAGGAAAATGCTTAAGTTCATGACAACGTTTAAGTTCGTGCTTAGTCACACAATTGAAACCACTGGAATACAGCCCACTTGTAAGGGTTCAGCATACGGTCATGTCCTTTTCTGTGCATTTGGATGGGCCGCTGAATTTCAGCGGTAATGTACCAGCCAGGCAAGAATCCTGTTTGCTCACCGTTAACGAAGCAGGATGTGCAGAGCTAGCCGGGCCTGCAACTTCCCAATCATTATAAGGAGGTATGATTGCATATTTACATTTGCTGATGATGCTGATGTTTTTAAGAAGGTATAGAGGCTTTTACATAACTTTCAGCTGGAACATGACGTCACCAACGCTCCCTCTTGGCTTGCGCAGCAATTCTGATTGCCTGCAATGCTTATTAATAGCGTTGCTAACATCAATGAAAGCTTTATGAGCACTTCAGATATACAGAAGGTATAACTTTTGCCACGTTCATTAGTCATATCTAGAAGTTATAAATAACATATTTTTGTTTTCTACCTGAGACGACTTTTTGCCACCTCCAGAGGCCCTTTTCCTCGGCCTTTTAAAGCAGCACCCAGCAGCTCTGACATCTCTGATGCACGCAGCAGAAGAATTTGGGGCTGAAGGACAGGTAGCTACACAGTGCTGCTTGGGTGCCGGGAGATAGACAGGTAGATGTATTGGAGCTCCAACCTGACACGTCGCGCTCTCTCCATTTCTGTCAAGGATAGCCCACGTGAACACGAGCAGGGCTATTCGCTACCAGCTAACTCTGGCTGCACGTCACTAACACTTAAGAAGTAGTCTTAGCATGCTGCTGAGCAAAGCTTTTCGGCGTTGCAGATAACTTTGGCTTGAGGCCTGCTGTGCGATGACTTATTATGGAAATCACCAGAGGGTATTTCCTCCGTTCTCCCACAACGGTACAGATTGTACTTCTTAAAATTCCATTTTGCCATAGTAATGGCATTAGCTTCTGGGAGAGCAGACAACACGAGCTCCAGCTCTGCCTTTCTTATTCACCAGCTCCTCGGAGGGAAGGCAACTCACTTTAGCCATACCCGTGAAAGCTACCGTGCCAAATGACTGAGGCCGTTTGAAGCAATTTGAATACCCTGTTCTCCTACGCTGTGTCATCGAGCAGGGTGTGGAAGGCTGAGCCACATGAATATTCATGTGTTCTAGTCACTTAGCTGTGCAAAATTTGGTCCAGGCTGTGCTACCCTTTACCAAGTCTGCTGATACAGAAAGCAGTCCTGGTATCGGTGCTTCTCAAAGATCTGCCGTAACGAACCCTAAGCGCTATGCACTTAGTGAGGTTGATGTACTCCTAAGGTTTCAAACGCAGTGCCGGTCACGAGGACGGTAGGGCAGGAACCAACCACCTCGCTCTCGGCACTGTCTTCGTGCCTCTGCAGAAAACACCACGAAAAGCAAAGCTCAGCCCAAAGGGCTGGAGGGGGGTCCAAAGGCACCCTTGCCGAAGCAGCATCCAGGGTGGGACGTTGAACGCTGCTCCCACGTTTGGGTGTCCCAGTGTTAGTCTCCAGAGGGGCCCAAGCCGAGCTGAGGTGTGCGCTGTGCCCTCTTCACAGGCCAAAATTTGTAGTAACAAGTGCTGGATAAACACTGAACCCCCTCCCACCCCCCCAACCCCCCCCCCCAAAAAAAAAAAAAAAAGCTGAGGGAAAGAGCTGATGGAGGGATGCAAATAGATAGACAAACCTGATGAGGAAGCAGAGACATGTTGCCGGTTAACGTGATGGGCAGTTGCCTCATCTTCGGCTTCTCACATGCATATATTTGAAGAAAACATTCAAATTTGTGCCTGGAATTACACTGAGGGAAGGGACATCCTCTCTTTGTGGCAATACGAGGACTTTCACGGGGATTTCAGCACCTCGAAAGCAGTTCTTCAGGAAATGCCTGTGACTGAAGGCAACCAGGCC
The DNA here is from genome assembly GCF_040807025.1 of Struthio camelus. Lineage (NCBI taxonomy): Eukaryota > Metazoa > Chordata > Aves > Struthioniformes > Struthionidae > Struthio > Struthio camelus. Next base: position 6,689,076 of record NC_090955.1, on the reverse strand, counting down.
ATGGGGCTGGCACAGATGCGCATTTAGCATGTCAGGTGGAGTTACAAGCCCTTCAGCTTTCTTTTCTTTTTCAACAAAGGCTCTTGCCCGTAAGGAAAAAACCCTCTGGTAAATTATTTATTCCAGGTAGACGGAGGCAGTGGCACAGCCTTGTATTGCCTCTTGTCAGATCAAATAGCAACCTGCTGAGAGAAGAAGAGAGAGAAAGCATATTAAATCTCTGTGGTTTTTTTCTGCAGTAGACACGCATTATGAGTAAGGCACTTATCGATCACTCAAAAAGAGCTCTGAAAAATCTCTTTTTTTGTACAGGCAATTTTGATCTCCACTATCTATGGTTTTGACCCTTTTTGCTACCAATTATTTCTGTATAATACAGACTTAAAATACTTACCACACTGTTTTGCTAGCTGAGAGCATCCATTCTAGACGTCCACGAGTGTGAAAGGCAACACAAATTCAGCAAATTGGCCCTTATCCTTTAATTCCTCTTCTTTAAAAAACACACAAACCTCAGCAGGCCTTATGCACCAAAGAGGTTTTTTTTAGCTTAGTATTTCTGCTTCTCTTGCTGCTTAGTTTGAAGACAAACCTTTTAGGTGGTGACATAGAAATGAATTGTGGTAGAAATACTGAAAATGAGATAAACCAAAAGGGATTTTGACTTCTGGTGGGGAATGAGTATCTTAGAGTATTTTGGGAGGGTTTGTGTGGGAGGCTGGATGTGAATCAGAAATATGAGGGTCTTAGTTTTTGTGCTTTTTGTGACTGCTAACTACTGATACTTATATTTTTAGTGTATAATCATGAATTCTTAAAGAAAAAAGAAAAAAAAAGTCTTGTTCTCACCAAATAACACTTGAAACAAAACCCCTCTCAAAGGACAGATGATGCACACAAAGCATTCACAGGACTATATCGAAATAGAAAGCTTCAGAAAGTTTTTGCTGAAAAATCTGTGCTTTTCCATCCCAAACTGTTATCGGATCGCGAGGAAACAAAACAAACACCTTCTCCTTAAATCGGTAAGATTACGTGCGTTTTGCAAAAAGGGCTGTGATTTTGGTCTCACCTTCTATAACTGGGTTTTCAGGAACAAATGTAGACCTAAGTGTTGTTGATGTTAACGTGACGCAGTTTTTCTGGGAAGAGGAGAACGAGGCAGGTGAGACCAGGACTCGCGGAGGCGAGGGGGCCGCGGCCGCTGGCGTCGGCACGCGGCCGGGCAGGACCAGCCCTGGCGCCGCCGACTCTGCTCCTCGTTTCTCCATGCGCTTTGCTCCCTGTTCAGGCAGTTCTTACGTGTCTGTACAGGTCGTAGTGGTCTAAAGATAGCAGTGAAAAATCGGTAGGGGTGGACAGTTCCCTTCTGTTTTTAAATAGGTCTAGTTAAACCAGTGCCAATGCTTAGTCTGAATGAATTTAAACCGATTAACCCTATAATTGGTTCCACTGGCAATGCACTAAATTATATGAAAGGAGCATAAGTGAGAGATTAACCTGGTTTATGTACATCTGCTTCGGCCTTTGCACCAGCTTAGTTAACTGGATTTGTAATGCCGTGCTGGCCACGTAGTGCTGCCCTCGCAGACTTCATTCCATATATTTTTACTGAGTTTTAAATGGTTGCTCCCAGTCTTGGATTTGTTTTTCTCAAAGTGGCAGTTCTTCGAGTCATGTTAGTTTAGGAGGATCTTAGCTTTTGTTTGAAAAAAAGGGCAACTTCCTCCTCCTCAGCTTGCGAGTGCACCAGAATACCCAAGGGTAACAGTGTGTCGGTGGTTGGGAGATGTTCTGGGAGCCTGTTAGATCCTCCTCTCCAGACCATGGGTAAAGGTGAAAATCCTCAGGCCTCTCTTCTCTGTCCTGCAACTCCCTTCCCTGAGGCCCTCCCCGGACCAGGGATGATCCTCTGCAATCTGCCACCCTGGATGGGTGGTTGTGACATCCTCTTTTGGCATCTAGGAACATTCGCCTTGTCCTGCTAGCTCGGTCTCTAAAGTGGGAGTCATGAAAGCTGTTCTCCTGGTGAAAAACCAGAGGGAAGGACCTAATCCCTGACCAAGGACTTATTTTTTCCCTAAAGCAAAGTCAGAATGACATTGCTGTTGCAGCTTCTGTTTGCGCCACTGCTGCTGTTGCTAACCAGTGTCATGGGTTAGTGTCTGCAAAGAGGAACGTGTGAAAATCAAAACAAGGACATTGAACAACAGAGATTGTCTAGTTCCCCCTTGATTTCTTCTGTTGCTTATCCATTTAGTGTGGAAAAATTTGGCACAGACGAAGAAAGAAAGGACTAGGAGTCAGTGTGTGATTCATTAAATACAGTTCATGTAGGAGCCCCAGCTGTAGAATTAATCACCTTCAATTCTGTTGATAAAACCATACTGGAAAAGACAGTGTTTTAGACTTTGAGTGTCCAAACTGATGAAATGATCTTAGAAAATACACTTTAAAATAGAAAGCATACTTTAAAATATGAATTCTGTTCATTTCTCTTGGGGTATTCATCTAACTAGGGGTCCCATTTTTGGTCTGAGAACTAAAACCTTTTTCTAAGGGAAGCAGATGCAAAATTTGCAATTAAATCATCAGACGTGGCAACATCTTGTGTGTGGTGGCTCCGGAGAGCAAGGCTGTCCCGCTGAGACATGGGGTGGGCTGGCTACTTATTCTCTTTCATAAATTCATTTTTGGATTGCCTCACAAAACAGCTGGTTGCTTCTGGCTGTCTAGCAAACCCCTGCACGCAACCTAGCAGCGCAAAGCGGTTATCTCACGGCATGCGGCTGCTGCTTTTCGTGTATGTCAGAGATACGCTGTGGGCCATTCTCGTGACAATCAGGCCAAACGGTAATTCCTTGAAAAAACTGTAACTGGTATATGCACAGCAGAGCTTCCTCGGAGGGCGGCGGTTAAATTCCCACGGGTTTGATCCCTCTCGGACGTTGTCCGTCCTGAACGGGAGCAGGATTTCCTTGCCATGCCGCTCGGAGCTGGTGTGCGTTGCAGAGTTTAAGCTGAGGGCCAGGTCCAGGTACCTAAGTGGGGAGAAGTTTGTTTGGTTTTCCTGGGCGCAGGGAGCGCGGAGAAGGAAACTGCTCGATTTGAACGCAGGAAGGATGAAAACTGCACCTTAGGGGAGGCAAAGCTAAACTCTGGGGTAGGCAGACACTGCAGTTAAAACCGGTATCAATGTGGGAGAGAATAAGTGGGAACCGAGAGACCGGGGGGAGCAGAGCCTGAAACGGGCATGCAGGCGGGTGGGCAGAGCCGGGGTGACGCCCAGGGCAGTGGAGGAGCGTGGTGGGAAGGAGCACGGATGACAGACTGGGGTCTGCAAAGAGATGGACGCGGTTGGATGAAAGCAAGTGGGACAAGGAATGAGGCTGAATTACGGAGAAGAGGGGCAGAGCAGGGCTCGCCGCTGAAGTCGACCTGGGGGAGCATAAGAGTTTAATTGAAGCGTTGGGGATGGGAGATTTTAGCTGCATGTTTGCAGCTGGCTGGGCACAGAAATGGGACAGGGTTGTTTGTCATCGTATGTGACTGTGCATGACACCATCTCTCCTTGGGTTCTCCTTGGGGAAGATCTAACTGAAATGCCACCTTTCTTTATTCAATGCTGAAAACTTTTAAACAAGTTGTCTGCCTTGCGCAGAGATACAGAATGATGATGACTTGCTGTGTTTTAGTCTGCAGGGTAAATTTGCAACCCTTTTCTTGGATTTCACGGTGTGCCACGCTGAGTATGAATGCAAGGGTCTGAGAACTTTCTTCAAAATTAGTCACATGCCTTTACTTTTTTGAATAGCAGCATTGACTGCTTCCCTCTCCCTTCAGATGAATGCACAAGCAGTTGGGAGAATCCTTTCAAACTGGGAACTCTGCTGAGTTGTGTCACAAATTTAGGCCTACTTATACAGCTAGTGACTTTTTTGGAATGGCCTGATGTAAATCAGAGATCCCCAAACTGTGCTTTGAGTAACATTAGTGATGGGAGAAGCGTTTTAAAACGGTACTTGTATGCCAGAAGAAGAAAAATACAAATTACGAGAATTGTAAGTGAGAATATCGCACTTGAGGGAATTGCAAAGAGTAATCATGGAAAAAAATAGCAGCTCTGCCCAATGTGCTTGCTGCATGTTAAATTCTGCACCACCCAGTATCTTAAAAATCATTGCTGAAATCACAGGAAACGTTGGGGCAGAGCGAGGAGCAGCTGCGTCTCCTGATAAACCTCGCTCCTCGGGGGCTGCGTGGCCAGACGGTGGCCTGCCATCTCCTCAACCTCTATTCTTCTTTCTCAAACTCAATGAGAATCGACTAATAAGCCAAACACACGTTTTAACAGCTTTAGCAATATCAGAGACGTCAGTTGAAACCTAATTCAAGAACACTGACCACATAGTGCATATCTCTGCGGCAGAGCTGATAGGAGCCAAGCTGATGGAGTAGCGCAGGGCTTTTGGTGGGATATGTTAGTTTGGGCAAAGAAGACAAAAGTGGCTTGACTGTATCTACTCGTACGCTGGTTCACAGCTAATTCATGGAGCAGGCTCTTCTCACCTTGCCCTTTGCAGTGCTAGGCTTTTTCTCAGGAAAATGGACGGAAGTTCCTCAAACCAGGACAGTTGTTTCTTTTACCGGCTCTAGCTCTGCTCCTCAAACAGAAGGCGAGCGCTCCCTGCCTCACCTTCTTCCCCCACTCATTTGTGATCTGCTGTCAGGACTTTGCTTTTCCTAACGGGTTGTAGCGCTGGAGAGGTGCGCACCACTAAAGCACGCCACGGGGACTGCACCAGGGAAATGTTGAACCTTAGGCTGGAAAAAACTTTTCTGACTCTGGCAGAGCATTTCTAATATTGATTTATGTGACATGATTGCATGAACATTTGTGCTTGAAATCGCAAACAAGCTAGGCTCCGCTACTGCCCCTTTCTTGATGGAAGCAGGAGGAAGGGAATGACTTCATTTTGATTTAACGTACCAGTGGGGAAAACACTGGAATGTTTTATGCAATACTGGTATCCATGATGCAAAAGAGATATTGAAAATTTGGAAAAGTCATTCTAGGACTGGAAAAAGGGCCTTCAGTGAGAGATTTAAGGAACTAAATCTGCTGAGTCTATCAAAAAGACCTAGCTATAGGCCTGGTGAATACATCATGGTGAATAAGTACTTTCGTGGTAGACAGTAACAGCTCCTTACCGGTTAGCTGCTCCAGCAGGGAAGCTGTAGAAAAGCAGAAGGAAGTTAAAACAAAAAGCAGGTTGAAAGTTAAACCCTAACTGAAATTAGGGGTCAGACACACATACCTATCTGTGAAGGTGTTTAAACGTGGGAATAAATTGCCAAGGGCAAATGCAGGTGTTCCTTTGCTTAATCCGGATCAAGGAAGGCTGCCTATCTTGTAGGTATGCCGTAGCCAAACGCAGTGTGTTGGGCTCAGCACAGGAGTAAGAGGGCTCTGGGCCTTGGCTGGTAGAAGTGTCCTTTTGGCATCGCGAACCTGTTAGTATTGAAACACGTCCTTTAGCTTTGGTGTATCCCCAAAGAGTCTGAAAGCTTGAAATGTCATGTTATGACGTGACACGGAGATTTCACCAAGAGCCTTTTTGAAAAGCTGTTTTTTCCACACCCGAGGAGGAATAAGTAACTGCGACCCTGAGTTATCCCTGTTACGGCAGATCGAGGAGGAAACACCCAACTCTCCCTCCAGCAGCACAGGGTCTTTCTTTTTTCACGTGCGCTGCACTGAGACGGCTTGTATTGCTAGATGCTACTCTGTGACTCTGGGAAGGAGTTAACCAAACAAATACAGACGGATGCATGAATATTTAATTCCATTGAGGGAGGAAAAAAAAAGGAGGGGAACAAAGAAAAGAAATGTGGACAAATGGAATATTATCATCACGGGAACAAACTAACACATGGTTGTCTTTACTAGAGATGTTTGTTTTATTCTGGCTCTGATTTGTATTAAACCATCCTTGAATGCAAGGCCAGTTTCAGGCAATCGGAAGACCAGATCGTTGCCCTCCCAACGGTCCGTAACTCTGACTACGTGAATGGTCACTGAGGAAACCCGACTTTACCTGGTGGAGGGTGTCTGAGGCTTGTTCATAGATCACTGCCTCTAGAGGAGTGACAACGTTACGGAAATCCTTCACGTTCGTAGGGTAATGCCCATAATACAAACACTGGATTAAAGTCCAGGTTCTGCCGCTGAGTTGATGTTTGATAAATAACCTCTCTGCGTTTTGCTTCTCGCTTTGTTAGACGGAATAATCGTTCTTACCTGCCTCCCTAAAGCAATTTGAGAGCCATGCCTGAAAAACACTCAGCTTTGAATAGCTGCACACAAGTCCACGTGTCAATAGTTTATTCACCTCACCTTTAATTTCACCTAATCCGTGTTTTGTATTTTGGTTGTAATTTAATTTCCTTCATTTTTATAGCAATCCAACGGCAATACTGTCGTAATGGAACTCGCCTTTGAGCATCATGTTTGTTTTGGGGCGTGCTTATGTATAAACATCCTGCGTAGGCACAGGGGAAGTATTGTTCTTTAACTCTGACAGATAAACTCTAAAAAACTTATAAAACGAAACGGCATCTGCTTTTACGAGCAGAGAGCTTTATGTGATCCAGTAAGACAGCGTGAAGATGCTGATTAGCCAGATTCAATGAGGAATTGCCTCTGCTTGAGCGGAGAAGGCCAACTTTGCATGGCAGCAAAGAGGAGGGATGGAGAAACTAAATAAAAGCTTTCTGATCCGACAAAAAGCAGCTCAGCTTTCTGTCCTTTCACGAACCCTACCCACCAGCCCTACTCAGGCTGCTATATCTCAAGTAGAGTAGCGTTGCCTAGAACATATATTGGCATGCTAGATCTTAGCTCTTTAGAAGTAGCGCTATAATTAAAGCAGAGCTGAAAGCTCGTAAGCTGTTTATTTCAAACAGCAGAAGAGAATGTCTCATTTTTACACCTGGAAAAACAGAAGTAAACTCGTTACAAACAGAAGAGTCCTGCTGCCCACTCCTCGCGTCAAATGATGTAGCATCTCTTCACTCGTGAAAGTTCATCAGAAACTGTACCTAACTCAAGGAGTCACAGCGGCTCAGGCTGTAAGTCTGTTTTAGCGATGGGGTTTTCATATGTTGTTTTTATTTTTATTATTTTTTTTGCCAAAAGCATTGTTAGCAAGCCTCCTGCTCTGTGAAGCTATTCCAGCCATCTGCCCATGTGGGCTCAAAAGAACATTCTTCAGGGCCTTATCCAAGTTGTCGTATCTGATTCATTTAAGTAATTACTCTTGCTGTTGAAGTCATTGCTCAGAGCTTGGCAGCTGAATAATAATCTGGGACCTAACGCTCAAATTCTTGCTGGGTTGTATTTCATCGAAACTTTCATTGCCTGAAGCGAGCAGAGTCCCTGCTTCTCCATGGGTTAGCAGTTTCTGGCGCACCACTGCGAACCCTGAAGCACTGGCTGGGATCAGAGGGAAAACTGTGCCACCGCACGCAACCCGGGTCGCTCTTCCCGGGCTGCTTCTGCAGCTGTGACCATTGCAAAGGACACGTGGAAAAGGCTCATCCTGTTTGCTGGACTTAGTGGTGGCACGCTGATATAACGGTAGTGCTGTGATTTCAGTGGCACTATTTGCTGCTGTTGAGGACTCCAGAGTTATTAGGCACAAGAGTGATCATCCCAACATCCTTGACCACAGTCTTGGGTCTTGTGCTATGACTTCCATTTAATGAAGCCAAAGCACCAAGGAAACGTCATCGCTTAAACGTCACAATTCCCCTCCGAACTAGAAATTTCCTGTCACCCTGGCGTTACAGAGGGTGAGAAGACAGGACAGCGCTGAGGAAGGTGACTTGCCCGCTGGCTCGTGAAGGGGAAAAGCCTAACAGTCAGCTGTCAAGCTGGAAACCCCCCTTTCCTTGGGAGCACGCAAAGGGGCCGGCCTGGGCCGGCAGCACCCCGTCCTTCAGCTCGCCGCTGCCGAGGTTCCCCGCGGCGTTTGCATCGCTGTATTCAGAGATCCTCTGCCCTTAGTTTCCTGGTTCTCCAGGAGCCAGCCTGGAAGACTAGGTAGCGTTTAAAAAACTGTGGCAAATAATCGAAACTCAGCTGGGTCTTAGCTGTTTAAGGAATTTTATTACACCGTTCTGACCAATGTTTATGAGCTTTTTGCCGATCTACAAAGGCACGTGCAGTTCGAAGGCAGAGCCTCTTAGTGCTGTAAATTTTAGTGCTGAGAACTTACCCTGAAAAACGCAACCCGTCCTGGGATGGGAATCCCCGTCACTTTTGTATTCGGCAAAATGAACTACAGCAAACGTCCCACCTTCTGCCACCTCCCCTTTTTCTCCGCTGTTGATTGATTGCGCTCAAAACCATCACATCCTTATTTGCTCAATATAATCCCTTCCTCTCCGTCTCAAATTAGCCTTGTCTGAGGCTAACGTTTGCGCCACAGTTTCACCGTGCTCCTGGATGTCCGCCTGTATGTGAATTTGACTCGACCCCTAGCCAGAACCACAGAATTTGCAAGGGTAAAATAAACCTCCCTTGGCCGCCGCGCTCTCGCTTAGCCGACTGCAGCGTGGCGGGCGCGGAAAACCCGGTTTCCCGCTGTCCTTTGCCGGCAGCTCCTGCGCTGGGCGCGCCGTGGGGCTGGCGAGAGGGGCTGCCCGTAGAGTTTCGGGGGGTTTGGTTGAACAGGAGCCTAGCTGAGCGCTTAAGAGAGCCAGGCCCCGGGCAGGCCGCCGCTCCGGTGCTGTGTTTCCCCGCTGTTACATCATACAGCAAAACACCGGAGTGACAGCACGAAGAGAGGGCGCTAATAACTAAACGAATTATTAATTATCAAGCCGCTTCCCTCCCTGGGGGGTCTGCAGCCCGCGCAGCCTTGTGCGGAGACGGGGGGGGGGCGGGGGGAAGCTAGCCAGCGCCGCGTGACGTCACGCGCCAGCGGCTCTCACGGCCTGGTGACGTGAGCCGTGACCTCATAGGCGGGGGCGGGGCGGCGGGCAGGTGCGCGGCCCGGGCGGGGCAGGGCAGGGGCGGCCCCGCCGCGCTCCCGGCTGGCAGCGGCGCCCCCGCCGCCTCCTGCCCGGCGCGGCGCGGCGCGGCGGGAGTTGTAGTGCGCAGCGGGCGGAGGCGGCCGGGCCGGCCCCGGGGCGGACTACAAGTCCCAGCGGGGCGGGCCGCGGCGCTGCGTGTGTGCGGGAGCGGCTCGGCGCTAACCTCGCTTGTCTCCTTCTCCCAGCGTGCGGCGACGATGCAGGCGGAGTCGGGGATCGTGCCGGACTTCGAGGTGGGCGAGGAGTTTCACGAGGAGCCCAAGACCTACTATGAGCTGAAGAGCCAGCCCTTGAAAAGCAGGTGCGTGAGGGCGGCCTGGCCCCGCTGCTGCCGTGCAGGGGCCCGGCCCGGGGCGAGGGCTCGGCGCAGGCCGCGGGGAGGAGGGGGCCGGCCGCAGCCCTGTGTCCGCCGGCTGCTTTACGGGCTGCTGAATCAGGCCGTTTGCAAACGCTGCTTTTTTTTTTTTTTTCCCCCCCTTCCTCCCTCCTTACACCAAAAAAAAAAAAAAAAAAAAAGGAAACATCCTATACAGCGGGAGCCATAAAAGCAGCCATTTAGCGAGTGCTTCCTGTGATAATAGCAGTTTTGTTCGGGGCGCGCTCGGGGGAGGGCCGGGCCCGAGCCGCGGCGCTGCCTTATGTAAAGGGCTTTGTGGGGCGCTGCCGGGCGTCGGCGTCGGCCCGGGCGGCGCGGAGCGGCGCGGAGCGGGGCGCGCTGCCGCCGCGGGCGGGCGGGTGGGTGCGGGCCGGCGCGCCGCTCCGCGCCCTCGTCCCCTAGGCAGGTGCAGGGCCGGATTTAGGATCGGAGCAGTGCGAAAGTCGGCAAAGTTGGTGCCAGGTTTCGTGTTCTTTATTTTTATTTATTTTTTCTCCCCCCCCCCCCCCCCCCCCCGACTTCGGGAGCGGCCGTGCTATTCGCAGTCACTTAGGGATTGAAAACTTCTGACTTAAGCACAGCAGTTTCTTCTTCCTACTGTATTTCCCCCCCCCCCGTCCCCCGGAGATAGGCGCTGTGTTCTTATCTGGAGCCGCTGCGTTACGTAGATATGTTTTTTTTAAGGGGAAAATCAACCAATGCACGCGTCTGTCTTGCCTGCAGTTTGTTAGGGTACTTGTTTTCTTCCGTTGTCGCACTGGAGAAAGAAAGCAAACGTTTCAGCGCTTCGGGAAAGCCCCCCTGTGCCTTGAATATCTACCTCGTCAGCGATGTCATGTTTCTGCCTCCTCCGCTCTTTATGCGCTTTCATTCAAAGTACGTTTGTCAGCGTTGAACCCTCCGTGGCACCACAATGCGCTCTTACACAGTGCTCGGCTGAGTACGAGGTTATTGCTCTGAGGGTGTCTTGTTTGTAAGCGAGCCTGCTGTTAGCCTGTCTCTGCGTTCATGGTTTTCAGTTTTGAACGACGCTCTTCAGGCAGCTGCGCGTATAGCGGAAAAGTGAATAGGATGGTAAATATTAAATTTGTCCTAGCATAAACTCAGACTGTGCCACCCGTCAGGGAGATCTGGCAGTAAATAAATGGGTTTTTATTTATGCTCGGGATGCTGAGGAAGCACTGAAGGTCTCGCAGTGAAAGATGTAAAACTCCTGCTGCTGTCACAAGGGCTTGCAGATCGGGGCCTGTCTCCTACAGTCTTCGTGGAAGCCCGAACTCAAATCGAACCATTCATCTTGCCAAGAAATGGTGCATGCATCGGCATAACTAGGTTGGCTGGCCTGTACGGCTGTCAAAAGCCAGAGCTCCTCTCCCCTGCAAGGCTGTTCAGGGAAGTTACTAAAATCTGAGCCAGGCTAACGTGAGAAGAGAAGACAGCGTAGGGCAGATGGATCCTCTGACAGTGACTCCAGCTGTGACGGAGGCAGCTGGGACACCCACTGTTCAGGTCTTCAGGCTCAGTGCCCATGTTTAAGGGGAGTCCGGCAGTCACTGTGGAGGTGGTGGGGCACTGGGCCTTCACGCGGTTGTCTGGAACAAATAGCCCTGCTTGGACCAGCCACAGGCTGTAGCTGGGGTGCAGGAACTGTGCTTTACCATCATCCGCTTTGCGCTTGGCACTTTGTTCTTTTTGACCATGTAGGCATGGAGCATCGATATCAGCTCTTTATTTGATTACCATTCGCTTCCATAGCTGTTCCGGCCGCTTTTAATTCCTGTGACTCAGTGCTTTGGGACCTGCTTGCATCCTGCCGTGCTGTTCACTTTTCTCGAGGGGGAGTGAATGAAGATGCTCCCTAATGAAGCGCTGGAATATTTGTCCCTCTTTTGAATGTCGTCACTTCAAATTTCCTTCAACTGAATTCCTCCGTTTCCACGCTGTGTCCTCACCTGGCATTCCTGAAGAGCCAACACTGCCCACTCTTTGGGTTCAAAGGAACCAGGGTCTGAGTCATCCAGACATCCCGGTGGTGCCTTAGGCCAAAGCTCTACCCTGACGTGTTTCCAAGTGGGCTTACATAATAGTGCACGGGAGAGGTGACCAGCGTGCCTCCAGTCTTCCTCCCTGTCCCTCCGCACACATACACGCAAGAGAGCCCTGAGGGTGGAATAATAATTACCCGCAGTCTTGCTGACAGATGATGAATGATGCTGTTAGCCTGAGTACGGGCTGCACAGCTTGCATATGGCTGTTTCTTCAGTGCAGAGCCTTAGCTGTCTTCCTGGCCTTGTGCGAGTTGAAGAGGCAAAGGACGCAGGGGACCCTCTTAGGTCCAGCTAAACTTGTCCCTGGAGCTGGGCAGATAATGCTTGATGATTGCTGGTAGTGAAAGCTGCTCGCAAACCTGTTTGCTTCATGGCACGAAGATCCTAATCTCAGAGGACTTTTGTAGTCCTTCAGCTTTGCTCAGGCCTGAAACCAGTCTGACTGATGATTATCAAGGGTATCTGACAATGCTGTGCTGCTCTCTCTTTTGGCTGTAGATCAGGAGTAGTTACTTGGCAGCCAGGGCAATAGCACCAGGTTAAAGCGGTGTCACGCTGTGACTGTGGCCATGAGAATTGCCTTTTTGCTGCCTTTTCCATGGTCTTGCTCCAGAAATGCACGTGGGGAGCAGGCAAAACAGAGAGGAGAGCTGATGTTAGGAGATGAGTCTAAATAGCAATTTGCTATTTTCCCTGGTGAGAATTGCTGATTTCCTAGCAACATTCAAGGCTTTCTCTGATCTTTATTAGCCGTAAGAGACAAGAGGCATCTTCGGTTTGCTCACAGCAGCTGAAATGGTGAGTACATAGAAAAGCCATCCAGCTCACGAACATGCAAAAATTCTAGTGCTCTGAAAGAAGAAGAAACTTCTTTATTACCTAGTTTGACTCAGCGCTTCCTATTCTGCTCTCCTTCGTTCAGCTAGAACTCTCCTGTTCTCCTCTTCCTCCCGCATTGCCTGTTTTCCAATAAATGACATCCAGTTAAATGTTTCTCCTCTTTAATGTACCCTTGCAGTTACTCCATCTGAATTTCATCATTCAAGTCCGCAATCCGAAGCTGTGAGGGGCCCAAAATTTTCTGCTGTAAATACAGTACTAAGTTAGGCCAAGCCACAGTAGAGTGCTAGAGGCCAAGGAAAAATGTAAGCCCAGCAAAAAGCTTTAATCACAAGGGGTGAAGATAATACGTTGGGCTGAGATGCGTCAGTTCCAGCCGTGTTTCCTGAACTCTTCAGAGACCCATGAGAACGTAGCTTCTTGCACCAAGTGCTCGACATGTTTAAGAGTTCTCTGGGTCTTTGCTGTGGTTGAACATCTTTGAAAACTGAAAAGATTTATTTCAATCACTTTAGTTTCTCCAGAGTCACTTTTTCCTTGTAGGAGGAAACTAGATTATGTTCTGGATTATGTTACTAGCCAGTAAGGCAATGAGATTTATTTTTGTGTTCTTCTGTCATTCCGGAGCTGTCATTCATATCCTGAAGTCTCACAGCTACTCTTAATTTATAAGTACATACTCTTAAATTTTTTTGCATGTGTGTAATGAACAACAAGTAAATAGGGTTTTCATTCTGGTACAAGCAGTGCACAAACAAATAGATGGAGTTTTATTTTCAGACGACCAGCTAAAGAGAGTAATCGGTTATCACGCAGAGTAAACACAGATCCTGTCATATCGGCACGCAGGCATCGGAGCTTTGTTGGCTTAAGTTACAGGTGTCGTGACACTGATATGGATTATTTAAATCATTTAACTTAATAGAAATGTTGCTTTTGGATATCAGGCTGGTATCGGGAAGGAGAGGCTTTACAGTTTGCTTTTGCACTACTCTTACTTGCCATAATAATTAGCCTAACCTATGTTTTTTCTCTCTTATTATGCTGCATTTATATCAGCCAAGCTCTTGCCCTGTTTGGTACGTGTTTCCCTTCCAGTGACCGTTGGGTAAGTACCACTGAAGGGACAATTTGACCCGCTTGGTATAAAAATTAGCTCAGTGTGCATGGTAACCTGAACTAACCCAGATGTGCTAAATGCAGCAAAAAAGTTCTAGGTTCAATTGGTTTTTCTCTGGTTTTTTTCTTTTTTTGATTCTTCCAGTAATGCGTGTCCGTTTGGATGGTACGCTCAACCTATAAGTGCCAGAGCCTAAGTGTCAGTTGTAATTTACTGTCTTGCTCTGGTTAAAACTGTGTTCCACAAAATCTACAGGTAAATTATTAGTTGTGTTATTTTCTGTTGCCCTTTTCTAGCTTATTCATTTCAGAATGGTTAAAAAGCACTTGAGTGATCCAAATACAGGAGGTATTTTTAGTGGAAAAAATTATTAGGGAATTCTTGAAGGTGCATGATAGTTTTAGAGGAAGCTTATTCTGGCTTTATGAGCAACAACTTTGAGATATAATTAATGTCATTGCAAAAGTAGGGAAGTTTTTGTGAAATTCTCATCATTCCAGGTGTCCAAATGCTTTAAAAAAAAAAAAAAAGTTATATATATATATAAAAAAAAACAAAAAACGAAGACTATTTTACTTCTGTAAATGAGAACCACATCTTTATCCAAGCCAGATCCTCTGTGAAGGACTCCCTTTTCCTCTTGGTGCTATGCTAAACATTGAAGACTACATTTAGTAAAAGCTTTCCTTTTAATGCACAGTGTTTGTCAGGGCAATATTAATTAAACCAAAGAGGCACAAATTTTTGAAAGGTATACTCACTCTGGAGCCAAGCAGGACTTTTTTTTTTTTTTACAGTGCCTTAGTCTGCAGATGATCAAATTTAATTTTGTAAATCAACACTGCAGTGTGATTAAATTTGAACTTGATTACGTGAGGCTTCTCAACACTGAGTTTGTGTATTATCAGAGGTAGTCTTTTCATATTACTGCTATTTATGGATCTTATTCAAGTGTTTTATATTCTGGTTGGGTTCTGCAATGCAGTTTGTTCAAGCTACTGCTTATATCTGTTCCAGTTGTGCAAGAAGTGGAAAATATCCTTTATTTAGAACAGGTCACATGTGCTTGCATCCAGGAACCGTGTCTCAGTGTGTTTTTAAAAAAAAAAAAAAAAAAGTATCTTAGGGGAACAGATTTAAAAAGTTCCTGAAATATTTTTCCGTCTGTTGCGGAGGAAAACTATATATTTTAAACTGAAAGGTAATAGTGGACTTTAGGATGATATGTAGGCTAGCATTGGCTGAAGTCAGTGGTAAAAGTCTTGCCGATGTCAGTAGGAGTAGAGCTAAGCCAAAACTATGCCCCTCTGCAATCTCTCTGGTAACGGTTTTGTGAGTCAACAATCCCATGTTTATTCTACACCTCAAATTCACTTCACTAGATGGAAACCCTAGCTGCGCTTTTTTAAAATCCTTTTATTTTTGAAACTAGACTTAAAAGCAGAGCTTGTAAATGGGGTGTCTGCCCTATAAACATGGGAGACAATAAGATGATGTTCAAGAAATCATATTCCTTATTTTATATTGGGATATGTTATACGTATTATAATAATATAGCAATATATTGGGGAGTATTATTTATATTTCTGTTTTGTATCTGTCTGTAGCAGAACGCTTTCCATTGTGAAAGATTCTTGTGACCTTTTTCTCTTCCGAGAACGTCGCCGTCCCCTGGTATTTGCAGTGGGCCTTGGCTGTTCAGCAAGGAAACAGAAATAGCCCATGAAATTCTGTGCGGCCTTTGCTTTGGTATGAACGTCACCTTTTTGCTTCCCAGGTCTGGTTTGCTCAGGAGAATTTAGTTTAGCTGCCAAGCTAATCGTACAGTACGCGGATATTTTGAGACGGAGCTGACTGTTCGGGCTTCACAGCGTTAAGTGGTAGCCTGTGAGCGTAGACCCCTCTATTTCCTTTTTATTTATAGGACCGTTGTCTGTGTAACTTGAATGGAAGTACATGTACACTCTGCAGGAAATAAATCCACGCCTTTTCGGGGGAGCTTTCCTAGCTGACTGCTATCAGTTCCCAGAATCCAGGTTATAGTTTAAATCAGTAAATTCTTCTGCCTGTAAAGATAGCTTTTTTTGTGCGGGGCCGTTCGTAAGCGGACGCAGCCCCCTGGATAGGGAGCAGAGGTGCCTCCGTTGCCGCTCGTTTTCCCGCGTGCGGCAGAGGTAACTTCACAAGTCTCTGGGCCAGAATTTTTTGGGCTGCTGTGAACCTGACAGTTGTCGTTTACCCGCCGTTGCGGCACTTATTCTGTGCAACGTATGTTTTTATTTTGCACTTCTCGTGGTAGCGTCAGAGGTCCGCCGCAGAGCTGCGGTAGGCAGGGTGACTAACTCCGGCTGTACTGCCTGGTCAGGATCTAGAAGACGACTGGGAAACGAGAGCAGAAGAGACTTTCACGTATTTTATAAATATTTTTTTTCCCCTCTCATGACATTTGCCTATGCTTAGAAGTTTAACAGGAAGAATTAGAAATCTGTGCAGCTGTTTTAAAAGTGAGGATACTGGAAAAACCTTTTCAGACACTGACTCTGCTGTCTCATTTCTGTTTGCTTTCCAAAGCAAAACACTTAAGATTTTGAAAATGAAACAGAAGTAGTAATTTTCTGTTTATTCTTCTGCTAAAAATTGAAATTGCATGTTGACTGTTAATTGTCTTCAGAGAAAAATCTGCCACCTCACTTCTGCGAGCAACATGAGGATGAAACTTTCATTGAGCTGGCCAGGCTCTTGGCCGTTATTGTTTGTCTCTTTCTATTTTAGATTTAAAAAAATAGAAATTCAAATACAATGGTTGTAATATTTTTATTCAGTAAAACTCTCTGATACCATTTTTGCTGGAACAAAGACAGCATGATTAAGTGGTATAGAGGGGCAGACTGTAACGTACAGTTAACTGTATTACATCACTGTCGTACTAGGACTGGGACTTTTTAAATAATCCCAGCAACAAAATAGTGACAGGACAATGAGTAGTTTGCAGATAGTTTCACGTTGCATTTCATATGGGGCGAGGGGGGGAACAGCACAAGAAAAGGGAAAGGAATTTTGTTGCGTGTTCGTAACATAATAACGCTATTGCTTGGTCTGCAACAGCTGTTAAAAGCTATTGGCGGTTGACTTGAGCATCTGGATTGAAATATTTAGGTTCGCTGGAACCGACGGCGGTGACCCTGGCTGGAGCAGCTCAGCCCGTCTTCCGAGGCAGGCGGTAGGAGCTGCGTGCAGTTTGCAGAGTCGGACGTGCCCAGGCCCTAGGGGCTGTGCAGCGGTGCTCACGATTCTTCGGTGCCCTTGGAAAGGGCTCTGTCCCGGGAGCTGCGGCCAGAATTTTGCCTTGTGACTTCCTGGGCTATTATAAAGTGCTGTTCATATAATGATGTTTGTATAGGCCCTGTTTATTGATGTCTATGGGCTTCACCGGAAAATAGGAACCCTGAAGAGGGCATAAGGAGCGTCCAGGGTGAAAGGAGGATGTTCTTCCAGGGTGGTATAGGTGTCACTGGTGCAAGTAAATCAATTCTGAAAGTTAATAAGGAAGGCTTCTTGCTAGACACCACAGAATACAACAGCTAGCTAATACTTTAACCGCTAATAGTGTGTTCAGAGCAAGCTCATATTTTCTGGAAATGTCTGTGTTGCAAGGGCTTCTGTTGTGTTTGCATTAGCAGCTTTCTGCCAAATGTGCAAGCCACAGTCTGGTGTTTTATACTTTTTTTCTTCAGTGGTAAGGGATTATGCAGAAAACTGCTGTAGGTTTCTCCCCCCCCCCCCCCCCCCCCCCCCCCCGTCCTATTGCTAACAGCTGCTCTGCGAACTGGACTGGCAGGTTGAAGGACAAAAATGTGTTGCTACCGTATATAATTACTTCTTCCAGCGTGAGCCAACAGAGCTGCTTGCTGTGATGATTGCTATGTGTGCTGCTATGCAAAACAGAAATACGAGCTTAATGTAGGGTTCGGGCTAGTATTTTAATACTGTAATTAACAGCCTCTGACAGTAAACAGTTTTGTTTTTTTTTTAATCAGTTCCCATGAAGATTCTTTTACCATTTGACAAGACTTATATTTGCAGATATACAGAGCTTTTTTTTTTTGTGCATTCTGTATTAAGAACAAAAAATATCTCTTTTAAGACCCTCTTTTCTTTTTCGCTGGAATATCACAAATATAGTTTCAGGCGGTTGGATATTGATCCTGCAGTCGCTATTCCACAAGAATAATTCAGCTAAGGTCCCATTTGAGACAAAGTGGCAGTTCATATTTGTTGGAAGAATTGGCTTTCATCCTTTCTTAATGCTTTCCAGAGGACTGTGATCTAGTTTCACAGGTATGTTCTGTCTCCATTTGTCCTGCTCTTTTTGGCACAGAATGAGCACAAACCTTTCTAAATCCACAGCTTAGGATGTGTTTATGGTTGCTGCCCATCATAGACTTGCGCAATTCGAGTAGAGTGTCCTGGGAAGTCCGGCCCTCTCGGACCATGTTGTGGGATTCGTCTTAGAGAACGAAGAGAAGAAGCAGCTGGCGTTGCAGAGGATAGGAAGAAGGTTTGTATCTGGCCAAAGATACTGAAGCCAAGCTACGATGCTGAGACACCTCTTCCTGTCTTGGCAGCCTATAACAACACAAACTGCTATACAAGTAGTAGAAGTCTAGTCGGGCAGGGATGTTGGGATCTGAGAAAAGTAATGGGGGGGGGGGGGGAAGTGGGAGCTGCTGGAATGCTGTGTATGAAGGACACCTCAGAGAATGGAGAAAGGGAATGATCTGTACTAATCTCGCTCCCAGCCATGCTCTTGTAATATGTAAATGCATACAGAAATAGGAATTATTGTGGAAATAGGAATTATTGTGATCCTCTCTGGAGGAGAGAGGAAAAAAAGGCCACTGAGGAAACCTGGGGTGGAGCTAAATCAACTGGGAACTGTTTCAGGGTGAGAAGACAGAAGCAGGATTTGGATGCTGTCAGAAGGCAAGAGATCAGGGCTATGGGTAAGCGGATTAATAGACCCTGGAGCTTCAAATTGGGAAGTCATAGTAGTACTGAGGAGGTAAAAAGGAACTGTTGAGCCATTTGAAGGGAGAGAGCCTGACTTCTGTCAAGCATGTCTTATTCACAGATTTTTTCCATCCAGGATTCTTCGTGTTTTATCTGAATACAGGAGGAGAGATTTTACATGAAATATCACTTATTGGGGAAAAGCTTTTTTCTGGATGTGACCTGGTATGGCATACTCGGCTAGAGAGCCAAACTAGGAATACAGAGGCAGAAGGAATAAACCAAACCCCTCCTCTTTTATTGTTTGTGAACTTCAGCCTGAATAAATAACAGTTGCAACCTGAGAGTGGAGTTGGAATGATACTGAGATATGGAAAGCAGGGAGGAGGGAGATGATTTAATAGAAAAGCAAAGGGAAAAAGGTTCATTTGGACTGCCCACTGGAAGTTTAGCTGAAAGGAGGTCAGGGGCCCATACTCTGGGTCCCCTTGGATGCCATAACTACTGTATTTAGCCTTCTGCTCAGTCTAGCAATCTTTATTTGTACCAGTATATTTACAATTTACCCAAACTCAGCCAGGCTAAAGGCACGTTCCAGCTGTTGGGCTGTCTAGCGAAGACGTAGGCACGCTTGGGAAGAGTTGCTGGGATTGTTTTCTCGTTGTTGTAACATGAAGGTTGCTATCTGATAAATCGTTATTCCACCTTTTGAGAGGACACGTTATAAGTCTACCTGTTAGGCTGTGCCTCTGGTTGTTAGGCTGACGCCTACTGAGGTAGGAGTTTCGGATTAGTAGCGCGCTGTGCGACTGCTCGTTTTGCGACCTCGTGCGCCGGTCCCGCTCGCCTGCCTGTCGCGTCGTGTTGGGCACCCGGGGCTGCGTTCCCAGGGAACTTTGGGTTTACCTTGAATTATCTCATTTTGCGTGTGCTGCTGCCTAGTGGGACCGAACCCCCCTGCCCCGAGGTAGGTGTCGAGGTCCCTTGCAGAATGGCTGGGGAAAAGGTGGCTTCAAGGACGGCTTGTAACGGCTAGCATGCAGTGTGGGGGAGCGCGAGCGCTTGAGCCAACCGGTGAAGATATCAGAGACAGGTACTGGCGTTTAATGCTGAAGAGCTGGTTGTCTGCTCTAGGTTAGCTGTTGCTCAAGCTTTCTTGACCTGGAGTGCCAAAGATAGTTCCACTTTTGCAGAACTGAGGAATAGCAGGTGATATGACATCCCCCCACCCCAACTTAATTCACTCGGGGTGTAGAAGTTTGGGGATCAAGTCCTGTCTCTGCATGACTCACAATACAAGGTTGAGCATGTCTGTCGCCTTTTGGAGTGCCCAAATCACTAAGCTGTGGGCTTTTGAGGTGCTCTTTTGCAAAAGCTAGTAATACTCATCCATAATATCCACTGGACCGGTAAGGGCAGGAATAGCTTGGTAACACAAGGGAGTAAGCATTCATCTGGAATGGTTCTCATCCCGATTCAATAAGTATGTAATTATTTGTACAGAGTAGAACAGCTCTACCAGGAAGTAAGGAAGATGTGCTCCCAAATTAGATCCTTTCAGCACCATCTGTTTCAGAAGGGCAGCTGTCCAGAACTGTGCAATTGGGGTCACAGCATGAAATCCAGGGACCTGCCTGAAATAGGAGGAGTGGTATATGTGGGACAGGTAATTGGATGAAGGGAAAACGCCTTTAGGGTTATGGCAACCAAAGGTTCCTGAATGGCTGCAGAAGGGAAAGGAGGTTGAAGTGTGGTATTGACCCTGATGGTACTGGTGATCAGAGGACCTCTCCAAGTGGCATGTGTTGGGTGAGGAAGCTGTCAGGCAAAAGGTTAAAAGAGGGAAGACGACTATGGACCTCTTCTTGAGAGAGCTTGATTTTTTCAGGAATGTGAAATAGGTGCAGCAAGGGAGGCTGGAGTCTGTGTAGAAAGTGGATTATTTCGAAGGAATAAAGTGGGTATGGCAGAAGATAATTTTAAAACAAGAAGATGGCTCTATCACATCAACTTGTTTGTGAATTGTGCAACAAGCCAAATCAAAAGTTCCAATTGAATTGCAAAACTATTTTTCCAGTGGTAATCTGGTTCCCACCTCATGCAGCTCTTGATATTTACTGTCAAAAACTGTATTGCTGGAGCTGTTAGCTCTACAGATACTCTGGGCCAGCAATGACTTTCTGTTTTTGCAAGAGTATCAAGTAGTATAGAAGGACGTTAAACAGACCTGCCCGTTACAAGGACCTCTGAGGTGCTGGAGCTGCCGCACGGTGCAAGGACTTTGTAGTAAGAAATGAAAATCTGTGCCGCAAATGGCGCGAGCCAGCTCCGTGGGGAGCCTGGCGCCGATTGCTGCTGCGCTGCTAATAGATGCCATTTGGGAAGCCGAGGGTGGGGGGGTTGGTTCTTGCAACCTTTCCATATTTCCCGAAGGAATGAGCTGCATAGACTCACCCTACCTTTCCAACCGCGGTCCTGCTTGCTGGGAGAGATCCCGGGGGACGAGTAGGCAGTAACTGCTGCCCTTCTGAGAGAGTTTGCTTTTGTGGAGGAGACTGTTAATTACCTCTCACTTAGCCTTTTTAATGAAGGTGCACTGAAGAGGTGTCCTGAGGTGCCATAGCCTCCGTAGGACCAAATGTCTCCTCTGTGAGCAGCCTGGCTCCGGGCCGCGCAGGAGCTGCGCTGGTCGGGATCTGCGACGATCTCCGCGTTGATCGCGTTGTGTGTGTGTTTTCCAGGATCTTCAGCAACTTGCTGTTTGCAACTGTTGATCATTTGGCCTTTTGCCTTGCAGCGTTGCTTTAGGCTATAAATAGACCCGCGGAGGAACAGGTCCAATGATCTTGCGCTCCCAAATTGCTTTTCTGCTGTGCCGAGTGTTGCACTGCGTATCAGCTTAATGAAGGGAGGTTGGGTAAGAAGAGGCCGCTCTTGCGGTAAGCTGTAACCTGGGGGGCCTCCGATAGAGGTTATGGTGTCAGTTGATAATCCCCACCGTGTCTGCACCCGGGGTTTCTGCCTGCAGCCTGTGGATGGCAGCTATTCTCGGCACCGCAAGAAAGGCACGTAGAAGGTGACAGGTCCTGCTCTCTACAGAGAATCAGTGTGCCATCGATACGGTGCAAAATTATATTCGGCAGAATGATCTCAGGGACGCAGGCTTGGCTGTGACATCCTGGCTGGCTGATGCGGAAAGCTAGCAGATCTAAAGAAGAAATGCCTTCGCGATTTCTTTCTTTATTTATTTTTAACCGCTTCTCTTGATTTAAATGCAGGCTTTGCTCGCTAACCTGTCCGTTCCGTTTTAGTGAGGCGCGTTGCGAGTCTGGGAGGATGGTGCTGGTTCGTATGGTTACCAGTCCCATCCGCCGCTGCCTGATAACTGTTGCCCCGTTGCTATGAAACGTTTTAGTGAGGTGCAGTGTAAGAGGGATAAATATCCATCTGTAACTGCAGGGATGTTTTCCGTGGCTCTGCTCTCGCCGATCTTTCTGATCGGTTTTCTAATTCTGCAGCTGGCAGATTTGAATGATTTTTGGTCCTGTCACACAATGCGTGTTTCCCATCTGTAACAGCTTTGTGTTGAGTAATGCAGGGTTTATAAAATAGCACGATGCCCGAAATTGCGTTATCTGCCCTTGTTATCCTTTTTCAGTGGATTTGTTTTTTGCAGCAAGGACTTTCACAGCTATCGTAAGTTCAATCCTGTAATTGCTTTTTAGTCTAAGACAGATTTCCCTGTGCTTGCTTCAAGACTGCAGAATCAGGCTCTGGTTTTGGTTAAGCCCTGAACTGAGCTATGTGCAGACTCATCCAAAGCAGAGAGGATGTTTAGTTTGGTGCTGTTTGGCTGCCCCTGATGATGCAAGGACTGCTTGGCTCTGGGGGCTCTGACATGGAAATGTGGTTCCTCCTCTCTGGAGGAGGCCTTGGAAAAATTAAGGGATGCTTTTTGGAACTGCATGCAGTTGCAGAGCACCCTTGGCAGCAGAAAGAAGGGTGCTCTAGAACTGCAAGACTGTATCGATTGTATTGCGGTTCTGCTGGAACAAAAATATAATGCGCTCAGCATTTGCGCTTTCCACTTGTGTATTGTTTTCTCTTTATTTTGTGTATTTAGAGAATGCCATGCTCTGCAAACTGCTGATTTAGTATTTCCTGTGGAATGAAAACCATCTGGATAATTTAACTGATTTTTTTTTTTTAAACTGATTTTTTTTTCCCTAAGGTTTTGGTAACAGGCTCTTTTCTGTTTCCTGGCGTCTTGTTAGATGAAGATGAGAATTTGAATTAGAATTCAGGGCGGTAACTACATGCTGGCCTATGCCCTGGATTATTAGAAGCAACTTAAACTTTTTGAAGTCTTAAAAGTAATATAAATATTAAAATAATAAACAGTCTCTCCCAAAAGCATTCTTTCTCAGCCCATACTTGCTATAGTGTGGTGGTGGTTCCCCCCCCCCCCCAATGCCCTTACTCTGAATCCTCTGCATACTGAAAGCTGTAAGTTCGGGAAAGAATTCAGCGTTTATGGCCCCTCTCTGAAGAGGGTTAGACTTAAATGCCTGCTAAGGTTAAGCATACGCTTAAAGGTTTTCCTGGACCAAACCTCAGTTCAGCAAAACACTTCAATACGTTCTTTATTTCAGGATCCTAAGTAATTCAGTTGGTTTTGTACTCATAGGTTTAAACTTGTTGCAGCCCTAAGGCTGTAACAAACATGGGGAGTGCTGATCCAGCAGAGCTTAAGTGCATGAGCCGTGCTGTTGAGGACTATTTGTACTTAAGTTTAAGCATGTGGTTTAAATACTTTGGATTGGAAGATGTGTGTTCAGCATATGGCGGGCTGTTAAATCTGATATACTTTTGAGCCTGACGTTGTGATTTTAATATGTTCCACTTTCACTGAATACTACTTAAAAAAGAAAAGTAAAAGATAACATGCATAGTCTTTTTAATGTGAGATGCAGAACTAACTGAATTTCGGTATAGTCTGCTTAAGACAGGAAGTGCACTATCAGTCAGATATTTTTTTTGTCAGAGCGCTAACCGCTCATTTAGTTTCCGATGTCCTGATGAGAGCGCTGGCTCATGTTTTTTTTGACTGAAGTGAAGGGAAGAGATAAAGTTCTCAGCGCTGGAAAGTTTTAGACATTTGACAGATGAGTAGTTAGATTTGCGCATACTTAAATCATTAAGAGTGATTCCTTCAACGCTTGTATGTGCGCGCGCGTGTGCTTACTGTGATAGTGAGCTCTTTGTGCCACTAGATTGAAAAAGGAGTTATTTATGGCAATAGCTTTCTGAATCCAAACGATGTTATTCCCAAGGCCAACTGCTGCGTTGTTAGTCGAATATCAGATCTAACGTGGAAAGGTTCTGAAAACTCAGAAGTAGGATTCCTTTTGGGATTCTTAACTTTTTTCCCCCAATATCTGTGTAGAATTACAGAGTAGTTGGGGTTGGAAGGGACCTCTGGAGATGGTCTCGTCCAACTTCCCGCTTAAAGCGGAGTTAGTTAGAGCAGGTTGCCCAGGATCATGTCTAGCCAGGTTTTAAATATCTCCAGAGGTGGAGACTCCACAACCTCTCTGGACAACCTGTTCTGGTGTTTGATGACCCTCACAGTAAAAAAATTGTTTTTTTTTTTTTACTTTTGATTTTTTTTTTTCTGAGTTTTTCAGAACTCATACTTAGGTTAATAAGTTATAGCTGTATAACTCAAAGCTTTTTTGTTATATATGTTTGTTTGTATGTATTGTTGTATGTGCTCAAAGCAC
Source organism: Struthio camelus (assembly GCF_040807025.1). Lineage (NCBI taxonomy): Eukaryota > Metazoa > Chordata > Aves > Struthioniformes > Struthionidae > Struthio > Struthio camelus. Next base: position 6,664,800 of record NC_090955.1, on the reverse strand, counting down.
AGGATGAAGTGTGCGTTCTTGGCTCAACCCCCTCTTCCCCCGCAAAAAGTTGCGCTACTTCAGTTTTGCTTTTCTACCTAAGACAAGGGAAGGTGAATTCTGTGTTATTTCAAATCTAAACTGTTGCAATTGGTGCTAAAAGCCATTTATTTTGCAGATATAGTCAAAGACCGGGTGGACAGCTACTGTATCATTTCTGTCTTGGCTCAAAGCCCAACCATTTTTCCTCCTCATCTTGATTCGGTTGTGTTTGACACGGACTAGTGTTTTGCTATATCATTCCCTACAGTGATAAAGATGCAGAGCGTTCTACAGTGTATCATTACATTTAATAAACGCTTTTTAGTGCAGAGAATGTGTCAGTGCTGCAAAGCTGTGCCTTGGCGTCGTTTGTGGAAACCATTTCACAAATGCTCATTGCTTGCGATGTTATCTGAACTCTTTAACATGTATAGTAATTCCTTGGGGTGGTTGACTAAAATATTCCAGTTCTTTGATGCACCAGCACTAACTTGTCTGTTACGCGTTCATACAGTAAAGTTGAAATTACTTTAAAAATAGTAAACATGAACTTTGGCCATCTCACGTTCTGGGGATAGTTCTGGAGGCCGTCCTCAGTGCCCTGTACACAAAGTGCCTTTTTGTAACGTGTAACTGTTTCTGTGTTGGTGAGGACAGTATACAATAGATCTCTGCCAAGCTTTATTAAACAAATACCACCTTGAATCAAGTATCTAAGCTTTGGCGGGACTGATCCTGCATGCGCTTTCCTGCATGCAGTTTATATATAGGACTACATTTCGGTTTGCTGCTTTGAAGCTTTTGGCAGCTTCAAAGACCAATGAACTGGAGATCTTACAGAATGTGTTTTTTAGCAGAAAGAAGTTTACTTGAATACTTTGAGGCGCCTTCCTGGATAAAATGAAGTGTTGCAATTAATCAAGAGTCTTTAACGACACTGTCCATAGCAAATAAGAGTCCAGTTTTATGCCATGCCATAGCAATCGCATTTGATTCACTTACTGTTAAGCCTAGAATTGAATGTTTGCTGACCACACAGTCTTCAACTTGTATTTTATGAGGCAGCATTCATTTCTGTGTATTGTCAAGCTCTGACATGTTTTGGTAGCTGTAGTTGACTGGCAATAGCAAAACATCGTTTATTTTTTCCATACTTGATGCTTACTGCTCCGGTTTTTATTCCTTTTGCATTTCGAGTAGCTCTTGAGAAACTAAGCAGAAAGTTGATGGCCTTATCCCAGAGGAACACTTTTTGGGGGAGAAACTTGATTAGCTGTTGCTGTCTAGGTGCTCCAAGGAAGCCTGAGACCAGACAGAGTCGATGGTTCTTTTTGCTTTGTTTATAGATGGCGACGATGTCTACATTTGTGCAGTCCTCTTGGACTGTGTTCTCTCTGGTGAATGAGAGTAATTTTGGATGGTAAATGCAATGCTGCAATATCTGTGCTCCCCAAGAGTGTTCTAAGGCGTAGCTGCTAGATGCTTCAGAGACAAAATTATTACTGTCTGAATCCTAGATGCTGACAGATCTTGGAGGTAGTTTTTGCCTGTATGTGTAGATGCAGTGAAAGTGATTTTTACCCCACGGCTTCTGTTTGCCTCCCCCCATGTAATCTAAGGCTTGGTGAAGCGTATAGGGGAGATGAGAAGAAGCAGGCAGGGGAAGAGGTTTGGACACCTGACTACCAAGCCACCTCCAAATGCCGCTTGAGTGTTTCGCTGAAAATGCAAGATTTGGGAGCAGGGCAGTTGGGACCTGAAGCTAGTTGTCTCAAGGATGTTTGGAAAGCAATGACTGAAACAAAAGTTAGCAAGTACTGGGTACCGCTTATATGCGGTAACGCATACGTATCCTGACGCTCGAGTACAGCGTTATTGTGCCCTGATGCTTCTGAGATTCCCTACGTTTCCTTGATGCCATTTCAGTCTTTATTCCCTCTAGCAACTTGAGGAGGTGCGTTCAGGAGCTAAAATACAGGAGGGTTATTCCTGCTAAAGAGGACTCTAACAGGTAGAGCGGGCCAGATGACTGGCGTAAGACGGTTTCGTCCCCCATGTTCTGGGTAAAACATGGGATCTGGGGAGGTCTTGTTCGTGCTGTGTGAGCTCCTCGGTGAATGAAGCTGTCAGGGCAGTTTAACTCTGCAACGCTTGCCGTCAATTAAGCTGTCAACTTTAGCATTGCTTTAGGCACTTAATAGAGTTTTACTCTCATTTAAAAATCTGGTTTAGTAATTAACTTCCAGCTTACTCTGGAGTTCAGAAGGTGCTAGTTTAGTGCAGCAAATCTAATATCGTGTGAATTAAAACATGAAAGATGTTCAGTAATGAGAAATTGAAACAGGATAGTGCAGGAATTAGATTATACGCAGTGGATAGGAAGTTGTGCTAGATGCTCAGTCCTTAATGAAAAGCATTTTGAAGAAACTGCTTTGCCTTTGCATTTGCATAGCTAAGGAGCGCGCTCACTTGGTTTGGGAATTAGTAATGGAGCTGGGATTTTTGTAGTATGTGGAAGAATCGTTACGCTTGCAGGCAGCGGAGTTGTTTCACAAAAACTGACGTGGCCTTTCTACTATAGAATAATAACCTTCGTGCTGCTGTGCCCTTATTTTACATTCTACCACAGCCTTTACTGTTATGAAGAAAAGTGGTACCCAGGTTTTTTGGCAAGAGGAGCGTTTAACTACGCCCACCATTGGAGTAGAGCTGCACGCTACTACCTCCGCCCTCCGCATGCGCAGAGCTACTACTCAAGGGGAAGCAGATTTAGTTTTCCCCAGAAAGTGTCAGGCTTGTTGCACATATGCCTGCGGGAGAAGCTCAGGAAAGAAGGCTCTAGCAGCAGGTGACTGCTACTGCCTAAACTCTCCTTTTTAGGCTGCAGCCCTCGCGCTCCAGAGGGAAACGTGCTGGTGCAGAGCTGCCCTAATGATTCGGAGATCTTTGCGTTGTCCTTGGGTGTGAGGTACAGGCCTCCTTAAACGGCCTAGAAAACTGCACCCATTTCTGCTGCCCAGAGGTCTTGGGTGACCACAGGGGTGCAGAGCAGTGTTGTTTATCATCTTTTAGCCCAGTGACATACATTCTCATATTAAAATGGACTTTTACTAATTCATTGCTATTGTGTGCCCCAGTAGATATGGGGGCAAAGGTGCAGGAGGCTCAGTGTTCCCCCAACCAGCTCCTCTATATCATAGGTATATGAAATCGGAGTCTTCACCTTTACTGATATTTGAGTGATTTAGGGAAAAAAAATAGCCTCTTTATCAGTTACGTAACTATTTTATTTCCAAGGCAGTAACATGGGGTAAAAGTTCATCTGACGAATGCCGTCACAAGGACGCTGCGCTCCTCGGGGTGTGGTTTTGGGCTACACCCGCCGCAAAAGCTCTTCTAGCCGCAGGCGGCTGCTGGAAGGCATGGCTTTGCCCAGCTATGCTTCAGGTTACGCTGTCCTGCAGCTTCCCTTGGGTAAGAGTTGGCTGCAGGGAGAGCTTTTTTTTAATCTCATGGATCGAGCGGAGCACGCGTGCTCAAAACAAAGTTTTCCGTCGGATCAGCCTGCAGAACGGACTTGCACCGTGGCCGCGTGCTTGCAAGACCTAACCTAGAGGAGGGCTTCTCCTTCACTAGCAACTTGCAGTTGTGTTGGGTTGGATGGGACATGAAAGCAAGCTGCTGGTTTCATAAAGACAAGGCAAACGTGATGTGCGAGTTGTATGCAGGCTGGTCTGGCCTCGGTTTTCTGTATGCAGCTGAATTTCGCTGTCTTAAAAACAACATTCTAGTAGGAAGCGTGACATTTGTCATGTATGCATTCAACGACATCTTTACCCGTGAGTTAAATGTGATGACTTTCTATAATTTTTTTTTTTTTTGAACTTACTGAGTCTCTCAGATGAATGAGCAGTAATGCCAGCTGTCTGACAACCTGACAGGACTCTCTCCTTGAGCTTTATGCCTATTTCCTAGCAACCGTGTCCCAAATATAATGGTTCACTGAGCTAATAATCTTACGGCTCACTCATAGTTCAGTTAATTCTGTGTAACAACTGAGTGATATCAGCTCTGCTGCAGTAGTTATCTGTGTGCAAAGTCCTAGTTCGTAGCAAATATGATGTAATGGAGGTTAACACCAACCTCTTTCACTATAGGCTAAGCTAAACCGTGTTAGTGCATGTTTGCTGTGGGCTAACAGCGAACATGTGGCTGCTATCACTGCTCAGCTGATGAATGGTAACTCGTTAAACCAAGGTATTTTGATAGCCTGTTTGAGCCCTTCTGCCACCATCAATACCTGGAATCACTTGCAATGACTGAAAATATATATAATGGATGAAGCGGGATTAAGTTTTTTTCAGTGTAGAGCCAGGGCTGGTAGTTGCGGACTAGTTTGACAGGGTTCACATCTGTGTTAGCTTTCCGAAGACAAGATGAAGCTATTATGGAGTTGCTACCCACTCAAGGATCTGCACAAGAATTAGGAGAGGCTGCTTACTCATGCTCCTCAAAAGTTGTGCCAAAATAGCTATTACATTATGTCAGAGCCCATATTTTTGTCCAGAATAATTAGTCCGAATCTAAAGCTCGTTTCTCCTCCATGGCTTTGTACACGCACCTGGGACTTTGATACTGGCTACTTTGAAGCTATGCTAGTTCAAGAAAGTTCCTCTGCAGTTGGCACATTTCAGGGAAATTCTTATGAAATGCGATGTTATTTTTCTGGCAGTGTAGCTGGGAAGCTCCAACAACAAAGCCCTCTGTAAACTGCTTTTGTTCTGCATGTTGTTATTTATTTTACTGTAACACTTAGGATCCTTACTTGGGAACTAGCATCCTGCGCTGCTAGGTGCTGCATTAACATAAAGCACAGAGGTAGGCTGTTTCGCAGCAAGTCTGCAATCTGAAAATAAGATGTGAGAAGCAGATGGTGACAGGCTGAAAGGAAGCAGTGAGGCAGTGCTGTCAGCGCGGCAGGAAGGAGCCCCAGCTCACCAACTGCCTCAGTGTTGTCAAAAATCTCAGCAGCATCCTGCCCAGGAAAGAGACAAATTTGGGAGGAGGATGGCAAGGTAGCTCTGGCGTTGCGTTTGAGGACCTTCCTCCAGAAATGGGAGAAAGCACTGAGTAGATGTTGTTGGAGAAAGGTGGCATTTCCTAAGGCCCTCTGAGCAGTGAGAATGGAAGATGGAGAGCCTGATTAGGAGCCTTAGTTGCAGGGCTCTGATGTACTGCTGTAGGAAGAAGTTTGGTGTAACGCGTGTCCCAAGGCAGCAAGTCTGAAAGGAAAGTGGGAGGCATCCTCATGTGATACCTTCTCTTTGTGTCTGGACTCCCAGTGTTGCAGACACCTCTATCTCCCTGTCCTGCATTGGCTCCCTTACACTTTTTAGGATGGTCGTAGTCCTTGTGTGATGGCATGCTCCCTCTCAGACCATTGAACGCTCCTTGTGTTTCTCCAACACCTGACATGTCCCTTTCTCTAATACTCTGCTTTCCAGTTTTTTTTTTCTTTTTTAAGCCCTTACATTTAAAGTAGTCCCATAATTCAGTAGGGTTACATAATTTCCTCCTCCAACTCCTGCTCTTGGGAGAGAAGGTGTCTCCAGAAATCATCTGTGGCGACTTAATGTTCTTGTATGTGGTGGTTGCAGTAATCTGCAATTGTAATTGTGTATGCTGCTGAACCACGTCTGTCCACCTCCTATGTGCATCGCTGCATATAACAATTTGGCAGATAGAGATCTCGGAAGCTGACAGGCGTCTTTGAATTAACAAAATCTGTGGATAAAAGTCTTAAGCTGGTAATTGGCTTGCAGCGTTTCTTCTCAGATCTCAGGAGCCTGTGGTTCTGGCTCCCAGGCCTGTCTTGCTGTGTGGTTGGAGGCAATTCGATGAGGCCCGGAAACTGATGGCAGCTATGGGGTCTCAGTTAAGATGACACAAGGGATAGTGCCTTAACGGAAGTAACAAAACCTGTTAAGATGAAAATAGGGAAAAAAGGGCTATACTGGCTTCTGATCTTTATGCAGGGACCTGGAGATGTGCCTCCCTATCTCCCAGACTATCCTCATATAACAGTTACCTGATGTTACTGTATAGGGGCTCCTCCTTTCCAGAGAAGGAGAAAGGCTTGCTTGAATGTAATTATAGTGTTTATTCTGTGCAGCACAGAATTTGACTGAAGATCCAGTAGGGAAAAAGTGCTGTCGCTCTGATAGGCAAACTAATGTCTAGTCTATACTTCTCAATCCTAATGCACATTTTTCTGTTTGATTTACCACATACTTGGTAAGAGAGGGAAAATAATAACTTGGAAAAGAAGACATATAGTAAAAATAGAAGTGCTTGCTCCAAGTACTCCATATGTTAATGGCTGAATTTTCAGGCAGCAATTCCAGTAAGGTGTGCCAACAGTCTGAATACCTGCTTGGGACGCGGCCCTCTTTCCATGCAAAAACCGTTTGGGCTAGAGACAGGGGTGAAGTCACTGGGAGGGTTTGATATCTCTGTGGATTAGATCCAATTGTGTATGGTTTTTATTAGAAGGGATGAAGTATCGTAGCTCATGAGGCGCTAGCAAGGCTCTTTCTTTAGGAATTCCCTCTTGCTTCCATTTATTCCTTCCCCACTGGAAAATTCATAGTGATTGTATGAGTGCATCTCATTGGAGACCATCTGGAAATTGCTATAGCAGACAAAGTTATACTTTGTATCTGATAAAACTTTTTCAAAGACCCTTTCTCTGGGGAAAGGGAGGATGGAAGCCTGGAAAAAGGTTTAGTAGGAAAACCAGATAATTTTGTAATGTTTAAACCTTAATTTATGGTAATGTTTTCATTCAGAAAAAAACATATTGAGAAGTTGGATTATGATTGAGTACAAATGCTGAAACATGAAAATTGTGCCTAACCAATGGTTGCTTACTTGGCTTGTTCTGTGGTTAATGGAGTCAAACACATTTTCTATCATTTGACAAGATATCTGCTTATTAAAACAAAACTGAATAAATGCAATGCAATAATTTAGGTTTGCGGGGAAAGAGGTCAGTTTAAGGAAGCAGTTAACTTCTAGATATAGTTGCTACAAGAAGCTGTGGAGGTAGATGGTATTAGCAGGTTCAAAAAGGGATTTAGACCATATCACAGACAAAACGGACGCTAAAGGGAACTGGACAAGGGCTGCTACATCCCTAATTTAATGACTAGGGGTGCTGGAGGAGTACGGGGGAACGGAGCATGGGTGGTAGGCAGGCTTGTGTGCTTCCCCATTTCCTGATGCTACCGTTGGAGGTAGGATACTGAGCTAGGAGGTAGGATACTGAGCTAGAAGGACCATCGGTCTGCTTCTGTCCGTTTGCCCAGCACCTGGAATTTGGGTACCGATCGACTGAGCTCTGGCAGATTTGATGTCTGGTTCCTTCTTTCTGTAGTTATTTCAAAATCAGGAACAACTCATCAAGCCTGGGCTAATGAATCATTGCAAAGGCTTGATGTGTTGGCAGCACCATGCCACCCTGCTTCACATTCTGTTCTACTGCCATAATTTTAGGAAACTGTTGGAACGGTGCCTGAAAAGAAGTCTCTGCAAGGATCTGGGAACTCATCTGCAGCCCTCCCCCAGTTCAGTCATACTGAGCGATTTGGATAGGCCTTGGTATTAGTTCTAGTTGCAGAGCAGGTTGCAGTCAGGGAATCAAAAGCTTGGATATCCTTGACGAGCAGTTAAATGAGCCCGTTAATCCAGAACTGGTGGAAAAAAGCTCATCTTAGTTGGGAGGACTCATTCAAAGAAATTAAAATCTTTGAGTCCATGTGAAAGAACTACACGATACTTTGCTTTGGATGGGGTGCTGGTCATCCTGTCAGTCATGCTCGTTTGTTTGGTTTAGGATTGGTTTAGAGGTCTCTTACGCCAAGCTTGCCCTTAATGTTCATCTTTGCATATGCCAGCAGGCTTGTTTATTCTTTAAGGTATAATTTGAATTGTCAGATTAACTGAAATCTGTGCTTCCATCAACTCTTTGTCAAATTTTATTTAACTCGCAAAGTCCGCTTCATTATGTACTTTAGTATACATGTTAAAACAGCTGAGTCCAGCTCTTCTAAAAGGCTGCTTGTCTTTGGGGGAGAAAATACCTTGTGAACAAGTTCTGCTCTTCTCAGTTTGGCTGAGGGATAAATAGGTAGTATTGGTAATTTTTGCAGGGAGCAAGCAGGGGGTTAGGAAGGTGGGTAGCCCCCCTGAGTGGGTGCATAAGCTTCATAGCAGGACACTGTGCTTTTGAGTCCTGCTCAGACTTTGACCTTTATTAAAGGCTTAGCAGTGTATAGGCTTAGGAGCTTTTTTTTTTTTTAAAGCTCCCCTTTGAAAATGTAAATTCAGATCCACTGTGTGTCACGTAGCACCTTCGAGTCCCCCCTCCAAGCACCCTGACCCTTTGCAATCTGAAGCAAACTGTCACAGCTGCAGGTTAGCTTGGTGAGGGACAGCATTTCCATTTTACAGATGGGGAAAGTGGGAAGCAGCGTTTCAGCTGAAAGTCATGATTCAGGCCTTTGCATTCAAAGGAACAGTCCTATTCTCTAAGAACTTAACCTTTTCCATTATTTGAAAAGTTGCCTGGTAGTTTGTGGCCGTGCTTTCCTTTTTTTCCATTTCTGCAGTGTCAGGAAGACAAAAAAAAAAAAAATCCGTAATCCGAGTAATTTTCTAAATATAGAAGTACTAAGTTACAAAAGAGAGAGATTTCTGAGGGCTTCAAGATGGGTTTTGTAATAAAAGGAAACGTATTTGACGTTGCCAGAATTTACAGTCCTGCTAGAGGCTTGTGAAATAACTGTTATACCAAACATTCTGGGCTGTAACAAAGCTTGTTGACACATACGGGTTACTGAAGGGTATTTCTGACTGTTGCCATGAGGATGGGTTAGCAGCAAAAATACTTTTTTTTTTTTTTTTTTTTTTAAACCACTACTGTACGGCCCTATCTGTACCACACCTTTTAAAAAGTGGGTTTTTTTTTTTCAAAGCTGATTAAAGAGGGGGCTGTGTTTCAAAGGGGGTACCAGCATGTGACTCATGAGAGCCAGGAGGAAGAGACTTTATACACCTGCTGTGAGCGATCCAGACTAATACTGCTTTTGACTGTTTAACGGACTAGAAAATTGCGTCGAATCCTTGCAACTTGCAGGCTGCTACAGCCAAGTGAAAGAGAAGTCCTTCACCCCAGACTCTGTTCGGTCTTTGACCTCTCCTTTGTGGTGGCTACAAATAAAGGTCCCAGTTATTCCCAGGTGCGATGATGACTTTTTTTTTTTTCTCTAGATGATCAGCTATAAACTGAGTGTTGCAGGAAGAACTCATAATGGTCTTCAGGTGGCTTTGAACAGCCATCCTGCTTTCAGGCATTGGGTGAGGTTTCGAGTACGGGTTTAGAGGTGAGGTTCTGCTCTGCTCGCTATTACGGTTTTTCCACTAGGATTCAGTCGAGGACTGTGTGAATGTGCCGGCTCCTGTGACAGTACTTTATTAGTAGCAATTATTTGTGAGTGTGTCCAGGGGTCTGGGTCTGTTTGGTACAGTAGAGGCATAGCTATACAGAAGTCATGTTAGGAAGAATGCCCTTGGCTGTGATTTCTGCATGGTCTAACTCAGTCGTGGGGCACCGCAGATGCGTCAGAGACTTTCTGCCCAACTTCTGATAGCGTCCGAGAATAAATGCTAGGGGAGAACTTTGGAGAACAGCTGATGTTAAAGTGAGAAAGAGTCAGCAATGCGCTTTTTGCCTACCGAGAATAGTTTTTCAGGTTGAAATGTGGCAGTTGAGAGAAGTAGTGAAGTTAAATGGTAAAAGGATCTATTAAAACGCAAAATGGGGGCAACTGCTCTGCTGTTTCAGTTTGTGTCAGGAAATTCGGATCAAGTTTCCCATCTCATTTGCCACCTCGTACCTAGGTGTTTCTGAGGCTTGTACCATGTTCCTTAAATCTACGCATCTCTGAAGTGTTTACTGCTTTTTCTGTGAGTCTTGTGTTGCCTGCCTGAAGAGATCGAGGAGTGGAACTTGATTATATACTGAAAATTAAGGATTTGCTTAAATGTTTCATTAAATACTAGTATGTGATTCTACCTGAATGACAGTATATAGCCAGCAGAAAACCCCCTTTTGAAGCCGCGATTTTCAACCTTCTTATGGTTCGTGATGCTGTGCAACTCGCTTCTGGGGGGAGATCAGGCTTTTGCTGTGCCTTTAGCTGTCAGGTTTCTGATGCCAACGCGCAGCGCTGGGTATCGCTTACGAGCTGCTGCTCTGGGCTGTATTCCTTCTCTGCACCTGGCGTGGCAGCCCGTGTTTGACTTGGTATGCAGTCTTACCTCTGACTGTGGAGGTAGTCATTTTAATATAAGAAAATACCCAGAAAATGCCTGCTTGGGTTCTCAGAGATGTTTCAGGTTGCGTAAACCAGAATTTAAAATAGTGTCTTTTTCATAACATTTAGGGCACGTGTTAGCAAAGATAGGTTTTTCAGTGCAGCGCCAGCAGGAGTTAGCTTAACAAATGCAGAAATCTGTTACTAAGAATAGTTTGTGCATTTATCTCCCCACACAAATTTTCTCCTCGGGCATTTGCAATGTGCTTATCTGCACTGCAGAAGATCCTATGCGCGTTCAGGTTTTTTGCAGGAAATACTCTGCAAGCCTTCTGTTCTCAGGCACTGTCAAAAGCATGCTTTTCTGAAGCCGCGTTGAGTTTCAGCCGATGCGTCGGAGTTCTCTGTAGCAAGATTTGGATACGAACACAAGAAGGAAACTGAGCAATATTTTTCTTTTCTCATTCTTGCTTCATCGTTTTTTGCTATTCCCTTGGTAAACAGCAACACTTGCTGGCAAGAGTGGGAATAACAGATCGATCTGCTTATTTTCTATTGTTCGATACAAGTGATGCTGTTCTGAGAGTCCACCAGCTCTTCTGCAGCTCTTACCTGGTGGTGCAGGGTCTACCTGGCCAGGAGGGAGTCAGTGCCTCAGCACAAGGTGCAGACTCCTTCCTAATGGCCTGAAGACTCTAGAGCTCCAGAAGTCAAATCTATAGCATTTATTTGTTTGAATGGACCTGAATGATGTGAGTTTTCCCACTAAAAGAAACAAAGTGGTTTTGTGAGTTAGACAAACATACAAAACTGTATTTAAAAAAAAAAGAGCAGATAACGCTTAATTTTTTCTTGTTTGCCATGGAGCAGGGCTTTTACAGGGTGTGAAACTGTGGCTGTTGACCATAGTTAATGGTGATTGTCTCATTCATTACCAAACTGTTACACTTAACTGTTGGTTGCTCTTTGTTGAAGCAAAAACTTGTGTTGCCAAAGATGACAAGAAATTTGCTTCACTTGAAAAAAACAAAGACCAGGGCATGGCATATTAGTAGTCCTTGAACATGAACACAAAATAAACACAGTAGGAACAGTATATTGAAAAGAAGCCGTTTTTAGGGTCGTTTACAGCTTAATTCCCTTTGTTATCAAACATAGGTTAAGTGCCTGTATATACAATAAAAATACTGGCCTGGAGAAAAGGGAAAAAATGTCAGGTTTACTGGAGTGAAGTGGGGAGCGGGGCGGGGAGGGGGGGAGATAGGGAAGAGGAGAAATCAAAATAACATATTTTTGAGGTATCTGGAAACCATTGGTGGATCCATACCCTGCCTTCCTGCAGTTGCTGCTGCACTGATCAGTGCCTGTGAGTATTGCTCTGGGAGGGTCCACACAGGCAGTGCTGTCCTCGGGTGAGATTCGCTCAGTCTTCGTCTGTCAGCCTCAATAAATGAGTGTTTCTGGGGTCCCGTCCACCTAGGAAGCCCCAGGTGGGTGCAGAAGGACCAAGTGTCCTGGTGCCTGCCAGACCCTGCCCAATCCTGTAGAGGAAGCTCTTTGCTGGTAAGCACATATGAAGAATGTTACCTATATCCTTATGCAAGAAAAGGGGCTGTTGGCTAATTTGGGGTTCCTGGGAATAAAGAATCACCTTAGGCAGAGGTTAGGGGAGCTTAGCGATAATGTTCAGCAGACATGGAGGTGAAGGACTTCAGAGAGTGACCCTCGGGTCCAAACCACAGAGAGTATTTTCATCATAGCAAATTACTGGGACTCATGTGCTTGTAGTTTTGTGCATATTTTAGGTTGCATTTTTTTTTTTTTAATGCATAAGGTAACATAGTCTTACATGCCCAAATGATTTAAAAAAAAAAAAATCAGAGTTGAGTTTCTTTGAGTATGTCATATGGAAAGAGGAGTTTAGGTAGTGGTCAAGCAATATAATATCTTCCATATATCCAAAAACTTGGCTTTGGTATGCACCATCTGTAAAATGCTTTGATTTTTTTTTTCCCCTCTCCTTCCTTTTCTTTCTTTTTTTTTTTTCCCTAAATCTTATTTGGAGAAGAAATGAATGAAAGAGTGTTGTATACGCGCACACTTTATGTAGAAGTGTGTGAAATAATGTGTGTCATTTCTCTGCAGTACAAGAAAAACTAAAATAAGATGCTTTGTGGAACTGAAAGGCAGAGTTAAATGTGTTGGGGGGGTAGAAAGAGCCTTTCACATGTGGTATAATTCTCCTGTAAAAGTCACTGCTGTGACATTGATGCTATGGATCTGGTAGGATTGGGTGCATTTCAGCCAAAATGATACCTTTGAGGCAAGAGAGAACCTGCTTTACAGAGAGAGCGCAATCATCCGTGCTTTGGGCCCCAAACCAGTTGTTACGCTGTGAATACCAGGCAGGAAGCTTTCCTACTATTTGGCTTTTATAATTTCTTTTAATGTACTTGGTAATAGCTGTTGTGAAGGGCAGTGGAATTGATGGTGTGATCTGTAATGGCAGTTCTGGTTTTCCGAATCTGGCATGCAATGTGCTGGTGTCCCTGACTGTGGCTTCCCCAAAAACAGATCACTGAAGTTCTGTGCGACTTCCCCGTTTGAGACGGGGAGTAGGAGTACTGGGAGGGAAAGGAAACTTTGAGGTTTTCCACATTCTTGTGCTTAATTTAAAAGAAAGATGTAAAGAACTATAAGAGAGACTGTTTTTCTGTTCAGTTATAGGATAGACATTATCTCTTCTTGTGCCGAACACCTTTGAGGATGCATGGGATGGGAAAACATAATACGGGTCTTCTGGAAACCTGAAAAGAGTTTTAGTGGTTTAAAAGAAAAAAATTGTAGGTTTTTGAGTCTGTTAAGCCAGTGCTGTTCTGTACACCTAACCGAACAGAGCAGGGGTTATAAGAGTTCAAGAAAAAGTCTTAATCAGTGAATATGTTATTGTTTGAGGTTAGATTTTCTTTTATTTCTGATTGATCTGGGTAACTTGATATTTTCTATCTCCCGGAGAAGGTTACTGTGTATCTGTTTTGACCTTCCAGTACTGTGGTCAGTCGTAACGATGGTGTGCTGTAGATCTGAGATGAGCGTTGAAATCTGAATGTTTATTTCTGAAACATGACACAAATCTAATAACTTAGGACGATCAGCTATAGATTAGCAGATACCTGGTGAGTCATATGTTCCCCTTGCTGCTTTCTTCCTAAATGTTTATGATAAGCTAAAGAAAGCTCATTCATCCCAGGTGGGTGTGAAATTAATCTTTGATTCATAGGGTTGTGCCACCTTAGGGCCTGGAAACAGGCCACTTGGTGGGATGTCTGTCACTATCCTGTTACCAAATACCTTGAGCAGAGGGGGAAATCTCCGCTGCTATAGCTTGCGTTTGGAAGATGCTTTGAAGGTTATGGATGTCTTGCATACAACGTATGCTAATTAAATGTGATTAGAAGCATTGCAAGTAATAGCTCTGTTATGAGGATGAGAAGAGGATGAGAAACATGAATGGCACAGGGTACGAAGGTATCGGTTTGATGCATAAGAGAATGCAGTGGGGTACTGAGAGCCTCATCTCCAAGGAAATGAGGCATGGAAGTGCTGAGATGGTCTCTCTTTGCAGGAACTTTGGCTAGAGATTTTCTAGACGTGAGGAATTGGTTGGGAACTGATATCAAGGTGAGTTTCCCCTTCATCTCCTTGCTCTGTCTTCGCTGTCTCTTTGCTGTGCATGTGCGTTTGGTCCTTCCCACATAGAGCAAGTGGGACTACATCTCTAAAAGCAGTAGAAGACCTTTCAGTCTCTTGCAGCACACAGGGGAACTCTTCCTTTCATCAGGCTCTCTGTTTCCCACTCTTTCTTTTTTTGAAATAAAACGTTAGATATATTCTTACCCTTGAAAATGCAGCAGTTCTCTCTCCGGACAACGTGCTCTACCAGACTCCCCGTGCGGGGGCGTTCTATACTGGCTCTTTTGTCCTTGAGGGGTCCCTGTCTATCTGTAAAGTTGACTTTAACTGCTATAATTTCATACATGCCCTTTGCCTTCTACCCTTCCCTCCTTTGAAGCCACTGTTCCAGATTTCTATCTGTTGTGTGCTTCTCCCTCCTGAAGCTTTGCTGTGTGCTCGTCCCATAGAGCACTGTTTCTTGATTGTTGTCCTCCTGACCCTTTTATAATGGTCTTCATTAATGACCTGTACTGTGAACTGAGAGATGGGCAGTGAGTTGGTGTCATGTCTTTAAGACTGTCCCAGTGGCAGAGAAGAACATGAATTTCTTTGCTTAGTGAGTCTTGGTAGTATCCCCGCAGTGTGTGCCACTTCCCCTGGCTCTTGTTAACCTCCTGTGAGCCCAGGGTTGATGGAGCAGCTTTCAGAGTGTTTTTGCATATGCTGCATGTGTTTGAACAGCCTTGACGTTCCTATAATTTTCATGGGGTGGACAAACAGGCTGCTTATTACTCCTGTGATTGCCCAGGAAATGTGCTGTCAGCTCCACCCTTGGTTCCTGATGTGTAGCATTTCCCTCTGAGCTTGAGCTGAGCTGAGTGAGGGACTGAGGACCAGGTGAGTCATCTCAGCCAAGCTCTTGGAGCAGGTGCCTCTCGCTGCCTCTGCTTAACTAGCTTGCTTTCCTATTGCTGCCTTTTTCTGCTTCATCTCTTCAGTTCTTAAGGTTGTTTTTTCTTTCTATAAAGAACACCTCTTCAATCTTATTAGCTCATTTTTCCATCTGTCTGTGTCTTTTGTTCTTCAAGAACTTCAGCTTGACAGCACAGGAATGTAATTGGCAGGTAACGATGAGCTTGAGATGCTGCTACAGGAAGCGTTAAAGCAGAAAGTATTGCACAGGATCAGCTTCGCTCGTAGAAAATGGAGGGGAAGGCTCTGCGGAGGAGAGCTTGGGGAGGAGGAGAGGAAAGACCACCAGCTGCACAGCTGCTTAAAGTGAAAGCTTCTGTCTGTTGGTCTTGTCATAGTGAAGTGAGTTTACCACTAACTTTAGTGTGAAGAGGTGCAAATGAGTGATTTTTATTTTCTTTAAAGGGAGGAAGAGATCTGTAGTAGAAATGGGTTGTTCTTTTATTATCATTATTATAAAGGCAAACAAAACCCGTTGATTGGTGTCTTTTATAAAGACCATTGCTGTCTCTTGCCACAATATTTTCTCCTCCCATGCTGCTTATGTCGTTTATTATCTTTTATTGTAAGACTTTTGGGACATGAGCAGTCATGTTTGCTACTTGTATAGTGCTTTCTGGATAAGGTGTGTGAGATTCTGTATATGGTGCTGATTGATGTCAGCTTCAATGTGTATTGTGGTAGTACAATCGATTAACTGTTTAGCAGCAGTTAGAGAAATTGGTGTGTGTATCAATGTAGGTATGGGTACAAAAAAGGTATGTTAATATATGAAAGCAAATGTTATATAAAAACCTTGAGTTATGCGATTTCCATAATAACCTGTTTTCAGGTAAGGAGAAAGAACATTCCCTTCCGAGGAGAGGGTAAAATAGCCACTATTGATCAACGGTATGTAGCAAAATAGGACCAATACTCAGATGTCCTCTATCTGTCTTAATTTGCAGAAGCAAGTCATTCAGTAGCTGGTTTCTTTAACATTTGCTAATTTACTTCTAACCTTTAATGCAGATGGACAAGACCAGCATACATTTAAACTTAATTCATTTCTCTCAAATACCTATAGTAGAGTAAATGCATTTTTTTGGACATTCATCACACTTTTTGACCTAGTGTGAAAGAAGAAAACTATAATAAAGCAGATGCCCAGTAAGTCTATTTTAAGTTAGGCCACTCTGCTTAACTCCCCCATCACTGTGGGAAATGATATATGGCTTTTTTGCACTATAAATAGTTCAGGAGAACATAACTTCTTGGTGGAAATCGTCTAATATTGAAGCCCTAGTAGGCTTTGGTGCATGGTGGTTGAGGAGTATATTAAAAGTATTAGGAACTGTGTTTATTTATAGCAGGTATGAATAATTATTACTCAAAGTCTGAGTATTACTTTGTTGGGAAGTCCCTCATTAGAAACTCTGCATCATCAAGGGTGAACTGTACTGTTACTTAACTAGTTTCAGTTCACATCTGGGCAGAGCCTGAAGGAGTAACTGCAGAGGCAAATATAACTTGTGCTGTGAATAAGAAAGCAAACCTGCAAGCACTCCAGATACCTTTTGTGATTTATTTTTCCTTGTCGTGTGGAATTCAAGCACAGCTAAGCTAACGCTTAGCTGCTTGTGCAATGAAATGTTATGTATGTGGAATGCTGTTCCGGAGGGTGCTGGGACAGACGGACGGATGAAGGCAGTTGTTGGGGTTTTTTTTTGTTTGTTTGTTCTTTTTGTATTGTTTTTGTGGGTATGTATGTTTGTTTTTTTTGGGGGGAGAGGATGGCAGCGTTGTGTGTTTTGTGGGTTTTTTTGTTTTTTTGTTTTTTTTTTTTTGGCAGACTGAGTAATCTCCAGTAGCACTGGCAATGTGCCTTACACAAAACTTTGTACCCTCAGTGAAGCCATGCTTGATTTATGCATTCAAGTGTTTGGCCTGTCTCCATTTTCTTTAGAGCAGGGACCACTGTTTGTGCCTGGACAACAGCAGGCGTCTCTTCTAGTTGCAGTTTGGTGTTCCTCTCCAGTAGACCTCCAAGCGCCTTATAGAAGAAGCCTTTATCAGTCCTGCTTGGCAGATATGGAAATAGAAACAAGAAGGAGGTGGCTTTACTTTGAGGTAATGAATGCAGGTCAGCAGCAGTCAGGAACTGAGACTTAACTTTGCCAAGTCCTCTGGTTACCTCATCTGATGCTAGTGTCACCAAGCAAAACTCTCCCGTGAGCTTCTGAAAGTAAGACTTTCTTACAAAATGTTGCAGGACATAAACAACCCTTGCCCTTGTGCAGACAGAATGTGCTTGGTTGCAGGACAAACAACGTTTCTGTACAAATACCTGTAGTCATGGCCATCAGCTACTGGTAATGCTACTCTTTGACAGGTAGGAATAGTTCAACAGACAGTGCTACAGCTGTGGGGTAAAAAACCTGTGGAACGGGCTACTTCCTCCTCCAGGAACCCTGCGAATGAGAAGTTGCTGTACTACCTGTTCGTGCAAAAGGGCGCTTTCCCCGTAGTCCCACGTGCGGAGAGCGAACTTTGACCGGTCCGTTTCATGGAAGCAGATGTTTAGCTTTTGTGTTACACAACACTTAGTCTTGACCTTTCCTTAAACAGAACAAAACTAAAAGCCTTTAGGGTTTCTTGTTCTCGTTTGCTCAATTCCTCAACAGTGTTTTGTTTTTTCTTCTCTTCTCTTTTTAAGAGCTACTCTTGCCCTTCTTGGAATTGTAAGCATGCATGTCTTGCCCCATCTGCCTTTCTCCACGTACACCCACAGAAGTGCTCGTCCTTCCTTGCTTCTAGCAAGTATCGCTAGAGTATCCCTATGCTTTTAGTCTCACCCCCCCCCCCCCCCAAACTGTTTTCTTTCAGGCCGTCTTTCTTTGCCGTTCCTTTCCCCGGCCCGGTATCTGGCTTTTGCCTTTCCCATGCTGCAGTTCCTACCTGTGCTGCATCCCTTCTCGCTTTCCCTCGGAGGCCACTTCTTGCATGCTGACTCTGTGTCCTAGCAGCTTCTTCTCTCTGTCTGTGTTGTCATCTTGTGTTTGCCCATGCCCCTTTTCCCGAAGGAGAAGACTTCTTGTACTATACCCGTTTTCTTTTGACGTGAAGTCCTCTACCATCTTATTCTCCCCTCTGTCCTCTCCCTGTGCCTGTACTATCGAATACTGAATGAAATTTCTCTTCTGTAACTTTATAGCCAGATCTGGATTGTTTGCAGTATGGCCGTACGTAGGAGTCCCAGCTGCACTTCAGTGCTCTGTAGTGTTTTGCACAGCACAAAGCCAAGAATGAACCCTGTCGCTCCAATTTTGTGAATCTGCTTAACTCAGAGAGCAAAGGATAGGCGAGTAAGCAGCGCAGAAGCACAGAAGGGTACTAATCATCACAAACGCTGGTCTCGGGATAGCGATAGCCTACGTTATGTCAAGGACTTTTTGTTGGCATCACAAATGGAAACTGTGAGGATTTGGGAAGCCTGACCGTTTTTTTGAGAGCAGTCCAGGATGGAGGGCGTGCACTTGTGGCAGGCCATGGAAGAAATGCTTTGCGTTCGGCCGAGGATGAGGAGTGGTTCTGGCCTGTCTGCCGCTCTCTTACTTTGTGTCCTGTGTTTGCTTATCCAGTAGTCCTTGTGGCTACGACCCAAACCGGCCATAAAGTGCGCTTTGTAGCTTACATCTCACTGTGATTTGTTTGTCTCCCCTTTCCTGAGAGTTGCTTACTCTGGTGGCTAGTAGCGAGATAACTAGAATTGAACGTGAAGGCATGACATGGGTGTCGTGAAGGCCTTGGAAGGGGAAGGAATTCAGCTGTGGTGACTTGATTTAACCATGTTACTGTCCTACAATAAAGGAAAACTTGCCAACTGACTTGGAAGTGATGGCTTAATTGCTTGGGAGTTTTGTTTTCTCTTCGTAAATGATTCATTATTCTTCCCCCAGCCTTTCCCCTGAAACAGTAATCAAATATAAGCAGAGTTGGCTTTGTGTCTAAGAACTGGGCTTCTGTAAAATGCAGTGAAAAAGAACCGATTAATGTTTTTTATGGATAAATTATTAGTTCATATGAAAGCTCAGTTGCTCCACAATAGCAGCAATTTTCTTGGTTTATACAACCAATGGCATGTGAAAAATCTCTGCACTGCTAATGCTGCTTCATCTCTTGACGTGCTATTGGAACAGCGGTGCGTTTAACAGTGTTTTAGATTTGGCCTACCGTTAGGTAGTAATTTTCTTACAAGGCAGTGTTTTTGTGCGTGTGTTAAACCATGTGAAAAAGTAGATGCCTGAACTGGTAGACCTGGAATATAGTTGGACTGACTTCACAAGGGAAGAAATGACTTTGTTCAGTGTTGTTTCTTTCTTCTTACCCCGCTTCTGTCTTCTCTGAGAAATATCAAAACAAAAAAAGAATATTTCTGAGCTTGGTGGTGGTCCGAGCAGAGCTAGATGTGAGTACCTGTGAGCCTAACAAAGAATTTGACTGTTCAAGTTTTTCCATTAAAAACTTTTTTTTTTCCTCCAAGCATTTCTGTTGATCTAATGAAATAGTCTCCTTAAACTCTTGATTTGCTCGTATCCTCTGATTATCATGGCTGCGAGAATACTACTTTTTGTTATTACAAGAATATGACTTTTGATGTTTCAGAGGAATGGGTTTGTTCATCAGCTGCTCTTATTAAGCACTTTGTGGGTGCATCCCGCAGTCATCTGTCCCAATTTCACTTATATTTAGGGAAGGCAAAGGAGATGTACTGAACACCTGTCTAAGATTGAGCAAGGGCAGTCTGGGCCATCTACTTTGAGTTCTCTGAGTTCTGGCCCAAAACCTATAAAGCAGCAGCTTTTCTATATGGATGCATGAGTGCAGCTCATATCTGCAGCCTCTTATGCTAAGCTTGTAGAGGAGAAAAAAAGGACCAATTTAGAAGAACATATGGGAAGGAGAGAGGACCGTGTAGCCTGACTTGGGGATTTGGAGAGAAATGGGGACTTGTGTGTCTTGGGATTCTGCTTAATTTTCAGAGAGGAAGAAAATGGTGGTTAAGAAACTGTGAAACTGTGAAACTGTTTGTTAAGTGTGTAGCTATTGCCAGTCTGCCATCTTTGTGTGTTGGCTATGTTTTTCCTGAAGGACTCCAGAAGCACAAAGTGTCTGTGGTTATCTACATTGAACACCTGTGGGGTTATTTGATCTAGAATGACTGAATTATGGCCCCACCTCCTAAATGAGATCCCCCACAAAAAGCTGAAAGGGAGTGTCGCACAGACTAAATGGTAAAACTTGTGTTTGGGTCCATTTGCAACGCGTGAGCATCCAGCTGAGGACTTGTTCATGCTGTGGTAAACCTCTGGGAGACAGAGACTGTATTGGCATCTGTATTGCTGTCCTGGTTTCCTGCACTAGAAGCTTACTGATATGTTACAACTAAAGAAGTTTAAGGGACTTTAGAAAAATTGCCTCGCAAGGAAGTATCAATCCTGGAAGAAGGGAAGTGGTGAGGATGGAGTAGACACAGAGAACCTGAAAGGGGGCCATTTCTGCATCTTTGGTCCTTCTCTGAAAACAAGTGCAAGGAGGACTGTCCTTCAGCAATTTTTGGTGGTTACTGTCATGAGTGGAACTCTCATCTTACTCGTAGATGCAGCGTTATTCCCCCAAACACAAAACTTTTCTTCATTTGAGTGTGAAATTTCCCAAACCATGAGCTAGGCTTATAGTTTCAGAGTGCTTTAGATTTGAGCATTCCCACTGTGGAACACCGATGTTTGTGTTGATGGAAAGGGTCATGCAACTGATCAGTTTATAACATTGTGACCTTTTGATGATGGGCTTATTTTAATAAATCAAAATATTTGAATGTGGTCTATTTCTTTACTTAAACCAGTTGTGCCATTTAAAATGACTGTAAACCAGCTTCAGTAACATGGCACTTCGTGTAAGGTTTGACCCTGTCTACCTGAACGCGAGTTGCTCTAGAATGGTTTAGTCCTTCCCTGAGCGAGGACTGAACTGTAATTGTCCCTGAGACTAAACCGCTGCTACTGAAAGGTGTTATTTGGGATGGAAATAGCTGGCTTTGGGAGCTGTCTTTTCTATCTTCAGCAAGAAGTTCAGCTTGGTTTTTTTTTGAGCTGAAATTTGAACCCTTGGTAATAGCAAAGTGAACATACTTTTATTTTGGAGCACATGTAGTTTGCAAGGAGGAAGCTAGAAGGTAAGCATTTTGTATGGCAGAGCACTCTGGGTAGGCTAAACTGAGGTTGTCCTTTCTTAATTTTCCCACATTTAGATGCCGTTTATTTTCTGCCTTCTGAGCCTTATTGTCTCTGTCTCTGTTTTTTAAGTACTAATTAACGCTGGTGTTCTCATCAGCAGCTTTGCAATAGAAACCATAGTCAAGGGTTAAGGTGACTGTGGGGCAGGCAATGTCCCATCTAATGCATTGACAAGTCACCAGGGAGATGGTGCATGTTCCCTCCAGGAGTTTGGAGGAGACTTGCAGTCAAGACATGTGCACGGCATGGCTCGTGAGCTTGAATGACACTGCCACGTGGGTTGTGCGCTCGGGCACCTCTGACCCCTGCCTGGGTATCATGTGTCTAAAGACTTGGTCACCTTTTGGTTGAAGATTTTGAAGCATTTTTTTTTTTCTTTTAGGTTTCCAAATGAGGCTCACGGGTCTACTAATGCCTATGAAGTAATGTTTGCTCTTAACCCAGTAGAAAGTTATTTAAAAGGTTAAGGAAAGTACCTCTGGATATATGCTTTGGTGTTTCCGTTGTCCTGAAATTGCTTACTAAATTGCTTGTTTTTTGATGCTGCACTGAGATTGGAAATAAGTAAACTGATACACCCCGCTGCTGCCCTGTCACTGCGTGTGTGTTCTTGTGTTTCCTTTAAAATGCTACAACAAGCATAGATATAGCTGGAGTGTCTAGGCTGGAGTCATGGACAAAAATAAATATGACATTATTACATTAGACTTGGACACAATTCTGACTGGCGTGCTGTGATAAATTTGGCATCTAATGTTTTTAAGCAGACCTTAAAACTAAGGTTTGTACGCTTCACTAGTTTGGTGTCTGAAAGCTAGTCTTGCTCAATCCATCTTTTCATTTTTTTTCTTCTGCAGATCTTGTTCTTGTGTTTGTGGCCTCCTCCTTGAGCTCTTCTTCTCTAAGCTCTGTTACAGGGAAACATGCTGGTTCTTTTGCCCATTCATACAAAAGCGGCAGGATATGTGACACGTCCTAGCTATTAATTGAGAATGCCTTTTCTCATATAGCATGGTGAAAACGATACAGATTTTGTTCTCAACTCCCTCTATAGCTGTTACCTTGCTAAAGCATTTTTGTAGCTCTCTTACCTCCGCTTTCTGCAATAAAACACCTAAATTTAGTAATGTTGAAGCCTGAGGGCTAGAGTTGTGCTGTGAATTTCTCGACTCGTTTCATTTGTTTTATGCTGATTCAGACCGTTAAATTGCCGTTCCCTTTCGTCTGCTTGCCTGTTTTAGGGAGCCTTTAGCAGCTTGCCAGAACGGTAACAGTGTTTGACCGTTCTGCTGCTCTGGATCCGTGTCGCTGCTGTTGCCGTCACCACTATGTACTAGTAGCTGTGTTTGTATTTGCAAATTGGTAGCTACAGTGCTTTCTATTTTAAGTTTCCCTGGCATGCTGTAGCCTGCCCGGAACATCATTTGCACTCTTAGGGAAGTGCAAATCCCTTTCTTTTGAAAGCTGCATCCAACAGAAGGTAGCAAGTTTGCAGAAGTTTGGATGTACATCAAGTTTCCTTGAGGCATACCTTAAGAGAAATGACTGCTAGTTATGAATTGTGACTGCTAAAAGATTTATATCACTTGTCGAAAACTAATGTGGAGAGATTCTGACTCGTTCTGCATAATTTTCCCAATGCATATACATTGGTAAAACACTTCTATTTTTAATGTTGAAAAACCGTTAACTCAAAACCTTGAATGCTATGTGTTGATAATGTGATGGTGTCACTAACAGTATTGTCCGGTAATGAAGATGCTCTGCCATGCTCTCCCAACCTATAATCTTTTTTTAAGCCTTGCTTAAACCTAACAAAATAGTGACTTTTGGAGCTGGTGCTGCTGCAGAATAGCTTTATGCTGAAGAACCTGTCTCTCCATGTGCGTGCGGGCATTGGATTTGAACAGGAAAAATGCTGAAAGTGGACTCACCAGAATTTTATTTCTGGGAGGGTTTCAGCTGCTAACTATTCCCTTACAGTGACATTGGATCTGTCAGTTTTTTAAGAAGGCATTTAGTAAAATTTGTCATCTCCAGATGGCATTCTACACTGAGCATGCTCGATGGGGAGAAAAGAACATATGTAAGGGATCAACAGTTTCTTACTTGCTGGCTTAGCTAACTGTGGATTTCAATAGTTGTAGAGATTTCGTGTAAGCTTTTAATGAAGTTCACGTAATCCCTTGAAAAGGTTTGGTTGGTAGGAACGTTCAGCCTCTGAATCTCTGAAAATGCAGTAGCTCAACGAACTTCTTTGAGGAGTAATAAAGAACGTGATACCTGCCGATGGCCAGTGTGAGCCAACGACCTGTGTGGCACCCGTGGAGCGATAAATGCAGTCGACTAGTAGCAAGACAGGCTTGCTGCAGCTATAAAGTTCTTGTCACCCTTTCGAAAGGGTGACATGGTGCCTGCACCATTTCATTCTTCATCCCATATGCCATGGTTGAAACCACTCTAATTTGGGTTAACATGGCTATTTTTCCATCCTTTTAGGTATAGGATCAGCAACTTAAGAGGCAAAGACCAAGTGTCAGTGTTCCTGAACCAAATGTGGAGTCACAGAATAACTGAGGTTGGAAGGGACCCTGGGAGGTCATCTGGTCCAACCCCTTGGTCCATGACCAAGTTCAGAGTTGAACAAGGCTCTAAGCACCCTTGTCTAGTCAAGCTCTCACTATCTCCAAGGATCATCTAGATCACTAATGAAAATGTCAAACGGTATTGATCCCAGTAATGACCCCTGAGGAATGCTGCAGTTAACCATCCCCAACGTGCAATTTGAACTGGTGACCACTACCTTTAGATCTGGGCGGTCTGTCTAGTTTTCTACACACCTTGTAGTTAGGTAAACAACATTCACTGCCCTCCCTTTTTGTCTGTCGAGCCAGTCATCTCATCCTAGAAGGTGGTCAGTTTGGTGAGACACTACTTGCCCAGCAGTGCTGGCATACGAGCTATCCCATCGTGCCTCCGTGATCCCAGGGTAGATTAAATGAGTATCTGACCTGTTTGTTTTGCCCTCCTACTAATGGCCTCACACTTGAATGATCTGTGCAATGAGCAGGTAGCTGAGATCCAAGGTAGATTGGAATGCCGTTGACTTCTTGCATTTGGTGTTGGCTGTTTGTTTGTTTTTTTTTCCCTGGAGGACTTTGTGCTCCTCTGTGTGTGTAGCTGAGGACCACTGCGCTGTTAGTTCTGTGCATCTTCTTCTGTGCCGGGGTTGACTTGCAATGTTCCCCTGAGCAGAACTGAGGTACTAGCTACGCTTATGTTTGCAGGTGACCTTAAAGACCCATGGCTGCAGAGCTGTTGGCTTTCCTTCCCTCTGTTAGTATGCCTGGTGCTTCTCAAGACATTTTACTGCTCTGTAGCCTGGAAATGCAAGGCTTGAGAACGGTCTCGGTTGTACCGATATGTACTAACGATGCGGAGAGTTTGCTTCCTATTGAAGAAATTAATTGCTGTGTAACTTTCCACATTCTTGTTTCTCAGTTTTGTCACTGAATATTTTCCAGGACCCAGATTTTCCAGTAACAGTTTTGATGGGAAAAACTATAGGCTGTCTTATGTTGCAGTTTGGTCAGGAGCAGCTAATATGACAAGGAAAAACTCATGTACATTTACAGAACTTGTGGATGATTAAGTTTTCACTAACAAAGCTTTTCTTCTTTTCTTTTTTTTTTTTAAGCGCTAACAAAATATGTGTATGTAGAGAAGCTGGGTTTGACTGCGCAGAGATTAAACTGGCTATAAATAGCAGCTTCCATGACCCTGCTGGAATTTTCTTTAAGCTTGGAAACACTGAAGTGTGTGTTTTGTCAGGTTTGAATCATGAACCCTGAAGAAGCGCTAATGAGTTCTTATTTCTCATCCCTAACCTCTAAACTAGTGCAATTTTTATATTAACAGCAGATCAGAGCCCGCAACTGCAGCGCAGGCTCCAAATGCCGTATTTAATTTACTTTGCTCACTGCATTTTCTGCACCGGTTGGTGTGTGTTACGAAAATAAATAATTCCAGCTCACGCTAACACACACATGCAGCCTGTGCAACTGTTGCTGTGGGTGGCAGTTTGCAAAAATCGATTTCACTTCCTATTATAAAAGGCTTTCCTCTTGAATGTCCTGTAAATCTTGCACTCGTGAAATGAATGGCTTTATCTGTTGTGTTATCCGGTTTTCCCGGCAGCTTAATGAAGAAGTGTAGCTGTGACTACATGATCGGCTATTGGGATAAAAACTATACTTTATGCAGTCTGGCTTTGGTGTGGTGATCTGGTTCCAGTGAATCAGTGGGAAAGCATCCGTTTGGTTTTGGAGCTGAGATTTGATTTTTTTTGGGGAGGGGGGGGTGGGGGGAGGGGACTTTGAAAGTGCTCCCAAGCTATGCTCTGTCTGACTTGATTGAGATATTAACATCTTTCTTCTCTGTCTGCACAATGCAAGTCCAGCGACTACTTATTTTGTGGCTTGCTCTTGCACCTGCCCTGTCTAAAACAGCAGTCGCAGAGAAATCGAGTCACTAAAGCTGCTCTCAAAATCTTGTTGCCTTGACTAGCTGTGCATCTGACTGCTAGCGTGCTGGTTATGAGTTGGCAGCTATCTTATAAGCGGTCTTGCAGCTTCTTGCTGCTGGAGCATATTTCAGCTTTCCTCTTTCAAACTGGCATCGTTTTAGTCATCTTTCCTGCCTGCCTCAGTGTGTCTGGCCGTTTCTGTCAAGATTTCCTTCCTGTACGTTGCTGCTTTCAGGGAAGACATGCAGCCATCTGAATGTTTTCTTATGTTGTATTTGTTTTCTAAATTGTTTTCCTAACAAAACAATTGAAATCTGGTTTGATGGAAACGTTTCATAGGCGCATGTCAGCTTTTGGCATGTTTAGTAGGAAGCGATCAGAATGCTGTGTGTGCGTGTGGTCTTTTTATAATGCAAATTGATTTCAACATATATTAATATATAGAAGGTGAAATAGATATCGCAGTAATAAGTTGAATATTTGCTTCCCCCCCCCTTTTTTTTTTTCCTTTAAACTAGTTTTGGTTTCTTTATTGAGCAGAATTTAAAAAAAAAAAGTAAATTGCAGTGTTTGACGAGCTCTTGTTTTGCGTGAAGTCATAGACCACTTAAAATTCCTCATCAAACAGCTTTTAATAGCTTGCTAATCGTACCAGTTGGCTGAGAACGTCGGCTCGGCTCTCCCGTTGCTTGTTTTCGGTAGCACAGAGAGCTAACGCGTGCGTGGAGGAGAAGCGTGTAGGAGATGGGCATATGGAAAGCGTGGCCTAAAGCTCGAGCCGTTAGCCTGTGGGCGGTTTGGTTATTGATCTGCATCGCTAGCCTGAGGGATGCGCTGCTCTTGCAGAACGAGTTAATGATTTCTTGGTGTAACGGCAAAGGGCCGTGCAGCCGACGCGCGTCCCGGAAGGCGACCCGCGTTGCCGTCCTCGGTGAACTGCCTCTTTGGATAAAGGCTGACAAATAGGCAGGCCTTCCTCTTCCCTTTTTGCGTTGTGTTGAGTTTTGATGAATGCGTTAGTACTCACGTTGCTGGCTGCTCTCTTTTTAGAAGCAGACCTAGCCCACAGTAACTCTGCGTTCGCTGTGAGTAATGGAGAAACAGTTGCTTGTTAATGATTCACTTACAGGTGAATTCCCGTATTGCTCTTGCTCAGTTGCTTGGGGTGTCGCTGTCTACGGGAGTATCGCTCAGACTAGCGCTTTGGGCACGTTTTCGTAGTTTATTTCAATAGAGTTACCGCAATGGCTGCGCGGCTGGTGTCTGCCTATCAATATTATCGATAACGGAGATTCTTTCCCTTTGAAACTCGCAACCAAAATAACATTGGTGCTGTTTAGAGACGATTTGCAATGATTGTTTTTGTTGGCTGACAGTAACCGTGCTTGCTCGCTTGCTTACCGACTGATTACTCCGGATTTACTTATCCCTCTGGCTCTGCTACCCTAGGAAGTTTAAATACTAATATTGTGCTTTATCACTTTGAAACTTATCGTCCTGTAATATGCTCATCACACCCGCCGTGAAGTGTTTGCTTTCTGCATGCGTGCTTTATGATCTGCTTTATTGACAAGTTATGCGCTCTGCTGCCTGAGACGGAGGTGTGGGAATTGTTCATATAATAAGCAAATGCGTCTCCTAAGTAATCCAGTTGCAGAAAGCTAGTCCTGAAAGAGATGCCCGGGGTCACCGAGTCCACTCCTTTGTCTGCGACACGCATGTCTCATCCTTTTTAGACCAATTAAGTTAAGCAGATGAAGCTTGCCTAATAATTCAACTTCCTATTTTGTAACAGTAGTTATTGTAAGCTATTTCATGATGCCGTTCTTTAAATAAAGTGAAAAATGGGCTCTCGCAAGAATGAGAGGATGCTTTTGCTGCTTCACGATCGTTCACCATGCGATGCCCAACATTGTTATTGGCTGGACCATCACTGAATAGAAATCAGCAGGCTAAAAAAGCACTGAAAGCTTCAGGATGCTAGCCGCGTGGAAATGCAAGTGCTGAACATCTTTACTGATATCTGCTCAAGTTCCCGGACGGGCAAGCGAAGCCCAACAGCTCTGAGTCACTTTCCAGGAATTGCTAGCTAGCAGAGGCCTTGAATTTGGAAATGCTAAGGTTAAGTCCCTGGTGCGTGTGAAATTATATCTCTCTGAACTAAAAAGCTGTGAAGCAGAGTCTGTGTTCAGCCAGCTGCATGAGTATCCTTTGCAATGTAAGAAGTTGCAAGCAAACAGATCCTTCACTGTGCTGGAAGTCTCCTTTAAAAGAAAACAAGGCACATTTTCTGATAAAAGAGATTATTTGCAAGCCACTCTTTTTTTTTTTTTTTTAATTGTGCTTAAGAGTTCCTGTAATTGAATTGATTCTAGGGAGGAAATCTGAATTTTCTAACAAAAGGTTTTTTGGTGTGGTTTTTGGTTACTAGTGGTGAATCAGTTCAGGCTTTGTGCAAGGGAAAGGCTTTTTGTCGTGGTTCTCCCCCTGCATCATTTCACAGTGATGGCTTTATATCATCTCCTTTTTCTTCCTCTCGTGTTACCCTTCTCTCTTTTCTCTTTTTCGCTGCGCGCTGCCCTTTTCCCCCACCGCCGCTCCGAGGAGCGAGCGGGAGCAGCGCGGTCCAGCCTGCCGGTGGGCAGCACTCAGTGTGGAAAGCTCAGCTCTAAGGTTGGATTCAGTTTTATGCAGCAAGGGGGAATATCTGTTTTAAAGTTTTTCGATTGAACTCTTAGTATCGGAAGTGAAGGGGACTTTAGGCACAGATTTTCTTATTGATTTGTGTTGCTCTTTCAGCGAGGCTGCGATGGCTCGCCTTCACGTCCGTCCGCATGCATTGCCTGAGAGATCTGGGCCTAAGGCTGCTTGGAAAAAGGCTCTAGATCAATGGAAGAAAACATCCAGCAATGCGTGTTTTAGGCAGGCATGTAAGCGTTTTTGATGATAAAAGAAACAAAAGCTGTTATTAATGATGATGGATTTGGGAGTTTTACAAAGCAGCGGTAGTTACTCATCTGCGTGCATTTGCAGAAGTGTGAAAGGCGGACGCAAACGTAGCGGCAGGGGTTACGAGGTGGCCGGTGGGAGTAAAAGTGAAGTCAGTTTCTGGAAGCTGGTGCTTACTAAGCCCTTTCGGGGCAGTTCTGGTTTTGTGGCCATCAGAAACGGTTCGGGGTGAGCTCGCGCCTGGCTGGATCGCAAAGGCTAAAGAATGAATTCAGTGGGTAAGCTCTTGGTGTGGGGGGGGGTTGCCTTTTTTATTATTTTTTTTTATTTTATTTTTAAAGCCTCAGTAGTGTTGTACAGAACGATTGTCACTTCTGATTCCAGCATGGGTTGTGTTTACGTGTCAACTGCTGCGATTGGCTTGCAAAGGTATCGGAGTTGGGATGCAAGTTGGGTTGAACATTTGGTTGGGGTTTTTTTGGTGGGGGGGGTGGTTTTTATTTTTTTGCTTTGTTTGCAGGAGGAGGGGGGGTTCCCACCCTTCCCTCCTCCTGGCCTGGGTAAGAATGAAAAAAAAAAAGAAAAGAAGGTCTGACTACGGGGTAGGGGGGAAAGCCCAAGGTGGTTGGGCTCAATGTTTCCTTGCTTTATTTGTTTGCTTTCTTCTCTGGAAAAGTCTAACAAGCATGCACAAGACCTTTTTTATGTGCTTTTAACGTTCAGCCAGTTGGTTCCACGGTTCCCTCCTCCCTTGCGAACGCTTTGCGTCGCACAACCGATGCCCTACGCGTCGGGGTCGGCGCTGCCTTGGGATTGCTCTCTCAGTGCCGTTGGCTCAGCCATGGCACGGGCCGGCCAATTTTCAGCTGCAAATGCTGTAGTCAGATGCCTCTTGGGGCAAAAGAGAATTAGTCCGTGAGAAGTAAAAATGGAAACGTGGAAGACGAAAGCGGAAAGTAGAGATGGAGAATGAAACCTGTACGTGTCGAGCTCTTGGGAGAGCTGAGCAGCAGTGCAGGAAGTTCTGAGCGTTTTTCTAGTGTTGAAAGGATACTGTCCATGGTGTCTAGAAAACAGATCAGCACGGGAAGAATAATGAACTTCTTTATCAGCCTGCTTACAGCAACTTGAGTTCTACCACGATAGTGGAATAAAAGGGCTTTATCTGTATTTACTGTTGCTAATGGTCAGAAACTGCCTTTTAAGAGTATCGATCAAGTAACTTATGTGTTGAAATTGTAAATATACTTTAATTTTGGATTTTATGCAAACACTTTTTTTAAAAAAACAGATTCCGTTTCTCTTTGCCATGTGGGAATAATATTTTGCTTTCGGATGCTAAGCTTTCAGGAGTAGACCAATAAAACAGGAAAAAGTTACATTTGGCGATACATCTAGACAGGGTTTTTAGCAAGGATTTTTGTTCTTGGGACCTTTTTATTTTTAATCTTCCAATTTTCTTTTTCTTTTTTTTAATTAATGTATTTACAAAAACTTTATATGCAGACTGAAAAGTTTGAAGTGACCTAGCACTAAAGGGAACAAACTTTCACAGTCGAAATGGGACTCTGCAGTGTAGAAGTTCAATTTGTTTAATTGTACTCTGCAGCAAACAAATTTCTGAAGCTCACTTTGGCAGGAACTTGTACCTCCAGTATGTTAAATAGGAGCAGAAGAATGTTTCCAAGCAGCATGTTGTTTCATTGCTGTGATGGAAATTCAGTTTTACCTACAGAAAATAGATTTATCTTGGCTTTTTTTTATTTCCTTATCAGCTTCCCATGCTCCCATACCCCCACCCCATTGGAAACAGTTACATTCACCCTTTTAATTGAGATGAAGAAAATACATGGCTTGGCCTTTCTTAGTTGAAGTCAACTGACCGTAAAACTTTTATGTGCGTGAAATGCTAATCAATACAGAAATGTGTGCAGGGTGAGTTCCACCTTGTATTTTCCTACTTGATTTATTAGTTCCAAAGAGTTTCGTGGCATTTAATGTCAAATAAAAACTATAAAGGTGGACTTTGGTATTTAAAAAAGTTTCTGCCAATATAAATTTTTATTTTGCTGTTCTAGGTGTGATGAATAATATTATTACAGAAACGCTCTTGGTTACTGCTTCTTGGAAGATAGTACTTTGACAGTTTATAAAATGGTGCCGCTGTTGAATAATGCATTGAGAAAATGATAAATCAGTTAAACTAGTGTTTTTTAAGCTGCTACATCAAAATCTGGAACGTACTGGCCTATTTGGGACGAAATAGACTCCTTCAGGTTTTTCATGGTATCTGTGTACTTATTAGTTGCCCCAGTGAAGTGAGACTTAAGTTCTCGCTTTCCATTTAGGTTTTAGAGTATTAAAGCAGGAGTAGGGTGTTTTAACCTGGGCCTTACCAGCATAAAGTATCCTTTATGCAGTACATCCTTAAAGTAATGCCTAAGAGTTGCCATCGTTCAGTGAGTTGTGTTTAGGAATTTTTTTGGCTTGCTTTGATTTTTGTGGATGTTGCTCCCAGCTTATTTTGATTAAGCAATGTTGCAAGTGCCATTGACCTCTCTAGGAGGTGAATGGGACCAGATGCGACTCAGTCCTACTCCAGCGTGACAGCCTACACTTAGGCATGGAAGGAGCTCCTCAGCCTTCCAAACGAGAGCTTCTGTACTCACTGGAATGAGAGCCTTTTATTGCCCTTTTGTTTTATGGCAGCACATTGATGTTTTTGTTAAATAGGAAGGATGCAACTTAAGAATTGTGGTGTGGTTGTACTGATTGCAAGGCATCTGGTATCGGAGTCTTCAGTATCTCCCTTGCTGGTATTGCTGATGTTTCCCGTATAGTTCTTTTCAGGGCCATTACAACGCGAGGGTCTTGGCCCTGTTTAAAACCAACCAATCAACAACCCCCTTATCCTTCTTCCAAAAAGGAAACAAAACAGTTCACAGCCCAAAGGGTGTTTTATTCCAGTAGAATTTGCAATATCCCTTTACCTGGCGCTGGAACTGTGCGAGAGTGTGGTGGAATGGATGGTGGAGAGGCTTGGTTTTGCCAAGGGCTTTTTGCTTTTGCTTCACAGAATTTTTGAATCCCAATCTGGAAAGATTTGATGTGCTTTGATACTTTTGGTTTTAAAACTGAAGTGTTAAAGACATCAGTTTCAAACAAGTGATATGCAGATTTGATCTTTAGCACATATTACCTCATGCATTAGATCTGCTTTATTTTTTCAGGTTAGCATTGTTGTGTATTTTGTATTTGAGAGAAAGCAGAGAGGACCTACTCTTAAAACAACTGAGCAGGATGGATGGACTGATGCATCTTTAGAAGCACTTGCTGTGCCAGACAGGATGATGATCTTCAGGTTGTGTGCTTTGATTTTGGGTACTTAATTTTTTTTAGAATAAATTAAACTATGTTAAAAGAACATTGGAAGCGGAAGTTCTTCATTCCCAGGCTGGACATAACACGGCCAATGAAAGTGTTTCCGTTCTGTTCTATTCTGAACTGCAGTGGAAATTCTTGATGGCAAGTTTGCTATGTTGAACGGTAATGAGATGCCACGGGTTTTGATTATGTTTTCTGGTGTAACGGGCTTAGGGGATTCTTGCCCGCTAAAGTTGTGTGTGGGTGTTTGCAAGAGTCTAGCAGGTTTACCTGCAGTTACGTCATATGTTGCTTGTCAGTACTACACAGGGTAATCAAAGACACGTGACTTTCTCTTGGCTGCAGAGGATGGATAGTGTTGGGATTTAGAGACTCCGGTCTTCACTGCCCAATCTGTGTGTTGTCAAGCAAGAGCTTGACAGAGCCTTAAGAGGTTCTGCTCAAAATCTTTGTATTCAAAGGCATTAAGGGTGATGGCATATTTTCTGATGACGTGTGGGTGCTGGGCACTTTAGCTGCTATCTTGTCTTTGGAAGGTGTCCCTCTTAAATCTGCCCTAGAATGATTCTCTCCGTGCCTTCTGTCTGCACTAAGTTGTTTCTTTCTTTACAAAGTGTCTCTTGGTTTTGTGTTTTTGTTTGGGGGGGGGGAAGTCTTTGGGGTGTCAGTAGGGGAAGGGAGAGCAGCTGAACTTCTATAGATTGACCCGTTATGGCCTGGGAGTTTAAAGCATCAGAGCTCTAGCTGTCTACGATAACAGGAGGTGGCGTGCAGTGAAGGTGTCTCGTTAACAAAACGCTGGAAGGTAAGCTGGGTTGGTTCTCCTGCCGAAGCAAACGCCCTGAGGGGGATGTGAACTTTCTTTCTTTATCAAAATCTGCTGTAAGTTGTATGCATATTGTAAATATGCTGACCTGAAGAAATACTGGACCTGACTTTGACCAATTTTGACTGTCCAATCTATCTGTACACTGGTCAGGAAGCTGTTGGATGGAAACTAGGGGAAGTCTTCTAGGAGGAGAAAGTATGGTAGGTGTGCTTTTTATCTGTTGTTTTTGTTTTGTTCCTTGGCTGAATAAGGAAGCAAATTGTTGTTGTCCAAGACTGGTGACCAACTTGAAAATTTGCTTTTGGCAATGTTGCGAAGCTTACTTGGCAGGTCAGTCAAACCAGATAACATGGATTGGTTGACAGGAAAAAAAGGAGGATTGAAGCAAATTCTGTTCCAAATATGAATGAATAATAGCATCTCATTTCTGTCACTGCTCCCACATAGTTTTCTAACTCTAGCTTGCTTTTTGTACCATCATGTCAGTTATTTGTATAACTTGATGGGAGTTTTTGCATGATTAAGAAACGCTGGCTTAGAATCACTTTTCTGTGGAAAAAATTGACCGGTATTTGGGGCCTATTTTTGAACTTCATTTCTAATGTTAGAACTTGAAGTTAGTGATATCCTTTGACTCCTGCTATTCCATTTGGTGGCTGCCCCAAGGTAAAGAAGTGCTGAACCCCATCTGGTCTCTGCGTAGTTCAGTGCTGAAACCCGGGGAATACTGTAACAGGCTTCCTCAAAAGGTAGAGTCTGCTTTGCAAGCAAGTGGCTGTAGTTTAGCTGTGACATAGGCACTCAAGTTATTTATAAATTAGATAAAAAGGAGGGGTCACATTTTTGAGCTGTTGTTCACTGCTTCAGTTCAACACTTCTGAACTCTGGCTCACTCAGCTGGGCTAATGTACAAGAGCATGCGGGCAACAAAGTCCCCAAAGGTGGGGGTGAGAGGGAAGAGAAGATTTCCAAGAAATTGCAGCAGAGTGACTGTTGACACTTAACTTTCCAGCCAATCCAGTGCACCAGATGATGTGAGGCATGTTGCACTGGAAGCTGGACGTGCTAGCAGCTCCGGAAGAAGATTTGTCGTTATTGTGGTGGGACGCAATAAGCAGCCTGTTGGAGTTAGGACGCTTGCCCTCTTGAAGAGCAGTGTTTGGCCACACCGATGTGTACGTGAAGGCATCAGCTTCTGTTTAGTGCAACATTAGATTCCAGCACTACTTCAGATCTGTGTGCGCTGCTGAAGAATTTGCTTTGTCATGTGTCTGTTAGGTTGGAGCCCTTGGCTGATGGGGATCTTCTGTGGCCCATAGGTCATTACTGGCTGCTTCATTCCACGGTGACCTACTTTGATTAAATTACGCATCTTGATTGGGGGGAAAAAAAGCAAGTTGTTCCTTCTCCAGTCCTCCAGTTTAAAACAGCTTCAGGACCTTGCTTCTTAGAATATAACTGCTGGTACTAATTTAATCTTACTCAGAGCTGGTTCATATCGCTTGGTAAAATGCCAGGGTGGTTCTTTTCTGGGTGTTTGTTTCCCTGCTGTATTTATAGACAGCAACGCTCATCCCTGTCAACCTCCATTTTGTGAGATTAAAATGCCAAAACTTTTAGCTTTCCAGTATAAAGTGGGCTCTCTCTTTCTCTTATCTCTTCGAGTTCTGTTTCTTCAGATTTTACAGATATCTTCTTCTGACACTAATTTTGCTTTGTGCTCTTTGCTATTGCCATGTCTAATACAGCCTGAGACTGCTGCTTTTTACAGGTGCACTGCAATGCTAGCTGCTTAAAATGTTAGGAGTGACTTGTTCACCTAGGCTTTTTCTTTGTCCCATTGAGTTTTAAATTCGTCATAGAAATGCTGTTGATGGACTGCGTTTTGCTGCACTTTGAAAAATCCTAGTGAGAGTTGTGCCAGCTCACCAGAAGTCAGGCTGGCTTTATTCTGCTATGTTTTTTATTTTTTACTCCCACCCCCCATTAAAAT
This sequence comes from Struthio camelus, assembly GCF_040807025.1. Taxonomy (NCBI): domain Eukaryota; kingdom Metazoa; phylum Chordata; class Aves; order Struthioniformes; family Struthionidae; genus Struthio; species Struthio camelus. The sequence continues at coordinate 6,629,801 of NC_090955.1, read as the reverse complement.
ATGTCAACCCGGGTAGCACAGTGTGAGCTGTTTCTCCTGAACCATTTGCTGAAACAATACAGATGAAATCCAGCAGATAGAGGTCAAAGGGACTTCTGCTCTAATCAATGATTTATTTCCCAAAAGGGTTAGTGGATCTAAAATGACAAGGTGTGGAGTCTTAGCAGAGGTACTAATTAAATGATGGATGTTTCAGGTTACTAGAGAAGATACGGAAGAGCTTATGTTAAAAGAAAGCAAGTGGGAATAGAAGGGGAGATCCTGGAAAACTAGTGAGTGATCCAGATGTGTAATTCAGTAATGAGCTTAAATATTGTCCCTTTCTAAGAGGATAAAAAGCAAGATAATCATGTTTTTTCAGGTGTGAGCCCAAGCTGGGGCCTTTCAGACACTGCGAAGGCTGGTAGAAATTGCAGTATGGTTTGGGATTTGGAGTTGTTACAGTCTTTGATTCTTTGAAAACTGCAAAGCAGTGGTCGGGTACTGCTGAGGCCCAGGTACCCACCTGACAGCATGATGTTCAAGGAGCAATTTTGTGTGTTTCGTTTATTTTGAGCAAGGTTAGTGTTTTGTCCTTTGCCTCTTTTACTTTTTTTTTTTTCTCCTTATCTGTAACACAGAAGAATCTGCAAGTAGCAGAACTGGAGTCAGCAGGCTAGGTGAAATGGGAGACAAAGCTCCATCTAGTGTATGAAACGGGATGTCTGGAAGCTAGCAGAATGTGAAGAAATCCTAAAGCAGATGGTTTGCCATAGTCCAGACGTGTTTTTTTGTGTGTTTTTTTTCTTTTTTTTGGTAACTCGCGAATAGGATTGTAAACACTTAGTGCAAGCATTAACCAAGTAGCTTTCGCTTTCTGTCGGTTGATGCCCTGTTTCTGTGAACAGATGTTAGGTACTACAGCATGCATAGGGGTTAGCATTGGTTTAAATTCCATTAGAAGTACTCAGTAATATCATTTCGAAGCAAAACAAAATCTGTGTCCTTGTATTAAGATTAGTTTCACCTGAAGCAGTGGGCCTAAGTGAGGGGATGGTTGCTCGTGCTAACCTGTCTGAACAAAGAGAGGAGAAGGAAACCACAGGGAGAAATGCAGCTACGACGGCTCCAGGCTGAGAGCTGGTATCATGGGGCTCTTTAGGGACAGCAGGACTCCCCTCGGCTGCAGGGCGCCAGCGGGTCGGGAACCGCACAGCGCTTCCAGGAGGCTTCGCTGCAAGTTTGTCAACCTGGCTGACTAACGTAGCGTTGTACGGTCATCTAACGCAGTCTAAAATAACAGAATTTGTGAATTCCTGCCTCACGGTTTTGGTGTGTGATCCCACAGGTACTTTGCCATTGAGTGCTAAATAAATGAGTTCAAATTAAACAAAACCCTATTGTGCGAGTTCAGACTTAACTTTAGACTTTGCAGGACTTATTAGCTATAAACTAAGTGCCTCCCTTCATCTTTTGTCACAGTAACTAAGGCAAATGTGAACTTCAGAGTCCAGAGCCATGTTTTCTGGTTCTTTCCCCTGTTTACATGATTCAGGAGTTTGCAGTAGTTCCCCAGCAAATACAGCTGTAGCTCTGAATAGAAATAGCCATTCAAGTGGTATACTGCTGGCAATGCAGAAGACATTAAGAGGGACTAACAAAAGGCATGTAAATCATTTTTTGAGTTGGCTGCTTTTTTTCAGAAGGAAATTTATACCTGTATGTGTTTTGAAAAATAAGAAGTGGTATTCCTGCAGATGGTCTGGCTGAGCAGGTCATATGCACAGCATATCTCACTTAATTGTCATGACACTCTGCAAAACATGATGAATGCTGAACAGTTTTACTTTAGAATAAGTTTTACTTTTCTAAAACCGCAGCCGCTATACTCGTTTTTAAAAATTTACTTAGTTGAAGTATAAAGTTCTTTGAGTTGTTTTTTTTCCATCTCTCTATTTGAGCAGAGCATATGTTTGTTTTTTTTTATATGCAACATAAGACAAATGCGGAAGAGGAGGATGGTTCCAAAATGAAATTAAGGTAGTGCATGAGCAGGGTTGTATTTTATGAATAGAAGAAGAGATTTTTTTAAAATGTATTTTGGCACTTTTAAAAATCAAGATGTAGAAACATTGCTTGCATGTTCTTATTTTACAGGAGACTGTATCATGTATCATTCTGTATCATGTTTTTGGAGGGGGAATTGCCAGAAGAGTCCCCGGAGATTTGAATTCCCCAGTACTCCAGCCTTTAAATACATATTTTTGTGGAAGACTGCAGTTCGTATAGATGTCAGGGGTTTAAAGTAGAGCTTAGGGCTGTTACACAGCAGATGAAGAAGTCCTCTAATCTACACTTGGCTTGACTTTCCCCAGCCATCCCATGGTAGCTGCAGAGCAGGGTCTGAGGTGAGGCTGACATGACCCACAGTGTACACTTAAGGGTTGTAAGCTCACAGGAACCATATCCATTTTGGGAAATCTCTGAATTGGGAATGGCTGGGATTTGGGCGCTTACTCCGGAAAGTCTCCTTACATGCTTGCCTTGTTCTTCTGCTGCTCCCTGGTCGCCTTGTTGCTGGAGGTAGGATGCCCAGCTAGGTAGCCTCCTGGCCGGCCTTAGGAGGAAAAGGAGACGTGCCCTGGGACAAGGGTACGCCCTATTGCAGCGTGGGGCGGTACCAAGGATGCTGCTGGTCCCATGGCAGTATACCAACATTAGCTGACAGCCTGCCGGGCTTGCTTTCCCCAGAAGCCATGACCCTATACAAGGGGATTTTGTTGGTCACGTGAAGTTGCTGAAGCAGGGCAACTGAAGGCCGTCTCTTTGGTAGCTGCAGCTTGGCAATTCCTTCAGTGAATGACTGTCATTTTGCTTGTCCTCTGTTAGCTAGTTTCTAAACTTTAGTAATGCTTTTTTACATGGGCAGCTGGAGCGGATCCCACCTTATTGCCAGTGCTGTGAGGCAGCAGGACCAAGCTTCTTGTCCTATAATTGCAAATTGCAGTTGCTGTCTAAGTATCCAGATGGTAGGTACTGTAGCTTCTAGTTATGTATGGAGGCTTCCCCCACCGCAATAGTTTAGCCTTCGTGATAAACCATCCTCTTTGCCCTACTTCTGCCGTTAGCCAAAAATGCATAAAAGCGGCAACCAGTGCTTAAGGACTGATTTGTCCAAACTGAAGTTTAAAACTTTCAGATACTGAGGAATTCTGGTTTCTACAGTCTAGGGTTGTAAAGTTGCTAAACACTCCCTGATCAGGGAATCTGTAATGAACAGCTGGTGCTGTAGCTAGAGACTGAAATAAGTTTGTGTAATATCTCTCCAAGGTGGTTTTAATGTTAGAGTTGTCCCAGTAATGTGCTGGGGGTTGTTTCCCGCTTGCATGTAGTATTCCCTGGAATGAATAAGTCACGCTGATAGCAGAGACCCATCGCGTGTTGAGCACTGAATTCACTTTGTGGTTTTCTTTGACTGTTGGGTTCTTTAATCATTTAAAGCAAATCTTCCATAAACACTTTCTCTTTTGCTGCTTAAGAGCCTGTTTGCTCAGCATACCAAAATGAGGACGTCATTTGTGCAAGACATGGTTTGGAGTTGCCTTATGTTCTTTGGAAAATGTTAAATACCACTGTAACAAGTGAAGTCAGTAAGCAGAAAATCTAGGCTCAGCAGAGGGTTTAGGTCATGAATTACTGAGTTACTGTAAACCTTGATGAGTGTGGTGGCTTTTAAGCTGGGAGAGATCCTGGGTAGAGGAACGAAGGGCAGAAGCTGTGAACGTGCAACGTGTTGAGTCTTGTTTTCAGCCGGGCTGCCTATGCGAAGAAACTTGCAAGCCTGCTGTGTAAAGCGATAAAATGTCACTTTCTAATTTAAGGTATAGTGAAAAAGTGACGTGAAGTCAGGTTTTGGGACTCGGTAGTTATAGTGATCATACTTCGTCTTCCCCCATGGCGACAGTATTATCTTCTCTATTTACTCAGATAAAAGGAGGTAAATTCTATATTACAAAATGGGGAACTACAGAGGCTGTTAGTAGAGTGTTATCTTCTCGCTTTTTATTTTATCACGTTTTGGTTGATTTAGCTATCTGGCTTTTTGTTGTAAAATGTTTTGCAAATGTATGTGGAGTTCTTTAAAAAGGCTAAGTGCTGATAACGGGAGAGCAGCGCCTGAAACGGTTCAAAAAGTTTTTAGCAAGGTGACTATCAAGTCTTGCGAGTGAAAGGCAAATCTGCCTCTACTTTTTTGCTATAATATCTTTTCAAAGATTGCGATGGTTTGGAAAGCTTAAGGAAAAACACTAAACCAATATTTAGTAGCGCCGTCAGCTACTCTTTAAATTCTTGAAGTATTTGTGTGTTATAGGTATCTTATCTGTTTGCTTATTTTCTGCATGAGGGATTCTGCCTCTCTCAGCAGAGCAGAAGATAGGTAAAGCGTTTATATGGACGCATCGTAGTCTCCGTACAGCTACGGATGCACGTGCAGGGTTTCCTGGGCAGAGTTTCTCTGGGGGGAGCTCTGAATATGAAGGAGTTAATCTCCCAGAAACGGGCTTGTCTTGCACCCACCCCCTTCCATAGCCTCTCTGGTGATAAAGACCCTGAGAAAACCGTGCGGTGCAGACAGCTCTTATCCACTCCTCTGATGGTATTAATGGCCTGCTCACACCCGTTTTAATTAATGAATGGGATAAATGCTCTCCCTACTAATCCATAGGCTCATTGCTTCGCGTACGTAGGTTGCTGTCTGTGGGGCTGCTGGGATAACGCAGCTCCGTCGGTACAAATCTGAGCTTTGTGACTCAGTCCCGCAGTAACGCCGGGCTTTTATTTTAGCCTCCTGCAGGCCTTGCCGTGACATATCTGTCTGTCCCTTGCTCTGGGCTGTCTCGGGCGGTAGCTTGCGCGATACTCTCATGCGGGGAAGCGAGACTTGGTGAGAGCCCGACCTGGCGTTTCTGGGCTGGGTCGGAGCCGTTTTGTTGTGGTGTTTGGAGAAGACGTTGCGTTGCGTCGCGTCCACCCCTTTCTCCTCGGTAGGTGCTGGATTGAACAGGTCTGCGGTGCCGGCGCGGCGGCCGGCGCAGCTCCCCAGGGATTGGCGTTGCCAGGGCCTTATCTGGAGCCACCCCTGGAGACACCGGTCCTGCCGGCACCCGCTTGACTTTCACACCAAGGCGTCGGGCAAAAGCTCTCGGACAAAAAGGGGGAGGGGGGGGCGGAAAGATGGAAGCTCTTAGAGCTCAGATGTTCCTACCGTGCTCCTTTGAAAGCTTCTGTCTGTAAGTGACGCTCTGCTGGAGCGACGGCCCCGTGAGCAAAGCGTGTGATTGATTTGTGATGATGGAGGTTGGATTCTGGGAGTTAAAAATACCGTGCTGGGGAGCTGGTCGTTATCTTCCGTAAAGCAACGGCAGCTGTGTCTGACGGGCTAAGATAATGAGAACGACTTTTTAGGAGAGGAAACCTTATAAAATACTCCCCTGTGGTGTGTGTGTATGGTGTTGTTTTTTTTTCCCCCCCTCCTCCCTTTTCTTTCTTTTTTTTAGTCCTTCTGAAACTTCATAGCAAACAAGCACTTTTGGGCTAATGGAGGAGTTTTGTGGAATACAAAGGGCGCAGGCTGAGGCAGCAAGGTCATAGAGTTCGTATTTTTGACACTGACCTGTATGTTTTATTTCTCAGTGCAAAAACGCAGGAGCACGTGGAGGACGCGGTCTCCTTTATAGAGCTCCCCACGGTGGGCCCCTCTCCCGCACCCATTAGGTCTTTCTTTCTCCTTCTCCCTCTTGGTTAAGGCTAGGCATAAAAATACTTGTTGCATCATAGTAATTATTTTAGCCAGTATATATAGAAGTCTTGGAGGATATTCTAGGTTTACAGTTACTCCTCTCACTTTGAACAGAAACAGTAGTAAAGAATTGTAAAATGTGACCTTTGCAGCTTCTAGGTTGAACCTCTTCAGTTTTACCTTGTTACTTAATCTAGCGGCGATCAGGCTTTCCGAGCTATACTGGAAGCTGTGGCCCCAAGTAAAGGGGCATTCAAGCAAATCAACTTACGGCATTTTATTAAGTCAAAACTCATGCAAAAGCCACCTCCAGAGCTTAATAATTATTTACTGAGTGCTCCTGGGTCATGAGAGTGGCTTTCATTAAGTTCAGCAAGCTTTCTGTTCAGCAGCTTGTGAAGGTGTGTTTTAGAGACAGGAAGAAAAATGGAAAACTACTAAATGGTGAAAAATAATTTTTTTTTTAAAGTAGCTGTATACCATTTGGTAGTTTTGAATTGAAAATTCATAGTTGAGGATTAAGTCAAGTTTATGTGGATTTTGCGGGGGTGGGATTGTGTGTGTGTGTGTGTGTGTATCCAATAAATTCAGTCTCTTTTTAATCCAACCATTAACTCCTGGATAGTTATAAAACTGCCTTTTGATCCGCTTAGGACTTGTGTGGTGGATGCTTGAGGGTTCACCTCTTTCTCCCTTCCTTCCTGACCAGATGTTCTCAATGCTTTCAGGTAGATATTCCTGTTGCGCTAAAAGTTGTTCTGCGGGTGCGTCGTCTTTTGCCTAGGTCAGACAATATTGCTGCAGGAGAGAAGATCCCAACTGCTGTTAAGTCAGGATAAGAACGCGTTGGAGGGAGACAAAAATGTTTGCGTTGATGATAAAGCAGATAGGGCAGCAGGCAGCATGTCGTGTTCAAAGGCAGAGACCTTCTTTAATATAGAAGCTTGAAACATAGTCCTTACTTTATTATAAAGGTCTCCGCTCCATTTATGTAATTCTGTCGGTTTACTGCTCTGTCCTTGGCACGAAAGGACGTGAAAGGGTGCCAACATTTTTCTTGCATTGATACTTTAGGCTGTGCCAGCCAATCGGATGGCTGGATGAAGTGTCACTGCAACCCACAATCAATTATTAAGTTTTAGGAATGAGGTACAAAGTGCTCCAGGGAAAATGCTGTAGTAGTTTTCTTGTACATTGAATCCCTTGCTTAGGCTGAAGATAGGGGTGAAGAGTTGTGTGTGTCGTGTGGGTCAGTGTTCGCTTTGTTTGTTTTTTCTTTTTCTAAAATATGTGGCTTCTACTTGCGTTTGTTTTCCTTTTGCTTTCTTTTCTGGTGTATCTCCCTTTTTTTGCCATCCCTCTCTGTAATAACCAGCGATGCAAGCTGACAGGTTAGATGCTGCTGGAGGTGGTTCAGCCATGTATATAGTACTCGCAACAGAAAAAGCATCTTTGAGACCTCACTTCATTGTGGAGAGATAGAATCCATACAAAGCAACTTATTTTTGAGGGAAACGATAGTGGCCCTAGAGGAGAAGGAGCGTTGGAGTGGGAAGTGTGTTAGACCCTGTTGATAATGCCTGTGGGAGGTCGGGCTAAGTATTTGAATTGTGATATTGGTAGCCTTCCATTTACTTGCTTTGAAGATCAAGAGTGATACTTTCTTGCTAATATCAGATACTTAAATGTGAATGGGTCTCTCTTCTCTATAAGTAACTATGAATGGGATAAGCATAAGGCACTGAACACGTATTTAAATGCTACCTTCCTTCTTAGCTCTGACCTCAAAGATCTGGTGCAGCTCAGTAGATTTCTTGAGGTCCTAAATCTTCTGCTTTTCTCAGCTGATTTCTCTGGACTAACCCATTAACAAGCAATTGGCAAAGCATCGTGAGCAGAGGACGAGCAGTAACCCCCTCTGTGCCATTTCTCTGCTTATAGTAGGGCAGTAGATCTTGCCATGGCAATAGTGCTTTTGGAGAAATTTTTTTTTCCCCCTTCTGGTGTTGTGAAATCTGTGCTTTTACTGCACGTCCTCTCAGGCAAGACGTTGTATGGAGTGGATCGAGATCCTGCACCTAAGAAGGAGCGCTGGCTGACTGCGAGGGAGCAGCCCCAGCAGACCAGCCCTCTGTCTCCCCTTTGCCTCGCCAGGCGTCACCTTCCCACCTCCCTTAACCTTCCCATTCAAAAGGCTGCTCCTGGAGATGAGAAGCTGAGCAATAAGGAAACCTACTGGCTGTAGGGATGTAGCGGGAAGTGGCCGAGAAGATCTTGTGCTCTTTGGTGCTCTCTGAAGATTTGTGTGTGCGCGCTTTTTTGTTTTAATGCATTTCAGTTGATTCTTTATCTCTTGTCTGAAGAACCTGGAGCTGTAAGTTTGGAAAACTGTCCAGTCTGGTGCTACCCCTCATCAGGGGACAGTCCAGACAAACTCTATCTTCTAGCATTTCAAGCAAAACCAGTGGCTTAATACCACAGTAATAATGATCCTTTCCCCCCCCCCCCCCCCCCATTAGTTTAAGGCTATATGGATTGAAAGTTTCGTAGGAGAAAGGAGAAGAAATATAGTCCATGAAAGAAGTATGGAAGTTCTTGAGGGAGGCAGTCAGGGAGATTGAGGGAGTTGCCAAGCCTTTGTAAATGCTAAGCATGCAACTTCATCAAATTCTGGTTCAGATAAAGCAAAATAAATGGAAAAATAATGCCGTAGTGAAGAAAACTCTCAAGAGCTTCTTTTCCAGGTAAAGGTTACAGGACATCCTGCAAAAGAGGCATATGGTTTTACCTATAGACTCTGTGCAGCCTGTAAAGGTGGTTCTTGGGCTATTGGGCTACTTACAGTGTCAGAGCGTCTTCTCCTGGCTATCATCCTCTCAGATACGCGGGTCAGCTGTGCACACACTTAGCCGAAAAGTTTCGGGGATTCATTTGTGAGATTCTGTCTGAAGTAAAACGTCCTGCCTGTTGCCTGAATACAGAACAGTGATGGGAAAAGAGCTTTTTGTATCAAAAACTGTTTGGAAAAGCTTTATGTTTCCGGAGTTGGTTTGTGCTTTTAACTCTTGTAATTTGTCTTAAAACGCTATATTAGAGATTTTGCCATTCTTCTTTAAAAAAGGTGCTGTTTCTAAAACAGTAATTAAAAAATAAAGCTGAGTCGAATAAACATTTTTTCCACTTCAAAATTTTGGAGAAGTTTCTTGGAGAACGTATAGCTAATGCAAAGTAATATATGTAAGCCAGCTAGCTCGTTCGATCAGTCTATAAGAATCTAACAGCAAAATAGACTAGCAAAAGACTAGTTTGCCTTTTTGTCCAAGGTGATAGAAATAAAATCATCTGTACGTGTCTGGAAAGGTAGATCAGGTTCAGAAATGTTTGGCCTCTCTAATTTGGTAGCAACAAAATCAAGAAACTTGTCTTTAATCAGTTGTTTTTTATTATGCAACAACCATCTGCTTTATATTTTACACATACAGTAACTAACATTTCCCATGCATCTATGCGAAGGATATGTAATTTAAATTTCTGTATTAAAACGTTATCACTTCATGATTAATTGAATCTGTGCATGATATTCATAACTCATAACTTTTATTCTGTATTATACTATGCTTATTAGACTGCTGATGGATAATCGGCTTAATCATGTCAATTAAAAGGCTGAGTTGGTTTCATTTATAGCAATTAAATGATATCCATAAACCATGTTTGCAGGAAGCATCTAAATCACATCGTGTATCATGTTGTTGTTGCATGTGTAGTTGCTGACTTTACATAATCCCTGAGTGAATCAGTTTATGTATGAGTTTTGCATCAGCGTGTCTGGATTTGGGATCATACTACAGTATATCTCACCTTGTTCAGTAGTGAGAGAGTATCTGCCTCTGCAGCAGCGCTTAAAGGCCTTACTACAAGACCAGGCAGCTTTAAAAATATGTATCTTCAAAGCCCTCTTATTTAAGCCTTTGGCAGAAAATGTTTTTAATTGCTTTTTTTGATGGGAAAACTGAGTTTCTGACGAGGCGTTTCACCTTTGTCTTCCTGAGACTAGGTGATGATGAAAGCTGTACTATCTTCCATTTGATCTCGGGGAGCTTTGCAACAAATCCCATGCAGTGACCGGAAGGGTAGCTGAATGAGGAGCGGAGATTGGGAGGGAAGACAGTGCGTGTTTTGCAAGGGGGAAGGCTTAGAGGATGAAATACGTATGGGAGTTTTCAGACAGTTTTCTATTTCCACGTTTGATCTGTGCCGCTCTTGGTGAATTACAGCGAATGGAAGGAATGCTACTTAAGCGTTAAATGTGGTGAGACAGCCCTGCCCTGCGAAAGGGCATTACAGTTCCCAGGTGATAAATAACAGGAAATCTGCCTGGCAAGAACAGTTCTGTGTTTGTGCTGTTTTATTTGCAGTGCTTGTGAAATGAGCATCTTGTCAGGCAGGGAGGCATTATGTAGCAAATCTAGAACATGTTTCCTGTAGATAAAAGCATTGTTTGAACTTGGATGCATTGATGAAAATAGCTCTAGTAGCAGTAGTAGATAGCATGTTGCTACCAGCACTTGTGTGTTCAGGATTGCCTGTCCCTGCTGCTGAGTGGGTCCTAACATTTCTGTGTAGCTCAGAAAAGCAAGTGAGTTTCATTAGCTCTGCTCAAGGAACATGGATTTTCTTTACCTCTCTAGGCAGTGTGACCTGGGATACGTGCAGGAGAACAATCTTAATCTCCTGTTCCCCCAAGTAGGGAAGACTGTGATCCGTTCAGTACTTGTGCAGGAAGTTGAGTCAAGGTTTCCTGCTTGCAGCATCTTACTTGCCTCACTGCCTAGGCATGGTGCTACAAGTGCTACAAGCTCTTGGACCTTATTTCCACGCGAGTTCCAGGATCAAATTCCTGCAGATGAAGAGGTTAGCTGTGTTCTGCACTAGTAAAGCTAGTCTCAAGCTTAGTAAAGCTAAAGTAGCTCTTCTCCAGGATAGCTGCGTATCTAATAGTAATTGCAATTGATAGTGGCGATCACTAGCCACTACTAACTTACCCGCGCAGTCAACACCTCTGAGCCTGCTTCTGGCCGCCCGAACCTAATGTGGCACCAAGGCTGAAGCAGCCGGAGTGCAATGCAGTTCTGCACGGGTTCTGTGAAGAAGCTTACCGCCCGTCAGAAGGGCAAGGAGCCAAATGCACAGAGCCGTCTCCCCTCTCTTCATCCAAAGTTTCCTGTTGGCTATGCAGTAGCAGAGAAGGTGCTGTTCTCCCAAGCGTCATAAAGATCCGAAATTACTTGCTTCCATGCTATAACTACTAATCCAGTCTCCTTGCCAAGGCATGCATTTGTCCAGCACTATTCTGTGCTAGTGCAAAACGTGCAGTAGGAAGGATGTGAACAGATTTAGTGGGATTTTTTTCTCTCACAACAATGTCATTTTTTCAAGAAGCAACCCGCTGGCTTCTGCTCTTTTGCTTAAGTTGGAGTGAAGCTAGTTTGGCAATAGCTGCTCGTGGCTGGAAAACAAAAGGGAACAGAAAACATCTCTGTTCTGGAGCGTGCATTAGAGTGCACTCTCCAACCTGTGCACTGTAATGCAAGGCAGTTCCTTTTTGGTGTAACTTTACTGGCTTCTATACTACATAGAATTATTATAAGTGCAAATAACAGAATGATGCATCTGCTGAGCTCATTACATTGCATTGCAACTACATTGGTTCCTGACTTCTTTGAATTAAGGATGGACAGAGTTCTGTGATGTGCTTGGAACTTTTTTTTTCCCCTCATCAGGGCCCCAAAACCTGGTATTGGGGATGTGAACAAGTCTCCACCTTCCTTTTGATGCTCATTTAAAAAGTACATTGTTTGACCTTTCCTTACCTAGCTAATCACATCTAAGCTGTATTTCAGTGGATAATTAGAATATCAAACAGAATTGCAAAAGAAGTACACCCTGGAAGAGTCTGTTTCCTCTGGGGAAGAATTTGGCAGAATAGTATCCTCTGGGATTATTGTTTTTTCTAAAAATGCAGTATTTGAAGGCTTTTGTTAACTAATTTTTACCAGCAGTAGGCCCCTGGTTATCTGAAGAAAGCTGTAAAAACATGAGCCATGTAGTGTGAGTAGATACAGTGGTCGTGGAAGTGAGATGAGATTCCTCGCAGGGACTGTTTGAGAAGGCCCTAGAAGCCATTTCTTCTTCTTTTTTTCCCCCTCACGTTTCCCAAAGTTTTTGTGTGTGGGAAGAATCTTGCTGGGATCTTCCTCACAGTTGGCTTTGGTAGGAGGAGAAATAGTTCAAAATGAGCGAAGGTGGGAGACGCTGACAGCTGACCAGCTTGGTACCATCAGGCATCTACAAGAATGCCAACAGTGCACAAACGGGCGTCCTGCCTAGGCTGATAGAAAGTAAACTCCTCAACAGGAGGAGGAGGAGTCCTTTCTTAAAGGCAGCATTTCGGTGCCTCTTTCTGCTCATCTGTGACTTCATCAGTCCTGGAAATAGATAACCTCCTCAGTGTGCAAATGGGTTAGATGGGCTTTCAGACCTCAGCTTAGGTTAGGAAACACTGCTGGGTTTGGATGTGATAATGCTTCACTGTTAATTGAAAGGGTGGTGTTTTTTGCGAGTATCACAGTCAATGACTTGTCTTGAGCAGCTAATTAGTGCGATTATTCCACAGCTGCATTAGTTTCACCACAAAGGTTTTCTCTTGTTTTATCAAAAGGATCAGTGTCTCTGTGAATGTTTCAACCTGACAGGTCTTAAATAGCAAGACTGCCTCCTCCCTCCCTCCCTCCCTCGCCTTCCCTGCCCCCCAAATGCGTGCTCTGCAAAAGTAGAGTTTCATCACTTCTAAAAGTAAGTGTGCTCCACTTTTAATTTCTGCTATGACCTGCTTTCAGCCTTGGTCCTAAGCAGAACTGGCAAACCTGTAGCAGTGCTGGCTCCTGTTGGCTTTCACAGGCATGGCTATGTATTATTATAGTGTAATATGCCCTTCCTTTCTATAGGAGCACGGTTGCTGTCATATGCTTCTTACCCAATCAACTGCAGCCGTTTGGGATCAGAAAGGAAATATCTTGAATTATACACGCTATAGCTCTTTCTCCTGTAAACATATAGAGTCACCTATTCCAACCAGCTTCTAGCATTCTTCCCCCCAAGAATGTGTAGCTCGTTATTTAAGTACCTTAATTGTTCTGTCTTAATGGCATTATAGATGTGTCTTAGAAATTTACCCTTACTATTGAGGGCTAACAAGTGCCCACTTCAGAAGAGGACCCTGTAGTTATAGCAAATGCCTGTGCTTTCTGCCGTGTTTCACGTGTGTTATCTGGTGAAAAGTTCTACTTGTCTCAGTGGTTTAGAAATGGCTCTTACATGGTTAAGAAATGTTGTGTGTTATATTCCAGCCAGCCCAATACGCTGCTTAAAGCGCATCTGAAATGAAGGCGTTACTGTTGTTTATCCTGCCTGTGATTATATCCCATTGCTCTTAGATACTCGTAGGCCCGAAGAGAGAGTTGCTCTTTTGGGTCTGGTTTCTAGCTATGAAGAGTGTCACCACCAGCAAATCTAACTCTGAGCTCGTATTTTGGAGAAAATAACTGAACTTGTGTTACATGGTGCTTTCTTGGAAGAGGTAGGAGAATCTCTGGGCGTCGTCTTTGAGCAGGATCATTAGGCCTGATGTGTTACCTATACCTGGCGTTAGACTTGGTACAGCGCTTTATTACTTCTAAGAAGAATATGAGAGTGTTTTTGTTTTTCTCGTGGATGGTTGCAGTAAAACTTGAAAACAGTAAATCCTTCTTTACCGCTGGGTATCGGCATTTGGGAAAGGCTAGCCGCAGTCAAGTTAAGGCAGCCTAATATGGCTGCCGAGGACCTGAAGTAGGTTGGCTGCAAATTCCCCTTTGTGCAGTGCAGCATATCGGTACTGATTCTGCCCCGTGTTCGGTGTAACGTTGCGGACCCCGAACGCAGGAGTAATGAACCTGATGGTGACAACTGAGCCCTCTGTCTCTGGTCTTCCCACAGCAGCTCCGAGCATCCTGGCGCTTCCAAGCCTCCCTTAAGCTCCTCCAGCATGACCTCACGGATCTTGCTCCGGCAGCAGCTCATGCGTGAGCAGATGCAGGAGCAGGAGCGGCGGGAGCAGCAGCAGAAGCAGCAAGCAGCCCAGTTCATGCAGCAGCGCGTGCCCGTCAGCCAGACACCTGCCATCAACGTCAGCGTTCCCACCAGCCTGCCCCCTGCTACTCAGGTACCGATGGAAGTCCTCAAGGTACGTCAGGGTCTTTGCCTCTCCGTTTCGTAGCTCTCGCTCATCGAAATGCGCTTTGTGTAACAGAGATGTGGTTGCAAGCATTTATGGCAGCTAAACTTTGCAAATAAGGTGCAGTCTGGCTTCATTTGTAGCTTAATTTGGTATCCTGGTACCAAAGAATGGGAAGCCCTTTTAGTTTGTGTGACTTTTTTTTTTTTCCCCTTCCTCTAAACCTTGATCTTGGGAGGGAGATTTTGTTACAAAACTAGCCGTCCCTCTTGTTCTCCCTGTGGAAAACTTTTCACAGTGTCTCTAGCACTTTTTTATTTTCGAAGAGAAGAAATTGTTACTAAATATTCCAATCAATGTGCCATTTTTAAAGAAAATAATGAAATAGTTTTTTAAAATGGAGTCAAAACTCATTACAAAAGACCTCCTCAGAAAGCCTTAATCTGAAAACCGGGTGAGTTTCCAGCCTCTTGCAACTAGCCTTCATAATCCTTTTTTGCTTAAATGACTTGTTTGCTATTAGTAGCTTTGGATTCCTTGTCCTACTGGAAACTGTAGGAGCTTGTTAGTGTATCTCTGTCAAAGGAGATGTAGCTTGCTAATTACTGCAAAAAACTTGAACAACTATAAGAGAAGAGAGAATTTCGTGCAGAGGGTAAGTCCAAATAGAGTAAAGCAATGTGAAATGTGTTAGTAAAAGAACGTAAAAAGCGTCTGACAAATAGGAAGAAATATTTCAGGAAAGTAAAATTGTTGCTAGTTTTGAAAAGTTATATCTTTGCTCTACGCTATTGCTAAGTCTTTTTATTACAGTATGAAGTTTAGTAACCGCTTTCAGTTGATAAGCGTACTCTTACCAAGTTAGCCGGACTTGATTTTAGTAGATTGTTATGTTTTGTCATCGCTGTTGTATATAAATGGTATGCATGCAGAGATTTAGTCTTGAGATAGATTTATAGGCTCAATGTTTCAAAGCAAGTCTGTGCATGACAGGTTTGTGCATTATGGTATTGTGTTGACAGTGCCAAATTGATGCTAAAGGGAATACCAAAATCTTAAGTAAAACGTTAGAGTGATCTAGGAGCGAAAAGAAGGCAGATGAACTTTGAATTACATATTTAATATTTAATGGAAGTGTACGTATAAAATTTTCAGTGTGCGTGCATGTGCATATATTAAGGAAAACGTTTGAAAGTGCCTGGAAAACAAACTATTCTTTGTCTAACATTTGTGCGTCTTGAATTTGTGAAGTTGTTTGCTAACTATAACGATGCCGTTATAATTCAGATCTAGCAGATGTGTAGATGATATGAAATAGTTTTGTTTGTAATGCACTTGGTTAAATAAGCAGGTGTTACAGTTTTGGTTAAAGACCAAATACATCCTTTCATCCTAATCTGTTATGCCATGAATTGTACGTGGGTTTTTTTTTTTTTTCCATTCTCAGAGAACTTATAAGTGTGGGGTTTTTTTTAATTTTTTGGATTTTTTTTTTTATCATTATGGAGGATCTGTAATGTCCTGAAGAAACATTAGTAATGGTCTCTACGTTGCCTGTTTTATAACCACCTTTATCTGTGAGAGAGAGGAAGGCAGACAGTCCTTTATTTCTGAGGCATAAAGTACCAAAGAAGCTGCAACTGAAAGGTGATGCTCAGTTATTTACAAATTCAGTTACTAGGAATTGGCTTCTCATAGGATTTTTATGTGGGTCTGTAAACTGCTGGAGCATTGCTAGGGAACTTCACGCAGAGGACTCGCACCTCGATTCTCTTCATTCAGAATCACAAAAGAAGTGTCCTCAGCCTTTTCCGAGGAAAGAAAATCTCCTGAAAAAAGACGGGTACTTCTGTGCTCTTCAGTGGCCCAAGTGATAGTGTGCTTGACCCTGCAGAGCGAAAAATTAAGTGCATATGTGCTTAGCTGGCTTGTATTTTAAAAGTACTACCTAGCGCCAAGTGCCTTTTAGCAATAGAGGATCATACTTTAAAGGCAATGATTGGAGTGAGCTGTCTGCTGGAGCAAAATGACATCTTTACACCTGTCATCTGCCTTTACATAAGTAACAGTCAAAATTAGCAAAAAAAACCCACCAACCAAACAAAAAAAAAAACCCTAAAAACCAAAGCCTCTTGCAGTCCAAATGAGCAAAGAGCAAAAAAGTGCTCTTGCTCTCTCACTGTGCATGAGAAGAGTGCTTTGCATAGTTTTTCTGCTTGTGTGTTTGTTGGGCAGACGATTCCATCTGCTAGAGATTCATTCTTTTATCCTTACTGTTTTTTTTTAAAAAAAAAAAAAAAAAAAAGGAGGGGGGCAAAACAAACTTCCAAAACAAACAAGCAAAAAAACACTTGAAATCTTAATCTTGTTGAAAATGTACCACTGATGTTTCTATGAGACTAGGGTTTTGCTGGAAAGCCTGTACGTGGGTTTTTGGCTTTTGATTTTTCTTTTCTTTTTTTTTTTTTTTAAATAGACAATTTAGTTTGCAAGATGATATTAACACTAAATCTCAATCTTCCTAGTCAAGATAGGCTGACAGTCAACTATGCCTTAAGTAACTTTGTGTTTGTGTCATCATTTCCCTAGAGTTACTTTTTATACTTCAGTTGTTTTGGGTTTTTTAGCTGTAGACAGATTTTTCTGTACAAGAGCTGCACAGAAGCTTTTATTAGATGAATAGGGAACTACAATTGGTGATTTTATTATCCAGATGATCTGGATTTAATGACCTTAAAAAATGAGATAGGCAAAAAGGGGATTTTAATACTTTCAGAAATGTTCATCTGCAAGGTGGTTTTCTTTAAACCCAAGCTTTTTGAAGATTACTTCACAAATAAAGTAAGACCAAACATAGCACCTTTTTTTTTTTTCTGGAAAAAATGTTTTAGCATTAAAAAGATTAAGAACCCCAAAACATTAGCAAAACATTATATATATAAAAAAGCTGAATTTGTCCACCTTCCATATTTTGTAATTACACTGTGCGACTTGCCCTTTGTTCCATATTGTGCAGTGTTAGAACAATATTTGTGTGTCTGAGGATGGTGGTTTGAAATGACTAGGTTAGAAAGAAGCCAAAAATGTTAATGAATTTGCATTTTCTATTTGTTTTTAAGATGTTTAAGGTGTCCATTTAAAATCAATACAGAAAGAAAGAGCAATACACACAAATCTGTCACATTGCATTGGAATCTCAAAATTACATAATGCGGTATGTTTATGACCATATGAATAAATAGGATTTCCTCTACTTGAGTAACGACTTTTAATTGCATCATTACTCTGTCCAGTAATGTAGCTTGGCATGGTAGGAAATGACCTGTTGGAATTTGCATTTTGCATTGCTTTATGAAGCATAATTAAGAGATGAATTAGGAATAGATCTAACACATTTGAAACAACACCTCTCTGATAGCAAAAGGAGGATATGTTAAGGATTTCACTTAGGCTTCTCCGAAGCTGATTTTTATTTTGATAGCCTCTAAGGCTGGTTTAGCTGTAAGGATCTTCTTATCCATCTCCTGTTGTTAGTTGAGAACTGCAGAGCTGTGTGTTTTAGTTTTATGTACTTACTTGCTATTAAGAGGCTAGTCCTTTGTTGTTGTTGTTTGCAGTTATTTTCATATACAGCAGGTTTCCTTGCCTGTGGCAGCAGAAGCCTCACTGCTGGTTTTAAGAGCAGGTATCGCAGAGCTGCTGCCCGGGAGCTGGCGGTACGTCTCTGTGAGCAGAGTCAGCCCGGGCAGCACTGCTGCGTGGTTGGTATTGTTTTGCCTGACTCCTGGAGAAAGGTGGTGGTTCAGAACAAGCATAGCACAATCACTTAAATGCTTTGGACCTGCCTGCCCAAAACGCAGTCCTTCTCACGGGCGGCGCCACCGAAATTGTGACCGATACTAGCAGGTGTATGCCTTCCAGGTGAGGAGATGCGTTGGAGCAGTCTCAGATGGGAGTTGGGGAATGAGAGGCAGGATCAGCCCTGGATTCGCAACTCTGCGAACCAATTACTTGGAAAACGCTGCCAGATCTTGCAGAATAGGACTTGGTGGGCAGCCGATGTACGTGTCTGCATGTCCCGCTGAGCAGGCAGGAGGCAGAATATCAAAGATGAACAAGTCTCTTCCCCACATGGTATCTATTAATGTTCTTGACGTGGTGCATGTATGTAACTTGTGCTGCTGTGTTCTTAGCTGGTCGCACCAGGTAATGGTGCAAGGGCTAATGGAAGGATAGGTTGTGGTGAAACGGTGTAGTCACTCTTCTGCTCAGTGCTAACATGTGCCAATACTGCTCCAGAAGATGATGTCCATTTACCTCCTCTCATCACAACTTTTGCACGCTTCATGAATAGCACGGTAAGAAAAGTGCTGGGCCTCTCATGTCTCTCTCTTTCCCTCACTGCCTGCTATTAGGGGTTTTGGAGCGCAGCTTCCACTTGGTACAGTTGCCGACATGGCTGCTGGCCCATGAAAGTCATGTCCGAGGTGGCTGAAATTCAACGACCTGCTGCACGGGTTGGGGTGGAAACCTGCAGTTGGTGTCTTTCCTGCTTGGAACTGTTTCTGGTGGTGCAGATATTTTTTTTGGACGCTGCACAAGTGTGTAACTGGTATAAAATATAAGCAGGTCTCCTAAACAGCAGATGACATAACATTTTGCTTTCAGGTTGTTAAAATTCCCTCAAAGAAAAACTTTCCCTTTTTCTACTACAGCTTGTAGTTATGGCCTCTCTTCTTTGAGTGGGTCCTAAATGTGCTGAAGCCTCTTCTTTTTAAAGACTAGAACCACATACTGATTACTAGGTTTCCTCTCTTGCTTTGTTTGTTCCAAGAGCTTTTGCCCATCTCACAGAGGTATCCTGAGCTGATCGCTGCTGACACCAGAGTGGATCCATTCCTCTCTTCCTTAACGCAGTCCCTGCAGTTGCTCACCTTCCCCCTTTCAGTGGCTTTTCCACAATTGACATAACTGCAGCAATGTGGGCGCTGGCTGGAGCAATACAGGTGACCAGGCAGCCCTCTTGCTTTAGCCCTCATGTCATTGCTCATTCAGATTTTAAACGCACCACCACGGTAAGCTCTTTGGAGCAGATCCTGTGTTATTTCTTCGTTTGTGAAATGCCATGCATGCCTTTTGAGTGATGTTAATGGTTATGGGCATCAAAAAATACCTCCTGGTCCTCTAGCAGCGTGCTCTACTACAGAGAACGGGCTGTGGTGTGAACGTGGTCTCTCTGCTGGAGAAGTCTGTGCAGTTGGAGATTGTGTTCTTTGTGTAATAATTATGAGAAAACTTCATTGCATAGGAGACTTATTTTACAGTTCTGAAGAGCAGGAACAATGGGATGTCAAGATAAAGGTGTGGTAGCGTATGCTACAGTAAACGTATGTTTGTGGGCACTCTTATCTGATTAAAAGTTAATTTAATCTAACTTGACAATAGTAGATAGTAGTGTGTGCCAGTGTGTTTTAAGTGCAGCACGTCTTTGCAATTGATAACTGGGAGAAGAGGCTTGCCAAACCAGGCCTTGCTGAATTACAGATACAATTTTTAAACTAGGATTATTTATACTCAGGGAGTCTAGAACTCTGGTATTGTGACTTAAGGCAGTTAGTTAAGTATAAGCTTTTCTTTGAGGAACCTGCTTTAGACTTGACCTCTAAGCCTTGATGTAAGTGAAAGCATTGGCTGAGGCCTTAAACCTTTTGTTGAAAGCCATTCCAAAGTAAGAACTGGTGCTAGATGCCTGTGGTTGGGTGCAGAGGTAGAATGTAAACTCTTGCCTAACATAGGGCTATTAAGACATCAAAAAAATGCGTGGAATTCAAGGGTGAGAAGTACTTCTGTGTAAAAGTATCTGACCGCTTGAGCGCGAGTGCAAAAAACAGTTTTCACCCTTCATTCCAGTTGTCCTTTTCCTGTGGACGCAAAAGCATGTGTTGCCTAGCTCGTGAGCGAGATGCTGTTACTGGTGAAGACGCTCGATCTTTCCATCCTGGTGCTTCAGCTGCGGTCCCTATGGTATAGAACATAGCCTTCGAAGTTGAGAGAAGAGCAGGACAAACCATACTGCCACCGAATTGTGTTGCTGGGGGTTAAAATGTTTCCAGGGGCAATAGTCCTCGGAGCCGAGTGCCCAGGTAACTGAGCATGCTAGTTTGAAGTAGCATTTGTTGGCAAAAAGGGAAATGAGGATGTACTTGCACAAACTTGTGTGGTTATCTGGAAGTCGTTTGCCTTTTAGAGTGGCTGTTTATACCCTTTCTGTGGTCTTACTTGAGGATTTGCTGTCCTCCTGCTGATGTGGTAACAGCTGTAAAGTCAAGGAGAGCTTGTTAGGTTTTTCCTGTTACTGCTGTGAAGCACTGATTTGTTACCTGCCCATGCTTTCTGGTGGCTGAGCTATCAGACCTTGGGGGGAAAAAAATGGTCCACCGTGTGTCAGAGGCTGTTTTGGAGCTGTGGAAGATTAACTTCACAGAAGTAGAAACTGACCTTGGAGGTGCTCACAATTGTCAGCATTGGAAGCATCGGTGAGATCCTGCAGTCCGCCAGCTAACAGGTTTCAACAGGTTGTATTAGGTCCTTCTTGCAGTTAGTGCTAATTTAAAAAAAATAAAATAAAATAAAAAGCAGTCTTAACTGCGCTTTCCTAGTTGAGCCAAGAATGTAGGAGAAGGGTCGGTGGTGGTCACTGAAGCTCCACGGCGTCCTTCAGCCGCAAGTAGTGCCCAGAGCCACACAGAGCGCCGAGGAATGGGGCAATCTATCAAGGTTTAGGCCTCTGTTGACAGCTTTGATAGAGGGCAAATTTTAAAACGTGAAAATTTAGGTCTGCTTAAAGTAATCTTTAGGTATTAGGCGTATTCAGAAATGTTTCAGTTCTTCAGCTAGCTGGGCAGCATTATTCTCCGAGGCGCTGAACCTGTGTAGTGAACGAATTCAAAGTGACAAGCTAGAGACATTCCTGCCATTCAAGAGAGGCTTAAGGAATTTCTTATTGGCTAAATTACAAATATGTAGCATTTTGCCCAGCACTGCATGGCAATTTCAACCTGCCTGACCGTGACAAGATTAGCGCTTTTGCTCCCCCTCCCCAGCAGTAATATAAAAGAAAAAAAAAAAAAAGAATAAAATAGATTAAGAAGTACCAGGCAGAGATGCAAAAGCTTGAAAGTGTAAAAACCCGGCCTTACCTTGAATGATTCTGTCTGTCATTTGATTGGTTCCTTAATTAGCCCCATGTCCTTTAACCTCTTGAGAAATAAGTAAGGGATAGATTTGGGGATAAAGACAAAGACGCCCAGAGATTTACCACACACCGCTAGGTAATGCATCAAGGAATGTTGGTAATTAGCCCTGCCTCTTTCCTTTCTGGCTCATTTAATAAAACTAGTTGATTTAAAATAATGCCTTGCTGGTTCATTATCAACTACTTTAAGAGCCAAGTTATGAACTTGAGAAACAAAAACAAGATTGTATTGTCTGCGAAGGACCTGGTGAGTTTTGTTCATTTTTTTTAAGGAAGTTATTCATTTTTTTTTTCCCCCTCCTAACTCAATAATTAAATATTACTTTGTTTGGATTACGTTTTGGCTTTTTTGGGTGTGTTTATTTCTAGTGCCTACTACTAAGAGGCGGAGAGGAGGAAAAAATTCCAAGATCTTGAAGAGGTACATGTCAGATTGTGTTAAGAAAGCATGGCCTGATGGAATTCAGCTGAATACTTACTTTAGAGTAGTAATAGTCCAGCTGAGGTAATGGGTAGCTGCTTTAACCCTTTTTCCCTCGGAAACGGGGTGCCAGCCTCATGGCTTGTTCTTTGACCGAAATGATCCATTTGAGTAACGCATCTCATTAGTGCTTGTAATGGCAATTGTCCCAGAACTGAGGACAGAACGCATTTGCTTTCTCTTTTCTTAAGAAAATATTCATGTAGCATTCTTCAGTTAAAAATCTTTTATTTAATTTAAAAAAAAACAACCAAACAAAAACAGCTCCTCCCCTTCCTTTATAGATAGGAGTAACTCTACTCAGAAGACAGGCTTGCCAAATCTTGACTCCTTTAGGACACTTTCTCTGAACCTCTTCTAATTCATCAGCATCTTGGGGCAGAACTGGATACAGTGCTTCAGTGCAAATGAGGAGAAACATCTTCCTTGCTCTCCTTCCAGACATCCCTTTTGCATCCCTTTTGCAGGATTACGTTTGTTCTCGGGGGAGCTTCTGTTCCATTGCTTTTCATTGAGGCCCTGCACAACTCGGTGCCTGCTTTTGTGTGCTCATCAGATGGGTAAATTAAAGAATCTGGTGGTCAAGTGAGCACAGCCTTTGAGCAGTCGCTCTGTGAAACTGTTTCCCTGCCAGTTTTTAGTTCTCAGCAATCATTTGCCACCGGTTATAAGAATATGTTGCTCCAAACACCTGCACGGAGGGAGTTTGAGCTAACAGCTCGGCCCTGCAGGTTGTCACTAGAAGAGCTTCCACTGGATACCAGTTCCCCTCTTATTTATTATTTTGAGACTTGTTAATACACCTTTAAACTCTGTAATATGTGTTTATTTGACTTACAAGCTTGAAAAACTGTAATTTTAACAATGTTGAGCACAAAATCAAATACCTCATTAAAAACAAATATCGTAATGCCATTTTTTTTTGCAAAGCTGTTAGGTAACCCGCAAATACCTAAGTCTAAGCCAAATTATACTTTGGGTTACCCAGATCATACTGTTATCCTGCTAAGATACTGTGTTACGTGTTTTTTTTTTTTTTTTTTTTTTTTTTTTTTTTGGACCTCTGTGACTCTAGTGTCCTTGGTTTGCTGAACCAATAGCAATAGTTTGAAGTCTCAGCTAGTTCTTTGAAAGCTCTTGGGTAGATTATTCAGTTCAAGCAGTTTTCTTTTCTTGGAACTTTACCCCAAGGAATGTGCATTTCAATGTCAAAATTCAAGAAATTAAACCAGTATATGAAACGTTCTGAAGCACTGGAGAACATATTCAGCTATGTCAGTCATTGCATTGCACTTTCAAAATCTCTCAGCAGATGGCATTGGAGTTTCCAGGAGTTTCTGTATTTCTTGGGAAAGCTTTCAGTTGCTGGCGAAATGGTCTTTCTAGACTATTCCTTCCTCTAGTGCAAGGAGGATGCTCAAGTGTTAGAAACTGCTTTGACACGTTATTTTAATAATGGCCTTTGCTTATTTTATCATGCTTTATTTCTACGAACAAGTGACTGAGAGGTGCCTTTAAACTATCGACCAGTTGAATGTGGTATGCAACAGTTATTACATGTGAAAAGATATTACTGTTAAACAGCCTGTGAAAGGCAGGCTGTTTCTCGTAAATAAGCTGGCCTCCAGTGGAAGTAGTAAACTTGTTTAGCAAGTGAGACTGGCATGGTAAAAGAGCATACACGATAAAACTAGAGTTGAAAATTGAAAATTTCCATTGAAAATTTCCTAGCTACGGAGCTGTGTAAGACATAAATGTATTGCATTAAACTCTGTTCCCCTTCCTGCTTTGTGCTACAAACCCTTATTTTTGTAGACAGTGGGAACTGTTAATATCTAGCTAGCTAGCTTGGCATTTGAAAATTGAATCCTGTATAGTTTGCTGCAGGATGTTGTGCCTTTTCTAGTCTGGCTTCCAGTGTGTTTTTCTATGATAATGCATTTTTTCATTTGCGTTGCTTATTATAATTATTTTTGCAAAAACTCTTTTTTCCCACCTGCCCCATAATCTCCAGCTGTTGCTGGTGTCAGTTGTTTCTACTTTTTCCTTCAGTTTCAGTGCTGGGTGCATGTTTTTCACTTATATTTGCATTTAAGGATGAAGGATCAAGGCCAGGGAAAACAGTAAGTGAGAAGCTGAGACCCTGCTGGAGGAATGCAGCTAGAAAGGCAGGATATAAAATTGATAAATCACATACTGCTGTTTGGATGAGGAAAAAGGCAAAGATTTCCTGAAATCCTATGATTTACCTCAACTCCGTTTCTAGTGGCAGGCAAGAAGAAGCAGTGACACCAAATCTAGATGTAAGGCATCTCCTTGTTTTCAGACAGTCTCTGTTGGATTCCTCCTGGGTAGAGATGCTGTGGCCGATCATGTCTTTCCTCCTTTCCCCCTCGCTTCTTCCTCATTTTCCCCCTCTAGTCTGCTCACTGGGGTGCTGGTGACTCGAATGTGGACAAGACGGAGGAATTGGCACCAAACGTAGTAGCCACAAGCTCTGCCCAAAGGAAGTTTCTGTGTAAGCCCTGTTGTACGGGGAGGTGAGTTCTGCAACCCGTTATTTGGTGTGTTTGCCATACCACTAAACATGCTCTCCTTCAGCTCAGAATTACACGGTTGATGCAGGAGCTGCTGGGTGAAGTTCTCTGGGCTGTGTTACACCGGGGGTCGGGCGAGGTTATCCTAGTGACCCCCATCGAGATCCTTTCCATCTGATGAGGGAATATGTTCATGGGAATAAAGTCGAGGTATCCCTCAGAGCTGATGGCGTAGTGGGCTTGTGGCTCGTGCGCCGAGACTGCTTTGGTTTTTGTTTTCCCTCTCAGAGCAACTACGCGGTGGGAAGATAGGAGCTGGATGCAAAATACGAGGCAGATACCCTCAAGGAAGCGCTGTGTGTCTCTGCAGTGTTATCTATGAGGCTGTTACAGAAAAAGAAGCTGACTTGTTTCTCACCTGTCATAACTGTACCTCAAGCCAGACTCTGAAATGGGGGTGTTTTTGTTTGTGGTTTTTTTTTTTTTTTATAGTCGTAGTGTTTGAAGCCACAGGAGCCTGAAGACAGGGAAAATCTGTAAGGAGTTACAGCACGGTTGGTAGAGGCACGGCTTTCATTAGATGAGGATGTATTTCTGCATCCACGTGAATCTTGCATTTTTTTTTCCCCCTCTTTCTGTAACTCCCAAAAGATAAAGCGCTCTCAGGAACGCTAGTTGTATCTTGCTATTTGCCTTCCGTTCTCTCCATGCACAACGTTCCTGTCTCAAAGCGAAACAAAAATGATTTGAAGAAGTTATGTGATGGCTTTGGGGGGGAAAAAATGAGTAACTACTCCTGCGTTTCTATGATTTAGGTGGCTTACACAACCCAGAAGCCGTTGGCTGCTCTCAGGCAGCCCACCTACTTAAAGCTCCGGCTTTGGACAACAGAGTTGTTGTTCCCGACCCGACTGGAATCCGTGTCGGCTCTCAAAACGAGCACACTGACATCAGCGGGAGCGTGTCTTGTGTGTTTAAAGAAATCGACATTTCAAAGAGCTGTTTTCCTGTCTCGGGGCAGCGTAGTCCTCCCACCCGTCCACCCTCTCCTTTTGGATATGGGGAGAGGCAGCTCCGCTCGCCAACGAGCGTCGCGGCAGTGGAAGAGCGCCGCAGAGCTTCCGCTAGGGCCGAGGCTTGAATCCTCAGGGGCCGTTGGACGCCTAAGCGTGGCTAAAAGATCTGAGCCTAAAGGTCTTGTTCATCGCTGAACGCTCTAGAAAATCCTAAAAGCAGCAGTGGGCTTTAGACTGTGTTTTTCCCCCTTTACCTAACGAGTGACTCTAGTAATTTTTGGAAATGGGAGGCCTTGCCGGTAAGCTGCTGTATTGCAGTGCCCTGGTAGTGGTGTAAAAGTACAAGTCTTGGTATGAGTTATTCCGACTTGGAAACAGAAGCTAACTATGGAATTGAAAGGAAGCTCTCACATCCAGGGATGTGAATCGCAGCATATGTGTTGGGCTTCTTTTTCTAAAGCTCAGCAGGGAGTTCCTGGCTGAAACCATCAAAGTTCACCTTATGGACTTAATGGCTGCTTATGAAACAAAACTTTCTGCTCTTTTTCAGAGGAAAATGTAAACAGGCAAGTAATGGAAATCCTCCTTTTGCAAAATACTTACTATTTTTCTTTTAAGCAAAACACACTTGAAGATTGAGGAGGAAAACAGCCTACCTATGTCAGGTCTTAATAAAGGCAACACACTGAACCTTTAGTCTTTTGGACATCTACTTCTGGCTGCTTAAGGCCTTGTCTTCTCTTTGCTTTTGTTGTTTTGTGTGGGCTTCCCCCCATCTTTGTTACTGTTTTTTACTTTTTGGCCTTGGAGGCTCCACTGTTTATTTTCTGTCTCCCCCTCCCCCTTCCCCCCCCTTTTTTTTTGCCCTTCCTATCTTTGGTATTGGCATTTTATACTTCTGACTTCTGGTGAGACTGTGGAAGAATCCAAAATGCCCACGGTCATGGTTTCTATTTGATCTTCTCTGTATAGCTGTCAGGAGCTTCAGACAAACCAACAGGACAGCACGGTTTGTGGTTTTGCCTTCAGTGCAGGAGCTGACTAGCAGGAAAACGTTTTTAGGCGTCTTCAGTAGCAAATAGGGAACGGGAGCAGGGTGGGTGGAAGTGTGGTGCATGATCCTTTGAGACGGCTTTGAACGCAGGCCCACTGGAATAATGCAGCCTACATTAGAGACAGTGTGAGGCTTGACCTAGCGCGTCCTCTGAATTAAGGAACATCTGTTGCGTGGTAGAGATACCTTTTAGCTTAGGAGAGCTGCACTTAGTGCCCATCTGAAATGATGCATCAGTCTGTGCTTTGGGGATGGTACTGGGTTGCTAAGCCAAAAGTTTCCTATTTGGAAGGCAAACGTGGCACATCTACTTTTGAGCATCTACTCTAAAGTAGAAGCTTTTGGTACAACTCATTACTTCAGGAATAACAACCGTTTCTTAGGTTTTCATTCCTGTGAGATCCGAGTTTTGCCTTTAGATTAGTGCATCCAAAATTCACTGTCAGTGGTAGCATGGAGCCATGGTATGCAAAAGTCTGTGTTCATCACAATCCAGCAACTTCAAAACAGGCCATGGGTTGCACATTGTGTGGCTTAAAACATGTCACTGAGTATTGGAGAAGCGGCTGGGGTCTGAGTTACAGGGTCTGTGTGCAAGGGGAGGTTGTGACAGGGGAGAGGTTTATATACAGCCGGTACCATTTTGCAGCCTTAGCTAGAACTGCTTGTATCCTCTTAGGAAAAGGAAACCGAATCATCTGTGTAACCAACTCTTCTATTTAGCAGCTTGCCATAAAAACAAACTTAGTTTATATATAGAAAGGAAGAACCAGGTATGGTCCAGTTATTCTCTAAGATTTCTAAGAAATGAGAGTTCACATATTTAAAAAAAAAAAAAAAAAAAAAAAAGCTGTCACCTTTTTCTTCATCCTAACTTACTAATTGCACAATCTTCCTTTGAGCAGTCTGATACTACTTAATACAGATTAAGCCTCTGGAAACTTATTTGACAACCATATAGACATGACACAAATCTGTTCAAAATATACTTCTTAAGAGTTTCTGAAACCCTTGTAAAAGTACAGTCCTGTTCCAAAAAAAAATACTGCTGTGAAATGTAATGCCCTCTCCCCACCCTGCTAAACACAGTATTTATTCAGAAATAAGAATCTAATTTCAGAAGATTTTTTTTTTGGGGGGGGGGGTTAAAACTTGAAATAATGTTCAGTTACGAGATGTCTGTTTGTTTGTTTTTTCAGACTTTCCTTAGATGAAATAATATATTAGGTCCTGCAAGTTTGGCACAAACAAAATTCCGCTTCCTAACACCCACCAAACCCCACCACTCTGAAATGCCAGTATGCGTTGGGTCTGAAAGAAACAGCTCCTCCAGGAAGGAGTAAAATGACCTTAAATGAGTCAGCACTTGTATCGTAGGGATTGTGCGCTTCCTATCCTTTCTGTCTCCGGAGAGGAAGGGAGTCCTGGACCGCAGGCACCATTCATTCTGCAGCAATTAATGGGCTCCATTCACATGAAAGTTCATATATTCCTTAAGGCTTCAGCCCTGTATGCTTTGCTGTGTAAAAGGAAAAATAGTATTTAATCATGATAGTGTGGCTTTACAAAAGAGTTTATGCTTCTCTAATGTACATTGGCTTTTTGAGGGAAGAAAAGCGGTGCCTTCTGCTTTGCAGTGCTTTTTATTAAATAAGTGGTTGCTCCATGCTAAGTGCAGTGTCCTATGTCGATTACTGTTCAGATCTGCCTTCTGCCTTTCCCTGGAGCGTTTAATGTAAATAACAAGGGAAATGCTTCTAGCCAAGGCCTCTCCTGAGCTCAGTCCCTTCCCAGGACTTATCCTCAGAAAGGCTTGTCTCTCTGAACTTTCACCTTCTCCAGGGAACCTTATTAATTGCATTCATCTGCTTTGTTTTAAGCTAATGAGACTTGCTCACTAGGCTAAGAGGACTGAATCAAGTCATCGTTGCAGTCGATATCTCCTAGCCCGCAGTGTCTAGACGCTCCACTTAGAGCGCAAAGTGAAGAATGTGCTAACTGCTGCTGCACCCAAGGAATAACAAAAGACAGAACTATTAGAGGAACAAAGTTAATTAACTTCACATTTTCTTCTCTAGTGCAGTTTCAGATGATAACATGGTTAAATTAACTATTGCTACCAGGTTATGTAAGCAATAGGCCACTGGATGGGGTAAGGTAGAAACAGTTTTGGCTGTGAGTCAACCAGTTCCTTAGGTGATGGTTCCATGATATATTGAGTTTGGCAGCAGAGCTGGCTGAAGACATTCCTTCCAGTCCTGATAGCTACTGTCCCCTTGGTTGTACCAACACATCTGTTTGTGGTGCCACACTAAAAATCATGTGAGATTACAGAAACAGTTTGAGGGCAGGGAGGAGAGTCTGTTTTTGTGAAGGTGACGTTTTTAACAGCTTAGTGATTTTGATCATTTGGGTTAGCATAGCCCTGCAAACAACTGTACTGGCAATATGGAGTGGGGAGAGCAGTGAGCTGATGTGGGGCAGGAACCAGCAGCCAGACAGCAGCAAAGGGCAGCTCCGTCATCTGGCTTGGCTATGGATCGTGGAGCTGCACCTTGAGGTCCCTATGGAGCAGGACAGTGTCTGCATCCGCTTGTCCACGCTGCCGGGTGGACCTGCTCGACGATATTCTGATTTCACTCCTTGCTGTAACTGATGCCCTTGAAAGACTGCTGCTCTTCTTGCTGGTGGTTTTAAGCTGCCTCAAGTGCCCAGTAGAAGTTAAAACCCGTTCTTGCCCTTCTTCCACCCTCCCCACGTCAGACTTTCTTCAAGCTGATGATGATCTTTGTCCCAAATAGCTTTTCTTAACCTCAGTAAATCAAGGAAGAAAATCCTTGCTGTTTGCACTGTGTCTGCGTTAGCCTTTTAGTGTGGAGCAGCAGTGTGCTTTTGAAGTAAATTCCCAGTGGTCCCCATTTATTGCATGTTAGTTTATTTTTGTGCAGTGCTGTTGATGAGTACTAATTGGATTCTTGTCAGAGGAAATAAAACCAGAAGACCTCATGTGCTCCAGCCACTAATGGGAGTTCAGTCTAGAGACCAGACTAGAGCCACTCTCACATAAACTGCTTGAAATGCATATAACTGTTTCCCCTGCAGAGCCCCTTGTCTCGCACCGCCTTACTTGGTAATGCACATCTAGCTGTAGGGTCCTCAGTACCAGCTGCTTCTGGACCCCTGTTTTTGTTAAAACCTAACTACTTGCTGTTGTAGATGCACTGCCATCTTCTCTGGCTCTTGGCACTTTTTTTTTTTTTTTTGGTTTAAGCTTTACTTTTCCTCCTTTCAGATTTTCATTTAAAGTAAAAGCCATTCAGTGCAAGCTTATGTGCACTTTTAAAGCATTGTTTGAAATCTCTAATTATTCCATCCTGTAAAGTAGTGACATGCTAAATGGACGCATACTGAGGTATAAAAAGGAGTGAGGAAGGCGGGAAGACTGAATCAGTTTCTAGTTAATCCACATCTAATTTCTAGTTAGACCCAACTAACTCTTTTGCATCTGCTTGCCTTGGTTGCGTTAGTTCCTATACCATTTTCTGGGTAGCTGAAACTTCATATACTATCAATGATGAAAGGTATATTGTAAAACATGCAATCCTGTGTGTATTTTTCAGTGGTACAAGGTGATATATGTTCTTTTATGTAAATAAACGTGGCTTTGCTGGAAGATATTAGGTCTATCTCCCCTTGTGAACACAGTTCTGTTCTCATAATAGCATTTGAAGGGTTACGTTAGTGAGGGTCAAGTGCGGTTTAAAATAGGATTCTTTTGAGACCAAGCCTGGAGGCCGTGAATTTCTTTCTCAAAAGCTGTTTTGATCTTCTGACAAAACTATTGCTTCTGAATTTCTTAGCAATACTTATTTGCTGCTAACCTTTGGAGAACTGGAATGATAACACACACTCTTCTTTGTATTTTGTGAATGGGCCTTCCTGGTGAGTTGATGACTTTTTTTGAAGTTCAGCTGGAGCCATTGAAAAGAGTTTTCTGTAAACTGTTTGGGAAGGTGAAATTTGTCTGGTGTTATATAATAAAATGTGATTCCAGTCCTGCAGAAAAGAGTTTTAACCCTGACCTCAGGAGCATTCTGCACAGTAGACAGTCAAGAGCATATAGTACCTTGCAGGCCTGAGAGCTTATGTGTAGTCACATGCTGCCGATGCCGCTACTAGAGCATGCGTATATGGTAGAAATGCAGCATGGCAGAAATTTTGACCATCCTTTTATATAACATGTACAAAGTAAATATTTTTTTACTTTTTCTTGGTCTGTTTTAAGTTTCCCTGGTAAGGATTGTTGCTGAGCAGCATCTCCTGAGGTAATGATCCTGACTGCTTTTGGTTACAATTGCAATGTAAACAAGGTTAATGATAGCTAATTAAGTTTTTATCGAAACAAAAGATCTCACCAGTTCAGGCAGTTGTGCTGTTAATGCCCTGTCCTCTGGCCTGATCAGGGGCTGGTTATGTGGACAGGAGCATCTCATTTCACAGCTTAACTAAGCGTTTGTCTGCCACATGTGAAAACATGAGAAGGATTTTCAACAGCTCGTATCTGCAAGACATGGAGAGACAGGTGTGAGGAGGGTTACAAGAATGGACCAGGGGCTGCATATTGTTTTTGTAAATACAAAATAGATAGTGGTGCTATGTCTCTTATGTATGTAAAGCCTGAGATCTTCAAAATGCTGAAATGTTGCCATTCTTTCTAATAGATGAGCCTGTGCTAGTGCTGCTCCTCCTGGGAGCCAGGAGGCAGCGACCTTCTGGCTGTTACGGGAGTACGTTTGTGGGGTGTACAGCTGAGATCATTCCACATAATGGCCGTTTGCCTTAAATGTTTCTTTGCGTTACAGAAGTATTATGGGAACGCTCCTTTTAGCTAAGAAACAAGTAAGAACATTAAGTTTAATTGAGGTTTCCTTGGTTTAAAATTAAAGTGGAATAAATACACTTAATTTCTTACTGTTGTTACCTTAAAACTCTTGTGACGACTGT
This sequence comes from Struthio camelus, assembly GCF_040807025.1. NCBI lineage: Eukaryota > Metazoa > Chordata > Aves > Struthioniformes > Struthionidae > Struthio > Struthio camelus. Next base: position 6,598,400 of record NC_090955.1, on the reverse strand, counting down.
GATGTCTGCTGTAACACCTATATATAAAGTGAGATGTCAGGAAATAGAAGATGTAATGCTGCTTAATGGAAGTGTCAGGGAATTTAACAATTCTGCTTGGTACGAAAAGCTATCACCATTCAGAAGCAATATCGACAGCGTTGGGTTTTAGTTTTGATGCTCTGTAGCATCAGCTGGACCTTCTGGGCAAATCCTGCCCTTCGAGTGGTGGCTTTCCTCGCTGTATAAGGGGTGTACACCTTTGTAGCTTGCCAAACTACCAAAAAAAAAAAAAACCAAATCTGATAGTTAGCAGAATGCCTCAGGTTGTAGCCAGTTGAGTTTGCATGAAGGTGACTTGGATTATATTACATTAGAGTTCACGATGATCAAGCACTCTGAGATACCGAAGCTGCTCTATTACAACTCAGTAGATTTTTAATGCAGTCATAAATAACATTGCAGCTCGTTGAACAGAAGGATAAAACTCGAGCAGTTCAGTGGTAAGCCAGCTTGTGTTTCCTTCCCTTGAATGAAGTGGGCGATTTATTATTATTTTAGGCTGCTTCTAATGATCATGTTAGTAGCGTGAATAAAATGGTTGTCTGTAAACTGCTCTGTGCTTTTGCTTGTTCAAGCCTTCGTGTTGGGGCTGAGATAAGACAGTATAAGCTGTAGGCAAAGTAGTATAGAGCCCAGCTAAGTCTTTCTAATTCTTAACTGTGACATATAAAAGTTCAGGGCACTTAAACAGTGCAAAACTGTTTTGAATTAACAAAATCCTCATTCTTTTGCTAATTTTTTCTCGTGGCACTATGTATTTGTCATAAAGCATATAGCCTCAAAACAGATATGTTCTAAAACAAGTGTCCTTTGTGCTGCAGCCAGCGTGTTGCCAAGTGATCTGTTAAAATAAATGGCCCATTCGAAATTATATTGACCCTTATTTTTGGATGCATTTTTGAAAAGTTTCACTAGGAAGGCTTTTCAGTAGTGAACGTAGGCCAGACCGTTTCAAAATGCGTGACGTTGGTTGGGTTTGATATTTTGGGGGTGATGTTTTTGTTTGCTTGTTTTCTGTGTTGTTCTGTTTCAAAATTTGGTTCTGATTTGTGGCACGTTCTTGATACACGCTGACTTCACTGCATAAGTGACCTTGAGAGAGAGAGCACTGCCAGTCTCGCAGTGCCCTATGCAATTATGCGAACAAGTGCAGCCGTATTTCACCTAGATCATTTTTAGACTAAGTGTACAACAAGTATAGATGTCCTTCTGACGTGCAGTGTGTCTCCCAAGTTGCCTTTTCTTCCTTGAACGTAATAACCCGAGAATTGCATTTGAGTTTGAGTAGCTTTTCTTAAAAAGTATGTTTCTGCTTGTGGCTTTTTGATGCATTTTGATCTAGTGCCATCTTTACATCTCTCTCTACTTCGTGTTCCTTTGCTGATTGTCTGAATTTTGTAAACAGAAATTTTTAATAGCCCACAGGCAATATTGTATGGTTCTTTCTCCCAAGCTAGCGTTGCGGATTCGAAATGCCTTAAATCAAACTTTCACTCCTTCTTTAGCCCAACAGTGCTTAAGATAATGTTCTTCATCGTTTGAAAGTATTTTGACTCAAAACTGCGTCTTGTATGCTGTAAAATTGAGCAACCTTTCACAAAGCTCAGGGTGACAACTGAGACCAGTGTTGAGAGTATGGGTTTTTAAACTTCATGAAAGTAACTTTTTCAGCTGCAATGTTGGCAAAATAACCTATCCTAGCTTCAATTTCACCTGTGAAAACTCATTGTTGCATGATACCTGTTGCTAAGACAAGTCCATGCAGGAAAGAGGTAGATTTACTGAATTAAAACCTGCTTGGGGGGGGGGAGGCTTGAAGCTTCTTGGATGTATTTTTATTTACTTATTTATTTTGGGTCAGTACAAGCAAATAGCCCATTCTGTGTATGGCAACTCCATGCCAGCTCTCTGTCCTTCGGAGCAAAGTGAGGCGTTGCCAGAGCATTGCAGGATTTGAGGAAACCTCTCTTCCTCCTTTTGTATGGCCAAGGGCATGCTCTCTCGGGTGTGGGCTCCAGAAACATATCCAGAATCTCTAAATCCTTGATACATAGGAAAGTTAATATCTCATAAATAATTAGAAATGAAATCAGCAGCTGTTTTTGGAAGGACAAATTTGTTCTTAGTGTAGAGCTAGATTCATGTGAAGAAAATATGTGGATCCGGTGTAAAAACAAAACCTGTACCTTTCTGTCGAGGCTCTGGTGGAGATAAGGGCGATGCTCTGGTGTTCCTGCCAGGAGAGCCGGAGTAGAAGTCAGCCGTTGAATATACCATTTTTCACAGCAGGCTAGAAGTGAACCAGAGACCTGAAGTGAAAGATATTGTCATCCAAGTCTAGCAACCGTTCCCGTCCTTACTGACCCCTGCTAAAGTAGTGACTCCTGCAAAACGTAACTGATAGCCGTGCTCAGTCTGTAAATACGTGACCGCGTCCAAGCTGGCGCTGGCTAGCACTATGCTTGGCACCCTTGGGAGGACGATAAGGCTGGACAAATACTTTTACCTCTTTGAAGTGACTCTTTCAGGTCAGTAGTGAACTGTGTGAGAGAGGTCTGGATAAATCCTATGTTGGTGCTGTGCTGGCTGCAGGCAAGGTGGAGCAAGTAGCATGCACTAACATGCAACCTACATCAATTCCTGTCATCTTAAACGAACTGGTTAACCAGTTTTTAATTTCTTCGGATACTGTTGTCTTGTGCTTCTTTAGATCATAGTTTTGTAATACAGTTTTTTTTTTTTTTAAACACAAAAACTTCATTCTTTTTGCCTTTGGAGAAAGGTCATAAGAATCCTTGGTGATAGGTGAAACAACTTCTAGTTGCATAAATGATGCTTGTTCTATACAACGTACCTTTTCTTTTTCGTAACCATGTTTTGTGTTTAAAGGTGACTGACTGTTGGATCTGCTTAGGCTGCAGTCAGAGTGCTGGATCTGAACTAGCTTGCTTGTACCTGCCTTGGTTTTCACATTCAGGGATTTTTTTGGATGAAATAAGTAACCAGAGAGTTCCAGTAAGTGTTAACAGATGTCACTTCCCTGCACTGGTTATGTCCTAAAATAACCTGCTGACATAGCCTCTGAATAATAGACTTCTCTGTAAAATAGACTTCTATGTGTCATTCCCCAGTCAACAAAAGTAACTTTTCGCCTTGTTCCTGTTCTGGGGCTTTCTGGTCAGTGTTGTTTTTGTCACGGTTCCTGGGTAATGGACTAAATGAAAGGAAGCAAATGTTCTTTAAAAAGATGGAGGGCAAGGGGAAGGTGAGAAGAGCAGCTACAACAGCACTGAATTCAGAGTAGCCCTATAGGGAGCAATAAACAGCACAACCCAATCAGTGTAATTTTGATTAAACTTCAAGTGTTTCATCTTGGAGGCCTCAAAAGATTTCGGCAAGCAAAAGAACTGAACTTCTAAAGCAAAGCTACTTCAGGCCACCGACATCCTCAGGGGGAAAAATGTGATGCTGTTGCTTAATGTTTGAATATGACATGTGGGAAAATGGCTTTTGAGAGCGAGTTAAACCATTGTCCCACCGAGTTATTTGAATTGCTCTGAACTGGATGGTATGAGACTTCCTGGCATTGCAGTGAAACCCATGATCAATATTTTAATGAAATAATTGAAGTTTTAGATGTTGCTTAGGATTTCCAGACTTTGTAAATCAAACTGTGGTGACTATTGCTTATGGACTCTTGAATCTGGCTTAGCAAACTTCAGGAGGAGTAAAGACTTAAAAGTTAGGTGAAAATGATAACCCATGTTACAAAAAAATCCCACTTGGATGGTTACTTGAGTTTAAGGCTCAAGTAATCTGTGTTGGCCAACTGCTTGAAATCAAGTTAACCATATATCACAGAATCACAATCATTTAGGTTGGAAGGGACCTCTGGAGATCACCTAGTCCAACCTCCCTGCTCAAGCAGGGACCTCTAGAGCATATTGCCCAGGATCACATCCAGACGGGTTTTGAATATCTTCAGGGAAGGAGACTCCACAACCTCTCTGGGCAACCCAATCCAATGCTCTGTCACCCTCACAGTGAAGTTTTTTCTCAGGTTCAGGTGGAACTTCCTGTGGTTCAGTTTGTGCCCATTGCCTCTTGTCCTAACACTGGGCACCACGGAGAAGAGTCTGGCCCCATCTTCTTGACACTCTCCCTTCAGATACTTACACACATTGATAAGATCCCCCTCAGTCTTCTCTTCTCCAGGCTGAACAGGCCCAGCTCCCTCAGCCTTTCCTCCTAGGAGAGATGCTCCAGTCCCCTCATCATCTTGGTAGCCTTTCGCTGAACTCACTCCAGGAGCGCCATGTCTCTCTTGTACTGGGGAGCCCAGAACTGGACACAGTCCTCCAGGTGAGGCCTCCCCAGGGCTGAGGAGAGGGGCAGGATCACCTCCCTCGACCTGCAGGCAGCACTCTTCCAAACGCACCCCAGGATCCCATTGGCCTTCTTGGCCACAAGGGCACACTGCTGCCTCATGCTTAACTTGTTGTCCACCAGGACTCCCAGGTCCTTCTCTACAGAGCTACTTTCCAGCAGGTCAACCCCCAGCCTGTACTGCTGCATGGGATTATTCCTGCCTAGGTGCAGGACCTTGCACTTGCCTTTGTTGAACTTCATGAGGTTCCTCTCCGCCCAGCTCTCCAGCCTGTCCAGGTCCCTCTGAATGGCAGCACAGTCTTCTGGTGTGTTAGCCTCTCCCCCCAGTTTAGTATCATCAGCAAACTTGCTGAGGGTGCACTCTGTCCCTTCCTCCAGGTCACTGATGAATATATTGAACAAGACTGGGCCCAGGACTGACCCCTGGGGGACACCACTAGCCACAGGCCTCCAACTTGACTTTGCGCCACTGACCACAACCCTCTGAGCTCGGCCATCCAGCCAGTTCTCAATGCACCTCACCGTCCACTCATCTAGCCCACACTTCCTGAGTTTCCCTAGGAGGATGTGATGGGAGACAGTGTCAAAAGCCTTGCTGAAGTCCAGAAAGACAACATCCACTGCTCTGCCCTTATCTCCCCAGCCAGTCATTCCGTCATAGAAGGCTCTCAGATTGGTCAAGCATGATTTCCCTTTGGTGAATCCATGCTGACTACTCCTGATCACCTTCTTGTCCTCCAGATGCTTAGTGGTGAGCTTATATACCTGTTTTGACAGTAAAATGCAGTCTGTCAGTGCAAGAGGCACTAATTGCTAATCTTTTCATATGTAGTTCTCCTCATATGGTTTTGGGGGGGGGGGGGGGGTTTGTTGTTGGTGGTTTTTTTAAGCCTGAAAGGACACCTGTCATAAGCACAGGATTTTTGCAGCTTTCAGAATTTAATCAAGGTCCTAGAAAATAACTTATTGCTGCTGCTTTTGTTTTTTATTGTCTCTGAAATGGATGGGTTTGAGCAACTTTAAAAAGCAGCTTTGAAGTCCTGCTGCTGGCCCAGCTTACTGAACTGGCTTTCTGGTGCAGTGGACCTCACTGAAGCCTGCGGCCCTTGCAAACATTTCAGTGGGTATGGATTTATGTCATTTTTCTTTGGGTACCGTTAATTGTTAAATGACACAGAATTTTAACCTTTCTTAAAAATCCCATGACATCTAGTTCTCTAAGCAACAAAAAGTTCTATTGAACTGAGAAAACTGACCAAAAAGTATTTTATTTGTAATTATAAACTGTAAGTCCTAAGGCAATTTACTTAGAACAAATGGTCTTTTTAATTAAAAAAAAAAAAAAAAAGAGGGGGGTGGGGAAGAAGTCTTCCTCCCATTTGGCTAGCTGTCCTCTCTGCGCCTCTGGCTTGTTCCTGTTGCCCAAGCTTGTCTCCGCTTAAATGAAGCGTTAAGTGATTAGGCTTTACTTTCCCAGAAAGCTCCAGTGATGGTTTTGATGAGAAGAATCTTTTTTGTGTGTGATGCAGAGAACTTTTCTGTGTGATGCAGGTGCCTTTTGCCACTTTTGTTGCACCAAGTGAGACTTGGGATGTCTCCAGCTTTGTGTGACTAGGAGTTAGCACAGACGGGAGGTCTGTACTGCTTAATTCCATGTCCTGGTTCTTGTCAAATCACTTTTTTCGAAGAAACGGACATTGCATCTGATGAGTTCAAGTAGCAGGAGGAAAGCAGAGGAGGCTGTTTTGGCTAGCAGTTCTCTGCATAAATAGCTCTGCTTTGACCAGCTAGGCCTGAACGTGACAGTCGAGCTATGCCGGGTGTGCGTTGGCTCCCTGAGGACCAGCTGTGACTGGGCTCCTGCATCTGCAGCCCAGGGGTGGCCTGGGCTTGGGAGAGCTGGCCTTTGCCAGAGGAAGGGAGAGTGATCAAAGTGTGATATCTGCCCCAAAAAGAGGGAGATGAAAAGGGTGGGGAAAGAGCAAGAGGCAGTAGAAGTCGTCCTGAGGCCAGGGCTCTTGCCACTTGGCCATTCTTGATCTAGAGTTCCTTGCAGCCAAATTTTTCTCTTACTCGAAATTACCATAATGTAACTAGTTTTTTCCATAGTACCTTTTTAAAAAAAAAAAAAAAAAAAAAGGTCCCTCCCAAGGTGGTTCTTTCATCACTTCTTGCTTGTGATGTAGTAATATTGAAGTAAAGCTGCATCCAAAACAAGAAATTGCCTTGCTCTTGCACTTCGTGTCTCATGAATTTGGAAGAACAACAAGAACTGTTCTTCACCCCAAAGGCGAAAAGGGGCTGAGGACCAAAATTAGATCTTAAAGAAGTCAAAGCCTTTATTCATAGTTTCAGATCCAGGGTAGTTGCATTTCTTTTTAGGGTTTGTTTTGCAGCTTGTGAGATATGTTGTGTTCCTTGTCGCACAAAAAATAATGCTACCTTTTGACCTATCCACAGGCTGACTATGGTTTGTACTTTACTAATAGTACCTCTCGGGACAGAGTCCAAATGTGCTTACTTGGGCAAATATTTGTTACAGACACTCTGGAAAATGATGTGTGAGATCAAAGACACAAAGATAGTCTCAACAAAAAACGTTGAATTTATAGAGGTAGCCCCACCAGATTTCAACAGCAAAGGGAGGTCATACGGCAACTGAAGAGGGCAATAAATGACATAATGAAGAATCTATCTGAGGTTTCTCAGATGCCGTCGGTGTAGCCTGTCAGGCCTCGCAATTGTACAGAGCGAGGGTAGTTGACATTAGCATATCTGTCCAAGACAAAGTGTGGTGAAACCGTTTCCACCCTGTGGGATCTCCTGCCCTTGTTACACTGACACGCAGAACCCTAAGAGTTGTGTAACGTCTTTCTGGGACTCTTTGGAGATGGCTTGTATGTTCTTGTATTCAAATGTGGGAGAGTATTTGAGCCGTTACAGATTCAAAGGAGATGGTCAGTCCCTGAATCTCTCCTTTGCTTCGTCGTTTCAGAGGAATCTAAAGACAGAAAAGGCAGTTCTGTGTGTCCTCCAGATCACTGATCTTTTGTCATCCTCTCACAAGTCCAGTTAAATGTTCTTGGAGAACAATGCATATTTAGTGTATGGTGATGACATTCTTCCGGAAGTTTTTCTACAAAGGCAATTGAGTGTTTTCTCCTTTGCCGCTACCTTGGAGCCCTGACGTCTGACAGTAAGCGCTCTTCCTTAAAGAGTCTCTTGTTGCCTAAGTGCAACAAGAGGGGAATCTGGGAAAAGGTTGCCTGTGGATAGCTGTGTTCAAAATACTTCCAAAGGATGGACCTTTTCCTGTGAGCCAAAGTGATGTGCGTCAGGAATTTAATTGTGACCAGATTATGATTTCTTTGCAGTTCTGCTGCACGCAAATACACAGTAGTGTTTATCCAGGTATTATGTTCCCTGTAAGGATGGGCAGAGGAAGAAGGATGACATCCCCCCCCCCCCCCCCCCAAAAAAAAAAAAAGCCGAAAAGCCGACAGTAGGTTCTGAAGTTTTGGTGAAATCTGTTGCCTTGTGATAAAGAGGATGCAGTTCTCAGTAAAGTTAAAATTATCAGAAAACAGTTATGTTTCTGTATTAGTTCTGTATTAGGTAGAAATCTAATGCAAGGGAACTGAAATAATCTTTGGAAGGAAAGCTGGATGAGATTGGTACCCTTCTAGAGGGAGTTCCAAGGGGCTTATTCTCTAATCGTAAAAACATAACACTAAAACTAAAAGCATAACAGCCCGCTTTGCTTCCTGGTTTCTGATGGGAAGAAGTCTTAAGTGGTTGGTTTAATATATTCCAGCTAAAGAACTTTTCATTTTTGAGCTCTCCTTGCTTTTATGTCAATAACTTTGTATACTTTGGAGACAGGGTTTTATTTGTGTGACGCTTACTAAACGATGCCCTAATATCTGATGCAATTTAAAAGGAACTGCCTGCCTTCTCTGGTGACTGAGAAGGTTCAGAAACTTTACTTTAGATTCATGACTTTTTTCCCTTGCCTTCCGTGATGTACAAAGGGCAACACAGCCCATTTAAAAACAAAACAACCTTTCCCCCCCCCCCCCGAGATTCTATCATGAATTAGCTTCATAAGCTGGAAAACAATGCAAAATAAGACAAAATTTTGTATTGTATTGTAGGATGATGCAACAAATTCCTGAGGTAAGTGTGTCCCTCTGAGTGTTGTTCTTTTTTTTTTTTGCCAACAAAAATTGTGTGTTGCTTTAGACTGCAAGTGTTTCAAAACTTGACGTGTAGTGAAAACTGTTCAGTGGATTAATAAATCTATAAATTATGCTGATAAATGGACCAGTATTTTGCAAGTTCTGGTATCATGAGCCTTAATATTCGTACAACAAGGACTGTGTGTGCCGATTTTGCAGCCAAATGACAAAACTCTTCTAATACTTTGGCACAGTTCCGTTTTGTTAGACCGTGCGTGCGAAATCATAGCTTTAGCCTTTCAACGTGAACTTTGTTACTGTGACTTCCCTCTTTGGGCCTTTCTAATGCCAAAATCTTAGTGTCGGTTCCTCGCGCCTGACCTTGAGTGCAAGCAGGTAAAGAAAAAGGCAGTTTGCCTGATATGCGGTGAAGCAAGGACTCGCGGACCCAGGAAGCGTTTGCATAGGGAAGGCAGTCTCTCTCCTCAGTCCATGGTTAGCTTCGAGTAAGGGATAATTGCAGCATCAGTGGAGATGTGGATCTTGGCGTTCGGCTGGGTCTCTCTCCTAGGAGCGTGGAGGATGGAGACGTGGTGGGCCCAGAGAGGAGAGACGTTGTTCCATGCCGAGTCCCCCCGGCTCCGGTGGGCTGGTGGGGTTGAAGGACAGAAGTGGTGTCTGATGCCTAGGAAAGGAAACGCCTGCGCCAGTTCTGTCGGACAAACAGGGCTTGTTTCTAAAACAGTATATATTTAAAGAAAACGGTTACAAAAATTAACTTGCTTGCTGATAACTTTATCTACTTGGGAGAGGAACGTTTCAGTGAAAAATAGATTCGCCTGGGCGGCATATCCCTTACCACGGGTGACGGTAAAACTGATGCACGGTTTGGGAGCGACAAAGCAAGTGCTGTACCGAAACGCACCACGATACAATATAGAAATCTGCTGCGACAGGGCAACAAATCACAAAATTAAGCTCCGTGGAAACAGTATCCTGAGTGTGCCCCTGTGGGCAGCAGAGATTTTGGCAAACAAGCTGAGCAACTTGTGATGCCCGTGCCTGGGTAGAAGGGTCTTGGTGGCGCGCGCGCCCAGACGCCAGAGATACGGCTGCAAAGCCCTGTGGGTTGGTTCGGTGCGCCCCGCTGCAGTGAACATCGCGTTGGGCTTGCAGGGCGTTTGTTCAGTTATTCTTTGCTCCCTACTTAAAAACTTTTAACCTTATTGCTAAAGAAAAATACCATTGTCAATTAGTATGACTGGAACGAAAGATGAATAGCGAGCTAGCCTTGAGCTAACTGTCAATCCGACTTTGATAGCCCATCACTTAAAAGGTCCTTTTATGTTTATGAAAAAGCATGACGTCAAGGCCGGGAGGGGGGAAAAAAATAATACCAATACTTAGGGCTAAACTTGCATAGCTTCCAAGAAGAGCCCCTGTGTGAACTGTTTGTTTCTCTACATGCGTAGCTAATTAGCCTAGGTTGCTATAAGTCTCGGCTGTGGCGTTCAAATTTCTTCTGCCGTTTTGGGGTAGCTTGTTTATGGTGCGTCCATGTGTGACTTTCTCCAAACTGGAATAGCATAAGAACTAAGGATTTTTCAGTCACTTCTCTCGCAGCCTATAAGTATTATGCTGGAAATGCTTGAGTATAATCATTATCAGGTGAGTTATCGCTGTACAATTTTGTTAAAAACCTGTTGCTGAAAAGGTGTACGGTATACTGGAAATCCTTTCCATCTGCGTGGAATCTAGTACGTTTTATTTGATTTCTTCCACAAAAATAAGTGGGGTCACTTGTAGCCGCAGTCACTTTGATAGAACTGTTTAAAACCAACAAGCTTCTCAGAGTGCTATTTTATTTCAGTTTGTTTCCTACCTTTTGATAAAAGGTAATGGTCAAAGGTGACGACAGACTTTCCAAGGTGCAGTGAAAGTTAGCATGGAAAAAATTGCCTTTCTTCTAGCGCTTATTCATGGTGCGCATGATTAGCTCAATGAGGTTCTTCGTACTTTGCATATTAAAAAAAAAAAATCTAGTAGTCCTGAAAAGCTTATCTTAAATATGAAAATTGCTGTTGCTGTGATGATATTGAATGGTCTGAACTGAAACATTTATTTTCTTGCATCTTATTTGCATGATGTGTTTTTAAACGGACTGTCTTATTTGTATATGATTTAGGCCACATATACTGAAAATATGAATATTCTGGAGGCAGTAATCGTGTATTCCTTTTTTTTAAACAATGTGTTACTTGTAACTAAAACCCACCCAACCTTTTAGTCTATCCCTTACTTGACATATGATAAAGGATAGCAATCTGCTATTTGGCTTTAATTGGTAGCTATTAACAAATAAAAAAGAATCCTGCTGTGCAACTTATTTCTCCATGTTTAAGTGAAAATTAAACGTCGCGTAGCTTAAGGGCTGAGAACATTCATTTGGGAATATCTGTGTAACTGGGAAAACTCGAGTATTGGTTTTAAGTGAAAAATCTGCCTGTAGAAAAATAAATGGAATTTCTTGTTTTGTGATTAAGAGGTCAGTTATTGCAACACTAGCTCATAAACTGATTTCTTGCTTTCCAGTGTGAATTGATGAGGCACTATTGACTTCCTTGGAGGTGCGCAGATTTGTACTTTGAGTCAAATGCTTAGCTAGTACGTGTGTCTCAAATGACTACCTCAGAGTGATAGCACTTTTAATGATGTCATAAAACAATAACCCCTCTCCCTCTGCTCTCTCATTTTTTTTTTTTTTTTTAAATCTTGTGCATACAGGTGCAGACTCACCTTGAGAACCCAACCAAGTACCATATTCAGCAAGCCCAGCGGCAGCAGGTAAAGCAGTACCTCTCTACCACTCTAGCAAATAAACATGCCAACCAAGCTCTGAGCTTGCCCTGTCCAAACCAGCCTGGGGATCATGTCATGCCACCTGGAACAGGAAGCAGTGCACCCAACAGTCCAATGGCTATGCTTACCCTCAACTCCAACTGTGAAAAAGAGGTAATACGCTCTCACTGTGTATGTTCTCCATCAACATAGAATTACAGTCTCTGCTTTCTTTCTCCTAAGAAGTTTAAAGCAGATTTGCTCATTGAAGTTTATCTTCTTTTCTGAACCTTTGACTTTGACAATGCAGTCGCTACCTCTGCGTTTGCTGATAATTATGTGCTTGTATAGAATATTTGCACCCAAACACTCGTGTCCCAGTATCTTCCTCTTTTTTGAACTATTTTAGCTAGTTTATCTAGTTTATGCTTATTAAAACTTCTTTCTTTTTTCTTTTTGCTTGCTCAATGCGCACAGTGAATGATTGACCTTTGGAGAATACAAAGCAGTTTTGTGTGCTGCAGCTTTCTGGAATAATGTTATTTATGGCTCATTCAGTGTATAAAGAACAAAGAGCATAACAAAAATAATTGAAGAACAGAAAGCTTTTTGAGATATTTTAGATTTAGATATTTTTACAGTAAAATTTGAGTGAGTCTGTTGCTTAGTTGGAATGCCAGATTGTCCGGGCTAATGCGTCATAAAATGTTACTGAGTGCTGTTTCAGGAGCCCAGTGTTATGAATGAAGACCTCGCTAGCCTATAGGTAGTTCTCTGTTGTCTTGTGTTAATATTTGCCAGCAAAATTTTGTGGGATATTATGAGGATGCATGCATAGATGCAAAGGGGAGATTATTTGAAAGATGTTAACAAGTGTAAAAATCATGAAGCTAATACTTTGCAACTTGACAGGTTAGAGACGATTGAGGAGCTTCCCCTTCTTCCCCTGCCAGCCTTTCCGTAACTTTTTAAATACGGAAACAGATGCACTCTGGGAGGAAAGTTTTATCAAACTTAGTTTGAGCAACAGTTATTATAGAATAGGTTTTACACGTGCAAGAGAAGTTATTTGTGCTCCATAGCTTCAAAAGAAACGAAAATCAAGAGTCCCAACCTCTAATCCCGGCTGTGCCCAATGCTTTTTCTCAAGATATTTACAGCTTCACTTTGCTGTGTCATCAGGCACATGTGTGCATGACACTGTTTCAATCATGCTCCTTCTGGGACTGAGACTGTGCCATGAACTCAGATCCATGCTTTGCTTTGCTTTTCTTTTTTTTTTCTTTTTTTTTCCTGCAGGGATTTTATAAATTTGAAGAGCAAAGCAGGGTTGAGAATGAGTGCCCGCCTCTGAATACACACTCACGAGCATCATGCATGCAGGTACTGGATGACACAGAAGTTGGAGCACAGAACCCTTTTCTAATAAGAATGTTTCTTTGAAATTATGCTAAATAGTAAAGTTACCCAATAATATCCTTAAAAAGTTAAATATAAAATGGGCTGGGAAAAAAAACTATGGATTATAAATGTTGTGTCCTTGCACATCAGAATTGACTTCAAAAATGCATTAAAGCATCTGAAATGGGCAAATGCTTTTCTAAAACTGTAATGCAGATAGCAGAACATCATATTGGCTGCATTTTAAGGTCCTCTTTCAGGAAATCTTTTCTAATGCAATTTCCGCAAGACCACATCTCTTAAGACTACATGTACAGGTTGCTGTTCTGATAGAGTTTCCAAGGCCCCATTTCTAGGCAGATCACACTTGCATTTAAAAATGTGAGTTGAGAAAGCTGTATGTAATACATCCGTGGTAGTTTGTCTTCAGTAGTCATCCTTCCTTTTTTAGCGAAGTGATTTTATTCTTAGTAACAGCATCAAAAATAGGGGCTGTAACTGTTAGTCCCCTTCTTGCCCTCGCTTCCAGTTAAGATGTTTCATTCTAGGCATGTATTTTCTTGAGCTGATATGAAAATCCCCTCTACTGCTATTTCTACCATCAGCTTTAGGCATTGACTTTTCTGGATACTGTTGTTAAGCTCCTTTTTATAGGCAATGAAAGAAACAGGCAGTCCTACAGGATAGCTCAGAGTAACTGGATGATTTGGAGGTCTCTGTTTCTCCTGACTGTGCAGGAGCTTGTTAGGAGGCATGTTAATAAAGCCCAGTCCCAGGAAGAAGATTACTTGCACCGCTTAACATCTTCTCTGGGCCGCTCTTGGGTGATGCCCCCTGGGAGGGGATATTGGGGAAATGAAGCAAATGGATTCCCCTGTTGAGGAAGGGAAGTCTTTCACCTGCAGTCCTTGGTGCTATTGCCTTCGTCCTGCAGGTGCCAGTTGCCCTGGCCCTGCTGTGTCCATCTATGCGCACGTTTTTACCCCACAGCTAGATGCAAGAGAGGAGTGTTAGGCAGGTGATTTGAGTCCTGTAGTTGGTGATGGGAAGGTGGCAGGGCCTATGCAGCTTAGGGGGGAGGGAGAGCATTCACCTCCACTAGGGTGGATGGGTCTAAGGGGAGCAATGTCCTCCTCCCATCCCGGGAGGAACGGCTTATGCATGGGCATTTAACGCAAAGTAACTTCTGAGGGGAGAAATGCATAAGATTGTGAAGCCTCAAGATTTTTCGTAGTCGGACTGTCCTTGCTGGACAGTGTGGACTATGACTATGATTTGGAGTATGGTGAAAATTCACAGACCGCTGTGCTTTGGCCCATGCAGCAGAGAAGCAGTGTGTGGCTGAAGCGCTTTGTTAGGCCTCTGTATGTGATTGTTCGTGATAATGTATCACAATGATAATGTGATGTTCATGATGTATTTTCCTTGCCTGCTTTTTCTTCTGCAGATGGATGATGTGATCGACGACATAATTAGTCTGGAGTCAAGTTACAATGAAGAAATCCTTGGCCTGATGGACCCTGCCCTACAAATGGCAAATACGGTATAACCGCCCTTTCCTTTTGGTTACCCTGCTAGCAGTCTAAGTGCCTCTCCCCGAGAACACAAAACTGGAGCATGACTTGTTCTCCTAACAATTAAGTAGTTATTGTATTATCCTGTGGAGAATAATTAGGCTTTCTTGTTAAGAACTTAAGGTATGCAGTTGCCATGAAAAACATGGATTTAAAAATGCAAGCTGGCATGAGATTGAGGGAATACAAAAGCCAATTTTGCTTCTCTTATTTCGAAATCAAATTAGTTGATGTAACAGAGGAGCAAAGTAAACTGTCTAACACAAGTGAGCTCATACCCATCAGTGTTAAAGATAGCCAGGGACATTAGACTCAAGCTTCAGAAAACCTAAAAGGAGTCTCCGGCACCCCAGGTTCCTATATCTTTGTGAAGTGCAGGTAAGCAATTTTAAGCCACACTAGAACATATGTTAGCATCCCTGTCCAAAGATATCTTATTTAACCTCGTTAGATCTAACATCATATCTTGAGTTTAACTCAATTTATTTAATTAAAATTAAATTAAAAAATTAAAAATTAATTTAAATTAAAAAATAAAAATTAATTAAACTCAATTAGTTTCCAAGTGGAGACAAATCCCAAGCTAGAGAACAACGAAGGTAGTAGAAAATGAAAGCCAAAAAACCCAACAACCTCACCCCCCCCCCCCCCCCCCCCCCCCAAAAAACAAGAAAAGTGAAGAAATAAGGAAGGGTGGTAGATTAAAAGGGGAGAAGGGGACATAAAAAAAACCTGTGACAAAAGAAAAGACTTAAGATGTAGAGAATAAGCAAGTGAGAGAAGGCACGTTACCTTTCAGTTGCAGTTTCTATCTGCTGGTTCACATTGCTGCGAGCATTAATATAATCGTACTTCTGGCATAATCTTATTTTGATCTTTCATGGATCCAGAGAATTTTTCGCCTGAGGCTTAAGTGCTGTTAGATCTGGCTGAGCAGATGCTTGCTAGTGCTGGCGTCTAGTTTTTTTTCGTTATCTAGTGCCAAAGTTTACCACTCACCACATCGCATAGATTTTGTGGCATAGATTTACGTTTGCTTACAGTACTTGTCTGATGTCATATAACCTGGTCGTACGCTCCTGCAGATTCCTACAGCCCTCTCGGGGACATCCTGAATTCCCATCCAGAAACAGCCCACCAGCATCCCTCATTAAACAGTGCCCTTTGAGTAGAGTGAGAAATAACGGCAGGCTCCTACCAAAGCGAGTGAATTCTCCTGCAATCTCAGAAGGCTCAAAAAGCGCGTGTGTCCTGGAATTTGAGAGAATTTAAAACCTCATATAAAAGATGATACAAAGCTCCAAAGATAGTTACCCTTTTTTATTGGGCGTTGAGGTTCTTCTGGAGTCATTTCGCTAAAACTCCGTTGGACTGATCCATATATGGGATGATAGGGAACTTCGACTTTTTGGTGCTCTTCTTCCTATCTCCTTCCACAGGGACCCCAGCAACGTGCCTTTGTGTCCGGAAAGGCATTTAATGGTACTCTGCGCTCTTGTGGTGCGAGGAGTCCCTGTAGCCAATAATTAGGGTACGCCTGCATCCCTCCTGCTTGCTGCATGACAGCAAACCTTGTAAAGACTCTCAGGTTTGTTTCCTGTGAAATCTTACCCATCTACATGTGACTTTCTGATCAGGTCGTTTCCTCTCTTTAGTTCCCAAAGCTGGTTCTTTCTTAGAAGAGACACGAGTCCATTTATAAGCAGTGAAAGTGGTTTCTGAACTTGAATAGTGAAGACAGGCAACGCAGGTCACTTAGGAACAATGTTATGCTTTTCGTTTAGCTTAATCAGGCTTTCAGAAAGTGTCGACTAATGTGGTGAAATAAGGATATGAAGTAGTAGAATTAAGACTTCCTTACTGATACAGTTAAGCTACTATAGGCAGAAAGTGTATTTCAGTCTCTGAATGAATCTGGTACTCTTCTGAAGTGGTGGAGATTGAACCATGTATCTCTCTGATTAGTTTAGGAAAAAGAAAAAGAAAAGAGAAGAGAGCTGATGTAGCGGGCATTTTTATTTTGGAACAGGATTGGGTTCCTAAAACACACACAGTTTTACTAATAAATAACAAAAATGTGTAGACTGAGCTAAGTCTAAGTAGGTAGAAGAAATCAAGAGGAAACGGTCTCTAAAGAGACACAACCTATAAATAGCTGTGCTGAGACTACAACAAAGGCTACTGTTGTTCTTTAACCAACAAAGAATAAAAGGACCGGTTTGTTACTTGTGGCAACAATACTTAATTGATAAGCCAAATCAGAGATTTGTGTGTAGAACAAGCTAAGGGAAGTTTCCAAGTACCTCTTAATTGAAAAGGGCTCGCTGCAGTGAATCGGCTATGGAAGTGTTTGTAAACTTTGGTATTGGCTCACAAGTTCACTGGCTTTGCTTTTGAGGTGAGAAATGTCACAGAATGGTCACTGGTTTGCTGAGGGCGTTGTACTTGGGTATGACTTAGTAACTGAATTGCTAGGTACTATGTAAAGTACTGTTGTAGATGAAATGACAGCTAGTTCATCCAACTAGTGAGTTTCTAGCAAGAAACTAGATAAACAGTTCCTTGATAAACATTCCCACGTACACACAAACCTACAAAGTTTATGAACTGTGCAAACTTCTGCCTTCATCCTCCTTTATTTAGTGTCAATGCTATGTCAGCAGCACTTTTTTGTGACCTCGGTGCTTTGGTTGTTTTACGTCTTAGCTGGGTTTCTCTAGTGTGTGCAATTTCTGCAGTACTTCTAGCGTGCACATTCAGCAACTGCTGCCTGTGCTACCTCCCCCCTTGATAGTTGCTTACACAGATCCAGTTTACTTGCTTGTGAATCTAGCACTGTGCTAACACCTTTGGAGAAGTCACAAGCCTGTTGTAACGAACAGGTTCTATCTTGGATTAAGTAAAGCAGCTGGATGAGCTTGACCGTTCTCCATGTTTCGTTATAACCCAACTTCTTTACTCAGGCTTTGAGATGCTAGTTCCTGGCTTTCTGAAAAAAATCTTTTTCTTTCTGGAGTTCCTAATTAGATTTCACATGTCTGGTTCTGAACTTCAAGTCCCTGGGCTACAAACAAGTCCTTTGTGCTCTTGCCACGCTTAGGAGCATGAATAGAAAAAGCACATCCAAGTCAGAAGGGTATATGACGCTAGTGCTGTGCCTGTGTCAGGGATGCGTTGAGGGCCAGAAGATGCAAGGGTCAGCCTTGTACAGCTGTGCGGCAGGCTGTGGTCCTGGTGACAGATTAGTGTGGATGCATCACAACTTGGGCCTCAGTCTGTAAAGGACGGCTGGGACCTAAGATTAGTTACAGATGTTCCTTTTTTGTACAGCATTCAGGAGCTACAAGGAGGGCTAGGTCATGGTGACAATTCAGCAGTGCATTTCCATGTCACTTGGAGGCTGAGTCAGGGACTTCATTTCTGTTGCCAGCCACCCTCTAGTCAAGAGAAGTCTCCTGACAAGTCTGAACGTGGCTTCAAGGTGCTGGTGCTTTAATGGTGCCTCTCAGTGTTTGCAGAGAAATTTTCTTAGGCCGGTCTGTCTGGCAAGGACAGTCGTTAGGGATTTAATAGTCTGTGCTGTGAGTCACTCCATTGTATTCTGCAGTGTTATTTACATAGGCATAAAGTTAATACTTGCTCTAATCTCTGCAGCATCAATGTCTTGAAGGGATTGATTTTATCTTTGCAGCAAGGATGGCAAGAAGTATTGCAACTCAGATAAGATATAACATGGTTTTATGAGTGTCTTTTCAATACTTAGTTTGAAAACAAAAAAGGATAGGTAAAATAATGCACTCAGGATAAATGTAAAGTTTTAAAATACTTTTTAATTTAAATGGATAACTTTGGTAAGTCTTATCAGAATACTGTCCGTTTCTGTGCAAATCTGTTTGCTTAAGTACACCTAAATAACAGAGAACAAGTAATTGAGGAAACAATGTCAAAATAATCTTCCTGCCGGAGTGTTTTTATTGCACAAAGCAAAAACCAAATTAAACTAAACTTGTTAAATGTTTTCTATGCAAGTAGCCTTCAAGTCGCATTAAAAATGTCCTTGATTAAGGACAGTGTTCTACTTCAAGCATGTAGTAATTTGCTGAGCACTTTCACTCTTAAATATTCCTGGAAAATTGGGGGCTTCCTCTTGTGAGTGTTCTGGAGACCATTTTTTGGGGGGGGGGGGGGGGGGGGGGGGAGTACATGCACGCCAGAGAAATGGTGGGGGTTCAGGTGTAAATGTTTCACTGAAAAAACAAGGAGGAATAATACTGTAATTATTGTCAGTGTGTGTTACCTCTTCTATCCAAAGGTATTTTTGTAACTCTGAGGTTTTGAACTTTCAAAGCGCTGTCTGCACGTTCTTGAGAAGTGAGGACAGAAATTTTCCCAGTGCAGGTGTTTTTCCCTGTGCATACACGTAACCTTATTGCAAGCTCTGTTTGCACGTGGGAAAGAGCACAGATTTCTTAGCAGATGCTCACTCTGTTCTTTGGTAAAAGTCTTTCACACTGGGCGAAGCAACTGATCCTTTTCCTTGTTTATCTTTTACAGTTGCCTGTGTCTGGCAATTTGATTGACCTTTATGGCAACCAAAGCATGCCTCCTCCAGGGCTAAACATCAGCAACTCGTGTCCAGCTAATCTTCCTAATATAAAAAGGGAGCTCACAGGTAAATAATATATTTAAAATACAACCTTGAGGCAATGCTATAATGGTTTTGAATTAAGGCAATATTAAACATAATTTCTTAGGAAGAAGGAAAATTTGGAGGAAGAGCTACTTTTTGCTTTGCAGTCTGTTTTATAGCGAATGTATTAGCTTGTAATGCAGTCCTATTTGTGTGTGCGGGCATATGCGTATGTGTGTGTTGTGATAAGTTAAGATAACGTCCATAATTTGAGTTCAAGCAGAGAAAGAGAGAGAAGACGTTTGTCTTAAATAAAGATGAAAAGGAAGCGTCCTCCAAAGATCTCACTCATCGTGTCAGTTTTTCCAGCGCTAAAATTTTTCCGCGTCTGAACAAACTCTTGGCAGGGGTTGGGGAGGAAGAGCCCTAAACCTCTCCCCACCAAGCACGTGCACACAAGATTTAAATAATTTGAAGGTTTAGAAGGGAAGTTCAGTGTTTTCAAGAATATTTTATTTTTGCTGTTTTGCTTTATTTCTAGATGAAAAGCTCTAACCACAGATAGGATATAGTAAAAAGGAAAGCTTACCTTTAGAAAGAACAAACGGGGATCGGTTCTAGAACCGATGACAAATTCATCTCAAGATCCAGAAACAACTTTTCTTAAGTGCAGCTAGGAATCATACTGTATGCCGACCTGGTAGTGGCAAAAAGTTTCTTTCCGATCTGTCTCCTTTTTGGATTTCTGTTGTGAAAACTCACAGGCTGACTCAATTGCAAAACAGGTTCTGGGCAGAAATTAGTTTAAGTAGGGCACTGTTTTTCATAGCCAAGGTGTCAGCTTCTCGGGAGGAAATGCCACATCTCTAAGCTGGCAGGTATTTGCATTTTGTATGACTCCACGCAGTTTGAGTTCACCAGCAAATGAAAGCACCCAAACTGCTCAACGATTTGTGGCTGCTCGAAAAACTGGAACAGCATGTTGAGCTATATTAAGAGGAGAGTGGGAGGGCAAGAGGACTGCTCCAGGTCCTGCATTGCAATTTCATAGCCCCAGCTGCAAGAAGTTACAGGTGACTCTAGCCTGCAAGCTAAACATGCCACTGGCAGGATATACCGGCTGGCACATTCACAGCAGGCAGTTGTGAAAGACTTTGGGCAAAGAAGACAGAAGGAGAGGGGAAATTAGTGAATGAAGTGGTCTCAGGGAAGTCCTCAGTAAGTCAAAATAGGCCTGAACTAAGTTACGTGACTGATTGCTGCAATCACCTACAAGCAGAAACAATTTAGACAACCGTTATTTTCTACTCAAAATATATGTTAGCAGATTGCATTTAATGTAGGAGAAGTCTAGGAACTTCTGTTTAACATCAGTCTCTTGGTCATTGATCTGACCAGCCCTTTCTGACAGCCAGTGAGTTAAAATCAGCATGTTGTTATTACAGACAGCTAGAAGTTTAGGTAGGAAAGGCTTTCTATACCAGCCACAGAAGGCTGGTATAGAAAGAGGCTGAGGTCTAATCTCAACATACATAAGCGTAGAAAAGCTTTGGGTTCTGCAGTTCCCACTTTCCTGTTGGAGCTGGGCTGGAGAGAGCTTGCTATATTTAAATCTAGCACTTGTCTGTCACAAGCCTTACTCCCTCCTGCTGCACAGATGATCAAAATGATCAAGAACCAAGAAAAATCAGATCTGTTCTCCCAGCTTCCTGTGATGATGATAGTTGTGAGTAGTTGTCAGCTGTAGCTACTGAAATGTTTAATAGGAATCCTGCTCAGGTGGGAGTGCGGTTTCTATTAGTTTGGGCCTTACAAACCTCATATCTGTTTCACAGTGCAAAGTCAGATTAAGTGCAAGTTTCATTCAGACGTGCAATAATCTTTCAAGTTCTCTTGACCCTATAGATAGAGTCTAGCATAGAAAAGGGTACTGGCTATAGTGCTCATAGTATTGGGGTGGCTCTGTAGGCACGTGAAATAGTCAACTTCCAGTATGCCAAGGGAAACCCTTATTACTTGTTATTTTGAATTGGGCAGGGCATAATTAGTCTGCAATCCGTAAAAAGAAAAGAATATAGGAAAGAAACTTGTTGGAGTGAGGGAGGAGTTGGTTGTGGAGTGGAACTTGTGCTAATGGGTCACACGTTCATTTGTCCCCGCTGACTCGCTGCAAAACTAACGCTTGCTGGTTTTGAGATTCAAATGCAACAGGGCAAGGATTAACGATTTCACCCCACCTTCTTTCACAACATAAAAGGTGTAGAACAAACATGAAAATATTTAAAATTATTTCAGAAATGCAAGTTCAAACGAGAATATTGCCTGAACTGTTGCCTGCTGAAGTCTGAAATAAAATGTTCAGCAAAGTTTGTGTGGAGCAAAGTTAAGATCAGTCCTGAGCTGAGGAGACAACTGGCATGCAGCGTGGTTGTCATTATTTTTTTTCTTTTGCTTTTCCTGAAGAAAGGTCAGGGACCACAGCTTTCTAGCAATATTGCTATTAAAGGTGCTGGATTTTTCTGGTTTTGTTCCCCCCCCCCCCATAATGAGAGTGATTGAAATGCAGCATTTTTTTTTTTTTACTGAATCGCTCAAGTTATACCCCGATCACCCTTGCGGTGATCTACATACACTGCCACAAAAAGGGCATAGTCTAAATTCCAGTGAGCAGAACCTCTGTCTTCTGCCTGCTTCATATCCTGTGCAGGCAGCCATGCAAAAGGCATGTTGCTCCTCAGGTTCAGCCGCTACGCGGTACGTACGTAAACATAGGAGAGGGGATGTTGGATTTCAGTGGCTTATTGTGCTCAAATACCTTGCTGAATCAGGGCCTCGGTGAGAAACCTTCTAGACACAAAAGTCAATGTAGGAAGCATGGGAGTAGTAGCTCTGCAGGTGCACAAAGGTAAAGCTGAGCACGAGCGCTGTGTTTCGGTAAGCACTGCTGACCTCTGGGGCCCTTTTCGCTTTTTGCAACGGCCGTAGTAACTTTGTGACAAGTCTCATCAGGCTTCCTGTGCAAAAGTTTTGCAAACTGAGAATGTTGCGTTTGAATTTCTTTAATTCTAATTACTTCATTCACATGCACAGCATGTATTTTTCCTACAGAGTCAGAAGCAAGGGCATTGGCTAAGGAGAGGCAAAAGAAAGACAATCACAACTTGAGTAAGTTGATTCTTCTCTGTTTGCACCAATTTTAGTAATGTGTGTGGTTTTTTTTTTTTTTTAAGTGTTGGAATACTGGTGCTTTAAATCGCTGATTGAGACATTGCATGTAATCTGTTGTGTTAGTTCAGTATGTTATGCCAAGAGATCAAATATCTCACGTTCTCTGAATGCTGGGCTTAAATCTACTATTGAATTTTAAACATTTTTCAAAAAGCAAAGCAAACAGGTGCTCTAAATCCAAGAAGTGTTCTGTTTATTGGGAGTCGTTGGAGTAGTAGTCTGAATACATAGATGTTGCTGTCAGTAGAATCGCTGAGAACAATATTTCATCCAGTTGCTTTTAACAAACTCATCTTAGATAATTTTAATTTAAAAAGAAAAAAATTTAAAAAAAAGGGAAACTTAATCTGAAAGTCGAGGTATGCAGTCAATTTATGACTTGCTTTAAATGTCAGTGTGCACTTGCAGCGTGACAGCTTAGAAGAATATAAACTCCTTTTTTGTAAGAAACAGCTTTTTTCTGAGTAAAAAACATTTAATAAATGCTTTATGACTTAAAATAGAAAAGGACAGCTTGAGGCTCCTTTATATCGCTAGGAAAAGAAACTTCTCTCATGCATTAAGCTATTCGGAAGCCTTTTCCGTAGGCTCTGGTAATAACTTGTAAACCTAACGCAGGAAGGTTGGTGTTTGAGCTTGCTTTACATCCTCGAAATTTTGCATCCAGAAAAGCACTTAAAGAATGAGACTAAACTTGTCCCTCTTAGCACTTTAGGATTTCCTTGAGCAAATAATTTTTTGTCTCTGGATTTCCATGATGCCTTTTTCCTAGGAAAACATAACATGCCCTTTCCATACGCTTCAATGAGAGTCTTACGCTAGCACAGCCATACTGCTTCTAGCGTCCCAGCTTAGCTCTGCCACTTCCACAGTCCCACATGTTGATAGAGTAGAGACCAAACCTCTCTTGTAGAAGAGCAAGATGAATTGCTTTGTCACTGGATTTTAAGCTTCAGGTGAATGTGTCAAAGATTGTATGTTTTTTTTAAATCTTTAATGAAAAGCTGTATACTTTATAATTAAGTGAATATTGCTTGTAATGTTTGTGGTGTTTTTTTTCTTAAAGTTGAACGAAGGAGAAGATTTAATATTAATGACCGTATAAAAGAACTAGGCACTTTGATACCCAAGTCAAATGACCCGTAAGTATAATGTGTCCGAGGAGACTGTGGGAGGGGGAGGTATTTAAAGGGGGGAAAAAAAAAACTTATAAAATAAAACAATCCCAATGCGCAGCAATGTTCTTTTTTGGGAGAATTTCCATTATTTTATGGCTGTTGCTGGTAGAGTGGTAGAGCAGCCCATAACTGCTCTTGAGAGAGGCTCTTTGGTTTCCTCAAAGGCAGGCAAGGCAATATTGCACATTACCTACCGGCGGGACAAGTGAACCTTTGGTCCAGTAGTCAGTACTACGCTTCTTTTTATTTAAAAAGTTAGTGCGGGGTGGGGAAGAGAAGTTTAAAACACCAAAATATGATGCTATATCACGCTTTTCCCTTCTTACCATCACCTGGCTGTGATACAGTACCACCAGGAGGTTTATTGCTTACTGCTTCCAGGGAGCTAAAGGATCTCAGGTCTTTTTTCCATGGAAGTACCAGGTTATATATAGTCCTTCATGAATGCCAGTTCCCTTGCAGTCTTTTCATTACCCAGCTGAAATGAGGCATTGCCCAGATAGCTGGCTATATGATAGTTGAGAAATCTGTCTTGTGGTGGGGTGGTTTTTTTGAGTTTTGTAGATTTTTTTTTTTTTTTTTTGTCGTGCAGCCTTGCAGAAGGCAATGAAAGGAGTCCCCAGTCTTCAGTCCCTCTGTATGGTGCTGGTCCCCAACTGCAGAGTGCAGGGGTTCGAACCTTTTTGCCTTGGAGGGCACCAGGGAGCTGCAGCTCTGCAGTGCTGCTGCTGGGCTCGGTGCCCGTCAGCTGGGATGATGCTTGCTGCAGCCTCCCTCCTGGTAGGCTGTACTCTGGCCCCCTCTAGCGCATTTCAAAAGCCTAAAAAACTTAAAAGAAATATTAGCTGTGTGTTATATGGCGTGTAATCATAGCTGCTGATGTGGAGGTGGTGACTCTAAAAATAAACCCTCACTGAGAGCCCTAACTTCTTGTTTTTGTGTTGATTTCAAAGGGATATGCGCTGGAATAAGGGAACTATTTTAAAAGCATCGGTGGACTATATCCGCAAGCTGCAAAGAGAACAGCAACGCACCAAGGAGCTCGAGAACAGACAGAAGAAGTTGGAACATGCCAACAGGCACCTGTTGCTCCGAATACAGGTTTGCCGATAGATGAGCTATGAAGGCTCTTGGTGTTGCAGCGTATGACTGCAAACGGGTGCGACCGAAGCACGTTTGTAGGAATGTGGGTTAGAAGGAACCACTGGTTTAATTCATGGTGACCAGTGTTGAGGTGTGTGCAGAGTTCTTCCAGAAAAAGTAAGATAACACTGGTTTAAAACAAAAACCTACAATATTCCAGTAATGTGCTTGTTGCAGCAAGACAGCCCAGAGCTCTGGGTATTGAGCCGTTTTATCCGCGGAGCGAGGGTCGCTCTTGCTCTCTGTTCATTGAAGTTTGTAGGATTAATTGCCCCACCCCAAGCTGGATAGGATCGAGTGTAAGCCCATATAACACGAAGGCTGTGATGGAGCTGGCTGTGGGTCCCAGGCATCCTTACGTCGGTACTCGCCAGCGGCACGACCGCAGCTCGGCTGTCCTGCCGGCGCGTTGTGCAGTGCCGGGCTGGGTACCGGAGACCTCTGAACCGCAGCACGGGTAATCCACGAAGCAGATAACGAAGCTAGAAATACCTGAGAGTCAAATGTGGCAGCAAACGGTTTTAAAATAGAGCTGGCTGGCATGCACTTCAGTGCAGTGTTGGTGCTTTGTGGAGGTTGGTGCTTAGTCTATCTGCTACAGGGAGGAGATAAAGTGACTTGACTCCTCCACAGAGCAGCATCAAGCAGTGCTATTTCAAAGTTAGGTCAGGTCACTTCCCAAGCATCTTTCCTCTTCTTTTGCACTGTCTGTCTGCTCTGGCTCCTATTTCAATCAATCTAGTAAAAAACAGGTCCTCGAATAATGGGCAGTGCATCTGGGAGCAAATAACCTAAAGTCTGTATTTTCCTTTTTTGTGTTGATTCTGATTAAGTACAGAATAGGGGACTCGGCACATTCTAATTCTGTTGTGTTAGCTGGTGGGAGAGGTGTTTTTTGTTCCCTTTTCTCCCTTGATCATGTAATGTGCCCTTACAAGCTTGTTGTCTTAGCTTGAAAATGGAAAAAGACTTTTAATCAGCCTCTGTGATAAGAATATCCAACAACGCTGTTGTGATTGCCTAATTTAATGCCTAAGCAGAATCAAAACATCTCTCCTGTTGCTGTATTTGGAAAAGGGCGCTTAAATAAGTCCTTCTGTTATCTGTCTTTAGTCAAATGCATCTATAATGTGATTAAACTTGAAGGTGGGATTTAAACTTCTCATGCAGATTCTACGGATCCTGGCTGCACATACAACCCTAAGCCTTCCCAAAAACTCTCTGCGTATTTCTGGTTAAATCTTCTTAGTGCAAGAGTGTCGTTGTTCAGTTTTGGCTGACCTCTTGATGTCTGGCTTGAAACAAACTTCAGTTTTTAGCAGAGCTGTGGAGTGGGAAGTGTCCCTTCCACTGTCTCAGTAGGAAGTAACTAGCATCATGTAGACGTACTGTGTCTTCATATATGGGTTTTTTTTTTTAAACACTAAGGTTATGCTTGTGGTATTTCATTTTTTTCAGTTTCTAAATGTAGCCTGCAGTATGGCCGAAGCTGTCATTTGTAGTAACTTTTTTTCCACACTTTTACCAATTTGGATAGACTTTATATAAAAAAAAATATATATATATATTGCACAGTCACAGAACAGTGCACTGATGGGAGTGGGGAAATGTTGCCCTCGTGGCACTGTTGTTGCCTTCCTGGACTGTCACTGAGAACAGCAAGTGTCTTCAGCAGTCACCTTACTCGGAGATGGTGTTCATAGGTGGTGTTCATCCACCCGTTCTGCAGGAGAACGTCGCTCGGGTGAGAGTGTGCGGGGGGCAAGGAGGGGCAGGAGACCATCGCTCACGCCTTGGTTTGCCACTGCTGGGATGGGAGGAAACAGTTGGTGTCCGTTAGTAGGAAACCGTAAGTCACAGAAATGAGTTTTTGCTTTCAGGCTTTTTAAATTGCCCCTTATCCTTCTTGGCAGGAACTTGAGATGCAAGCTCGGGCGCATGGACTCTCCCTTGTCCCTTCGACGGGCCTGTGCTCCCCCGACATGGTGAACCGGGTCATCAAGCAAGAACCTGTCCTGGATAACTGCAACCAAGACATCATGCAGCACCACGCTGATCTGTCGTGCACCACCACCCTCGATCTCACCGACGGTACTATCACGTTC
This sequence comes from Struthio camelus, assembly GCF_040807025.1. Taxonomy (NCBI): domain Eukaryota; kingdom Metazoa; phylum Chordata; class Aves; order Struthioniformes; family Struthionidae; genus Struthio; species Struthio camelus. The sequence continues at coordinate 6,571,694 of NC_090955.1, read as the reverse complement.
AGTGACAACCTGGGAAACATGACTGAACCGACTGGCACTTACAGCGTCCCTGCAAAAATGGGATCCAAACTGGAAGATATCTTGATGGACGATACTCTCTCCCCTGTTGGAGTAACTGACCCACTACTTTCCTCCGTGTCTCCTGGAGCATCGAAGACAAGTAGCAGGCGGAGCAGCGTGAGCATGGAGGACACTGATCATCCCTGTTAGCAGATACTTGGCACGACCTTTCATAAACTGCTTCGTTTCTTGATCAGTAGATTAAATAATTTACCTTTTGTAGAATTTTTTGATTCTTTTTTTCCTTGTGCTTCATCAGTAGCCTAGTGTGTGTGTTTGTGTGTATATATTATATATAGAGAATTTTTTTTTAGATTTTTTTTTTGTGGAAAAAAAGCTTGTATATTCTATTTTAAAACTACCAACGCCTCCAAAATATTGTACAGCATATGTACAGTATCTGTGAACTGGATTCACCAAGAACTTTGAACTGGTCAAATCTACTCAAAGCAATAGAATTACACATGAAGAGTCCGTTTCTACTCGGGCAGGGAGGGGAGCATAGCGGAACTGTAAATGCAACCTATTTACTTGGAAACAAAATGTAAAGTGAAAGAATGTAAAGAAACCAAAACAAAAAAAGTCCACTTTGTAATTGTGTTGATTTAATAGTGCTGCCTTAAAGATACAGTGTCCCTCAAACTTTAGTCGTTATATCATGAGTGTTTAAAAAAAATTACTCTTCCACTCGGAATACAGACAAAAAAAAAGTATCGAAACATCCTGATTGTGGAACATGCAGATTCTGATATAAAATGTTCTTGACACTATTGCTGGAAACAAAGTAGAAATTGCAGGGAGATGTGAGTCTCTTTCTCAGAGTGCTGTTTAATTTTACTCTGAGCTGATTTGGGTTTTCCTTTTGATCATGGTTCGAGGTTTTTCTTTTAGATTTTGTTGTTGTTTTGTAACATGCAATGATGGTTTGCCAACAAATGAAGAAGGAGCACTGTAAATTGGTATACGCTCTTTGGACAAAAATTGATACATTTTATCAACTGGGCACATTGTGTTGTACATATCTAATTGGCTTTACTTTTTTTTTTAATTGCATTGTACAGTTTATTTTGATTTGCATGGATTCCTCAGTTATCCTCAACTTTTTGTTTTAAATATATTTGTATTTCATTTGTAAGAATTTGCCTCTTAATATTGCAACAATTTTGTGACATTTTTAAAACTCATTGGAAGTTTTCTGCGTTCTTTGTAAACACTTGAAAGGAAGCTTTTATGCAGGGTCCTGTGTTTTAAGAGAGATTTTGAGAATATTTTGTATATTACAGTCTCACTTTGACAATGTTTTTAAACACATTTAAAGTAGAGTACAAATTTAGATTAGGTAATAAACAAAACAGCTCTGTAGAAAAACTGAACTTACATATTTATTTTTAGTGATACAGAAAAAGTAGTAATATGCTTGGAAACATAACTATGTAGTTAATATACCCGTTATAGTAATTTGTGTTTTATTTCAGCACTGGGGCTGACATTAAAAAAGAAAAAAAAAAAAGAGTAAATTACTGTATCTGCAAATAACTGTTACTTGATAACAATGTTATTAATTTTTAACACGCAACAATGTTGTAAAAGTAGTTTGGTGCATTATCTACTCAAGTGTAGTCCTATGCAATAACAGTAGTTTTACTTGTATTATATCAAGCCTAGGTGTTTTACAGCGATGACGTATGGTGTTATGAGCTAGACGGATTGAATGGATTTCTCAATAGCAGCCTACAATTGACTTGCAAGTGGCAGGCGAGCATATCTCGTTCAGAATGAAGTGCCTTAAATTCTAGTTGTAGTCTTCCTGGACTAGCACTGACTGAAGTGTGGCATAGGAGAAAGCTTTAGGGTGATCTTTTATAGGAAATTGAAGTGCAGCATGGTGCCTACGTAGAGAAAGCAAGAGCTTCCCGTTCTCCTGTGTGCTACACTGGAAATTATATGTAGTTTAAAAAAAAAAAACAAAACAAAAAACAGGTAGTGACTTGAGAGCCAGTTTGGCAGGCTTTATAAGGAAACCTCGGTCGCAACAGTTAGCGTTCAGAAAGGAAACGTGAATTTGGCAGGGCCGGGGCAGCTGAGGCGGTGGGGAGCTGCTGTGGCCGTCGGGGAGGTTCATGGAGCTCCGCCGGGAGGATCGGCGGCTGGCCCTGGCGCGTTGGCGGGCTGCGGCTTGGGCGCCGAGGGCTCTCCGTCGGCGCTGCTCTCCGTGGTGGTCGTGTCCGCTGGAGCCGCGAGTTGTACGTTAACGCGGGCGCCGGGTGGTTGCTTTTTTTTTTTTGGAAGGAAGAGCAGGAGTTCGCTTCTAATGATGCCTCTCCCCATGCCCAACCCGGGCAGCTCTGGGGAGCGTGTCCTTGCTAGGCGAGACGGAGCTGTGCCCAGGGCAGGATTGGGTGAGCTGCTGGGGTGCACCGTGGCCCGGCGTGGTGCAGGAAGGTGTTTTCTGCTCTGATCCTCTGCAAAGCAACTGTGCCTGGCTGGCGCTAAGCCCGGCCTGCAGCTATATGGGCTGCTGCAGGGTGTTAATGGTGACGGATAAAGACAACCGGGGCTGTAAAACGTTTGTAGCTGTGACATGGGGTGGCGTCCCCCTTCCCATTGAAGGGGGACAGCTCTGCAGCGTTGTGCGACAGGATGAGGGTGTGCACACTTGAGTATAGTAACTGTTGAAAACCACTGAAAGGTTTTTGGTGTGATGCCTGCGCTGTCTGTTCAGAAGCTGAAGTCTGGACTGTGGTATGTGACTATTTCTCAAGCTTACGTGAAACCGCTGGTACTTGCTGACAGCCACTGCTTCTGATTTTGGCTACGTGCTGTGCGGAGGTGACTTAAGAGTTCAAGACAAATCATGTTATCTCAAGAGCTGGACTTCTCGATAAAGGTTGCCGTGGCCCACAGCAGCCCTGTGTTGTGCGTCCCGTAACGCTGCTCGGGGGGTTGTGCTGCTCCAAGGTGACGTGCCGCTCGGCCGCGGCCCGTTCCCAGCCTCGTCCCATGTTTCCGTAGGCCATAGCCCTTCTCCGAATTCGCTCGTCTTTTGCGAGGAGACGCGTTAGCGTGATGGTCGGGGGACGCCCCTGGAAACGCAAACCTGTGCCGATTCCCGGCGTCTTCGTTCGTCTGCGTATCGTGGGACGTGCGGCCCTTAGCGCTTTACGTGGGGATGGTTACGGTGGATGGGGCAGCGGTTTGAGGTAGGGTCTGGCGTGCGCAAGGTGAGTGAGATGGACGGAAGCGTTGCCCGGTCCGGCTGTCTGATGGCAGTGTGTTGTGCCTGGCTGTGGCTTACCTGAGCGGCTGGCTGGAATACCTAATAATGCTCACTTTTGCCAAAACCGCACAACATGCACGTGCAGAGTACCGTGAAGTTCTTCCTTACTGCTTTTGGCCTACAAAGCAATATTAAACTTACAACCTGTCAAAGCAAAAAGAAGGTACACCAGGAAAGCACAAAGCACAAAATAATGCACTTAACGTTTATGATGTTTGACATAAAATGCACTGGGGGGGAAGCTGATGTTGATAATAGTATAAATACCTATATTTCTTGAAAAAGTGACATTAATTACTGCCTCTTGCTATGATGCTTGGTACTGTAATGTTGATATTCATCTGCTGTTGACTGCAGCAATAATTTGTGTATGGTCCATAGCACTGTAAATTATGGATCGGTATTAATGTACCCGATGAAATAATTTGAACTGTTGTTCTTGATGGATGGATTAAAGCATTTGGTTTTTCACATACGTCTGTGTAAGCCACTCGTTTTCAGTGTAAGTGAATCTTGGTTTTTGTGCGTGTGTGTGTATCTGAAGTCCCAGCAGTGCAGCTGTGTTTGTGACTTGGTGATGGACGTGTCCATGTTCCTGACCTGGAGTAAAAGTCTGTGATTCTGGTTGCACCAAAGCTGTCTAGTTGCCCTCTGCTCGCGGGGAGGACTGGGGAGCCCTACACCTCCGTGCGGAGCCTGTCACTCCTGAGAGGTCACCTCCCATCTGATGGCCCTGACCAAAATCACCCCGCTGCCATCTCCAATTGACCTTTGCAGGTGGCAGTCGGGTGCTCTCTTTCCTTGTGCCCACTGAGTCCTTCCCCCCCCCCTAAACCTTCCCTCTCCCAAAAATGTGCAAGCAGTTGCTTCTGATTTGGGGCCGGTTGGGGGGTTGCTGTTTTGTTTTCCCATCTTCATTACTTTTCTGTCTCTTCGTTGTCTTCATCTGTTATGGTCTTGTTCTCTGCCGCTCTCTCAAGTGTGTTCACGTGCTGTGGAGTCCTCGCCTCATCTGTGGACATTGCTGCAGCAGCAGTGGTGGGGAACATGCGTTACTGCATGGTTTTAAGCCCTGAATCTATTTAATGGCAACAAACTCTGAACAGCAGTTTTGATTGGCTTGTGTCTTTTGAAATTGGCCTGGCTCTTTGGAAAATCTGGTATCATTAGTAGAAAATACTCATTAGGTTAGAAAAAAAAAAAGCAATTGAAAAGTATTGGCTGTCCTGCATCACTCCATTTGGAAAAAAAAAAAAAAAAAAAAAAAAAAGCAATAATAATTCTGGGTAAAGATACTTGACTTTGCCATGAATGCAGTAGAGAAGACCTGCACCCCTCTTACAGAAAATGTTTGAGTTAAAGCCTCTAGAAGATATTTGCAGCAGTCATTGAAGTGCTATTTCTTACTTGAGAAATCCGAGGCAGCCTTAGAATGTGGCAATTTAGTACAACAGTGAGAGTCTCATTGTTAGCGACCCAGGACATGGTTTTAAAATTAAGACCGAGTTTGTTTATGTATTTTGGCTTTCCTTTCTGCGGTTGGTACTACTAGTGTTGCATTTTGGGAGTGAATTTCTCGATATCCTTGGGAACAGCTCTGCTATCCTTTGGCTTGATTGCAAAACCAGGTGAAGAGCAGGAAGAAAATCTGTAATGGGCGTAATAGCTCACTCTGTGCCGGCAAAGGAGTGGTAGCGATTCCTGTTAGCAACCTTTTTCCTTCTGCACAGGCCTGAAACACTCTGTGGAGGGTGAGAAAGTGGATAGAAAAGAAACTTAGCAACTGCTTGGGTCTGGTTTCCTCTGCTGGCTTATCCGTGGCTTGTAGGAAGATGCGTCTTTTTTTATACAAGGAATTGGCAGGGCTGGAGAAAGGATGAGCTGGGAGGTCCAAGAAGGGCAAGGGTACTTTTTGCTTTGCTCGCCATCCAACGCAACGGCACCGCCGCGAGGCTGCGGGAAGGGCTGGCGCCCTGCGTTGGGCTCGGATAACCACAGGTGCCTCGCGGTTCCCCCCGAACGCTTAGCGCGCACCTCACCTTGCCTCCGTTCGCCAGCGACTCTCGGAGCTCGCCAGCCGCTGCCTCTCCTCCTCCCCTTCGACGGCAGCAACAGATGGCCGGTAATTAAAAAAAAAAAACGGAGGAAGAGCACACTCCTGTGGGGCTGCGTCCCCTGTTGCAGGGTGTGAAGGCTTAACGGAGGCAAATGTCCCTCGGCAGGTTTAGACCCTGCCGCGTTAATGCTTTCGGTTACGTTCTGGTTTAAGGTAGGGTGTGCTGAAAGCTGCTGTTGACTGGACACAACTTGCAACTGCTTAGGCACCTCACTAAATCCTATCAGAGCCCGTAATCTTCCCCCCCACCCCAAGGCAGCAGAAAAGCCATTTGTAGAGCAGAGAGTCGCAAAAGGAGTGACTTCAGAGCAGGCAAATAAGAAAACAATTTCTCGTTCTCTCATTACTTAGTAGTTTTGTTCGAACAAAGTCATGCAGAGCTTGCACTGCGGAGAACGCCGCTGGATCCCGTACCGCTTTCCAGCCTTTTCTTTGGAGTGATGCTTTATTGAGGGTAATAAGAAAATAAGCAGAGATTTTAGGCCTAATGATAATGGCTCCTTTTGAAAAGAAGGAATTAAAGCTGAATGAATGGGAAAGGATTAAATTCATGCTAGATATCTTAAGCAGCAAAAAAAAAAAAGGCTCTGCAAACAATGAGGTGTATCTTAAAAAGCCGCTGTTTTATTAATAATGCTTTCCACCTCCTTCCCTTGCTCTTTTGGTGACAAGCCTGGCAGAGGCACCCTTTATCAGACACTAAGGCAATTCAGTTGCTGTCATATGCCTTTCTTGATGTACACACATTAGTCACACCGCCGTTTTATGTTCTTTAGCATATTTTAATATATAATTAAAAACGGGGCTGTCGGCTACTAAGCAACCAAGCGTGTCAGAGGTTGGTTGTATCCTGTCACCTGAGGTAGCAGGAAGGGTGAAAGAAGCCCCTGGTATCCTTCTCCAGGGGAGAAGAAAATAAAAGCAATCCCCTCCAAAAAGCAATTCCCTCCAAAAAAAGGATTGCCCTCCCGCCGCCCGGATGCTTGCCGCTGCCCTAGGGAGTTACTGCAGAAACGGACGCGAAGCGGGGGTCTCCGGGCCACGTGTAGGGCGCTGGTATCCTGTTGGCCTTTATTGATACCGACGGAGTTAATGCAGAAAGGGGGCCCGATCCGAGCGAGCAAACCCCTGGGTACCGTCCTTCTTTCTGCTGGTGTCTTCTGTGAGAAACATTGGAGGGTAACCCCGTCTTGAAGCTGGAGAAGCGCGCGGGTTTTGGGAAGGGCCAGGGCACGCTTCTGGGCGCACGTCCTCCAGGCTCAGGAGGAAGAGGGGTTTATGGGGCGTCAGCTCTCTTCCTCGCTCCTCCCGCGTCTCTCCGTCCCTCTAGCACGTGCCGACGTGCTCATTCATACGCTGCCTGCAGCCACGCGATTGTCATTTTCAAAGTTTTTCTGTTTTAATAGCTTTTATTACTTCAGCAAAAGAGAAGCCAGCACATCAGCACAAGCCGCTATGACATAAGGAAAACAAGAAAAAATGTAATAAAAATGCCGTAAATAATTCAAAAGGCTGTTTGTTGATTGCGATTCTCATGATTCGGCCTCCAGGGAGAAGGACCACCTTGCCTTAAAGTTTTCACGGTCAGCCTGTGTCCCGTCGCTGGCTGGTAGAGGTTGTCACTGCGACTACATGCCCGTTCCCGTATCGTTCCCTTTACCCTGCGAGCGAAGACTAGCAGCTGAGCCTCTAGTTGTACTAGTTTGAATGAGAGAAGAAGAAAAGAACTCAGGGTGCCAAAAATGGTGGAGAGCCTACTTTAACTATTTTATGTAGCGTGTAGTTTTTATACAGCGTTTATATTGTATCATCTGATGGCGGAAAAAAAATCCCTTGCTCTGTGGTACCGAAAAGAAATTATTGCTTGCTGTGAAATACGCTATAGCTATTTGGTGATTTTTGCTTGTTAGTGATCGCTTGATCGCTTTTTGAGGGCTATACCGGCCTAATACATTTCCTTTCAAACAGAGCATTTGAAATAAATAAATTGGGTCAGACACCAATATTCTTCTTGGTCTCACAGGTGCCACTATATTTGCTTTGCTTAAAATTCAGTCCTGGCCGCTAACTTTGGACGTTGAACAACTCCATGCACGGGGCAGGAGCGTTCGTCCGGGCTCGCAGCTCTCAGTGAACGGCCGGCTCTTCTTCCAGCGCCGTCTTGCAGTCGCTGACCCACAGCTTATACGCTTTTTCCAAGGTCTCTTCGCTGGTGTCATTGAATATCTCTGTAAAATAAGGTTTGGAGTTAATTGGGCATCCAGAGGAGCTTTCCCTACTGGTACGCTCGGATTTAGCAGGAGGGGGAGTGACTCCCCTGAGCTGTTTGCAGGGCTCTATGTTCCCGTGAAAGCAGAGGCTGAACCTGATGGAAATGGTCTGGATGGATACCAAGGTAAGACATTGCAGCCTGCTCTTATGCTTTTATTGCTTTCATTTTAGGTTTCTTACACGTAAGAGCGTTTCACCCTAAGTATCATAGACCCATACATTATTTAGTTTTCAAGTATTATTTCTAGGCATGGTAATACGCTTTTCTTTTTCTCAGGGATTATTCTAAAATATTTTCAAGTATGACAAAGGAGTAGTCTTGCTCTTGCTCTGCTGTTTGTTTGCCAGAGCACCGCATTTAGGCTGCCAGCTGCCATAATACCCAGCACAGTTTATTACGTTAGCCAAGTGAATTGGTCGATCATAAAGCAATTAATTAGATCTCAGTCCTTAACTGAGTGCTGGTGGTTAGACCCAAGAGAAGGATCCTGCCTCTCGACAGGTTTATTAAGGTTTTTAGAGAAGCGCAATTAAACCCAGAAACGTACGACCGCAGGGCTGCAGGGCAGGTTTTCTGGCATATTATCGTGTTGCAGTGGGGTTGTTTCCTCCTCCCCCCTGCCCTGGAAAGCTTTTGGGACAACTGTAGCCAAAAAAGAAATAGATACATTTCTAGAGAGGGTTGGAAAAAGGTATTTTCCAGAGAATTATGTTGCAAGGGCTTGCCGCAAAGCCCGCTGTCACTTGTGAAAGGACTGCTGCCAAGCTTGGGTCCGGGGCTGGAGGTGCTGGGAGATGCTCCGGCCGGGACAGCCGCTGCCCATTGCTTTCCCGCTCCCGGGGGCTCCCTCACTTTAAGCATCCCTTCTCTAAAACCTCGGCCCAGCCTTGGGAACGTGCCCGTGAGTCCCTTCTCCGGGAGGGCTGGCCGAGAGCCCCGCGCTGTCTCGGGGAGCGCAGTACCTGCTACCCCGAGGCCGGTGGGGAGAGGCATGCGAGTCTGCCCGCCGCTGTGCTTCAGCCGCTCCAGCAGGGCCTTTTGGATGAGGTGCCAGCTGCAGCCACCGTGCCACACCGGCAGCTCCAGGGCCCGCATGCACTGGATGATCTGCTCCTTCTCCTCGCGGGTGATGAGCCCCCTGGCGTAGGCCACGTAGGTCATGAACGCCATGTCGATGTTCACGGCCTCCCCGTGCATCAGCGATGGTAAAACGCGCTGAAACACAGCGAAGGCAGATAGGGGGGGAAAAAAGGTTTGCAGACAGTAAATAATTAGGTTTTTTCTAAAAGTGCTCGTGAAAATTAATATTCAACTCACAGCAGTAGAAGTATGGATATGCTAGATGTTAGCATCTTATGATTTATGGGTCACAGAGGAAGATCTCTTTTACACATGATTAATTGCATGCAAAATCTCCCATAGAGATCCAGAATCTAATTCTCCTCCTATTCACATTGCTGACGAAGAGCATAACGGGACAGAGAGAAAAAAATCTCTGAATTTTGCATAAGGTCTAGCCCTCCCCCCCCATTCCTCAGTGGCAATTTCCCCTGTGTAATAAGGTCTATGGTCTTCATGCTTTACAATATTTGCACTGCTATAGCTCATGTTGTTGTTCATGTTGTGGTGGGTCTAGGGGCTTCACTGAAATCTGGTCCCCTTTGTGCCTTGGGAAATGTCTAAATGTCTAGTAAGAAAAAATATGAGACTTCCAATCTAAATAGGAAATATGGATGTGTATGTGAGCTTTCATTGTTGAAAACTTTTTTTTTTCATTTGGACAGGTGTTGCAATATAAAGTCTGTCACTCACCATTTCCAGTTCTGGGCTTATAAGGTGACCAAAATCAACCAGTCTGTCCAGGTCATCCTCCCAGAGATTGGGAGCCAGCTCTTCCAACATAGTTTCAATGGCAATTCTGGTAGTCTGGAGTGCAGCATCCCCACAGTCAGCAGAGTCACTGTAAGACTGAAACTTGGTGTCCAGCAAGTATTTTCCATGGCTCTTGAGCAAGTCAAACAGCCCTTTGTGTTTCATGAGCGCCATCTAGGATGAAGAACATAAAAAGGTAATTGAAAATACTTATGTGATCCCTGTACTTGCTGTTGAAAACTGAGTGTTTCAATATACTGGACTGTAATATAATGGTGTGCACCAGCAAAGAAATACCTGTACTTGCTTGGCACAAGGGTGAATTCTACCTATGTAATTAAAAAAAATATTACTGTAGACACAGTTTCTGGTTGGTCTCTGTATGGCACTACAGGACTAGGGAGGCAGTACAGGTCTGTGGTATATTCAGTAGATACCATTCTGCAGTTTGGTCCCCGTTCAGGAGATGTTTCTCCTATGCTTATCTTTTAGCAAATTCATATAGGATTCAAAGTGTTCCTGCTTTCTGAGATGGTAACATGCATGCAAGCCTCTCTCCTCTGAGATTTCTAGGGAATATGACATGGTGTTGTTATATATGTTGTTGTCACCTATGTTAAGTGAAGATGTAAGCAAAAAGGAGTGTGGAAATGCCCAGTGAAGCTGTGGCAAAATGGCAGAGATGAAGGGAGCACTGCAGGGCAAGTGCAAGCAACCCTTTGCTGCTAGCCAATCCTAACCATCCTGTGGGCTTTCTACAGGCTCCAAAAGTCCAGCAGATAGTTTGTAATGAGCTTCGGCTATCTTTGTGCCTGCAGGTAAAATCGATTGTTTCAAGTGAATAGTGGGCATCCCAAGGCTAACTCACCTAGGCCTTGGAACTGCTCTTTGGAGGAGGGAAGGTGGAAAAGTACCATGAAATGGTGAATATGAGGGTTCAGAAAGGTTTTTTTTTTTTTTTAAAGAATATATTTGTTCACCCTCTGACTCTAGCATTAGACCTCTCCTTCAGTGGGGAGCAGCGACCTGTTCCTTGGTGCCTGCCAGCCACCCCCAAGTATCCTGAGGAGTTTCCACTGCGCAAGCACTCAAGAGTGCTACTGGTGAATACATATTTAATACACTTTAATAGCTTGAATTCTGCTTTATCAAAAGTTCTCCTAGCTCTTCAGGCGTAAAACCATTTACTGTGCACTTCCACTGGCATTTTTAGAAGTTGAATTTGTCTCACAGGAGATTGATTGACCCCATTTGATTTACCTCGTGAAGTAGGTGCAAAAATGGTCTTGCAGATTATGAACAGTCTCTGATATAGTAAGCCTCAAATTCTCTGCCATGAGTTTATCTAAGGGTGTTGCGGATCAGTCTGAATAGGAAGATGCTTTCTTCCCTGGTTCTGCCCTTTGCCTGCATCTGGCCTTGAGTTTTGGTGTTTACCTTACAGAATTAACACTAAGTATGGTGTGTAAGGGGTGTTTTAACAAGTCTAGGAGCTGTTAAAATATATGTGAGCTCAATAAGAGTCGATAGTACCAATGTGGCCTTGAAGGCCCACCCCTAGTCTCTATAAGGTAATTTATATAATGCCATGGGTGCTGATAGACATCTCCCCAACATTACAGATTTTAAAACTGCAGTTGCAAAAAGCTCATACCTTTAGAATTTCACCAAGGCCATTGGAGATGTGTCGCCGAGGAATACTTTGAATGAAGGATCTATCCAGAAAACTAGCTACTGGGGGAGTGTAGCCTCCGAGCTTGTTCTTACACTGGAGGAAATTCACCCCATTCTTTGCCCCCACGCTGGCATCGACGTAGGACAGGAGAGTGGTTGGGACACGAATGTAGGGGGTGCGTCTTCTGTAGAGTGACGCTGCTAGTCCTACAATATCCAGGCAAACTCCTCCTCCGATGGCGATGATGGGCTCTGTTCGCCTGTCGATGCTGAAAGTCTGAACTTCTTGCAAGATATTCAAGACCAGATCCATGGATTTTGTTTCTTCAGTGGTGGGCAGGGCGAGGATTTTGTATTGAACGTTATTCTCTTTGAAGTACTGTCTCACTTTGGAACCGTAAAGTTCATCGACTACTTCATCCATGACAATAAAACGCCTCAACATCCTTTTGGTGCTAGTGGCCAGCTCTAGTTGCTGGGGGTCAGTAATATGACCCCAAAGGAGAGTGGTGTTAGAGGGATCCAGAATATTGTATGTTTCTACCACTTTGTAGCAAAAATAGATGGGAGCTTCAATCGTCCAGGAAATCCCGCCTTTGGAAACACATTCACCTCTGCCAAGGATCAAAAAACACAGTCTGAAATCATTATATACCACTTTTGTACTTTGCGTGCCTGAATTAGTTTAAGGTCATAGTCACCAGGGGCTGGGAATGTGCAATGTCTCTTTAGGGTTACCTGCTGTGATCGTGATGTGGGTCTTCACAACAGACTCCTGGGGGGACCTGGGCCACAGAAGAGCTGACTCGCTTTAGCACTGAAGAAACCCACCCACATTTTAATGAAAAGTCAAATAGCTTAACATCTACATGGTAATGACATAACGGAGACCTTGCATGGCTGGAGAAGTAAATTGTTTCCCTCGCAATTTACTCCTTTGTCAATAAAATAGTAGAAAACCTTTAGATCAATCATTTCAACTTTCAGAAAGTGCCTGGAGAAGAAATGGTCAAAATTTTTCAAAGTGTCGAAGAAGCAAATGTCTTCTGCCCAGTAGATCTGAGTGAATAGAATCGATTTATTCCTGTCTGGCTGTCTATGCACGTGCGCACACACTACGAAATTGTATCTCTACAACCTTCCACTGGAACTGGGGGTCACTTTATCTCCAAAGAGATATGGTAGAAGTAGGAAGTGTTCCCAGGTGGGAAAAGAAAATGATTTGAGAGTAGGGAAAAATATCCATACTAGGGTGAGCACATTGGAGTTTTAAAGGATAAACAAGATCTTATAAAGTTGGCATGTAGTATACGGCTAAAACTGTAGAAACAGCACTGTAAGAGAGTTATTACTTCTCCTTTTGGGAGGTAGGTGCCAGGGAAAAACAACCTCTAAGTTTCTTCTGACTTTTTTACTTTGTTGGGAATCGAGAAAAGGAATTGAAAGAGACAGGAAAAAAAAAACAAAAACAAAAACCAGATTTAAACCCCTGAATGTATTTTATGTAAAAGCCTCCTCTTGAGCTGTGCTTGGATAAAAATTGAAAGTTTCTGTGAACCTTCATTTTGTTTTTTGAACAAACAGATGGCTCATTGGCAATCCAATTTTCTTTTACATGTGCCTCAACTTCCTTTTATAGGACTTAATATGTGCTTTTCTGCTTTCTTTGATACCAAATTGTCTTTGACCCTAACTTTTGCAGGAGTTGAATAAAAAAGGTGGGGATTTATGCCTTCCAGACAATGTCTTCTGGGCTTTTAAAATGCAGTATTACAACAAGCATGATTGTGTACGTCTTAATGCGTTATAGCTGTGACTTAACTGTATGCGCATCCATCTCCACATTGTAACACTTAAGAGATAGGATCATTTTGAATATTACTTAGTGGAATCAGTTTTGTGTGTCGGACAGCACAACAACTAGCACCTATTGCTGCACACCTGCTGTATGAAAACACAAGTGAATTTGAGGCTGAACATACATACCATTGTGGTGAAGATCCCACTGACCTGACTGAGAAAGCAGTTAGACTTGATGGTATTAAAACATGAATATTACAAATACTGGGAAAAAAATCTGATATGCAAAACACAGCCATGTTAAGAAGGATTGCATCGCCAAAGGGGACACTGTGCTCTAATGAAAAGGGGGATCCTATGATTAAAGGATAATTAACTGGGGAGATGTGATATCAGCAAAGAGCTGTATTTATCTCTGGGGAAAACTTGTCTCTCTCCTCTATCTGAAGAAGCGTTAGATGACTTCTACAATTTGGGAAATGTGCTATGCTTTTGCTCCTGTCAGTGACTTTTATTACTGCCTTTATTTTGCCATCTAGGCATTTCATTTGCCTGCAACTGCCTTTCTATAAAAGCGTCCTTCTCATGCGACTGTGCATGAACTTTTGCATGCAAAGACTACATGTGTGCACAGAAAAAAAAAAAAAAAAGAAACGTCCAAGTGCAGCATTCAGAAGTTCCTGCACAGATTTTTCAGCGGTCTAAAGAAACCCCCTGTCTACAATATGGATAAAATTGAGGCTGTTGATAAAATACCCTCTGTAACTGAACCAAACCGTGCCAAGGAAAATGGCAGCCACCTAACCGGTGCTGCTATACTTGCCCCCATTTAGATGCCTGCAGGATGAGCTGTGGCTGGGAACGTACACTTAATGGTGGTGGGCTTCAGTTGCAACAGTATATGAGAACGTCTTCCACCTGAGATGTGGCCCAGCAGAGAGAGAAAGCAATATGGCTCACTAGAGCCATCCAGTGTAATTATGAATTAACAGTGGATTGCTATACTTACATCTTAGCTTCAGAGAGAGTTATCTTGTCCTTGCAATCGGATAGCACTTCTCCCTTCTTGATTCGGCACCATGTGCTCTTGACGCGCACGAGCTGGAAGTCCGTCTGCTGGGGCCTCTCTGGCAGGGTTGCCGGGGCAGTTGTCGCAAAGATCTCTTTTGACACTGGCATTTTTCTCGAAGGTAAAATCTCTGTGCTAAGAGATCTCACCTAATTGGGTGCATTTGAGGTGCTTTTTAAAGGCTCCAGTTTGACCAGGCTTTGGAAGGGGAGGTCTCATCTGTACGGGGGAAAACAATTACAAAACACGGATTATCTAATCTAGGGATGTAAATTAGGGGTGGTAAGATCATTAGAAGACACGTGCAAGAACCAGGATAGGGTTGTATAACCAGTTAGTTTTATAATGCTTAGGAAATACAATAGGAGTGCATAAATTAACCTCCATGCCCTGCATGGTGATTTTGCCCTCCAGCCAATTTCATGTTATGAAAGACAATTTGTGTGAATCTCAGAAACTGTTCAGGAACTCCTTTGCTGTGTGGAGTCTCTGATGTGGCTGGGCTCTAACCCACTCTTACGAGGGTGACACAGGATCAGGAGTGTGGGGATAGGCTTGACATAAACAGCTTAAACCTCTTTTGAGCTCATGTTCCCAGGATTCACTTTTGCTGAGAAATTGAATGATTTTTTTAAAAAACTTTTAAAGTTTTGTTGTTATCTTAAAAAAAAAAAGGAAAAACAGAGAGAGTTTCTTGCCTGACTCCACTGTTCATGGCATCAGTAGAGTTTTGCTTAGTATGCACAGCTTCCCATGGCACTTCTTTGGAAAGAACTTCTTATAGTGGAATTGTTTCAAAATTAGCAATGTGGTCTGGGTAATGGGATCTTGTTTTTCCCTGCCTCGGGCTCCCAAACTTTTCTGCAGTCTTTATCTAGTTGTTGCATTAAGATGACACTTTTGCTGAAAAAAATAGTTATCTTGTTATCTTATAGATATATATTACATTAAAGCTTGTTATCTTAGGTAACATACATAAATAGCTCCACTGATAAGCATACAAGTATGAGCCATATGGTACTTCTATTATAGTATGTTGAAGTCCATTTGAAATGGCTGTCTCGGGGTAGGTGAACAAGGAGCTCCTGCCATCATGACCAGAGTGTGTGACGCAGTGTCACACGAAAGGAAAATTTGCTGCTGCTTTGCCAAGGAGCTCCCCCTGCTCAGCTGATGCGGAGGGAAGGTGAGTGTCCCCCGCTCTCCCAGTGAAGGGCTCAGCAGTGAGCTTCTCTCTCCTCACTTGTCCTCTCGTGTCTTTAGGAGAAACCAGGTGGCCAGCTCTCCTCTAGGGCATTCAGTGAGATCCCTTTTCTCTGCCCCTACGGCACATTGAGAGGGTGTGCTGGGCTCACATAAAGAGGAATGATTTTCTCCTCTCCATCAAGCAATGGTGTGACCGAGGTGCAGGCAAGCAGAGGTGAGCTCCTTGCACTGTTGGCACGGACATGCCACCCCTGGCGGCAGCCCAGCGCCCTGCTCCCCACGGGGTTCAGAGATGCACGATTCACCTTTCTGCATGATCTTCCTGCTGGGGTGGTTAGAGGGCCCCAGGCCCTGTGTTTAGCTTGCCACACCAAACACACCTGTGGCAAAAAGCTGTGCTTGCTAAACACAGGGGAAGATTTTCCTTTGATTTCACCAGCAGTGCCAGAAAGTAAAAATTCATCTTTGCCTTCTCCTTGGCTGTTTTTCTCAAAGCTGTCCTTGTTCATAAACAAAGATCAAGAAAACTGAAAACAGGTGTAAAACCAGAGACTGGAAAAATTGTTCTTCAAGAGGCCATAGAACAAGAGCTCTCATTGTATCGAAGACTTAATTGAAGCTGAGCTCATTTAGGAACCTAGATTTATCCTAAATATAGTTTGGAAAAAAGCTACAAGAAAAAAATGTTCTAAAGGTGTTTAGCCCTGCTGCAGGGAGGGTTACTTGATTACTGTTAATAACTCCTAATATCTAGCTCTCGTTGCTCATTTCATCGCTAGACAGGAAAGCGCTTTCCAAATAGGACAGACTATTATCCCCGTTTTACAGATAGGGAGAATAGGGTCACCAGAGGAGAAGCAACTTGTCCAAAGTCACCTCCAAAGCTAGTGGTGGGAGGATTAGATGGAATAGTAAACCTTTTATCCTGTCTGTTTACCAAATACTCATAAAATTTTAGCTCCTAATCCAAATACAATTTGCATTGCTTTCCACAGCAGCTGCAGGGTCTAATTCAGTTTGTTGTTTACTAAATCGTATGTTGGAATAATCATAGGTATGCAGGGAGGTCTGTCCTTTTCATCTTGTTTATTTGTTTTGATTAATAGTAATCTACAGAGTGCTGAGACTTATTTTATTTGCTTTTCTTTTTAGTGGGCATCTACTTATTTTCCATCTATATTTTCCTATTCTGTTCTGGGAGACATCAAAATATCTTTTGTTTCATTTTAGAAGTTGACAAGTTGACTTTCCAATGTCTGTTGTTTTGTGATAGGCCGCGACTGCCACGTCCTAGTATCACACATCCCACACCAGTTTTGCTAGCAGAAGGAGCTTGTCAGAGAGCCAGGCCTCGGACATGGACGTGGGCAGCAGCGATGCTTGTGGTGAAGAAGAAGAGCTAAGAGACTGCGGTCAGAAATTCAGCTCAGCAACTAGGTCAAGGTATCTGTGTGACTTACACCCTGTGCCTCAGCTCACCTGAGAGGGAAGGGATCACACGAATGCTGCTATAGCACTTCCCCTGAGCAGGAGATGAGAAGGCCAAACGTGTCAACTGTGGTCCAGTCACTTAATGCTCTCCTGGAAAAACATCTCAGATTCCACAGTGCTGCAGTCACCCAGAGGGATGACAGTGAAATGGGTGTCTGTCAGGCCTCCCTGAAGGGGCTGCTGAGAGCTTTGCAGTGAAGATCAACTCAGCCGAGCCACTTTGGCCTTATGTGTGTGAGTCCCGAGCTTACTTGCCACACTTTGCAGGTACATTGAGTGGGTCCTTGACTGAATAAGATAGGGTGATAAGTCAGAGAGATGCCAGACAACATTCTGATTAGGGCCGGTCCAAATTTCCTCATTAACTTCAGTTTGTGTTTCATCTGCACACGGAGGAAATGGTCAGCTGACCTCATCTCCATTACATGCTCTTTAATTTCTCACTAGCTTTTTCTACTCCAGGTGAGACGCATGCCTGGTTAGGCTGAAGGATACCTTGGATGTTCCCGTTTCTCCTCTCTTTCAATCTCCATCTTCCAGGACTCTGTGAGGACCTTTGCCAGTGGTGTAGGCTGGCTGGTAGCAGCACTGTCATGAACCCACTGGGTCTCTGCAGAGACCCTGCCTAAGAGCTCAGCTTGAGAGCAGCAGGTACCCTGACGTTTGGCTGTGTGGGCCAGCGGATGACCTCGGAGCTCTAGACCATTTAGGAAATAAAGTTTGGGCTTTGAGGTTTAAAATCCTCTGGTATTCGCAGCTGTATCTTTTGGTTTGGCTGGGACATGCATCCATGCTACATAACCAGAAAGTTATGAAACTGCCAATTATCTCCTTGGGAGCCAGCAGCTTTCCAAGCTCCAGATGTGGCCATTACTCTTATGTAAAGTGAAGGCATTGAAAGTATGCTTTTTTTTTTTCTTCTGTCAGATGCTATTGAATCTCCCCGCCTGCATGCACTCCTGGGTGGGGGCAGGTGGGCGCAGCTGGCACTGGGAGCCCAGCCCGAGCCCGCAGCAATCTTCCATAACCACCCTCTCCCCGAGGCAGCAGCTCTGCCCAGGTATTCACAGGCAACACTGCCTCTCACGCGGAGGAGCTCTTCCCGTCACCGGACACCTGAGCACCGAGGAGACCGCGCGGCAGAGACAACAACAGCAGCATCCACCGAGGCCTGGGGACAAGAAGCAACATGCATTATCCTGCAGGTAAACTCCCCTTTTGGTGCTTGCAACAAGGCTAGCCCTCCATGCCCGGTCCTAGGCTTTCTCCGATCACCCCTCTTCAAGAAGCTTAATGCAAGATGCAGCCAGGAGCTACTGCCTGCCCAGGGCAGCGTATCCTGCCTTAGAGCAGGGGTGGCATAGGGTGCTTGTTGTTGCAGACTGACAGCTACGATGCTCTATGTTCACTGTCTGTTGACTCCAGATTGGGGAGAGATTTTCAGCTAAAGGGCAATAGTGGCACAAGGACAATGCAACAGCCAGGGAACATGTTTGGGCTGGAAATGAGAATGTGTAGTGCTGCCCTGAGAGCTGAGAGGTTTGGGAGGGCCAGGAGAGGAGGTGTGGAAGGACACTGCGTGGTGTCCCAGTCGCATGCAGACATTTGACCTGCAGACTCTGGGGCTTGGCAGAAAGGAGCAGATTAAGGGTTTATTGGGGAGAGGGGTGTGGTGGTGGGGAGGGGAGGCGGCGTTGATTCCTGGGCCCAGCAGAGAAGCTATGAGCCTGTAGGAACTCAAAGAGGGAGGGGAAATGGGTGAGTGGAAGTGAGTAATTTCTGATAGGTTGAGATGCATGCTTTATAAATATTTTTCTGCAGCCTTACCCTCGCCTCCGTGCTTTCTGTGGTAGCCGAGCATGCCTGATGTGGCATGCACAGTGAGATGTTTGCTGCCTCTTTCGGTCTTTTTCTAAAATAAACAACTGCATGTGGGAATCGGGGCTCCTCTAATTGAGTGTAGAAGACTTTGTTCTTGCACAGCCTGATCTAAAGCCCACTGAAGCCCATCGAAAGACTCCCTTAGATTGCCTTGGGCTTTGGCTCAGACTGTCAGCATACACTGTTTACCCCCGCCACATGCAATTATGTAGGAAAATAAATTATGTAGGAAAACAAATGTGTGCTCCCATACCTTCTGCCAGGCAGAGCCTCCCCACTGCAAGCTGAGGAGCACCTGGGAGCAGTCAGCTTTCCTACGCCCTTTGTAGGGTTGGAGCACATGGAAAACATGCCAGCTGGTGTTGGCGTTCCTTGCCTTTCCCTGAAGTTCAGGCAGAGTTTAGTGCCTTGGGTCCTGCTCCCCGTGCCAGCTTCCCCACACCCTCTCCACCCTGCTACTTTCCTCCCTCGTCTTTTCGCTCCTGCTCCACCCCAAAGTTGACACTACCTCTCCTCCTGCCATCACTGCCGATTTTGCTGCTAGCTCTGTCGCCACCACGGCTGAGCCCAAGCTCATAAATCCAGCTGCACCCGGCTGGTTTTGTTCAGGGTTATGTTTAATGCTGAGCTGGCATTTCCAGGGCGGAGAAGATCACCTTCGCTCTGTGCTGCCACCCAATTATGGCCCCTCAGGTGTTATGGCACGTCCATGCCCCAACTCCACTCTGCAGTGGTCACCCCTTGGTAGGGCCAGGAGCAGGAATGGCACACTCACAAACTTGGTTTGATGGAGCCAATTCAAGTTTTTTATTCCCTTTAGAGGAACCTGGATCAGACACTTTTCCCACCTCTCGGTGGTGAGTTTGGAGCTTCTGAGCGGCGTAGGTATGTGCAAACAACACCACTGCTTCCCTCTTTTTTAGCTTGAGCCATGTGCTTGGGAAGTGACATGACTGGAGTTTAATGCATGTGGGATCAAGCAGTAACATATAGCATCTTCTCAAAGGCTGCAGCTGCATTTGCAGAGTGCTGGTGCAGTAAGGGAATGACTCGCACTTGCTTTGTGATTTCCATAAAGAGGCTTTCTAGGCAAAATGCAAGGTCTGAGGTATATTCACACACTGAGACAAAGTGGTGAGTACTGTGATAAGTTCCTGTCAATGCCTGAGGTGCCTTGGTAAGTCTGGCAGTTTGGGAAGATTTGATCAGCCCGATTTTCCAAGTCTTCAGCACCTAGCAGTTCCCACTGAAATGCCTGGCGCTCAACCACCAAGCAGCCTGACAGCGTAGTGTTGGCAACCCACGAGAGGGCTGGGCTGGCTTTGATGCTCTGGCTCTGGCTGGGAGAGGGGAGCTCTTCCATAAATTGTTTCTGTGGTTGTAAACTAGATCTAGATGCTAGAAGGTGAACACTTATGGCTGAAATGGAGATAACCTGAAAACTAGGACCAAAGATCCAGTCCCTGCTGTGCCCTTCTCCTCTGACAAAATGTATATGGTGGGGAGGGATGGAGAAAAAAAAAATGGATCCAAAGATATCTTCACTTTGTTTTTGCAAAGCCAGGCTGTCTCCATGCTGCGTTCTGGGCAGCCGCCTGGAAATAGTGCTGCGTCCTTCGCTTTGCTGGCAGAGCTCCTCCTGATGTCACCCTCCTCTTTTCCTTCTGTACTTGTCTGACCTGCACTGCTTTAGTGTGTGGGGGGGGAAGGTGGTTAAATCTTCCACTTATTTAGAGAAGATCAGTTTGTTTTTCAGTCTGAAGGTACAAAATGCCACATAGGCCTAGGCTGCAAAGGTTTAGTTTTCCTTTCGTAGCCGCATGTCCCACTATCAGATGCACTCAGCACTGAAAGTGGCCAAACTCTGGCTGTCCAGCTCTGCTCCATCTCTGACTCTTTCTGATTTTATTATGCACCAAAAATGCCTGATTGTGGAAAAAGCAGAAGCTGCCACCTCTTCCTGTTTGACTTGCTCATGAAGCACACAGCCTGCGCCCTCAGCACCTGACCAGTAAGGTGCTGGGGACCATCCTGCTGACAGCCAGGGTCTACCTGAAGAATTGCCACATTATCTTTCATATGAAGCTGCTGGAGGCTTAAGGCAGCCCTTTCCTGCTCTTTAATGGTGGAGCTTGAAGGCTTTCTCTGCTCTAGACCTGACAGCATTTTACTGCTCTGAGCAAACTCTCTTTTTTTTCGTGTATGCAAGAAAAAAATGATACAAGATTAGATGGGAAAGGGAAATAAGACAAATCTTCAGGGAAGAGCCATGCATAGATATGTCTAGGGAGTGAACTGTTGTTTTCAAGAGAGATGTGGGCAGGCAACCTGGCAATGCAATTAGTTTAGTGCTTACAAAGGTCCAGCCAGCCAGAGGGGCTACTTTGCTAGGGTTACACAAAAATAGATGCTAAAAATGAACCACGTTTCCAGGAGCAACAAAGGGAGAAAAATGTGGTTAAATAAATTTGCACTCACCTTACAGACCCCTACATCCTTGAGGAAAGCCTACCCAGCCTGGCAGCCTGCCGCCAGTGCTGTGCTGGCTCGTCAGGCACTTGCACAAATGAAGGCAATTCTGACCTCTGCTGTTGGCCCTGTGCATCATCAGGGCTGTTAAAAATGCAACGTTTCCTGAAAGGATTGTATAACCTTTGATGTAGAGTCGATCCTGGCATGTACCACATGCCACCTCTCTCCAGTTGTGGTTCTTGGCACCTGCAATTGGTGTTATAACACAGGTTACAAAAGTGGATGTTGTCTGTCTTGACTTTAGTAAAGCTTTTCACATTGTCTCCCATAACATCCTCATAGGAAAGCTTAGGGAGCGGGTGCTAGATGAGCAGACAATGAGGTGGATTGAAAATTGGATGTATAGCAGAGCTTCAAGGGTTGTGATCAGTGGCACAAAGTCTAGTTGGAGGCCTGTAGCTAGTGGTGTCCCCCAGGGGTCAATACTGCGTCCATTCCTGTTCGACTCATTCATCAGTGACGTGGATGAAGGGAAGGATACAGTTTTGTATCATTAGCAAACTTGCTGATGATACAAAGCTGGGAGGATTTGCTGATACACCAGAGGGCTGTGCTGTGATTCAGAGGGACCTTGACAGGCTGGAGACGGACAGAGGGGAACGTCATGAAGTTCAATAAAAGGAAGTGCAGAGTCCTATACCTTGGGAGGAACAGCCTCATGCACCAGCACAGCTGGGAGCTGACCTGCTGGAAAGCAGCTCTGTAGAGAAGGACCTGGGAGTCCTGGTGGACAACAAGTTAAGCATGAGGCAGCAGTGTGCCCTTGTGGCCAAGAAGGCCAATGGGATCCTGGGGTGCGTTTGGAAGAGTGCTGCCAGCAGGTCGAGGGAGGTGATCCTGCCCCTCTCCTCAGCCCTGGGGAGGCCTCACCTGGAGGACTGTGTCCAGTTCTGGGCTCCCCAGTACAAGAGAGACATGGCGCTCCTGGAGTGAGTTCAGCGAAAGGCTACCAAGATGATGAGGGGACTGGAGCATCTCTCCTAGGAGGAAAGGCTGAGGGAGCTGGGCCTGTTCAGCCTGGAGAAGAGAAGACTGAGGGGGATCTTATCAATGTGTGTAAGTATCTGAAGGGAGAGTGTCAAGAAGATGGGGCCAGACTCTTCTCCGTGGTGCCCAGTGTTAGGACAAGAGGCAATGGGCACAAACTGAACCACAGGAAGTTCCACCTGAACCTGAGGAAAAACTTCTTGACTGTGAGGGTGACAGAGCACTGCAACAAGTTACCCAGAGAGGTTGTGGAGTCTCCTTCCCTGGAGATATTTAAAAGCCCCCTGGACACAATGCTGGGGCAATGTGCTCTAGAGGTCCCTGCTTGAGCAGTGGGGGTTTGGACTAGGTGATCTCCAGAGGTCCCTTCCAACCTCAACTGTTCTGTGGTTCTGTGATTCTGTGAAAATAGCTGGAGCTAAATCTCTCTCTCTTTTTTTAAATTTTCTCTTCCGTGATTGACAAGGGAACCTTGTCTGTTACTCATACAAGAGCAAAACATGCTGATTACTAAAATCAGACATGGATTATAAATGTTTTTCCCCCTGGATAAGTAGCAAAGTCTTAGTGTGCTTGGCAGCAAGGGTGAGCACGGGCCCTAGGAGAGGCAAACTGAAACCCTCTGCACTCTCGTGCCTTAAGAAGACACTCAGCCGGAAAGTGGTGAATGCTCAGCTGCAAAAAGGCAAAGTGTTGTTGCACAACACATAGCTGGGCTGAGGAATTTGCTGATGTCAACAAACTAACAACATTCAGGAGAAGGTTAGTTGTTTCTATACTTGCAATTAATTATAAAAACGCTGAAAGAGATTTAAGCATCCCCTGACAGTGAGATATCAGCATGAGATGTGAATCAGGGACTGCTATATCTATCCTAAGTCTGCCTACCTCATAGGTCTGGTTGGGCTCCTGCCACAGCCATAATGCTGTCTAGATGACCTCCAAGTTTGGTTCCAGCTTGCAGTTCTCATGTAAAAAAAAATGTATTTTTAAAGTTCCTTGTCCGCTTTCTTTCTTTCTTACTTTCCTTCTTTTTTTTTTTTTTGTGGTTTGGATAAAGAAAATTAGAGAAGTTGACCAAAAGGCAGCAGTGGGAATTCATCTTAGTACCTACAGAAAGTTCAGATTTTCTGCTCTGAGGAGCAGACCTTTTGGGAAGTTTAGCCCTTTCCCAGTTCCCAAATAAATGAGTTTATTCATGCGGCACCTCTTGGTGACGGAGGAAGAAGTGGGGCCCGATAACTGGAAGCTGTGGTGCTCACTTGATGATCAAGTCATCTGCTCAACTTATGTGCCGATGGCTTTTGTAGGAGATGCTCAAAGTAGTTGCATCAGTCCCACAGTCCCCCATGGCTATGTGTTGTCCAGTTCCCTGCCTCCTGTGTAATAAGCCAGCCATGCTGGCTCTGCATATCCCTCTTGGATTTAGCCCTCAAAATGCTCAGTCAGAGAAGATGTAAAAATAAAAAAAAGAACTTTCCTGTCATACTATTGCTTGGCTAGAAGCTTGTGCCAGACCATTGTCAAGGCAGTGCTAGGACACCAGCAAGACCCAATGTCTGGAGAATATACTCAAGGTGGCATTTTATTTTAAGTAGACAGGAAAGAAACAGAGAATTGGAGAAGTCAGACAGAGACATGTGTGCCTCTCTGGTTTGCAGACTGATCCTTTAATGATCTTCTGATTAGAAGTTATTGCTGAAAAAATGCTGTTGCATTTGCCTTCAGAACAGTCTTTCTAAATAGTGGGCTACCAGGCGGTTGTCTGTGCAAGGTATCATTCTGCCGGGAAGTCGTGGAGCAGCCAGGTGTGCTGTACCACATACAAGGCCCCGCCAGAAACCTATCCTGGGGGGCCACAGTGCCTGCAGGGGCAGCAGCCCAGCATGGACAGGGCTTTACCCCACCGGCCCTGGGCTAGTCTGGGCCCGTCCACCAGAGAAAACTTGTCCGTGACTATCACTCTTCTCACCCCTGTCAGTCTTTCTAGCAGCTTTTCTATCACAAGGAATAAAACATTGCCGCAGGCAATCTGCTCCACCCCTGTTATATGTACAAATTGCTTGTCTCGCGCCTTTGAAATCTGCTCTCATCCAGTGCTTTCATAACGCAGCACGTGTTTTGACACTTGAAGACTGGAGGAGCTTTTCTGAAACGTGTCTCACTCTGCGGGGTTGTAATTCCTCGTTTCGGGGGGGCTCTTCCCCTCACCTGGGCCCATCATTTCTCTTCTACCATGTGTCACTAGAGGCCCCAAGGTTTTCTGCCGTCTCGGGGTATAACACAATGGAGCAAACGTCACTGGCTGCAGCACAGCATGTAGCATTGCTTCCACTTTTCCAGGCTGATCTCGGAGATGTTTCTACAGCCTCTGAAGTGCTGATGTGTCGTTGTGTTGTGCATAGCTGTTTCTCTCTGCCTAACAAAATCGGCTTTTGGCAGCATCCAGTTTGTAAGAAGGCTCTAGGAGTACACACCACAAGCTAGTCCTTCAACCTGATGGGGATCCAAAGTTTGAGATCTGCTACGTGGGGCTGACTGGTTAGAGTATCATTACTGGTTCGTGCCTCAAAAAGCAGAGGGTTCAAGGTGGTCTGTCTCTGCTGTGAGCTGTTGCTGCAGGTTCAAGTCAGAAGGGTTAGGAGGTTGCATTGCTGCCAGGGCAGCTTCTGTGTCATCTGCTTAAAACTATTTGTTGATGAGTTTCTTTGATTTTATGCCACCACGGACACAAAAATCTGTTATTTGAGCATTTGTCAGTTTGGCTACATTAGGACAGCTGCAACTGTTTTTTCGGGCATGAGCATTGTGGGTCCTCCTGCAGATTATGTGCACAGCAGCCTCTGTGGAGCAAACACACGTGGGGCTGATGAGCATCCAGTTTGCATCCAGGTAGTGGAGATCCTCCTTTTGGCCAAACTAGTGATGCCTAAGAGTCCCATGCCAAGATGATTTGCCTGTTTTCGGAAGAGTGATTTTGAGACATGCTCTGTGTTTTCCTAAGAAAAGTTGAAACAACCTAAAGAAGCTGATTTCATTTGCAGTTATTCTGAGTGTTCAGTATTTATCTTACAGCTTCAAAAGTGAAAACTTTTTTTCTGAGTTAATCTAATCCCTTTTCTTTCAGAAAAGGATCAGCAGTGGGGGAAAAAAGGGAAGAAGATACAGCAGACTAAAAAAAAAATAGAAATATAACATTTTTCAGTTTTAAAAGATTTCCACATTTGTTTCCATATTCCTTTCAAATGACATATTTTGCATGAAAAAAGCACTTTTTAAATCTAAATTCTTCTAACTTAGACTTTTGTAGACTTGAGTGGTTACAAAATCACTGTTCTTCCTTTCATTTTCCATTTCAGAAACCCCAGCTGGACTCATTGCTGAGAACCTTCTTAAAGCCAAAGAAATAGCCCTCAACGACTCTCGTGTTCCTGAACAGCTGAAGAATTACTTACAAAAAGCTCTTGATGTTGCTCTTGGACTAGACCCTTATCTGGATGTAATGGCAACTTCAAAGAGGTATGGATTCTCCTTTGTAGCCATATGCTTTTTTTTTCTTTCGATGGTGTGAATATGTTCTTAGATTTTCTGTTCAGAATAGGTCTCAACCATGGAGACCAGTGGAATGAGGAAGAATGAGCGTTATCTGCATCCAAAGACTAGGTGTGTCTCCTAAGCTTGTTTTCTTTCTCAGAAACATACAGTAATGTGTGCACAGACATGTATGGCTGTGTGTCCGTGTGCATGCATGGCCTTGAGGTGAGGAGGAAAGAGCAAAAAGTCTACCCCCTAAATTATGGAAGACTTCCTTCCTGATGGTTGCTGACAATGTTTTTCAGTTTAGTGGTCTGTGTTAGACCATACTCTGCTTAAAAATAAGTAAGCCAGCCTCCACACAGTTCCCTTTTAAGATCTCAGAAAATGAACCCCTAGATTAACTTGGTGCTGCTATAAATAAAGACTGAAAAAAGCCTGCATAAAGACTGCTGGATCCACCCTATAATAACAGCCTTTGCATGCAGCTTTTATCTTCAAGTGCTCAACAAACATTAATTAATCTGCTAACTAAATTACTCTAGTAACTAAACTAATTAATTAAACTAATTTAAGGTATCATTAATTCAGAAGTCCAACTGATACCCTCATTATTCTTTTTTGAGCTACAGTATATTACCCAGCTGTGTGGGGTCTGCTAAACAATTCCCATTTATCAGTGTAAATTTTGATACATAGAAAAAGCCAGTTCTGTCTAAAATTGACAATGTGTAAACTGTTCCAGGCTGCAGATTACAGGAACGCTGAACGTTAGTTCTGTTGCTGAAATAATAGCTGATAGTTGTTTGACTTAAGCTAGCTGTATGATAATAGCTATACATTATCTTATTAAAGTTGTTAAAGCATTTGTGAGGGGCAGAAAAGAGGTTATATAAAATGTTCTACTCTTTAAGTCTTGGATTATCTGAGTGTGTCTGATACGGGTTATGAATTCTTTCTCATTTAACCGAAGAGTGGCGGAGGGAGCAGAGAGGGAGGGGGAAAGAAAAAAAAAAAGCTCAAATAGCTCTAAATTCTGGCCTGCAGAAGCATCACCAGCCATTTCTCGTGGATACTTTCTTCAGACACAGTAATCTAACCTATCTGGAGGCTATGGACTTCTTCCAGTGATCTATTCTTTTCCCTTCCTAATAAGTAGTCTCCTATTTCATCCAAACTCATTGTCACATGCTTAGTTTCTGTGAAATAACATATGGACATATCCTGCTTTTCTCAGCAGTTTGGGAAGAAAAGATTTTTTTTTTGGTCCTGCAAAAACTTTCAAAATTTCCATTTTTATGTCATTCTGCCCCGAAATCTTTTTTGCCAGTTTCTTTGCAGGATATCCAGATTTTAGTCTTGACCATAATGTTGAACTTTCTTTCCTATTTCAGAATAACTTCACCTGAACAAAGCCCACTGGATGCTGGAGGAACCGAAACCAGAGTTCAGCTGCAGCAAGAACTCATCTCTGGCAATATGAACGGCAAGTCGGTCAACCAAAATGGTAAAATTGCACCCAATTGCAGTAAAGGGTGTCAATGAAGTTCATCATCCTCTACTCCGTCTTGATTGGGGATAGGATGAATGCCATGGAAATGCCCAGGAAATTTGGAAAATGACTTAAAATGAGAGACAGGATCCTGCAGTAAGCATGGATCTTCCTTTTGTATGAATTTTCCCTGCCCTCCAGCCCACCGTTGCCTTTGTGCCTACTCACATGCGTGTTTGCGAGCGCTCACCCGCTCGTTCTCTCTTTAATTCACGGTGCCAGCCCTGTCCATTTAGTGAGCAGCACAGACATCATCCTCCTCACTGGAAGAAGGGGAAAATTGTGTTGGTTTTGGTTTAGTGACTGTCCGATAGAGGTTTACGTGCTTGTGCAGTGCAGGTGGCCTATGGGCAAGCACTGAACTTTTTTAGAGTAGCAATGCTCAGGCTTATATTCGCATATAAAGCCTATTACACTAAATCTATTCCTAGATTCATTCTTCCCAGATGTTCCCATCTTTTGAGTAATATATCATCACAGTGAAGTACTCTTATAATGTATTACACTAATACATTGTTCGAAGGACACCACTGATGATAAATTTCTTAAATGATGGTGCTGTCTGGGGATAATGACTCTAAGAGCAAATGCAAGGTAATGTAGTGATTTTTTTTTTTTTTTACCTTGGTTCCAGAAAGAATATGGAGACATCTTAAAACCATTTTCGTATGGGGGGAATGTTAAAATATGCAATATTTCAAGCACTATTTAACAAGCACTTGAACAATAGCAGCATTGATGATAAAGGTTCTACATTTAAAACCAGACCCTTTATTCTGTTGTCTTTTAGCTGCATTTTAGATGAAATTTTGTCAGATTCTGTTGTTAAACCCCTATTTTCAAGTGTTTTAAGATGTAATTTTTTTTTTAAATGATCACTTGAAAGGTACATTTAATTTTCATTGTGAATAGTGTACAGTTTTTCCTATGGTTTTATTTTTAAAATTGTATTCTTGTCTTTCAACAGGCCAAGTTTTTAGGATGTTTGTTCATATGATCAGAGCCAGGAAGATTTTATTAATTGGCAAGCTTAAAGGTTACAGTATCCTTGCTATTGCAGAAGACTTGCCAGATGATGGCAAAATCTTTGCATGTGCAGAAGTGCCCTATCTTGGAGTGAACAGCCAAGAAGCGTTTGATTATTCTTCGGATGGTAAAAAGATAAGCATGCAAGTGGGACCAATAGCAGACACTTTGGAGGTAAAGTCATTGGAAGGGAGTTTGAGAGCTCTTGTTCAGAGCAGATTAACGCGTTTCTGGCAGGTGTATTTTGTCTTATTTCCTGCCTATAAAATGCTGGATGGTGACCCTAGTTTGCCTGCAGAAGTGATCACACTCTCCCACTAGGATTATTTCCTATTCAAGGTGATAAATGATGGGACAGCTTTGTCACACAAGATAGTTTTATTCCCTCCTAACTAAAATACCAAAGTTCTTTGACCGGAGGAATCGCAGGCCCCAAACGCAGGGCCATAGATTTAACGGAAGAGTTTCACTTGAGTTGGGTGGACTTTGCGCCAGGGCCTCTAATGCCAAATGTAGCAAGCTGGAAGACTGTAGCTGTGCCCTGGTGGGCCTGCCCCTGCAAAGGACAGATTTCTCCCACTGTTGATGAGATTTGGGAAGGTCTTGCAATTTAATGCATGAAGTTTGCAATTTAATGGCAGCCTGTCACTGGTTTCCCCACTGGTAACACCACAGTGAATTAGACTACAAGTTTCCCTCTTCCAAGTAATATGCGAACTTCAGATGTGCAAATGCACTAGCCAGATTTGTTTTGTTCTGACTAGCGACTTTGTCCCAAGGAAGAGAAAAGCTTATGACTGCCAGCAGCGGGAGGAGCTGCGCTTTCAATTTCAGTCTATGGATCTGCCTGATGTTGCTGCATGTCCAGCGCTCTAGCAGCTGATATCCGTGATAGGTTCATTAAATGCATAGCCACTCTATTATTAATGCAAACCAATTTGATCCCATTCCATTTTCAATCTGGAAGTGTCAGTGTGAGCTGGATTGTAACTTTATTTGCATTAACAGGTACCATATTTGCTTCTAAAATGAAATGGCCAGGAGCTTTCTGACCTCTGGCTTTCATGACCTCCAAGTTTGATAAGAAAGAAACAAAGAGCTTTGGCAAGTATATGAATAAACGGAACGTTACAGATCACCTGCAATGTGCAGCATTTAAAATCCCAGCTCCCTGCAGTGAGTGTGAAATTAATTGAATTGCTGTTGCTCTCTAGTGCCCATTCTGTGCAACTGACTTACTGTGACTGAATTAAAATATCTAGAGGCAAGCAGAGTACATGCTGTGTGGAGATTAAAGAAGGGAGCAAAGACATGAAAACTAAATCCTTAAAAGAGAATGTTGCAATTGATTTTATATCCTCCGACTGCAAAGCGAGGGCACATCCTGACCCCGCTTCTGCAGGTACTGGGGGCTTTGAATGCTTCCTGAAGCTGATAGGAGTTGAGATGCTCACATTTGGCAGCACAGATCCCTACAGCTGGGCACTCCTGCCTTGGAAAGTATGGCAGAATTTTTGCACTCGGCTCCGAACTTGCATTGCTAAGCCTGATAGATATTTTCTCATTGGCACCAGGAGAACTGGGATTGTCCTATGAGGGCTCCAGGCCTTTATCAACAGTGACGCTAAGTGGAGAAGGGGCTATGGGGGTGTTGTAACATTGGTTTCTTTTTCCTCAAATGGGAGGGAATATATTCCATGAGAATGGGAAGTAAGTTTTAGGCCCAGTGTAATGAAGAAAGTTCGGCATGCCACCGCATGGGAAGAGGCAGCAGGTCTATCAGAGTTATCTTTGTACGTCTGCCCACCATGTGACATGCATCACTGGATTGTGCAATGAGTTGGAGCTCAACAAGGCTCTGCACTAGCTAGCTGCTTAAACATGTGCTTCACTCAAACAATCAAATATTTCCAGGTCAGTGAGTCTATTTAGATGCCTAAAACTAAGCAAACGCAGAAGCGTTAAGGTGCTCTAAGGAAGGTTACAATAACAGGCAATGGCTTTGGATGACTGCTTATGAACACGTTTGGGTGGCCTCTCTGCTGAGCCTTTTCAAAAGTCATTTGCTGTTCCCTGGCATGTCAGGATTATTGGGGTTTGCAGCACTGGAGCTGGGCGGGTGTCCACTGAGGTGCGCGGAAGAGGCTCAGGGTGTTAACAGCAAACTCCTTCTCCCTCTTAGAAAAAAAAAATAGTTTAGATCTGGAACAAGGCATGTCATCCATTGACATGTGGGCATGCTGAAAGGCAAGAGGACTGGGCAGTTGCTGTGGGCACGCTGAGCTCAGGATGGGCGATGGGCCACGACCACCCCAGCTGAGGTCTTACAGCGCAGCCTCACGGAGGGGATGGAAAACAAGAGCCTGTTGTCCACAGAAAGGCCGGTTCAGGGCAGAGCCGGGTAGGAGTGTTGCTGAAGAGTGTGATGAGATGTGGGGAGAGCTGGAAGCCCTGACAAGGGCTGTCTGTACCATCTAGGGTATCTGCAGTACTGGGTTTCTTTCCTGTCCCACTGGAGTAGGTAGAGGGCAGAGATGGACACCCACCACTTCATAAATACTCTTCTACTGTGTAGCTCTTTGGAGGTGGCTGCCGCAGCTTTCTTGCTGGGATGACCATGTCTAAATTTACTTCTAAACTGAGCGCAATAGGGAAGGGCTTCTGCCTACCTGCCCCTCCTCAAATCTTGGCAGCAGCACGGGCTGCTCATGGGAGCAGGGGATTTGCCTTGGCACACTGACTCCTTTAAAGCACAGAAACAGTGTATAATCTTTCACGCTGCCTGGCAGGGGAAGTTCTTTTCTCCCGCACGAGACAGTCATCCAGAAAGTACAAATTGCCAGAAGATATGAGAGGTAGTTGCACTGCAGGTGTAAAGTCGTCCTTGTGTAGCAGCTACCTGGCAAGCGCTGCAGGATGTGCCTTTTCCCAAGTTTGAGGGACAGGAACTCCAAGCTAAGTTAGGCCCCCACCTCCCGACCAAAGCATGTTGCTCGCATACGCTCTGGCACGTGCCTCTGTGCCTGATGACTTTGGTAATTTTGACATAACCTTAGAAAACACGGAGTGGATTCAGCCTTTCCTTGGGTTCAGGATGCCCTTCAAAGCTTAAGCCAGTTGACTTCAGTGGGAATTAGCTACCTTTCAAATCTATGCTGGGCCACAGTGTTAAAAATCATTTCCTAACAAGCTTCTGAAGTATAAACTCCTCTCTGCTGTGTTCTACCTGGTTAACGCGCTTTGCTATGCCTCAGCTGCTGACAATAGGCCTGATCCTGCTCAAAGTCCTTTAATTCCCAGTGGACTTTTGGTCGAACAATGGATGCAGGATTGAGCCCAGTGGGAAACTGCCAGGAAATTATTCACATTTGTGGTTTTGATCCTTCCATTCTAAAATCGAAAATGCAACACAAAATAACAATGTGTTTGCAGCAGATTTGGCCGATTGCAGGGCATTGTATAAGCGTGTAGGGGTTTTCTTTTTTCTTTATTTCCCTCCTTTTACCAGACAGAATAGGTGAAGAGGTTGAGTTGCAGATCTCATTTCTCCTGTTTTGCTGCTTGTGAAGTCTGCCAACAGAATCCACCTTGACAAAGTCAAGGACTCTGCGTTTAATGTTGAACTGAGTGAATAAATTATGCATGAAATTGTGTCGGAGTCTCTAGTGTGCAGAATTGCTCCTTTTGATATGAAAGGTTAATTCAGGAAGGAGTCCAAAATAGCTGGAAATTGTGGGGATAAGTGGATAGTATTCACTGTTGTGAGCTGTTATTACTAGAAATTGCATTCCCTCTCTAGCTTCCCTAGAGATTTAGCTTTGCCGGTGAATATAAACTGTACTCAATAGAATAGCATTTAGGAGTAACAAGAGTGTATGTCCACATACAGTAAAATATTCTAATGGTGTTTTAAAAGGAAGCTGTACTTCTTCATGTGTTCTGTGCACCCTAAGGATGGATTGCTATTGCATTTAGGTCAAGAACAAGACATAGGGAAAGTAATAAGTTTTTGAGTCCATCTTTATTACAAATATGTGACTGTATGATCCATTTCCAAGCAACTGGACAGTTAGCGTTTCTGACTGAGTTTGTATGTGTCTTACGAGAGAGTGTTGTTGCTGATCAAGACTACAGTCAGGTTTTCTTTGCGCTTTGGCAGAAGCTTCATTCATGTTTTTAGTCAGGATGTCCTCTCCCTGATCTTTTGCTGTAACCGTCAACAGTGTCGCTGTGCTCTTTCTCGAGCTCTTTTTTGGTGCGTCTCCTCTGTAAAATACAGTGCTATTTTTTTTTTTAAGCCCAAAGGAATTTAGTGGCTCAGTGTAAGCAAAAGCATTAATTTTAGCCAAGTTTGCTCTGAATTAAGACACTTCCTGTTGCCATCTGTTACCGTCTATGATGCCTCTGTAGCAAGGAGCAGGGATTGCACTGTAAACATTCAGGAAATCAGTTTCAGCAGGATATTTTGAAGGCAGATTATTTCTTTTTGGGTCTCAGCTTTCCTCACAGTTGGAGACGTTTGGGCTCTACCTCTCTCCTAGCAAAAAGAGTGACTTGGATGCTGTTTCCAACTAGACATACACAAAGTAATAGCAGTCTTGAAGCTGTGGAAATAAGAAACTCGTATGCTGACAGGATCCCAATATGAGTTGCAAGGGAGTGATTCAGGCCTTTCTGTATAGATGTCTAGTACCGTTTTAGCAACCCTTAAGGTATCTGAGATTTCCATATGCAGCTGTAGATATGAAACAGGACCCACAGAGCTGCACATGTAAGCCAGGTGGTATACCTTATGGTATTTAAAATGACCCTATAGGCCATTCAGGCGCCTGAGTCTCACCCCCAGAGTCTCACGGCAGCTGTCAATGTCTCATGAAACTCTACAAAACACAAGGAAAATAATCAGGGTGAGGGACTTCAAAGCCCTTGACTTAGAGGAAATGAAAGGTGCCCAAGTGACCTTCATAGCTGGCCATTCGGGACTTGATAAATTGGCTGAAGAGAAATGCCTACAAAAGGGCAGTCTTGCACACACACGTGACGGAGAGATAAAACAGGCTTGTGCTGGGTACACATACAATGCAGGTGCTCTCCTGGGCTGAATGTCATTTAATTAATCAGGTAGTTTATCTATACCAGGAGACAGGTAAGAAGCAGAGAAGCAGTCAACAGGTAGACAGTCCAGAGAGAGGGCTGAAAAGAGAAGTCCAGCTAACATCCAAAGAGCTGCACAACCCCATATGGACCTAATGAAGTCAATGCATAAAAGTGAGATTCTTTTTCATTAGGGAGCAGTACCATGGAGCAGTAGTAACATATGTTCGGAGATGGCCACATCTGCTTGTGAATGTCTACCCCTCACCTCCTGCACCAGGGAAGGTTATAAGTCAGAAAGTAGTGATAAGTCATGGTAATTAGTTGAAATTGCCTTTGGCTCTTAGCTAATCTCCCTTTCTGACAGACTCCTTCTCCCAGCTCTCTTCTTCTGTCCTTTCATGAACTATCTGAATTGGACAGACTGGCTGAGTGACAAGCTGGTGTAAGATGCTCTTCCACAGTAACAGAAGTGTTCCTGCTGACTTTTGCCAACACAGCCCAGGAGGAGTCCAGGTGAAATTTTCTTACTGGTCATGAAATGCAAAGATGAATCCCAGGAAATAAGGTGTCCCAGTTTTTGTTATGTTCATTGCAAATGAGTATAGATTTGGCCTTAATGTCTCCTTTCATTATACTGTAGTCTGAAAAAGTGTCCTAAATGTGGACTCATGAATGCTTTTGGCAGAGCTTCAGTGCTGTCATCTGTAGTTAAGCATGTTTGTCCAGGCAGGCTTCATTTCCTAACCGCTAGCAAGCCCACAATGACAATAGTTTTCACAATAGAGCAGAACTTGAATGATCTACTTAGCTCTCCTCCCTCCTCTTAAATACATGCTCCCTGCTTCAGAAAGGTTTCTGAAACCTCTGTTTGAGAGGCATGAACCTCACTCCTGAAAACAAATTTTTTTTTTTTATATTCTGCTGTCATTTGTTATTGATGCTTTCTCTCATACATCTCAGGGGATCGCTCTTCACTCATTGTGCAAAACGTCTCCAGACACAAAAGGGAAATCTGGACGCAAGGAGTGTTGTTAAAAGTTGTAGTAGAAACAGTGAGTTCTGGAAAACGTAATTGTTTCTCTTTTCACTCAATATGCCAAGACTTGAAAGCATTTACGCTTGCCCAAGATAGGTGGATGAACCGTTGTTTCATTGAAACACACACAGATGCAGTTAAATAGTCCCAGATGGAATCTGAAATATTCCGTAGCAGCCTCTTGGGCAGCGAGTGCATTAACTGCCACAGGAGAAGGCTGTAAAGGCTCCCATCTGGTCATCCATCAACACTTTTATACATTATCATCAGCAGCTTGCTTGGAGAGAAGGTGTGCCACATTTCGGAAAATCCAATTAGATGATAGCAGCCAGTTCTCTTTTATCCTCTCTGTTGCTGAGCCATCCAAAGCATTTCTTCAGATTAAAGAAACATCATTTTCCTTCATAGGAGCTGTGCTGCTTTATCTCTATCGTGACCTGTTCTTTTATATGCTTTATAATTCTATTATTAATTGGGATTTCAACCATTCTCCTGCTACTGAAGTGGGACTCACTAGTTTGCAATTCCCAGGATCAGCCTTATGCCTCTTTTTCCTGGAGACTGATGCAACAATAGCCACTCTTGAATTTGTTGATAGTCACTCTTTTCAAAAGAGATAGCTTCTTGCAGCAGTTCAGCTGCTGTAGAATCACATGTGTGCCCTCCACCTTACCTTGATGATTCAATTCCCTTTGGCTCTAGATGCGCAGGTGTCTCTGCTGTGCCTCTGAACACCACAAACTGGGGTGAATGATCCTCTTTTATATCTGTGATCCTCTTTGAGAGGCTTGGAGATTTGGGCACCAGCATTGCTGAAGAACTCTTTCTGAAGCACAGCAAACTCCCAAGATCCCAAGAAGTAATTCTAATAATCTTACTTTAAAAGAATGAAGTTCTTTCTGATTTGAGTTTTTGTATACAGGACACTTTAATGGCCAAGACATTCAAATTGCAGGTAAATAATTAGTATTTTCTCCAACATCTTTTTTTTTTTCCTCCAGGCATTACATGCTGAGGATGAGCACTTTGATATAGTTTTTATTGATGCTGATCAAAGGAACGCTGTTAACTACTACAGCTTTGTCATGGATAACCACTTGCTGAGAATGGATGGAGTGATCTGTGTAGAGAATACACTCATGAAAGGACAAGTCTACCTGGAGAACATATCTGATGAAAATGTACTAGCTGTCAGAAAATTAAATGCAGTGATTAATTCAGATCCTCGTGTTCAGCAGGTTAGTGCAACGCAATTGGTTAAGGTGCCAGTGGTACTCTAAGTGTCTATGGATTTTTACAAAGTACCCTTTAAAATGTTTCTTTTGTTGGTGCCGTTATCCAGGGGACCTAAAATGAACTAAAATGTTATTATAATTCACCTTACTTGAGCTCTAAGTATGACTTCCTATGTTCAGAAAAGGTCTCTACTTTCCATCTACATCATCTGCAACGTTAAAGGCAAGATAAAAGCACAGCACTTAGGAAAGAATAATCGGCTCTATGGTACAAAAGAGGAAGAGCTGCTCTGCTTTAAAGGCTCCGGAGGCTGTAGGGCATCGCCAGCAGAATATGAGAATATGACTCCAACAAAGTCCTACTCTAACAGGAGAAAAAATCTGTGTGATAGGATGTATATGTATGGTTTTAGACACAACACCAAACAAATACCTACCAGGGCTTTAAATGCAGGCATAGCTGATCCTATCTTGGGACAGAAGGCACCAGCCTGCAACGCTTGCCCTCATGCTTCCTTGCCAAAGCTTCAGCCTATGATTTCACCTGAGGTAGTGGAGGGACAGCGAGGATGGCCAGAGGCCATGGTCCCTGCTGCCCCTCTAGTGCTCTCAGGCCTTCCCATGAGGGGACAGCTGAGGTCTGTCTCCTCTCCCCTAGGAATCCCTTCCTGTGCTCTCCCTTGCCAAAAATCCCCAAGGCATGGAGGTACAAGGCTCGTGCCCAGAAGATTTTGGTCTGTGCCTCGCAGGGTCAAGGACTTTGTCCATCTGCAGCTTGCATGGCCTTGCCTCTAGGGGTGCCCGCTGTGATTCTGTATTTATTCTATATATAATTAATAGAATTATAAGCTAAAGTATCAGGAGCAAAAGCTCTCATCTGTAGAAGAGGGAAAGACTCATGACATAACTCTTCTTGCCCCGAATATTACTGTTAGGCATTTAATGCATGCAAATAGCATATTTTTTCTACATCTAATTTTTTAATTAGTTTGATAATGGCGTTGAATTCCCAACACTGGGTGCAGTTTTCACTATAGTGTAATAATGGGATCATAGAAAGGATACAACCCACTGAAATTCACAGGTAGGTGCCAGAAAAATGTTCTATTACATGCTGAAGAACACAAAAATATTGCTATTATTGTTTACTAAGCTCCAAGAATGAGACCAGAATATCTTCATGACAGCATTAGCCAGACAGTGAAAACCCAGTGCACCAGAAATCCTAGAAGCTGGCACTTACTTAGAAAACTGAGAGACAAAATTGCATTTTTCCTGGTATTAATGGGAGCAGTGAGTTTGGAGCAGGAACATGAACAAGTATGGTTGTCTGATATTTTGGGGTTGGAAAGAATTTCAGCTGAAGAATAGGAGTGGGAGAAAAACTACCATGGTCTAAGGAAGGACTCCACTTAACATCAGGGGAATTTGGATGAGCCGCCAAGTAAAAAAAAATTAGTGAAGAGCCGTGTGTGTATGTTTGCAGGTTATTCTACCTGTGCAAAGCGGACTGAGCATCGTTCGAAGGAGCCCTGCGCCTCCAGATGCAGTGACTGAATCAAAGGTCTGTATTTCTTTTCCGTGAGCACTTCTGCTAAAACCTTGCCTCTGCTGAGGATGGTGAAGAAAATAATTCCTTGTCTTGGTGGGGAGGTCCCAAATTCACCCTCTGTCGTGGTGTGGTCTGATGCACCATGGACTTAGCAGCTTCAGGTTGACACAAAGTAGTCTCATTAGTCCAGGCTAATAAATACCAATTCCTTGCAAAGTCTTTGGACAAGATTTTGCTGGTGCTGTGCTAATCCAGCTGTACAAAATTGGCAGAGCCAGCTGGCATGGTGCTAGCTGGGAGTTTCTGCCTGGTGCTCTCTGGGACGTCCCATTTCAGGGGAGTGCAGGTGACAGAATTCGGATCCATCTGCAGCAAGCTGTCAGGATGTTTCTGAAGTAATGTTGCTTTTGTCCAAAGTCAGCACATGATGCCCTTCTAGGCTCACTGAGCTGAATATTGCCAGAGCCAGAGGGGTTGCTGCAGCAATAGCTTATCAGTGCTAATGTTGGAAAAATGCTTTCATTATCATGAAAATTTTCTTTTGCTTGCTCTGGATAGCTTTATAGTAGAGGTATATAATACAGTGTTTCCGTCCTTATAGAGGAGACCACAGAGTTGAGAAAAAACCAAGCTGAGCTTGGAAAATAGCGTACAGGGTTACAGACTAGCCATGAAAAGCATCAAACTTGTCTGGATAGTTTTATCATTTTAAAAAGGTATATTTTGGCCTTACCTAAACAGTGGAAGCCAAATTCTTAATCAGTGGGAGAGCCTGCTTATGCCAGCATGTAAGAGTCGATAGCATGGTTACCATGTGTATAGTTTACTCACGTCCTTAGATTTCACCTGTCCTGGGGAAAGGTGGTGCTTTTATCTTTTTGGATAGGAACTCCTTTTCCTGTGATGGACATCAGGCAGCCATAAGGAAATTCCCATGTGGAAGTTTAATGGTCCAAGTCTGTAAAGCCAGACCCAAACTTTCTGAGTGTTTTGCTGTTTCTGAGTGCTCCCAAAACTGCACCCACTGGTAATTCCTAGCATTTCAAAAGCAATATTTTAGACATCTTGTGTTTTCCATTTTGATTCCAGTCAGGGGGAAATGATGTATGGCAGCTGATCAGATGACAGCTTGGTTTAAGTTATTGGCTGATATCTTTATTTGTGCACCAGCCTTGTGAAGATATTTTGATTGCACTCTGCTCGAGCCAAATCCTGCCTTTGGAAACTTGTTCTTAGTCTCTGTGTCTTCCTGGAGCCAGTCAAATCTGAGGGCAGGGTTTGTCCTGGGCGGGGGGGTGAAATAACTGATTGTTTCTAAATTGTTCAGAATTTGGAAGACTTAAACAATCATATTTTGAGAGAACATACCTGGCTAGTCTCCCAGAGAGGTCAGTGGAAGCTAGGTCAGGAGTACCTTCCCCTACTCTCATGTAAGTGGAGTAGTTAGTGACTCTCCCCAAACCGTAGCTATTCTGCTCTATTGCCTTCCACCTTAATGCTCCTGTTTAGACTAATATGTGTGGGGATAAGGCTGCTCTTCAGCCTGAATTAAGCTTGCCTTTTGAATTAAATAATGGGTCAAGAAGATGTGGCTCCCTGTGCAAGCCACCCCCTCATCCTCAGAGCCAGAACCCTTAATAGCCATCACATTATTGAGACTTGCACCTTACTATATATATATGTTTTTGTTTCAGAAAGACGTGGTGAAGGATGATGTCTTCTGGGGTTATAACAAGCGTCGCATCCTCGATCGGCTGCGGTTGGATGGGAAGGTGGCCTACGTAACAGGTGGAGGTCAAGGAATTGGAAGAGCTTTTGCACATGCGTTGGGGGAAGCCGGTGCTAAAGTAGCCGTTGTGGATCTCATCCTTGCAAAGGCAGAAGCAGTAGCATATGAGCTGAGCCTTAAAGGTAAGCAGTACGTTGATCTGCAGGTTGCTGTGTACGTGAACCGGTGATGAGTGCTTTAACTGTTTTCCTTGCTGTAATTGTCTTTCAGCAAGGCCTGGTGGAGAATAAGTCAGAGCAAAGGATTTCCAAATAGCAAATATATGCCACGGTCACAGAGCTTCTTCTAGCCAGGCTGGATGTCAGTGTTTCCTCAGCAAACAGTCACTGGTGTTGCATCATCTGTTAGTGTTACATAGCATATGAACTCAGGCAGAGAGGCAAATTGATCAAAAAAAAATTCCTTGTGAAGAGTGACTGAAGGAAACAGCATGCAGTGAGCCATGACTGACGGGGACAGAGGAGGGCCATCTCTTATAAATAACTCACATAAGCTACATCATACAGGTGGAAAGGAGATGTCCCTCAGAGCAGATCATGCAGCAGCCAGCGCACTTGAGGCTTCTTACCATGGTAACGTACCACTACCAGTGCTGTTGTTGGTAGTGGAGAATCAGTGAAGGTCTCTACTCTAGATCCTAAAGGAGCTATCATTTTGTGGGGATAGTTCCTCAGCCTTTCTGGGAATCAGGAGCATTTAAACACTGCGACCCCAAACCGAAGCAGATGATAAAATTATTTTTGAAAACCTCCCCCGTAGTTCTTTCAATCATGCCTGCAAGGTCAGATATAGGAACAGAACACTAATAGACATAACGAAAATCCCAGATAAGAGGTAAAATCCTCTACAAGCCACTTCAATTTTAGCAGTAAAAACACAAAATGTAACATAAAATTGAATTTCCCCCTAGAGTCATGCTAAACTGCAACTGTAAAGGGAAAAAAGAAAACTGGAAATATAATTTTAATGAGAAAAGAAAGGAAGTGTTACTCGTTTTATGATTCCTCTTGTGAGAGTACAGTCAACCCTTCTTCTAAGTGTGATACTTCATTGCCACTAGAGACAGATCTTTATCCAGGAGTTTTTCAAGCTCCCGTATGGATGCAGACACCAGTATTTGTGTCCACCATGGTTTCAGAAAGAGATTGTTCATGACTGGGGGAGCAGTGATCTGCCAGTTCAAACCTGGAGTTCCCATTCTGCCTTAGCCAGTGTAAGACTTTTCCTGCTAAACTGAAACATGCTCAAGAGAGACAAGTTTGCACTATTAGAAGCCACGTTCTCCAGCAAAGCCACCCCCTGCAGCCTTCTTTCCCTTGCTCACCATACTGCCTCATTCAATTTCCAGGTTAAGGGGTGAAGAATGGTTCAGTTGTGGCTCTGATACCATCCTGAGCCTCCGCAGAGAACATTTTAAAAAAAAAAAAGTCCCAGTCTGTACAATCACAGTTCCAGTAAGCACTGTGAGACACTTTCCACTGAATATTAGTCTAACCATTTAAAGCTTTGATTGTTGGGCTGATCTCTAATAATGACCAAGAACAGAAAGTCTCCAGCATCTATTACAAATTCTTGAGTCATCCAGTTCCTCCTTCCCCGAAGCTTTGCATTTTCTTATGCACTGAAGCCATATGGTCTTGGCACACAATAGCTGTGCCCTACAAGTTAACTTGCCTTTTGGACTTTTTTTCACAGTTAGATCCTGCATATCAAGTAGAGCTATTCAGAAAGAAATGGGCTACTTGAAAGAGCCATGAGACTTTGGATGCTAGCAGTCTATTAGAAAGCTAACTTAACTTTTCTGCAGGGCATTTTCAGTAGGAGTTTGATCATCCATTCTTCAATGGAAGCCCTGCATCTCTGCTTCTTCGCTGGTGGGCTGCAAACCCTGAGGATGTGGGGGGGGATTACAAAATGCAGTTGGAAGGGTCATGAGGCATTCCAGTCTAAAGCAAAGACAATCTCGCTTCTCAGTCTTTCCATATCCTTATCCTTAAGGTCAAATATTCTCTGTCAGCCTGACCAGTGCAGCTGGTCAGGGCACATCTATTCCATCTCATGATGGGTTTTTTTCTGAGGTTTCAAATTTATTATCACTCCTTATTGGAACGAAACCCAAACTTTGTGATGCTTTTGTGAAAGGGAATTATATCCAAACGCCCATTTTTTGGAAAGGATTTGAAAAGGTCAGGTTTCAATCTCTTTCTCTTCAGAGGTAACCAGAGTGTCTAGCTTGGGCCTCAGAAGCCTTCCCTTGAAAACTTCTGTTGAAATCAATATGTTTCCATGAAATATTTTGGCTTCAAAGAAGTAATGTAGTCTGTTGGAAATACATTTTGACGAAAAGGCTCAGCTAGCTTTACTCTGGAAATTTTCACATGAGTAAATTAAAGCAATCATTGTAGTATTAATACGTATTTGTCCTGCTATAGGAGATACAAAGGAACTGTGATTTCCCCCCCCGCTTTGGTTGTGAATCTCTTACTCAAAGTTGGAAATACAGTGCTCCAAGTCATTTCCATACTGATACTTTTTACAAAACATTTCAGTTAGCTTTCTTAAACCCACTTTGCTTCCTATACCAAAGAGCTCTTTATTTTCCTTTGGGATAGTGCCATCATTTCATGATGAGTTTTAAACATCAGAAACCCTGTGATCTCAGTTTTATCTTTGTTAGACAGCTCGGGGGTATCTCCCTTGACCACAGGGGTCTTTGTTTTTAGAATCCTAAGTGAATAATACCTTTTTCAACAGTTGCTAATAGATCCTGACAGAAGAACCAAAGATGATGAAACATAACCAAAAAATCCTAAGGCTTACCTTCCACTACATATCCCCCTCTGTCTTCAGGGGGAATTACTGCCTTTACCTTGAGGGGAAAATTAGTCTGGTGGGATTTTTAAAATGGGCATTTTCACTGTACACTATGCAAGTGCCTTCCCCACAATGTCACTTGTGATATTCCTATCTATATACCATTTATTAATTCATATTGAGGGACCATTGAGAGAATCATGTCCAGAGAGGGAGCCCCATGGTGGGGGGGGCTGTGCACATGTCTGCTGCAGAAGGGCAGACTCGGCACATGGGCTGCTCTCCTGCCCCTTTTTCATCCCAAACTGCTTCCATGAGCTTTGCAAAACTACTCTGAAGACCAAAAAGGTGCACTGGGTACTGCCACGTGTGCAGCAGTGGGGCATTGCCTTGAGTTTGTTACCCCTGATTGGTGCTATCTATTTAAAGATATTTTTCCAAAGTTTATCTTTCTTTTTAACATATGGTTTGGGAGGGACTGTGGAGAGGCGGAGACCGTGCGCTTTTTTTTTCCTCTCTCTTTCAGAGTGCAGGGATATCAGCTGAATTGATTAAGGTCAAGTGTGGGGCTCTGTTTTTGAAGTGAGCGTGCCTTTGCTGTTTCTTTGCTAGATACTCACATGTAGCGCCTTTTGTCTTGTTGTTATGAACTATTGCACGAGATGAAGCCATAAATGGGGTGAGAATTGGAGGGCAGGTGAAAAGCCTCATTCAGTTACCATTAGTTACACGCTTGCACCCATTTTGTCTGTAAATTCAATAAGAAGAATTGTAGCAGCCCCCTGTGCATTACATGTCTTGATAACAATTCGGAGGAGCAACCGGGGCTGTCTGGCTTATCTTATTCTTTCAGCATATTTATCACATAACCTGTGATAAAATAAGAGAGCTTGTTTTGCAGCAGGATAAGCGTTCATTTTGTATAGGTTGCTGCATTGTGGGTCTGCCCCTTTTCTCTGCTGTGCGAAGCAGGGAGGCCCCTATATAGGTGAAGATCGTTACCTCCCATGGTCTGCTGTGGAGAGCACACCAGCAGGACCTCGTGTCATGCACTCCGATGTACTCCTGATGGTACCGGAGGTCAAGAGGAGCTTTGCCATCTGAAAGCCTCTTTTCTGTCATTTTCTCCAAGTATCACTGGGGTTTTATTGTTTTGCGTTGCTTCCATGGAAGCCTCCATCTCAAAAGCTTCGGTTTGGGAGAGATTCTTCTCCTAAGAAAGGGTCAAGGCTATTTCTCCCCTCCTCGCCCCACCCCTTTTTATTTTCTCTGTAATTAGAATAACCTGAAAGAGGGCTAAATGGAGAATAAATTTTCCATTTAAATAGAATCCCACAATTATCTTAAATTGCTCTGAATACCAAAACTAAGTAAGTCTTCAGATTTCTGTCCAGTGATGGCATATGCCTCTGTTCCCATTGACTTCTGAATGCTGGCAGACTCCACCTCAGCTTACCCACAGGAGTGACATCCGGAGTGAAGCAAAAGCGCAGCACCACCTGAACGGCCAGTCCTATGACATATGTAAGGGAATGAGACTTGAAGCTTTGCAGATAATCCCTTACATCGCCCGAGAAGGGATCTCTGCTCCCCGTGTGTGGCTGTGGACGGATAGGAGCACCCATAGTCATTTGGAAATAAGTTTCTGAGCTTTCTCACAAGGTCTGCGGCATAGTTTGGCAGATCAAATGCAGCTCAGATGCCCATGTATGGGTATGGCACCAATCTGGTAGTCATGCGTGTCCATGAGCAATCACCCTGAATTATATGGTGAACCAGCCATTCCTCTCCTTGTGAGTCTAGGGACTTCAAGACTTCACTGCGTTGGCCTGTCCAGCTCCTGCCAGTAACTCCTGAACTTCTAGGTACCTCCAAGCAGCTCTGAAGGAGAGGAAAACTTTCAAGAGTATTTAGC
This sequence comes from Struthio camelus, assembly GCF_040807025.1. Classification (NCBI taxonomy): domain Eukaryota; kingdom Metazoa; phylum Chordata; class Aves; order Struthioniformes; family Struthionidae; genus Struthio; species Struthio camelus. The sequence continues at coordinate 6,527,907 of NC_090955.1, read as the reverse complement.
TCCTGCTAGTTAAGTGAAAATAGGCTGCTGAGTAGGAGAAAGAGGCCTGACCAGTGCTTTTATCAGACCTGGGGAAGAGATGATGTGACCGTAGCGCCTCTAGCAGAGCTCGCACCTGCAAGCTGCACAGGAACCCGCCCCTATGGCCCCAAGCCCTGGAAACCAAAGTCCCTTCTTGGAGCTCTTTGCCTCTTAGTGGCATCGGCCCTTGGAGCAGTGTGGATCTAGCTGGCAGCACACATCCTTACCTCAAAAACATAATTCTAATTGAAAAATGCAGCTTTCTTTCTCATAGACCATATTTATTGTTAAGTTGTTGACCAATTCATTCTCTGCTAGTAAAGCAGCAAACATGAAATGGAGAACCTGTATTATAGCCCTGCTTGTAGCATCTAGCCTTTCCCCAACCCAGTGGTCTGGAATAAGCTTGCTTTAGCAGCTATAACTTCCCACTGTTTGCTTGTAGGCTACTGATCTGTGATATAACCCTAATAGCTGCCTCCCTTCTTGTGAATTAAGACCCGGTTCACCAGAGCACTTACTTGTATAGCCTGGTTCGACTTTCCGAATGTGGATAATCCTTGGGTTCAGATGCCTTGGTAGGCTGCTTATTTTATTTACCAATAAGGATATTTAAAGCTGATTTTGATAATAAACTAAATCAGGTGATTTACAAATCAGCATTGGAGTAGTTTGGGATTTGGACTACACATGAGCAAAAGTCAAAGTCTGGATTTTTCTTGCGGGGGAAAAAAATAGCAACTTTTGCATTTTTGGTTCCAGTAAGTCTTTTCAGTTCTGTATGTTTATGTTATTCTGGCAGTGTGATTTGCAAGAAAGAAGGTTGTGAGCGCCATCCTTGTGAACCTTCGGGTCTCCCTGGTTAGCTCCCAGCTAAAACTGGCTTGATTTTGTCTGAGGCTCAAAGCCGAACAGATGCTATTGTTCACCCACAGAACGTTTTTTGGACAGATTGGTTTGATTTCTATAGTATTGATTGGGGGGGGAGGGGGCTGGCAAGGAAACATCTGCATTTGAGCAAATGCAAGAATCTTTTCCTTTATCTTGTTTATGAGCTGATACCAGCCATATGCAAGTGATAGTCTTTTTGGTCCTCAGCACCTGGCCGCTGGAATTACTCGCTGTAGCTGGGAAGCTGCAGTTGAATCTTTGGACAGAAGATGGTGCAGTGTTCAAAGCTTCGTCCTCATGCACTGTCGAACTCCACTTTCAGATGCTGGTTTTATGTTAGCCTCCACCAGGCAAGCCTCACACCAGTTAGTAACTTAAAAAAAAAAACAAAAAACACTAGAATAAGAAAAACACAGTTTGCTACCGTTTACGGAGCTGTGAAATAAGATGACATATATATGTGTGTGTGTGTATATGCATATATATACATATATGTGTATATATACATATGTATACATATGTATATATACGTATATATGTATACACACACACAAAAGTATGTATGTATATGCATATCTATATCTATCTATATATATTTATATGAAAATAAAGAATTTTAAAATAGATTATTTCTTTTTTCTGTGAATTCCTATACTGACTTTATCAATCTTATTTTAATGCAGGGATTAAAAGCATTGCCCTTGCAGCAGATGTAAGCAAACCCGAGGATGTGCAGAAGTTTGTGGATACAATTGTAGCTCGCTGGGGCACAATCCACATCGCGTGCAACAACGCTGGAATCAATATGAACTCTGCAAGCGAAGATACTTCACTAGAAGAATGGGACAAAACTTTTAATGTTAACTTACGAGGATTATTTTTGTGCTGCCAAGTAAGTGTGAAATTCTGCATGGTTTTTGTTTTTGCAAATGGGCAACTGTTTCTAAGCATTTACCAAGATTTAATAATACTTTGTTACTGATTATCACAATAAAATTGATCTTAGTTTTGGTGGAGTTAATGAGAGATTAGCTCTATGTCAACTATAGATTTTGATCAGTATTTTCAAATGTAGCTGGCAATTACTGGCTGCCCAAACTCAGGCATTTAAGAATGGCCTGATCTTTGGAGGATGGGTATGTGATGCTTCTTGAGAAGCAGATATCTTTGGGGGGGTCATTCGCAGCATTAGTGTTTTTTTGAAAAATGTTGCCAACTGCAAAGAGGGACTGAAACGGCAGTGGGATTTTTTCTTGCATCAGCCATTTTTATAGTTTTTATATCAAATTCTTAAAAAAAAAAAAAGTGCTCGCACATAAACTCTTCTGAAAAGTGAAGACTAATTTATTATCATGTCATTATTAGCACAATCACAAAAAGGGTCACTGGTCTTTCCTTTAATTTCTGTCACAGGCTGCAGGCCGCATTATGCTGAATCAAGGATATGGGAAGATAATTAACACAGCATCTATGGCAAGTTTAATAGGTGAGTGATGAGAGCTAACAGTTGTGCTTCAGAATCCATATTTTAATTACTACCGATGCCATTTGAATCAATTAAACCTGTATTGGGAAGGAGTAAATCACTGACATTTTGTATTAGAGGAAATGTACTACAAAATTTTTATTGATATCATTTTTCAACATTTATCTGTCCTCTATGTTTTAGAGCACTTATTACTTTTTATAGAAGAGGCGGCGTCACCTTCGCCGAGTCTGCGGCGTTGACTGCCTGGGCGAGGTGCTGGTGCGCTCCCTCTTAATTTTGGGCAAGCACGCTCGATTGCGGGAAACTCTGCCCTTGTGATGTTTACAAGCCACCCAAAAGCTTTGGTGCTGGTCTTCGCCCTCGTGCCCACGGTTATATTTCATTATCGTTGCCAACAGGTGTCTCCACCAACACTGCTGAATCAGCGGTGTCGTCAAAAGCGCCAATAAACCATTGTAACATATGGAATGAAATCCCTACTGCTGAGCTAATCTGGAAGGCAGTTACATGCTGGTGAGCTGAGGCCCATGTAACAAAAATTGATCAATTACACAAATTAAGCATAGCCCTTCAGGAATTTATTTTATTGGTCTGGACATCTGTTGCAGTATTGTCCAAATCCAAAAATCAAATGGTGCCTTGGGTTGCCAAGTTAGGCAAGAAAATCTAGTAGCTATAAAAGTACAACCGAAAACCCCTGTATTAATATCATGTCCATCTGCTGAATGTTACATAAATATGCAGTCTTTTATTTTCCTTGGGAATAACATTTATTTTTACTGTGCCCAGTTTGACATTCTGTGACATTCTGTTCAGTTTATTACCCAGTAACTTTAAATGTTTCTTCAAAAATGCATTTTTAATGTTGTTGTTAATCTTTTTTTCAAGTGTCTTTACCAGCTGTTTTACTTACGGTTAAACCCGGGCTCCATCCCTCTGCCCAACTTTGCAGAGTTACAAAATCTCCCAAACAAAAATAATTTGAAAAAAGAACGTAAATCTTTAAACTTCAAACGCCTGGTGCTCTACTTTGCGCAGTGGGGCTCTGCTCCGGGCCTGGGTTGCCACAGCCCACATCATAATAATAAAGCAAAATTTATTAGGAGGTATTCTGTGTCAGAGAAAGTTATGAAGCGCTGGATATTTGCCCCAGCTGAGAGCCTGCTGGCTGGAAATGCTGCTCTCGGCCCTGCTTTTGTTGCTGAGAAGGACTGGGTGTTACTTAGAGGAGAGGCGCTTCCCGAGTGCGCTCGTGGGCTCAGGCGAAGCTTGGCCCCTCCGTTGCTCTGCTGCACCGGCCGGGTTCGGAGATGGGTGTCCTCAGCTGGTGAAGGGGCATAGGGAGCCTGCTGGCCACCGTGAGGTCCACTGTGACCCGTGTTGGAGGCGTTATCGTCCTGGAGCAGGAATGAAGCCTGGGAAGCAACTCCCGTGGTAGCAAACTGGGAAGGACACCATGAGATGCATCAAAAAGTCACCAAAAGTTAATGTATGTGGACACAGTCAGGCTAGGAGCTAAGACAGGCCAGGATGCATTTACCTTCTGAACCTGTTTGAATCTTGGCATGGGAAAAATCTAGTAGTTATAAAACTACAACTACAAACTACGATGTTCATATCATGTCCATCTGCTGAATGTTAAATAAATATGTTGGTTGGTTGGTTATTTAAGTATGTTGGCCAACTGGCATAGTATGAAATGTTTCTAGAAATAGTTAGGGGATATTTTTTTTTTTGGTAGGTTGAGTCCTTCCTGAGAGAGGCAGGAAAATGAGGAGACTCTTAGCAGGGTAGGGAGATTTGTTTGTGATTTTTCCGATACGCTGCTCCGAATCAGCTTTAATTAATTGAAGAAAAGCTGCATATATTTTGCATATGTGCATTTTGATTCTGATATTTGGCTGGAATTATTCCAGACGTATGCTACAGCAGCGGAGACGAGACGGCTGCTGCTCTGCACGACTTATACAGGTGTAACTCAGATCTGTAATTTTTACAGTGAAGATCTTCAGCTGTAAGCGATCTGGTCTCCTATATCTGTGTGTTCCTCTCATTAACATTACATGGCTGCTTCAAGGTCAGGCTAGGAGCCTTATGCACGGAACAAGGCAGCAAAAACATAGTGTCAGGTGTTTAAAAATGTAATGCAGCTGATGTTGGCAGCATTTTTATCTGCTCTCCTCCCATCTTCTCTCTGTAATGAAGCGAGTGTCCTCCCTTTCCAGAACCCTTACTAATTCCTTTGTTTTTGTAACACTTCCGAAGACGTGGCTTTACTCAGAAGATCTTGTCTCTCTTTGTGTAAGTTTGGAGGGTTTAGGATTTTCTGTTCCATCTATGAGAGCGCAGCTGGAAGGACGGCTGCAGTCAGGGAGGAGGATGTGGCGCTGGGCGCTCAGCAGCGACGGACTCCCCAGCTCCAGAGCTCCCTAACACCCTCCAGCTCGTTCTTGAGCCTTTTTGATTAAGAGGGACCAAGTGTCACAGGAGGGGGAAACTGCATCTTCTGAATTACCTTGCTTAACCATTTCTGTGAAGACCAAAGCACTCGCACGGAGGGACTCTTGCAAACGCTGCCTGAGCAGCCACCCCAGATCAGGAAGCTGCCTCTGATAGCTCGCATCAACTTGCTCCTTTCACCCACACGTGCTAGAAGTGCAAAGACGGTGCCAAAACTCTTATCCTCTCAGCAAACGCTGAATGATTTATCACAGACAGACATGTTTGGGAAGTTCAGCAAAGAACTGCTTTTGGGAGGTTATAGGGGTTAACTACCGACGTTGTACGTAACTTGGAGCTGATGCATAGCAATTAATCAAGAAATTACGTTCCACTCCTTTTCAAGAGCCCTCACGGAGTGCTGCATCTGTGGGGTGACAGATACGCACAAAGGGCAAACTAGTTTTGCCATAGAAATGAGGAGGATTCAGTTTTGAACAAAAAAGCAGTGGGGCGGAAATGCTGGCAGAGGGAGGCGCAGTGTGAAACGCTCCCTTCCTAGCAAGCAAAAGGTCTTCTTGTTCTGGCGACACCTTCAGCACATGCCAAAAAAAAAACCTCGAACCACCAATTGTGGCCCCAATCCTGCATGCTCTTTGAATGTATTTATGGACTTTTATATTCAAGGCAAAGGTCCTTATTCGTGCACTTTGTGGGCTTTTGGGCTTTTGGCTAACTCGAGGGCACTGCCATTTGTTACTTTCTTCTTTTTTGCTCTTTCAAATGGCACACCTGAAAGCAACAGTTTTAGGTAATAAAAGCATGTGGAAGTGCTGGGATAACATGGATAGTGCTGACAGAGAACAGCTTAACTTCAGAAGCTCAGATGAATTTAATGCCAGTTGCCATTTCTGCTTACATGCTGTCTTTTACCAAAATGCTATGGGTTTTGCCTGCTACACCTTGCTCAAATGATTCCCATGCTTTTAGGGTACGTTGTTACCCAACAGCGTGCACCCGCTGGGGACAAGTCCTCAAGCAGCTATCCCAAGAAGGCTGCAGGGGCGTGAGCACCGCGGAGGGCAGAGCCCCCCAAGCGCATGGCGCTGACCTCAGTGCTGTCATTAGCAAAGCTAATCATGTTCCTCCATGACTGACATGTGACATCCCTGAAACATTTGCAAAAGCTTTGGGGTCTGAAAGTGGTGGGTGTTCTGAATTTTTGGGACACGAGTTTGCTCACATCCATACAAACACTGAGGAGATAATATGATGTGTTTGCTTCAGACTGTGACTAATTTAAAAATTAAGCAGAATAATTTGTTTCAGGGAGCTATATATAATATAGCATGTTATATAAAATCTGTTATGCATGCATATTATATTATATTACATTAGCATTATAATATACATATCATCTATAAATGTGCATACAGTATGTGTATAATATATGCATGTGTACATGCATATATATTTATTTATCTTGTAAACAAATAGCTGCCTGTGTATGTTTAATGCAATATTTTTGGCTTTTCCCAAACCCAGAATTTTTAATTTCTTTTTTTTTCTTTTTTTCTCCATTTTCTTTTCAGCTGCCCAGTTACTGAGGCAAAAAATGTTAGATGGGAAAATACAGATTTAGAATTTTGTGATGAGATGGGTGGCTAAATTCTTGTTGCTCCCTGCCAGGTATCGGGGTAAATGGCAAACACCTCGTCTTAATATAGCACTTAAACTTCTAGACGCACATTCCTTTCTGGAGACTAACTAATTCTCTATTTCTGAATCCCTACCAGTTCCGCACCCACAGAAGCAGTTAGCGTACAACACCTCGAAAGCTGGGGTGGTAAAATTAACACAGACGTTAGGAACTGAATGGATTGACAGAGGAGTAAAAGTCAACTGCATTTCCCCGTAAGTAAAATGCAGTCTCATTTTGAAAGTACAAAGAAAATGAAATGTTCTAAAAAGCTCAAATGAACAGTATCTTGGAAAATAAAGTTTCTAATTAGCAGGTGGATTGCATCCCTTTTCACGTTGTCTTTTCCTTAACAAAGGTTTAAATACTTAGAACCAAGTCTGCTCTGTTGCTGTGTATACTCAGGGATTTAAGAAGAGGTTTTAGCATTTGATAATAGGTTTTCCGATAAGGTGAAGGGTAGTTTTTAGCATTTCTCTTCCAGATGAAATATTTCCTTAGTCTGTCCAAGCCTTCTGCGGTTAAAGAAAAGGCTTTTGACACTTAATAGACAATACTTCTTTCCCCTTTTTGCTTGAGACAAATATATAGGCACTTTAAAAGCCACATTGTACTGCTGTAATTGAGATACTCAGTTGAGTTCAGCTCTGACAATCACAGGAGACCAGGTGTAATTTTGTAAATAAATATATATACACATATATATATATATATGTGATACAAATTACATTTTCCTTATTTTTGAAGGCTTAAAGCTGTACGTTTTATTTTATGGTATTAATTTGTGAAGCAAAGTTTTTTGCCGTGTACACTGTTTCTCTCCCCGTTTCTCACACATGCACAACACAGTCATTTTATTAAACAATTAACAGCACATGATAGTGCTGAGCAGAAACCCAAGTGGATAGTGCTAATTGGAAGCGGTCAAATTCCGTAGACCATTGAAGTCAATCAGAGTAAGAAAGAAGAGCAGGATTTTAACCCAGGAGTTAAATTGTAATAATGAAGATACAATGTACAGCAAATTAGGAAAAACAAATTACATATTTTAATCCACAAAGTGGAATAATTAAAAAAAAAAAACCACAAAGCTCGACAGCAAGTGCCTGTTTTTACTGTCGGTCTGCTCTCCACTTCCTCGTGCTAGCTGTCTTCCTTATGATTATTTATTGCTAATTATAATGGTGAGTCCCTCCTTTGCTCTGTGATCCACAGGTTCTTTAAATAACATCTTACTTCTTAATAGGATTTTCCCCATGCCAATGCTAACAGCTCCGCAATAGTGTTCTCACAAGTAGGTCTAGTGAATTTGCACTGGCTTTTAGGAGCCAGAGGAGTTGAAGGGAATTAGTGAAGCTCAGCAGAACTGGGCAGGAGCTGTGCTTGAAAGCAAACCCGTAATCTTTACTAATGGAGGTGGGATACTAGTGCTGCGTTCACTGCAATCATGGTTCGAAGGCACTCGGATGAGAAATTACTGATTTTTAGGGGTTTAAATGAATTTTAAAATTATCCAATGAATAATCAAAACTCATTGTTCCATATAAATTATAAACATACATTTGAAGAAGTTATGCTTTTGGAGTTAGAGCATGAAGAAAAAATAGTGTCACGCTTCTCTTTTTCTACTTTTTAAGCCAAAATAGGGTTGCATTTTAATCATCCTCACCTCTCTTACACTCTAACTGTGAGCTCAAAATCCTATAATAGGAAGTGGGATTTTTGTGCATGGAGAAATAGCCATAAAGGGTGCATAGAGGACAAATGTTTTTGCTATTTTCAAGGGTGTCTGTTCTAGCTATGGCCGTTCTGGCTAATGGAGCTGGGAAGCAGAGTGAAAGGCTGTGGAAACCAGGCAGCTTTTTCCTCCCATCATTTCAAAGCTTTAGCCAAGCCTCCCCTGGCCGAGGACTGCCCGGGGAGCTCTGGGGAGGGTTTCAAAGCAAGGAACGGTGCAGCGGTTTGCGTGGCTGCTTGTGCATTCTCCGATTTGCTCCTCACCGAAAGCAAATGTCGCCTATTCCTTGCCTTGATTAAATATTTACCCTATGTGAGAGGTGATCATGCATTTCAGTCTCGCCCCGAATTTAAAAAAAAAAAGTGTAGGTTTGAACCCATCCTCAGAACCTCACCAGACCTTCAAATCTTGCGTCGTGTCTCTAGACCAGACTCATCCAGGCACAGGGGCATCGGCAGCTCACTTGGGCTTAGTGCTCAATGCCTAGCCGTAGCCTTAATGCAACGGTGCATCTGTCGATGTCACTGGAGTGCTTTGCAGGGCTGAAAAATGAGGGTTTGTCCCAAACGCACAGGTCTTCCTGAGCGTAGACATTCAAACTAGCCGTTTTATAACAGGAGGGGATTTTGGGGGTTATGGGGAGCACAGAAGTAGATAGAGGCAATATAGGATTAGCCCTGGTACGGGGATAAGTATAATACATAAAAGCGCCCTTAAGTCCTTTGCTCTTCCCACACACAGCTGCTTCGGTACTTTACGGCACTCTCAGCGTGCTTCTCTCTCTAGCTCCAGATACTCCAGTCTGGCCTCAGACATTATTTCACCATGCAAACCTTCTGGCCTTTTTTCCCCCTTCCTATCTGGTCACTTTTTATCAACTTAATTTTTTAATGAGTGCATAAAACTTATGCAGAGCGATGCATAAAAGTTATGAATGCGTAAAATGTTATGGCAGAGTCCTTAGCATGATTTACTGCATTTATGAAACTGAACCTCCAGGCTTCTGTTGCCAATCAGGCAAGCCTCATGCTTTAGGTAGTTCTCCGATACAGCCCGGTTTTGGTTTTAGCTTAGTATTTTCTGAGGGCAAAGCACTGCCCTAGCTCGGGGTTATTAATAACGTGACACTCGTTAATCAGATTTCTTTCAAACCTCGACTGGATTGCGGGCCACCGTTGCTGGCCACCTCTCCCATTGCCCTCGTAGCTGTGTCACGCAGGTAATACCGCGCAAAATAAAAAAGGTGGCGGAGCCTTCCCCGAGGGACGTGGGTGCACCTGAAGGCGTCCCAATTAAGCAGCATTGCTACCCCATTAAGCAGCAGTTGTTGCTGGCGAGTGTCTTTGGACTTAAATCTAATTCCTTGGGAGATGTCCCAATTAAGTGGATCTCTTGATTAAACACTTCCTGATTAAGTGGAGTGTACTTAACTCATTCAAATTAATAACTCATCTGAAAGAAATCAAGTTACACGCAGATGGAATCTTTTTTTGCTCTCATTTGGGGATTGAACGCACATAACAATTCCAGTTAAGTATCTGGTAAGTGATATTTTTCCTAATGTGTCTCTCGAAGTGGAAATGTTTTAGGCAATTGTTTTTTTTTCCTAATGCTTCAAATTGTCCTGTGTATCAATAATGAAATATTGATGCTCATATCTAATGTTAAGGAACCAGCAGTTTGATATTACATTGACATGCAACAGAAAGTACTGATAGGCTCAGCACTGCATACGAGATGAGGTAGGGAATTAATGCATTGGCAGTTGTCTTTGCTGGAACTGGTTAGGAGCCAACTAAAATCTGCCTAAAAGGGTTCGACAACATTAAATTGCCCAACTTGGCACCAAAGCTTTCCCAGAAGATGTGTAGTATCAATGACATGCCTAATATTTATAGTGCCATCAGTATGTGTGTTTGCAACTTTAAGTTTTGTGCTATATTTTTTCCTTCATTTATATAACAAAATTTGCAAGGAATTTTATTGTTATGCATCAAAATTTTTACTACTTGAAGCAAAATTAAAGAAAGGTCCACCAAGAGATATAATCTTGTGATGTATAGGTGACAGTGATTAGACCAAGGATCAGTTTTTCAAATAGATCAAAAGGAAACTTTTTTTTATTTTAGCAAAATCTATATTATTTATACTTGCTATGTTGGAAGAACTTGTGTCATATTTCCTAATCCACGTCCATATCTCCTAATCCTTTGGATTAAAGTATATATGTAAATTAAAAAGAGCATAGTATGGGTCTTATTCTCATCTCTGATAGTGTAAAGCCAGAAGGATTATGCCAGTGATTTTGTAAGCACAGAGGAAGACATGTAAGAGAAAGGAGTCCGACATATTTCACGTCTGCTGCTCAAAGCATGTTTCTCTCTGAAAAAAAAAAAAAAGAAAAAAAAGAAGAAACAGTTCTCAAGGAGTTTGGTCCAGTGAGGGGAAGAGCAGGAGATTGTGCTTAGGGGAAATAAGTGAACTGTTTGCAATCCTGTCCTGGAACCTGTTTGATTTTATTACATCGCCAGAGCTTAACCAAGCTGCTTTGCTCAGTGTTCCTGAACTGCTTCGCTGTTTACTGATATTTACAGTAAAAAATAAAGCTGATATTTAAATCCTACCCGATTAGTGAAAACAGAAACGTTTGGGGGGAAGTCTGAATTAGTTCCACTTTGTACTAGAGCAAATAGAAGACTTCAGACTTCATTTAAAACAAAAGGTAAATCTCATACCCAGAATCCAGTGTGTGGCAAAAAATTATTTCCTTGGAAGTATAAATTGGGATGCCGATGAAGTTTCAGAACAAAACGAGTATTTTTATACTTTGTTCATTTCATATTTATCACTAGCTTGTTTGCTAATTTTCATTTGCAAGAGGCAATTCTTCCAGCTAACTGGCTGCCTCAATGGGCCACTGATTTCTTTGAAGTGACAGTCTGTAAATATGCATAAAAAAGAGATGCAATTAGCGTGTGTGTGGTTCAGTGCAGCCTGATTTCATTGGCAAGTTTACCCACAGTGTTGATAAGCTACATTATCTAGAAAATTGGCCGCTGAAAAACAGCACCTCTGATTGCCAGCAAAGGTTCCAGATAACAGGGTGCTGAAGAGAAATATAATTGAGGTTGAATATGTTAACCAAGGTGTCACATGCTCCTTAGAAGCGCTAATTTATCAGCATGTTGGAATTTTTATTAACATTTGGAATGCATTTCTACCACACTAATGAAGTGGAATTGGCAGTTCAGGTTTTAGTTATTGTCATTTCTGAGAAGTTAAATGTAATTTCTCGTTAGACACAGTTATGTAAATATATTTGTTCAGGGGCTGAAAAAAATTATACATTTCACAAAATACAAATATGTTGTTAGGGAGGAGTATGACAAATCAGTTGCGTTAAAGTCATAAAAGCCAGCCAAAGGTTGGTCCTGTACTGTGCTTTCTATAGCATCACTCATTTTCAGGGCACCTGAAGAAAATGAACTTAGCAGAGTTTTAATAAATGGTGTAGTCACTCATTAACGTAGAACTGGCAAGGCAGGTAAATGTGTTGTGATTTCTCGAGGTATTCGTTTACGGGGAATTGCACTTAGCGAGCTGCACTTACCTTTGCCTCTTCTTTTTCTGTAAAGAGCGTCTAGGGCTGGGGAAGGTGCTGGCTTTTGTTTCCGGTGTTTTTTTGACGTGTGGAAAGCTGGGCTGTTTTCGGTGTCTGGGCTGTGTACAAACACGCTGTGTAACGTTATGCTGCGAAGCAACGAGAAAATAAATTGGTAAAAGGGAGAGGGTTCCCAAGCACAGCGAGAGAAACGGTTCTAGTCGCTCTCGATTCCCATGACGTGCTTGTTTCTGCAGGAAAAGGGAAATTGGATATTACGTGAGTAACCTAAAAGTACAGGGGCACCTCTAGTAGCCAAGGATACACTAGGTGTGTTCACTTTAAAAGAAAACTTCTATATCTGTCCAGCAGTGATGTAAGGCAGCAAGAAAGAAAATCACCACCAAAGTTTGCGTTTATGACTTCTAGTAACCATAGAGGAGGTCTAACTTGGGGCTCTCCCTCTGTGTTATGTGGTGGCTTTCTTTCCTAATTAGCATTCCTTTAAGCACTGGCTTCCCTTTTGGTGTGAATGAGAGTAACAGCGTGTGCGCTCTTTCCAGGGGGATCGTAGACACGCCGCTCATCCAGTCCAAGGAGCTGCGGCCGCTGGTGCGGCGCTGGCTGGCGGATATCCCCGCCGGACGGCTGGCCCAGGCGACGGACCTGCAGGCCGCCGTGGTCTACCTGGCGGCCGAAGCCTCCGATTACATGACGGGCCACAATCTGGTCATCGAGGGTGGGCAGAGCCTGTGGTGAGAGCCACCTCCGCGCTGTCCTCCACCGCAGCCTCTCTAAAGCCTTTTAGGCTGCCGGGAGTAGGTAGGAAAAAGCTTTCAGGCCCCAAGCGAGGTTCCTTCAGCGTCTCCCCCGGGTGCCCAGCACTTCACGGCATGGTGACTTCTGTCTGCTCTAGATAACTCCTGAAAATAAAAAGGTACCATTGCCCAATTGACTTTGGAAGGTATATAATTGAGTTTCTATATTCCAATTTGGGCCCATGTGGATAAACGACGGGCTAATATGAAAGGGTTGTTTTCTTCTTTCAGATGTTGCTTTGGAGACTCATATAAGGCCAAAAAAAAAAAAAAAAAGCAATCCTTCATTTAAAACATTTTGATGTTTTACGCTAGGCATTCAGATTTCTATTAAATTAGTATTTAATGATATAAAGGCACATTTACTGCAGTAAGATTTGGCTATTATTTAGTTTAATGGGGGGCATTTTTAAAGCAATGAATATTAGCTGGTCTGTGTAGTGTATTGTTCTTAGGCTATTTTTTTCATTCAAGTTGTTTCAGTGACATCTGTGAGTAGTGAAAAACAGTTGAATGTAGTGTTAAAAAAAATAAATTAGTTCATTGCATTTGAACCTGAATGTTGCCATTTTATATTTACTGCTGTTCTTCGTTTTTGACAGTGTTTTTATACAAACACCCACATAAATGCCCCTACGAGAAAAGTACTGCATTTAACAGAGAATCATGTTTAGTAATTATAATGGCTCTAATCCAAAGCCCGTTGAAATGAATAGGGACTGCTCACATATTTTAAGTTAAATACATGTATAAGTGCTGGTACAACTGGGTTTTTGTCTTCAGGCAGATGCATAGACAGATGCAAGTAAAAATCTTCTTTCAGTTTTTTTTTTTCCCCTGTTAAAATCCTGAAGATCATTCTCAGGTGTATATCAGGTCCAGCTCCAACGATGTCAATGCGATTGCACCAGCTAAAGAGCTCATTCCAGCTGTAGCACTGGGTTCATTGCTTATAGGCTGTAAAACGTGGCACAATAACAACACTGTTGATAACCCTGAATTTATACAGTCTTCCATCCTGATGGCCCTTAAGCATAACCTAAGGAGAATTTACGGGAAGGAATCCACTTGCAAATCCTCATGTCATTTGTTTTGCATTTGGCAGCTCTTTGTTACCATAACATAAATAATTGTGGATGAATGTCGTTGCTTTGATTAAGTGCTACAAGTCCATGCATTGGCTAGCCGTTATTGTGGTGAATTGCTATAATGGCTTCAGACTTGACATTCACCGCCACGTTGTAAGGTATGCATCTCACTGACGTACTATCATCGTTATCATGGATAAAGTGCAAGAAGATACTTGTCTTCATTACATTTTCTATTAGACCATTGATAATTAATACATATCTCATGTTTCATCTCGAGCCATTTTTCTGGGGAGTGTTGCTGTTAAGCGACTCATGGCTAGAGCTTTTTGGCTTGAAATTGCTGCCTTGTGTGCATGATCTAATTTATTGACAATGCTCTGCAAGCTCACAAGCTTACGGAGAGCTCCATCTTGGATAAATCTTCAAGAAAAACAATTAAGGATTTAAATGTTTTATTATTTTTCTGGGCTCACACAACCTCTTCTCTCTTAGCTCCCACACTTGCATCATTTTGTGTCATGCTCTGGAGGGCTTGGTGCAGCTCTCACATCCCTCCGGCTGGCTTCGCCTCCTGAGGTTAATGTGCAAACATTGGTGAACTCATCAGGAGCTCTTCCAAGGCATCCTAGAGGGGCTTGTATATGGTCGCTGGTGAAAAGTTCGTTGCAGCTCCTACCTAAAGTGTAAAATAACAAACTTCAGCTAATCTGAAACATGAACTGCAATTGGCACTGGAGCTGCAGGCTGCTGAGGCTGAACTCACTTCTCCTGTCTGGAGACAGTTGCTGCAGGTTAATGCCGAAATATGCCGGCAGGGCGTTGCAGGAGGCCGAGCTTTCATTGCCTCGGTGCCGGGTGTTTTTGGAGAGAAGAGTTTTCAGTCAACAAGGGTCATGCTGTGACTTTCACAAGCTCCAAATTAACTTTACAAACAAAACCCAGACAGAAAAAAAAAAACAACCCAGACTGTCTTAAAAACAGCAACAAAAAAAATCTAGACTGTCTCTTAATCAAGCAGCCATAAATGTTTGGTATAGAGCTTGTCTCACTCCAAGCTATTTACCCCTTGGGCTCTCCTGCTGAAGGGCAGAGGGGAGGTGTAAGTTCACACGATTGAGGGCTGGAGCCAGGGGCTGGAGCTTCGTGGGACACTAGGAGATGCTGGTGCTCCCTGCGACTGTGCGGCCCTGGCTCTGCCCCTCATCTCCCCCAGCAGAGGCAGCAGTCAGTGTCATCTTTGTCTCCTCCCAGATGGACCTGGGTGACTACGGCCACCTCCGTTGGCCTTACCGAGAGAAGGTGGCTTTGTGCCTGGTCTTCTGGGACCTCTGTATGAGTGTTTTGGGGGATTTCCACAGGTTGGGGAAGCCACGAACAGCGCGACCACCCTGCAGGGGCTGTTTCCTCGAGGAAGGGGTTGATTTTTTTTTCACTGGCGGTGGAGATTGTGCTGGGTGCTTCGGTCTAAGTGGCACAGACTTGGAGTTCGGGCTGTGATTTTGGTGCGCTCCTGGGTTTTGAATCTCACTCACCGCTATGTGCGTGGGGGTCTCTTCTGTGACACAGCTCTCAAGTGGGTGATGAGTTGCTCTTTCCCTTCATATAAAATCTGAAACTGAAGAGGGATGGTAAAGAAACAAAAAGATCTTTTTCTCTGTTAGTAAAAAAGACACAGAAAAAAAAAGGAAAGAAAGAAGATGCCTTTCTGGGGAATGCCGGTGAAGTTGCAAAATGGAAACACCTGTATTTAGTTGGAATATTTAGAAAAGACATCAATGTTCAGCCTCCCTGGTGTTTGTGCCGGGAAGGTAGTGCCGGAATCACTCTTTTCGGGCGAAGCCAGAAGGCGTCGTTCCCAGGATTACCTCTAGGAGGAAACCTCAACCTGTGTTGTGTCTGCAGGAGCTGGGTTTCCCATTTTATCTATTCAACTTTTATATTGTATCTAAGTTAGTACTTTTGATATTTCTAAGTTTTTTTTTTTTAACATTTATGTAGAACACCACATAATTGCAGAAAAGATAATAGTCACATACCCTAGGGCTTGGTGTACACTTATGTTAAAAGTACAGCTTTTATTGGCAACTAAAGTAATAACCTTTCCATGTCAAATTGCTTTAAATTAAACTTAAAAAAAAAATACTGGCTGATACCCACACTTAGTAATTGTCAAACATTAGCATAATGTGGAATACTAAAGCTGCCTAAATCTTGGGTTTAAAAATAATTATTTACTTAGGTAAATTCTCTATTCAAAAGCATAATATTAGATTTTTTTTTTTAAATACAGTCTCTTCGATGTGTATGTTAAGATACAGACTTAAGGTTGACGTGGAAGTGGGACTGAATTTTATTGTAGTCACTGAGGACAAAAGTGGACTTTATACCTTTAGCTCATCCATCTATTGTTGGTCACACTGGACAAAACACGTTATGCTGACCCGACACCACCGAAGGAGCGGGTGCTGCAGATGACGTCTGGTGACCCACAGCTGGTGACCTAGTGTACCTGTCTGATGACAGCCTGCGCCCTGGCCCTGAAGTGCACATGCACATTTCTCTTACTGGAGGACATCTAGGGGATGAGTGCCTTGAGCATGTGTGCACATGCAAAGCCAAAGGGTAGCAGATCAGTGAGGCGTTTCATACACGTATGTTTTCCTTATCTCTTTCAGCCCATAACTGGAGCAAACGCAGTGGGGATCATTCAAATTCGCTGTGCAGAGCAGGAGAGGAAACTGTCCATCATGAGATGTGGCTCTTGGGGCACTCTGCTGCATATCGAGGAAACCGGACCTTTCATGTCCCATGAGGGACAGATCCTCCTAGATTTCTGCTTTCTGGGAGGCCCAGACCCCAAAATGCCTAGCTAAGGGTGTCTGCCTGCCTGCCAAGGCTTCCCTGTGCAGACCCCTTTGCTCCCCTCTTCAGCACATTGCCTCTTTGGTGCTACGACTCCTCCAGTTCTTCATAAGAAACATGCCAACATTTGGCTGGAAGTTCATAAAGCCCCTTTCTGAACATTTCTTAAAGAAATCAGCAATTCTGCTAGGGAAGAAAGGTTTTGTGACAAATTCTTGATCACCTTTGGCTAGCAAGGTAGAAAGGGATGACCTTTAGCAAGCGACAAGATCTGGAAGGGTCTTGCCACCTTTCCAGCTAGCAAACTGAGAAACAGAAGGGAGAGTTAGCACCTGGGAACAGCAAGTTTTTGATCTTCGAGAGAGAGAAAGTTAAACAGTTGTAGGGAGGGAAAATGCAAAGAGCTGAGGACTGAAAATGAGATACCTTTCTCAGCCTCGCTTAATACCATATGGGTTTAACACTGTGAGTATAAATCTGATTATGTATTAATTCCCACACTATTTTAACTTTTTAAAGCAATTCCTTCCTAGAGAAACACAATGCAGAGTCTTACAGCATATGCATTTTCACCAAAACGAGTTGAAATTCTTCAAAACTCTCAAATCACAGCAAATATTACCACTAGATCTTACTCTAGAGCCCTTCCTTTCTCTCTCTGCCCCAGCTGACCTACTGCTTGCTGCTACCTCCTGCTCCTGCTCCTGGTGTGGCGCCATGGCACAAAGACAAACAGCGAGGGGCAGGGAGGGATCCAGCCGAGCTTAGTGATGGTGCACAGGGACTAGCCAGAAATCTCTCTCAATATTGAGGCCCAAATTTAGCCTTCATTTACTTGCTACACCAGTGACATTCAAATGAGGACCACATGGGGCTCCCAGTCACGTGCTCAGTTGCAGCCCATGAAGTCTGTGATATCACGAATTTATTGGGGCAACGTGGTGGTAGAAAGACAGGAAGACTCTGGATCACGGGTGAGTATGAGTAATTTCTACCTCAGTCCCTTTCTTGCCTGAAAATATACTCTGTCCTTCAATCCAGAGATGGCCTGGAAATGTATCTAGGGAAAAGGGAAGGGTACAACCCCCCAGTCCTGCTGGTATTAGCATGTGGATGATGTACCTTCTGCTGGAGGATGCCGTTCAGGACAAGGTCCCACACACTACAGCTGCAAATGCTTCTTGTCGTGCTCTGTTCGCTCCCCCTTCACAAACATAGTGTGCTGTGTGAAGACACAGTTTGTGTCTTTAGGAAGCCTCATTAATTTACAAGACGCATATTTTTTTCCTTGACAGTTTGTAACAGCTTCTTAAATGTGCAAAGTAGTACTTTCAGATTTGTGTTAAAATATCAGCAAATAGATTTGTATTTCAACAGGCTTCTTCCTATGTCCGGGCAGACTGTGGACACTTCCATGCATATACAGTTGTTGCATAAATAATATGTTAATGCATGAGAGAAACCATTCATCTGAAACTGTTCAGAATGATTAAGGGCTTTAATTACAGCCCTGATTAAAACAAGGCTTTTGGTCAATAGCGAAATGGCAAATACAATGCTATTTCATTACAGACCTCTCCTGATGACAGTATGGTTTGTCTGTGTTGCTTCTCTTACTGTCATATCACCCATCCAATTCTGATTTCAAATCCCACCTCAGAAATGGTTGCCAGCTTTACTTCAATGCTTACCTGCAAAATAAGGTGTCTGAAGTATTGAATTACTTTAGATATGCTGCATAATGCCTATGTTGTAACAAATGGACTAGTTCTGGGACTAAGTTCACTACCATAAATTTTTTTTTTCCCAAATCTCACGTAAATTTGCTCACCATCTTGCAAGAAACCACATCAGTGCTCTTCAACAGGATTTCACAGGGGAATGCGCTGGTATGGGAGATCAGTTTTCTCCCCTTTTACAGTGATTTCATCAATTTTACTTTTGTCTCCTGTGGTAAAAAATGTTCTTTATACTTGCAGCCTCCAAGGAGCACCGCGCAGAATACAAGCCTCAGCGAACTTTAACATCTTTCTGTCCAAGATTTCACGTGCTCCTTAGTCTTTTGCATCAAGCTTTTCTTTGTTTCTAATTTTAACCAAATCTTTTCATTGCAGAAATGTTGGGAAGTTTCTTCTGACTGATAGAAATGGCTTTGGTGGGTCACAAAAGCGAGGAAGTTGTCTTTTCTTCTCTCCTCTGGCATTTTCTGGAGTTAGTCTAGTGGTCCTAAATCAAGAGGCAAAGCTTCTCTCTTCGGAAGCTCCTCATAAATGTGCTTGCAGTTAATACGAGTCCTTTTATATTCTCTCCCTTCAAATTCTTTGGATTAAAACAAATACCGTCTGGTTCTTTTAGCTCTTTTGATTATATATTCAGAACTATTGTGTATCCTGGAAAATGAGTTCTTTTCAGTTTTCACTTTTCTTGACAACAAGCTGAAAAATTTCCCCAAAATGAAAATTTTCTGCAAAAGTCTTGGTTTGTTCCAAGACCCATTTTTCAAATAAGTAACGTTTTGATGAAAAAATGCCAACCTGTTCTACTTAACAACTGTTCATAGAACTGACGAGAGAAAAACAAGGAATCGGAGAAAAAAAAAATCACCGAGTCTTTTATGTAGAGTTAATCTTTGAATATTTCTGTTGTTTCAGTAACAGACAAGATGTTGGTACAAGTAGATGAATATTTAAACGTTAGAGTTGACACTGACTTATCTTCTCCATAACATATTGATTGCATTCTTTCTATAGAGATTGTTATGGACTTCCCATAGAGTCAGAGAGCATCTTAATGAAGTCACAGGCTGGATGTTTATATGGGTATTTCCTTGGAGGCTGGCTATACAGGTAATCTATACTTTGAATAAGCCCTCCAAATATATCTCCAATGTAAAACTTGTCGGTGTTTTTGTCTTTTTATGCATCATAACACCAACTTCTGTTGGTGCTGTGATGCAGGCTTATCTTGGTATCTGTTATTCGTTGCACTTAAAATGACTAGCAGTTTTTCCTCTTTATCAAAGCACCTGGAATCTGGTTTAAGTTATCCTTCATAATGAAGGACATAATCTGAAGGAAGGGTGTCGAGAGGATGAGGCCAGTCTCTTCTCCGTGGTGCCCAGCGACAGGACGAGAAGCAATAGGCAGAAACTGAAACACAGGAAGATCCATCTGAACATGAGGAAAAACTTCTTGACTGTGAGGGTGACAGAGCACTGCAACAGGTTGCCCAGAGAGGTTGTGGAGTCTCCTTCCCTGGAGATATTCAAAACCTGCCTGGATGCAATCCTGGGCAATATGCTCTAGAGGACCCTGCTTGAGTAGGGAGGTTGGACTAGATGATCTCCAGAGGTCCCGTCCAACCTCAACCATTCTGTGATTCTGTGATTCTGTGAAAGGGATGTTCTTTGGGCACAAAAATTGTGCCTGGGAAGTGGGACCCTCTGCTGCCCTTGCAGTGGGTAGCTGTAAATCTGTGTCGGTGCTTGCAGGGAGGCTCTGAGACGTGCTGCACTCACAAGGGTCTCTCAGCGCACCAGGGAGCCAGTTGCTGCTGAAGGACACCAGGTAAGATGACGACTCCAGTCCGCCATCATTGCTCTGAACATTAACAGCATTAGAAGTATGCTGCTTGGATTAATGCAGGATCTGCATTATGTTAGTGGCACCAAATGAATTTTGCAGTAGATGGAGGTCTATTGAAAGAGAGATTTTAAAATGAAAAACATATTTAGTGCAAAAGAGTATATGTTAGCGTCTTTCAAGAAAACTTTTGAATAAAAATGAACAGTGCTAGGAAGAAAAATCATAAGTACTTAATAAATTATGACTCAGAGCAAAACTCTCATCAACTCTAAGAGGAGGCAGGATTTAATTTTCACTGCAGTTATTAAGAAATACGTATCACTAGCATGAAGATGAGGGGCTAAGAATGCTGATTTGTGGGGCAGTGGATAGTTGTTAATTCCATTAAGTTTTAAACTAGATAATATGTTTGGAGTCATTTTAATAAATAGTTTTTTTTTTTTTTTTTTTGCAAGACATATGGAAATCTTGCAAAGTCATATGAGTGCTCCAAATGCTTTAAAATCTCCAAATAATTTGTCAGGCTTGCAGTTCTCAGCCTCTGATTCTCTTTGCACACCTGGAAGAATAAAAGTGTCACACATACAAGAGGACTTACCCCAGAGGTTGTTCAGTACGGTAGTGGTCTAGGGCCGGTTAAACTTTGTTTCCCTGGGGAAAGGACAGGCACGTAGATCAGAGGTGCCGTGTGTCCATGGAGCAGCCACCCCTTCCTTGTCATCAATGCTTGGGGGGACAAGTGGGGGTGTTTTTTGAAGTTAGGGAATTTGGACTTCCTTGGCATGCCAAAACCTCTCCTTGCTGATATCCTAGGCTGAACACCCTTACAAAGTGGAGATGGCCTATTCCCCAGGCATGCATTTATGTTTCTCTGAGAGTCAGACTGGGGCAACAGCAGGTATTTTGTGTCATGGGATTGCTCTAAATATAGTTAGCGAAGTTGTCTTACTTGGCTAGCTTCCATACACACTTTTTTTTAGGTTTCAATCCACGTACGTTTACCTCTAATGTGAGCTCCGGCTTTGAATGAACCCTAGGTTTGAAGGCAAATTGGAGATGCATGATACAACTTTTGACAATGCAAGGAAATGAAATTTGGACGATGCCAAAATAAACGCATATATTGATCAAGGGTTGTTTTAAATTAAACTGGGTTCGCTTAAAATATTCATGAACTGGAAAGGGTCAGTTAAAAGCCTCAGGCTGTGAGATTTATAACAGGCTTATCGAAGCAGATGCATTTTGCATCATTTCTAACTTTTGACTGGTGAGAAGTTTGGAATTTTTTTTTATAAATGCATATACATTTTCTCTAGCAAATGTGTGTGTATATTTATATATATATAATTTTTTTTCAAATACATCCCCATATGCACCCTCACTCTCAGAACATTTTGCTTTTACTCTCCCTGCATTTCAGTAACTTGCCTCAGCTGTGCACCGTGATGCCTTCCAAATGCAATGCATCATAAATTCATGATGGTTTGCCAAGCAAAGGAGGGCACTGAGCTTCTTTATGAAGAGGATATTTTTGCAAACTGGACCTCATCTATATCCCAGTGGAATTTTATGATGCTTCCTTGTTACTCCTGTACAAAACTTTTAGGGAGTTATAGATCAGACACTGAAAACAGTAATTAAAGTCCAACTTACCCTTCTTCAATATCTGTCTATCCTTTTCATTAGGGAGTAGAGACATACCTTTCCTTTCCTATAACAGATCAAAACTGTCAGTTTAATGACCAGCTATCTGTGCCTCTGCCTCTCAGATTTCCAGACCTTCTTGGTTGGAGGATGTTGTTTATCCATTATGTCTACATCATGTAGGTACCATGTACATACTTATGTATGCACAGAAATGTACATATATATAAGCACAAAGAGCTGCCACTGAACAATTCATTTTGCTGCTTGCAGCCTAAATGCCAGCAGTAGACGCTGGCTTTGAAACCGTGCTGATACTTCGCTGAAAGTTGTCTCTAGGGTTTGAAAAATTCCGAAATGTCTGAAGTAAAGTCAGTGTCTTGTAAGGAGGACATTTTTTTAAGCAAGTATATTTTAGAAGCTCGTAGAAGTGAAATAACCAAAAGAAGCCTGTATGAAGTACTGAGAATCAAGCCCAGTTTGATATTAGATTACTTTGAAGGAGTTTCTGTGTAACACAAGTAGCCTTGAGAGAGGAGAAACCTGCCCCATAACCTGGGCGGTCCTTGTTCCAGGTGCCACTTCCATGCTGAATGGAGGAAAAGCCACGCTGGGAATGTAAGGCAGGTTGAGCAGACCTGAGTTCATTCATATTAAGGATTTGGCTGTGTAAATATCTTGCAAACCTACAAAAACCCATTTTAACTCTGGGAGAGGGGCTAGGAAAACCCCATGACATGCATCACTACAGCCTTACCTGCACTGTTCTCAGGAGGAGCCGTATGGTGCTTCCTGGGTAGCCTGGGTCTCCCTGCTCCAGGAGCCACGTGGGCCTTCATTACCGGCAGATGAGAGAAAACAATTGAGGAGCTTTCATTAATCTACTGCCTCTGTTTTCATGTCCTCAAGAGCACAGAAGCTCCTGCAGTTCTGGCTGGGACAACAGGCCTTTGCAGAGGTCTGGTATTTTGCTGCTATTCAAGCCTTAAAGGGGTAATTATGCTAGAACTGACTCACAAGCAAGAAAAAGCTTGTGGGCTTTCAGCTGTCTTTAATTTTACATTAGACAAAAAGTGATAAAGAACTTGTTTTCTGTAATCTATGGATTTAACTTTGAATAGCAGGTGGTAAATGTTCCAACAAATATGTATATATATATCAAATCTGTGAGTGCCCAAATATTTACATCTTCAGCCAAACAAAGGCTGGAGACTCACGTTGCCTGAGGGGAAGATTGTTTTAGAGAAACAGGTTGAAAGGAAATCAAGAACGAGAATCACAAATTTTCTTCCAGAGTTGAGCGGTTCTAGTAGTGAGGAATAGCATTTCTGATAGATCGCTGGCTTACAGAGAGAGGCTGGCTTGCGAAAGAGATGTCCTGCTGTCTTTTGAGCCGTGGTCTCGTTCCTACAAGTACTGTGCACATTTGCAGTTTGCATAGGGGGCATGTGGCCAGTAATCAAAGTTCATACCAATTTTCCCAGTGTGCGCCGTGAATGTGGACATGCAGCAAGGGTAAATGGTCTGCAGCTGCTCTATGAAGCCAAGCTTTTCAGCAACAGTAATGAGTGTATCAGTTCTCCACTGCTAGAGTGGAAATCAGTAGGGAAGTCTGCAGTGGGATGGCGGCTCATGAGCCCGAAAAGACTGGGAACACCAAAATTTGTAATGTAAAACCCAACAATAAGCAGATATAAGCTTTTTGCTTTCCACTTTGGTCTCGTATCTCAAGATCAAAGACTAGCTAAGATCATGATGTACTGTGTTTAACGGATGGCTGTTGAGCAGAGTTATGGATATTGACATTTATATAAATGGCCAGCCACTTTTGGAACCTTGCAAAGTTGTTGGCTTCAAGGGCTTTCTGCTACATTTAAACAAATAAGAAAAATATAAACAAGTATGAGTTCTTAATTTCCCGTATTTTATTTTTCCCCCTGTGTTTTGAGTCAAGGAGACCAGAAGCTCTGGTCGATTCTCTATCTGCTTCTCTCATATGCTCTTTTGTTTGAGGTAAACCATCCCTGTCATTTCCAGCTCTTCACAGAAGGGTTTTTCCACAGCTTTGATTACTCTATCACTCTTCTGTGAACTAGCTCTGAGGGACTGTGTTATAGCAGATATTTTATTTAATTTTAATACTGATTTGTTACCCTGGAACCCAGCAGTTCTGGTCCATGCATTGGATTTATAATTCACCAAGTTTTGTGCCTTCTTACCCTAAAGACTGAGCATCAATTGTAGATGTAGAACTTCAGTCGGGCTTACAGGACCCCAGTAGTGTAATACAGCTGTGTATTTTCCCACTGGAAACCTCCTGATGGCGTTTGTTCAGCTAGTGTCACACATTTCTGTTGCCAGATTATTGCCAGCAGAGAATGAGAATTTACGTGTGTCTGCACTATGGGAAGTCTTACTCAGGCTGAGAGGAAAAGTCTGCAAGAAGGATTTTCTAACTATGTCAAGAAAAATGCCTTTATGTATGTCCCATAAGATGCATGGGACAAAGGTTGCCTTTGACCTGTGATTTTGTGCTGTTTACTACAAGCCACTGCACTGCCTAAGCTGTGCCAAAAACAAGAAGGAAAGTGCTGGATAAATGCCAGCACAAACAGGTGTACTTTGCTACATTCTTGAGATGTCCGGTAGTAGATGCTGAAGCCTGGGGTTTTGTGCGGGTATATAACATGTGCCATGAGTTGCAAATAGATTCAGTCTGCTTTTAAAGAATCAGGGGTATATGGCCAGATAAAGTATTTTTCTAAGCTCGAACAAGGAAAACAATGAAGACTATTGTCTTTCCTCGCATGGCTAAGATGGAGCCTTTCCTCTATGTCAGCACACGTTAAATCTCTCTCTCTCAGACTTTCATAATCTTTTATTTCCATTGCTGCTACATCCTCTTGCCTGGCCTCGGCAGACAGTAACTTTCTGTACTTGTATCCTATCAGCATGCTGCGTCAGAAATTATTTTCCTAATCCCTACTTTCAACCCTCCCTCACTCCGGACTATTCCCTGGCCTCCCTTTCTTTGTTGCCTCAACCACGAGCTGCTGATTTTCCTACTCAAGGCTCTTCTTGGTCTATCTCAATCTGTATCTTCATTACTGGAAATTCATCGTCTTGTCTCCAGTTGTTAATGATGATTATTTTTGCTCAATTATTAGATTGGAATAGAGGTTTCTCCATGTTTGAGTGTTATCTCTCCATAACGATCTGCAAGGCCCATTTTCTTCCTCCAGATCCCTCTTTTGCTTCCATGCTTGCGAAAGTCATTGTGGTTAGAGTTGCATGTTGCCTAATCTTTTTCCAAGCAAGAATAATTGACACTCACAGCACTGCTAACTGGTGCTTCTTGACCAGTTTGGAAGAAGTAAGGAATGTATCAAGAGCCAGACACAAAAGCAGAAGCTGGCACAGTATAAAATAGACCTAGGCCATCATTTAATGACCATATCACACAGGCAGGATTCTGAGTAACTTAGTAGAAAACAAAGAGTAAATGGAAAAATAAAGCAGTGAATTATTGTATGCATCTGAAATACAGCAAATAAATAGAACATAGCTGTGAAGTTAGAGGGATATTTAATTTAATTTCTTTTGAATTAGATTCCAATGTATCTGTAACTTTATGAAAAGAAAGATAAAAACATTCTGGAATTCAGCTTTTCAGTTTGCTGTATTTTACCATATGATTGAGTTTAAATGTATTGGTGTATTGGATATGTTTTTCCATTTAAAAAGCTCTTGTAAATGAACTATTTATTTACATGAAAGAAAAGGATTCCCAGTGCAGCCCACGGAACTTCTCCCTCCAAGCCTGCCTTGAAAGAAGGTTGCCATTTCATATTTGGCTCCGGCTTTCAATGTTCTGAAAATTAAAAAAAAATGTATTCTTAAAACTAAATAAAACATATATATCAGTATTTCTGGTTGAATGAATGAGCACTTCCTCTGAATAGACCTATTTGAATGGCCACTCAGCGTTTTGTTAGAAAAGTATATTAAAAAGTAGAAACAGCATGCTGAATGAAGGTGAGGGACAGAAACAAAATATAAAATATGTCATCTGAAAAAAGGGCCCCTTATCCAAGAAGATCTTGGTAAAACTTTAAATGGAAAAGTGACACTCATCAAAAGATTTCTATATCATCTGCACTGAATAATTTACTTTTGGGTGAGATTCACTAACATCATTGCAGAGGAAGTGTAATTGAAAATTATGAAAGCTATATCTTTATTGTGTATTGCAGCACATGCCTTTGATATGGCGTTATGTCTGCCACAGCGGGAAGTGTTTTTCAGAAAAAGTAAAATCTCTGGGACAGATTCTCTGTTGCGTAAACCAGTATTACTCCATGGAGAGCATCCTACACGAGCAAGCTGCTGCCTGTGCATCCAGGGTCCCGTATTTCAGTAGTCATCCAGACAAGTTACTGACTGACTTCAGAGAACATTTACATGGGTAAGAGCTAAATAAAAATTTCACTGTTATTTGGTTTAAAATGGACAGCTCCAATATGATTTTAAATTTCCAGGGTCTTCTGCTCCAAGTTTATATGTGTTTTCTCCAAGTGCAATTTAAGGAAGTCTTGTTAAAGCTTGCTATACAGTGTCACTGGTCCATGTGGCACCACATACATCCTCCATCCGAGAAGCTTGCGACTGGAGGTCTTGACCATGCACTGGCTTTGATAACACAAACCCTTCAGCTTCAAAAGGTGCTGCAGAAGTACAAGGGTGAGTAGGAGCTGGTCTGAATGCAGAACTGGTGCCCAAAGCAATGAAGTTATGCTAGCTAAGGACTTGCTAAATGTCCCTTAACAGTATACACAGCAAGTCCTAAATACTTTCCTAATTCCTCCAGGACTATCTGAATAGCTAAGGCTCCAGTTCCAGGTGATTTGTAGAAATTCACCCCTTGCCAAGGACTGGTACAAAGCAGTGCTGCCATACAGCACTTACACCAGCTCTCAGCAAATGGTTTTTAGCTTGGTCCTGTGCACCGGGGTGAGCGTCAGCTGGGCCGAGTACCAGTTCCCCAGGAAAGCGGCCACGAACTTCCTCCAGAGTTCAGTCATTTCTCAGATGGCTTTTGCTCGTGGAGAAAGCCTGCCCAAAGTAGAACACCATGACTGACATTAGTATTCAGAGAGCATCTGTTCAGCCATCCCTAGCTAGCATGTGACTGTCAAACTAAGACACACGTCTATTCCCGCTCCAACTCCTTAACCCCTACTTTGCCTTGCCGACTGCCACGTCTTCCAAGGCTGTTTCTCATTGGAATGGCAGGCCAGTGCTGCGTTTGGCTGCAGATGTATGAATTACTTATGAAGACCTTACTAACTTGTTAGCAAGCATCTTATTTATCAGTGCAAAGAGAGTACACGTGAACCCCCTATGGACAGTCCTTTGATGTACTCCGTAGATGTCTTTCTTGGCCATACACCCTACGCTGTTCAGGGATGTGGTTTCACTGTGCTGGAAAAAGAACTGCTTTTGACTGGATAGTCTGGGTCTGCACTGAAGGGCTTTCCGTGTCATCCAGTGGTGTCAGGCATGGCAAAGAGCTGGTTTAGTCTGGCTCCACACAAGGTGAGGTCTAGAAGGGAGCTCTTGGGTGCAGGCTACTGTCAAATGCAAAGAGACACCCAGGTGGCTCTAGACAACGTTGTCTGAGTCCAGCAAAGGCTGGGAGTGGAAATGTTGGCAGCCTTGGCAGAGAAGAGGTATTAACCATCATGAGTGAAAATGGATGAGTGTGCTCTAAGGAGCTGGACCCTGTGAGGTGCAGAACCTTCTCTGTTTTTGGGTGAGCCTTGGGTAAAGAAAGGCAGACAACCGGACTCGTAGGCCATGTGAATTAGTGCTTGAAATAGCCTGGGTTACAGAATAGCACACCAGCATTTCTAGTATTTACCGGTACTTTTCCACAAAGGGAAATGCCACAAAGTGGTGTTATACGTGGGCTTCCACATCTCTTTTCTGCAACTTCCATTTCCATCACTAACTGAGAGTCCTATCTGTCCTCCCTTCCCAAGTGAGTATATGTGTGTGGGGTGGGATGCGTGTGGGAGAATCTGAATGTTAATCAACATTTGCATAGTACTTCAGAGCACTTTGCACAGTAATTCCCTCTTGGAAGAAAGGACAATGTTTTTGTTACTTTTAAAGAGACATTGCTGGTAAAGACTTGTCTTGTTGGCTCTGTGTCAGACATATCTCCAGAGTCTTCATCATTAAACTGTTAGCGTTTGCCAAGAGATACCCCACAGTAACCACAGGTTTTGCTGTGCTACCCATCAGGGAACATTAGTTCTCCCATGGAGCTCAATGCAGGACCGTGATCCGTTCGGCCAATATTCTCCTTTTAATGGCAATCACTGCCAGTCCTATGAGGTATGCATTACCCTAGCTCCCGTTATCATATTGTGTGCTTCATCCAGGCCAGGAGGTTCAATTACTGCCTGGCCTCATGGTAGTGGATTGAACCTCTTAAGGCTGCAGATTTGTCTCTTCAAAGCCCTCTTTGTGTGACCTTGGGCAAATGACTTAATCCCTCTGCTTACATAGCCATCTGCATTCCACCCAGATGTGTGGGGTGGTCCTGACATACTGGTGCCCTGATCTTGCGTTGAGCTCTCGTGGTGCAGCTGTGAATGTCAGTACTTACAAGGATGCATTGCATGTTTTGCTTTTAAAGGCAAGGGATTTTGAACTTTCTATGAATTCATTTGTTTATTTGCACAGAACAATTTTTAATCAAGTTAGCTCCTTAAACTTTGCAAGCAATTCAGTGGGTTTGCTCAGCAATGACAAATTATTGTTTTTCAAGACTTGTGAGAAATGCCAGTGTGCTTATGTTCCAGTCCCTGAACTGTTCAAAAAACAGTCTTATAGGTGTTTTAAATGTAATGCATTTTCAGATACTATTAATAAGTGTCCAGTGGATAGAATTTTATTTTATTTTTTAATTTCCTTCATCTGATCTAGGTCTTTGATAAATACTACAGACAAACTGAGTGCTGTAGGATCAATCTTGACAGTTCTTCAATAAAAGGCTGTGTGGTTCTTCGTCAGTGTCTTCCTTTCAGTGACAGCTGCTTTGTTCTTTTTCAGTCAGATTTTCTAGTTAACACATCAAAAGTGTATCTGTGTACACGCAGTACTGAGAAAACAGTTCAAAGAGGCAGGAGATTCACTTTTAACTCTTCACTGCATCTCTCTGCACTTGTCACAGAAGATAGCTTATACAGAAAGCTTCAGAACAAGGTGAGGAGTTCACCAAGGAGCACTGTGAAGTACAGCACATGTGGATTAGTCTTAAAACACAAATTGGTCAGTCAATCCACTTACCATCCCAAATTAGCTTTTCTTCGAGCCAAGCCATTAAGCGATAAGAAGTTTTCAGTTTTAGGCAGCAAAAGCCTCACATTGGACACAGATAAAGCCATATGTTTGATCAAGAGCTGAAGTTTTGTCTGATGGTTCTTACTGCGGTGTCAATACCTTAAAACTAATTAAACTGAGTTCAATGTTCAGTTTAAACTCATTTCCTTGGAGGTTTGCCATCAGCTTCTAAGCTGAGGTAAATAGTAAGGACAAGCAACTGCTTTGCATATCACCTCATTCATCTATTACAACTGAAAACTTACTTACTTCTAACCGCGTTTTTAATTGCCCGTGTTTTGCCCACCAGCTCAGCAATGTAGCACACAGCTTGGAAGGCTTCCTGTTACTTTACAGCTGCTAAGGACTGCTCAGGTTAAGTAGCCAAATCAGCAAAGTGCTGACTCGGGAGAGCATGTTCCACATATCACGTCCAAGTTCAAGCCAGGATTTAAACCTGTGCTAAAATCTAGTAAGGTTTAAACCTCACAAGTAGGCCTTTGTTTGAGTGCCACTCTTGGAGAGCCGTTTCCTGAAAAAGGTCAAGGAAAAATGGCTGTGATTAGTGAAGATGGGATCATACTCTGGGATTTGCAAACTGTTGCCTGTGGCCTCAGGTTGCCTTAACCAACCTAGAGAACCTGTTTGGATACAGGGATGTGATCCACAGGCATTGGTGGAGGCCAGCTGGCATTTCTAGCAAGCCTGTCAGGTGGGTAAGTCATTCCCCGTTGTGTTTCCTTCACTTGAAGCGCCACTTGTGAGCTCACTGCACCACTAAGTCTCAGACACTGGAGCTTGGAGGCAGAGCCTCTTCTGGCAGGTGGTGATAGCAGTGAAGCTGCAGCACCATGGGCACGACCAAGGGACCTGGTTCTTGACTTCGTTGTGGTGGGGGAATAGGCACAGCCTCTGCCTGCCTTAGTCCAAGATACCACAGATCTTCCTTTCTCTTTTTATCGTTGCCTCCATTGCTCCTGTTCCTCTTTGATTTAATTGCACAGCAATTCAGAGCATCCACAGGCCTCTGTAGCCAAAAGCTGTGCTTCATGTCTTAAGCAAGAGGGCTTTCACAGACCCGTAGTAAGCTAGGGAAGATCTCACTCTTCCCAGCAAGGCCAGGGTACAGGGAGGTGAAAAGTGACACTTCCTTTCTTTGCTTTCTTCACCCAGTGCCGTTCCCTTCCCATATTTGATCTATGTCTGCAGGTAGGGTTGAAAGCATCTGGCGATGAAATTTCCTGCGCAATCTAGACCTTGTCTGTGAAGTTTAAGTTGTTAAAGGCACACAGGAGTTGTATTTGTTCAGATACAAGTGTGTTCTCCTTAGCTCAGCACAACCCATCAGATCCCACTGACATGTCCTCTGTTTGACTCCTGCAGATAATGTAGACCAGAAACACTCGCCTTCCGGGAATGATCCTTCATCAGACAAACTCTCCTCAGGCTGTCCTTTTAGGCTCCTGTGGTATGTACAGCCCCAAACACGAGGCGACAGACAATGTGGGAAGGCAACATCAAAGCCTATGCTTGTTATGGACCCTTCCTAGGGTTCTGTCATCTCAGGAGCGGACTGGATACCCCAGTGGCGAAAATACCACAACCCATGGGGTGGGATTTATATAGCCTGGAGATTTTGTGTAGCGATCCTAGGAGAAACCATCAAAGGAAGAGACAGCTAGTTACATAAACAGATAAGGAGATGCGTGGCGTTCAGGAGAATGAGGATGGGATGGTGATTTATGTGCAGTGGAAATTAGTCATAATCAAAATAGATTGGCTAGGAGGAAGGAGAAGGGGAGCTCTGTCCTAGAGCATATCCTTGGAACATGGAGTTTAAGCCCAGCAGGTGCATTTGCCAGGAGAAACGCAAACCTATGCTGAAATCCTGGCAAAAAGAAAGCAGGACCCGCATGCGGTTCAAGGACTTCTAATCTCAACACCTGAAAATGTCCAATTGCTCTACAAACACCAGTGAACTCAGCACCATCACATGGCAAGTGTTTTTAAACCCTGTTTATGACGACTTATAAACC
This sequence comes from Struthio camelus, assembly GCF_040807025.1. Lineage (NCBI taxonomy): Eukaryota > Metazoa > Chordata > Aves > Struthioniformes > Struthionidae > Struthio > Struthio camelus. The sequence goes on along the minus strand of NC_090955.1, from coordinate 6,496,605 downwards.
TGTAAATGCAGAGGTGCCACTGGAGGGGCTGAAAGAGCAGAGATAGCCAGGTCTGAAAGTTTGTGTGGATGTATTTTGATTAGAGTGAAGAGTAATGTAGTAAAGGTGACTATAAATCAAGACAAGAGGCAGAGATAGCAAAAAAAAAAAAAGAAAGTTTCTGGGATGGAGGATACATTTTCCATTAGAGGGATAATTTCTAGCTTAATGTTCCTGGAATATATTCTACTAGGTGTCCTGGAATATACTCTACTAGGTGATCAGTAATCATTGTTTCTGGAAAAAGATTGGCTTCTTCCTCTATTCTATACTGTATCACTGGGTATTATGTGAAATTTGTCTAAACTAAAATAAAGTGTTCAGCAAGTATGATTTGGGATGCAAAGTTCAGCATCTCGGGTGTTATACGCTATTTTAACATTTAAAAATGCCTAACAGAGCAGGGGTAGATGGATAGATGTTTATGTATATTTTATGTTTTGTGCAAAGATCACTTTGCAGCTAGCTGGTGAAGGAGAACTGGCACAGGGGTGGACCTGAATCTCCCTTCCACTGAAGGTGTGTGGGTGCAAGAAAGAGATGCTGGAGTAACCAGCTCTACCACTTAGTCCATGTATTCCTGCTCTGACAATGTCTGTATTTCCAAAAAGCTGGGCTTTGTACAGGAAGTTTGCTTTCTCCAGCCTCTGCCCCTGCCTCATCTCCCTCAATACTGGCTGGTATGTAAAATCTTCAGTGCTGGCTCCATTTTAGCTAGATTTTTGAATTCCTTTTCCACAGTGGAAAGCATCAGCTTGAATACTCCCATTAAGTTCAGTGGGCCTCTGTCCATCAGCTGGCATTAACAATAGCAAATGAGAGATCTGGAAACAAATGTTTTTTATATACTGTCAGTCAGGTAGAAAGGTGGCAAAAGGAGTGCATTAAAAATTCTGCATTTATTTGTCAATATCAGAGTGTGCACTGTCAGTAACCTCTGGCTTACATTGTTTTATCATGTCAATATTTCATAGCATCATAATGCTATTATACGGCTGACTAATGGGAATGGCTATTAGCAGTGTTGATGTAGTTTGAAAATAGCAATCCATATTTTATGGACCAGAAAGAGACCAAGCCTTTACCTTAGACCTTAGCAAGCGTAAAAAGGGAGATAATGTAAATGAAATTTACCTTCTCATTTCCATCTTCCCTCAATTAGTTCATAATTCACATATTGTCCGTCTGCTTTCATGCTTTGAATGCACTTACACAAATTAAAATATCCTGAGGAGGTCTGTTGAAATCTCATCCTTTTCTAGCTTGAGGTAACACAGGCAGCTCTGTTCTGCCCAGCCTGAGAGTCTTATTAAATCACATCTTTCCTTTACGTTATGGGCTAGGCAGCGTTTTGGGCAATTTACTAAACTTAGCAGCTAAGTATATGGACCATTGCTGCTGGGTCTCTTAGCAGGGAAGCAGAGGGGACAGTGACTTCCCAAGGTCTCAGATGCTGAACAGTAATTTCTGTAACTCCCGTCAGGCTTGGTATGAGTGAAAGAGTTTAACTGTGAGTGCAAGTGGCCCATACCATAAGGAGAGGAAATACATGCTGATGGGCTGCTCCACACTTGGCTTGAACCCTGGTTCCAGCACCCACGTTCAGACCTGGCTGTACAGGCTCGTCCCCTCCATGTTCACTGCTGTGCTGGTCCGCGCACCGGGGACATGACGGTGGCAGTGACCTGTGCCTGTCCCCATGCTCCAGTGGGAGCTTGCATGCAGCTGGCCTCTACGTCTGCTGGTCCTGTTTACCTGCCTGAACATCCAAATATGTTAAACATTTTGATGCCTAGGGGAATCATGTAGCTCTGCCTGCAATCCCTGTTCCTCTTACCTAAAACGCTGCTCCAACTTACGTTGGAGGCCAGCAGGCAACACAGTGCTGAGCTTTGCTGCTCTGATTCCTCAGCTGCCTCCATGCAGGGTCAAGGAAAGAAACCTATTAGGCTGCAGTCATCAATCTTCTGCACTAACGTGCTCTAGACCTCCATGGAGTTCAGTCTATGACATTAAAGAGAGAAGAGAGATGAAAATTGCAAATGGCCTGTGAATAGCCTGACTCTGAAAAGGTGCCATAACGCATAGTTTTATACAGGCTGACTAAATATACTTTAATAGTAACCTAATGGTGGAGTTAGAAATTAAATAGATTGTGTGTTAATTAGGTATTGGTTAATGCTATTATTTCACTTCATTATTTCATATTCCACCCTTGAAAATTGGAATTCACCCTTATGCTGACAGGCTGAAGTTCTCCCAGGCAGAGCAGACCTGAAGAAGACCCTATATAGGTATCACTTACACACTACTGAAGCATTTAGTGTGGGACCTCAGCTCATTTGGTCAGAGAGAACAACTGGAATAACACATCTGAACTCTGCTACTTCAACAATTAGAAGCATATTATTAGTACCTTATGAACTTGTTTCTAAGAAAAAAAAAGAATCCCTCCAAGCTAGAAGATCATTAGTAAAGTATTTAGAGAAGGTGCTGGGAAGCTTTCATCAGGACATCCCATTAAAATGTTTCACATTTTTTACCTTGGCCTTTATTGTCCTCATCACACAGTATGCATTATTTATTAAAAATGCTGTCCACACAGTGATGGGCAGCAAATTGCCCTTTAAGCTAAATGTTAATGAACATATATCGTATAAAAACTCCCTGAGAAAAGGAGAATTTGGCAACCTCGTGGTAAGCCTGCTGAGTCCTGGAGAGGGAAAGGTGTTGTCAAAGTTGGTTTTACAGCTGCAGACGTGGTATCAACAATTTACATGGATGCAATGAGTTGTCAATGCTGAGGTGAGCTTGCTGGAAAGAGGAAATGAGTGGTAAAGTAGCTTAGATGAGTGCAAATTGATTTTATCCTGAGGCCTCCTAAAACTTTGTTGTCATTTATGTGTCCCTTTGGATCAAAGCACTTACTATACGTGGCATGGTCTTTCGTACAATCTTTGATGGGCTAGTAATGGGTGGGAGTTATACTATGTTGTTCCTACAGTTGATTGTAAAATGAAAAGGAGGAGAATGTAAAAGGCAACCAGCTTTTCCCAGGAAAAAAAAGAAAGTCTGATATTTTTGAAACAGCTTCATAAATAGTCAAAAGTGAAATAATCATCTGCTGGGATTGGGAAAGAAAATCCACCCTTTTTTCTTTTTCCCCTGAAATCTGATATTTTTATTGTGCTGGTTATCAAAAAAAACTTGGTTTTTTTTTTTAGTCATGTCATGCTTATACTTAAAAAAAAAAAAAATTGCAGGCCTTCACCTGTCCCTTAGGACATTTTATTAGCTCCTGATTCACAGTGAGCCCAAATCTTTGCTCTCTGGCAGTCAATCCTCTTGGGCAGCTTCCCAAGAAGAGCAACTAAAACCAGCAATCATTTTCTCAAGTTCAGAGCAACGCGCAATTTATACCATCAGCTGCTGGAGTTTCGCATTCCTACTTCTGCTGAGGGGATCTTTCCAGTCCAGCCTGGGTTAATCCACCTAGGTTAAGTGCTCCAGCCACCAAGCCACTCTACGGAGCGGTGGAGCCTCCTTCTCCTGCCAGGGCAGGCGCTTTCCTCCCCCTCCGTGAGGGGTCAGACTCTCCCCATGATCTAAACAGCACAAAGGGACATGACTCCACAAGTTTTTGATGCCATTTTCCATCACCTCTTGTGTCTTACTCAAAATGAACAGTTGTAGATGTAAGTTTGCGTGATAGAATGACTAGACTATTTTCTTCCTTGACTGTTCTATTGTTAACTCCACTTAAGCATTTTGTTCCATTTTCTTCCTAAACCTGATCAAAACATCCTTGGCATGCTTTAATTTTTTTTAGTACCACAGCACTTGCCAAGCTCATTTTCAATCTTTTATTTTTTTACCTACTGTCCTGGTTTATCATTTCCAGGCTCTTGCCAGGGCATAGCTATATACCCCCTGATGTATAGCCCACCAATGGCAGTTTACTGGAGCAAAAAGGGAAGAGCCTGGTCTTCATTAATTGATACAATATACAGGAATCATCAGCTCATATGAGACTCTACGCTACAGAGGCCTAATTTTGTAGGTAGATATGACCAGTAAGAGTTGCCTGGGAGCTGAATGCGGTAACCTTTACAGCAGGCCAAAATGAAAGAGCAGGCCAAATGAAATGCCTCCTTCTAGCTCATATTCGTTACAGGCTGGAGCATGTCTCAAAATATAACACATTTCCAGCCCTTCCTGCTCTAATTATGTGCAATGTTTTCTTTTTTCTCCCTTCTTTTTATTTTTCCTTCTTTTTTTCCCCTTCTTTTCGTTTATTTCTTCACTTCCCAAGATCTTTGTTTCAGTGAGATCTTGTAGCAGTGAGGTCTGAAGGCTGACTGCAGCGCAGCATTTCTTTTTTTGTCTATTCCAAACTAGTACTGCTCTATTACTGAAACTCTATTGCTTTTCATCCCTCTTGACTAGCTGGGTTGGAGTGCTGTAGGAAAACCATCTTGGTCCTTGAGCAAGGTTTAAAAGCATCTGATTTAATCTACAGAATTTGAATGAAAATATTTGAAGGCAATGTTCTCACTTTTCTGGTGGTTAAAAGAAAACAGAAAAAGGTTAGCTTGGAAAACAGAGTGCAAATCAAGCAGTTGTACAACAAAGTCAAATTATTACCACCTCAGTTCAATGAAACAGAAATCGTAAGTTTTTCTTAAAAAGAAATTGTGAATATGAATTTGTAATCCAATATTTATTGGCCTTGGTTTCTTCAAAATATGTAGTTTCCAAATCTGTATTTAAATATTTATGCAGTAGCACATATTCCTGTTATAGCTAATATAGGTAACATATTTATCTTTCAAGGCAGTAATATTTTTTCACTCAACTTTGACTTTAAGTTTAAATATGCGGATAAGAAGTGGTGTTATCTAGAAGTTGTTGTCACTTATTTCTATGTACAAATCAAGATAATTCAGACTGCTCTTTTAAGAGGTAGCATTTTTTATTTCTGTGCTCTAGCTGATCAAGCAGATTATGATGGTTTATTGTCAGTTTTCATTTTTCTCCCTTGGGTTAGACACATTTTTGTGCATACCTTCCAAAATGAGTAGGTGAATTTCCACAGCCAGTGGAACTATTGGGTAAAAATTTAGCGATAAATTATGCTTTTCCCTGTAAAAATCCAGGATAAGATTTTCACGTACATGAAGTCTGTCTTGCATCATTCTCATACTTTAAAGGGCATATGATAAGTATAAATTTAGAAAAGCGTGAAAAGGATTTGGGGCAACTGCGACTCCTGTCCGTTTCTTTGAGTGGGTGAGTACATCTGTATTTGTAATATATTCTTGACAGATCCCTGACATTTTCTTTTCTGATACTGAATCCAATGCAATTACAGCCATTTACACCTGCTGAAGATGCGATCCTGAGACCCATTCAGTTGTTGCTCCATGGGTTGTCATTCCTCAGTTTTAAATTGGCACTGAGTTTTCTTTGTATTAGACAGAATCTCTAGATGCATTAAGTTTTACTTTCTTTTCCTTGTGCGTTAGGGATAACTTTTCCTCAAGGCAGGCCTTTACTCTATCTGTTTTTCTTCCTTTTCTCTGTCTTTCACCCAACTGTATAGCAAAAGCAGGTGGCAATGGAATATTTTTCCCCTCTGAAGTATCGGTGGAATAGGCTGCTTTCACTGGCATCAGTATCTTAGTTGATGATCCTCTGCCAAGAGCTGGGGTCTACTGACTTGCTGCCCGGAGAAGGGACAGGCCTGGGCTATGGTGGGAAGGAACTTTGTCTTGGTCCCAGCCAGGGATAATGTGAGACCACTCATTGATGTATGGGGAGGAAACATGCCAAATGGCACCCTGTCCTGGGAAGCAAGTTTGTCCTCTTTGCAGCGGTGGCATTACTCCTTGTCTCCTATCTTGCTGAGAAGGCTCTGGGAAACACCACAGTCAACTCTTAAAAAGAGAACTATGTCTTCAGAGTAGGTCCTTGGCCTTACCCTGTCGATGGCAGAACCCGTATAAAGTCTAATTTTCAGAGGTGCTAGTTTGTAGCCAGAGCCCCCTTTAGCTTTCACAGAATTTCTGAGTGCACAATACCTCAGAAAATTAGACCAAAGAGAATTTTATTGCCTAGAGACTCTGCAACCATGGCTGAGTTTCTGAACATATTTCTCATACAGTGCTGCACCTCTGCAGTGATTTACTAACTGTTCTTCATCCAGGTTAGCAATGGAAGAGTCCCCCCTTCCCGAAAAGGAAAGTTTCTCATCCACCAGCACTGCAATAGAATATTTTTCTGTCAATACAATGGCCCTTGGGATGTCAATGGAAAAAGTTAGAGAATCTAAAATCAAGAGAAAAGCCTAATACAGTTGCACTGACTTTGCATACACTTTGAATGAGCCATCACCGTGTCAATCAAGTGTCTAAGACTGAGCAATCTCGCAATGTCAGTGCAAGCTCTGTGCTAAAATCAATGGCAGAGTTCCTATTAATATTTGGAATTTCTATTTTCTTAGACTCTTAAAGCTATTTTCATATCCTTTGAATATTCAGTAACGCATGTAAGAAATATTACTGCTCTTTAGCAGTCTTCTTGTTTTCTGCGTTAGAAGTTGTGTGACAGTAAAGGGTTTTTTATGAACCTGCTTGTGTGCTTTTGTGATCAAGAGCGTCTTAGAAGATCTTTGATCAGCTCTGTGCAGATAAGCTAAAAGAATAAGTTGTTTCCCATGTGGTGAAACTCCCTGTGGTTTCTAAACCTACCACCGCTGTTTCTTGCTTGCTATGGCCTAGCAGGAGAAGAGTCCAAGGGCCTTAGAGATGCTTTAATTTACAAGGGCTGAGGGCTGGCATAGTCAGCTCCATTATTCTGCTCCTGTGAAGATGACAGCTCTGACCTAAGTGATTGCAAGAACCATTGCATAAACCTAGCCACCTGAAATTATCTAAGTTCTCCTGTAATTTTGTAAACTATAGGAGAACTTATCAATGGCTTTTAATTGTTATCCAATGCCCCATTAAATCCCCCTGCACTTGACTTATAAGATAGGAAATAACAGACGGCAAGCACAGAATATCGCTTCTCGACATGGAATAGCCACTACTGTACCACGAGAGCAGAAGGCGAAGAAACATCGGGTTTCTGGAGATAATGCCGGCACATCAGCATTAGGCAATAATGGAGAATGTATTCCTCATCCTTCTTCTCTCTCAGACAGCTAGAGGTGATATATCTTTTGGCACTGTCAGCCTAATCTAGGTCAGTCCTATTGTCAGGCTCCTCAAATAGTACCTGTCCGCAGCTAAAATTTATGTTGGAAAAGCATTAATGCAAGCTTTTAATAAGATGAAGAATTTAACAGTATGCTGTTATCTGGAGATGATATATTTTATATACAGGAGACATATTTAATTAGCTTTGCAATAGTCAAACTGGCTCATGCAGAGGCAGGCATAGCTTTACCTCCATTCCTTCTTCCGGTAATTAGAGATGGCAAATGCAAAGCACATACCAACTTTTCTGGGGGCTGAGCTGCCTTGCATAGACCTCCATACACATTGCTGCTCAAATATAAATTAGCCTCTGCAAAGCATGCCTGGTGGATAAAAAAAAGGAAGAAAAGGACTCCTTGATGTTTTTGCTAGTAGGTAACACTAGCAAGGGAGAGGGCTGTGTGCATTCATGTGGCATCGCACAGCACGCTTGGGGAAGAAGAACGCGGAAAGCATGAGAGGTAGGAAGCGTTTGTGAACTAGATGTGGCCACCTCCATGGATGGCCTAGGATGTAGAAGCTGAACAGAAGGGCTTTACAAAAGAAGTAAATACTGAATGAGCCAGCTACTGAAGGAATAGTCTGAATATTCATTTCGCCTTCCAGAGCCTCCACGTGGGCTCCTTGGGGAAGAACAGCCAGCCCTTGGTGGCCTCCCTGCATGCAGCAGATGGCTGCCTGCGGTCAGAGAGGGGACCCAAGGCACAGGTGCACAGGGCAGCCCAGAGCAGGGGTGAGACTTGGGGTTTGAGAGGAAAGGCAGGGAGTCGAATTGTCCTTTCCTTGGGAAACCCTACCATTTCTCCCCCTCTACTCAGCCAGGTTCAAAGGCATGATGCTCAGCTGCCCGTCAGAAGTGAGAGGGAAACATCCATCCTGCTGGAGGGACCCCAGAGTCAGCAACGTGGGCCATGGCACTGAGATGAAACCAGCAACTTGGAGCTACCATTCCTGGTTCTGCACAGCAGTAAAGAGCAGCATGTTGCCTGGTGGCATTTCCATCCCAGCCTGCATCTCTTTCTCCCTGTGCTTGCCGGAGCCTGTCAGGAAAACCCACTCCTTGCTTCTCCATGCCTCCAGAGGCCCTGCTCCGGGCAGTGTCCAAGGACACCCTTGAAACGCTGGGAACGTTTCTGTTATTGAAGTAAAGCACGTGCAAACGCTTTGCTCTTGATTACGGCTTACCTGCAAACTGAGGTTGCAAGGTTGAACACGATGCTAAATCACACCAAAACTAGCTTGTACTCCCTTATCTTTCCCTGCCTATTAGATGATAGAAACTCTTTGCTGACAAGATGTTCCTCTGAGCCGTATTCCACCCAGGCATATCCCAGATGTGGTGGCTCTCCACGATGCCTGTGGATGGTGTTAGGGCTGGCAGAGGTGATCCGACGGTTGAGCCAATCATTGTGTTGGGACCCCACAGAAGCTGTGAGTGAAGGTAAGCACGCCTTTGGTGGGCACATCAATGTTGTCTCTGGGGAAGTATTCTGAAAAGACTTTCAATGATCCGTGGGGGAGATTTTTTTTTTATGCCAAAATGGTTTAAGCATTGACAATACACAGCAGGTTTGTTACCCAGGAGTCATATTTATGAATGTTTAAAAATGAAACATCTGTGAAAAGAAAAGTCAAGAAACCACTTGAGTTCTCTCGTAACAATGATACATCTGAGGTTAAATAGACAAACAGGTTTTATAATTATAGTCTTCTAGGCTATTAAGACTTTTTTGCTGGCTGAAAAGATACAGGAAATCATCATAAACTAACGAAATTTAAATAGTTTCTATTGCAAAAAAACAGTTCACCATTAATAGGTTGTTGAATAACAGGCATTTAAAGAAAGACATAACTATGATATTAAATAGATAAATGTAAAATACTCTGTGTGCATTTAAATGTGAAGATCACATTAGGAGTAGAAAATTACAAAAATTTAAATACTGTAGGAGGTTGTTATATAGGTAGTCTATAAAAAAACAGGCAATTTGGAATTCCTCTAAAGAACATAAACCCTAGATAGAGCTGCTGGCTCCTTTGATAAAGACAGGTCTCAAGCTGAAGGTTTGATGTTTAAACCCCCAAAAGGTGTCTGAGCTATCTTTTTTTAAAGGATTATATAAGATAAAAGCTTGCACGGTAAGTCCTTATTTTAAGCAACAGAGTTGCTAGGAAGTTGTTAATACAAAAGGCTAATTGTGCATGCAATAAAAGTATCACTCCATTCACAAAATAAAGCACTAATGATTTAATATAGTTTGAAAGTTTTCGGCTCAGGAGCTGCTGTGGGGTGTATGGCCCTCAGCAAGTGCTGCCTCAGTCATCTCCAGTGTGGTGGATGCTCCTGGTCCAGGTTTGGCATTGGAATGACCCACGGACACTTACAGCAGTGCTGAGAGACTGAGAGGGAGACATACCTAGTTCTGAATTGCAAAACTTAAAGCAAGAAAACATGTGTTAGTTCAGTTGAGGCTTCCCAGGCTTCCCCTGTTCACATCTCTATTACCTGTTCATTTTATTCAATTCATGATATTTTCTTCCCCTTTGCACTTCCAGTTGCTCCCCACAAGAAGTTCCCGTTCACTACATTGCCTGCAACTAGCTCATTCTCCCAGGGATATTTTCTCTCTCAGCTGCTGGGTCCCCAGTGTCTAAGCTAGGGCACAGTTGCTCAGCGCTCCCTTTGCTATCTCTAAACAGAGATTTGCACAGCACAGAGGAGGTTTCAGATCCTAAAAGGGCTGGACCCCCTCCGGTTGCGCCTACTCCTCTCCATGGAGAAGGAGTGTAAACCTGGACTGCTAATTTAGGCATTGCAGTTGGTTTAATTTATACAGTTAGGTGAACTTAATCCAGGCACCAGGGGCTGAACACGAAGCTGGTGTGAAATGTTGTTCTTCCATTGCACTTGCTGATTTATGTGAGCTAGGCCAGAAGAAGCCATGCACGGTCATGAAGGATGCAAGAAAAGAGGCCGAGAGCTGAGCACGATCAGGACAGAGGTGACACTGCCTCCAGCACCACTGCAGAGCCTCTTGGGGCATGGCAGACCCCTTTCCTTCCATCTCCTCTTCCTGGGCTGATGAACGCACCATGGCTCCAGCCATGTAGCATAGACAGCTTCTGGAGGGCTTGTTTTACTTGTTCTTGTTTTCCTGACAATGCATTAAGTTATCTCCGTGTAAAGGACTTGCATCAGAATTAGGAACCAGATCCTGCACTGACGTAAATCGACATGGCTTCATTAACGTGGATACCCCGGTGGTATCCATGCAGCCAGGTTGATTTACAGCAGCTGAAAATCAGGCCCTAGAGCTTCCTTTTATTAAAACGTTCCTGATCTGTAAAATGAAGTTGCGAATAAGATGATGGTGACAGAAGGGGATAGCCTGCTTTGTAGTACCTTGTTCGCTAACATTATAAATGATTTGGAGATGCAGTTGATGTTTTGCCTTTAAAATATTAGTTAAATCATTCTGTCAACACATATTTTTTAATACATATCCTCCCTGTCAGATTTCACACTTAATCTTGGAGTCTGTAGACAGCTCAAGAGCATCGCTTTCTCCTGCATCAAGGTCTCCTTTTCTGTTATATTCAGCTTACATCTGTTTAACCACAAGACACTAGATAAATGATAGTGCCATGCTTAAACATACATCATCAGGACTCCGATGTGCGACTCTGGAAATGGCAGGCCAGATGGTATAACACGAAATTCAGACATCACAGTTTGTCATGCGGCACTCCAGTCCACTGCGCTAAAAATGGACTTCCCTGCGCACTTTGCTGATCATCCCTCTGGTGACCGGAAAGCAGAGGTAAAAATAGGAGGTTTCATGCAATGAAGGTTGTGTTCCTGCCTGGCAGCTGTTCAGCCCTTTGAAACCGGACATAGTCTTTGGTAACTGCAGAGAAGAATTTAATGGTGGAAGGAATGTTTTCCAGATAATATTACTGGCTTTGAAAAATCATTCCAAGAGTTAATTAAAGAAATCAAGCTTACTGATTCTGTAGGACAGAATCAAAAATATAAGGACCCTGCTTAAGAAATGTAATATGAGAGAACTGTGTTCCTGGAGATCAGTGTATAAATAAGTTCCTGGGATGTTTGCCGTAGCGGAACTATCTGAATGCCATCACAGAAAAAAATTCGCAACTGCCTCGCTATATTTATGGGAGGAAAATTAATTGTACTGCAGAGAAATGCGGCAGAACTAAAACACACTAATTTGAATGAAAATTTTTGGTGTTAATTTGGATTTATGATATACCACAGAATCTGGAATGTGGCCATGTTTGACATTTTTTACCTGCTGACCCTAAGACTATTTTCAGAAACTAGCCTCTGAACAGGAGTCAAGATTGTGTATAAGAAACCAGCAGGAATAATTTAACTGTAGATTCATTAATAATCAAAACACAGGTATTTGGAGCATGGTTCATCACTATGTTGTTTCAGTTTCCTTTGTGTGTAATTGCAGTGAAACCTGATAGTTGAGGTCGTTTGAAAGCGAAGGGATCCATCACTCCAGTGGTGCAGCAGTGTAAATCTTGGAATAACGTGGTAGCAAATTGGACTTTCTAGTGCTAAAGGCAAGCGAGGAAAGAACAAGAACCAAAGCTGGCATTCGCAGATCAAATACTTTGCAAACCCACTGAATTTACAACGTTGCTCCTAGTTATCAGACGACTGTTTGTTGTATTATGCAGGGCAGCTTTGTTGGCTACACTCTGTAGGCTGTAGAAGAGAATTGTGTATGGTATATGTTTTGATTTAGCAAAGTAGGCTAGTCTTTGCACTCTTCAGAGTTGTTCCTGAAAATAAGTAAGTGGAATTGGTTTTGATTCTGTGCTTTAGAAGGACTAGACCATTATTTGTTGCCTAAAAAGAGTTTTTTGGACGTACACATTGACTACCCAGTTAACTTGTTGGAACAGGCCAATAAATTTAGAGTTAGACCGAACTGCGTTTATGGGAGGAAAACACCAAGAGCCCGTTGGTGCTTTATAGAGCTTTGATTCGATAGGTTATTGATTTTGGCTTTGGTGTATATAGCTCCTGTTCAGAAAGTATCAAACTCACACTGAATAAAATAGTCAAAAGCTTTAAAAACAGTAGTCAGGTACGGGTAGTTCTGGCTCTAGCAATTCAAATGGAGTAGGGAGAGATGCCTTATTGCCTTAAGACCTCTGGAAGCAGTTATGTGTATTAAATACTGGAATAACTTGATATTTTAAAAGCTTATACACTCATCCAAGTAAAATGGGTTTAGAAGACTGCTGGGAGTTTCATTATTTTATGACTAAATCGATACCCAGATTTATGCCTTTTGGACATAGAAACTTGAATTTAATTGAGAAAATGGATCTAATGAGGATAGACATTTTTTATGCAGGTGCCCTTGTTTAAAAACACACACAACTCCTCACTATTTGAAAGAAAATGAACAACTTGGTTTAAAGAGTCAAATGCACCTACCAAAGAGAGTAATGCCCCCAAAATGCAGGGAGATGGGCAATGGCAAAGAGGAGTACTTCTGAGCACCTGAGAGACCAAAGGATATTTCTTGTTCTTGGACACAGAATTCATTAGTTAATGTAGAAAAGCATATTATATTTCAGCCTATCAGCAAAATTGATGGCCAGATGGCAATAAACTGGTCACTGAAATCAGCACCACTAGCTATATATGCTGATTCAAACACCGCATCAGTATTTCCTCCTTGCCTGTACTCAGGCAAATCTGTGTTATTATGGCACTCTTTTCCTGCGATAAGCTATTGTCTGTAGCAATGAAAATCAGAAGGAAACTGTATTAAAAGTATTTAGTTAAATTCTACTCTCTGTGTGGAACCAATTTAAAAAAAAAAAAAAAAGCCCCAGAGAAGCACGTAAGCATGTGCTTGATTTTATTCCTGTCTCCAAGACCAACTTTAGACCACATGCTTTGCCAAACCAGGATCAAAATGCAGAGCAACCCCAACGACTTCAGAGAAATAACTTCAGATTCAGTCCCATACATTTGTCTCAGTATGGGTTTCATTGGCTATAATAGGCAGAAACTATTTATGATACAAATTTCCTGGACTTTTACAAGCACAATTAGCACTCTGAAGGGCAGAAGAAAACCAGTGAGGAAAGCTAACAAGTACAGAAACATAGATGGAGAAGTTGTTAACATTTCATTTCTTCCAAACATGCGCACACACACACACACACACACACACACACACAGAGCACGCACAAGTCATTCTCCACTGGGAATGTACACATCTTGCAAACTGAAATTACTCAGTGAGAATAGGTTTGTGTTGCAATGTACAGCAAGAAATTTTCAAGTTTAGAGTTGGCAAGAAATTAGCATTTACTGTATAGAAAGACAACATGATGGAGTATATTTTGCTCTTTATGCTAAACTTCCATTGATTGCCATGGGAATATTCTACGTTGGAAAGGCGGTAGGAGCTGTGCCTTTAACGGTAAACAACAGTGATAGTCAGTGATGTTTCTGTCTGCACTGAAATAAAATGCTAATAAAAAAAAACCCTGCGTTCTTATTGTTTAAAAGCCACAGTCAATAGATTTTTATTTTCCCTACTGACTTGAACAGTAAACTTCTGTAAACAAAATCTGACATGCCTATCTTATTAAGTGTAATTTAAATGAGCACTCTGGAAAAAAAATAAAAGATGCCTTCAGTAAAAAGATGCCAGGGATGGGACTTGGAAAGTCTCAGATAATTCTGCTTTTCTCGTGTTATTTTAGGCACGGCCCTTGAGTTTTCTGTGGGTTTGTTCCTTGCAGAAATGCCCCGGGACCGCTGTCCTCGGCGCAGTGAGACAGCAGGATGGGGCGAAGCTGCAAGATGCACCCTGAGGTCCAAACTGGCAGGGGACAGCTACGGTGCTGCTCGAGCCTGGCCCTGGGGCTGGAAAGCGGCCCTCAAGTGGCGCGACCTGCCAGAGACCTGCTGGAGAAGAGAGCCAGGTGTTTCATGGACAGGAGCTGGGTAAATGGCTCAGTGCATCCTCCCTGGCCCTGAGCTCCAGCACATAACAATCAATGACGCTTTTCCTTACAGCACCCGGCTGGAACTGTAATGACCATTAATGGGATTTTCATGGAGGCTTCAAGGGTACTCCAGACCCCTACCATGGCATGTGGTCTGCACCCCCCCACTCCACAAACTGGACAGCAATTGCATTTCTTTTCCAGCCAAATGTGTCCCCCCTTCTCCTGCCTTTGGGTTCACGCTCGGGGAAATGCCGCACCTCAGGCTGGCCAGGGAGCTCTTTGCAAACGTGCAGCTGCAGATACTTCTGTAAATAGCTCTCAATAAAAATAAATCTTGCGAATGAATAACTGCTGGCTGGTGTGCTTTGTATCTATTACTGCTCACTATGCTGGGAGAAACTCCCAAGCAAGGCTTTCTTATTTTATTCACACGCGCAGCCTTCTTTTGAAGCTAATGGGATGACTGCTGTGTAGGGTGAGCCGGATTTGGGCATCATTTTGCCCAAAGTAATTTTGTAGGCAAGTGAGTACTGTGACAAGCCCGTCTGATGTCCTGCACAACGTGAGCCGTATAACTTTGTCCCATGGCTCCTGCGTGAAGCTTGACTGCTGCTAATTCTGCAAGTGTGGGGAGTGTTCATGAGGAATTAGTTGCTTTTTAAAAATAGATTACTTCCTGTCACATTAGTGGTATTTTTACTGAGTGGTTTTCGCACTAATTTTCTGTAAGTGTCTCACTGATACTAACATTTCTTAAGTTTTTTTTTTATAAACAACATACGATTTAAAAAAAAAATCTGGAAGATGATCTGTAAGCGTAGTGCCAAGGAAATGTGGAGCAGTGGAAATGCGAGCATTTTTCCGCACTGATGCGAGTTCAAAATGGATCTCATTTTCCTGAAATGTTTGTACTAAAACAGGAACGCGGGGGAACAAAACTGCTATAACGGCTATTAAAGCCCTTCAGGCCAGTTGTGCCAGTATGATTTGCCCCAAGAACCAGTTCAGCACCTCCTCAAGGAGGATGATTCCAGGCTTGGTCGGTCCTTTGCCCAGCAGGGCCAGCAGCGGGTCCCGTTTCACTTTGCATTTCGATTAGCCTTGGGGAGACCCACACGGCCGGGCGAGCAGCGGCGGGTCTCCATGCCGGGACGCCGGGAGAGCCCAGCTGCCCTGCAAAGAGCGCCCGAGCGAAGGCTATTCTTCTGGCCTCTCTTCAGAGAAGCAGGCTTTCAACTTCATGATAAAATCTATCATCTAAACCGTTTGAAAAATAGAGTCTGTACTTTCATGCTAGAGCAATGTACATTAAGTTTCTGCCAAGCGATTTTTTTTTTTTTTCAGGCGTGTTTTTTTGCTTTATTCTGCACATGAAGAGAGTCCAGGTAAAATATTTTTAATTCATTTCAGGCTGGATTAGTTATTGGAAAAAAAGAGATTTTTTTTTTCCTTGTTGTTACTTGATTTAATTAGTGCTCTGTTTTTAAAGTGGCAAGCTCAGCTTTGCCAAGTCTGGTTCTCTGACTCATGCTAGCAGGGTTTTATAGCCCCACCTGCATCTAAGAGAAGGAAAAAAGCCCCAAAGCTTCATTTTTAACTCCATGAACATACCTAGCCCATTCCATTAAAGCACACGCAAGTGCCAGCTCCCGCTGTTTACATAGCGCTGGTCTATGAGGGGCTGATCCAGAGCCCACCAAAATCAGTGGCACCGACTGTCCGCAGGACCTGGATGAGATTGCTCCTCAGGGCAGAAAGGAAGAAAACAAGAAAGTTCACTGAAGTACTTGGCATGTTTGCTAGAAGAGAGCAAGTGAGAGAGCCTCTGCGAGAGAGTGCTTTTCATTCTGTGTTATTAATATCCTTTTCCTCTTACAGGAATTTGTCCCTACGCATCCCTCCAGCAGCTCAGCACCATGTTGATGGATGATGGACCAGAGACAGCTACTGGCAGTAAGTGACCCAGAACTCTCTCTTCTTACAAGACCTACCCTTCCCCTTGTGAGGGGTCAGCTCTGGGCAGGAGAAAAGCTGCAAGTGCCATTCTCTTTTCTTTCTTTCTTCTCCTTTTCATTCGCTAAAAGCCTTGCGTGCATGAATGAACACAGGAGAAAGGCAGGCCTGGAGTTTCCAATATGCCGAGTGCTGGCGTGAAGGTGTCTGCCCTGGCTCACACTGGCAGTGGCCCCGGGAGCGTGCAGAGGTTTCTACAAGCCCAGGACGACCCACGGGACTCCCGGGCCTTGAGCGGACTTTGCTTTCCCCTGCAGGCCTCCCTACTTGGGCTAGCCAGGAAGCTGAGGATGAACTCTGTTTTCATTCCATTGGAAAACATCAAGAGTTACTGATTCTGAGGCTTTTTTGCAGGTCAGGGCTTGTTGTGAAGCCTCTCTCCAGTTCCAAAAGGTTCTGGGTGGAAAAGTTCTGAAGCTATGAACATTGTCCAGGTTTTGACATTTTAAAAGATTTCCTTTTGTGTTTTGAAATTTTTATGCCTTTATTCTTCAGGCTAAAATCAACAAAAATACCATAAGGCAAAAAACAAAGAAAAGGTTTCAAAATGATCAAAAAGATAATTTACTTTAAATGAGTCTGTTTTTTTTCCCCAACCATCAGCTCAGGCATTACAATTTTTTCTAATCCCTCCTTTTTTATCCCTGATCAGGGACAGAAAAAAAACCTACTGAGATGTCAAAAACTCTTCTGAGACAGGGAACAGCCAGCCGATGGGGCTCCACACGAAAAGTCCTTCCTGCGAAGAGGCTGGGCATCCCCTTCCTCCCTCTGTCATGGACCTCTCGGCCCAAAATCCTGGTTGTGGGGGACGGTGAGGAGGGAGCCGCAAGAGGGCTGAGTCCCTCTCCCCATGGCAGCTTGGAGCGGGGCTTGTTTGTTTGCTCTCACCCCATCTTGCCTCCTGCCGTGGGGCCCGCGAGGGCCCTGATCCTCCTCCTCCTCGACGCCGCTGGCAAACTCCCTGGTGGCTTTGGCAGGAGCGGGCCTTTTGCGGTTGATTTTTTTTTTTCCCCCTGTCAATCAGTTCCTTTGACATCTAAATGTCAAATGACACCACATGGCATTCCTACTCGTGATTTAATTGCAAGCGCAAAATGGTGGGTGCCGCGCGAAGGGTTTCGAGAGAATGTATCATTAGCAAATTCAATTAGCTGGCACTTATGCTTCCTGGCATAGAGGGCTCTGAAGGCGATGCCAATGAGACTGCTGCATTTCAGAGGGGGCCATGGAGGAGCTGAAGCTCTTGGAGGCAGCCTGGCTTCCTGGCTCACCTTTTCCTCCCACTCTTTGGGAGCTGGAGAGCTGCCTCACCTAAAATGTCCAGGATAAGGGGCTGCAGAGCAAAATTCTCCCTCTGGGAGAGCAATAAAATGAGGGTCTCTCTTGCTTCCAGGAATTGTCTTACTGCACCAGCAAATCAGCATTTCTTAAATTGTAACATCATTCCTGGAAATAGTGTTACATGACATGCCCTCGCTGCCTGTCTCCGTGTGAATGAGAATACAGTAAAGCTCATGTTTTCCATTGTTGAAATACTAGCATAAATCTTTCACTAATGCACTGCTGTCTTTTATTATAACAGTCACTGCAGCATAGAAAAGTACGTCAAATCTCTCCTTGTTGGTACAGTCAGTTGTTGGCATCGCCCTGACATGTTGTTTCTTTCCTTAAAATGGCTTTGTAAAGGGACTAAAATGAGTTGCTCAGCCTCTGGCAGCACCTTCGCGTGTTTTGACAAATCTGAGACTTCAATGTTGTACGTAAGAAGGTTCAAAACAGTGGGGAAACAGAGGCCTATTGATAAGTTTTGACAAAAGACAGCCCCGTGTCAAAAAGTGACAGTCCTGGATCTTATGATTGGGGCAAACTCTGCGCTGCTGCCTGCGCAGTGAGGCTAGGATCCCGCGGTGGGCTGCAGGAGACCCACGGGGAGGGACTCCCCCTTCACTCGGGGCTTACGGATGAGCCCCCGGCGGGCAGCACATGGGGAAAAGCCAGGGATGCACCTATTAGGGCATGCTCCCAAGCCGAGCACCGTCCCTCAGGGTCAGGGCATTCCCCTGCTCGCTCCCTGATGCCGGCATGAGCACAGGACCAGGTCCTCACCTGCTACCCATTAGTGAGGACCATCCCATTCTACAAATGAACGCCAGCTTGTAGGAGCTGAGGATAAGCCACAGCTGTCCTTAAGTCAAAATCAGATGTCCTCTGTGGAGGAGAGATTTAGGTTGACCTGCATCTTGTGGAGATGGGAGTTGTTTAGTGAGATATGTTTGCCTGTGTTCATGGAGGGAGCCTAAGTTCACTTTGAGGTATGAAGGTGCCTTGTTGTTTTGTGTTCCTCCTTCAGAACTGAATATTTATGCTGTGTTTTATGATGAGCTAATAGCTTGAGAGACTTGAGATTGGTTGAGTGAATGATTATTCAGAGAAATAACAAAAGCATGCTGAAGTAAGGAATTAATGACAGGGCTGCCTGAACCCTGGAGGATCCTGTATCCCTTTGTCTGTCTCTTTTCCTATGTTTTTTCTCTTGTTGTTGTTGCCTTCCTGTGTTGTGAGCCCATCCAAACAAGTTTATACCTTCTCAGATGTATGTATGGCCTCTCATGGCTTTTGAATGCCCTCCTAATGCTCCCCTGGGGCCCTTGGCCCAGTGTGGACACTGCTCTTTCTCTGCTGCTTAAAAGCCCCTATCAAAGAAGTGAGGGGAACAACCCAGCCAGCTGCATTCCTGCTTCACTCTCTCTCCAGTCTTCCTTCCTTCTGGAGAGGAAAGAAAAACTGGACAATCCTTTCTCTTGCCTGTGTCCTGCTGTAATGCACAGGGGAAAGGCTTTCTTTCAGCACCCTGGATCAGGAAAGCTGCTTCTCCGGAAGTCACAGGTTCATGTTAGATCAAGAGAGGAGCTTCTTTCCCTGTTCCCTAGGGAACAGCTGTGGGCAGCTGTGTCACGCCACTGCTGAAGTCCATGTCACCTCCAAAATGAGGATAGTTAATGTCCCTGTGTTTTCCTGTTTCCCTCCTTCTCTGCCTTTTGTTGCAGCCTCCAAACTACAGTTCAGGCGTAGTTGTCCCTTCAGACCCCAAGACAGCTGTGTAAAGAAGATACTGAGGTTATTTTTTTTCCCCTTCAGGTGGGGAAACTGAAGCAGGACTCCTGTGTGAGTTGCCAGGGCTGCAAACAGATCCTGTGGCAGAACTGGTATTAAATTGTGCCTCAGACGAAAGTTTTTCTCTCTGGGGGCACTGAATAGCCTAATCTCTGTGCAAACCTTTCAAAACTATCACAGCTCCTCAGGAGCATGAGCTCTGCTCCAGCTCTCTCTATGGGGATGCTGAAAGAGAGGATGACCCCTTGGCAATACTCTTTCACTTCCAGTGGCTAGTGCTGGGTAACTTTCCGATGTCCCCTGCAAAAGATTGCAAAGCACTTGGCACAGGTGCAAATAAGCACAAAAAGTTTGGCAAAGTTCCCTGGTGTGACCCCCCCCCCCTCAATTCTGCACAAGATGTTTTACAGTCTTTGTGAGCCTGTATAGATCCTGGTTTCTGGCATATGGTTTGCTGGAGACTGCAGGCTGTTGCTGAAGCCTCAGGAGTGCAGCTGGCCTTTAAACTCTGCTTTATAGAAAGGAAACTCTCCAGTCCCACTGGAGGGAGGTATGATCTTGTGACGCTTAGTGGAAATAGAGCAGGCTTAGCTTGGTTGAAGGGGAGGATTTCAAGGAAACACAAGGCTCTTCATAGCTTTCCAAAGTAAAGTCCAAAAATCTTTAGTCCAATTGTCTTGCTTTCCTAGGCTAACTTTATGAGGAGGCTCTACGATATGTATGAGGAGTAATCTAGTTCAGCCTGAAAAATAAAATTAACCCTAATATGAAAAAGAGTGAAGCCCAGAGAACTGCAAGTGTCTTGCCTTTTTTTTTACTGAAGGATGACCCTCTCTTCTTATTCTCTTAGGACTTTCTGGCCTCTTCTGGGTCCTTTCCCCCAAAATGTGCCAATTTCATCTCTTTTGGGCAGGTAATTCCTTTGGTTTTTCAGCCTCTCTCTCATTTTCTTTCAATTTAAGTTTTTAGTACCATTACTGTTCTCAGTCAAAGTTCATCTAAAAACTGTATCCTACGAGCCAGGAACACGCCTGCTGTAACACCTCCCTTCTCAAGACTTGTATTTAAGTTTTTCGTTCTTCCCAGCAACTTTGAGATTCACACTGAGCCTCTGTGCTTTTGTTTTGTCCTTTACTTACCTTTTGATTGCTACTCGCTCTCTTCCCCACCCCAGCCCTGTATCACCATCAGGGTTTTGGAGGGGTTGCTATGGAGCAATAAATGACAAACAGGGTAATCTAAGCTCTGGCTAGTAACTCTGGGGTCTGCCAGCAGCAGCTGCTGTAGTTAAATCAGAGTACTTATGTTTATACCACTTAAGTTGCCTCACTCCCCAGAATGAGTCTCTGCGGAATTGCTTTCCTAGATGTGGCCGTTCAGACTACGGTCCTCCTAAGTCGGTTATTTCTGCAATAAAATAGACTTCAGCAACTTTCATTGCTATATATAAGTTTTCCTCAAACCCTTTTCAAACTAAGTCCTGTCTCTTCCCTAGGAAGCATCTGCTTTCCATTGCCAAATTCTTCTACGTTCCTGTCCCTTTGGTCGTGTTTTCTCTGATTCCTTTAAAAAATGTGCGTTTTGGCTGCGCGGTCATGCCAAGGAGTGTGAGAGTTTGCACATTTCGAGCATGGATTGGCCCATCTCGAATTGGTGCATCCAGAGAACCTGTCACAAGCTCCTTGAAGCACTTCTGCCTTCTGTTGTGCTGGCAGCGAGCTGACGGGCGCTCATTTTGCATGTCTCGGCTCCGTGCTTGGCTGGTGAGGATATTTTCAAGGCTGGATATTTCTAGTTCTACTCCACAGAAGCCTTAAATGGAGTATTTGCTGTGCCCTGCCTTACAGAAAGGAGCCTAGTAATAAAACTTTGAAGGCTTCTGTTCAAAACCCTTATGTCAGGCCTGCCTGGGTGGTGGTATGTCTGTCTCTTTGCTGAAGGAGTTACTGAATTCTTTGGCTGTCACCATGCTGCCTTAATTCTCCAGCAGCTCTCTGCTTTGCTTTACCGGTAGGTTTCATAGAGTTGACTGATGCCATTTCTTCTCATACTGTTCAAGTCTCTTTTCATGTGTGGATTCGAGAATTTGGAAGTGGTTGGCAATGTAGTTTTGATTATTTGCACTTCCTGCAGGACTACCCTGATTCTGAGTCCTACTCTTTGACCTGCCCTGTAGGACCAGGAGCAGAAAAGTCCGAAACCTCAGAGCCAGGCAAGAGAGGAAGTCCTTTCCAACGAAATGATGTTTTGGGGCCTTAATAGCTACGCTTCTGCTTGGTCCCTTAGGACTTTCCATCAGGTGGTGGAGGCAGGAGTCTGCGCCCACTGATCAGCAAACACCAGCAGCTATAGATGGCTACAATGGGGAGTGAGCCACATCCCTTGAGCTTACCAGATGTGGAGCAAACTAGAAGTGGTAGCATATGGATGCAGGTCTATCACCTGCCTCATCTGTCAGTAGTGACTTAATTATCTGGCACCTGGACTCCTTTTATTGCCTAAACAGAAATAAGAGGAAAGAATGACTGATTTAAAACCTCCTTTATCCAAGTAGATGCCGATCTTGTGCTGCCAGACAATTTTAATGGTGCCTTTTGACCTTAAGAAGGATGAATTTAAGTTAAATATCAGGCATTTGGATCTGAGCAAAGTTCAAACTTCCAAAATGAAGAAATATAAGCGGTTAGAAAGGAAAAGCTGTGCCTTCTCTGGATCGCTGAACAAGCGCCATTAGCACTTGAGTGTATTCCCAACTAGATATAAAAGGAATCTGTTAAGGAAAAACAGAGTAAAGTGAATGCCTATTACAGCTGTCGCAATAGGAAAGTTGCAACATTTGCTTGTAGGAAAAGATGCAGAAGCACACAGAGTACCTGTTAGTGCGAGCGAAGCCAGACTTGGGCAGGATTTCAAGTGTTACAGACACAATCCTGAAGGCTATATACAGAGCAGCGTGACTTTTCCATGATGCTGGTTAAGAAGACGTGCCATTGCAAATCCTTTTTTAGGCTGCTTAAGTTTTCTTGGGCCATTACGGAGTAGACGCTTCCTTCACAAACGGCTCGGGAGTCTTGAGCGTGTCAGGGGACTGAGCTGAGGGAAGTGTGTCTTTGACTGCGTTATAAACACGACTTCTCCCCAGGGCTCCCCTATTTGCAGATTAAATTCCTAAATGAAGAAATAAAGTTCTTGGAGGAAAAAATCCACCCTTAGTCCCTTTGTCTTAGTTTCCTGTTTGCAAACTGTACAGTCTTATACTTCTCCCTCTTTTGTCTTTAAAATGATCAGCTCTCGGGGTCAGATGCAGTCTCCCTCCGTGACTGTAAAGCATAGATCATGACAGAGACGTTGCAGACGGTCAGAATTAGGAGTTCTTATTCCACAGGAGATTCTGGAGCTTGGAGGAAAAAAATACTGATTCAGATGGACACTAGAAAATGAAAAAATTCCTATAGGAAGACAATCAAAGAAAACTCATTCTGGAAAAACAGGAAGGTTTCTGTTCTGGTCTTTTTTTTTTAATTTTTTTTTTTAATTTTTATTTTAATGAAATGAAACAGATGGTTGACCTAAATCTCAAGGACTTCCCAGGCTCCCAGGAAAATGTCTGGGTAGTTCTATTTCTATGGGCTGCCAAAGCCCTGCGAAGCCCTCTGGGGAAACTCGTAGTTCCCAACACTACCCTATTTGTGATTCTGCAAGGTTGGTTTTGGCAAATCATTGTTCTGTCACAACCAACCAGTTTACAGGAAAATTTCTGCTCAATTTTATCTCTGATAATTATATAGTTTTGAAAGGTATTAATAAATAATACTGATCTGGTTTTGTCTTATGGAGGTTGCTAATGCATACAATCGTTGTCCATTCCCTGCTCTCCATCGTTTCTTGATGATTGCCCCCTAAAGAGGAATTTATATGTAAACATTCTTGGAGTATGGAGGCATTGCTATAAATATCCATGGATACAAATATGGATATTTACGTACATATATATATACTCAAGTGCGCAAATATATATTTTATCACATCACACCATAGAATACCGTATTACTTCATATAACACAATACGTCTGTAAAGGGAAAACACTTTTTTTTTTTTTTTTTTCTGGCCTGGCTAGTCAATCAAGGTGAAGCATCAGAGGTTAACTTCTTTCTATCTGAAATGTGCAAGAGGTGAGTTAGACTTGACTTTACTATGCCATGATGAACTTTGTGTAGTGTATCTTGTATAAAAGTAAAATACATTTTCCATGACTTAAACCTCTGTGGATCAGTGCTGTGCTAAGGGCAATTAGATTTAACATCTCTGGAAGCTCCAAAGGCATTTTAAAGGACTCGCTCTTTTGTTCCAAATCAAGCTCTCAGAGACTGAGATACTTCTGGAATGGATTTTGATGGACTTATATGAAAATTTATATGACTAAGAATTGGATTTGTTCCCTTGGAATATTATGGATTATTTTTATGTTGGAATTACATAAGTGTGCAGAGCTGCACGCAGTTGGCTTAATGTAGCTAAAAACGTATCTTCTGATTTCCATTTGGAAAGGTAGTAGGATTTTTCCAGCTTCCCCTCTCAGTGATAACTTTATGGTGTGTATGGGTTATAGATTATAGGAAACTCTGAAATGCATAGTAAAATCAAGGGTTTGAAAATGGATTGATATTTGATTATATCTTTGGGAGGATGAATGCTGATGCATGTCTTCTCCGTTCCTGATTTTGAACTCTACTGAAGTCACTTACAAATGAAACTTATTTCAGAGAGAGCATCTAGATGTAAATGAGGAAATGATTGGACAGGTCATAATAAGGTAGGGACTGAGGAAGCAGAAAGCTGCAGGAGCTGAGGCAAAGGCCTGGTCTTGCTTACCCACCTTTCATAGTACAAGATGCTTGCTTCTGGTGCAGCAGAAATAGCAAAGATTGCTTTGACAAGTGCAATCTGTTCCAGGGAGCAATTGGAGATCACTAGCTACTAACAACTTTTATCAGTTACATTACCCAAAGCTACCCAACCTCTCTGTTTCTTAATTTTTTACCTGTCTCTATATATCTGTATACAAACAGTAGACTTGGTTGAGCACTGTACCAGCCAAAACCACTTCTTGGAGAGAGTTTTTTTTTTTTCTTTCCCTGACTACATTTTTCATGAAAAGGCTTATGAAATCCAGAGCGTGCTCTCCTGCTCCAAAAGAGGGCAGATTAGAAACCCTAATCCTTTTATTTCAAGCAATTGGCTGTCCCATTACGAAGTGATTTTTTGGCACGTTTTGCTCTCCCTTCAGTGTGGAGAAGATGTTAGGGACTGAAACTATGGGCAGTTTTGCTATTTCCTGAGTGTGTGTTTGTGTGTATAATACCTTTATTAAATGATAAGGCACATAAACACTTTGAGGTGATGACTAAGGTAAATATACTGGAATAAAGGATGATATTGTAATTAGGTGTATACTTATTAATCAGTACAGTACAAAATGAGGTACTAAGAGAATGCTTTAATCAGGTTTTTAAATGCTGTATATCATGGAGCATATTTTGCAGCATAAGATCAAACTGCTACTTTTGCTCTGCTTCTTCTCTCCCTGCCCTGTAAATGGACATGTCACTTTGGCTGTATAATCTTATCATATTTAGATTTGATTTAAATCCTGTCCTTCCTCAGCTGTGCTCGCTAATGGAATCACTCATGCTTTCTTTACAGTTGATCTAATAATATTTTCTTCACTGCTCTCTGGCATTAATTTTACTTCATAGAAATCATGGAAAAACTGGCAATATAAATTGAGTGTGCATTTTAATGATATTGGTGGTGACATTCTTGTGCGCTTGTATAACTGTGGGGTTTTTTTGTTTGTTTTGTTTTTTACTTTTTCCTCTCTCTCCGTTGTACCATGGTTACTTTAATAGACTGTGACATGAGGGTGTGAATGACTCTTTCGGTTATAAGATTCTCTAAAAAGGAAGTAGAATTTTCCAGTACTGTATTTGGATACCCCCATGGTTTCTGTCCTGGTCCCTCTTCAACACAAGGACAATGGTGGCTCACCACTGGAAAGTACTGTGAGAGTATCCCACTGCTGGCTATATCCTAAGTCAATGACTTTCAACATTTTCTCATTTGTGGATTTTTATGATGTCTATCTGGAGATTCATGAACAGATATTTTATATTTAGTGACAACAGGTTTGTTTTTCTTAGCTCCCTTCTGGAGGCACCTGGAAAGAAGATGGATTACGTACTGACAACAACTGCTTCTGTTGTTGGTATTTTTTTTTAATATTCATGCAACCTCCATGGTGACTTTAAAAGGAAAAATAAAACAAATAAATAACTAAATAAAAAGCACACTGAGAACCCTTAAGAGTGATTCTTCCAGATCTACTATCTGAAATACCGACTGATACCTTGGGAAAGTGAAGCAAATTACAGAGGGAGCAGATGCAATTGGGCATTGCTCTTTCTATTGTGCCTCAATTCTGATTATGGAAGAGCTACCTTTTGGGACAGAAAGTGCTCTGTTTACGCTCAGACCTTGGCATTTTTCCTAAGGCTACCAATTATAATGGTGTTTTTTTGTTATATGGGCACACATCCATTATGAGTTGGCTTGCACCCACCAACTCATTTTGCACAGGCCATGGAGCATGCATCAGATGGCAATGATTCTTGCTCGTGTGCAATATTAAGAAAATCTAGGTCATTATATGGAAATCATTAGTCTGCTGGTAATTGTTCTGCTGTGCAATTATATGAAGTATGCTAAGAGAAAGTGCAGTTTCTCAATACTTCTTCCCCCTCCTCCCCCCTTTTCTTTTAAACTACAGGAATAATAGATTATTAATCATGATTAGTACTCAGTTACTATGATTTATAGTACAGCAGTGCCTAGAGATCCCAGTCTGTTTGGTAATCCTATTTATTTGTATAATAGGAAACTTACCTTGCCTTTAAGATGTTTAAAATCTAACTTGACATAGACTAAAATTAAAGCAATGCAGAAAACGGAACTGAACTAGCCATTTCATGTGATTAAAAGATAAATTTAATAGATATATTTTTAGTCCAACACTATTGAAAGTTTATAGTTTCTATACAAGCATAACAATAGAAGAATATGATTGCAAACATCTTAATTGCTCCCATATTTTTCTTTCTTCCTGAGAAACAATGTCTTCTAGAGCTTAACTGCAGCGTTGAGCCAGAATCCCTACAGTTAAGGCAGAGTCATGCTTCGACTTGAAATCTGGACGATGTTGGTCGTTCCGGTTTATGATTGCTTCAGAGAGTATGAACCATCACAATGCTCTAGGAAGGAGAGGAAGGTCAAAGGAGATGATATAATATGGGAAGCAAAGGAAAGTCAAAGGGGATAATACAATATGCTCCCTCTCTCCGTTCAGGGAACTGCATGGGCTAATTTAGGGCACTTTATTAATCCCATATCCAAAGGGACTCATAGTGTATACGGAGAGTAAGGCACCAGAACGATGCTATGGAAGGGTTCATGGTCACTGGGAGAACTTCATTTCCTTGAAGATGACTGTTTTCTTATGTTTCCCTTTCAGCAGCACCTTGAGGCATTTCCTGTTGGGTCCTCTGTGTGCTGGGTGCTGTACGATACTTAGTAGATGATAATGCCTGCTCCAAGGAGTTTACATCTAAACTGTACTGTGGCCTGTAAGCACCCTGGAAGGAGATGAAAAGACGTTTACCTCCTAAGAATGAGACCCCTGAGTCACTTCCCAGAGGAGATCCTTAGAGAGTATCCCATAGTCCATTTTTGTAGAAGGTGGTGATACAGCTCTTCATTAATATCCATCTTTTTCTTCCCCCAACCAATCTGTCAGTGCATTTATGGTGCTGAGGAGAGGCGTCGTGTCGGAGCGATGTTCCAGTTTGCAAAACGGTAATGTCTATTTGTTGTTCTGGGGAGCCAGTTTCACACGTTGCAGAGCTGACATCTCTCTGGGAGCACAGCTGAGTCCAACATGTTCAGTACAGCGATCCACCCAAATGCCTCCTACTCACATACTTGGGCCTTTCTCTCCAGTAAATGAAAAAATAGGAATAATTCAAGGCTCTCTCTCTAATATTTCTGTTTAACTGGAATGTCTACCCAAGTTCATATCTGACCTCCTGGGTAATTTTCTGGCCTAGGAATTCAGTTTAGCTTGGGAATAGGGTAGCTTTCTGCAGTGCTTAATGGAGGGGGAAAAAAAAATCTGGCTTTCTCTGACGTTTGGTGTCAATGTATTAAATGGTTCCTGTGTGTCATGAAAGTATTACTTTACAATTAGCAGTTTTGCAGGGTGGGGGTAGGGAGCTGTTAGTTCTACTGAGTTATATGAAATAAGGTATGAAAGTCATTAAAGATGGAAGAATATTAACACAATTAGAAGGTTTAATTGCTCGGACAGAAGGCCTCCAAAAATCTACTTCCTAAAACAGGAAACTCAGCTGTCTGTCACCGTACATGTTAGGAGACATTGAGGCATTACTTAAAACACCATTCACTAAAATAGCAGCTCTCTTTTTTTTTTTTTTTTTTTTTCCACAGTGTGATTGAATTTACATTGTTGGGATATCCTGTCTTGCGGTGGCTATGATCACGACCATTGTAAATTTATCTTTGACCTTACCCATGCCCTATAGTAGACATGACTTCAGTTTGCCGGCCTATGGATTATGAAATGAAGAAAAACTTTCTTAAATAACGAGTCCTAGGAACCCACTTCAACAAAGTTTTATTTCCTTAGTCCTTAATTCAGTTCTGTGACTAATGCACAGAGACCTCACCTGCCATGAGTGATTCCAGGATGGTCAACGTGTATAACCTTGCAAGGTTAGAGCTGTAACAAGACATGTCCTGGCTTGCAGAGCAAAATCCCCTTTCCTGGGTATCTCATCGTAGCCCTGTGTGGTTCTCCACCCTCTGGATGCCTCTCTCAGGTTCCTTCTAGTCTTTGCATTCATGAGATCCTTATTTTTGGATGGTAGCAACAGGAGCAAGGTCTGGCAATATGCAATTCTGTTGGTACTTCTCTCAAAAATGATGTGTAGAGCAAGTTCTCTCCTTCTCCCTCTTAAGTGGTTTTGGTCAGCATCCTTACTAATATGTGCTTGCTTGTCACTTTGCATGGACAGCCTATGATGGAAAGTGGAATGATCCAGGCTCTGTGGCCAGTTCTCAACACGTTGCACTGAAAGTTTAATCATAAGGCTCAGGCATCTCCACGCCGTATGGCCAGATTTAAGGCCAACTATCTGTGGGAGAGTTTAAACTGGAGCACTGAAGTTCAGAGTTGCCCAGCCCAGAGCATGCCAAACCAATGCCTCCTGGAAGACTGCATGGGCTGTGGTTAGGGCTCTCTGCATTTGGCTCCGGGCATGTCCAGCAAGCTGACACAGGCTGGACAGTTGAGGACTAATGATTTTGTTCTTTCAGGTGGCTGAAAGTAACAAACTGATGTTGCAATTAATACAGTGAAACAAACCTATTCTACTCCCCAGCAATGTCCTGGGAGGAGTGCAGAAAGCAGGTACTGCTGAGCTGCTCTCTCCATTTCTATTTTTTTCCTTTTTCTCAAGGACATCTCCTTTCTTATGTATTAGAGTAAAAATGTTTCATTTGCTAAGATGTCATTGAGCTTTGTAAGATATCTGTACGAAGATCGCTAGCATTTCTACTTACTTTTTACTTTCCTGTTTTTCAAAAACATGAATCTCCAAAGTGAAGGGTAAAGGGCAATTCACATGATTTTTTATTTCCACTCATTAAATATTTGTCAGGACTACAGACTTGAATTTCGAATTATTAAATAAGTAGTTTCAATGCTTTCAGCAAAGCTGAGTATCCTGGCACCTTGTCCAGGATTCTTGTTTGGGATTCCCCAGGCACTTCTGCATTGAGAACAGTGGGTGGAAAAGCTTAGTGCCTTTGCAAAGTAAATACTGTCTTTGGTGTTAGTCTATAAATTTCTAACGTGAGCAAGCAACTCTGCATTTTCCTCTCTGCCTAATAGGTGCATTCTTCACCCTGAGGCAGCTGAATTCACATGCTTTTGTTGTCATATGTGTAATGTGCAATATGTATTTCCTTTTTATCAATCAGACCTGCTATCAGGAAAGAGATAGAGGGAGTTTGAAAGCACAGCCAGGATAGATACTGTCATTTTGTAATCTCTAGCGCACAGGTGGAGATGCTTGTTTCTACTAGAATAGATGGCAATATTCTGCTGCTTGCGGAAACCTTGCGAATGAAAATCGGGCAAAGGAGTTACTGGCTATCCATGGGGTAATTCTCCTCTGGAAGTGTGCAGTCAATTTCCATTTAGGCTAATTACACTTAAGGAGCCCTTTCCTATAGCTAATGAACAATAGGCATAACCTGTTATTATATAACCATAGGCACGCACATTAATACACTGTCCAATTGCACTACTCTGTTAAAATGCTTCCTCCACAAAATTCACTGGAGATTTTTAGAGACATTTGCTGTAATTACCACTAGCATGGTTTCTAATTCATTTAATTTTCTTTTCTACCTAAAGTGAGCATATAAGCGTGTTTTAAGAGATTGAATAAATAAATTTTTAATTATAAAATGATGTTATATCATACATTATTAATAATAACCAACAATGTGTAATACATGTTTATGTATGAATCCATTAGGAAGATGAACTAATATACATCAGTCCTAAAACAATGTCCTAATTTACCATGTGTTTGTGAATGGGGGAATTCCATGTTTAAAGCAATTAGAGGTTTATAAAAGCATCAGACTGACAGCGAGTAAAGCATCAAGTGCATTTGGTACTTAGGAATCGTCTGGTGAAGGAGGAGACCCTTGTTTGCTCTTGTGAAATTGTACAACCAGAATGGTACAGATATACAGACCTCCAAGGCAGGAGCAGCTTGATGCACCTAGTCCTGATTGGCAAACACTCTGATTATTGTTGTTATCTTAAAGAAAGAAAGAAAAAAAAGTCATTTCTTCTTTATCCCCTCTCAGCTTCCATTTAGGCAGTTTGGGGGAATTCTGTCAATTATTTCCTATTAGCGATAGCAGACTTCAGAAATCTCCAAGGCAAGTTCGAGGCACTGGCTAGTCTCGTGACAGGACTCAAAAAGGCTGCAGTCAATGTCACAGTCACAGTTGCAGTCGTTGTTGGCATGGTCTTCATTGGAGGTCTGGTAGTATCTATTGGATGGACAACAGGTATCTATCAGCCAATGTTCACAGGTATCAGGCAGCATTATAAGAAAGTCCCAAAAATGGCAGAATAAGCAGGCCAGGATAAGTGTTGCGCATTCATCTAAGAAAAAGGAGAAGCAGCAAGATATAAGAAAAAGGGCGTGCTTGACTACCCAGGTTTAGGCTAATGTGACTACACAGAAATGAGATGCAAAAGACAAAGATCCCTGCAGCACACAAGGTAGGCTAGAAATACAGCATTGAGAACTACCCCCATTACAAAAAGTCAAACGAAAGGATTTCCTATGTTGTTTCTCCTGGAAAAACAAGTGATGTGAAAATATTTTGTATGGAAAATATGCTGTAGAAGTGAAGGTCAGAGAAACAAGGGCACTTAAACTACTTGGACTGTAAGCTTCAGCATAGGAGTGAATTTCACTCAGCAAAGATCCTCTTTTGGAGGGTTTGTGGTCTTGCAAAAGCGTGTGGTGCCACATGTTCCATCTGGCCCACAGATACGACATGGGAATTGATTTTCATCAAGTTCCAAGTTCAGAACTGAATCTTTCTTGTTTAAACAATTCTTATCTAGGTTGTCAGTCTTTTATGGTCTGATTCAATCCTTGCTGGAGGTTAGCATGCAAAGACCCAGTGATATTGTGGAGAGTGGCTCAGGCCCTCAGATTCTCCAGATCTAGTTGTTGGCTTTATACCTGGTCATTCTGGATGCGTAGGGTGTTGTATTGCTGGTTCATAAAATATGGCATCTGCATAAAGACTGAGACGACTTTATGAGCAAGACCAAATTCACACATATGAGGGGGAAAAAAGACCATAGATTCATCATCTGCTTATGGTTTGATTTTTACAAGTAGTCTAACAGTAAAAAATGTTTAATGACTGCTCAATTGCTTAACTAAAGAGAGGGAGTAAAATCAAATGTGGAGAACAGCATTTACACAGGGCAGGGCCACGATCAATACTCTGCCCAGGGTCCTTCTACTTTCTCATTGAAATGGGTTTCTCACCTTTTTTATTCGTAGATTTAATTTTTAAAAGGAGACAAAAATGTGAAAAACAGTATCAGCTAGGAAATACATGCATGTATTAAAAAAAAAAAAAAAAAAAGTGTACATATGTTTAAGGGAAGTTCTCTTTATTTCCAGCCCTGAGTAGGGTACTAGCAACAGCATCTGTCTCTGTGCCCATCTGTCTCACCATTCCTAAGGGAACCAACGAGTATTTTTGAGTAGATATTCTTGACCTCCAAGCATTGTATGTCACTAATCCCCAGTCCACAATTCTTTACATTGTTTGGGTTTTTTTTTTTTTTTTTGTGGTCCTGGTCCGGTATTTCCTTTTTCTTTCACTTTCTAGATCACTTTGATCCATCTCTACTGTGTTTACCACTAGAAATAAGAGATTTTTAACCATATTTTGGCCGACTGGGGTTAAGAGCGTATGTGGGGGGAGGCTTGCTGTTTGTAGGAAAGGGGCTCTGAAAGGTGGAAGCAGTTTGTTTTTTAAAAAAAAAAAAAAAAAACAGTGGGAGACTCCAATCCCTTCCACTGATGCCCACTGCTCTCTGAGTTGGCTTGTCAGCTGGCTTCTCCACCATCTCCATTCTCAGCTCCCCGAATCCTTATGCTCAGGTATTGACACTGTCTGTGACAACTCCCACACCCAAGTTCTAGCGCTGGTTGATGGTGATTTGGCATTGCACCACTATGAAAGGATATTAATACCCTGGAATAGTTTGTTTCAAGAAGTTATGGGTTCTTTGTCACTGGAGGCTTTAACAACTGTGTTAGACAAACGTTTATCTACACTGAGTTAATCATCCTTTGAGATTAGAGGAAGTAATTAGCGGTCCATGTGAGGTCCTTCCTGCCCTGCTTCCTATGGTTCTTTTTTTTTTTTTTTTTTTTTTTTTTTTTTGCATGCAGGATCCAAAAATCAGTCATGTTATTCTCAGTTCTTTTAGGTTTCACCTGTTAAAGGAACAAGCAAAAATGGGAATAAGCTGAAAGCTGTCGTGACTGCAAAAGAGCCGCACGTTTAGAATGGAAGAGAGCTAAATTGTTCTTGCCTTCAAGGCAGCTGATTGCCACAGTCAGCTCACAAAATTCAGGGGTTAGTGAGCTGTTTTTAGGGGATCAAATCATATAGGCAGTCATGGGAGATGAAAATATACAGTACTGCAAGAAATCATGCTCACAGACTTAAACATTCACACATATGCGCACCTTATTTTACATACATATTAAACTTAGGTTTACTGCCAGTCTCTTCAGATCAGAAGTTTCACCTGTAAAGTGGGTTTCATGGAATTGAGCCTTTGCTTTAGGTGTAGACATGTGTCTATAAAGCCAATGATAATGCTACGAGCTATTTAATGAATGACTACAACTTGCAGGACACTTCTGGAGAGTGATTTTATGTGTTTCAGAAAGCATGATTCTGCCCTTTCGCTCACAAGCTCTTTCCTTCCCTCTCCTCTTCCTTTGGCTGCTGGTCTTAGGAGAGCTTTATGCTGGTAGCCTTCCTTTACTGTGCAATCCTAAAAGGCAAAAATTTTGCTTTATATTTGTCACCCTGAAAAGTCAACTAATTACACTTCAAATTACAGCATTTGGGGAGAATGCATTTGAGCGCAGCAGTGTTTAGAGTAGGTGTGAGATTCTGCCTGTGAGAATCCAGTTGGAGTGCAAAGACCCAAACCTTTCAATTTGTTTTTTTTTCCCTCCTTGTTTTTGGAAAGGAAAAATGCCTTCAACAATATGAATATCTTTTCATTGGTTCTTTCAGGAAAGCATATGGTTATAACCACATTTCTTGCCCTAGGATGACTAACTGTGAAATAACTCATTCAACTACTTTGGTTCTGTTGTGGCATTTTATATCTCACGTAACATAAAGTTCACTGCCAGGAAGTTTCCAGAATTATACTTTTTTTTTTTTAAAGAAAGCTTTCTGATGGAAAAACAAAATTAAAAAATCATTCCAGCTTCTTTATAAAAAAGAAAAAAAAAATCAGTTACAGCAGGTAGCAAGAATAAATAGCGTGTGATTGAATTTCTTTCTAAGTAGCGTATCATCACCAATGTTATCAATTTTAATTCTTATTTAAATATGTCAAGATCTATTTAAGTTCAGACAAGCACAACTAACTTCTAAGTCAATTCTGCAGAATAAGAATGACTAGATTTTGGTGATACTTAGTAAATTCATGCTTATATTTTTTTCTAAGTAAATGAACTGAAATAATTATAAAATTGAAACATTTTATAAGGTGACACTGCTGCATTTAATTGTATGAAATTTACAGTGTAGAAAATGTAATCATTTTATCCAGTAGTCCATGGTGTAATTAAGACTATTCTTTTTAGGTATCTTATATTTATGAAATTTCCTTCCTATACCCAGCTGTGAGAGATCAAATTCAAATTATATATCAATTAAGGATCTTTCTCTTTTTTTTCTGCTTTAAAGATCTGTTTTCTAATAACAGTTTTTTTCTTGAATGTGTTAACCATAATGGTGCTTATGTAATCTAAAGAGAATAGATATGATTCTTAGGGCTTCACCCAGGAAAGGGAGCACACAAAAAGCACAAGATTTTAATAATAAAGTAATGTTTCAGCACAGAGTCTGTGATGTGCAGTAAAGATGCTTTTAAATTCCCATCAGAGCACACACCATGAACTGTGGTAATGGATGTAACACATTTTGCAAAATCTGCATGTGTGAGGCTTTTTTGTCCTGTTTTAAGTGGGGTAATGTATATAAATAATAGATATTAGCAATTAAACATCCATTCCTATGCATTCATTTATGTATTTGAAAATAAATTAGCCACAAACTGCATAAAAGAAGATGCAATCTCCTGTTTTCTCTTCTGTTTTCCCTGCTGTTTGTGAAAAGGCATTATTGCATTTATCTCAGTGAGAACAATGACCTCAAGCTCTCATTCTCTACATTAGGAGATTAATTACCACAAAAGAAGAACTTCTAACAGTTTTGCCAGCCTGTCTCGGCTCTAAATTTTCCTTCTCTTGGCTGGTGGCTGTCAGCTCACCCTCCACTCAGGCAGATGAGTCTCTGTACGAACCTGGTCCAAGGCTCACTGATGCCACCAGGGTCACCTCTGGTGAGATCTCTGAGCTCAGATCCAAAATAAGCTCTGATTTCCTCTGCTAGCGCTCTGCTCTCAGAGGCTCTCCATGCACCGAACAGAATTTGGCCTCGTGTGTGTGGAATAAGCAGTAACTTGTCAGAATAGAGTGAGTAGAGTACGCAGTGACAACCACAAATCTGGCTTCCTTTGGTTTCCTTGGCTTACATCCAGCCCTTAACATTATTAATTGAGCACAGATTGTTTTTTTTGTTAATTTCCTTCACTTTTAGCTTTTTAAGGAGTATGAAATCTGTTATTTGTATCACATGGTACACACCTGTGTGCCAGTAATGTTTGAGGGGCCCAATCCAATAGTCAGTAAATTCAGAAAATAGCGTGCGCCTGGACAAGAGGACGAGTCCCTTTACTGTAACAAGTGCTTCCTTTCCTTCACTGAAATTAAATGCAATCTAATAGGTGTATCAGAGACATTCCTTTTATTACAGGATCAGTGATACATTAGAGATCATAACGGTTCCTTTGGAGTATTGTGGTTTATTATGTTATCTGTATTTAGTAGTCCTTAATCCAGGAGTAGTTAATATTATACATATGATATATCCCAGCTACCTTGGATATAACATACTCTAATTCTCTATTGTAAAAGGCACACAGAAGAAACTTAAAGAACGTTTAACAGAACAAAAACACCCTTTTATTTTTTTTTTTTTTTTACATCTATGGGATTAACTAGGAATAGCTCCTCACATGCTGGTCATCAGCCTAATTCCACCTAAATCAGAGGTGTTACACTGTTTACGTTATCAGGAGTCATGAGGCATGGTCTGTAATGAGTATGCAGAATCAGGTCTCTTCCTTAACTCTCAGTTATACTGTTGCCTGTGAAACGGTTACAAAAAGTAATGTAGCTATTAAGCACCTTAACTTGTGCTCTTCTGAAACAGAAAGGAGCAGCTCCTTCACTGAAAAGGTAAGACAGCTCTGATTCATAGTCCCTGGGCAAGTTATGTACTAACATTAGGTACTGTTCATTTGCAAAAATGCACTTGCATTATTGGGCTTCTGCTGTGGTTTTGTTTTTTTTAATCTACCTGTCATAGTGCTTTGTTCTTCAAATATGCTTTTCAACACTGAATATTGAAAAGCATACTGAACTAACAAAAAGTCCTATCCCTATACTGTGCCATTTTGTCTGATGGAAGTTCTAACATATATATAAAAGCTGCAAGACCGTAATTCATTCAGGAACAGTGACATACATCCAAGTTTAAGGGCACAATGCGCCCTTTATGCTTAACAACAAGCAAGTGCTTAAGTACCTTGCTGAATCAGCAGAGACAGTTTTCTACAGAAGCAGAATATGAAGAGACCTCCTCATCTTGACCCATATGAGTTTTGCAGTAGGGGCTGCGAACGGAGGATTTGGTGATGGGTCAGCAGAAAGGCAGAGTTGCATGCAGAGGTCTGCTGCTTCGTATAACCAATGTCCAGACCACTAAACGTAGCGTCTGTTCAGCCACCACAGCAGCTGCTGCAATAGCAACAACAAAAGCAACAGCCCCTGCTATTAGGGAGAAAGGTAAGGGGGTGTGTGCATGGGTGTATCTGATACTGACTGATCATTTCTGTGCAAATACTGTTTCCAAAGGCACAAAGGCTCTATTGCACACAACTCCATAGGCTCTGAGCTCTTCTTCTATGACTTTAATATCACTGACACTTTAAAATCATCTTCTGCAGATCCTCATCTGTCACAAAAAATGTCTGCAGGGCAACGTAGCAATGCTTTTGGCTACGTTCTTGAACCTGCTGTTCGGCATGTAAGCATTTATTTCAAGCTAGATACACACAGTGCTCTTGGAATGGTCATTATTTAGAAATCAGCTTAAACGCAATCTGTTTTATAAAACATACCATCACTGTCTCTCTGATGTACTGATGCATCATCTTCAATGTAGGTGAATTTTCTGCATTTCCCCAGGGAAGAAATGGATGATGTGCTAGAGCCTGACAATTTCTTCTCCTTTTTGGTATCCTTTGATGAAGCATCTGTAATGCTGAATTCTGAGACAGAACTCATAGCAATACCTTTCATAGGCTTTTCATCCGTGTGTTTTTCATTTGTAAGCTGGTTATCTGGTGGGATTGGGGGGGGGAAAAAAAAAAGGCTTGTTTGTGTACTAAGACAAAGATCCAAAAAAATCACACATGCAGAATTTCCAAGCCTAGAGTTGTTTAATTCCAAGACCTAACCTTATTTAGCTAATGATTTCAATGGGACTCTTTATGTAAGTAAAGTTCATTCACAGAATAAGTATTTATAAACTGTCACTCTGAAGTTTTCTCTTAAAGCCAGTGGACTTAAAGGGTTAAGTGATAATTCATATGAAAAGATTAGGAGAGAGAACAGAATTATTGCCTCAGCTGAAATCTATTTAGAGTGTGATGATATGTTAAGTTTACTTTGTGATATGAAAGAAGGCAAAATGATTATCTTGCTATTTTTCAACACCAACTCTGTTTTCCTAAGTTTACAGCCAACAAGTGTGCATATAGGTGGTACCTAGATGCAGAAGTGCCAGCTCGCCATGGATCGTAATCTTGTTGCAAAGAAAGCCAGATGGTCTCTGCTTAACATCCAGATTCATTATTTCATAACTTCATCCATAGTTGTGTTGATGGCCTGGAAGTCGATTAGAAGATAGGATACTTCACATGCTGTCAATGTGCCAGAGAGGCAGCTCAAAAAACAGAGGGAGAGCTTAATTTTAAGACCCAACTAGGTGAAAAGTTAAGAAGAATTCTGAGCTCAATTTATTCTTGAAGAACTTCTCAGGAACAGATAAACATGGGCTGATATATAGTTCTACTCACTCTCCAAAATGATCAAAAGGCCAAGAAATAACAGTCATTCTCTCTACTGCTGGGATGATGAAACCTCATCAGTTCTTATCTACAGCTGATTAACTCCAGCACTTCACATCAAGCGCAGCCTCACTTTTTATCTTACTTAAATCTTGTGATATGCCTGCTCTTAAGCTATATACAGAAAATCAATCTTTACAAACACCTCAGTTTTGTAAATATTACTTTCTGAGAGGAGCAGTAAGCACACTAAACCAGTTAGTCTGCATTCTGCTGCAAGGAACCAGGAGAGAGATCCTGCATATCTTTTGTTTTCCACATACCTTTGATCTCTCCTACATTCTAAAAATACAGCCAAAAAGAGATGGAGAATGAAACCTTGATGACACTGCAGTAGTCTCCCATAATATCCTTTAGCCACACAGAGGAGAATCGAACAGGATGGGTGAACTACAAGGTAGGTGAGAAACCATTGGGAAGATTGGGCTTGAAGGTAGGGACATCAATGGTTTGAGGTCTAACTGATAGCTGGAGAGAGTCCAGTGAAGGACCCCCAAGTTGGCAAGGGGTCTGGAGCACAAGATGTACCAGGACAGGCTGAGGGAAATGGGTTTGTTTAGCCTAAAGACGAGAATGCGAACAAGGGTACTAACTGTTGTCTTGCGCTTTGTAACTGGGGTAACAGAAAAGCCAGATGAGGCTCTTCTCAGAGCTGCACAGAGCTGAAAGGACAAGAGGCCACTGGCACAGCTTGGAGCAAAGGAAATTGGGATTGCATACACAAAAAAATTCTCCGTCATGGAAGTTGTAGAGCACTGGGACAGGCCCCCAGAGAGGCTGGGGAAATGTGCAGAGCTCAGCTGGGCATGGCCCCAGCAACCTAATCTTTCTTTGAAGTTAGCCTGGTTTTGAGGTGAAAGACAAACTAGATGACTTCTAAGTCCCTTCCAACCTGAACTTTTCTGTGATTTCTATCTTCCTACTTACTTACAGAACGAGTGAACAGTTCATTTAAATTTTTACCATAGTCAGATTTCACATAGTTTTAGATTATCTTCATGAGGTGAAATTTGTAGAAGCAAAAGGTTAGCTGGAGATTAGCGAAGAACCTGGAAGATGGCAAGATGAAATATTAAGTGATTATTTTTCTTAACTTTAAATCATTGTTTTAAGAATGTTTACTGTCAGAGTTTTTGCTTTGATTTTGAACTTATAACAATGACAACTATGAAGGAAGTATGGATTGTCCCTATCCCAGAGAGTTTACACATTGGCCTTAGGCAGCAAGCGACTGGTGGGTAGACTGAAGTGGAAGGAAGAAAACAGTAAGAGGTAGTGGCATAGAGAGCAGTCTTGGAAACCTAAAATCATCAGGTTTTGCAGGCCTTATGATGAAGGAGTTGTACAGTGAGACTCTAGTAGAACAGGAGAGAGCTTTAGACGTTCCTGGGCAGCGCTGCACAAAGCACAGCGGTGCTTGCTTGCAGCTTGCGCCCATGATCACAGACCATGTCACAGCATCGTGGACAAGGCAAGTCTGCGATTTTGCTCATTTATTACAGTTTGTTGACGGTTGCTCCCCCCGAAGCAGTTAAATATAGCTTTCTTGCCTCTGTGACTCCTTGGCCAGCCTCTTGAGTCCAAAACGTGAAAATTTACACACTTTGGCCGTACTTACAAGTACTGTAACTGCTGTTTTGCAGTGTTTATAGAGCAATGACGTATCACAATTTTCCCTGTCCTTTTATTCAATAACATACATCTCCAGGAAAGGCTGTGCTAATCGAAGTAGTAGAGCTCTGGAGGAAGCAATGGCCTCCTCATGCAATGGTTTTATTGGATGATAATTGATTTGCAGGTCCAAAAGACATATGCTCCACCTATTATTCGTGTGCCAGTCTTACAAGTGGATGTTATTTGTCCTGGCCGGGGCTGTACACAGGCTGAAGAGTTGAATACAACATGGATCAGATTGAACCATCTATGTGAGAACAGTAACTTCAAAATTGTCCCTAAAATTTAAGCTGCATATATTTTTAAATCACAGTATATCCCCTGAGTTCCCCATTTTTGCAACAAAACAATGGCCCACAGAATCCATTTGAGCGTTCAACAACATGAGACTGAAAAAAATCAGATGGAAGTAATCAGTAAATGCCAGACTAACATTTACTGTATCCACCGACTTCTACTATTCATGCTTCGAGTCAATTTTTATTCTTGAAGTGCTGTTGAAGAGAAATCAAAACCAGAAATAGAAAGGCATAGACATAACCTGATTTTTTCAGTACAGCACCATCAAACAAAAGGGTAACAAAAGCTGTCATTCAAGGACTCTTCTGTTTGTTAAAGCGTACTACATCTTCGAAAATACAGTACGCTTTAGTGTCAGACTCTTAGTTTGAAAAGCTCCCTTTAAGTAATGTTATACTTGTCTTGTACAGCTAGATCAAGTCTTCATGCAATCACCATAACAAGCAACTTGCTATGACAAGCGAGATCCTTGCTTCCAGAAAACAGTGCGAGAGAGGCTAAAGCAGTGTACAATTATAGGTCTCCATTTCATTTTTATGCAATTACCTTCAGTTCAGCTGTGGGTCCATCTACATTATGTCTTTTATCAATTTAATGTTTGCACAAAGTGTCTAAAGAAATAAAGATTATGCTAGACCAGCATAAAAAAAGTGGTTAGCGTTTTTTTTTTTCCTTTACAGTTTGTTGCTGCAAGGAACAGTAATAGGTTTAGAGATTGGAACAAATAAGTGGAGCCAAATAGGCTTTAAAAATATATTATGTACAACTGATATTATTTACGATTACTTTTAAATGCGAGTTGTGGAAAAATTAAATTACAATTAGAAATGGGCAGGAGGTGAGACTCCGCGACTGTCTTCTAAGAGCCTACGCTCACCGTTTCACATATCCACAAATATCTGTTTCTAACTTGTGGAAATCGGCTACTGCAGTGAATTAAGAGGGGAAAATAAGGGTCTCCTGACGACGAAGTTTCAGGCTATTCAGTGTTAGACAGAGGTAGTTAGGAGTAAGCTCCTGGGATGCACCACTTTGGGAGTATCCCGAAGTAGCAGCTTCCTTCCCAAGCCCAAGGAGGGAGCTCAGCTCTGGCCAAGGACTGGGTCACCTACCCAGGTTTATATTACAGATGAAGATGGTCTCAATACTCACATGAAATTTCTATTCGTTTTCAGACTTGGGTGATTTAGGCTCCTGACTACCATGCCTAATTTCATGACAGCAGAAAGTAAATCACTTATTTTCCCCCAGACCCAGCCACGGACCCCTCTGGTCAGTGGGGAGAAGCAGCTGAGCTGTTTAAGGCTGGCGTGTATAGCAGGTCGGTGGACCCCTGTCTCCCCTCACTGGCTCAGGCGCGAGCCAGGTCTTGCAGCCCTGGAGGACAAGGGGCTGGAGTTTCTTAGCACGCTCTTGAAATTACCTGTAACATAGTGGTGTATAAGGGCTCCAGGGCTGGTTTTGGCCGGGGGCTGGAGGAATAAGACGTGCCCTGCTGCACCGGGCAGGGATGGCAGCGGCGCGGGCGCACCGCGGCTGAGCTGTCTGCAGCAACAGGTTGGGGGGAACTGCCCCTGCAAGGGGGAAAAAACCACCTATCACCCCAGATAGGGCTCAAACGCAAGAATCTGCGTTTTATAATGAGAAGAGAAGTGACCGAGGAGCTGCCAAGCTGCTGGCTGTCCCCCTCCAGCGACCCTGCGGCAAGGAGTCCCAAGGGTTAACGGCAACCTATGTGGGAAAAACTCCACCAGTTCAGCACATCTGACTGTCTAACTTCGCCACAGGGCGTCTTCGTGTAGCAGCTCAGGAGAAGAGCCGGAGGGACGCCCGGTTGGTGCCTCTGCCCTTGCTTACGCCGTGTCCCTCTGTCCCGGCCCGTCTGTTTAGTCTGTCGCCCGCTGGGCCCTGAAATAGCGGCGTCCCTCCAGTCCCGGGACGGGGCAGGTGGAGCCACCTCCGGCCCGAGGGGCGGTCACTGGGAGGTCTGCAGGCTGGAAGTGAGCTCGCTGGGTTCGAGAAGACTCGTGGTGGAACAGAAGGTTTGAGGGACTGCGCGTGTGTTTTGCTTTGTTTTGTTTTTTTAAAGCCGACAATACGGTAGAGACGGGCCCCATAAGCGAACGCGGTCCAGCGCGTGAATCAGCCCCAGCCGCCTCGTGAGAGTTGTTTGCTTTAGGACGTGTTGCTTCGGGGTCAAATGGAGGCAAGTATGCTTTCAGGCCCTGGGGGATGGTTGAGGGGAGGCAAAAACCCTAAACTCCTCAGAGAGAAAGTCTGTGAGGAGAGAGGGCGGAGAGGCCGGAGGCGACGGCGTGGCCGAGCCGGGCCAAGCGCCTCAGGAGCGACATGTCGCGGGTGCTTTCACGGTTTCAGGCCCGTTGCCTTTTGCTGAGCTCAGGCACGAGGGTCCAAGGGGTTTAGAGACTGTTTATTTTTGTAGCAGGGAGACAGGAAATAGCGCACAAGGCTATAAACGCGCACCGGGGCTACGTACGGCCTCCGTGAAACCCTGCGAGCGCTTCCCTTCTGATTTACGATGATGGACTGGTAATTCACAGAAGCTTTGGGTTTACTGTTTTCTTGCCGTTGCAGTAACAAAGCTAATGGTGCCCTCCCTGCAGGTGGTATTTTATCAACAGTGAGTTTTTGACCTCGTTGCATACGCTTTAACTTCATGAATTAGTGACCCAGCTGACTGTAAAGCCTTCTATAGGCTTACTATAAATCTATCACAGGACTGGCAAAAAATTTTTGGCCCAGATCCTAAGCTCTGACAGGCATGTTTTGACGGACTGCGTACCAAGCACTTCCACTAATATTTCTTACTAATTATACCATATATTAAAAAAAAAATGAATGAAGCCAATGTTTATATGTAGCTTTAGCTGCTTTTGATACAAGAAAGAAACACAATCCCTAATAAATTTTCACCTTCAACATTTCTATTCATTATAATTTTTACCATGATGAATGAAGTCAGAACTGGAGAGGGAGGGGGTTCATCTCGAAATCTGTTCAGTGAATGACTGAATTTCTTTCCCTTCACCAACTCGGATTCAGGAAGACGGGAACAGATGGACACAGGAAGAAGAGGGAGGCAAGCAAAGAATGAAGAATACGGGCGAGGAACAGATGGATTCGGAGGAAACTGAAGAGGAGAGTCAACAAGGATGGTAAGCGATTTTTTCCACTTGACCTTTAAGGAAATCTGCATATACTGTGGGTCAGCTGGATTTTGCTTTGGGATGCATCCTTTTTCCTCCTGATGGCACTTGACGCCTTAGTCTCATAGGCCATGCCATAGGTACAACTCATCCCGAGGACCGAGCTCTCTCTTTTCTCAAGGGGATAGCTGCACAGGGGGCACCTGCTCCGTGCTCCAGCTCTGTTGGCAACGGCAGGGAGGAAATGCGTGCAAATCCAGTACCCAAAAGGGGATGGGTATGGTAAGACTCCCAGGCATCCGAGGCAACCCAGAAATTGGAGCTTATGATTTTGAAGAGGTATCCTACATCCTGTTTGTTGTTACAGTTAGATACTCAAAGTGATTTATGATTTCACCCACTTAAAGAAAGATGTTCGAGATGGCCTGATTTTCAGAATATGCTGAGCATCTGCACTGTGAGGTGTATTGAATTATATAGCCCAAATTGCAAGTAAGTCTCAGAAAATGTTGACTATATTCTTAATTGTATTAAATTGCCTGCGTGTAGTCCATTGATTCTGGCTTTGCTAGCTGAAGAAGGAAGAGGTGAAAGTTAAATATTGGCCATGTGTGTCACTCCCTTTGAAGAAAATGGGAGCCATGTGCACTCACCTAACAGTGAAGTTTGGCCCAAACTATGATTTCACAGCTGGGCCTTAACTTCAGGAATGCCAAAGCACTAAATGGCTCAACTGGAGTAATCTGATCAATGCTGTATTTTCACTATGAATTTAAAATACACACACTGCAAAAGCAGAGTCAGTTTTCCTCTCTCTCAAAATCACCTTTCTCTGCAGAACTGATACCATAAATATCAAGTTTTGCTCTCATCACACAAACAAGTAAAATGGCAGAAAATGTATGTCAAATAAAACGCACAACATCGTCCTTTTTACTTTTTGAAGACTGTTTAAGAAAAAGGCTTCATTAGTTTTGACTGCACAAAAGGTTCCTTTAAGGGATTTCAATAGGTGACATGAAAAATGTTAATATGAGTGATCAAGACAATGGAGGTTAAAACTGTTGTGAAAATATGTTTCTTTTATAGATCTCAGCTGTTGGAAGAATTACAGAATAAATATACGGTAGTGCTGACATTCAGTGCTGTTTCATCTTAGCAAAAGAGTTTTTAATAAAGAAAATTCTTTTCAAGGAATGCTTTCTGTAGCCAGTCTTCAAAAAGAGGGTTTTTTTTTTCCCCCCTCCTAGTTTAATAAAATTAAAGTAATTTATGTCATATTGATATGTCGATATGTTTTTCAATAAACTTTTTCACAGAGATTTTTTTAAAATTCTCTTCACTTTAAAAATTATAATTATATGTCTTCCTCCCACTTTGAAAATGGCACAAGGTGCTCATTTGCAGAGCTCTACTGTTCAAATATTCACTGAGAATAGAAATGTCATGACTCAGTTAACAATGCTTTATTATTCACATTGATCTTTTTTTATAGTGTTCTTTATCTCAAAAACATTGTAAATCAGATATCTTCCTCCCACTCTTTTGTTCATTTGCAAATTTTTATTATTCTAGTTTAAAAAAGCAATGGAGTGTCAAGAGTCAGTGTATATTGTTTATGTTCTTTTTTGCTTCAAAATTACTTTTAACTATAAAAAGTAAAGATGTACAGCTAGGGGGAAAAAAAGCTGGATTTAAAGATGCTTAAAATAAAAATTGGAGGGATCAGTGTGAATTTTATGTTCTTCACTTAGACCT
This sequence comes from Struthio camelus, assembly GCF_040807025.1. Classification (NCBI taxonomy): domain Eukaryota; kingdom Metazoa; phylum Chordata; class Aves; order Struthioniformes; family Struthionidae; genus Struthio; species Struthio camelus. The sequence continues at coordinate 6,451,998 of NC_090955.1, read as the reverse complement.
TAGAGTTGTAATGGACTTTGAAAGAAGGGGGACCAAATATTTTATGAACAAGCTTTTTATGTGTTAATTCAAAAATCCCTATTGTATCAGACATCATTATCTGCATTAGATACCAGACATAATTCATACTCCTGACAAACACAATAGCAAACTTCACAAATGCTTTCGCAGAGCATTCACTAGATGGTTTTCAGGCGCCTGCCCAGAGACCTGCGCTTTCAATTGCTCTGCATCAGTGCTTGGTGCCAGGTTCTCGGGTGCCCTTGGCTGATACGTGCTGGGATAAATCACTGGATTTTCTCAAGAACTTCACAGCTCTGGTAACTCCAGCAGAAATGTAACCCCAGCTGGGTAGCAGGTCATGCGATCACAGCAGCAACTCATAGTTTTACTCACAGCAGCAGCTTACCCAGTAACCTGGTGGGCTGGGTACCTGCTCTTGCAGGCCAGATGTGGGATCTGCAGCACCAGCAGGACGTTGGAAAGCTGGTCCATGGCTTGAGCGATACGGCTGTGCAGCCTTCAGAGTGGAGCTGCACCTCAGCCCCAGGACTGGTTTCTAGATTCCATCTTCCAAATTCTGCTTCAGACCCCCTTTTCTTTCCTATTGAGCTTTTCTTTAGGTCTCTATTTATGTCTTGGGTATTGTGAGGGTATGAAATACAGTAATTTACCCTCCATGAAATAAATCCATTACAGTAATTGGGGCTAGTCCAGCGAGCAGCAGGATCTTGTGGCATTTCATGTACTGCTTGCTGGTAGGTAATGTTTTTTGGCCTGTTTTGAATTCATTTCCTCCTGTTTATGATCAGGGCATCCTGGCACCCTGCTGTGACTCCAGCAGTTCTGGAGAGACATCGTCCTCTTTGGGATTTTCTAGAAGGAAGGACTATTTCTGAAGCTGAAATCAAGCCCCAGATTAGATTTTTGGATCTTGCAGGTGCTGTGGCTACCCTATCATATGAGGCAGCCCTATGAATATTTTGTAATAAACCAAAAAAGAAAAAAAAAAGTCATCTTTCAGTATTCTTTTTTTTTCTTTCTTTCTGTTTCAAGGCTGGACTCTCCTAACATTGTGCTAAAAGGGTTTATTAAACCAATTCAGAGCAAGTGAGACTCAACATGAACCTGTGCCTGAAACCATAGCCCTGTCCTTCCTCTTACAAGCAGAGGGCTAAGCATCTGTTTGTTTTTATTAATGGCCAGGTGATAAGTATGGCTAGAAGGGGGCAATAAGGGGGGCAACCTCACTCCTCGGGACTTGCTATTTGCGTTTTAGGAGATGGAGGGCAGATGCTGAGGGGATGCAAAGAGCCTGGGGGAAGCAGGTAGGGGATTTCACCCCTTGAGGGTTAGTGCCATCCATGGCTGTGCCAGTCCCCTTCCCCTCTCTGGGGCAGGGAATGTGGGAGGTTTAACGTCACGCCGAGCTCCCTGTGGCCACCACGCTCCTGGGGAGGTGCAGGGCTGCACAGGCATCCAACACCCAGCCCTTGGGATAAACACATCCCAGCACATGCTAGCCACTTGCTATATTTCAGTGATAACTTGAAACTATAAAATTCTCTTTCTTCCTAACTACAGCATGTGAAGCTGGAGATTTTGATGAATTATCTTATCTGAATTGATCGTGTTGTTTTTAAACTAAAGAAAATCCGGACTTTATTATTACTATAGTCCTTGCCTTGGCAACACTGCTGCATTAATTCAGTCTTCCTTCCTTTCTCTCAGGGTTAATTACTCACCCTATCAGTGAGGTTAAGACTGTCTGCCAATATGATCAAGTCTGAAAAGCAAAATCCTAACCAAAATGGAGGAGCCAGAAGTGGACAGTATTTTATTTAATACATTTGCACAATAACTAAAGGTAAGTCTCCCCTATGGAGACATGCTCCCCTATGGACATGCTTGCTCACTGTGTCTAGGTTAGGAAATTTATATATAACGTAAAATAAAAAATGTTGAGTTTCTTACAAGGGATTTTTTTTCCACCTAAAACTCCATGTCATTAAATCTGGAAAGCACTTAAAACTGTAGTTTTAAGTGTTATTGAGTGCTATCTAGTGAAAAGTGCAGATACCTGAAGGATTTCAAGGTAGAATTTGTGAACTTTTCAATGAAAAGATAGCACAGCATCTTCCTTTCCGGTCCCATGGTCTTTGACAACAATACCTCTTTTTGAATGACACTGAAGTCATGTGCTTAGAGTTTATTCCCAAAGCAGATATTATACATGGTGATGGTCACAAAGATATCCTTGCACAGCATTAACAGCAGAGGAACTTTGAGGCTGTCGACATTTTGATTTGGTTGGGGGGAAATGCCATCAAAACAGCATGTTTTCTTAAAATGTATCTAAACAGTTTAAACACTGTCAAATAGAGCTGCGAATCACAGAAAATACAGCATTTCTCACGGACAGCCCTTAAAGCTCTGTTCATATTAAATTGGCATGTGATAATATATAACTACAAAAAATGGGTCTTCTAATAAATTATACAAGCTTTTCTCTGATTTGAATCTGACGATGCATGGTGATCTGTGAGTGTCTTACGTCTTTTAGAGATTTTCCTAACAAACACTCCTATTTGTCTCTCAAATGCACACGGCGCTTGAACACAACTGGGAGCTGTACTTGTCTACTAATGCAAATGTTATTAATCTTCCTGCCACCTCACTAGGTGCTGCTGAGCAGCCTTCATCAGGTGGCGTTGAAAAGCCATTTGTTTAACTCTGCAAGGGCCTGATCCCGTATCACCAGATGTCATTGGGAAGACTTCCACGGAGCTCAGTAGATCAGGCTCCAGAACAACTTCAGACATGATTGCCTTCCCCAGGTTTCATTGCTCTTTTCCTCCCAAAGAGTTCTTGCAGGCAAAGCACTTAGCAATTTCTGAAGCAGAAAAGGATGCATCATGCTATATCTTTTCCTAAAATATATTTTTATAGGCAACTCCCAAGCTGCAGAACATCTATTCTGGGGGAATACAGACTACATTCTCTACTTCTTAATTGCGTGAGAGGTGCTTTTAAGACAGTGCACTCTTGTCTGCTCTGACAAAGGAAGACATGGTAACAGTTTTGCTCACAGTATTTAAATGTGCTTCTCTCACTGTGCGGTAGAAGAGCGTGTTTAAAACTGCAATCTATCGCTGTTTTTGGATAGTGTGGGAGACCAGAGAAATTCATGATGTCTTTCCCTGTGTGTATTAACTTATTCGGAACAAAATAGTGTTCTTAGAAAACATGAATCCTTAAGGCTGAAGAAAGTTTCCTTTGAGACTGCGGTGCAAAGGTTTCCAAATGGCTGCTCGTTCATTTGAGTGCGTGAAATATTTGATTCAGCTTGGTCACAAGCGCAAAAAGGTAATTTCTTCTCACCATGACACCCTCACTGTGGTCATTTCTTCCTAGCTTTGTAGTAATACCGGCAAGGGCAGTATTAGCACAATTTATTCATTCCACGGGCTTTCAAAGGAGCATGCCAGAGTTCCTCAAATCTCGCTGAAATGCCTAACCCTCCCAAATCACTGACAGTTTGTTTTCCAAGGAACTGCCCTCACAAGGAATTTTGCTAGAGGCTTATGACAAAATTAGTGTCCGATGCAAGCAGTGAACACCAGACCTGGGATGGAAAACCAGAGATTTCAAGTTTTGTTAGATGGCAGGCTGGCACACCCGTGGACCACACGCAGGCATCCAAGGCTGGATTTGGCAAACCTCAGCTCATTAAACTTGCTGAAATCCCAGCAGTGGCAGCACTTGTCTGTCTCCCTTTGGGCTTCCCTTGACCCACCAAAGTCTGGTGAGGTGAGGCAAGGGTGCGGGGGCATTTAGGTCCTGACAGATGGCCCAGTAGAGGAGCTAGTCCCTCTCTGCAACAGCATTCAGCGCTTCCTGAAGTGAAAAGTTTCACTGAGGCTTGTATTCAAGACTCAGGTGAATAAGCCTTATAAGCAAGGCGGTCATAGCCCAGACCCTGAAAGGAAAAAGCATGTGCAAATTAAATGGGAGAGGTGCCCCCATTTTAGCATTGAGATTGGGAAAAATCTAACCCCCATTAATCCTTCAGAGTAGGGCCTCTGGTTTATTCTTTTTTCAATCTATTCTGAATTCAAAGCAAGTACATTTTTTCTGTCACTATACCGCTATTGTTAACAACTATAAATGTATTAAAAACACAGGGGCATTTTAGTATGTGTATTGTGCATAAGAAATATTGTTACATGACAAGCTCCAATTGGCAAGTGAAAAGAGGTTTTATTGAAGGAAATAGCAGTAGCAAACAGTGAACTATGCAGAATAATGGTAATTGTTCCTTTAACATTGGCAGTGCACGTTCACTTAATATGACTGCTCCTCTGTCTCTGCCTCATCCAGACCCAGAGGACCTGTTAGACAAGCAGGCAGCCACCTCTCTCTGGGATCAAGCTGTCAATGCAAACTTGCTTTCTTTCTATTTCTCGGAGCTAAGCTATACCCCCAGAGCTCCAGAAGCTTTTCCTGAGTGAAAGCTTTAAAAAAGCTCCATTCTAAATTACATCACACGAGCTGTTCTCTTCAGACTGACAGAACAAAAAGGGGGGGGGGGGAACGCCGAAAGTACCATCTAAATGACTTCTGAGTTGCACAGAATGATTCACCTCTTCATGGTCTAGAAGAGCAGACTCACGTTGTCTTGACCTTGCCTACCTAACCCCTAGCAGTATCCTCTAACTAGCTTCTGATCAGAGAAAGTTTGTATCATGTGTTTGCAATACAAATAAATGCAGGATAGAGCTGCTGTGTGCAGCCTTTTGGCTTGCAACAACAGGGTCTTCAACACCCCATTAAGAATGGTCCTAAGGTAGGCATGGTGCTTCCTAAACTTTTTCAGTTGAGGTGGTCTCCAATGCAATCAGCTCATTGCTGCTGGAAGAGCCCAGCCTGGAGCTGCTGCCCAGCCTAGTGTGCTCACCCTCTAGTCAGCTATACCCCAATTTGTGGTTGCGGTGAGGGAAGACTGTGTGGAGAGAGAGCCACTGCAGAAATCTGAAAAGCCTCTTAGGTTGGCTCCATCTGGGAACTTCTCAGTTGAAGGTGATTAGCAGGAGAGGGCCTGTATGAGCATAATCCAGTCCTGCTGTGGTTGAACAGGAAGGGGATGAATTGGCAGATCTCCCACTTCCTCTGAAAGCTTTCAGGTGGTATTGATGGATCAGAGAGCCCTCATTCAGTAAAACACGGCCAGCTGGGAAGGGGGGAGGCCCTTCCTCCCACTTCAGAATGCAAATAAAGGTAAGTAGAAGACAATAAGGTCACAGCAATTCTCCAGGTAAGGTAGAAAATCTGTGGCGTTTGTAAGGTTGCTAAATGTTGGTTTGGATTTTGACAGCTTTTCCCTATCCCAGAGTAAGCCACTGAAGTCCCACAAATTGAAACAAGCAGGCTTTGTGCAGCTCATAGGCTGTCCCTTCAAGGGTCCTTACTCAAATTTCATATCAGAATGTGCATAAAGTTAGAAGTGTTTAATCCATGTGCTCCAGAAAAGCATGCAGTTTAACCAACTGCACAGCACTATATTTGTTCTACTACTTTGAATAAGCCTTGAACTTCTTTAACTGATATTAGTTCAAATAATAGTCTTGCCTTAAAGATAGGCAAAAACCTAAATCAGATCATGGGTCAATATTAAGGCAAAAAATATGCTGCTCAGATTCCCCATAGAACTAAAACAATTCAGCTCCTTTTCTTGCATGAAAGGGGCTACTTCAATGATTATAAATACATGGTACTGCTTTCTATGTATTGTGAGGAGAAAGAACTCAGGAAGGTGGGAGGACTTACCTGAGTCTCCTAGGGGCTGTAGGGTGGGGCCATCCAGTTCTAGAAAACAAGAATCAGAGAGGAAAGGCTTCAGTAAGTGGGAAACACCCCTCAGCTGGTAAGGTGGGTTTTGCTCCCCAACGTAGATGCTAGCATTTTTAACGCTGTTGTAACTGCTCAAAGCCATATTGTTATCACAGGAAAGAGAAAGACTGAGCTACCGTGGGGCCTCAGGGACTTAGTCACCTAATTGACTTCATAGCTTGGAGGAAAAAATGCTCTTAATAGGAGATACCTCTTCCCTTAAAGACCTGGCATCCTCAGGCCTCTCACTGAGATGTTTTCCTCCCCAGAGGACACAAGTGGTTTCCATATGCTTAGTACAACCTGTCTTAACCAGAGGAGCAGAGACAGAGCCCCAAGGATCCTGCCTCACTAACGCAGCATTCGTCCATGAGTTTTTGGTGAGTAAAGCTTATGTTTATGTTAGTCTTTTTCATGGCTCAAGTCTGAGTTGTCTTCACACATCTGGTCAAGGAAATGGCTCTGCCTTGTTTAGTGAGGAACCAACTTAATGCCCATGAAAGCTGATGGAATGCTTGGCTTCAGGGTGTGTTATTTCAGATGTTGTATCTGCTTCTTATGCCAGATTGTGAAAGTCTTATTTAGGCAAAATCTTCATTGAAGTAAAGTAATTAGGACTAAGGAAAATGCTAATAATGAACCTGAATACTGACATCACCACTGTATATTTTGTCACATCCCTGTTCCTACCAGTGCTAAATATGAAGATGCTGGAGCTTTAATTTTTGAAGTCCACAGAGTGGGTTAAACATAACCACTGTAATACATGCAGTGTAGTTTCCCGAACAATAGTTTGGGCATAGTAAGCTGGCTCCAAGCTTAGCTCACCCATCTTTATTTTTTAGTTTCAGAGTGGAGATTTTTTGTAGGCTTTTAGCTATATTAGGGCTTTTCACTGCCTTTCATTACCATGGTGTCTGTATTTCTCATGATCGGTAATAATGATATCTATGGCACTATGTGCTTCTCTCCCGCTTGGAAGGGAAAACCTAGATCTTATCTAAATGAGGGATTTTATACTTGGGTGGCATGGCTATAGAATGTGGGATTTTGTGTCACGCAGGTCCCACTCAGAGACAGAATGGTTTAAAGTCTCTCTGGTAAATCTGTACTTGGATCTGAATGTGTGAATCAGGAAAAATACTAGCTCACCTTATAAATCTCAAGTTGTGTTTGTAATAGTGGCAGCCAGAAGCTCCCTTGCTTGTAAAAGTAGGAAACTTGATCTGGAAATAATTTTGAGACAATAGACAGGGTGCCACGGCCCTATTTCTTGTTGCTTGATTAAAGCATAAATGGTCTTTCAGCAGGACAGTAACAGGGTTCCTGATGACACGGGGACAAGTGTGCCCATAGGCCAAGACTTTGTGGGTTGCTGGCACCCCACGACATGCAGGCCCTGTGCACCTGGACAGGCCCTGTGCACTAGTTGGCTTAGGAAAGACTAACTTGCTTATGCTACCATAAACCATGCTACCCTCTGCTCATACTCTGCAGTGATTCACATCCTGTACTGGTCTGCCTGATATGCTGTTAGTTGCCTGCTTTGAGGACACATGTGATGGGTTCCTTGCTCTTGTTTGGACCAAGGTCCACTTCCACTTTGAAGTCTATAGATAACTTTCCCCCCCTTTCATTCTACAAGCATGTGTAGTCCAAGCTCTCTTCTAGCTTTACTGAAAAGAGAATGGTAGCCAATGCCTTTTTCCATGTATTTATTTCAAGCCATGATTCTTCTAGGAAATATGATTTGTTTCTGTCTTTTGATAACAAAAGACAATGATTAAGATTGCATCTCTGCCAGCCTTCTTCTCAGTGGTTTCAAGTAGTTTACTTAAAGAGGGACTATTTAAGTAAACGTCTCTGTGACACCTCTCACAGAATATGAGGCAGCTCTGAGGTAGTGTCTAGCTCACACACTGAACACTTAAGGCAGGAACCGTAAGGTCCAGTAGGCAGACAGTAGGATCACGAGAGCTTAGAGAGTTTGCAAGCATCTTGTAGATGAAAGCAAAAAAACAAAAAAAATTGTTAGGCATTCCCTTTGCTGATGACTGTAAGGTGGCACCAGGAAGACTAAGCAAGGCTAGCAAGGTCAACCTCCTGTTGGAGATGACAACTTCTTAAACCCTGACTGTGCCTCACTGAATGCCTAGGCTAACCATTTAAATTTTCTGTGCCTTAATTCCACTCTATAAAGTGGGGACAGGTATACTTCCTAATCAAATATGATTGTTTTAAAGCTGAAGTCGTGTCTCTAAGTGAACATATGCCTGTAAATGCAGTTATCAATGTTTTGTGGTTGCCCTGTTCAGCTCCAGAGAGCATCTTAAATTTTATGCAGTTAATTTCTGTAGCTATTGCAGTTTATGACCACTAGTTAGCTACAACAGGAGGATCAAACTTTGCAGATTGCTGAGTTTTTCCAGTCTGTAGATTTCCTTCCCTGCCAAGTCTTTTCCCTACTCTTGCCACTACCCTCCCTTCTGTTTAAGGGCATTAGCAATACCACATAGCTCATTATAAGAACTAAGTTGTTTCCATTTTAACCAGAGAAAATTTTCTTGCTATGTTTAGCATGAAGAATCTGTGTGTGTTTCTATTTTAGGTCATGGTAAACCAAACATTTGTTAGAAGATCGGTATACTACATGTACTTTTGCTCTCAGTTGTACGTTTACTGGAATCGCCTATTTGGAAAGTTGGTATAAGCACTTGTAATCTAATTTTTACCTAGTTTGAGGTGATGGAAATATAAAGAATGGGAAATAAAAGGTTATTGGCGTATGTGCCGAGTTGTGGTTTGGTAACAGTAGTTATCTTGTAGTCAGGTGGTCACCAAAACCTTTCTTGGAGTGGCAATAAATTAAAAAAAAATTTTCAGGAAAATACATCATTTTTCAGAGAATAAAGAAAGCTACGGCAATTATTGTGACACAGATTTTCAGTCTGTTTCCGATTATCCTTTTGGCTGGAGAGTTGGGGTTTCTAATTGTAAGGTTAAGGAATCCTTTTTATCTATCTCTTGCCTCCTAATCCTATGCTAGACAGTATTGTTTTCTGTGCCTTTTGTCTTCTGGGGAAGGAGACAATCTCTGGCTCATGTGAACATCTTGTTAAAGTCTGCTGAGGATTAGGGGGTGTGACAGTTTTCTTGCTGAGCCTTTTTATTGGGGATTTTTATGCCTGCTTTTCTGGGAGGTCTTTGAAATGTCTTTTATGTAGCAATCATTTCACTCTTTCTTTGTTGTCTCAAATGTTGAGGCTGTATTCTCATCTGTTCCTGTTTATATTTCATACTAGCTGGTCATAACAATTTGGCTTGAAATAGTACACTATCATCGCTCCCCGTGCATCTGAATCACAGAAGTGTTGCTAACTGCCTCAGTGCAACAGGAAAGTTGACTTTCATTTTAGCCAAGCTCAAGTTTTAGCATGGTTTAGTACGAAATACTGCTAAAGGGTTTCCAGGTGAAAAATATTGTAGATTAAAAGACAGAAAAAAGAAAAAAAAACGGAGTCCAACACTTCCACAGCTAGCTATAGGCATTTAAAAGTGTTCCTGCTATAAGATAGATCCCACTTAGCATGGCATTCGTCATAGCAACTATAGTTATATAAAAGTTAGGTGTTCAATCTGGGCTAAACTCCTGTTATGATCAGTGTAAGAGAGAGGCCTGTCCTGCTGGCGATTCATCCCATCTTGATTACAAGTGTTTAAGCCTGGAATAAATTGCTCTTTAGAAGCATTCTATGCCCTCCACCCCTTTGTCATTGGCTACAACAAAATATAGACAATTAGCACAGGCTAGAAATCCAACTTTTATAGGACTAAAGTTGGATAGTATGAAGACTAAACCTGACCAAAGCAGTAAAAAAACTGACTTATGAAAAGCTGAGTAAGTGTGTGTGTGTATTTGTTTTTTTAATTTGGAATGTTTTATTAATTTCACATTTCAGTTTCAGAAAGCTATAGAGTTGGTCAGTATATTTTAAGTCTTGGTAAAACACAGGATTTTCTTCCTAAAAGTTCTATGAAATCAGGGTTTCTATTTCTTCAGCAGCTATCATAAGATGCATAGACTTTTCAAAAATCAACCCAACTGATTTTTAAATGAAATGGTAAGCAGTTGCTATTACTAATTTCCCCATGGTGCTGATTTCAGACCTTATGCGAGCTCAGGTACCTCCTAGGGAGCTTCTAGATTCAAGGTTAAGCAAGGAGCCAATATTATTAATAACTAAGGTCTTTCTTGGAGAGAACGGCTACGTCGCCTTCCCCTGGGAGAAGATTGAGGTAAAGATTCTGGTTCCTGTTTCAGTTTTTACCTAGCTAAACTGTTGTTTACTTCAACTGTTATATCTTTGTAGAGGAAGAAGATACCCACTTAGATGGTTATCTTTTGCTCTAGTAAATACCTTTCTAGAAAGGTCTTTTTTCTTCCCTATCAGCAATTTGCTTTGTGTAACACAGTGTTTCTACCTGTATTTGCTTGTAGCCTCTCCATCCTAATTTCCAGTGTCTAAAGCCATATATAATCTTCTGCTGTTTCACACTTATCTGGAAGAGTGAGTTTTGTGGTTATGACCTCAGTTTATTTTATATAACGTGTCCTTTGGTTAAAGTATTTTATACAAAGCATAATATGCAATGATACGGCACTGATGTTTATCAAAATTATATTTCACACTACTTATTTCTATTCCTGTCTTTTGGATCAAGAACAATACAGCTGCAGATTAATGCCACCTTTTAAAGTAGATGTAATGTGTTTATTTTCTTACTGCATTCACTCCTTCCACTAACTTGTTATATGGATTATACTTGATGGGAATCTTGTGGGACTATCAAAGGGCATTTATTTTCTATTGAAATAACAATTAAGATAACACGCAAACTAATATAGTAATCAAATAAACCTGACAAATCACAAACTTTTTTAAGGCTGCAGAGGCACGCTAACAAATCTATTTGATCAATATATGGGATGTGAAAAAAGAGGAGACAAGATTGACTGATGAATAAAATGGAACTGACACAAATAGGCTGACAGCCAGTCGCGAGTCTCTTTAGGGCAAATGCAATTAACTTAGAATAATAGACTCAAATTTGATGGTTAGAAATGCATTTTTATTAACAATCACAGCCTGAATCATTATGCACTCTTATGAATAAAATTGTACTTATATTGAATGTCTGGGTATACATGTATGCATGTACATACAAAGAAAACCTTGCTGAAGGAGAGCTTTATTTTTGTGTGACAGAATAACAGTATGAGATTTAAGATAAAAAGCGTACACAAGTATAAATCAAAATATTCAAACCAGTGATCTAAAAATCACATATGTGGTATGCTAGTATTAACGATAAAGGCAATAAGCATCAGTCCCAGGACTGCTTGTTCTTTTGGGAAGTGAAATTGCAATCGGGGATTTACAGATTTCATTCTGAGGCAGAGAAGTCATTACTAGAAACATAAGCTCATTCTCTTTATTTTAATAGCTATTTTAAATCATTCATTTAGAAAATACATTAACTATTTATTGTAAAGGCAGTACATTTCTATTGGCATTCCATTTTCATGCTTTTTTATAATCCTTTTTAACAAATTATTTTATTAAAAGAAGATTAGAATTAGCAGAAGGATCCTACCAATTTTTGAAAATGCTACTCTTGAAGAAGGATATTTCCCATTATTAACAGGTATGAGGTATTAAAACTTTAAAAGGAGGGAAGATATTCAATTGCTAATGTGTCCTTTTTCTTTTGACCTTCATTGCAGAGGCTGATTGCTATTTATAAATTACTTTCAAAATTATTAATCTCATTTAATTTCTGTATAAATATAATCTCCCTCCCCCCCCCCAACATCCTTGGGATTTAGATATTGAAAGAACTGCCTATAGGATATGTTATGGTGCCAGAGTGTCTTATTTGTTGGAAAAAGATGAAATACACCACTTAAAGAAATGCTAGATGGTATTAGCACAGTATAGCATGAATATGAAACCGTGATACCACAATGCTTGATGGTTAAATATTTTAAGGAGATGTAATGGTAGCAAATAAAATCTTTGCACTGAAAATGACTTTAAATCAGGTATTCTCAGTCTCAGTGTCCTCTCTGGATCACTGGCTGGCCAGGGACTGAACAGTAGGGAAATAGGATGCTCTATAGTTGCTTACAGCATGAAGAAGCTTGTGTATAAAGTTGTCATGCTTCTCATCCTGTTTTGAGGATTGTGGACCTGGATCCAAGCAGCAACCACACTTGGCTTACTCCACTGTGGTGGTGGTTTTATTCCTCCCTGTTTCCTAGAAAGAGTGAGAAGCGCACAGATGTCCTGGGAAGCCAGACTGCCTGACTTTGAAGAGCACCTTGCTTCTCGTAGGGGAGATATCCATGGAAGCAGGGACAGCATGAGGCTGGAGATATTTTCCTGTAAGCCCTTGCACTCAACGGGGAGTCACTTTCTTTTTCCCTCTAAGAGGCCATAAGGTCACTTCCATGAGGGAAAAATTTCTCAGGAACTCCAAAAGGTTGCTCCAAAATGCTGGTTCCAGCATTTTTTTATCTCCTTCCATAATCTACTCTAGATATACATAGCAGCCTACCACAACACTTTCTGAGCTGGCTTCTTAAATAGCTGAAACTGCCTATTGTTACTGGTAAGATGGATGGAGCATATGTTGTTCTAGCTTCAACAAATTTGGTGTGTGTCTAAAAGGAGCGAATAGTAGTATGGAGTCTGGCATAGGGTTGATTGATGTGGAAAGCATTGGAAAATGCTCGGAGACTTGAACTGCTGAAGATTTCTCATAGAACTAGACTTGGTGAGGAGGGAGTTGAAGTAGTCAAATTTGTTATCAATTCAATTTGTACTCCTTAACATCTGTGTAGATGTGCCACTGGAGACCAGTGGAAGAAAAGCTATTTTTGAATGCGTTGCCAGACGAAGAATATGTGCTTTTTCATAAACACAGTAATTTAATATTTTAAATGGGCAAAAGATTCTAAAAGAATTTATATGAAAGTTTTAGTAGGTAAACAAACTAAGGAGAAAAGACCAGATGATCTGCTGATTTATATGGAGGCAGCTCTTTGCAGTTAATGTACAATTAATATAAGGGACTGGGGCTGTGGGCTCTGTTCTTTTATCTTGTTGGTGTTAGGCTAGTGACATATTGCTAAACTCCATGCAGTGTTTCCTAATGTATGGTGATATAAGAGAAGGGAGACACGGGCCCTGCATGATGATAGACTAATTCTCCACTGATGTAATCATCCAACCAGAACAAGAATGACTCACTCTATCCATAAATATCCTAAGGCCTGCTTCTGATCACATTTAAATTTGTTCACACCAACCTCATCTCATTTGCTTGAATGGTCTTACTCCTGAGATACTAATACATGCAAGAGGAAATCCAGGCCTTTAAAAATCAAATCATAATTAGTTTCTCTCTTCATGGCTGCTTTATTTAAAAAAAAAATCAAATCTTTCCAAAAATATATTCGAAAGCCAAAGAAGATGCTTTTAAGTGCATGAGGCTTTTAGTTTTTTTTTCTTAACTCAGCAGCAGTAGAATTTTTGGTAATGTATCATATTTCCAAATGTTTCTATTGGCATTAAAGCTCCATGTTTTTTATATTCCCTTTTCAGATGTTGTTTCATTAAAAGAAGATTAGAACTAACAAAATGTAACTACCAGATTTTGAAAATCCTTCTCCTGAGAAGGATATTTCCCCACTCCTTCGTCTTAAACCTGTTCAAGCTCAGAACTCTGATTTCACCCTTCATGCTCCCAAAATATTAAAAGATTTCATTCTACATTTGTTTCCATTTTCCTCAGGTTTTTATCTGCCCTGAATAGAGGTTGGCTAAGATGTTCTCAATAAAACAAAAATACTTTCACTTTATGTTCTATTCATCTTGTCCTAAAGCAGGATTCGCAACTGCCAGGCAGTCCATGGTAACTAGTCTGGTACCTGAGAAGTGTTCATGCATGAAAACACTAGGCCAATATCCACTGGTACTACATGGAAAGCCAAAAATAGATGACAAATACATTTCTTCCCATGAAGATTCCTGCAGCTGGGTGAAACCTTCAGGTAGACAGGCTTAGCGGTGGCCAACAAGAATCCTGACAGAATGAAGAATCTGGATGGGGCAGCAGGATCTTCCTTACAGGCTGGTTCTCTCTGTCTACAGGTAGACTGGCTCCCTCTGTCTACATATATATGTATACATTTGTGATATCTAAATTTGCATAGATCTGGATAGACAATATATTTACATATTCTTCCTCTCCACATTGAGATTTCACAAGCAATGGCTAATCCTTGTATGCTCAAAGTGATGAGGTTTCTGCCAATGACTTATCCTCCCCATTAGGTGTACGGTCTTTTCCCCTTATTAGCATTTGGTGCATGTGCCTGGGAAGCACTAAACAAGCAAATTGCTTATAAAAGAAGTATCATTTGTAGCTTCTATTTAGTTAAGGGGCGCAGCACTGATTTACTGCACGTAATTCAACACTGTCCTTCAGGCTTAGTTGCACTAGGCATGGTGTTGTGTCAGTGCCACAGGCACAGAGGGAAGACGATATGTTTTAAATGTGAGGAACAATGCCAAAAAGAATCACAGATGATGGAACAGGAAGAGACCTCCTAGCACAGCTAGTCCCACCCTAGATGGCAAAAATTTCTGTAGGCTAATCCCTTAGGTGTTTTCTTCCTCTCACTTCCTCTTAGACACCATCAAGTCACAGTGCCTGAAACGCTTCCTCAGGCAGAGCACTGCTTCATCGGCCTTGCTCTGAAGACATTTTTGCACCATTCAAGCTAATTTTTTTCCTTTCCCAAATATGCATGAGAGCAGATGTCCTGCTGTGAAGGCGGAAAGAAGTTCAATGGTGTAAAAAAAAATCCAAGAGGGGTAAACTAGTCAGAGTATAGATTCTTCAAAACTTGATTTTTTTTTCTGGAATGATTCTCCATTTCCTCCCCATTCTTGGTGGTGCTTCCTTGTTTGTTTTTCATCACAGTAAAGGGTTACGTTCTGTTCTCTTCCATGTGTGTTTTTTTTCTTTTGTTCTTTTCTTTTAAAGTTGAATTGCTCTTAAAGATGCCAAGGCAACTGTGATTTCAATTAGGCCCTAAATTGAGCTTTGGTGGATATTTTATTTATATTAGGCAGTGCCAGTGATAATAAAACAAGGGCTTGATTCTGCCTTATTTTTTATTGTAGTACTAATAAAGTTCTCTGGCTCCTAGATAGCATCTAACAGGCTCTATACTGCAGCGTAAAATGATGTTTAAGACTCAACTGCTGGTTATTGTCTAGTAAATGTTGAAGGCATATTTTAGTAGCATGTTAGTAGAAAGTTTACTGTAGTGGGTAGTGATTTCTACCATGACCAGAAATCCGTCGAACTGGATGCTCAGTGCAGAAATGGCTGAAAAGTGCCTGTCCCTGAAAACTTGGTCTAAGCAGACAACCAAATCGCAAGGAGTTTACAGAGGAACTGTAGCATGGATTTTATTATTGCTATTTTTTTCTTTCCTGAAGATTGCCCAGGCAGTCTAGGAATGACTGGGTACTAAACTTAGTCTTTTGAGTGTTAGATGGACAAAAAAGGCATTTTTCTCCAATTTTAAATAGCGTTGAAATCTCATGCAATCTTCATCCTCTGTTTGCTAAAATCCTTGCTTCATTTTCTTCTGTAATTAGGGAGAAATCTGTATCAATTACTTTTCTAGATGGCTTTCCAATTGTTTATGGTGTACTGGGAAAATGGTTTTACATTCCCAGCCAGCTGATTACTCCTTGACCTCTTTCTGATTCCTTTAGGTTTGGTTCAATTTTTTTTATATGAGAATATTTATGTAGTTTTGCTGAAACTGCTAAAGTTTTCCCAAGAGAAGGTGAATTTGTGAGAGTTCCTACTCTACTTCTCTTGGAACAAACTCTCCCAAAATATTAAGGAAGGAAAACCACAGAATTGCACTAAAATCAGCAAATAAATACATATATAAAATATTGCTTTCTTGTGAAACTAAACAGGTCAACTATAACTCCCTTGACGTTCACAGTAGTTTATGCAGTTCCATGATTCTGGGGAACAAGCTAGACTAACAGAATCATCCAGTCTGACCGGGGCATGAGAGAGCTCATAGAAACGTCCTCAGTTTTTTTTTGTTGGAGTGAATTATTCTTCCCTGCATAAATGAACACAATCAAACACCACTGCCTCGTGGTAGAGGCTCCCATCTTTAAAGCTAGGTGCTGCTCCTTGAAAGCCAACGGGAGTTTTGCCATTGACTTTGAAAGTAGGAACAAGCCCTTTATTTGCAACTTAAAGCAAGTAGGTTAGAATTATGAAGAATGATTATTTAAAATAGCAATGATGTAATATCAGTGTCAATTCCATTATTTTAACAGATGTAAATTTGCTCTGCTCTTGAACTCTGGTGAATTTTAATGGCAATATTAAAGAGATACTATTAAGACTGCTTAAAAGAACTATTTGTTAAAAGTGTCTCCAGTTAGGGGAAAAAAGTTTAAATTGCTTTTTTATTCAGTCTGCACAATTATTTATTTGAATGGTTTTGTATATTACAAATTAGTATGTATTAAAAGCTAAAAAGATCCCGCTAACAATACCAATAGTCATTGGATATGGGAGAGCTTGCACTGTTTAGAAGAAGAAAATAGACCTCTTATCCAGCCACAGTTTAGACAGCCTTAACTATAGGGCAAATACAGATTTTATAAGTGCTTTATGGACAATGTATATGAAGAAGCTACTTAAAAATCAACTATCTAAATAAATTTACCTGGTAGGGCAGTTTTATGTACACTGCAAGGCAAGCTCCATTTCAACAACTCTAGTGTTGTTGTACCTGGCTGATGATGACTACTGTCACTATCTTGGCAGTCAAAGGGAACTGAGGCATCAGAGGTACTTACAGGATCCGTATCTAATTTTATGTGTTGTTTTGTGCAACTTGCATTCCAACGGGACGGCAATGGGGGAAAAAGATGCAGTTGTGGCTAGTCCTGGAAACAGACCTTTTAAAAAATCTTTGCACAAGGCTATTAACTTCAGCTGTTTTAAGAGGGCTATATTTTCAGGAGGGGAAGTTTAACTGTTTTAAAACCAATCCTAGTGCTGCAGTTCAGAGCTCATAAAATTAAATGGAAGACCTTCAGTGACTGGCATTGCACAAACTAGGTTATCACAGGCCAGGAAAAAGGTCCCACCCCTTTTGAGGGTGGGTTGTTTTCGGTTTTTTTGGAAATGAGCTGAATGAGTAATAATATAAATATTAGAAAATGAGAGTGGAAATCAGGGAAAGCTAGATTCTAATAATACAGTACTGGCCTTTTTATTAAGGACTCAACTTTTTTGTCATTGAAGTCAATGACAGTTTTAGGTCCTTTGTGATCTCTAACTCATCTGCAGCCACTAATTTGGGGTGTCTCAATTATTTCTGACTACTAAGAAAAATGCAGAGCTAATCTGCAAGAAATGCTGAGCACCAGCAACTGCAAAGTTGATAGGTACCAGGATATTCAACTACTCATAAAGCTAGATATTCTAAATATCTAAGTATTTTATATTTTTAAGGTATATCTAATTTACCATTAGGTATATGAGTCCAATTTGTTACTGTTTTGATATATAGGATGCTTCAGTTTCTCAAGATCTATGGTAGGATAGAGGAAGATGAAACCAGGCTGCAGAGTTGGGAACTGAACTGTTCCTAAGCTTGAAAAGGCTCTGGAGTGGGATTTTATTCCGTTTACTGTAGAAGTGTGATCCAGTCCCAAGGTTCGTATCTAGGAAAGAATTTATTTCATGTTTCTAAGTTATTAGTTCACCTCCACTCCTGTTAATCATCTTAATGCAGCTGTAGGCTGTTTGGCTAATGACTGAAAGGATTCTGAGAATCTCAAAAGTAAAAAATTATTGTAATTTTCTTTCACCTTAGTCCTATTAGAAAAAGAAAATATAAGAAGTTTAAACAAAGCTGGATCTTGTGAATCATTTGATCTAACCATTGTGTTTTTCTACTAAGTAAGAGTACAACTTAAGAGAGCCTTTTTTTGCAAGTATTCAGATCTGATCCAAGAATGTCTCTTTCTGTTAGTTTTCATTTCTTCTTGCTGCAGACAAAGTGGAATATTACAAAGGGTAAATTCATTCTATTCCCAGCTTTCCCTCGGGGGGTCAGGCTGGCTTCTTCATCTGAAAATGACAGTCTTTCAGTTGTGCAAAACCTGCCTTCCATTTCTGAAAAAGGCACTGCATATAAAGACCTGGAGTGACCTACTGTGTCAGGAGAGAAAGTGAGGGTGTTTGAGTGTAGCATGCTTGTGTACGTTCATGTGTGTATAGATATAGGCTTAGACATTGTTGTGTGTAAATACAATCTGTGTGGGCAGAAAATGTTTATTTTCTGTCAATGGAATCACACTATGGACAGTAGATTTTGTTATCTGTAGCCACAGATAACATTTTCTGTGTGGCACCAAACAGCCAGCTGCTTCCAGTCTTCTGGCCACCATTTCACCCTGATTCAATGTGACTGACCCAGAACAGAGTGCTCAGTGGAGCTTATTTGTAGCACAGTTGACTAAAGCAACCGTAGCTCAATCAGTATGAGGTTTGAAAGCAGAGCCAAACCAAGCCTAACGGGCAAATCGCAGCAAGCTTGGAAGGGACCTTTTGCCAGAATCCAAACCCTGTTCTGCCAATCTGCGTGTGACTTAATGGTACAGTCTACATAGTGCTCTTGAGAATAATAAATATATAATCCCATATCCCACAGTCCATTACCACATAGTATTTGAAAAATTTCCCATTAACAAAACACAGTACATGCAGGTAATAATATCAATGTGTCTCATTAAATGGGGAAAAATGGAAAATATGTATTATATTAAAGCTAAGTTTTGGCCTCGTGTGCAAAGCTTGAGGAAAAATGTATTTCTCCAGGTGGTCTCCTAAGTAGGGGGAAGGATACAGTTTCTTGGCTATTGTAACAATTAGAGACAGAGCAACACCATACTCATGATGCGGCCTCTGCTTTGGGCCAACGCGTTCTCCATCCTCCTCTTCTATCAGAAACAGATTCAGCAAAATGCCTAGGCACAAGCCTAACTTCATATGAGTAATTCCACTGACACTGCTGTCGAAGTCCTGGTTAAAAGAATCATATCCAATATTTGTCTTGGCTTTTGTCAGTGTTGCTGTGCAACCTGAAACCATCTATGCAACCCGTAGAGCCTCCTGCTCTGATTTCCTTTAGCAATAATAAAGATCTTGTGTGTGACAGAGAGAGGTAGGTGGGGTTAAAGCATGGAGATTGAACCTATGGGAAAAATAATACAGGAGAATTGTATGTGCTTATACATGGATTGCAGACCCGTAATATGAAAAGCACACACACCAAGCCTCTCAAACCTTTTGTGTGTGTAGGATCTTTTTTAACCATTTTTAGGAATTCTTGAGACTGAAATCAGTACTACAGAATGCTGTTGATGGAAATGGAAGAGTAACATTGGTGTTACCAATTTCAACAAGCAGCCTTTGCTCTTTAGGCCTCAGGTATTGATCCTCTGTTGAACTAGCTTATGCCTGGGCACAGCAAGGCAGTTCTTCAGTTTGGAAGAGAGCTATGTAGTTGCTAGATACTTTGCCTGAAGGAGAATGTTTAAAAGGACCAAACGTTCATTTATTCACAAGAATAAAAGCAAAACTAATTCTACACTTCTGCTGTTTGGGTTGAAATCATCAAATTCATAATCTATTCTAGTGTTTAGGGCAGAAACTCCACTTTTCATGGATTTATGAAATTGAGTACAACTATATTCCTTGGATAAAAGCAAGTGTGTGAAGGATCCTGACCGGTTTCCTGGTATGCTTGGGGGTAGCCTAGGTAAAAGCTGATATTCCCCTGGTGCATCAGTTTCCACCTGGGACCTTGCACCTTGCTGTCAATGCACTGTTTCTGGAGAGGTCTCTAATCTTTGGGAAAAAGCTAGCTGAAGAAGCTTAGAAGGGGAAGTCTGTTCACATAGATATCTGCAGAACACGCGTGGCCCTTAAAGGGCCCTGTTAGGTGGAACGATTCCCCTGGCAGTATAGCACCACGTTTCTGCTATCGCATGGGCCTGTGCATTCAATACAGCTGCACGGCATATCATGTAACACCTTCACCTGCAAGCATGCTAGCTTGCCATTGTAGCAGGGCCCCAAAACTACAAACAGCAATAGCCAAGAAAACTCCCTGGTATACAGCACTGTCACTGTGAGAGCATGAGCACTTGAGCCAACTGTCCAAGGCTTGTACTTGACACCTGAGGCTTGACAGATCTGGCCCAAGGTCATCAGTCTGTCCTAGGCTTTTTCTGTGGTTGCATGGCCTGATCTTCGGTCCAGAAGCTGGACACGCTGGCAGCCTGATTAAGGAGCTGCTGCTTGTTGCTCGGGGGGCTGAGGAGGCATGGCAGGCAGTGAACCGAAGGGCAGAGTCCCTTTCTCAGCTCAGGATGCTGACAATAGTTGGAGCTCCCAGATCCACTTACTGATGTTACAGTGAAAAAGTTTTTCATGGGTAAAAGGAACACACAGTGTGTATGCAGCTAAGATTTTACTGTTAGTCCAGTTAATGCTTATGTGTCTAGCAGCTCAAGTTCTTTAATAGAGAAAAGCCTTGATATTAGATTCAAAACTGTTGTACAGCTGCCTCCTTTCCCCCATAATGTTTCCCTCAAGCAAAATGGAGAGGGGTGGTCTTTTCTGGGAGGAGTGTGATGTTAATTCTTTCTTCCCCCACAGTCTTGGGGTCTACTTGATTTTCTTTTTATACATTTTCTTAACACAGCCTGCTTTGTTTTCCTTGGTTCCTAGCTAAAATCTGAAAGTTGCATGATAGCTTCTCCAATCCTCAGTTGTCATATATAAAGGGATATTGTTTGTGACCCAACAGCTAGCTAGATTTGACCATCCTTTTCTGTGTGTGGTATTCCCAGAGCTAATTTCAAACACATCAGGCAATAGTCACTTGACTGTTGGAGCTTTTACAGCAAGCTAAAACCAGCTCAGGCCAAGAAAACTTCAGACACACCCTGAGACCCTGCACTGTCAGCTCAAGGCAAGGCTTCTGGCCCTTCACTGGTAATGACAAAATCACATTTACTGGGCTGCACTGGGAGTCTTTGACTGTAGAGCAGTAGTTTAGCTAGAGGCATAGACTGGGACCTGTGGGTACAGTCACATAGAGAGATGTCATCTTACCAGCAGTAGCCAGGATCAGCAGTGAGGGCAGCCTGAAGGATGAGCAGGAAGGTTAGCAGGCAGCCTGAGCTGTACCCAGCCAGATGTCTCTGCCAGCTGCAGGGAGCTGCCTGCCCTCAAAATCCAAAAATTTTTAAAATCCATAGCCCCCTAGAGAAAAAGGTGTTGCAGCCAGAGCCTCGCAGAGTCAACGTAGCATCAGATCGAACAGTGGAGCAACATGATGTTCCTGAAGCTCCTGCTATGCTGCCTGTTTGTCCACCTTACCAGCACAGCCCTGACACCAAATAGCCTGAGTAATGCCTACCCACAGGGGTCCAAAACAGACGGCATTTGCCGAGTCATCAGGGCTATTCCATTGGGGATGCAACCTTAAGTAACAAATCTCTAAGATTCACCTGATTATACAATGGGAGAGCTATGTAAAGAAGCAGTGTTGCAGACCCCACAACATGACTGTACAATCACAATAGTAAGGTGATTTGCCTGTCCATCTCTTTGCCTCCCTCCCTCCTCAAATTCAACCACAAAACCATATCTGGAAATTGCATTCAAAGTACTGCAACTTTGCTAGTAATAGTTGTCCTGGGAAGCTGGTGATAAGTCCAAATCTTTATTCTGACCGTTGTTGGTGACTGCTTACACATTGGGCAGTGCTGTTCAAGAGGTTTCAAAGACTAGGGCTGGCAAATGGCAGTGACTCAAGTTGGGAAACTTCAGAATCAAAGAGGACTTGCTCTAGACTTGCTCTCTGGGCTCTATGGAAGAGGAAATCCTATGTATTCCTTGCTTGACCTGCCTAAATTTTCCATCTGTCTACAATGTTCTGTATCCAGTTCTCTCTCTGGATGCTTCTGTCTGCAACCAAGTTGGCATGAGGTAGGTGGAGTGTGGTTGAGGGCTGCTAGAGCCTTGGCTCTGCTCCCTCTGGGTTTCTTGGAAGAGTAACTGGCCAGGTATGAGAGAGGAGATAAATTATGCCTTTCCAGGGCTACTGTAAACTAATTCTTGTGAAGCAAGAAGAAGAAGGCGAAAGGTGCTGTGCCTCTTGGGGACCTCAGGCAGGATGAGAGCCAAAGAAAGTTCAAGTTAGGCACGACATTGTCTGCCTGACAGGGCTGAAGTGCACTACCCAGACATGGGCAGCGTTTGTTTTCCCAAAGCTGATGAGAATACGTCATTATAGTTCAATCACTCGTTGCTTGGTTATCTGACAACTTTCTGTTCTATGAAGAAGTATATTCACAGATTTAAATAAAACGTAGGAAAATTATGGCTTTTTACATATAAAGCTGTTTTATTTTGTGTGAAATTTAACTGAAATGATCTTAATGACTTATGTAAAGTGAAATATTGGGTTTTCCTTTTTCTTTCTCTTTTAGCCCTGGTCTCACGCAGGCATATTAATGATTATTTGTCAAAGTCACACTGTTTGCTTACAAGGTACGAAGGCTTTTTAGACACTATAATGACAGCTTTTGATTCACTTTATAATATTTAGAATAAGCCATAAAAGCCAATCTCTGAACGAACAGACTGCTTTTATTGGCTTTTAGTGCTATTACTGCTATCATAAGTGGTAAATTGGCCTAATGCAAGTAATACTGCTGTGTCATACTGTAAAACCACTGCTTAGCTTTATATTTTATTTTGCATGAAAAACATTTAAGGCATGGAGACTCTACTATCCTTCTACAACTGCTGGTGATTCCCTCCAAGTGCTAGTGGGGTGAACTTCCACTTCTGTTTGGATTTTCTTTGTGTTGTGATTGCCGTCTCTTCTGAGACGGGACTGACCATAAAGTTAGCATCCGAGAGTGTGAGTCAGGAGGAAATCTTCCCGAATTAATGGTATCCATCTGTGGAATGAGCTTTCAGAGGAGAATGGGTGAATCCAGCCTAGGTGTCTCTATGAGAGAGTCAAAAAATCTTTAACACTTCACCTCCATGATGAGAATATTATTCACAGCACCTGCCTCGCGATTTCTTTAGTCTGTGTAATATTTGCTTTCCTACGCTACATGGGCAATATCAAAAATGTGTGCACCAAAGCCTGACCCATAGCTGGCTGCCTTCACCGGGTCAGCAGGGTATATTCAGAGCCTGTCTCGGTGGTCCTTTGCAGTCTTCCTGTCTCTGTTAGGTACCGGACAAATGATTTTTCCAGATAGAAGGGACAGTAAATATAGCCCAAAGTCATTATAGCTCAGCCAATTCTTCTTGAGATAAGGTATCATATTAAACTTTTATTTCTGAAAGTGAATATCTACATAAAATCATAAACTATTTGTCTATTTAAATCATAATTAAACTAGAAACATCAAATCATCACTGCTTAGCTTGAGACTGGATCAGACATATTTCAAAAACTTTACTGTAGGTCTTTCTTATGTATGTCTTGTTTTAAAATATCAATAGTATTTTAAAATACAAACATTAAAAATATCTGAAGTAGCCTATATATTGTGACAACCTTCTGCTTAAGCAGAAGGACTACCAGGGGCCATGGTTAGTTTTTCTTGTGGTGCTCTTTACTTTCTTTCCCTCTCGCCCTCTCTTCTACTGTATTGCCTAGTTCCGAAATACGTGTTTAGACTTCAAAGATTTAAAATTTCAGCTGATACAGAATTTCTTCATTTTTTTCCGTAGGTTAGGAAAAAAAGTTAATTTATCATCATAGGACTTTATTTGGTTTTATTTCCTAGGATAGTATTGGCATACAACAGAAATTGTTGAGGAAGAAGCAAAGTTAAGTGAGGAGGCTTTCATTCAGTTATGAATTTGTTGAGGGTTTTTTTTTCCATTCTTTTATCTTCCCCTTTGCCCATTTACTGTCAAAGTGGATTCACTACAGTCAGAAATACTTTGTCAATGAGGATTTATCAGCCACGGTGTAACTTTAGGACCTGCAGTCAACATAGACAATAAGTCTATATTACAGTCTTAATTCAAAAGCATTCAATTTCAACTTGATTTGACTCAAATCCGGAACTGTTGCACCTGTTATAGTGTGCATTGGCTAGCATATTAGGCTTCCGTTAATTGACAAAAGAGAAGTAAACTATGATTATTTAGTTTAATTTTGACTCCTTTGGTGCTGAATGAGTACGCAAAGTGAGTGCAACTTAAAGGCGGAAAGCTGAAAGAAGAGTACCTGTTAGAAGTATGTCATATGAGGCAGCCCTACGAAACTGGAATCACCTGAGGAGGTACTCCATATTTTTCTATGACTCCTCTCAACTTCTTTTGAAACTCTCTGTAGGTAAGTGTGCGTGTCGTTTAGAAAGCCAGCATAAAGCATGGGTGAGAGTTAACCTGGAAGTGACCCTTCTTTTGACTCTCAACACAAGTCAAACACTAGAAGGCTAGAGATCGCCAACTACCAGACTGAATCTGGCTTCAGCAATATATAAGAACATGACCATGGGAACTGCTGTATTTGAGAACGAAGACTGAACATAGTTGGTAAATGATTCTAGTTAGGGGGAAAAAGTGTAGTGTGTTTTTAAATTTAGCTTAAATTTGAAAGTTCAAAATCCAAATGTAATTCTATGTTACACTACACAACTGTTAAAAAAAAAAAAAAAAAAACAAATTAGACTAATGACTGAGAAATGCTTATCTGAGTAATAATCATCAGTTAAGCTGAACACATGTCTGAAACAATTTACTTTAAAAATACTTTGGGAACCATAAAGAAGAATTAGAGAATCCAACTTTGGTTTTGGCACCCAAGTTGTATCTACAGATGAGTGATTGCATTTTGCCCATGCGTGTTAGTTGTCATATGCACATGACAACTGACAATTTACTGTAAAAACGGTTTAAGTTTTTTC
Source organism: Struthio camelus (assembly GCF_040807025.1). Taxonomy (NCBI): domain Eukaryota; kingdom Metazoa; phylum Chordata; class Aves; order Struthioniformes; family Struthionidae; genus Struthio; species Struthio camelus. The sequence goes on along the minus strand of NC_090955.1, from coordinate 6,426,961 downwards.
TTAGACAACTATGTTTACAAAGATCACACAGCAGGTAAGACTGTTCTTTGTAAATCTAATTCCTGATGGTCTTGCTTTAGTAGGAAGATATTAATTTGACCTGTATTGTTTTACTCTGAAGAACTTATTTAAGTGATCACATTTACCCATGCATCCACTTTTTAATTACAGGTGCAGTAGTATTGCAAAACTGGGTTCCTATCACAACTTATTAGCCAAGATTTTGGGGGAAATTGACATCTATGTCTTTGATTTGCAATAGCGTTTTCTTTCTTTTGATGCTGCATGTAGGCGTATTTCAGCAAAGGTACGGAGAACCATAATTTTTGTTAATAATCGGTTCTCATCACTAGCATGGCAACTAACGCAGAGCAGTGCATCTCCTCTATCTCTGGAGCCTACTGATATGTTCAGGCAGAAGTTTTTCTTGCTGCACATATTTCTGTACTGTGTATATTCATTTGTGTGTGAGAAGAAACATTATCATCTTTAACTGCAGCAATCATAAGCACGTTATGTGGACAGATAACAAACAATCCATCTGAATTTATGATTTACTTAATTGTGTTTGCTTGTTTCTATCTAATGTGTTCATTGAGATTAAAGACTGAAACTAGAATGAGACTACATAATCAGGAGACCTTAAGAGACTGTTTAACTTTTATAGAATGAAAATTAATCTGGTTTAGGGGGACAGCAAGGATCTCTTGTACCATGTAGATATCACTTAGGTGGTAAAGAGGCCTTGTGCAGTTCTCTTCAAAGTGATTACTCTCATTTGTAGTAAGAACTGTCAAGAAACTTGGATGGGGGTTTCTGCCCCTAATTTTTGTATGTGCCCTTGTGCCTAGTAGTCTCCAGAGTCCCAGTTTCAACTCTGTTCGGCAGATGGAGAGAATGAGGTAACTAGGAACAATAAGCTGATGGGAGAGGTATGGTAACAAGAGGAATGAAAGCTAGGGAAACTACTAGGAAGTGCCAGGGAGGAGAACCACCTCAGCGGATTTAGGATTGCTCCATTTGTATCGGTCACCTCAGCCAGCCACCGCTCCACAAGTAGAGCAGGAGGAGATGATCTAGTCCCTTCCCGCCTACTTGAGTGATACCCTACTGGTCAGAATAGCTAGTGAACAGTGTGTCACCTGGGCTCATATCACTCTCTGCCTGCTCTAGGAAGTGTTCTCTGTCCAGAAAGTTAAAGTATATTCTTTTCCCAAACTCACATGTGTAAGTGCCAAATACTCTCTGTAGCAGGGACTAGAGCCAGTCTCCTACTGCTCATTCAAGTGTCCTACCTGCTGGTAGTCGTTCCCAATCTCTCTAGAGCAATGAGTTTGAGTTGTCCATCCAAACTTGGATGTTTGGGACTCTCTGAAACACAATACTAGGTAGAATATTTGATAGGCTGGTGCCTGGGGATTTTTTCTGGGAGATGCGAATTCACAAGTCCTTGCATGCAGTTATGTGCTATCAGCCCAGATTTTAAGTCCCAGATGAACTTGGTAATCATTAAGCTATTTTAATAAGTGTTTTATGATAGAAACCCCTTGTCTGGTCTTGTATGGGATATCTTAAAAAAGAGCCTGACTGGTGAATCTCAATGCAGTTAAATATAAGGCAGGTGTCTAGGTGCTGAACAGGGTCTTGCCTTTAAGACTCAGAGCTTACCTTGCAGATACGTGGTGCCATTTTCTTTTTGAAAATATAGTTTCCTACAAAGTTCAAATGGCTAAAGCTTCTGTTTGTCTAATTCTTGGCATCTAAAGAAATCAGTCTTAGTGTCTAACTATCTCTCTATTATGGATTTATCCTAAATACTTATTTAAAAAATTGATAGGAAAGCAATTTCTTTGAACCTCAGCTAACACAATCAATCTTTCAACTAATTTCACTTTTGATCTTTGTCTAAGCTTTTCTTGTAATGCTTATCGTCATAACCTGTAGCCATAACACCATAAACAATAGATAACTTGCATGCCCAGGATTTAGCCCATCTTCTGCAATTTGTTTTGAGCACTTAGAAGCAGTGGCATTTTGGAGAATGAATGAATCTTCCTTTTTTTTTTTTTTCATAATCTAATTATCCTTAATTTCCTGGATGGCCTTTGTATCAGAGGGGTTCAGTCAGATTTTGTTTTACATCTCAGTATGACTGACAATTTGGCTCTACGTATCGGTGTATAATTTGCAAGGCTGTAAAACATCATCTGAAAATTGATAGAATTCAAAGAGAAACTTTTGCTATGAAAAAAGTCTGAAATGACAAATGTGGTTGCTGGAGCTGGTCACAAACCTGAATTTCTACTTGAGGAATTCTGACGTTTGGAGATCTGTTTTTGTTGAAAACAAAACTGGAACTGGAAGTTTTGTTGGAACTGGAGCTCAGTAACTTTTCTGTGAAACAGAAATTTTGAAAAATGCCCGAATTTTACTAGCATGTGTTAGACCAAGTGACGATTTGCTCTTGACCGAACAGTGCATAGCTGGAAACTGGCACTGAACTGTTTACAACCACTATTAAAAGCCTTCAAGCTCAGGGTAACAGTAAATCAGGCTTGCACAATAGTTGTGTTCTGATGGGATTCCTATTAAGGAATTAAAAGCTTTATAAATGAATTAAAAGCTCACTAATAGGTTTGAAATGTCTATTTTCTTCATGGTTTTTGGACATCTAATACACAATTAGATTCCAAGGTCTTATCGTTTCCCTCCAGAACAAAGTGAGAATAACCCCCAATGCTCTTCGCATTACTCCAGATTACGAGGAATACAAGTAACGCTTGGGTTTTTTTGAGCTTTCGGAAGTGTTGGCTAAAGTTGATTAAAGAAACCATCAGTGTGCTGCACTTTCATATTTGAAGAGAAGCAAACCAGTTTCTGGAAGTCATGCATGTACTGGAGTCAAATGCCAATGAAATTCCTGATAGGGAGAGGATATAGGATCAGGAGCATTACAAATTGTGAATCTTCTGAAATACTTATCAGTTTTAATAGTGTTCTTTTAATTCATACAGGCTAGTTATTCTGTCCACTACATGCATCTTTCTGGCTTGTGCTCTTAGAGCTGGGAGACCAGTTTTGCTTTTGACACTTCCCTCTTCAATCTGAAATGGTGAAAAAGAGACAACCTGTGAATGGTGTGTTTCACTGCTACCTCATTTATGCCATAAAATGGTTACAGGTGTTTGTGTTAAACATACCAGGACATATTAAATTTTTTGCAAGCCAATGCAACTCCCTTAATTTGGTGGAATTCCATATCATTTTGATCCTGACAATTAGGCTAAGATTTTTCGTGCACCACAGTGTGCCATCGTAAGCAGGAAGCACTCCAGAAGCCCTGGGAGATGTGAGCTCTTCTCTGGCACTGAGAAAATGTGCAGCTCATGAGTATCTGAGTTATAGTGGGGAGTTCTGTTTTTCTCCTAGACTCACACAACCAAAGGCAAAACTATGACAAATTTGCTGAAAAGTGGTATAGAATTTGCTCTGCAAGACCTTTTGGGGGTCTATGAGACAAAGAAAATCTTCAGGTGTTTCCCAGCACTGGCAGTTGAGAGAAATGGACATTTTTCTTCATCTGGGGAACAAATTCACCTAAGTCAACATTGCTTCCGATGTTTTCACGGTCAATATCCAGCATAAGAGTGTGACTTTTTTAAAGACTACTATTCAGAGAAGCATTACTGTCTTTACTGAACGTTCCACCTTTATGGTAGAATTCAAAGTCTTTCATTTCCAAGGACTCTGCAGTTCAAAGATCAAGGACCACTGAGTTTATAAAACTATAATTAGGATCGGTGAGCTGGGACCATTGTAGATTTCATGTACTCCCTCTCCATTGGAAGAGAGTCTTTAAATCTGCTGTTTTACAGCTTAAAGGAAGGGTTGTCTTGATTAATTCATTTGGTCATAGTCCTGAAGCTGAGAAGGCATCTTCCAGGAATTTGAGCCCCCTGGGATCCTTGTCATCGGTTTTTAAATGCACTTTTTTTTTCTTTGTGGTTCTTACCTGGAAACAGTCTACTTAGATTTCTAGCATGCATCTTATAGGCATTTGGCATTTTCTGTGTTACATGAAAGTGAGAAGTATTTCTTTGCTGTCAGACTTTTATAAAGCTCTTCAATCCAGTGACTTCAGTCTGGAAGAAGATGTAAAAAAGCTTCTGGACCCAAAAATTCAGCAAAATTCAGAAAACAAGTGTCTAAGTGTTTGTGTAGAATTACATTCACTGATTTCTGAGTGTCCAGAAAGAAATTTTTAAAATTTAACTCCCTAAATGCATTGGTGCAAGTCAGATCAGAATGTTGTGCTGAGAATACTCTCTCTGAAAGTAAAGTACAAAAGTGTTAACCATTACTCTAGCCCTTGCAGAAAGCTGGAGGTCTGTGAAAGAACTGGGAATTTATCTGGGAGAATTCTCCTTGTGCAAAATCAGTTTCATGATGTTATGTCCTTCCTGTGTTACTGCTTCTTGTAAAAGTCTCTTAAATCCCCTAGGTATCTAGGCAAGGGGATGTGCTGGGGAAAAGGCATTTGAGTGCTACAGAAGCTGAGGGTTTTGCTATTACTACCAGGAATGTATTCCAGGGGCAGGCTGCAGGATGTTATGGTGAGGTGCAATTAGGAATAGACTACTCCAGTGTCAGATTTTTGGGATGTACCATTAAGAAATGCGGCACAACCTCACCCAGTGGGATTACTTGTGGAATAAGGTATTATTTGAATAATGACACTACAGCCCCATCTATGATATGAGTAAATCTGCCTTTTCATATGAATTGTGGTCCTTAGAGGGGTGAAATATAATCCTGAACAGAGGCTCTATTTAGCACTTAAGCCCTATTTTATGGTTTAAGTGCTGACCTCATCCTGACCCTCAGTACAGGGCTGAATTTCACTCTACAGTGAAAATCTGCTGGCTAGAGCAGCTGATTAAAGAAACCAAAGTTAGACACTTTACTGTTTGCAAGACAATGAAAACAGGCTTATTTCTGACAAAATCTTTCTGATTTATGAGAATTTTAGTGCAGAAAGGGGCTATTTTGGAAAAAGTCTTGAGATTAACATTTTAGTTATACTTTTGGCTGGAGAGCAAGGATGCCATTTCATTAACTTTTTGCTGGAAGTTATATATGGAGGGCATTTGTGTACACAGCTGGGCAGCATAAAACAGAAGGGCTTTGTGTGGAAAATATCCTGAAATGAAATTTCATTTCTGTGCAGTTTGGATCTGTTTTCCTGAGATACCCCCGTCACTTTTGAATGAAACCGTAGGAGGGCAGTATTAGGCCCTGGCGCGTTTTCCCCTCAGGTTTAATCCCTTGCAATGGACGCAGAAATAGTGAACAGACCATTGCTGGCCTCCTGTGCAAAATCAGTGTCACCTTTTACAGCCTTATGTCAGTCAGATAAGCTCCTGCCTGCTCCCATGTATCCATATGGCTATAATCATCAAGTGATACGGCGAGATTAAACGTTTGTAAGGAACTCCAAAAGCCACATGCTGAAGCTGGTGTGAATTTAGCTCTGCCTTGACCTCCCTTCCCAGCAGATGGCTGCTATTCATGCACTATATTACTACCAGGGAGGAAAGAGCCCTGGTCTACATGGAGGAGCCAGCTCTGTGCTGGGCAAGGCGGGAGCATCCTTCAGTCAGCTCTTGGGAGTGTTAGTCATCCTTGGGTACTGCACTTATAAAAGCATTTTAGTGTGGCTTCCAGATTTCACGGGCACTCTTAAGTAGCTGTTTGTGCCAGATTAGGAGCCTGTAGAGATCTTTTTTACCTGGGATATGATGGCCTGCTAATTTCATCCACCAGCAAGATGTGCAACAGGTGGGACTCAGATCCATGTAAAGCACACTTCTTTAGTACTACTTGCAAGTTAAATTGGTGTTTCTTTACCTATACATAGATGTCTATACATATATATTCATATTTTATAGATCAACTAAACTACTGTGTTATTGGCCTGCCTGCTCTGTTAACAGATAGGCAACACTCCAGTGAAGCTATGAAGTTTCGCTACTGCGGTTTAACCCACTGCATTTTTATTTTTTGGAAGTAGACAACTCTTGTGGTAGTGTTAGTGTGAGCTCTCTGAGCATCATGCATGAGACTCTTCACAGACCCGCAGGGCGATCTCACTAACCCGTCGTTTTGTGCGTGTCACAGAGCAAAATACGTGTGAGTTGGATGCACATGTATTGAGGAGTTCTGCTTCAGTTTTTGAGGGCAGAAACAGATAAATTTGCAAGAGTTTCCTTGCAAATGGGCCCACCTTTCACTGTGCCCTGATATTGTATAGCTGTTGGCATGAGGAACTCTGTATCTCCATCCAGATCTGCATCCCACCTCCAACAAAGTGCTGTTCCTGATGTGGAAAAGCCACAGCAGTAACTGCCTCTGCTGCTACAGAAAACAGGAGTCATTGGCTGACTTTCCTCCTATATCCCAGGCTTTCCTTGAGTTTGTTCTTGCCAGCACTAAGGTCAAATGAACAAGAAGTCATCTAGAGCTACCTTGTCTTGGTGCTTGTTCATACTTGGAACCAATTCTGATCGGTTCACACCTAATTATCTCATGCAGACCCTCTATACAGATTTTCTCATCTGTTGTGTGATCCTCAGAAATAATAGCTCTGAGAAACCCATCATATGTCAGAAAAGACTGCCAGTCTACATTTTTTTACACTGTTAGGGATAGGACTGGGGTCGTTCCTTTGTCCTTATTAAGGCCTTCAACCTATGGAATCTCTCATGTTGTCCAGACCCAGGCTTAAGTACTGAGCAATTAGGCGATACAGGGTCATTCTAGGACTTTCTAATAGTCTAGCAAACCACGATCACAGATTTGCCAATCTGACCCCTTATTTACATTTTATTTATTATTTTAATGTAGTCCCATAATGCTCTATATACCGTGGAGGTCCTCAGTCCCTCCACCAAAAAAACTTGTAAGATAAGCAAGAAATAAAAGGAAAAGGCAAAAGTGTCATTTTCCATTTAAACTATAGAGTCTAGGGCCATGATTACATAGATGTTCCTCTCCAAGACTATGCTAGCTTATGCATCATTTCCCCCCAACCCCCCCATCAGTCTTCTGAGTCACTCATGGCAGCGGTGAGCAAGCGCAGCAGCAGGTAGAAGTGAGTTACTGAGAGGTAAAGGCGTGAGAAGGATCTTTTAAAATTGGTCTTACTTTGCTCAAAGTACTGTTCCTACAAACGCAGCCAATTTTTTTCCTGTAATAATATCTTTTCCAAGGCTAGTTTGGTTTCTGTTTTACTTTGCGGAAGAAGTTTTCCCTCCGAATGAGATTCTGATTTCAGCTTTTAGAAGCTGAAAGATAGAAATTAAATATCCTCTTTCAAAAAAAGTAGAAGGTAAATAACTCTGGCAGCAAGATTAACCCTTCTCCCCGCACACCCCACTTAAATAGCTTCTAATGTTCAAAGCAATGAACAACTAGTAAATACCTCATTTTCATGCTGACCCACTGCACTACCAGTCCCTGAGCTATTTCTTTACAAAGCATTAGAAAAAATCTGAAGTCTATGAAAGATACTAAAGCTACAATTTAGTCTATATTTCTTACGCGTATTTCTGATACTGTGTGGTTCATGATTGCTTCTTTTAGAAGGTACAAATAATCAATACAAAACCATGAATAAAAATAACTTTTCTTTAAAACTGGATGCTAAAAGAACACACAGTCTTCTTACTCTGCCTGATGGAAACAGTAGAAGTCTATTCTCCACAATTCATTGTTTATTGGAATGCCTGACATCTATGCACTGGGTAATTTTAAAGCATTTAAACATAGAAGTAAAGCTTCTGCTCCAAACAGTTTGGCTTACCATATTCTAAAAATCTAACATGTACTACAGAAGCGTTTAAAGCAAGGAAACAGTAACAAATTTGTAAAAATCTCTAATATAATATAAAACAATGTTCATATTTATTGAGGAAAATTTCCTTCCCTTATGGTGCACACTTTAGCTGTTTATTGACTCAGCTGTTGCATAAGACCTTCAAGGCCCACTTCTGCTCTCTTACGCTTTAGAGAGAACAGTTGTCAATAGGCAGAGTTTGGCGCTCTCTTTTTGAAAGAGAGAGTTCTCTCCTATGAGAACAAAGCAATTAAAATGTTACTAATGACCAAGAAACTCGGAACAGTGGATGTCCTTAGGAAAAGGAGAGCCACAAAACATTGTGGATGGGCACCACTAAAGCTAAATCAGCTCAGGAACATAGAATTGTAAGAGATGCAATCTGGCTACTGGAGTAGGTTTGGACCAGAGGATAAACAGCCACGTGGGACTCGGGGTGGGGGGGTCCTGTGTCGTTGGTCTTATCCTATCGTCTCGGCTGCTCAGAAATTCTTCTCTTATTATGGACTAGCCAAAGTGCCCTCTACCTTTACTATGCCTTTTGTAGAGTTGTGATCTATGCCTGGACTCATGCTACGCTGTGCTCTGGTGGAATAAATAGCCAAGCCAGTTCTGGATTTGTTGTTTACAAGCTGAAATGCCATGTTGTCTTGCAGTGCGGGACCTGGTTCCCATTCTGTCATATTGTTCTCTGTGATGCTCAAAATGCAAATCTTGCATTTGCAAAGTTTCCACTGATGTTAGTTGACGCCTTGCACGCAGAGGGTTTTGGGTGTCCAGCCAAGTAAAGCCTACGTGTTGGCCAGTCAGCTCTGCTTGAGGCTGATTTTCATTCTGTGGAAGTGCTGCATAAACAATGATCTGTTGGCTGGAGATCCCGAAGCAGAGACGTTAATTTAAGCCTACTTTATTGCAGCCCCTCCTGCAGCTAAAAGATCCAACTTATAATTAACAAAATGAGGTTAAAATAAATAGTGATGCACGTTTTACAGATGACATAATAATGGTTGCTATAAATGAGCATTTTTCCTCTGTACTCTCCTAGTTAATGTTCTCAAAATATGAGATCACTTCTCGACTCTTCCCAAAATACTTTTGTTAGGATTAGAATACAAGTGTTTTCATTAACAGCTGTAATTTGCACTTAACCATGGTTAACGTAATTTGTATCACATATATCTTGAAAGGATCTGCTTTGAGGCTCTCAGTTTAATTCATATAGTTCTTTCGTACATATACACGTGTGTATATGCGTGTATATATTTAAAACTTCTAGATGTGTCTATATGCAATGAAATATAAAGTAACTCCACTACGACTGCTAAATATACAGAAAGACAGCCTTGTAATTAGCTGTGTGCTAACTTGGCAAATCAATTTTTCTAGCAAGAAATATATCCTAAGAACTTTCATCTTTAGGCATATGGGGATATGCAATACGGAAAACTAATGATCGTATGTGTTTTTCTTCTTGAGTAGTTTAACAAATAGAACATAGTATTTGAAGTGCCAGGAATTGATGTAAACTAACTGCTTTAATACCTGGAGGTTTTCAGCCTTTAAAACTGAAAAGGTTCCCTATATCTCTTTTATGGCATCTCTACTTTTGAGAGTCTGTATTTCATATACACAAAAGGGAAACCACAAGCAACTTATACTACCTTTCTCTAAGATAATACAGTGCCAAACCCAAAGATTCAGAGTTTATTTTTACTCCTGTCTGAGAAACCCATACAAACATTGATCCACTTCTGTAATCACTTGAGTTAATAAAAACTTTTTACCAAGAATGAAGAGATTAGTCTGTAGTTCTTAGTGATTGTAGTTAGGGTTAAATAAATAAAGCTTCCCCATTGACTGCAAGTATCCTGAAAAAAGAGCTTTTGGGTCACTCTACGTTTTGGTAATTTAGGCCGTTCTGCACCATAAGCAAACATACATGCATGTTTTGTAGATGTCAAACTATGGAATTCCTGTGGTAGAAATCCTGGCCCATGTTTATGTCTGTAAAAGGAGCCTGTGTGATTCTTTTTTTTTTTAATCAAAAAAGAATTTCTAGTGAAAAGTACATTTGAACACAAACCAGTGATTAAGAAATCAGCACTGCAACTTACCTTTGTTCAGCCAAGAAATATTTTGCTTGTCATTTTCAAAAGTTTCTGTTGGTTTGATTTTTGCCTTGTCTGTCTTGGTTTCTGACATCTACGCGGGAGAAAAGAATTTTGGGATGTCAGAAGTTCTTTTGAAGAAAGTTTCTGACAAAGCAATATGTTCTCTGTTTGGGTTCCTGATATAACAAATTGTATTTACTTGCACAGACACTTTTTTTGCAAATTATTGACACTATATCTCTCTCATGAAATTTATATTCTGTTCCTAAATGCTTTATCAATATTACATGGTTGCTATTTGTAGATGGATTCTTTTGTAATGTAACTATAAATTACATCACGAAGTGAATGAGCAATACACTCATCGCATGCTGGTAATAGATGTACATGTAACATACAGAATAGATACAGTATGGCTAAAAAGGAAGCGTCCAGTCTGCCTGATTCAAAGTTGCTGTGAAGCCTGCCATTACAGAGGTATAATTATATAAATAATTATAAATCTTTATAAAGGCAACTTGAACAAAGTGTATCCAAAAAAATCCCTACTGCCTCTTGTGACAATTTGCTCTAAGGAGAAGAATCGCATGCACGTTACAGCACCAGAGGGTATTATGTACACAGCAGCTATCAGCCCGTACACTGTGGTTTACTTCCATTGCCTGCTAGGAATAAGATTAGGCTGTCCGGGCTGCTTCTAACTGCTTTCTGTTTTCACTGAATCCGGTTAGCTAAAGCATTTCTGTATCGTTTTTACCTGTATGTTCCAAAGGGGGGTGATGGCAGCAGGGCTCAGGCGCCGATGAGGAGTTCTTTCGGCCGAATCCTTCGCTGTGTGCTGATGTCCAGCATTCCCATACACTGACACAAACGAAAGGATGAGCCGTGCACTCTCTTCCTGCCTGCTGTGTGGTGCTAGATTTGTCTTGCTGCCAGAATCAGCCAACTTATTGCTGAGGGTTTTTTTTTTTTTTTCTTCTTTTTGTTTGCACGCACTTCTAGAGCCGGGTACAGTAAGGAAGGAGGGGAGTAATCAGCATCCCAGCACTACTGGAGTGGTGGAAAATCAACAGCTTTAGAGAAGAAAAATTGGTTTGGAAGGGTTATTACTGCAGTTCATAACCCAGTGAATCTGCAAGAGGCGGAGGAAAATAAAAAAGGAACCAGGAAATTAATAGCGACAAATCAGATAAATATGTCAATGCTTTGCCTAAACGCAAGTTAAAATACTGAGAGATTTAGAAATTAGACCCAAGATATCTATTTACAGCTGCCACTTTGGTGTTTTAAAAAAAAAAAAAAAAATCTAAGCCTGTGGGGAGCTGAGTTCTGTGAACTCCACCAGAGCTCAGCAGGGCAAAATCCAACGTTATCCAGGAGAGCAGAAGTAGGCAGTGGGTAACCGTTAACCCTATTGCCATAGGGCTGAGAGGCCTTTGGTAGGGACTGCCATTGCACCAGTGAGCTTGACAGTCAGCAGCTTGGAGGTCACTGATCAGTCTGGGCTACCCTGAATTTCAGTCTTAAAGTTATTAGTTTGCTTTAAAAATTCTTTTGCCGGTCTTACCAGCAATGTTGCTCTAATGTTAGTGGGATCAGGGTTGAGCCCAAAGAGAACAAGATCGTAGGGTGCTCAGATGTGGCATCCTCAGGTTTCTATAAGACAAAAAAGGAAATGCCATTCTGCTTACCAGAACTGAATTTTGAAAGTATTAGTTGCAGAATACATTCAGAATTACCCAGCTATCTTACCTTTTAAGCAATATTTACAATATTTTCAAGCAGTATTTGTCACCAGATACTATAATCCAAGATCCCAGTGCTTAAGTGTGGCCAATAAATAATAACATATTCCCTTTGTTATGACAATTATCTTCCTCTACTCTCCCATCACATGTCATTCTTGCAAGATTTTTTTTTTTTTTTTTAAATCTCCTGTGCCAACATGACTGAGATTCTTCTACCATCTTTAGCTAATTGTGAATTGCATGGTAAGTGTCTACTTACATCTCCAAATTGCAATGATTAGTCTTGCATGGTTTGAAAACCTATTTTAAGCAGGGCACTTTGGGAATAATTGCAACTGCAGAGGGGAAACATCTAGGGGTAATATTTTAAGATCTTTGTTCCATTCCCTTGGATGCTGCTTTGAGAGTCTTGTATTTTCAATTGTAGTTCCCCTGCTTCTCCCAGAGGCGTTTACCTATCTTTTCCATGTTGTTGCAGCTACAGTCCTTTAAATCTGTTGGTGAATCCTTCAACTGGGTTTGCCAAGGCAGGCTGCTGAAGCACCTGGTGGGGCCTAATAAAATCGGCTGAGCTCCACGCAGATCAGCCTAGACACAGCTGATTACAGCTTGGACGTCTGTGTGAGAAGTTCTGCTTAAAATGAAGGCGTGGGTTGTTTTTTTTAAAAGAAACTGGAGATAAAATCCTTACTGTTCAGCACCCCCTAAACCTCATTTTTCTAGCTTTTGCCAAGATCCTTATGTCTCCCAAACAAAGAAACAGAAAAGAAAAGCCCCTCCAAAACCCCAGTCCTGAAGGCTGCCATTCTTTGAAATAACAGCCCCTAGAGTCTTATCTTAAGGGGTTTTTGCTAACTTAAGCTCTCCTAAAAACTAACAGGAGCTAGAAGTGAGTGTCCAGACTCAGCAACCAAGAGCGCAGGACTCCAGCATTGCTGGCAGTCACTGACCTCCCATCATTAAGCCCCAAACCATGGCATTACTTCAATAATGACAGTACTTTGCTTCAGCCAAAGATAACAGATTCCTCTTCTGAGACGCTCTCCTCATCAGCCATTCTTGCAGACGTGCCACATTAGATCCCACCGCGCGCTGGCAGCATGCAAACCTCCTGAGGTTATCTAGACTGAAGCTAGGAAAGGAGCCCACAAGCTGGTTAAGAAAACATCAGATGAGTTTCCTTTTTGGAGTATTCTCCATTGCTGACGTTCAGTTAATTGTCCTAATGTTTTCCATCCAGAAGTTTTAAATATAAGCTTTCTTAATCTCCGTCAACTCCAGTTTTCTACTGAGACATGTTACTGTGTGCTGTTTTTTGCCTCATTTAATTAAGTTATTTTGGATAAATGCATCAATATTTCTGTTTCTTAATCAATCTTAAAGTAGTAAGAGGAAAGGCAGGCTTGCTATGCATCCTCAGTAATGCCAGGCTTTGCAAAGGAGAGGAGAAAAAAAAAAAACCATTATGCAAGAAGGTCATTAAAATATTGAGTAAACTTGTTTCTATTAAAGCTATAATTGAATTTTTAAAGCCATGGCCCATTTTAGACACCCAACTTTAGTTTATGGTTTGATAATTCATTTTACTTTTATTTTGTAAGGTTTAGTGTATACTTATTAAATAGCTATGGGCCATCACGTGTTCCTTTGCCTTCCAGACTGTGGAGTAGGGCATTTATATGGAGGATTTAAAAAAACAAAACCAACAACAACAACCCAAAAACATAATGCCAAAATAGATGTGATATCGATCAATTGCCAGATAAATGTAGTGTATCAATTGCTTGAGATTCAAGAGTGTACTTTTTCTGGTCTGCTCATTTGGGAGTGCATTCAAGTTTTTGTAGAGCTGGAGGAAAAGGCAACTTTAATAGACTGTAATAACCATCAAAGAAGAGAGGAAAACTCATTGTTGTCCTACCAAGAATCAAAACTGTCAAGGTTTCCTTTTACACTTAATGTCAGGTCAGGAGTCCAGAATCAGATCCTGTCCTAAACCTCAGGAAGTATGCATAGAGGTACCTAGGAGACTTTTCAGTTATGTATGATGGTGCAGAAGTTACAACATCATATTTCGGTACCTGAAGCAACCTTTTACTTGAGGATATGAACTGTATGACTAGAGGTTTCATCCCCTAGAGGGAGAACCACATGAAATTTCCACAGCACAGCATTAGACTGAGCAGTGTGTGTGTGGTTTTTTTTTTTTTTTCATAATCTAGGTAAAAATGTAGCCACTTGTCCACTGGCAAGTGGCGCTCTGTAGCTTTGGAATATCCCATACTGCAATAAATGTGTTTTTTTTCTTTTTCTTTTTCTTTTTTTTTTTTTAAAGTATGATGAAACTATGCCTTTGCTCCCTTTTGCACCCTGGGGTGATCATTTCCAATAATAAAGTGAGTATAATGTGATGTGCCCTGTCAAAGTTAAGGAATCTCTTCTTGATCATGCATCTGTAGGTAGAATATTAAGTTGTGGGAACACGATACACAGCCAAATTATCCTGGTGATTACATGTAAAATGCATGGTTTTTTAGCCGAACCATCATGTCCTGTGAGTGCTTCAAATGCAAAATAGCCAGTTTATAGAGACTACCTCAAACTGGCCCTGACAAATGATCTATATGCTGCAGAGGCTCTGAGCAGTACAAAGACAGTAGCATTTTACTCCCCATCACTTACCGCACACTCTGCCTAGTAGACACCAGATAATTTTTCAGTAGCTGGGTTTCGGGCACTGGGGGGAACATGGGACTTTCTTTCACTTTGCCACTCGGTGCCACTAAATGTTGGTGAATGTCTGGGAATATGTTTAGACTGGAGGGAGGAATAAAAGCTTGCACAGGGTTTCAGTGGAAGGTTATCACAGAGGTCACTAATAACAGAGGAAGCACAAACCAGTGAGATCAAGAATACTCTGTTTCCTCTGTACAGAAGGAAAAACAAAAAAAAAGAAAAGGAGGGGGAATGGGCAAATGTAAAAGCAGTAAGACTTGTGAGCGCTCAGATTTCTGGGTTTTGCTGCCAAATCCCTTATTATCATCATTATTTTATAATGATTCCAATCACAGTATTCAGTGTTTTTTATAGTAACAGCAAAGGGCAATGAAAATTAGGGCCCCGCTGCGCTAGGCACTGTACAGCCACAGAACTGTAGCGAGGCCTTGCCCGAAGGAGCACATGAGTGAACAGGGGAGAGGCTGAGCATAAGCAAAAACGCTTGACCCCCAAGCAAAGGGAAGCATGCGAAGGCAGCAAATGGCTTATATATTTCATCTTTCAAGAGGGCAGGAGGGAGGGTACTTAGTGACTGCGCTAAAAAGGAATGAAGGGGACAATGTTAGGAAAAGAGGATGGAGGGCAGGTGAGAAATCAAGCTGAGCTGATGATAGTGGGGTGGGGAAGGCAGAAAGACCCAGCCTCTAACCCCAGAGACAAGAAAGCCCACTTGCACAAATACACTTTGGCTGTTTTCCCTCCTATCAGCTGCAAAGTCTTAGAGGTCCCAGTTGAAATGAAGGCCCAGGTTTTATAATGTTTTTCTAGTAATGTGTGAGGTATGTGTACCTGGTGTACTCTGGCCTCAAGCAGAAAGTCCTCCCTTTCTATTCCATGTTGTTTTGTCCATCACAGACCAAGGGCGCATTGATGCCTTTATAGATGTTTCTGCGTTGCTCTGGCATTTAGGTGGGTGTGTTGTGTGGATAATACCCTAAAAACATGAGTTTTTCAAAAAATTGATATGAAGTACATTGTGGGATGACTTACCCTTGTAAAGGCTCAGTGGTGCATTTGGAAAGGTAGGAGGAACTAAAGGTCCTTTGGATGGACCCCTCTTGGCCATATGCTGATTTTTCTGTTGCAGGAGACCTTTCCAGATAGACTACTGAAAGCTCTTTTGGGCTTACAGAAAAATGAGAGAGAGAGATTGGATAAAGATTTAAGGAAGTATCCCAGACTGAGGTGGAAAACAAACTGAATAGTGTTAATTGCTGCTCTACCATTGCTGCAGTGTATGTTTGTATGGGAGGCAGAAACATGACTGTCTCGTGGAGGGGTCATGTCTTTTGGAAGTCAGGGGTAGCCAAGAGCAGTTCCAGGACTTCTGCAGGAGACTGAGCAGACTTCTAGGACTCTATGGGAGTTTGTGCAGCAGACATGAGAAAAGGCTGTATGTTCTTTGCAATAGTTTGCTACTGTTGTCTGGAAACTGGTTACCTTAGATTGTTGCAAGATCCTGATTGATTATGTTTACAGAATTTTTAAAGAATTTCCAGATGTTGTTTACTCATTTTCTTTCTCTGCTCAAAGCAGGACTCACTTGCTGTGTCACTCCTCACAGATGCTCAGCTATCCTGTTCTTGAAGTCTTCCAAGTACATGCTCTCCCAGGCAATCTAGTCCAGTGCTTTTCTATCTTGATAGACGTTTTCTTGATGTCTAACCTAACTCCTTCCTTTGATGTACAGACTGAACCCCTTATTTCTTGTCCTTTCCATTCTGCATGTGCAAAACTGATGGTTTCCTACCCCTTTGCAACTGTCCTTCCAGCAGATAAAAAAGGGCTATTGCGTTTTCCCTCAGCTTTTTTTTTTCCTTAGACTGAACAATCCAGATCGTTTCAACGTTTGCTTGTAGGTCACGTTCCCAAGACTATGATCAATCTTGTGATCTTTGGGGCTTCACCTTTTCTGAAACATGGTGTACAAATGTGGACACATTTCTCCTAGGATTTTGCCCATGCTGAATAGAGCAGTAGGATTACTTGCATGTTTTGCAAGCTTTATTCCTGTTTATACATCCCAAAACGATATTCATCGTCTTCATGACAGCATGAAATTGTTGATTCATGTTTGTAATCCGTTCTGTTCCCTTCTGCAGAGTAGCAACAGAACCAGTTGTTTTCTGTCCTGTATTTATGGAACTGATTATTTCTACCCAAGTGTAGGATTGTGCAGTTGGGCTTACTGAACTGCATCCTGCTCTTCAGACCGTTTCTCTAGTCTGTGAGGATCATTTTGAATTCTGATCCTATCCTCTAAAGTGCTTGCGGCCCCTATGAGTTGTGGACGTTTGCAGAGCTCCCGTGGAAATTGCTTGTCTCTGAGACATAGGCATTTGAATAGGTCACATATGATGCTCCTAAGCTTTAGATTTCCCAAACTGTGCTGGCCGTGGATGGCACACCAGGTAGATGTAACAGTGATTTGCTACATTCCCCATAATATGTAAAACAAGAAAAAACCCCAAAACCAACCACAACCACCCCCTAAAAACAGCGTCATGAAGAGGAATCTGAGCACTTACAGGCTTCTTTGCTGATCAGCAAAGCTTGACAGCACCTCCCTAAGCAGCATTATTCCAGATGAGATGTCAGTGAAAGCCTTGTGCTTTTTAAACAGAAATAGGACTGGCTTAAGTGTTTCCCCTTCGTGTTTTTATGTAAGCTGCTTCCCAACAGCGGTTGCAATGTGGTCTTCGTCTGAAAGGTGCTGAGTACAACTAAAGAGGACTCTTTTGTCTAAATTACTGTTATCAGAAATTGACAAAATTAACCTCTTTGCTTACTTCAGGAAGATGTCAAGGGAACTTTGAGCTGAAAAAGTATATCTGCTCTAAAATATAAGTTTAGGGGTTAGTTAGGGAGAATGGGAAGTGACTGTAACCAGGGTACTTGCCAACAGTGCACAAGGCCCAGGCACGTGTCTGTATACCATACGTTAGACTGCCTTGGACTCACCCCTAATGTCCCTCAGCTGACCACTAGTCTAATGAGTTTCTTCCGTTCTCTTGCTAAGTTTGTTCTACTTTGTTTAAATGTTTATCAAGTAGTAGACAGAAAATAATGACTTTATGGACTCGTAATTACGATCCCCCTGAAGTATAAGTAACATCAATTCAAGCTCCTGCTGAATGACTGTGTTTTTAGCTGAAGTGAAACAGCTACAACAGGAGAGGTTAAGAAACTCCTTGACCCAAAGGAGCCAATAGCGTGGTAGTTACAGCAGTTTGCTCATGCTTCTGTGAGACACTTTGAAAGATCTGTAATTTGGACCAGTGAAATGAGGAAACTTGTGAAGTCCCAGAGTTCTGTGGAACAGGAAATCTGTTTCCCACCTGAGCACATAAGACTGCAACTGAAGTCAACACGAGCTCTGGGAGTTCAGCACCCTGAAAATCAGGCCTGATGTCTAAATGAAATTGAACTTCAAAAAGAAAAACAGTTTTCTGGCCCTTTTGGATCCCAAACAAAAAAGTATTTATTCTGTTTGATCAGCTATTCACAAATGATGCCTTTGTATCTTTAAAATAACTATAAACCAAATTCAAAACTGGAAGCTCTCATCTTTGATGTTATCTGCAGATAAGATAGAGCTTTGAAGCGCTAACAGAGACTAATTGGAACAGAATACCAATACAACCGAAAATTAATGGAAAACACAAGAAGTGTTTGGAGCGCTATCGCTCTAAACTAGGACCGTTTCTTTTCAAATGCTATAGAATTTCAGGAAAAAAAGTGCAGTTCTCTGGAGTGTAGATGAAAGGAGAATTGCCTGATTGAATGTAGTATGATACTTCAAAAACAATCATAGGGTTTAAAGTTATTTGTATGTATTCATTGTATTTTTAAGTATCAGCTTCTTTCAAACATAAAACAAGCTGGAGGCTGGAGGAGGGTGGGGAAAGTGTCACAGGTGAAATGGCATCAAATTCATATTTTTATTTGAAAAAGGCTCATTTTTTCTGTCTTGTTTTGAAGAGAGTGTTTTTTCCTTCCTGAACTTGAGAAGAATTTGTCAAAGTTGCTGGAAGGGGGGAGGAAATAAAGATAGTGCTATATATAGAAAGCGTACAGCACAGATGAGAAAGGAGAAAATCATATCTGCAGTCAAGCTTAGACCTGAACATTAGCTAATAAATTGTCTTCAGGGTTAGATACAAAGGAGAATAAGATTTGCCCTGGAGTTTGAAGCATCTCTTGTAGGCCAAGCCTGCTCCAGTGCTCTATGAGACAGGTTGCAGATGGTATGGCAACCCAGGAATGGGGCAGAGTAGAGTGTAAATGTGCCTTGGCTGTTCTGGGGAGCTACCAGCTTTGGTGCAAGCCCAGGCAACCCTTTGGTGCTGCTTTGTGCCATGGCACTGTCAGCCCATAAGTGGGGAGACCCTTTCCAAGTCTGCCTAGGTAGTGGAAGTGAAGTCAGTGATATGTACACTCACATCCTTACTTCTAAAAGCACACGAAGGCAGTGTGTTGTGTAGATCTGTTCAAGAAACTCACCTGATATTAAGAGAAAATTATTCTGCTCGCTTAGCCAAGTACTGATATTAAGCAATGCCAGAACTGAGGTTGCTCAGGCAACCTTACTTCTACTCCCTCATTCGTTAACATACTAGGTGATCACATAGTGAAAGCCACTAATTTTTAGTTCAGAACATACCTTAGGTTTAGATGAGGACCTATCAAAGATGGCTTGTCCTACCAGGGAAAGCTGGTATCAGTGACAACCTGGGGCTGGGATTTCAAACACTGCGCGTGCCGTGCTGAAAATGCAAGGAGCAGAAGGAATGTGGCAGTTCTAAAAAGTTTTTGTCTGTCAGATGAGAATGAGATCTCCTTTGACAAGGACTATTTCTCTGTAAGGTCCCAATGTGGAGACCTGGAGGTTGTTCTCTGCTCTCTTGAGAAGACGTTAACTCTCTCAGGGCTTCCCTTTTGACAAGGACTACTCTGCCATCCCATTCCCTGTTTGGCCTGGGTTTTTTTCTTTGCTTGTTTGTTTTTTTCTTAGATCTTTTATGTATTTCTCATGCTTTCCAGTCCTTGGCCTCTGTCCCTCTCTTTCTGCGGGACTTTCCCAATTTCTTTTAGAGAAGAAAGATAAACTGTGTCTTTCTGACATTGTCACTCACAAATTTTTTTTTCTAGTGTTCCCTTCTCAAGGCCTCACATTTTCTCATATCCCTTATGTCCACTGTTAACCAATACCTTAGTCTTCTCGAATGTCTTCTGCCACTATTCTGTAGTGGGAAGACGATTAATAATGACCATATCTATCCTGTGCCTCAGGATATGCTTTGCATTTGGAAACATCAGGCTAGTAATTCCCTAACTTTTTGATCCAGCTGACCACACTCAACCATTTTGGAGAGTGGTCAACTCTCGAGTTTTTTTTTTTTCTGCTTTATTTCTAAACCATCATCCGTCCTTTTTATCAGAACTTCAGTTGGAAATACTGTTGATACCATTGTCTAAAATGTTTCAGACCATGACTGTTCTATTTTCGCAACTAGTTTTCTGCCTAATTTGTCACTAGTTTTTTTCTGACATAATTCAATAATGGCTATACTTTCAAATATCACTTAAGTGCTAAAAAGTCAGCTTTATGTATTTTTGCAAAGGTCTCCTTCTGCAGTGTAGACTGAATAAAAAGCACAGCTAATACTCTTATTCACTATGCTTAGTTTTTAAAAGCATAAAAATGTCTCTTATCTGTAATACCAAAGAGCAGTACAGCATCAGCAGCTTTTGTTTTAATGTCTATTGCTTTTTCTTCTTGAGAACCTGGAATTTTGCAATCCTGTTAAGTGCTTGTTTTCTCCGATAAATATTCTGCACTGTTACTACATTTCAGTTGTTAGGTTTCTCAGGGGACAAAAGCAGTAAAGAAAGAAAATGAATAAATAAACAGCTCAAAGTCTTGAGTGTCCAAAAATATTGCAGTATCTTGATTTGAATAATCAAAAATTGAGACACTTTATTTGGGTACATTTCATCACATCGAAGGCTTTGCATGCAAATCTAAAGTCTGCCAGTCTCTCCCATTCCTTTGAATATTTTCATTGCTGATCTTTCTTTTCTGTTTTGCCTGTTCCAACAAAAGGTCAAACCTACATATTATTTACAAATGAAGTTAGCAACTAGTGTATTTATTGTAAAAATGACCCTTAGAGGAGAACAAAGAGGGAGGGGGTGGTTACCTTCTCCCTGCTTTTTGCAATGTCTAAATAAGATCCCTTGATTTTCTTCTCCTTTTGTTTTACTTTAGAAATATCAGAACCATCTACCTTTGGTGTTTGATGTAGATCTCTTTTAGAATCTTTTAAGCTGCAATTTTTCTCTTTGTCTTAGCTGCAAACACTGAAAATAATGAGTCTAATTAAAGCCAGCAACAAGACCCCTGCTCTCAGCAATTCGTTAGGAAGATGAACTTACGGAGGGGGTTAATGCAGACATCCCAAAAGAAAGCACTGCAGTTCACCTCTGTTTCTAATTAGACCTTTAAACAAAGCCAATGGCCAGCAGAGTCTGACTCCTCTTGACTTCCGAGACTGTGGGGAGGGTTCATTCAAATTGCATCTTTGGTCCAGATCTGTGTCTTTCTGTGTGTGACCACAGAATCGAGGAGAACGTCACAGGCAAACTTGATGGATGAGGGAAAGCACCTCATTCCTGTCATCCAGCCAGGCCTCAGTTCCTCGCAGAAACTGTCATCTCTAGATATCCTCCCTGCACCCGACCCTTCAGTTTGTTTCCTCGTTTCTTTTGGTTTGTGTCAGGTTCTAAAATCCTGCTAACACCAGGTACACTGATGAACCAGCACCACTTCTGAACATGTCTGGATGTACCTGTGTCTCCAGGTCCATTCCAAATACACGAAACCCAAACTCCTAGGCCAGAGAGCTGCACTGAGGTCGATGGCCAGGCCTGGGTCTGGTGCTGCACTGTGCATCAGCAGCCATGGAAGGCGATGGTGAGTGACATAAGTACATTGAGATGAGGGCTTCCAAAGGCTCTCATTGTCTGGCCCAGCTTGTTTGACAGTACTTAATTTTTAACATGTGGAAATTTCTGAAATATGCATCTTAGAATATCTGCTTAGCTTGCCTAGAAAGCTTTAATAATTAATGGAAATTCAGAGTTGAGGTATAGTAATGATTTATATGGGGAGCTGTCTTTACACAATCTACTCTCAAAGCTTTCTGGAGTATTACTCTTAGTGTCTAATTAACTTCCAAAGAGTGATACTGCTCCTTTCACTACACTGATTGATCAAGGGCTTAACTGCAAGTCATATTTTCCGAGTGATTCCCCGGTGTCCTCTCTGCTCTTATGAGTTCTTTGCTGAGGAACAGAACTGTCTTGGACATCATGAACTACTTTTAAGTTTTCAGATAAAGCATCTTAGATGTCTGGATGTTCTTATTGTTGTTTGGCCCCACATAGCCATAACACAGAAACTTCCAGTCTTTAGATATGACTTCATATGATATGGTCTAAATATTTCTCTTTTCCCCAATAGTGAGTCTTCCTGGCAAATCATTCTGAGCGTTGTTCCTTTCACTCTTTGGGATTTACTCTGATAAAAAACACCATTGAGTAAAAAATTCTGAGAAGCAATAATGGTTTAGAACTAAGATATGCGGTATTGCAAGCCTACCAACTAACAGCTTGGGATTTGGAAGATGCAGGGTCAGTTTCTTCTGCCATTTGCTTGGTGAGTGATCTGCGTAAATGCTTGCATTTTCCCCCTATGGAAAAAAGAGATAACGGTCATATGTTGTGCTTTTGTGATCTACCAAGGAAAAAAATCTATAGAAACTCTAGGACTATTTCATTATTATCACCATATCCGTTTTTGGACTGTTGGGTTTTTTGTTTGTTTAAATTAAAACTGTGAGAGAGCAAAAAGAAAAAAATGATGGGACAGTCAAACAAGAGCAGGAAAGGAGCAGGGTCTCACATGTCTCAGGTTTTGTTCTTCCACTGCATTTTAGCTGTTACAGGAGTTAGAAAAAGTCCTAGAGAGGCTCTGGTGGAGGAAACAAGAAATGCAGCATAGCCCTTTCAGACTTCCTCCCTTTCTGAAGAAATCATTAGTCATTGCTGGGATCATTACTGGGATCACCAGAGAGGATGCTGGGCAAAATAGCCCATCTTCGCAGTATTTCATTCTCCAGTTTAGGCCTATCTTCTACCAGTTTGGCATGTTTGTCCCACCACTTCTTCCATTGCTTGCTCATGATCTCAATGGATCTCTTAGTTTTTGCTACATTTTACTTTGTTGTTATAAGTAACCAAAGCATTCTATAAATATTTGTTTGCCCATAGCTACATTTACATTTAATGTTGGCTCTTTGCACTCAGCTAGTGAAACACTTCTCCAAGAGAAGCAAGCTACTTCTTTTTGAGGAGACTGAAGCCTCTTGGGCCTCAGACAGAAAGGCTATCACAACACCAGGGCTTTTCGGTACGCTTGCCACCTTGACTTTCCCTGTGCTGCTTTAATCACACACCATCAGTCTGTTGGCACAAAGGCTCCTAGTGATAATACCACTGTCACCTCTCTCTCTTCAGTTCAAATATAGCGGGTTCACAAACCTTGTATCTTCTTACCAGATTCTCGCCCATTTAATGGTAGTGAAAGCATCTCCTCTGGTACTGACTGATCTTACTGGTACTCAGTTTGTCAGGTATTCCCAGGATATTGGTTAGCATAGTTTCTCTGCTTCCATGAAGACTGTACCTTCCCCTTGAACCCTCAGTGCATTACAGTTATGTCACTGGTTTTGGAGGCTGTGTATTCAGGTTTATCTATGATGGACAGCTACCAGCTAGAGGAGATCTACTTCCTTAGGACCCAAATATTCTTCTGACAGGATTAATGGTCCCACCTCTTAAGAAATTAGCTACATCTTCTCCATTTCCTCTTTCTATCCAAACAGCATTTCTGATACTAATAACATCAGCCAGACTGAATGAGGAGATAAAAGCACTGGTGGCAGAGTTCCATGTATGAAGGAAGGTGTTATAAGGTCTTGGAGGGCTCATCCAAAGTTTGCACCAAAATTAATAACTGGCTTTGTCATTTAAATCAGTTTAGAACCCTAGCTGTACTTGTTCTGAAACTTTATCAGACAAAAGCGAGGCTAAAAGTCTTGTACTGCAACTTCTCAGAAAGTTTTACTTTCTGTGGAGGCAGACTGAAGACATTTAGGCCATCTCCAGAGGTTACAGAGGCTGATAACTGAGTTAAGGCACTTCCTGTTTGTGCATTTGTTTTTATTTCCTTCTTGTAGGAGCTATGCTATTGAATCTCCAGCTCAGCTCATTCTGTTCAGGTGCGATTTCTGGGGCTGCTTTGGCAAATGTTTCATGCTGGAGATCCCTAACGATAGCTGCTGGGGAGTGGCTGCACATTATCTAGCATTTCTTCAAAGCTGAAGCATCAAGACTTGATGCAAATGGCTAGACCTATCCTACAATCATGCTTTAGCTAAACTCTGACCCCACTGCTTTATGAACAGGAGGGAATACATGGAAATTATCTAAATAAGAAAGAGCGGTCTCCCCCAAACCAGAATTCATTAAGGATTGCTGTCTGTGCCCTCTTCTTGTCTGCTGTTCCAATGACTGACAAAGTACCTGGTTTCTGTACAAAGAAAAGGAGAGATAGTTGTTTGCTTCATTCTTTATATCTTTGGTGACAGAAGGTGCAACTCCAAGGAGAGCAAAAGAATCTGCTCTGAGGTGTCTTGATTGACTGCAGAAATGCTGAATATAAATGGACAGAACAGCTGAAGAACTACTTTTAGTTCAAAAATAGTGCAGCAACTTTAAAAGTTGATTCAGCATTTAAAGAGTTATGGTTAACCAACTAGGTTTTCCCTTAAAAAACCATTCTTGATGTTTAGGTGTCAATTAATGCTTCACCTTCTTGTGTGTACCATAACTTTGAGAAGGAAGCAGTTTGTCGTGGTAACTATTTAAAATATAAATGTACAATAAAACTGAGGTTTTTTAAAAGATCCATTAAACCATTAGCCAGACCTACATGCTAGATGCAGGTGGAACGCAACCACAGTTCATTCCAGATAACACTCTTCTGCCCAAATGCGTTCTCTGTTGTTCTGTGCTGGCCTAATACTGCTCCTGTGGAAGGCAAAAGGTACTGTTAGCTTCTCTGCAGGTTTTGCAAAGCTAAAGTCTTCTAAAAATCCTACGGAGAATCAGTTACAGATATGATATTTTCCTGTGCTCCAAGAATTACATATTTTATTAATGGTATTGACAAAAACCCTTTAATCATCTGTATCCTAAAACAAAAGTTTCCAAAATGTGACATGTCAGCTATATCAAACAGGCGTGCTATTTGGCACAAGGCCTGGAGAATTGCCATAGCTGATGGTGGTAACCGCTGTCGCCATTACTGCTTTTGGCTCCAACTTCTAAAGTATTAGGGAGCAAAAATTTTGTGAACCTCTGAGCAAATACAGGTGTTTGCTGGGTAATAGCAAATATTAGCTCATGTAAGAAAGTGTTCTCTTGATATAGATATCTTGTTTAACAGTCTGTGTTTCTCCTTGTGGTATAGCATAGGAGTGTCTTGGCTTAAAAATAAAAAATGGTGGTGTGGGGCATCCTTACAAATTTGGGCGTACAGCTGTCTTAGTGGCTACTGAATCATTTCAAACTGCTCACATTGCTACTGCAGTTATTTTAATAACAAAACACATTGCCCGTTCAGCACAGTGTTAAACATACGCACAGCTCTTTAGAAAAGCAGGGCTGCTGGCGTCCCCGTTTAAACTGTGGGGCTTCTCTGGGGCGAAGCTACAGAAGAGCTGATCACTAAAGCAAGAAATCACTGCTCTAGTGTGTGTTGAGGGAAAGAGGTAATAGGGATCCTGCTACCTGAGGATAAGGGCAAGTCCTCTTACAGATAAGGGAAAGAGAGAGCTGTAAGGGGAGAAAGCCACTTAAGAAAAGATTAGTTTTTTTAAAAAGTGGGAAATTATTTAACACTGAAGTTATCTCAAGCCAGTCCTATCTAGCCTAAGACCACTGCATGTTTGTAACCTCAACATTGCAGACCACACTGTTTCCCTTAGATAAAAAGGATAGGCAGATAGGAAGAGGCATCAAAAATAAATTAGAAAAGGATTCCTTTAATGCTCATAATAATATATTTGGATATGATTATCATAATAAATCTTGTAAGAGGAATTCACTATTTCCCCTTCTATATGATGTATTTCTGACCTTAACCCACTTGATACATGATTCCTATTTGGTGATGATGCCCATTATAGAGGGGCAAGAAACCAGAATCAGAGTTCAAACAATAGGGTAAGAAATGCAGAGTAGTGGGAAAAGCTTCCATTTTCCCATAAGCTGGGGCGCAGAAGATACTGCAGCCTCAGCTCTACGGTATCTTATGAACAAACAAATTATGCATGAGTTTGCTCAGGGGACTACTCAGCTACTCAACAATAATGGGTAATTGCCCTCACAAACTTATCCTCATATCACTCATACACACCAACACTTATAGTGAAAAGAAAAGACGCGAAGAACAAATTTCAATATAAAACACATTATTATTATGAAAATGACACATTTCCATTTAACCCTTTTCTAACAAAAGAACTCACTGCCTTTTAAAGAAAATGGGACTAGGAAATTTTAAACATTCTCAGTATTTTCCCTTGGAAGGCACACTCAAGATTGTTTTACTTGGCACGTTCTGTACTCTTCATTGTAGCAAAGGCTTGCGGGTATCTAATGACACAATCACAGAATGCCATAGAAATTTGGAACAAAATCCCTATCTTCAATACAATTCAGCAGATTCACGCCATATGGAAATCCTGCTGTTTAATGTAACACCATTAAAAGCCACATATTGCTAAATTCATCTCTAAGATTTTTGCAAAAGTTGAAGGAACAATATTATTTCTGAGTTTTTAACCTTTACTCAGCCTCCAGCATTCTCAGAGTCAAATGCATGTTTCATAACTGGAAATCAGACTACTTCGCATACTGGCGAATATAACGGTCTCGTGCCCTTCATGAAGAATTAGTAAATGACAACTCAATGACTGGGAAAGAGGTGAACCATAACTATAGCTCAGTGTCTGAAATATGCTAGATTAGTTGTTAATTTATTCTACACTTCTTCACCCTAAGCATCTGCTTCATCCTATCATTTTTCTATATACCTTCAGTTCTAGGTTAAAAGAGATTTGGGCCTAAGATGGTTTCTGTGATAAGATATTGAATCACTTAGCCCTCTGGTATTTCCTAGACTGCAAATGAAATAATTGAGAAAACTATTTGCTGCACAGCCACGCATGTGCATTTTCAGTCCACCTCTTTAGGAAAACCTCATGCAGCAGGCTATCCTCATCATGTGCTCTTAAGGACATGCAATAAGAGGAAAGTTCTGGCTGCTGCATAGATGCTTCACCCATGCAGGCCAACGTTTTTGGTTGTATCTGCATAGACATCAGCTGTCTTTAGTAGACTGCTTATAGGTGCAAGGATTTTCCTGCTTTGAGCTGTTTGCAAGCACGTATCAAAAAGGATATAGGAAAAGATAAAGAATCTAGTAGCCTGCCTCCCTGAGATCCTACTCAAATGTGAAGCAATGTTTCTACTCGGTGTGAGAATACTGGACTCATATCACCACAGAGCGCATCACTGCAAGTTGTTTGCCATCCTGAAAGGAGATATCTTTAAAACCAGAAACACCTTCTGTAAGAGCAATCCACTAGGGAACTTAGAGGTGCTTGAGAGGAATCCTGCATAGGCTGTAAGCTGTCTTTGCAGCTTGAACCTCTTTCAGATTTATCAGAGATCCTTTTGGTTGTGGGTCTGAATTGAAGTGCTCAGGACATACACTTGAGGGCTTTTTTTTTTTTTTTTTCCTTTGCACAGTGGGGAGTGCTTGATAAAAATCAGTTTTCTTTTCCGTGCCTAAATTCATGATAGTGTTGCATGTTTGGCCTGATTTCCATTCAGGCCAGCATCTCCAGGTGTAGCAATTATGGCTAGACTATCTGAAGAGCCTGTATCTCAGGATGCTCAGCTCTCCTGAAAATGTGGCAGTTGCAGGTGTCTAGATGAGGGCTGCAATCTTTCCAGAAAATTGATTAGTGCTTAGGAGGGATTCAAAATCTGATCCAAGGCAAGTGACTCAAATCCCAGGAACTGTTGCAGTGACTTCTGTTATTTGTATAACTATATCAGGGAAGAGCAAGATGAGGTAGGAGCAACAAAGATGACGGAAGAGCTCAGAGAGGAGGAATGAATGGACCTAAGCTGGAAAGGGAGAGGAATCACAGGGAGCTATTTATCTTTGGGTTATAGGAATATAACATGGCTTACAGGAATATTGCTCCTGTTTAGGTGACCAATCCTATTGAACCTGGTGAAGTTTCAGAAGTTTGCTTTGCACAGTAGTTGGCAGCTTTCTAAGTCCAGGGTTTCAGCTCCAGCATTGTGACAAGAAAATTCTCTCTCATGTTTTCAACAGGAGCAAAGTGGGCTTCGCATCTCTTTAGGGAAAGCAAACATAGCAGCAAACTGTCACATAAAGGAAAGAACTGCCCTTTTAATGAGATCAGCACCTTCCGAGTAACAAATTACCTGGATAAAAGAAGAGCACCAGGCCTAGAAACTTTCCCAAATTTTGACTGGTGTGTCTCTAGCAAGACAGAATGTCTCTCTGTAGCAGGAGCCAGTAAAGCTGCATTTGAGGGTTGTGATGCTATTTGTATGTCCCTAATATATTTATAACATAGGACAGAGTACCTGAGTGTGTCTCACATTTTTTTTTCCCTAGGAGATATGCAGAGATTTGAGTAGGTGAAAATGTGTCCACAAAGGACCATAAAAAAGAAAAGGAGTTATAAGGTAATGCAGCAAGAGCACTGATGCATGGTTATTGCAAGTAAAAATGGTTAACATGTGGAAGGAGGTACATAAATGACTGCAAACCACTTTTTCAAATGTGTCTTTCCCTGTTGCTCTTAGCAATATCATTGAACATGATCAAATCATTTTTACACTCTTTTGCCGCTGTAACTCCTGCAAGTTAACAGCCATCTTAAAAGAGGGCACCAGGGTACACCACAGCTAATGCCTGTTCTGTTGTGTGATTCTCAAACACCTTTAGGGCTTTAAGTGTGGGAGTTTAAAACCATTGCAGCTGGCTTACCTTTACTCCTGCCACTGTCAGCGGTGAAGTGTTGTGGGGGCTTTGTGCAGGCACATAGGTGGGGGGGCTGCAGGATAAGGCCCTTGTCTGCAGATTTAGGAGCATCCACTGTGTGACAATTCCCCATGTGTAAGTCTTGGTATAGTTATAATTTATTTTAAGAACACAAAGATACATGATTTAAATATTGTGAAATCCTGTATGTATTTTGGCTCAGTCAGTCATATGCGTGTTTACTCACAGATTCCCCCAAATCTGCATTTCCTCAGGCATTCATGTCTTTCAGATTCTTTACGCTTTTTCTGCCTCAGTTATTTCTTAACACCATGCTGCCTGCTTTTTCCCAGACCTGGCTGAACATGACCCTTTCGGTTTGCTGTGTTTTTAGTACATATTGGCACGTGACCACTGCTTGACTTTCTCATCATAGGGCAAAGGTGGGCAACTACTCTGTTCTCTGCCTGCCTCCATCACCCTGCTCCTCCCCACAGTGCAAAAAAAAAACAAACAAAAAACCAAACCAAACCAAAAAAAACCCTGATGGTGAGCAATGTCATGAGCATGAGAAGAAGAACGGGAGACGCACCCTTCTCCGTAGCATGTAGATGGGTGCTACCACATGGCGTAGCCTTGCGTCCTTCCAGACTAGGAGCAGGGTCACAGGTCTCTAACACCCTGGCCAAAAACGGTCTAACTATTAAGCTGTTAAATGCAGGATAGGGTTGTGAATCATCTCCCTCTTCCGGTCTTTGTGCAGGGCAGGTCCAAGCTGCTGGATGCTGTCACGGTTGCCTAGCTTGGGTTTTGCACGGAAGTGCTTGTGCTGAGAGCATGGGTAGTTTGCTCCAAAGCCTGGTTTCCATCCTAGGAGCCAGGCACCCAGCTCTTCCCCTGGATCTGGGTCTTAGCCTCTCCATGCCACGCTTTCCCTACTGCAAAGTGGGCAAGGCTGCTTGTTTTCTTCCCCTTCAAATGTACCATCCTTGGGACAAGGCTACGTGCTTGTGCAAGCACCCCGTGCAATGGTGCTCTGATTTTTGTCCGAACCTCTTGATGTTACTGAAATATAAAAAGAATGAAACTGAACACTTTTGGTTCCCTGGTGAAGATGGATTGCATTTAAAAACAAAAAACAAAAATAAAAAAACCCCACACCTACAAACTGGAGTAAATGGGGTCCAGTGTGTCATTGAGCAATCTCTGTCATTGAATTCCCATTTCCCTCTCTTACCAGAAAAATATATTTTTAAATAAATAAAACAAGTTTAGGTTGCTTGCATTATCAAAGAGCCTGCAATCCTGATTAGGAAATCTATTTAACCTGGTGTCAATTGGCCTCCTTGATGTGAAAATTTGCCTGAGTCCTGGGAGAGAGGGCAAGCAGTGCCCCAGTCAAGCTTTCTACAAGAATAAGTCATTTTAGGAAGAAGCACAGAAAAAGCAAAGGCATGCAAAACAGTCAAAAAGTGAGGGGAATGTCTCAGTGGAGCACTGAAGGGAATAGATGCTTGTGCTAGTGGTGAGATTTTGTTTTAATCATAGTGAGAAACCTTTTAATTTTGGTGCACAGCAACAGCGGCTTTAAAAATGAAATAAAGGGTTTGTGACTAGTGAGAGGCCTTGGTGTTGCTTCCAGAGCATTGCTTGGGCTGTTATTAAAGCCCTGCCAATGGTTTCAAGTGGAACAGCTAATGTTTCAAGTGTTCATAAATAATTGTTTAATGTTGCAAGCACTTTAGGAGCAGGTTTTAAAACTAGCCTTGCGCTGATTATTTCCACTGCTGTAAAAACATTCTTTCCATGGCAGCTTTGTGTGCTGCTTTAGAGGTTTCGGTAAAAAGAAAGAAAGAAAGAAAGGAAAAAAACCACCTAGCCATCCTCTATGAGGTGGTATGGACGTAGCACCGTTATTATGGGTGCACGGCCTGCTCTGCCTGGCTGGCTGCAGGGTGGCGGGGCCGGCCCCGGGGCGGCCGCGTCCGAGAGGGCCGGCAGCCCCTCGTCGTCCCTCCCGTGGTCTCCCGGGCTCGTCAGCGGGTGGAAATTGTGGCGGGGAGAGGCTGCAATGTGTGGCTTGAAGCAATCATTTTGGTCGAGGTTTTCAGCAGTAATTAGTGATTTTGATTGCCCAAACTAATTTTTCTTTTTTAAACTGCACATAGAGGAGCTAGAAACTTATCAACAAGCATCAGGGTAGAGTAAAGCAGGCTAGAAAATGCACTGTCTATCTTAAGCATGCTTAAAGTTCACAGTACTTTAGAGAGGTCCTTGCAGTTTGATTTCTGTAACCTTCTGGGTTTTGTCCCAACATTTTTCCCTAAGCTGATACATTGAAGAGCATGCTCAAGTGCTATTTTGCTATTGTACATTGCACATTCATTCCTGATGGCTGAAATCCTGTTTTTAAAAAATATTTTTCCCTAGAAAAATATACATGTATGTGACGATGTATAAACATATGAAAGTGTCAAGGGATTTAGTAACTTCTAATTAGTAACTAGAACTAACTTCTTACATGAACGTGTGTGTATATGTATGCATAGTTGTGTGTATACACATATATATTTATAACCTTAACAAGAATAGTCATATAGGTATCAATCTTCATGCAGATGAGTGCTTTCAAGCTTGGGCCTTAGCTCTCGGTCCTCCTGTGAGGATTTAACTAGCAGTTCTTTCACTGCAAAAAAAAAAAAAATATTTTCATTTGTTTGCAGTAATAATTTGGAGATAAAAAGCGTGAATTGTGTTCTAGTTCTATTGTGTTAGAACTAGATTGCGCAGTAAGACTAGAAGCTTGTGCAAACACTAGTTAACGCTCGGTTTGTGGCTGTGGCTGACCCTTCCCCTTTTTCTTAATAAACTCATCTCTTAAACATCCCATCAGTTATCTCGGAAACGCACCGTCTCGTATTCAGGTTTAGAGAGCTGGTTAAGTAAGCAGTGAGCTGGCCTGCCAAGGATACATTTGTCAAAAAAGAGGGAGGGGAGGGGAAAAAAGAAAAAAACCAAAAAACCAAAAAAGGCACATAAGGAGAATTGTTTGATCTGACAAATATCTGCAGGCAGCATCTCAGTTTCCCGGCGGAGGACGGGATTATTCTTGCTTGGCTGCCCTCTGCCGGAATTGCTGAACGATACACGGGCGCCCAGAGGCAGATGGGCGCCGAGTCCGGCCACGCGAGCGGCCCCGCACAGGCGCGCGCCTCCGCCCGGGGAGGAAATGTTGATTTAATTAACCATGAAAAATAGCCGGCATTTGTATGGATCAAAGAAAACAATTATGCATAATGGTTGAACAGAAAACAATTGACTATTATTGAATGAGAGGACTGCTCTAATTAATCCAAAAGATATACCCACTGCTAAATGAGGTGAAGAGAAAGCTCACGAATAGATTTAACTCCGGAACGTAATATAGCTGAGGCAAGGGGGCAGTTTATGACTCAACACAGTAGAATTTCTGCTTGTAAATGGGATTGCTAACATTTTTTTCAATCACAATTTTCTCAGCTTGCAAATGAATCTAAAATATGTAGAAATAATAGTGTCTGTCGTGTAAAATGAATACATGTTTTTCTACTTTAGGGTTTTATTTTTAACTGTCTCTAGTAAAAGTACGTTAGTCATATTTATCTCACTCATGAAAGAGCCTCTTTCTGCAACTCGCTTCAGATTTAACCCCTTTAAGGTTACCTGCAGTGTCAGCACACTGTCTGTTTGAGGATGACAACATCTCTCCCTAATTCCTTATGGATGTTTTATTGACTTTTGGAAGGCCTTACTGTGTTAAAGCATACTTGTAATTTTAACAAGAAACAGGAGAATATCACCACTGTCCTGTTTCATGGTCAAGCAATCTTGTCAATACATAGGAAAGGATAAGAATGAGGAAAACAGTGATGAACGAGGTGTTGTTTCCTTCCTTCCTTTCTCTGGTTTTTCCTTTCCCCTCCTTACGGTTTCCATTTCGTCTCATATTTTCCAGTTAAAAAGAAGGATGATCAGTACCTGTGGTGCTTAAATTTCTTCCTTCTGTTACGTTTACACGGAGAAGGTTATTAAATCTGCAGGTAGAATTAGAGGCCAAACTAAATTCTTTTGTATTGATATAATCACGGGAGTTATTTAAAGCATGATGGATGTAACCTGAGAGCAGAGTACGTCCGGGATGTCTAAAAGGAAGATGGTGTATGAGTGTTTATGAAAAGATCTGTGTGCTCTTAAGATGTCATGCATAATCCGCACTGTGTGTCTCTTCAGTGTCACAAGCACATTTCCATAGATTGTCATGAATTTCAAATCGCACCTCAAATCAATGCCAGTGTAAAATTACCTTTAGTGCAACGCAGCCTTCCTTTAAGAGTTAATCATCTGGGTCTTGCTCCAGTAGGAGTTAGAGCTGGCCTTCCCGTGATGCTTGCGGCTCATTGCTTATGGAACGTCAACACCTGGTGCCCCAACGTGCTTGTAGCATCACCAGAGGAGCCGGAAGTCACCACCGTCTGGTGGCCACCTCTTGCCCCACCACAGAACACAGAAGGGAGCAAGGCTCATGAGGGATTACTGTGAAAAGAGTGCATTATTAGCAAAACTATCTCCCTAACTGGCATTGAGATACGCATCCAAAGGGTACTGTATACATGTGTTGGGTTCTGTTTTGCCAAACAGTTCACATAATCACACGGGGACTTTGCTCCAACAGGTACAAGATCTTTGAAGGTAAGCATTTTCCCATTACTGTAATATTGTTGCAGTCATCTAATTATATGTGCCTTGATTGTGGGAAATGATGCTTTGTGTGTGTTATTCTCTGGTTCAGTGTAACCATAAAAGGCTAAACTCATCCTTGCTCCAACTCTATTGGTTGCTCACATGCAAATTAGATTATAGCTAAGTCAACAAGACCTCCTGGTTGTGGGGAGATAGGAAGAAGCAGAGATTTTGCAGTGATTTGCTCAGGGTGACACCATGGCACCTGGTAGGAACGGCTGGGTCTTGTTACCTCATCCCAGAGTGCATTGCATCTCTCCAGAGGGTTAGTGCTTTCACTCTGCCTAGAAATAGCATTTAGTTAGTGTAATGCATTTATTTCTGGAGAGAGACCATACAGCTGAGGCAGGTTTTGTGACCGATTACCAGTTACAAGCACTGTAAATTAGTGTCTCTGTGTTTTTTGGTTTTTGGATTTTTTTTTGTCACAGGTCTCCTTACTCACCAAAGGCCGCTCTTGCACTCTGCAAATCTCTGCCCCCAGAAACAAGCTTCCAGCAACTGTAGTTCTTCAAGCCTACAGCTTGAATTACCACGTGAATTGGGGGCATGATGATCTTAGGGTGCTACAGCCGCTTTGACAGCTGCCGGGTAGGAAAGGAGGAGTTTTAGGGCCTGTGGCATTGCAGTGATGAGAGACATATAAATGCCAGCACTGCTATTTAGCATTTCTCGAGCAAGAGAATGGGCCAGCAGATACATCGTGGATCCTAGCCAAGAATGTAGGGGGACATGTTGTTAACTTGCTGGTGGCTGCTGTAGCCAAGAAACCGAGTAGCCATGTAGGGACGCTGGCGGGCGGGAGAGAGAGCACATGTAGAAATAAGGCTTCTCACTCAACAAATTCTGCTGTTTGCATGCAGAAGAGAGGTATTTTTGCAAGCGAGGACTTAGAAACAAGATGAAATCTTCCCACTTCTATCAGAGAGGCAGTTAGTGACAAGCACATGGTGAAAGGCTCAAATTCTGGTGCAAGTATCATGAAAATAACTGAACACACATGGAAAACTTAGCATTGCATTAATCAGGAAGCCATGACTTTGTGGACTGACAGGATGGAAAAGACATTCTAAGGGTTTTGTGGTGTAATTTAGCCCTCTGGGCATTATCTTCACTTCATGGATTTGCTGCAGGTTGAGACATCTCTACTAAGAGACTCAACCGGTATTTTATGTACATAGGAAGTATGTAATAATCCCAAGTATTCATGTTCTTCTAGCAACATATGGAAACTCTGACCAGGATTGTGATGTACTGTGAATATTATCCTGGATATCAGCCCTCTATTTACTTAACTGCTCACCTGAAACAGTAGAAAATTTTCTGTTCTTTTTCCATGGCATCTTAAAAGATGCAGAGAGTTGAAAGCGAATATTTTGTTCCATCCCTGAGGTAGCCACAGTTTGGTGGTAGGTGAAGTAATGACTATATATAGTCACTAAAGTGCCTTTGGGTAGTTGTGGGGAACGACGGCTGTATAAATTTAAGGTATTATTATTATTAAGGTATTATTATTGTAAGTTTGCCACAAGTTGCAACGAGACTGTACGAATTACCTTGGAGCACCTAATACTGGCACAGTTGCACAGTTTAAAGTTCCCTTTCTGTCAATATTGTGTTAATTTTATCTGGTGCTTTTGATTAAACAAACTAATCTGGAACAGTGCAGTAGCTGATTTTCTAAATAGAAAAAGCACTAATGACTGGGCATCAAATTGCACCCCTCTGGCATCCGCAGAAAGGAAAATCCTTTGTGAACAAATCAGATGTGGTCACACTGAGTCCTAAACACTGCTCAGCTACCGTCATGCTGATTTAATCAATCCTCGTGAGGAAGGAAAGGTAGAAAGTGTAGAATAATAAGCCTGATGATATTTTAATAAAATATATTGGGATAATTCAGTGGGGAATGAAAGTACTCTGGATAAAAGTGAGTCAGAAAGCACAAAAAGTGCCAGACGCATCAGAACATGCGCATAATAGCAAGCAACGATTGAACACCCCTGAACTGTGCTTCACAGGTAAAGGGATTACTTGGAGGCAGTTCAGCTGTGAATCGGCAGGGGCAGGAGGGAATAGTTAAATCCGTGCAAGAGTTAAATTATGGTTGTAGTGTGTGAATTGATGGTAATAGGTCTTTCTGTGGTCACTGCATCTCACTGGTTCCTTGGAAAGCTTGCATGGAGCACTCCCCGGAGCCGGGAGGCATATGTGCAGCTTGTACCTTGTACGTGTGAGCCTCTGCGCTTACTACGTTGCTGGCTGTGGAGGCTGAAATAGGGTCCTCAGTATCTAAACAAAAACAATTACGGTCTGAGCTAAAAAGAGTGGCTTTGTGTACTAAGGCTGAAGCAGATATATTGGTCACCATGGCCTGGCAGTGCCCTGGATAAATCTTATTTCTTCAGGTATGATGTTATCAGTATGAGAAAAACATTCCTGCGATAAGGGTGTTACAGGTTCCTGCAGAGAATGGCAGAGGGAGTAACGTGGACAGCTTTTACTACTTGGACCGCAATCTGATGATAAAGACAAACTCTTTGCAGTTTATACTTTACCCTTCTGCAAACAAGGCTGAACTAAGACAGATAACTGGAAGATAAAGTCAAAGGCACTTAAAGGCACTTAGGGATACTCCTTATACATTGTATGTGTTTATGTATAAAGAACTGTAGTTCCGTTGTGATTGTCCCATCCTGCCATGTACTACCAGAGGCATTGTTGACAGCTTCACAACATGAACTTGTTAAAAAAAAAAAAAAAAAAAAAAAAGAGGACAATTTAGAGAAAAGAAAGATTAAGTATATATTTATGTGTATATTCTATATAATATTTATGTGGCCTAATAAAACACAAAGCAGTAATAATATAAAACAGGTCTTGAACTGATGCTGGAATGCCGTATACTAATTAAACCAGTTGGAGGTCTGGTCCATAGTTTTTCTGAAGCAGGAAAATTTTTCTCAGAATGCACTCAGAGAGCAGATCTTTTGAGTAGGAAGGTGCCATTTTTACACAGTCACTGTTCAGACCATAGCCACACTTTAAGCCAAAAATAGAAAATATATTTTAGAACTTGTTAAATTAAAAAAAAAAGAAAGAAAAGAAAAACCTGCAGCAGAACTTTGCATTCTCTGACTTTTCAGACTTTCAGGTCTGCTCTCCTGATTACACATTTTCTAGCTGATGACATGCCATCAGCTAAAGATGGATTTTAAACACAAGTCATGTCAAAAGTTTCATTTAACCTCTTCAATATAACAAGCTGCTGATGGTTTACATTTCTGACAGCAGAGGTAAATTAATCTGTGATGGATGTTTGGAAGGGGGAGAGAAGATCTGCAAAGAGTGAGGAAGAAGTAAAATGGTAACTGGTGAAGGCAATGGACATCTCCTGGAGACTAGTGAGTGGTGGGTGGGATGTGGGTGTGGAGATATTTGTAGATCTGTATCTATATGTAAATATATCATGCTCAGTATGTGTATGTATGTGTGTTTTTTTAAATAAAAATAGTTTTCCATTATACTGTGGAAGTTTGACATTTGATAGGTAGAATATTTCCAGATGGGTTGGATTTTGGAGAATAGGGAGTAGGTTATGATTTGTCTAATGAAATGTTAATTTTTTGGCAGACAGAGGGGTTTAGGGTAAATCAGTTAAACCCAAAGATGATTAAAAAGGGATTTGTGAAACTTTGGAGTAGTGATTAGTATTAATTGGGGCCATCGTTATTTTATATGATAAAGGTACTATGCATGTGTAGTTAGACAATAAAAAAAAAAGCTAGACTTGTCTTCCTTCTTTCTAGGGGATGTAACAAGTTTGGGCGGGAGTTCTTGTTAGTAAGCAACCCCAAGAGACATAACACTGTAAAACCTTGACACAAGAAAATTCGGCTAGGAGACAGTTGATTTCTCAGTTGGGAGGTACTTTGGGAAGAGATGGCATCTTGCCGTCTCCACCAGGACTTGGTAATAATTCTCACTATTCATGAACAGATGTCTTTGGTTAGATTCCCTAGGTGCATTTGAATTCATTAAAGGATCTAGGGAATCAAGATATTAATTCTAAATTATTACATATTATAGATTTTATTTTCTGGAAGAACAGGAACATGGCGAAAGGAGGTTGTAGTAAAGGTGGTAAATGATGTTGAGATAGTATTATCACAGAATCAAATGCTATTATGCCATTCTAGACTATAGTATAGATTTTTTTTGCTATAATTGCACTGGCTATTAAAAATAATTTGGTGAAAGAGTGAGTTTTAAATTCTTTGTGCTGTGAGACCTGAAGTCTGTAGTTAGAGTCATTCATGAACGGTATTTGTCCTCATCTTCAGCTGGCGTAAAGCATTATTGCTCTGTGGAAATCAGTCTAGGTATACCAATTTACACGAGATGAGGATCTGACCAGTTAGGCTAAAGCTTCCTGTCAACTGCAAGTTTAGCTATGTCATGTCTAAATAGTAAGGACTGAGCTAAGTAGACTGCTGGGCTTGTGCTATAGTATATGAGTTCTTCTCAGTGATCAGTACTTTGATATCTTATTGGAGTACTGGAGTAAATTGTCTGCTGATGGAACTTGCACTTTTTAAGAAACATCTGAAGGCCTTCCTTTAGCAGGTAGTTTAGGGAAGTTTGCTCAGTTTCAAAGTATTCCCTCTGGTCAAAAGCTTTTCACATCTTCATAACTATACTCTATCCCAGTACTTAGTTGCATTAACAGATGTGATTTTTGTCAATGAGAGCTTGGCGGAAGAACAAATTTCATCAGCTAATATTTGTAAACTGCTTTGAGATCCACTGATGGAAGGAAACCTAGACTGAGAATGAAAAATGCCAACTATTGAAGTTCGCTGAATTTTCCATCTTCAAATCTGTATTTATAGGATTTCTTCACTTCTCTTTAATTATCACCAATTGTATTCCTTTATCTTTCTTCCCCATTTTTTCGTATACAGATGGTACTTTAGTTATTTTTCTGTTCACCCAAGGTTTTGCTAATGTGAAACAGGCAGGTCACTTCCGATAGGTCTTTCTTACTTACACTCAGTTTCAGTTTGCTACTTCCTCTACTTCTTACTAAGGACAACTTAACCTATTACAGCAAATATGCATTTTTCTACATGATACTGAAGTATCAGGACATTTCTGAGTTCAGAGTCAGCTGAAAGGATACTGTTTTTCCAGTCTCTTTTCCCAATTTGTTCATAATTTCTCTGCTTTGATTTTATTTTGATTTGTTCCTCTCCCGTTATTTTACTGTGGACTTATATGAAGAGTATCTTCTACTTATGGCTTTACCAGTGAAATAGCCTGAGAGTGATAAAGATGATGGGCAGACAAAGAATGCTCATCTGGAGTACAGGTACTTGTTCGAATAGCAGCACATCTTGCAAGGCCCTTTTGATCTTTTCTTTTGATACATCCACCAAGATGACCGTGATTATCGTCGTGAGGAGAAAACAACAAAAATGCCAAGGCTGCATTTCTTGACTGAGCCCTTGAAAAAATTCCTAACTGGATACTTTCTTACCTCATGCACCAATAGTTAATGCAGTACAAGATTTTTTTTTTTTTTTTGGCAATTTTGCGTAGGCTCCAGAATTGTAGAATTTTTTAGTGTACAAAAATCTATAAAAATTGCCCGGATGGACATCTTTTCTGAAGTTGGGGTATGCTTTGTTTTTCTCCTAGCACTAATGCAACATATGTTTTAAGCCAGTCCAGATAATGTTTTCCAGTGGTATTCGTCTGTTACATTTGTAGTGAGTTTCTTGGTGTAATTATAATTCAGAAGTTGTCTGTAGCCCTGTGATATGTGCATAATTGTCCCTGTCCACTGTAACCAACAGCACCCCTTGTCAGCAGGATTGATGGTCATGTTTTGGTTCCCTTTTTAATAATTAATTGCTGTTCCTTCTAACAACAGGGGATTCAAGTGGAGCTTTTGTTGTTTTAAATTTGAAAACTTAAGTCTGTGGAGATGTTTCCAGGAGGTATTTTCTCCGGTTCAACATACACTCTAACCACAGGTGTTGTATCATCAAAGAAGGAACCCATATGCTAATTTAAAAATAACAGGCCTGTTTATTGTTACAGTACATCATCATCAAAGAAAACAACAACAACCACCTGTCTTTTGCTGTATAATTACATTGATGGGTCTTTATTCTGTGCTAAATGATATGGTAATATATGGATATGGAGAATAAGAGAAATTATCCTTTTTAACTTTTGAGGTGCTTTGCAGCATTTTTTAAAACAACTTTTTAAAATTAGGGTGTTTCAAAAAATCTGCTATTAACAAGGTGCTTTTCCTGGTATTATAATGCTTACTTTAGCACTTTTTACCATGTAAGACACTCATCTTTCCATAGCTTTGAATGGCCATCCCTTCTAATATTTTTTTTTCTCTGTGCTCTTTAGTGATTCATTCTGTTTCATTTTCATCTTTTCTGTTGCTGCTCTGAAATGCCCACTTTTGTTAACTTTCATTAACTTTCTCCAGGCCTCTCCAAGCAAAGACAAGCTGAACACCAAAGCTGGTCCGTATTATGACCAGATACAAGGCATTCATTTCTTGCCTCCCTTTCTCTCCCACCACCGAAGTCCAGCCAGCCCAGCTCCTCTCATGGGATGGCATGTTGCTAGCGTGCCCCATTCTACACACAATGAAAAATTGTTCTTTCGTTCAACACCAGTGTGACACCAACGTTCCTCTCTGCCAAGTGCTAGCATCTCGTGCTTTGAATGTTGACTGCCTCGTAAAGGAATCGCTCATGGAATCTCTGTGTGTATATGTTTATTTACACAAATATACCAGCTCTGGAATAGGCTGGCCAAACCTCCATGGCCAAATCTTCTAGTTGACCAAATTTCTTGCCAAATCCCAATTCCTAGATAGCATGCCTACTCCTAGAGTTATTTTAATTGGAGAATAAATTATAATGTTGTTTTTACAGATCACTCTTTCTCCAGAAACTCTTTTGACATAGAAACCTGCATAACATGTGTTCTTAGATAAGTAATCTGGATTGTGTTTTCTTCTGAAGGCCAGTCCTAAACCTCTTTTGCTATCTGCTAGACCTACCAATGCAGGCATAAGAACGTATTGGGCTGCAGGAATGTGTCGTATGCAAGTTGTCATGTAGAACATGGCTCACAAAGAATTTTGGACTTTAGGAATTTAAAGTCTTTTTGACAAATCAGTAAATTTCTTTAAGGATTATGGATTTCTGCTTAGAAGTTAGTGTCCTACTACTTTTTTGTGATGACCATTTGATATGCCCTTATTTAAATATTTCAGTCCAATTAAAGAAGAAAGGTATACCAAGTTAGCTGAAGGTCTCTGCATCTTTCCCTACTCTTGGAGGGACAAAGGAGAGGAATGCCTACCTCTCTGAAATTCCCTCTTGCAGAATTCACTGCCTTTTTTTAAAGCTTTTCATCACTCGTGCACCTTCCTATTGTCTCTACCTCTTACAACAAAAGTGTGTCTGTCTACAAAGCATGCCTTCTGGGTAGAAGTGCTACCATGAGGTAGTGGGTTGATACCTTCATCTTGACAGTTGTGGGCTGCTTATTCTGAGTGCAGTGGTTTTGTTTTCAAGTTGAGTCGTTGAAGATTTATGAAGCAGATGTTCTTTACTGCCAGGTAGTTAGAAAGATGCATTTTCTTCAGTGGGTTAGTGTGAATGAATTAATGCCAGGGAGGAGTATTTTTTCCTGTGGGAGTTTTGTGGCCAAGGTTTAAAGCTTTGTTTATAAAGTTGGCAGTGTGAATTTCGGACTTATTATATCTTATTAGTTCAGGTGTTATAACTGAACAATAAAAGTGTGTGGTTTTGTGTAAAGGAACCAGTGTACAAGTTAAATCCTTCCCACACATGCGGAAAAGATGGTCTGCAGAAACCATACCAGTTACTACTTCTGTTTAATGAATATTGCAGGAAACCTGACACAGTCCTTTCCACATGCATGTCCAAGCCACAAATTAGCTCTACTAGTCTGCTTAGGTTTGACTGATCATTGGCTTGAAGCTGCTTTACACTGCCATCGATAACATATCAAACGCTGTCCTGCAAAGTGCTTAAGTTTGCAGTGCAG
Organism: Struthio camelus; assembly: GCF_040807025.1. Lineage (NCBI taxonomy): Eukaryota > Metazoa > Chordata > Aves > Struthioniformes > Struthionidae > Struthio > Struthio camelus. The sequence continues at coordinate 6,385,321 of NC_090955.1, read as the reverse complement.
TTCCTCCTCCGGCTTACGGTCTGCACCTGACTGCGCTGTCAAGTCTCTTCCGTACTTTTCTCCAGGCCTCTGTTCTGTAGACTTATTTCTAATCATCCATAAATAGACTCATGTGTGTTAGGTCTGTACATCTGAGTATGGGAAGCCACATGACAGCACGCCTCACTTGTTGGAGCAACAGCAGATCTGGGGAGAAAACTTGGCTTCTTGGGTGTCGATGGAAGATTCTCATAAATTAACTACATCCAAAATCTCTGACAGCTTTTTCTCCAGACTCACATAGATTCCTTGTGTGGGACGAGGTGAGCTACTCAGTCTTGGTTTAGCCTCCCTCAAAAAAAGGACTAGTAGTACTTGGTTCTGTGACAGCTTTGGGATCCTGGGAGAATAAGAAGCTGAAAAAAGTTATTTCATTTATTTTTTTCTGTTAACATGTGCTATGCAGTTTGTTTTGCCTTTACTGAATAGTGACTGTATTTCATGACAAATAAGCATGGATTGGCTGTTTTATTTGGTCAAAAATGCATGTTATAGGAAGTGTATACAATTATTTAGGCGTAAGACATTAAGACCAGTTGATTGAGGCTATTAGGAACTTAAAGACAAGCATGTGCTGAACTGTTTACAGGATCAGTACATACATTTGACTGTACAGTAGGGATAAGAAATAATTTTCAATACATAACTTGACAATTTTAGCTCTTTTTTGTCTGTTTCGTGACCTCAGTGAATAATGTACATAACTCCTGCATTTGTTGAAGAAGATTGAGGGAAACATGCAAGGTAAAAAAATATTTTCTCCATTATATTTGGTCATTGAAACCCTTTATTTTCCATTAGGTGTTTTTCCTTTTAGAAAAAATAATAATGAAAATGTTCATGTTAGAAATCGAAATCTTCAAAATTGAATCTTTAAAACTTTGAGAAGTCTGAAGGAATTAAGCTGGCCAAGCACAACTGTTGACACAAAAATCTAAAGAAATGAAAAATAAAACCAAGTCTGTGAATCACAGTCAATAGAACGGTGGGATAAATATTTGCAACTAAAGGTATATTTAATTTTTTCCCCCAAGAAGGCTAAAATTGTGACTTTTTTACTAGCTTTCAAATGTGATTTAAAATATGTTTGCAAATAGTGAGCATGTATAGCCATGGTTCATATTATGTGGCCTATGCAGAACTTGAGGGGGCCCCAAGGGGTTATCTTGTCCATCTCTCTGCTTTAAGGCAAGATCTCCTGTACCTGTCATGTCTGATGGATACTTGTCTAATCTGTTCTTTTAGACCTCCCATGACAGAGGCTCTCCATCCTCCCCAAGCAATCTATTCTAGTGCTTTGCTAGCCTCATTGCTCGGTAATTTTCTCTAATGTTTAACCTTAATCTTCGTTGCTGCAATTTAATCCCATTACTACTTCTTCTATCTGCCATGGACATTGAAGATAGATTCATCCCTTCTTCTTTCAGCAGCTTTTTATATGTTCAAAGGCTACTCTCCTATGCCTTTTTTGACTTGTCGTCTTAAAGCTAAGCCACCCTAGTTTGTTCATTTCCTCAGAGGTCCTCATGGTTTCTAGCTTTGGGATGACTCTCTGGATTGCATATAGGTGTCTCACATCTTTCTTGAAATACATTTCTCAAGTTCCTATGTCTTTTTTCATGTAGCTGAGGAAGCCTTGATCTTATGAAGTCTTGCAGAGTGAGGGGTATTAAAGTCAGTAGGATGAGTGGGCAGAAAGCTGAGGTTCTGTGCAAGTCTCTGGACGGGCTCTCCAGTTGCTGGAAGTGTCATGTACCACTCACTCGTAAAGGTTGCTCCCTGCGTGCAGCACAGAGGGTGCTTTGTGTTTTGCTCCTCTGCAGTCCTAGATGTCAGCTACTGGGGCTCCAGCTGTGGTCTCCATCTCCCTGCTCCTGTTTCTACATACCTTCTACATACCTACACACCTCATGCCATGCCGGAGGCATTATTCTCTGCCTTCTTCTGTGACCTGGGCATATGGACCTGAAATAGAAACTTACGGCTATATGCAAATGTTTTAATGATGCCATTTGCATATCTGGAAATGATTTACAAAACGCTGCACATGGAGCTGCTTAAAACTTGGCACCAATAGTTTGTACAGGATCATGGCTCAACACAACAGAAACTGAATATTCAGCTGGTTTTTGCCAGCTCTCACAAAGAAGCAATGCAGTTTTGGCGACTACTGAAGCAAGTCTGTCAGTGAAGGAAGAAGCTTGAGTCCTTACACAATTTTCAGCCCTGCCCAAGGGGAAAACATCCTGTAATTTACTGCCTTTTTCTACTTTTCTGCCTCTTTGGGAAGAGCAGCCAATTACAGTTGGTACTGGCAGTGGGAAACGCTCTTATGCACACCCACGGGAGCGCAGACACGGAGTTTTGGGATGGTGAGCAGCTGATGCCAGTTTGATGAGTAGGTAGGGGTCGAGAGAACACTACTGTCCAAGAGTGCTCTGCTCCATTGGCAGCTTTCTGCACCAGCAGGTTTGGGATGGGGAAGAGGAGGTGAAGAATTCCTGTAGCTGCTTTTTCACTCCTCTAAGCCTGAGAGGTCCCTCAGCTGAGAACTAAATTCACCTTTCCCATATCTGTTCAGAAGAGCTAGGAATGTCAAAATTGTTGAAGAGAGGCAAGATTGTACCTTTTTTTCCCCCCCACCTTTAGAACTATCAAAAATGCCTTGCTAGCTCTTTTTCCTTTATTTTGGGTTGAATTTTGATTTCTGTTTGCTTGTGCTAATAACGAATGAGGGCGTGGATATTTTTGCAGCGTGTGTAAAAAGCAGGTTGCCATGGACAAATCAAAATCTGTTCTCAAACCACTGAATGTAAGTGGGTGATAGGTGCGTATCAAATGAATTTTAGTAGCGACTGATTTCAAAACAAACAGAAAGTGGTGGTTTTCTATATAGGAGAGTCTCCTTGCAGAAGAATACCGTTGATGCTAAAAATTTAAATGAGTCTAAGTGGAGACCAGACAAGTTCATGGAAGAGGAATCCCCTGGGTAATATTAAATACAAAGAAATCACACTTAAGTAAGAAATATCCTGAGCTGCAAAGTATTTAAGGCCAAGAGGAAGTATTAGATAAGCTTGCTCTGCTCTCAGACTCTTCCCTAGGCATCTGCTTATGCCTACTGTCAAAGGCAGAGTCCGGGGTAAGACGGACCTTTGCAGCCGTTCTTAGGACTCCCTAAATTTTTTTACCATCGGACAGGGGAAGTTATATGCCATCTCACAGGAGAAAGGAAGAGAAATACGACATCGTATTGAATAGCACATTCAGACACTCAGAGAGTGAGTAAATGCTGTATGCAAGTGATGAAAATACCCCCTCTCCCAAATGGCCTTTGTCATAGGAGTGTAAGTATAGCTGTGGGCCTCTGCATACTAAATCACAGGACTGTTGCCTACTTAAGAAACAAGTGGTTATGGCAGATGAGGGAAGAGCAAGGAAACAGCAAGACAGGGTATCTTGTGGTGCACTGGTTTCTGAGCCCTTGCCAAACATTTTGTTGGCTTTGTACAGAGAAAAAAATGTTTTGAGCAGTTTAGAGAGAGAGAGCCCAGTTCAGGGCTTGATCCTGCAGCTGCTAAAGCCTGTTCTTCACTGAAATATTTACCTGTTTCACCCATTCTGTGGTGGTTGATATACTGCCTGCAGCTCTGTGTCTTCAGGATGCAGTGATATGATAGAATGTTAAAAGATGGATATTTTCTCTAAAAGGAGAAAGAATGTCCTGTTGCTAAAGACAAAGTCATTTTCTGGACTGTCCCCACTCCAGACAATGCACAGCCAACATACGGCTTACAGCGCGTTTTGTCGACGTTCTGCTAACATTGCACGTACTTTATATTTTCTTTGCAATTGTATAAATAGCATATAGGAAGAGGGAGACTATTTAGGGAAAATACTAATTAAAATGAACAATAGAAAATAGGAGATCTTATGTTTCTAAAATTAGAGGCTGGTTATTCAGTAATAAATAGCTCTGTCATTATTAGTTTGCAGTCCCTCCTTTCTCTTGCCTGACATACACAATATCACTGTTATCCCTGGTTCGCCTGTCTAAACATGGTTTCTTTCCAACGCTCTACATTGTTTGCTAGCCCTTGTTACAAAAGCTCTCCAGCTCTGGGCTTATCTGGCAAAAGAAAATAAGGAGGAATATTCTTTCTAAACAAAATGAGTTTGATGAAGGAATAAAAGGAATGTTAACAAAGGTACTTTCATGCACTTCCTGCTAGATACTACTTATTGGCCTCTGGTAATTTCAGAAACCTAGAAGCATGGATCAAGATTTTACTTTTCTAATAATTAGTAACTGTTTTGATGATTTTGGTGCTTTGTTAAGAACATGATTGTTTAACTTAAAGGGAAAATTTGATTTGCATCTTGGAATAAAGTGAATAATTATTACATGTAGGCAGTTGGGGCTGCATCTGTGAGAAAGGCAAAAGTATTTTAGCTTGTATGAACAAGAGCCTAGATTTTGCCTTAATTCAAGTAACAATAGTCTACAGGCCAGGCTAATGAACAGATTTAGGATTTTTGCATCTAGCTTTAGGATTTTTGCAGCAAAAACATGGGGATAAATTTAATTTTTGGTTCCTTAGCATACATAATGCCTAACGGTTTTTGACTTATGGGCTAATGGTGGGAGCATGCTTATTCAGTACCAAAAAAAAAAATGATAGCACGGATCACCTTTTGTGAGTATAGGTAGTGTGGTTATGGATTGCCTTAGCTTCCTCCTTCGTGGAAGATCAGCTCTTCTAGGAGGGCCAGCTACTGTGTGAGCCGCACTTCTGACCTCCAGCCAGGTTTAAAATACTAAGTAATGAGCCCTACCTGTGCTGAAGCTGCCTTACATTGTTATTTGTCTCTGAAATTGGATTGTTGATCACTGGATGGTGTTTTGGATCAGTCAGAAAGACACTGGACTAAATGAAGTCACGTTGTATTGCCATTGTTTCATTCCTTTGTTGTCCGGAGCAAAAAACAACCTCTATGAAAGGTGAAAAGGGGATATAGAAGGTGTAGGAATCTGTGTTGGCTCAAGGGACTGTGATTGGGGAAACAGAGAGAGGAAGAGAATAAAATTCCCAGGGAAAAAAATAAATACAAAGGAGGAGCAGGAAAGAAAAAGGCATGAGAAGCCATAAAAATCCAGTGCTGTCAGCTGAAAATTGGGGCGATTCTGTCATATTAATGACAGGAAACCATACCTCTATTGGCTTTCACTGACAAAGGTCCAAGCAGCTGCTGTGGAAGGAAGGTGATTCGAGCATGAGTGAAAATATCTAAGACATTGTGCACTTATTTGGTAGAAACAGAATTTAGTGAGGATTCGTCTGTCATTATCATATCCTCTGCTGAACATGTGTTGCCCTTGGCAATAGGTACTCAGTAACTAATTTAACTTTTTTGTTGTTCAGTAGCAAGATTTTCTTGCTTGGTTCCCTTAGTAGCTGTAATTTCAAAAACAAAGTAAAAAGCAAAAAAAAAAAAATCCTTAGATTATAGAATAGAATTTATAAAACATATATTTTGATTCCTGGTACTTCCCATCACCTGGCATCTAATATATCAGTTGCAAGTAAATTACTTGCTAATTGCTTTACTAGATCTCACCTCCTGTTTTTCAATCATAGCTGCATATGAGGAGGAGGTGGTGGTTGTAGCTCGAGCTTTCTGTTTTACTAAAATGAGTTGAAACTGAGTTAATAGTAGCTACTTTTGGATATTACTTGTATGGACTCAAAGTGTACAGCCAGGGAAATATCAGTAGACATCGATGTAGACTTGATTCTCAGTTTGAGGTCAGACTGTTGACTGCTATATGTCAAGTGTGCCAAGTGTAGGTGTATAGTAGTCCAGATAAAGGAAAACCCACAACTTTCTGCAAAATAACATACGGCTGTGACACTTGAAACAAGAACACTGGAGTAAATTTTTCTCTTAAAAAAAAGCAGTAAGAGATTTGAACATCTGCACAAGTTCTTTTTAAAGCCTCGTGTGAAAGACCCTGCATAGTAGATTGTGTGGGGCTTAATTTATATAAGTTGAGTCAGAAGAACTGTTTTGACTCTGCTGAGATTCAGCCCCATGGCTCCAGGGGAGCGTAGGTACTTCCAACCCAGTGCTTGGGTCATTGAATCATTCCTTCCATTGTATTTACCACTTCACCAGTGCAAGATTATATAATAAAGTGGAGAAGTTGAGACACTGTGCACTGAAGACTTCAACCCATATTTAAAGTCCTAAGTGAAAGACAGTAAAGTCTTCTGGGAGTGTAAAACCCAGACAGCTTTCACTAAGCCTGTCTGTGCTGACTCAGAGGGTAAACTTGAAATAAGCAGTGCATGGTGTGATTCTGAACTTTTTGTGATTACATACTAAGTTTCGTAGACTTTAAAAACTCCACAGCAGTTTAGAAAAAACACACCAATCTGAAATAAGAGTTTCTGGGAACAGACTTATCTCCCTTCACAGCACCGGCTTCCAAATCTGTGCTGATCAGAAGCTGTTGCGTTAGTGAAAAATACTGGATCTGTGGACTTCACAGCAAGTAACAGGTTAGTAGAGAAGGGACTCTAAATGAGAACGGACTTGAGCTACAAACTTGGACTTACTAAGATGCACTGAACCAGGAGCCAGGAGTACCTTCTGCCTTCTGTATGACTATCTCGTGGCCCCTTTCGTAGTTTGTGCATTTAGATTTTATAGGCTCTTCGGGACAACGCCTATTTCACATGAACCTAGAACCTATTTTCCTAGACATTGTGCAGACCTCAGGGGAAGCCTCTATCATGAGCAAATCCAGGGTGTGGAGCAGCCTTGGCCTCAGCAATGTTAAGCTAAAATGAGTGGATAGAGAGGATGACCTATCCCCCTGGACATCGGCAGGAGCAGTGGAGCATCTTGAGGAAGCAAACAGTGCTGCCTCCTTCCACTAGTCAGCCACGGGGGACGTGCAGAGAGCAGCTAGGCAGAGAATAGGGCCTGACATTTTTGGAAACTATCCTCCAGCATCTCTGCAATTTGGTTTCTTCAGTGCCTTCCTCCTCCTGAGGCTTTTGCTGACTTTCTCTCCTCTTCCCACTTGTTCCTTGTTCCTTGTTCCTTTTAGCTGATTTGTTCCTCTTCTCCCTTCTTGTTTTATCCTCCTTCCCCAACTAATTTTAAAAAATATAGAACATTAAAGATATTTGGGAGATGTGATGGTTTTCAGAGTTAAACAACACTGAAAAAAATGTTCTTTCCCTTCATTTAGTATTTTTAAAGAAGTAATAAGTAACACGGCAGGATACAATTGTAATAATATGAACAACTCTTAGGTATTTGAAGCTTTATTCCTTGGCCTCCTGCCTCTCCTGATTGCATAAGTCATGCATGAGCTATTACTTTTACTGTACCTAATTTCTAGTATCCTTTGAGATCCAATCACTCCACTGATAAAGTGATTTTCTGACTATTTCAGCCATGCTTACATAGCTGTTTGTGTATGTGTGGACATAATTTATCTGTTTATTATAATTCTAATAATGAAAATAACATGAAATGCTATTATAAAGCTCAGCATGGTAATCAGTTTGTTGTTATTGCTGGTCATGACAATCATTTTAAAGTCTCCATTTTGCTAATGGCACACCTTAAATTTTCCAAGATGGTTGGGATTTAGCCATGACTTTAATGAAGATGTGTGGTGGTAGGACAGGAAAACTAGGCCGTACTTCAACAAAACACTTACGCATGTAAATAATTTCAGTTATCTGAGCAGATCTATAAATTTCAAGTACACAATTCCCACTCACAAGCTTAAGCATGTATGTTAGCTTTTATGCCAGGGGTTGGAGCCTTTATGCTGACTTTTAAAATCTAAGACGTGTGGGATCTGTGCAAATAAGGTGATCGTAACTTGTGTCAACAAGAAATAAACTTGTATCTCTCTGGAGTAGCTTACGGAAGATAGAAAAGATGTTTTGTTTTTAAATCGTGCATCCATACCAGAGCAAATTAAGCAATACAGCAATATATAGTCAAAGGATAATGGATAAATAGCTATTTGTAGCAAATACTGCATCCAAGAAAGCCATCATAAAATTGGTTTTATAACTGGCACAGTAATAGCAATGGGAACAATTCCTCAGTCAGTGGTCAAACAGGTTTTCTAACATTGATGGATACAAGCTAGGAAAAGTATTGAATTTTTTACTAATTAGCCTTTTTTCTACAAAATTGCCTCTTAATAATTTCCCTTCGTGTCCAGCACATAAAGGTATCTGTGTATATGAATTTAATTTATATGCCAATGATGTTTTATGCATTGTCTTGTCTGCATCTCATTACTGTCATTAACAAGCACTCCAATACATCTCGTTACAAGGTTAATTGGGACAAATCTAAAATACGTCCCCTTTTATATTGTAAATATGATATCTCCTGGCAGCACATTCCTACTGGATGGACACAAAAGTTATGGTGTCTTATTAAAGGTTTCTATATGGTATCGTAGTGGCATTCAGTGACTACATTATGCTGTAAATACAGTTGTGTGGAAAATTGGCAGCATACAACATAATCTAGATGAAAGATGTATTTTCCTAGTATTGGATGAAATCTAACTGTGTACAGAAGCTCCGTAATATTTTAGCCATACCTGAGGGCCAAAATGGTGTATAGTTTGTGTGCAGGTGTTTTTGCTGAGAGCTAATTTCCGATTTTGAACGAATATGTTTTAAAAGTGACCGTTCCTTCACAATGCCCAGCTGTACAGAGTTATGGCAAATTAAAAAAGCATTTTGCAAGTAAAAGATGATTTCATTGGACAACTGATTAGAGCCTTGGTACCATCATAAAAAAAACGTTTCATATCAACTTCTGTCAGAGTCGTCTAATGTAGCATACTATAACAAGTTATGCAAGTCGTGTCTTCTCTCCCTAGGACCAAGGGTTAAAACTTGGGCAAAGTGGGATTTTCACAGAAATGTATTCTTCTGTAGATCTGACTTGCACTGCCAGCCCATCTGTCACGCAGCAAAAGTACAGATAAAGTCTTTGTAATATGGGCTGAAGAACAGGGGCTGTAGAAAAGGGGGAGCTCTGGGTGTTTCATACCTATCCAACAGAGCGTAATCCTTATTTTGTTTCTTTTAGGCTTTGTAAAATCTCTGTGATGATTCACTGGACATGTAAGGAGTGCAGAAGCCACCAGGGCTTGGTGGTTTCAGCCATGGCTACACTGAAATCTCAGTTCTGTAATATGGCTCAAAGAGAGTGCACTGCTGCATAGATAGGTCTGATAAGCACACAATAGTTTGCTTTTGCTCGTTACTTGAAAGACACACTTTTAAGGCAGGATGCACTGGAATTTTGCCTATATAGACATAAGATTGTAGATGTTAGCGTAGAGATTTGTTACTTTCTAAATCCTATATTTACAGGTCTTGGCTGGAGAGCTCTGCCAGAGAGCTCTCGGTTCCCCTGTGCCATGGGCTTTCTGTCTTTTTCACATGGGAAGCACAGCCTGCCTCTCAAGTTTTTGGGCTTGAGTTTGTCTATTGCCTTTGTGGAAGGTTAAAAGCTTCCACAGCATCTATGAGTTGTATTTGTGACGATGGGATCATCCTCACGGAGAGATTTATGTCCTATACGAGGGATGAAACTAATTCCCCTCCAATAGAACTGTGCCAAGACTAATACGCCAACTAAGTCCCTCCAAAAGAGGGCTGTCCTGGCTTTTGCTTTCCCTTTGCAGAGTTGAGTTTCAATCTCTCTGTCTCCTTTAGTCAGGAGATCACTTGGAAACAAATTCTTTATTATAAGTGACACAAACCAGGGGACAGGATCAGGAATCCTAAACCAAGCCCAGGTTCAAATTTCTTAGATGGCCTGTGTCTTTGTATTGTGGCCCAGACGTTCTGTTGAGTTTATTGCATGGATATTGGAACACTGTAGCCTGAGTTTATCTCAAGTTCAATCAAAATTGTATTTACTCCACAGACTACTTGGAATAGGAGGAAGAAATAGACTCCCATAATGCTGTTGCCGTGGGAAGCACAGAAACACTGTTCGCGTTCCCAATCCAGGAAGGACGCCACAGTACAAAATGCTGGAGAAGAAAGTGAGAATGTATTTAAAAAAAAAAAAAAAAAGTTAAATTCCAGCTACTCATTAGCATAGTGAGTCCAACCATTTTCCCCTGGCATAGACTGTAAAATCTTACATCCCCAAGCATCAGCTAAGTAGCTTAGGAAGGCTGCGTAGCTTAGTCCCAATTTACTTGATACAGTATTGTTACTTCAAACAAACCATATTAGTGGCATGTTATCTTTGCTGTTGTGTTTGTATGAGACCCTAGGCAACAATTAATTTTGTCATGCCAACAAATATTTCATTTGATTTCTAGTGTTCCAACGTTCCATTGCCATAACAACTTGGATAAATATATCCTAATAAAATCCATAGATTAGTTTTTAAAAAGCAGCTCGTTAATAAGAATTTGCAACAAAAAATAGTGCTATATTCTGATGCTGTTCAGTGGAACCACATACAAGTTATGACTGAAAAGACAGTGACATAAGAACTGGTACTATTCTGCAAAGCAAAGCTGTATGGGGCAACCAAGATCTAATCTCCTGAAGTGCTGAAGGAGGCTTCATGTGTCTTGGGACCTGCGCTGGTCTTTGGGTAGGTTGGACCTAATCACAGTGCCCTGCATTAATGATACTGCCTGATATAGGTAGATGATCGGCTAAATGAGCCTTCTTTAATTAGATTCATTCTTCTAAAGAACCACATGAAACTTGTTATAATTATCATAAGAAATATATACTTTCATGTTAGAAACAGCCTTGTAAGTAGCGCTCTTTATTGCTAACACTAAGTAAATGTTTTAACAAAGTAAACTGTAGCAGTCGTTATCGTGCTTGAAACTTCTCTAGCTTGGCAAGAACAACACAAATACTGGATATCAGAGATCTCATCCTGTGGAAAGTATGCCTCAGACCAAACCCCCAAACATATCCTTTTATCTCTTGATATCATCCAATGTACACACGCATTTGTCAGCTCTGTCTGATTGTTAGGCACTCCATAACGCGGTTAATTGCTTATTTATTGTTTAACCTTACATTTGCTCTGCAAGTGCATGGAAAAATAAAGCTTGACTTCACTAATGTCCTGTTGAGCACAGATGAAACAGCCTTCAAAGCAGCCACTTTACAAACACTTTTAAACTAGCAGTTTTATGCGCTACATAGCCATTTGTTCCTATTACTCTACGGAGAAAAAACATTTGTGTTCTGTTATATTAAAAATTCATCGCCATATGCATATGTCCAAAATCTACCTGCTTTTAGGTAAATTCTTCAGGATCTGTTATAGATGCTCATAGACTTCTAATTTTGTGTCCCAAAAGCCTTACACGTTTTTTTTTTCTGGATGGCCAGAATTTCCAGAAGCATCAATACAAACATCAAATAGCCAACATGGTGCACATGGGCTCAGACAGATCACCCATAATCCACATGTCTGTGCAGTTGCCCTGATGTTCTTATTACATTTCCAGAAACTGTTGCTGCAAACAGGAAGAAAAAATGGGAAAAAAAACCCAAAAACAAAAACACGAGCAAAACCCAAACTACCTGCCCTATTTTGTTTTAAAATCTCTTAAAATCAGATGAAGCGCTTAGGTGGGAGACTGGCTGCATTGTGATTCTCATCCACGCTAGGGCAGAGTAGAAGGGCAACTGGGGCAAGTGAAGGACTAACACCATTTTCCTAATAATCTCTAATCACAGTTGCCCTTCCACCCTCCATCTGTGTCAGGAGCGCTGCAGATACCTCTAATTCTCATGCAGAGTGCATTGCAAGATGCCAGTATAGTCCTTAAGAATAGAGCTGTTAAATGGTTCCCCAGTCAACTAATCTAGTCACATCTTTTCGCTCTTTCTATTCTTCCAGACCCTGAGCAGACTGGGTAGCACACAAAGTACAAACATGTCCAGAAAGTATCTTAGCTAGTTAAAGAACTTATTTTCTGGTCTTTCTGTGCTGGTTCATTCACTGGCTTTGCAGAATAGTTCTCCTCTGGATTGATGTAACTGCCGTATGTCTAGGGTTGCTCCCCAGACAAGTTTTGAGAAACAAAGAGAAATTTTGTTGTCTTTCATGCCTGCAAGAGTTAGTTTGGGGAAAATATGGGAATATTCATTTTCATGAAGGGCAGAGATATTGTTAATACTTACTCAGTGAAAGCAGCAATCAAAGCGTCATCTAACTTTAGGGCTTTTCAGACATTAAAACGAGGAATCATCTCCATAAGAATAATTCATAAAGCTTCTACCATGTGCAAAGATAACAAAGCATATTTTAATAACCCTAACACACTGGCTGCAAAGCCCATAAGTCTTTCTTTCGTTCTTTCATGTAGTTATGAATTCCTTCCTAAAATTCCCGTTACCCTAAAATATATCTGAAGACATGGAGATAACTTTAGCAAGCGTGATTCTATCCTTGCACTCCTCTGACTGTGCTATAAAATTGAACTATTCAAATGTGCTTCAAAAGCTGAAACAAAATGAAAAAGAATCTAGATTTTTCTCAGAAGCACCCACTTGTTGTATCTGAAGTGTTTGAAGTCCAAAGGGTTTCCAGCTAATGTGAACCAAGAAGCTCAGCAGCCTTCTCCAAGCACCCTGTTCCCTAAACAGGCACAAAATCCTTTACGTGAGTGAAGGATGCTTCTCTTATGAAAGTGAACATTTGAGATGAATTGTCGGATGTTCCTGAATTCTCCTTATTTGTTCACTTATAGGCAATGATACGGTCACTGTGGTTTGTAGAATAATTTTAAGGCTGACTGAATAGCTAGCATTTCAGTTCCACTTCAGACAGGTGAAGGCTAGGTCAGCGTGACAAGCTGCCTAACAGGCGGCCGACGTGGCGCGAATTGTGTTTCCTTGTTGTTCATTGCACTAAGGATGCCAGTCCTCAGTGGCACAGGGGAAATCTGTGGGCTAGAGCACATGGGACCTTTCTAATAAAATGGTAGAATTGGTTAAACTCAACCTGTCACTCTGAGAAGTCTTGCTGTTTGGAAGGAAGGAGGCTAGCCTTGCGCTGGGATGAGGTAGGGTGTTCCTTTTCGTTTGTCACCAGATAACATCTCATTCTCTTTCTAGACTGCTATCCAAACAAAAACAAGCATTGAATGCCTAATCAGTGGTGGTGGTTTGATTTTCCTCTCAGCAATAAGTACTACAGGCAATCAGCAAGGAAAAAAAAGGGGGGAAAAATAAAGCAAGTTCTCTCAGTCTATTTTTAAATATAAGTAATTGGCATTTTCTCTTCTGCTACCATGAGTTCCAGGTAAGCATGGTTCAAATCAACCCCATGACACAATACTCCAGGGAGGAGAGAATTTAAAAAAAGCAGCTGTGATTTGTAGCTATCTGCGTGAACCTGGAGGAAGCAGGGCTGGGCGTCCTGACAGCCTCGGCCCGTAGCACTAACGCCTCAGCCTAGCCACCAGCTTGAATCCCACCTCCGGTTCTGCTTGCCTGGCGCAAGTGGCCGGGCTGTGCTGCAGCCGAGGGCACGGGTGCACCCTCATTGCTGCGTGCAACCAGATAAATCCGTTCCTCGGCAGCTCAGACAACAGCCCTGATCTTAGCACTTCAGTGTCTATCAGGTAAATCTGTTGTAGCGCTGCATTCCTCCCCAGGCGCCTTGCTGAGCTTTTTCCTGCTGCAGCCTGTTTTCAGGACAAACCTTGCAACCAGGGATGAGGCCTTCACCACTGCCTCAGTACAGCAAGGGGGCAGAAAGAAAACTGTCCTCCTGCTGTTTTGTAGGCTGCCTCGGCTCTGGGAAACCTCGCTCACTTTGGTGGCAGCCACTTGAGTCTATAGGTCAGTCCTCAGGCTAATGCTCACGGTAGGAGAGTGATTGCAGGTATGCGATTGCAGAAAGCTGGGGCTAGATGGCTTGTGCTTTGGCTATGCTGCAAAGAGGAGTTATTTCTCGGTGCCTTTCTTGGGGATTTAGGAAGTGAGACAATAGTTAGCCAGTAGCCCTTTGAAACTGAGATCATGAAAATGTTAGGGGGTGGGAGGGAAGGAAAGAGGCGCAGGCTCTTTCCCTTGGAGGTTTGAAATGCATCTTACTGGTGCCTGAAGCATGGTCCCACTGCTGCAAAAACCAGGACCTGTGACTAAATTGCCTCGCGCACCCTCTGAGTGGAAGGAATTGTTGTGTGTATTTGTTTGGCAGAGCAGTGTTTTGCTATTAGAATGAGCTTGGTGCCTTCAGTGTTAAGGGTGAATATGTGTTAGCTGCACGAGAATCCCGTGCGTTACAGAGCAGGTGAGAGGAGGGTGCACCCAACCAGATATTCTGCATTCATCCTTAGAAAACAAACCAGGTAGGTTCATTTTGCACTGGTAAAAGGAAAATCTTATAATTTATGTGTCTGCCTACTAGAGTCCTTCAGATTGACTTAATTAGGTACTGGAAGACTGACTCTGATCTTCCTGGTTCCTTATGCAAACTGGAAGTAGCTCCTAAACTGCTGTGACACTGGTAGAATTGAGAACAGTCAAACCGCTGTGAAAGTGGGAATTTTTTCTTGTCGTTCTCAGATGTGCACTTCTGTTACTGAGGTTTCTTATCAGAAAAAGCACAATAGAAATAGAGCGTATTAAAACGAGAGCTCTAGCCAAATGTCAAAGTCACTGCTGATAACATGAGTTCAGTAGCAAAACCAAGATATTATAGCTTGTTTATCTTCTTGTTGCATTGTAACTGTCCCATCTGAAAAACAGAGATCGAAAGAGCTTGAGTAAGACAGGCTCTGCTAGCAACTAACATGTAAAACATGCCAGTGAGTGGTTTTGTGCTTTGAGTGTCAAGGAGAGGTATGGGAGAGGTGGTGGTGGCCTACCCAGGAGGAATCACAGATAACAGTATGGTCCGTTGGACTTCCAAACATAAGTATCTTTATCTTTGGGACTCTGTTCTCTGCTCCCCTAATGGGGCTAATGGATGTTTTGTGCCCAGCTGCATCTAAGGTAGTTTCTACTTTGAACTTTTCTGAGATCAAATTTTATTTTAACTATTTGCAAAAGCAACCCTCGTCCGAAGGCTGGGGTGGAGGGAGCTGTGCTGTTTGCATGTGATGCGTGGCCACAGATGTGAACAGAATCACGTGCTGGGTAGCATGGGGATTGCATCCAACAACGGGCTTGAGCACTTAAGTGGGATGGAAGTAGGAATTTAGAACATTATAACCCTGAAAATCCTACTCACCTTCTATCTAATGCAGGAGGCATCTAAAGCTGGTGGCAACAAACAGTGAATTTTGCCTCTGTAGATACCAAGAAGTGACCTAGCCTCAGCAGTGCAAACCATTTCTGTGCACGTTCCCAGGATTAGTGCCACAAGGACAGTGGGGGGCAGACTCTGCAGGTGACACACTTAGATAAGGGTTTTCTTGCTAGGTGTAGTCTGGAATCACACTGGATGTATTATTTTACCGGTAAGCATCTGTTTCCAAACCTTTTTAAAGATTCAAAGTGGTGTGTGCAGCAGTGAGTCATGCCACGAGCTGGCAAAGCCCTCCTCTGCTAATGAGCTATGCCCAAGAAAGACCTCTGTCGCCTGGGGGAAACTGCATCTGCATCTTGCACGTCTGGAGCATGGCAGAGCTCAGGCAGGGCTGTTAGCATGCTCTTGTGCCAGTGTGCAAGGCCCCAGGCCGCTGGCTGGAGACCCCTTGCGCTGTTACATGGCTTCCAAGAACAGAAAGCGTTACCTGTTCTTTGCCCAGTTGTCACCCTCGTATTGAAATAAAGTTCATAATGCTCTTTAATAATCACTTTTCAAGGAAACAAACGTTTTCCTCTAAACTAGTTGAATGTGCATATGTCCTATTTAAAAATAGGAGGGACATCTTTTCATCGTCTGGCTTATAATACTAAGCTAGGCTGCATTATCTTTTAAGGCAAACGTATTTGTGTGCTAATATCTGAACAGATATTTTGCCAGCAAAAATGAGTTCCGTTTTTGAGACTGGTAATATAAAGACTTACAAACATGACTGTTTTGAATGTTGCCTAAGAACAGTGAAACCATAAAGGCATATGAAGATTATTATCACCAAATAAGCGCAGCCATTGATTTGATTTCACTAACTATTTTAAAATAGGTTATATGTTTTGCTTTTTTTCCCCAGTCTGCATCTGTAATATTTAATTAGTCCTCATGAAACAAATTTGTAAGTGGTTTGGTTTGAGTTCTGAAAAAAACCCAAACATACTCAGGATGCCATTCTGCAAGAGTTGTGCTTTTTTCTCTGACTAAGCTGGGTTTGATGAAAGTGGGTTCCTAGTGCTAGTTCAAACCCTGCTTCAGCTACATCCGGGAGCAAAACCCTACACTTATCACTCAGAAGCAGACTTGAAAATGTAGGATACTCTCTTGCAAAGGTTTTAGCAAACCGACTTGCAACTATAAGTTGCGTTTGGGCATAGTGTTTCAGGAGTCATAGTCTAAATGTATACTACAGTATGAAAATGTAGTATTGTAGACCTAAGGCATTTTAATTGGGAAAATAATAATTAGCATTAGTATTATACGAGGATCTGCAAGCTTTGCTTATGCGTATGCTGATATTTTGATAAAACATTTTTGAGGCATATTTTCATCAGTACTGGTAATGTTTTAATGTGAAATAGTCATATGGATTAATAACATTATCCAAAGGTACTTGTGAAAATCTATAGTAAGAAAACTGAACTGAATATGCCTGAGCAATATTGCTAATAGCATTTGAATTTATGTAGTTAATTTACTAACACGATGTTAAAAATGTACAGTATGTTATTGGAGAAGAAAATCCTTCATTTCACATGCATTTTGTTTTATACAGCACAGATAGTCATTCCCCCTGTGAAGTTTATGTTGGTTGAAAGCATAAATTTTACTGATATATATACAGGTTTCTGTTCCCAGTGGTGAACACGGTTACATTTAGAAAATTGACAAAATCAATGGCAATAAACCAAAGATCAATTTAAATTTCACATTTAGCTACTTGTTTTAGAGTCTCGGTGAAGTTTGCAATCAGTAACATGTTTTATGTTTAGAAACAATAGATGAATACAGCTGCTGTCCATTAGGAAACAATTGTTTCCTAAATTTGTGAACTGAAAAGGGTATGTGTGTATATGAATACATATATAAAAATGTATATAAAATAATATAATACACCTAACACTGTTATTCTGCCATACCACTCTGTGCTCTCTGCGGATTGTTTTCTTATCTGTTGAAAGTGTTAGAGAATGGTCACTAATGGATATTATAAAAGTAATGAGCAGTAATAGTTTGAGATATTCAGTCTTTCTAAGTTGCTAATTTACTATCCCATTCCAAAATAGCTGTCGCTATAAAATCAGGTCACTATAGAGGTAAGAATCTATAAATATAGTGCCTATGTCATATCCCATCATCTCCAAAAGGATCACGCTCTCTGGCTGTTTAAAGAGGTTTACATATTCCTTATAATACATGTATGATAAATTAAGCACTCTTTTCTAGACCTCTTTAAATGGAAGGAATTGAAAACACAATAATGATATAATTAATTACAGTCTTATTCCTGTAGAAAAATTACACCTTTTTCGATTAGCATGAAATATAAGTGTCAAATCAGTAATAAAATCCTGATCAATAAAACAATAATAACTATGTTGTTAAAAGCGGACCTAGAAAGGTGTTCATGGCAACATATTTTAGAGGTTAGAAACCCTTTTAAAATAAACGGATTTCATCTTTACACTATGTCATCTAAATCATTACAATGTTTGTGTATACAATTATCATCAGACGATAAATTGCAGCTATTGAATGGATTAAGTTTGAACTTTTTGACCTCATAAATCTGAGTTTGTCATAGCTTTAGCAAATGCTTGTGTAACAATCAGTTGATTACATGGCAGAGCAGATGTATGTATGTTAACTGGAAAATATGAAAGGAGCAGGGTAATTCAAAGTTCACTGGAAGAAGTTTATAAACGTCTGACAATATCATGTTAACATTTTCTCTGTACACCTTTCTGGTTACATATTTTGGTACCAGTTTTTATCCTGTTTTTCTCCCTATTTTAATGTGAGATTTAAAATTAATAGAAAAAAGATAAAACCAGAAAGTAAAACACTGAATTCATTGACGGAGAATTTAATGGAACATGGAGAGTACAATATTTTGGTGGGATCTAGTCATCTATGTTCTTAATGGATCATTAAAAATGAACAAAATAGCAACACTAGCAAATAGCAACTTAGTGGGAAAAGCGGAAACGTTCTTGATGCAGAAAGGTGACATGCAAAAGCTTGAACTGTTTGGGAAAAGAGTAGCTATAGATTCTTGCACAATTATTTTAATCTAAGGGTCAGCCCCCAGAGACAGGGATTCCCAATTTGTGTGAAGTTATTAATCTGGAATCAATGTGGACAGGAATTCAGTGAACACCAGGGCTGTATCTCTGACTTTTTCTCTTCCATTTGGAAAGACCTATCCTCTTTTTAGCAGGTACTGACAATTACTGATTTCATTATTACACCAAAATTTCAAAAAAAAATTTGAATGTGTTTGTGCAAAGTTCCCCCGTGAAGAATTGTGCCTGCACCTCCCTCCTCTTACAAGAAAAAGGAGCAACTACATCTTCGCATACATGTTATGTGTGAAACCAAGCTCGTGCTGTGGGGCTTGATCAAACATTTTGCAGGTCTGCAATCATTTAAGAAATCTGTTCAACAGTTATGGCAACATACTTTGTTAATAAGCAAAATCCCACTGATTTTAAAGTCAGGTTGGATTGCTTTTGGCCAGAATATTCTGCTGTAACAAAGCAACTAAAATTCTGTTTGCATTTGTTTCGAAACTGATAAGTGCTTTTGTCCATTTCAAACAATTAATTTTTGGTGTTTAAAAATGATTTTTTAATACTAATATATTATTGCATAGCATTTCAAGTCCAAAATTAGTGTAATTTCATTTTAATACTTTTAAAGCAGATTCCCATATCTAAATCAAATTTTACTATAATAAAATATTAATTTAAATCTAATAGAAATTTCTTTTTAAGTTTTCATTGAAGCATAAAATTATTTAGCATTGTCTTCCTCATGAAAATGTTTTTTTCTTAATTTCTTAGCTGACTAATGTGATGTAAAAAACACAGCTCTCTTAAATAAGAAGAGACATGTTCACAGGGTGCACACTCACCAAAAGGTATGTGTAATGCAGGTGCACTGTGCGTTATCTATGTCTCTCCTTATTTTTGTTCAGGATGCCTTTGGAAGAAAAAATCACTCTTCATAAGAAATATCCTACTTAGCCAGTATTGCTTGAAATGACTATTTTTTATGCTCCCATATTCGAAACTATCACAGTCTTCCTGCTCTGTTTGAACGGGTTTGCTACGCCCGGACGTCAGAACAGAGACTTGAAGGTTGGAGAGGGTACAGCCTTCATGACATAACGTGCCTTTTACTGTGAAAACCTTCAAAATCTAGCCAGGTTATACACCGATAGAAATTGCAGTTTGTGCTTGAATGACAAAGACTTTTGATATTTAGCAGCCAAGATTTCCTTATATTCTGTCATTGCAGAGTAAACTTGAGTCTCTCTGCAGACCAGTGAATACAGCTGCCCCCCTCAGAGCAGCCGAACACATCTTTCCCTTTCATGGTTCCTGCAGCTAGTGGCATCTCAGGTGGGGAATGTATTTAATAGCTGTTCTTTAATGAATACTGTCAGTTCTGTCCACTAAATGATGTAGGTTGCTTGGGGAAACCGTACCTCAAAAGATTGCATCAGAATATGTTCTCACAGCTGTTCCTAAACTTTTTTTATGTGTGGTGTTGCAATGTCAGTAATTAATGATAATAAGGTAATGTAAAGAATGATCAATGTTAACATGGAAGTTTTACTGCAGGAATTTTCCTTTGTCATCTAAATATAAGGTAGTCGGCGTGGATTATAGTATTCACATATGGCTGTCGTCTTGAGAGTTCAAACTTTAACCGCCTTTAAATAGTAAAGGCGGATTCTGAGTTTGAGGCAGATCCTTAGTGGATGTAAATAGTCATGACTCCACAGAAGTCAATGAA
This sequence comes from Struthio camelus, assembly GCF_040807025.1. Taxonomy (NCBI): domain Eukaryota; kingdom Metazoa; phylum Chordata; class Aves; order Struthioniformes; family Struthionidae; genus Struthio; species Struthio camelus. The sequence goes on along the minus strand of NC_090955.1, from coordinate 6,365,116 downwards.
GTGGCAATTTTCACCAAGGGAGTATGCTGCCCTTAAATAACACTATGCCAAAAAGTGCAATAGAAATCACTTCATATAGCAAACCCCCCTATCCTTTGTGCAAGCATCTGTGTGAAATATCTTGTAAAAGTACTTGGGATTAGCTTGTTTGTTTGTTTTATTTTTCTTTTTAGCTTCAGCCATGTGGCTATGGAGGGGTTAATTTGGGAGACATTACAGTGCCATTTGTCTAGCTGTTGTAGTGGAAGTCTGACTGAATTTGTGCCATTCCTTCACATTTAAAAATAAAAAAAAAATCAAACTGTCATAGAGATGATGTTGTGGTATCACTTGAGTTGCCAGTGAACAATAGTCTATATCATAAGAAAAAAAATACATATTTTGCCACAAGCCTCTGATCAGTAGACACTCTGCGCAGAATGAGCATAGCAACTACATTATCTTTCACCCTGAGGTTAAGGTCATTGTCAAGGATTTGAGGACAAGCTTGTATTGCAGCTGCCTGCATTTAGAGCTGTCAAAGCTTAGAAAAACCTGCCTGATGGACACGTTCTTGTTTTGTATCATTTTTTTTAAAGCGCTACAATCCCGTGGGAGATTTAATTAAGGCCAGTGCAAAAATTTCTAAGAAAAGAATAGCACCTTCCTATACCTGTAGTTGTTTTTCATTCTGATCTTGTGAACTACTTCTACAGCTGAATTTACTCTAAAGTAAAACAAATGACTAATGAGCAGACTGCTTTTCAGACTAGCTATTCATTCTTTACTTAGGCATTGGCTAAAAGGCAGGACTCACTAACTTTCAGCTTTGGAGGGGTTTGTTTCACGGATATTCAGATCTCCAACAAAACAGCCTGCTGAAGCCCTTAACTATGTTACAATTGGCCTCTTAATGAACAGATGAACTTTTCTTTTCACCGTTTCAAGTCTGTTATCCAAGACTAAAGGCTAGCATGGCTATTTCATTTCTGACCGGCCTAAATATAATTAGAAGGTTCCTAGAGGTACTTGTAATTGAATTATGGGGTGTTTTGTGAGCGTTCTTTCTGCTAGGTAGAGATGTAAAAAGCAAAGCTCCACATTTCCCTTTGTCTGAAATGCAAGCTGGGAAAGTGGATGATTTAGTAGGTTTGTATATTACCTGAAATATTCGATTACAAGTCTGAGCCAAAAAATCTATGGGTTAAAATTTATTTTTATTAGGAAAATTATCTTAAATCTATAGCACTGCTCTCTGTGATAGTATAACTGGATGTGGCTCTATTGATTTTAGTGAAGCTCTGTTTGTTTATACCTCACTCAGGTTGGAGAGGGGTCCGGTGAAGTAGTCCCAGTCACATATTTATCAGACATGAAACATTCAGCTAATCTTTTGGACCACTGTAACTGGCTGACATAAAACATTACCGAATGATTAAAATTACAGCTGACTTTCAGATTTGTTGTCAAGTAGATTTGAGATGTGGGGAAATAACTTAAGATGGGTCCAATTTTGTCCTTTCTCTCCAGTGTGTATGGATTGATTGTCAGATGCAAAGTCTTTGTGGGCTAGCAGCTCACAAATGCTCTTGGCACTGAGCGTCCTTCACCTTCTGTGAAAACTGCTGCTCTCGAGGCATGGACAGGATTGTTTAGCTGAATGTCAGTTTGGAAAGTATGGAAGCATTACTAGAGGCGAAGGACAGCACCTGTGAGATATCACTAACTTTCTCCTCTGAGTAGTTGTAGTTTTGGTTCTGACAGAGGCCCTAGCTTCTCTATTTCAAATTGCTGCAAAGCTAAAAAAAAGTCTTACTGATCTCTACTTTAACTACAGTTAGGTAAATAGCAGGCTATTTCATCCTGTCAAGGATGCCTGTGGAACAGAAACAGTTACTGTTCAGACATCAAGAAGCCCTGCCGGGTTAATGGAAAAAATGTTATTGCATTTTAATCAAAATGTAAACTTGCTTTATCTGATCTAGCTACCTTTTAATATGTATGTTATTTTCACCCAACTGATACATTGGGCGAAAGATGGAACACAACAACAACGAGTAGGTGATTCCCCCTCCTGTGACCGTTTCTGCAGAAACGTGGAAAAGAAATGAGGAAGGTCAAGGAAGAAAAAAGCATCAAAACCCGGCTCCCTTTCCAACTGCAAGAGAGGCAAAATTAAATGTGAACCTCTGCCTGGTTTGCAATCTCAGGCCACGATATACCGCATGATGGAGTTGGGAGACAGGCAGCTGTCTACCCCACGCAGCACTGAAAGCCGTGGTGATGTATATCTGCAGTCTCTAGCTTAGAAACAGAACTAGTCTTAGTCTTTAATTTAGAATGTCATACTTTATGAATTTGTAATTGATAGCAAGAAAGGCATTTTATAATCCTTATTAAATCATTTAAAGGGAAAAAAATCTCTTTGTGAAGCAGATAACCCTTTCAGCTACCTTCAAGTACAATTGCAAAAGAACTGGAGGCCCTCTCCCTAGGTACTGTTATTCCTACCTCTGATACATTGTTTACAGAAAGCTTTATCCCACCGCATCTTTTAAACTAAGACCCTATTGATAAAATTGGCACTTTCAGTTTACCATACTTCAAATAACAAGTATTTTAAAAATATCTATCATCCTCAAGTACAATGACCTGTGAACATTTAGTACAGATCCTCAAATAGCTGCTGATCTGTTTCGTCACAAAGCACTGAAATAATATCAATATATGCGGTACTCCGGCAGAATGAGATATATTGATTGGATGGCAATGCAAATAGAATATGATACCCCTCCTCTAGCATCAAAAAAACATATAAATCTGTTTGTATTGTTCCCTTCTGGAGCTCTCATTTGCTGAATGATCTTCTTTTTGACATTGACAGTTCCCCTCTCTTTTACGGAATCAATATTTTAAATGTGAATCCAAATGCAGACTGGGACTCTTAGACATTTATAACTTTGTCATCATTTTTTCCTAATGATTGGGTGTCATTCATTTCAGTTTGAAAGCTCTTTGACTGGTAAAAGTACAACCTCAGGTAACTGGTACCTGAGCACCAGTATATTTGGTTATGTATGCTGATGGTAAATATGCTTATTTTTAAGGTTAATAACAATTGTGTTTCTGAAAGATTTAATAATGAAGAACAGGAAATTGGGTCTGATTCTTGTCTGTATAGTCGCTGACTGCAAAAGAGAGATAGCAAGCTCTGAGGTTCTCACAAGCTTTCCTTTAGCAAGTGACTACCTGTTAACACGACTTGTAGCTGCTGTTGAAGCTCTTGCTATTCAAATGAATCACCATTGTGCTGCCTAGAGCATGAGTGGATTTTTAATTTCTAGCATAATGAATCTATACATCTTGTAACTGCGAATAATTTACCCTTGTTCTTCGCAATGCCAAATTTCCTTCATGCACAGATCGCCATGCAAGAGGATTTTTGCCTCTTCTTTTCCCAACTAACCCGTAATCCAGAGTGCCTGATCCTTGTTATGTAGGAATAGAAGTAGTATTCGCTCCTTTTTATTTTAACATATATATTATGTTAGTAGCCTAGGTGCAAGTATGCAAAAGACAACATGCAGAAAAAGCGCTAGTGCAATGTAGAAAAAGGGCAATATGAAGAAGCAGAAAAGTGGTCTTGACAGTGCATATGGAGCAGTGTCAACACGAACAGTTTTAGTGTCGTACCAGCAGGCTACTACATCCTGCTCTGGTATCCCTACTTCAAAGAGGTTGGGGAATACTTGGGAGAATTCCATGCAGAGACATGACAAATGATCCAACATTTTCTTATCTCGGGTTTTGGGCCACGTTATTATGTCTACAGGGCTTTCAAACTTGAAGTAGCTCTCATCTACCAGCTGAAAGCAGATATACAGGCCCAATGCTTCTGGACACAGAAACATGCCTGATTTTCCATCCTACTGTTTTATTTTTTAGCCCGTGTATGGTAGCTCCAATAAAGAGAGACTATATTGTTTAATCATCCGTCTTCAGTACCTGTCTGAGGATTACGAATATTTATGACACTTTCTTTAGGCCATGTTGTCATCAGTACAGTGTTGTTCTGCCCATGTTGTCTCCCTTGATACTGAAGAGCCTTCCTTCCTTTGGCATCTGAGCAAATCCACAAAATGACAACTTTAGATTCTTATGAAAATTACTTATGTTCTGACTATTTCCCTTTCTCCTTAAATCACTCTTAAGGAATGGCTTGTTGCATTGCCATTTCCTGTTTTCATTACAATCTTTCTCATAAGAATAAAGTATCAGAAGCCCAATGCTCCAGGAATACTTAAAAATAATAAGAGATTTGCATCCAACCCTCTTTCACAAAGTGGACTAAGGAGGTTTTGTTTTTTGTTTTTAAAGATGTTTTGTTCTTTTTGAAAGGCAAGACACTAATTCATTCTTATAGCAATCACATTAAAAAGAAGATGAAATATTGCCAAGAAGCTCTTTTGTTATAAACATTGTAATTCATGTCTCCTCATTCCCTCTCAACTCCCCTTGCTGCAAACATCTAGCTGTACCCAGCCAGAACATGTAGCTCTTTGCTCTTATGTCCTGTTTCTTTGGATGGTTCAAAATGTGCACTTATTAAAATGTTGGAGTCTTCTGTTTGCTTCTGTTTGCCTGCATCCTGAAGATTTTTTCTTTCATGGCTTCTTTCATCAAGATTTCTGTTTCAATGGACTACTTTTATAAGGCTTTTGGTACACTTTGCACCAGCTATTGCTTAAGAAAACAGGCCTATAGTCAAAGGTTGTTGGCAGACAGCAGCCACTCCTGGGCGTTTTTCTGTTTTTCTATAGTTGCATAATATTTTGGCAGCTTTCAAAATTTACGTTTCTGTCAGTCCTTGTAGATGTTGCTGAGAGCAAAGTAATTTTTTAATGTACACAAATGCTGAGGAATGACTGAGCAGGAAATGCCACCTTTGCCCACATGAATAACCGGTGACACCAGATTCCCCTGGCTGCAGCGTTGCTGAAGGGAGCCGGCAAACCCCCGAAATTGCCATATTGTGATATCTGTCCCAGAGAGGAAGCCACAAGTTCCCATGCAATGCTATCACCACGGGTATTGTACTCTGTTTTCATCTGAGTGAAGATGTGCAATATTTACCAAGAGTTTTGGGGAGAGAGGTTGTGTGGTCTTATGTTTCTTCTATGATATTTTGGGGTACTAGCGAGGTCTCCATTCTACACAATGAAATTATGAAGCTATGAAATTCTTAGTTGTTACCTGTTACCTAGGCACGAAAAAGAAATGGCATTTTCAAGAGTAGAAATTCCTGAATACTTCTCTGCTTTTGCATTATGTATAAATTAAGGGTAATGCTTTTGGGGCTTAATTTATTCTGTGTGCCACATTTAACAGAGAGTAAGTTTTGGATAGGATTATTATTCCGTTATGTTTCTAACAGCACTATCATGGGATGCTCATCTAAGACTCTAAGGTCCGTATTAGGTAATTGTTATCCTTAAGTAGTACCCATAAACTTTGTATGACCAAATATTTAAAGATGTTTGTAGTGCAAAAGGCCCTAATGACTGCCTGAAGATTTAATTGAAAGTGCTATTATTTGAAAGTCCAGTATGTGCGTCGCCGTGAGCATGCGTGCAAGAGACAAAGCTTTTATAAGGTGCAGGGGTACACCTCGTTGCTTGAAAGAGTACGTATCTCAGAAGACTTTTGGAGATGTTGTTTAGGTATTGGTCACCAAGCTTATCACAACTGCGTGCTCTGAGAAGAAAAGTCACATCACATTAGACATCCATAATTGCTAGTCTTGAAAATCTTGGCTTTGATATTGACAGTGACCTAAGCAGATCCTGAGTACCATTTCACTGATTGCAGCAGCCATACAAAGCAATGAAGGTGCCTCATTTGTTTTATTACTTCTTTTAATTTCAGTGTAAGCTCTTCCTGGCCTTGTAGACATTGAATATGTCATTCAGTCACGCTGTATGGTTTCTCTAGCTCTTAATTAAGCCTGTAGTCTTTCAGCATATCCTGTGTAATATTAGTTTACTGCTACAGTCGTTCCAGTAAGCAAATTACATTTCTCTCTTTCTAGCTGGGAATATTTTCTGTTCTGCATTCTTTTTCCCGTGGTCCCATCCGCAGCTTACATTTCTCTCTATTTTTTGTTTCTTTATTTAAGAAATTACTATCCTTTCCGCTTTGCACTCACCGCCTTTCTCCTTATTATTTCTTTCTGGCTCAGTGCGTTTACCTGCCAGCTGCTTCCCTTTGAATTTTTTCAGCTTCCTTTGTATTCTTTCTCCACCCATCTACCAGTATAATAATATATCCTGTTGCAGCAAATGTGTCTGATCCCATGCACAGTAGTTAATCCATGAATTTCCTTAAGATTTTTTCATGTACGATTTGCTCTGCACACGCCACTGTAAAATTGTATTTTAATTTGTTAAAACCTCTGCTAGTTATTAATATTTATATCAAATCAAGTTTAATGAATATTTTTTTCAAATCAAAGCCCATATATAGAAGGAGACTGTAAAGACTATCATCGCTTCTTATTGAAGGCTCACAGAAAGTTTTCAGCCATCTCAAAGAAAGCATCAGTATTCATTTTCAACGCTGAGCCTTATGAATCCTTATGTTTATAACACTCCTCAACTGGAATAAATCTTCCAGCTGATTATCACAGCATTTGGCATGGTGCCACAAGCAGTTCTGGGAACAGTGTTCAATCAATGTGTAAACTAGTGAAATGCCAGGAACTTTTGAAAGACCAAGAAGGATGATTAGTTAGTAAAGAATAAACAATGGTAAAATGTTGAGTATAGCTACTAGCTAATGCAGTGCTGAGAAGAATTTTCCATGATTTAAAATGAATATATAACTCATAATTTAGGTAGGTGATTTGTATTTTATCTCACCCTGCGTCATTTATTTGATTGAAGCAAGGTATATAGGCTAAGACTTTAAAAAGAAATAAACATTTTTATTTTACTGTAGCATGTTTGGATTGCCAACCATTAACACTCAGGTTTTTTTAATAGTTAAATAGGAACTTCATGGAATATAGAAAAAGAAAGATGAAAAAAAATTTTTTTTTAAATCTTAGAGTTAACATAATTGAAAATGTCTATTAGTTTTCCTGCAATAGTCAAATATTATCTTGTTGCAACTCATAGTACATTTTAGTGCTTGATTCTGCTTTTTTGCAAGAATGCATCCTTTCTAGATTAATAATATCACATATATTATTGGGGAGGGAATTAAAGTTCCACCTATGTATGTTTGAAAGAACCTAGTTTTCTAACAGTAATGGACTCCTATATTTCCCTCAGAGTTTGGGTCTCTTCTGACATGCTCATCTAAACCCTGAATACCAAAAGAATCTTTGTGTTTCAGAGGATACGGTTAGTCCTATATAGCTATATGCTATAGTTCTGATTTCCACAGCTTCCAAGGTCTTATATGGTGACGCCTTTCCCTTTGCCATGCCATTCCAGTGTTGATGGGATCTGTGGGTTACTTAAGGCTAGATTATAGTCTTTAGGAGATGTTAAATTTTCCCTTAAATACAGTAACCAGTCTCATAGGCAGAGCTCAACAGCTGAGCTATGTAACCGGTATCTCTTAGAGCAGGGTTTCTTTAAATAGGCTTTTTTTTTTTTTCCAAGTGGTGCCATGAACTTTGGCTCCCTATTTACCAGGCAGGCATATCAAGAGCTAGGTGGAAAATCTAAGCCCCGAGTATTTTTATATTATTTGAAAGAGTATTGAAAGAGCTTAGTAGACAAAGTATGTGCTGACAGCCTCTCAGACACACTGTGGTAACACAGAGTCAGGCTGTTGCTGCATCCTATCTACTGTTCGGTGCACTAAAATAATATCTGCCTTGTGGCTGACGAGGAGGTGTCGGGATATTCTGCTAGGGAAGCTGGAAATGTCTATATGCTTCGTGATATATTGTTACATTTATAGACAACTGTAAATATAATACATATGAACTCTGCCATGCTGCAGGAAAAATATGTAAGCTTGCATTCCTCTCACAATAGCATTTAGTTCTTTAAGTCCAAAAACTGCACGGGGTCATGCACTGGATTTATTAGATCTCCTAGTTTTATACTTTTATACCCTGAAGTTCAGGTCAGCTGCGTGGCTTTTCCCATGATCTCATTATGTGTGTCAGCAATTGACATGCATACAAAAGCAAAGTCTTTGAAAAATATTTGGATAATAGAAGAGTTCAAGTTTTCTATTCTCAGACAGAATTTGTAGTCATCCTTTGAGCACTGCTTTACAGTAGTTACCGTATATTCCAAGTGGGAATAAATACATGTTTTCGAAGGACAAGAGTAATATTATGACAGAAGACATAATAAAACATTGAATTGGCAAGATGCAACAAAATAGGGGTAAAAAGAGGACTGTTCAGTCTGGTTTGAAATCTCTAATTTAATATAAGACTGTGTAGAGATGTTAGAAAAAAAAACAAGAAACACAAATTACAAGTGTGCAATCTATACAAAACTGATGCCCTCCAACAAATAAAATGTTTTGCCATGTATATCTCTCTCTGAAACATCTTCCTTTGTTATTTATGTACAGACGGGCTGTATCTCACTTTTTTCTTCAGACCTAGTTGTCTTGCATTTAGGATTTGTACTGTAATACATTATTGAGAAGTTACAATGAGACAGGAGAGCGAGGAACAGAGAAAAGTGATTGAATGTGCCTGTACATATGTTTGTGTGTGGCAGGAAAAGGGAGATTTGCCAGTAGGCAAAACAGACTTGGGAACAACAACAACAACAACAACAACAACTTGCATGTTAAGATACTTTAGTGTATGCCATTAACACCAGGTTCTCTTTCTGATGGATTTGACTTTTTTAATCTATAAAGAAGGTTAAAAGTGATGTCTTTGTTGAATAGCTACTGTATATCTACTTCTTGGAGGGCCTTTTTTTTTCCCCTCATGGTGTGGAAATGGTTTCAACCCTTTTAATATTCATTTAATGTCAGTGCAATATATATTGCCACCTTACTTACTGCATTAGTAAAAAATGTGCTTATGTGCTATGATTCTCTTATGATAGAAACATAAAATCTTGGAAGGATCAAAGTCCACCAACATTCACCCTTCTGCAACAGCAGGAAATTGATCATGCGAGAGATGCTCACCTAATGCTAACATATTATTATTATTTATTATAGCACTAACAGTGTGCTAGGTGCATTAGACACCAGTATGAAGATGAGGTCCTTGTCCCAGAATGGCTTCAATCTCCGGGGTGATCTTGCAAACACTTAGCTGTATGACTAACTATATGACTGAGTATATTTGAAATCTTTCTGGCTCACGTATTTAAGTGAATTTTTCTTGTGCACAAGACACTCCTGCAGGGTCCTCAACGCTAACTAAGCTTATCGTTTCTCCTCTGCAGCACAGCGCGAGTGCATACATAAAGGAGAAAGGATCCAACTCCCCCAGTGCTCTGTAATTGTATGGAAGTTTTAGTAAAAGAATGCCATCACTTTTCAATATGTGCTTCTTATTCCCCTACACTATATTTCCCACTTAATTTTTTACAGTCTGTAAAGCTGTATTTTGTTATACGGTTTTATTAAAACAAAGATCTTACTAACTACAGTGAAGTTCCCAAAAGGCACTGCTGTTGGACCATGGTCTACAGAGGCAGTTATGTAAACCAGCTCAGAAAAGAAGACATGCATTATGCTTTGTCATGTATATGTTAGGGCTATCCAAATGGCAAATTCTGGTCTAAATCCAAACTAAAATAAGTTTTGCCCAGACCTTCCTAAGACCTTACTCTTTTAACCCTTCTGTGTTCTTGCACTTTCTTCCAATATGTCAAGGAGATGTTGCTTAGCATCACTGTCATTTCTGGCTCTGATGCTGAGGTCCAGCATGTGGTTGGCCTAGCTGGTCTAGCGTGAGGTTGACATCTTGCTTCCTAATGAGCAGATTATTCAGTAGATTTCAATACAAGTATGGCAGTTTTTTAAATGTGTATTGCCTAAAAGTGTGTGATTTGCTGCATATTGTTAGATGTCGTAATAGCTTTTGTTTGACCTTTTATCGGAAGTCTCAAAGATGCTAGCAAATGTGAATAACTTATATCTCACTTTTGAGATGTACGATTGCCAACACCTTTTCAGACACTGAAGAGAGAGGGTTGTAAATTATTATTTGTTTCTGGTTTAACTTTGGCTATGTCTCTTGCTGATTTTTCACTCTATGCTAACTGTAATAGTCCAGTCAGTAGATAATGCAATGGGACTCATGGACTAGGTTGGCTTTCTTGACTCCCACAGTTACGTTCCAGCCACCAGACACACTATTTCTCACATGTATGATCTGAACTCTTTATCCTGAGGCCAGCCATGGACTACTGAGTCCCTGACTGGGTACCTGAGGACTCTGAAGTACCACGAGGTCGTAGTGTTTAGGCAGAGAGCATGGTGAGGCAGATGGCTGGGGTCCCCACACTAGTGAGTGGGTGTTACCCAGCACCAAGCACGGAGAGCAGGGTAAATGCACAACAGGCACCGGCTGCCTGCGCGATCCGCAATCCTGTGCCGCCTAAGCCGGGTTCCCTGTATTTAAAAACAAAAAAATATGAAAACACAACAAATTAACAACACGTAAAATATATTGGTAATGAGAACAAGTTTATAATTACTAAATGCAGAGGGAGATATCAAAGGCGTGTTCTTCAAACAGGATATTATTTCATAATTAAAAAGAACTTCAAAAGAAAAAAAACCTAAAGGCATGATCATTATAATGTACATTAAGTGCAGTTAAAACACCATTTGAGTTAAATAATGCTTGGTAGCAGGGAGGAGAAGTTAGAGGGAAGGAAAAATTAAAACTACTCACTGCTAAGAGGTGGAGGTCCAATTATATTTGGAAAATAATGTTTTCTTTTTAATATCAACGTTATGAAATTATTCTCCATTATTTATTCTGCAGTTCTTAATTGATAAATTTTAGGTGACTGATTCTTGCAAAAGAACAAGCTCTTGGTGGAACATATTCTAAGTTGGTTTTGGTTCATATTTATCATAAAAATGAAAACTACTGGAGCATAAAGAACTTACAAAAAGGAAGTATTACTGTGGATTTGGTACAGTTGATGTTTGATACACTGAGCTGCATTCATCACATATACTGTGCCAAGAAATTGCTTACAATGCCTCAGATCGTATTACAGGCCATAAGCAAGCACAATATGTAAACTGAATGATGCATATGGTATCATTCTGAGTTAATGCTTGTATAACAAAGTATAAAAAAGCAAGTAGCATCCATTTCCATATAATCTCTCTTTAAACTTATCTGTATTTAAGTATATTTTTCTCGTCAGCTTAAGAAAAGCAAGTATAATTGAGAAGCTACCAAATTTGAAAGAGGAATTACAAAGGCTTTTGCAGAGGACATGCTATTTATTGGCTTTTTGATGGCTATAATGTTTAAGCATCACAAACAAACATAAATGGGCTTATTTCACAACATCTTCCTGAGACCAGGAAGCATTAGTAATATTCCCTTTTATAGATAGCAACCAAAAAAATACAATGTGATTAAATGACATGCCTGTACTGCACGGGGAGTCTGTGGTGCTACTGAAAACAGAACCAGATTTGTTTTACTATTTTAACCGCCACTTTTAAAACTTTTAATTGCTTTTGGTCCCCTGCTAAAGGACATTTCCTTCCCTATAAAACCTATTTATCCATCTAGATATTAGAGTTGCGAGCGTTAATAGAGAGATCCAGCCTCCTCTTAAGTATTTAAAAGATGTCAAGGGAGACATGACTGCTGATGAAGCCCTGGCTTTAGTGTCATCATGTTACGTCTGTTGGATGGTACCCCAGCCCCACTGTGAACAGTGGGAGTTTTGTTGTTCTTCATTAGGACCATTACTTCACCCTTTGCTTGCATGGTAAATTCATACTGTACAGAAGACTTGCACATGACATATAGCTCACCTTCATGGGGGCAACCTGACTAGCATGCAGATACAGGTTATGTGAAATACATCTCATACTTCTGCCTGAATAGGGAAAGTACATTTTGATTTATTCTGCGGGATGAGTAGTCCCCGGAAAAACCTTTTCATTAAACGTTTCATAGGTAAAATAAGAATCCACATACAGTTTAAGCTGTTGGTCGCCAGCCCCCTGCAGATATATGCTTCTTCTGCTTGAAAGAATGACCTAAAATAGGTCTCTCTTTCTCAAAGTTTTATCAGTATGTACCCTCATTAAAGGATTCTTTTGTCAGGAATTCTGATTTTTTTCCATGCCTTTATGTAGATGATACTCTCCTAAATCACCAACGTGGACTTCAGTAACTTGCTAGCAGTCAAGGAATGGAAAGAATGATTGAAGGAGATCCAGTTAAGTACTTTTGAGATTTTGGCCTAAGTTTACCTTTCTCCCCCACTTCAAAATGCCTACGGGCTGTCCTTGCTTCTGGGGCTTCTCATTTTCAAGGCTCTCCCCTTGAAAATCTCTATGTACGTGCATGCATCTCTTCACTTCTTAGCTGCATACAGAATGAAGTCAAAGTATGGGCATACGTGTGTGTAGGACTAGGATGTCTTATGGTGGGTGGTGTCATGGTACCTAGATTTCTTCAGAAGTCAACCTGGAAGTTGCAAAATATGCCCATAAGCATGAGAAAAGTCTTTCGTAATTTCGTGCGGATAAATAGGAAGAAGTTTCTAGCGCGTTATATGGTATTGTTCATTCTGAATTGCTTAAAGGGGATAAGCAACCTAATATATTGAATTATGTGGTTAACCTATGCTCACTGTTGCTATGTACTCCGAAGTTGAATGCCAGGGTACCAGCCTCTCTATTTAACATTTTACATGCAAAAGAGCAAGATATTAAACCATTAAACTGGTATTTTCCATAAAAGGAAAAATACATACAGCACAATCATAGAGAATAGCCCTAAGTCCTGAATCTTAAAATAACCGTTAGTTCATTAATATGAGACTTGGCATTTTTTTCCTGTCTCAAAATGTCCTTATCTCTGTAGAGTTCTGTGCCGATTGCTGAAGGTGATTTTGAGACAAAACACTTACATAACAGTACGATACAATTTGTCTTTGTGTCAGAGGGAGCTGCTTAAATGACTTGAGGTAAGTCAGTGGAAATAGTGTAAGCACATGTTTGCCCGTTAGTCTTACCTGAAGATATAGTTGAGCTTGTATTACAAAAAATTCAGCTGTATAAATACATTGTGCCATCTGTGTATGGCAGGGGAATTGAGCCAGTAGAAGCTCAAGACCTGTGTCAGTGTTCTCACAGAAGGACTGTTTATGAACAGATGTTACGTGGTGTTTTTCACAGAAAATGGACTCTGGAGAGAGAAAATGTCTATCAATTACTGAGATATTATGTATAACAGCAATTTTTAACCTTGAGAACGATACTTAAAAGTTCTCCGTGAAATATTCAGTGCTGCGACCACTTCCTTTGTGCAAAGTAACATACGCCCTTGCATATTGCACAAATTCTTTTTAGTATTGTGTTTTAAGTTCTTTTGGAGAAAAGATGCTAGATATAGTAGAACTCATTAATCCCCTGGAAAAAAACAGTGTCCCAGCTGGAAAACTTTTTTCCATTTGCTGTTCTCAGAATCAAGCTAGGTTTTCAGGATTGGGTCTTTGTATATTATTTTGTGTTTTGTAAACATAACTAATGAATACATGTAGTCAAAAAACTGTAATTTATTAAGCAAAATATAAACAGTAAATGAATGGAAAAAATACGTATACTGGGCTAAACTCTGTCCAAACCTTCCTTAGTAAATAACATTAATTTTATTAGGGTGTGTGGAGGAATGAGGTCTGAATTTAAGTGAGTAAATATGAATTTACTTAAAATTGTAAAAAAAAAGAAAAAAAAAGGGGGGGGGGGACTATTTTGGAAAATTTAGGAATTAGTATATTAAAATATATTTTTGTTCATACATAGATATTGCTGAGTCTAGTCCTATTAGATTAGGCATCCCTCACTCTCCTTTTTTATCACTTTTGTAAAACTCCTGACTGCAGAGGAGCTTCGAACTCAAGTTTTCCACTGTGCAACGTCAACAGTGGAGCCCCAGTTACCTCTACCAGTTATAGTTACCAGGGTTTTACTGCATTTTTACCCACCTGCTCTTGCTTCAGAAGACTAACTGCATCTTGCAAAATGACACTTTTATTAAATATTCTCACACGGGATGCCTAAGTGTCGGAAGACCCTTTTGCGACCTGTGGACAGACATGGTGTTTTGCATAATATATATACTCTCATTTTCCTTTAGCTTTCTTATTATTTATTCAATAAATCCTTTTTTCTTGCTGACAGCAGTTGTATTTATAAAGCTAAATCCAACCCAGCAAAATGTTCATCACTTTATAAACTAAACGCTAATGTTTTATTTATGTGCAATGAACAGAGAAAAAGGAACAGAATTGATGTTTACCTAACAAGCTGCAAAAAAGTGCAGTAACATAATAGTGAAGTTCATAAGCATTCTGGCTTGTAATTTTTGGTGTCAACATTTGAATTGCAGAAAGAGCTTATGCAGACATAGCACGTATACAAGTGCAGTTTAGATCTACATCTATAAAAATAACATCTGTTTAAGCATACATTACATTTAAAAATAACTGTACAGTGATCAGCTGGTTAAGTACAGTTAACCAGATGCCGTTTTAAAGTGCCAGATGGAACAATGAAACTAAGATTGAAAATTAAAAAATACTGTGAAAGGTCAAATCAATTAAGCAACCTGTTTTGTTGGCATGTAACAGTTAAAAGTAAGTTTAAGCTACTTAAGGAGTGAGCAATGTGAAGATGAAGCAGTTAATTTTTTAACTTGCTATTTAGAACAGGGAAAGATAAAATGCCTGTTGAAGTTCCAGGGTCACTCGGCAAGTCTTGAGGGATACCGTTAACATAGACACTCTTAAGTTTGTTTTGTTTTGCTGTCAATTTAAAATAACACCTCCCAAGTAATACCTTTCAGTCTTTCCAATAACATCTTTGGCAGCGGTCTGAGCTCGTGTAACGAGTGACTGTTTGGCCGAATCGGCACCCTGAGCCGGCTCCTGCAGGGCTGGGGAGATGCCGGCGCACAGTGGGGCCGGGCACCACAAATGCCACAGACGCCCGCTTCCCCTGGTGGCCCTGGTGCCCGTACACCCAGAAGGGCATTGTGATGCCTTCAGGTCTGCTGGCAGCCTGGGCAGCACTGGTGGCCAGGGGAAGAGAGACTATTGATTTTCCCGTGAAGATTACTGCCACTATCTTTTTTTTTCCCCCAAGAGTAGTCGATTGCCAAATTGCTGCAGCTCAGAATCCCTATAACAAAGGTGTTTTTTTTGGCTGGATAATGCTCCAGAAACACTGTGGAAACCAGTGCCATCAGGAATTAAGTTTTGGAGAGAGAGGCTTTAGGTGCTGAATTTAGCAGAGGCGCAGGGCTGTGGGTGGGAGGGAGGCGCTCTGACCCATTTGGGGACCAAGGGCCCCCGCTGCAATGGAGGTGGCATCCATCAATGATTGGAGTATAGCTGCTAAACAGCAAAGGAATTTTTCCTGAATGAGTGTAGGGCTATTTTCAACGCAGGAATTCAATGTTGTTCCTTTGTTTTAGCGACTTTGTTTATATCTGCTTCTCGGAGGCGGGGGGAGGAGGGCGGCGCGCTGGAGCGCCTTGCTTTTTCCCGACACCTCCTCTCTTTCTTCCAGCATCCCCAGTACGGGAGCAGCTGCACCTCTCTCACATACAAAGACAAATGTTTAGACCAAGAAGACAATGAAAAGATTCTGTGGCTGTTAAAATAAATAGCTTCCCGATAGGGGGTGGAATAGTATGGCCATGCCGAGGAACTTAGTGTACTCTTCTTTCAGAAAGTACTTGGAGAGGACGCGCTATGTGGGGAAAGGAAACAAGCCTGGCTCCTACACTTGGCTCCCTTTTCCTCCTCACACTGAGAATAGTTACCATACAGATCGCTGGTCCTCTTGGATTCCCTTTCATGGAAATATTTTGCGTTCCTGCTGGTTCAGTGGCTGATGTTCAATTACTTTTATTATTTTTTTTTTCAAACAGTTTCTCTTCGTTGACAGCCTAAAGCAAACATTTGGGCTTGCCGTAAATAGAGAGCATACCAGACCAACGGCAGGTAGCTTGTGATTTTTGAGTGGGTTGCCAACCAAAGTTTGTAAATCTGGGAAACTGAATCATTGTATTTAATGGCCAAATGTGTATAATATAAATTCAGTAAAAAGATAACATAATAAGTACTTTGAGTATTATCTGGGGGCCTAATTAGACTGATGGAATCACTGTAGTCAGTGAAATCGGAGTTATACAACGGAGGGAAGGGAAATTAGCCCTTTATCTGAATGAACTCTAGTGGAAGCCTGTTGACATTTGCTGTCCTAGGTATTTTGCTGCCGTTCCTTTCCTTTCTGGAAAACAGGGCTTCACTCTTGCCAGACCAAACTCTCCTTAATTTAACCCCCTGACACAGGAGGCAGTGACTGCCCCCAAGGAAGGGACGAGAGGAGTAAAGTCCAGCTTGGGGTCTAAGCTGTTGCGTTGCACATCCCTCCATCATCATGGCTGTTCCCTCCTGGTCTGTTGAGGTGGTGCTTTGGAGAAGGACAGAGCAGTGTGTCAAAAAGGAAAGCGCACAGCTCTTGCAAACTCGGCACCCTGCCTGCAAGAGCTGGTGCTGGGGGACCACTAACTTTCAAGGAAGACAAGGCTGTGCTCCCCATCTTCCTCATCCCACCACCCTAACCTCTAAGAGATGCTGCCCCTTCAAGCAGAGACCCCAGGGCAGTTCCCCTGCCCCTGGGGCTACGTGGACCAACATCCAAATTGTGCCAGAAAATGGGGGAATGGGCAGACTGGGAATAATGGTCCAAAGGATGGTGGTGGAAAGGGTGAAAGATATGGGAGCAGGCAGAAAACAGAGTGAATTATACTTGAGTGTGCTGGATGATGGCTTTTTGGGGAATGTGAGTCATGTACCCTGAGCAAAAGGTTTCCTCAATGAAGAAAATCTTGGAGGAAGATATTTTGATTGATTTTTGCCAGCCTACTTCAGTGCAGATTAGATGTCTGTGCTTGCAGGGCAAGATGCATCATTAGCTGGGCAAACTGGCATGGGTAGAAGGACATTTTGGCAGCTGAAGGTAGGGCTGGAGCACGTCTGTCCTGAGGAATGTAAATGCCAGAAAGCTTGGGCCTCCGGGGAGGGTAAGACAGGAGATCTGTGCTGTTGGGAGTGCTTGCATGCATTCCTGCTTCCCCACACACCCGCGTGCCCTATCAGCCTTCCTCTTTACTATTTTCCTCAGCGCTCTTGTAACCTGTAGCTAAATCACCCTTGGCAAGTTTTCCTTACCTTGTAAAGATGGTAACTCCCCTGTCAAGTTCTTGAGCGTTTGTTTGTGCAATGAAATCTGTGATGCTCTAAATCTCAATGTGCATCAGCTGGCATGCTCTGACATTTGGAGAGCTTCGCATTCATTGTGTGCCAGGCACACAACGAGAGGCCTCAGCACAGATGTAGCTGGACCCCAGGTTCATCTCTGAAGGTAGGGAGGGATGTGCTGTGGGTCACCAAGTGACCTGGAGGCTTTTGGTGGGGGAGGGATGCCTGGAAAGGAGCAGCAGATAGCCAGCTGGCTGATTGCACCGAAACCAGGACAAACAGTTGAATACCATTTTCTTGTGAATTCCTAAAGTACTGGGACATCTGGCTACCTGAAATACATCAAAAAATAGGTCAAATAAGATTGCAGAAGCATGCCTCACACCACAGTGTCTTTATGAGAATGAGAGAGAAGACACTGCCAAGAAAAGACTTTTTTCCTGTAGCCGTAACATTTTCTTTTCTCGAAAATCCTCTGTGGGGTTTTTTAACTAAGATCATAGTAAAATGTGTTAGTCTGGGAATCTTTAATTAAAAAAAAAATGTTCAGGGGAAATGTATTTCTGGGGTGGAAGTAGGAGATCTGCAACAACTAGCGACGCAGGCAGGCCTCTGCACACTTCCACCCTTGTGTTTTCTCAGAGCGCATAGCCCTCGTGCTCTGCATTGGTACCTTGCCTGGTCTAAACACAACAAGGCTGGGGCTTCCTTCCCCATTTCCCTGTGCTTTGTGTGTTCCCTTACACCCGTACAAATGAGTAGAAAATACTGCTGTCCTTATCTGGCAGCGTTTTGCAGCATTTGCATAGCGCAGATGCTGACAAAGGACGAAAGGTGGGAGAGGACTGGCCCCAGAGACCGCTCAGTTGTTTCTCATTTTTACAGTATGGACAACCCTTTACAGCAGACCCCAATATTGCCAAGAAGAGTGCATGTGTTTCATCTCTCTTTAAAAGCAAGTGTAAATCCTGACAGCATCGGCGTTGTTGCTGATGGCAAGAAACACCAAAAAATGACTCTGAATAGCTGTATTTCAAAATGCAATGGTCTGGTTTTTCCTTTATATCACCATTAGCCTTTCTAAACCTGCTTTACCCTCAATTATATTTACAGATGTATTGAGTCTCCTCTGCTGGATTATAGGAGCATGATGAAAATGATGCCGCTGATCATCCCCTGTTTTACAGACATACCATTTTTTTTTTTTATGCATTAGAGGTAGCCTGAAAGGTACTCAGATAACTTTTTCCCTTCTCAAACCACAGAAGTACCAGTTGATCACAATTAATAAAATTCTTACAATAAAAGTCAAGTGTGGAATATGAAACTAAATCAGGCACTGAGTTGTATTGTTGGTGTTTGTACAATGCAAACTGTGTGGCACTGGGTAGTGTCTTTTTTTTTCAGTCTTTCTATTGCTAAATCAACATTAGCTAGCAATATACCTAATCTTGAGTGAACTGTGTTATTTCCTGCCTCCCTGCCTTTCCTGTCTAAATCTTGCTCTGCTGAAACAGCTAAATTTGCTGCAAATGAGGAATATTTTGGGGCATGAATTTTCTTACAAAACATGAGGAGAAATTTAATGCTGTAAGCAAACAGAACTCTAATTAATGCAGATCCAGGCTATTGTAAGCATTTGTAGGTTACAGATATCAAAAAAGAGATCAAAAAATTGATGATAAATCTAGAACTGGCATGTATAATAAATACTGACCACAAGCATTTTTGGGAATGGTACTGAAGTACATACAAGCTCAGAAATTTTGGACCTGGAACATATAGATTTTAATAAACAGAATTCTGTTCCAGTTCCTCAGTTGCTTTTTTTTTGCCTTTTTTTTTTTTTTAACTGTACTTGCTTAATTTTATGTGGCTGTGTATGATTCCATTATTAATTAATCTACAAGTATTTGGCATTGCTTCATCTTTGAGGTTTTCTTTAATTTGCAAATGTGCTATTTTAGTTTGAGCAGGACTTGTGTAGCTGATGTTAGAATAGAAACATATTTAACCCTCTGAATAGTTTGATTCCTATCGTCTCCTTTTCTCCTTCGAAGAGAAGTAGCTGACTTTGTGAGTGTGTGCACATGCACGCCTGCATGTGTGTGTGTATTATTAGCTGTGCTGTCATTTTTAATCCTTTTCTTTCAATCATCGTTTTTCCTCAGACATGAAATATTTCAGTCTAACATGCTGTACAGACTGTTCCTCGGTGAAACACTAGTAGCATTTTCAAAATCTAAAACAGAGGAGTACCATGAGGATAGAACAAAAGAAATTAAAACACTAGATATGCCACAGTTGTCTTATGCAGCTGTTAGAAATTTAATTATTTTATCTCATAGAATAATGTGCCCTTCAGAAATCATTTTGGACTAGATGTTTCAAACCAATGATCTGTAGTTAATTATCTTTAATAACTGTTGCACATTATGGTTAGATCTATGTTTTTGCTAAACCAATTAATAATATCTTCATTAGTATAAAGACAAGGTAGCTGGATCCTTTCATTTTTCACATTGAAAGAGTAGATATTTTAAACACTGTAATTTACTTTAGCCATACATTCCCAATGATATGACTAATTAATGAAACTTCAAAGACATATAACTTCCAAAAGCTACTTATTTAAAGTCATTGTTGAGCACTTAATGACATTATGTTGGGGCATTGCAGAAACCCTCACTGCCTAAGCATTGAATTTCTTAAACCTTTTTAAGCTACCTAACTGAATGAAGCTTGAGTTATACTGAAAAGCAGATTGAGTCAATATTTCTTCATGTTAAAAAAAATAAAAGCCTGTTGATTAGAAGAAGATATATCAAAAGTCGGTAACCTCCTTTCTGCTTACAAGTTGTGACTTTTAGTTTCACCAATTCATTCAGGTCTGTGTGAAAAATGCAGGTAAAAGAGCAAAGCAAGTATTCTACATTTAGTGAGCTAGCGGGGATTAGTTTTGTTCAGAATCACTGGTTTTCTGAACATTCTTTTTATACCCTATTTTTTCTATTTTTTTTACATGTCCATAACACGCTTTTGGAGCTGATTAATAACTACCATGTTAAGCCTGCTACCTGACAAAGAATTAACCCTGAGGATAGTATTACATACATAAGTAAGTTGTCTTGATGCAAACAGCACTACTGATTGCACAGAGCATACGGTTGGAAAGTTGGGGGCAAATGTTTTAGATCCCTTATGGAAGTATGTTAGCTCAGAAAAGACTCTCCTGCAAAATTTCCCTGACCTTGAGGTAAACTGAATGTGCAAAAAATACATGCTGTTTTTCATCTTGTATGTATTTTCATACAATCTTCAAATATCATGTGGCCATCAGGGAAGGCTTTCTGAATCTTAAAAGAGCATTGTATATGCAGCCCTCCAAGAACTGGTATTTCCCACCATGGAGAACCGTACATCAGGAATCAAGCGAATAAAAAAAAAATTACATCTAAGAGAATAAAACAGTGCAGTCAACTGTACACAGGGCTGGAAGGCCAGGAGAGAAGTGTTAACAGCCAGTTGTGACAGCTACAAAATAATTATCCGAGCAGTGAGCACCTGGTCCTTCAGCTGCTGAGTTTCCCACAGGAGTCATCTTTAGTCCTGGTGCAGATAGGAAAGAGGGTGAATACATTTAGTTGGGATTATACTTAACTGGTAGCAGAGATGGGGTTCGTGGTCCATATCTGCACCAGGCTCCTGCTGATGGAGCTTGCAACTGCAGATCCCATTTCTCGCAGAAAAGCTGTTTGTAGCAAGAAGGTGAAAAGCGTGGATTCTGTCAGTACAAATCTGGTAGCTTTGGTGGGGTTTGGCTGTAGAAATGTTATCACCTAAGAGCAAAGAGAGAGCTTTGTAATGACTTATCCATTTTTGTGGCATTAGCTATGTGATTCTTTGCCTGACTTTTTGAATGCATATTAACCTCCTACAATGTACAGGTTAACCTGAGTGATTCATATTTAATGATAATATTAATACATTACAAAGGGGGGAAAAACAAGACGTTTTAAAAATGCTTTTCACACTATATATATTTTTTTCCTCTATTCACCTACTGAATTAAAAAACTGTGTTTTAGACTCTGCAGGAGCGAAGTTTCTAGTGGCTTTCTTGAAAATGACCAATTCAAACCAACTAGCAGTAACTTGGCAGGCAGACCATCAAAAAGCTCATTTTCTAATAGGATCTGTATTTTGACAACTTATAAACTCAGATATCATTGGAAAGCAATGGCATTTTTCTCAGATGCCAGGACTTCTGCAAAGTTGTTTTTCCACCTTCAACAGTGCTATCTTAAAAATACTGCATATTTGTGCCAGACTACTTGAAGCTGTTTTTATTAGTGCTCCAGTGAGATGTAGAGGCTATATGATCCCGAACTCAGTAATATATTCTTTTTTTGTAAGGGGGAGAAAAATCTCTTGATTATTATTATTTTTAATTTTCTATGGATATTTTTCTTTGGGTCTTCTGAAAATACTGAAGTAGGGGAAATACAAGAGCATTTGTAAATTGTATGTGTATTTGAGGGAAAACTTAAGAATAAAACCGCATTTCTCGAACTGAATTTCATGGAATATTTTAAACCTAACATTTTGCTTGATATTTTCCTCTTGACTTTGTTACAAACTTTATCACTTTTTAATTAGGAAACGGGCTCGGAATGTTGAGTTTGGATGCCTATCTAAAAATCCAGTTAGAGCTGGAATTCGACCTATATCTTCTTCCCATGCTTTTAATAAAGCGTATACTCGTTCTGATAATCTTTAATCCTATTCCAGTGATACTTCTGGGGTTTTTTCAGGTATAAGCAAAATAGGTGGCTATGTATGAGTAATACTGATTCTCCAAACAAAACTCATTCTTAAATCCACCGTAAGAAAATAATGCCATTGTTCATTTTCATTCTCTGACGTTTATTCTTTGATGTCCTACACACCTAATCAATCTTTAAACCAATGCCAAGTTTGATTAAAGACTGTCAGGTGAGGCTGGTACTTGATACTTGTTTCACATTCTTCCTGCAAGGATGAAGTACATAGGTGAAGAAGTTTGGCGTTTAGATACAGTAGAATGCGTCCTACTACCTAAAAATGTTAACCAAATAAACCACAATTATCAGTGCACAAGAAATCATACTGTAGAAATGAATAATGGGTCTGGAAGAAGGATCATATCATTTTACTTTTTCACCTATGTAGTACATATGCGTCATAGGACAGCTGGGGTAATTTGGGGAATACTTCTGCTGTGAGGGTAGCTTGATCTGTTGTTTTTCCCTCCCAAATATGAGTTCTTAATCAAGAAAAATATGCATCTTTTTCTAGCATATAGGTGCATTCTCCCCTATTCCAGCCATTTGTTATAAATCTTTTGAGAAATCTGACCTCTGCTATTTTGGACTTAGGCAGTAACTCTAGCTTTTTTCTTTTTCTTTTTAAGCTTAGGTAGCCAAAAAATCCAAACATTTACAGTATTCTCTTTCTTGAAAGCAAGTTACCAGGAACTGGGAGAGGCACTCTATGAATTAGGTTACAGATGGAAATCATTATTCTGTTTGATGAAAGTTTCAATAAAATTCCCCAATTTTTAGGTGAAGAAGGCTTGCTTATACGACTCTGTGTCACAGCATCTCATTTCCAGCGTGAAAGTAAATGAAATGCCACAGTTTCTTTTGACTTAGACTTTGCACTGGAGGTTAATCTGCCCGTGAAATCGGTATCATAAGTAATCCAGTAATGAATCTGAGCAAATCTCAGTTGTATGAGATGATGTTAGTGAAATTATTGAAAATTTACCACTTGAGAACTTTTGGGGAATTGAAGATCACTTCTAGAGGTTCCCTCCCTGTTTAGGAATAACCTTGTGAAGTGTTAGTTTGAGAGCTACGTTGTAACCTGCCTTTCTTAAAGTCACTCTTTACTATTATGGAACTAGGGATCAAATATGAAGAACAAACATTTTAGCACGTCTCCATCTTTGCTGAAGCTGCATTGCATTGGTAAGCCCTCAAGGAAGAAACATAACATAGGGAATTTGATCACTGGTACCTTATTCGTAACACCTCAAAATGATGATAAAATGATACCGTTACCAGAGGACTAATTGGGAAACCACAAGAAGTTGGAATGCATATGCTAGTCTTGCATTAACGTTACCTGATGCAAATTTATTGAGTTTGGAGTTTGGAATATTTTGTAATTTAAATAAGCATTTTAAATCATGTGGTTATAACTTTAACAAAATGTGTTGTACATGGGGATGATAAATCTGAACCCTCCTGGCCACTTATCCTGCTACTTGTCCCATGAGAATACTTCATGCTGTGAAAAATCTTGAATGAACCTATAGTGGTTAAGAATATATAAATGCTTCCCTAGCTCCCAAGAAAATGAGTGATTGGAAATGTTAAATGTTGCTACTACCATATTTATGAAGAAGAAACAAAGCTCTTGGGGACTATAAAACCTTCATTTTTCGGTTGTACTCCAACTCAGCTAGCCAAAAGCTATCCTCAGAAATGAACTAGATGAGAGAGACTGAGCATAGTCTGTGTTCCAAGCTCCTCTTAAATGAATGTAAACTCTGATATAAATATGCTGCAAGTTATTTTCTTTTTAATAATCAGTATAAAGAGGTTGGATAATTTACGCCTCTAGAACTGAGAACAGAGAGTCCAAGGACCAAATAAGATCTTCGTAAAAAAAAAAAAAAATCTTATCTGAAGCCAAAACTTGTTGGAGATTAAAACCAAAACCCAACAGGTTTTCTTTTTTTCACTAGAGTGAGGAATATTTTTTAAAAGGGCTTTCATATTCATCTGCCCTTTCTGATTGTAGCTAGATCAGGAAAAAAAAAAAAAGTGGCAAGAGAGACTATTTCTAAGCTAACCAAAACTGGAGGACATCGGAGAGCTGTTGTGCAAACCTGCTCAGGTTGAACTGTGCTGCAGGACAAAGGAGATCGCAGTGTGCTGGTGGTGAACGAAGCTGTTGAATTTTCCCTACTGCTTTTCTTGTTGATATTGTGAAAATTTTTGATGATAGCAACTGGAAATACAATTTCCTGAAAGAGAGAGAGAGAGAGAGAAAGAATAAAAAAAAGAAAGATCTCTGAAGCTGCAGGGCTGGAAAAATCTACTTCTTGTAGCTGTGAGAATTAGTGTGCCATGCTGCCCGAACGCAGGATTCTATCCTGAATTAAATACAGCTTTCCTTGGCCTTTGTTTTATTTATTATCTGTAGAACTGCTTTGTACAAGTGTTATGAAAGAGTCCCGCATTTGGGAGTTTTTGTAAATGAACCATTAGCTTGAATAAACAGTATTTTGTTAGAATTTTGTACTGTCCACAAGGCGGCACTAAAACATCTTACATCTCCGAGTTATCTTTGACTGCTAGGTGCTCATTTTCCAAACATTTAGAAATTATATTTGCACGCGTTTTATCAAAAACTCTTCTGCCTCTAAATTTTCATGTTACCCTGCAAAGTGCCGGGTTAACAAAATAGGAGTTAACCTTGATAAGAGCCTTCAGTAATTTCCTATACAATAGATATTGTGTGTTCTGGAAGCTTTAAAGCAATGATAATATAAATTGCCTATTTGCAGTGACAAACAATATTCTTTTGCTATTTTTCCAGTATTTCAGTGACTCATGAATTTTGTGATAGATACCCAGTGGCTACTCACATTTTCTTTCCTGGTCTTTGTTATATGTTCAAAAAATTACAGGAACTGGTTTTACTTAATTCCTTTGGGCTAGCAAATTTATGTAATGCTTGTGCGTACCACTCTTTTTTTTTTTTTTTTTTTTTTTTCAATGATCACACCTGGGGAGCGAACTGAAGCCACTTCTGCTCTTTGCAAAGCCAAGTGCATCACGTTGCATTTTTCTCATGTGTTTGTGCATTCAGACGTGCTCAGGTTTGGTAGCAGGAACGTATATGAGGCAGCATCCCGGTTCGGGTCTGGTACACCTGAATTTGTTGGGACCTAAAGGCAGCTTTGCAAGCTGCAGTTTTGTCTGGTGTAAGCGGGTGCAGGAGCTGAGGATGTCACAGGGCTCCTGGAGGCACCGGGACGTTGGTGGGCGAAGCCCTGGCCGTGCCTTTGCTCGCGTTGCGCTGCTGGAGGTGGTGGTCGGGAGGGTGACAGCTCAGCCTTCTCCTGCGCCAAGCTGAAAATGGAGAATAAAGAAATATTTGCGAGCGCCACGAGGACAAAGCATGTTGTGAGGACAGATAGGACAGATTTTGCAAATGGGTTTAAATGCAGGCAGTGCTAGAGCTTGCTTTTAAAGTATAGCTATTCATTTATGTTACTGTATTTATTTTACAGTCATGTCTAGGAAGCCCGGCCAACCGAGATCTAGGCCCTACTGTGTTCGCTCTATTCAAATATATACCTAACACTGTCAATAAACTACAAAACGACAGAGGAGAGAAATGGGCACAGAAAAATGAAGTGATTTTCCTGATGCCAGCTAGTCCCATTAGCGTGAATAGAGTTGCTGCTATCTGTAAGGAGGGCAAGTTTCTCCATTTAATCTACTCATGTAGGAAAACGCAACTAGAGAAACTGGATTGTGTAGTGGCAAATGCATACTATGTGTCTCTGTAACCGAAGGCCAGCTGACTGGGGTTAACTTTCTAAGCTCTGTAATTCTTGTTGCCATGTGTCCCTATGCCCAACAAAGCAGGGCTATTTTAGTGAGCAATTTTCATTTAATATGGTTTGAAAAATATCTTCTTAAACTTAAGAATAAGGTCTATGTAATGTTTTTTTTTGTGCTACTTGTCATGACTTTTTTGAAACCCAGATATATAGGCTGTACCTACCATTCTTTGGGTCAGCTGAACAGCTGCAAATATTGTAGTAATTACTGTATTTTAACCAAAATTCCCTTTATATTATTTAGCACTGAGAAAAAAGATCAGAACGAACAAACACATAAAAGAGCTTGCTCATAAAACCTTGCTGGCTCTTCTCCCTTGCTCTGTGGTCAAAAGTTAAATAGGATGTGCTGATTATTGCCACTCCCAAAACAGATCCGTGGGGTTTTGTTCAAAAGTAATTCCACCTTTTTTTGCAGCTAGTCTGTGCCAGCAACTTAAAAATAAGGGAGGCTTGACCTTAGCTACAGCTCTTGTCCTTGTGCCACACGTCCTGCATGTTATGCAGGTACCTACCAGGAAATATGGATAGTTTAGACTATCTGGTTGAGACTTCTGAGGTCAGCCCTATCTACCAAACCGCTGACATAACAAGGGAATAAAAGCCCAAGGCTCCCATTTTTTTAGGAGTAAAATGTCCTTCTCAGTCTTTGCTGAAGACTGGCATATAATAATAAGTTCAAATAGTGCCCTGGTAACCCAGTTGAATTTGCCATACTGGGGATCTGATGCAAAGTTAGTTTGAAGCTAAGCGGATCTTTTTTCCCACAAGCTCATTGCAATTTTGGGGTAGGACGTGAATTTGTAATAAATTTGCAAGGGAGAAAATCTGGCTGCACATGTATACATGGTGAAAAGGGGTCCTCATCTCCTCAAAGCTAAGGGGAAAGTCAAACCTCTTTCGAACTCTGCTACATTCACCAGTGTATAGTGAAAGAAAACATTCCTCCCTGATCCTAATATTGGCATTTTTCCAGAGCCCAAAGCACCCTGGGAAATACCACTTTCCGAACCCTGCTGTGCTACCTAATCACACAATGGGCTACATATGCCATCCAAGAAAATAAACACAGGTCTGGGAAGCTGTTTGTCCTGCAGGGCTAGGAATGCTCTTCCTAACTTGGCAGGGCAGCGTAATCCTCTCTGAAAGGGGAGAGCTGCTTGAACTCAAACTGACTAATGAGATTGAAGAAAAGCCCATCAGACTCTGGCACGGCCGTTCCCTCACACCGCCAAGGCGCTGCCAGATGACACAGTGCTGGGTGCCCTTGCTGGGACTTGTTTTTTGTGTCGTGGTGGAACATAGACCATGGACCTAGACCCCAACCAGGGCCCAAAATATTGCTGAGTGGCAGGCTGTGCCTTAGAGCTTGTGTTTTATACGAGCGGTTGCTGCCCTTCCTTGGCACTGGGCAAATCGTGCGAGAGCAAGTTGCATGTTTCAGCAAACAGCGCAGGCTCCCCTCCCTGGCAGCTTTGATACTGATGCTCCCGATGGCTGCAGACGCCATCACGGGGTCTTGTGGTCCACAAGCTCTGGGCTGAGGTCATAGCATCTGAACAAAGAGAGGTTAGAAGAGGTAGTGGAGGACAGAAGAAGGGCTTGTTGGATGGTGCCATCTGGGCAATGGCAACCGCAAATTACATCAGTTCTCCTGAGACCTGGTCTGGTGCTCTTCTCAATTTCGCTCTTGAGATCAAAACCAAATTCCCCTAAGAAGGAGACGTGCATTAATTATAAGAGGAATTGGATCTGGATTTTAAATCATGTTACTAGCTCTTCTAGCAAGATGAACTAAGTCATATAATTTGATTAGAAATTGCAAAGACCTCCCCTTATTTTTCCATTCCGCTCCCTCCCCGTTTTGGAGCAAATGTATGCTTCATAGTAACTGTGAGAGAAAGCATTCCACCGGTGTTTTTCTAATTACAGCATTAATAAAATTCACTGCATATTTCTTTAGAAATTTGCAGATTTGTTGCTTTAAACACATCACATTGCTTTCCGAAATACTTGAAACTCTCAGAAGTTTTTAAAAGTATGTGTTTAGGTTAAGGTTAAGTTGCCCTTGACAGCATTTTTTAAAAAGATTTGAATTGTTGAATAACCACCTTTCACCCATCCCTAATTGTAATTTAAATGACAATATGCTCCCAATCAATAGCTCTTTGTCACACTTTGAAGATCAAGGATGAGATTTCACCCCATGAGTTTACATGGCAAAAGCTTCTTTTTCATAATGCTAAAAATGTTGCATCCTGCTGTTAAAGAAGTATAAGAATACCTGCTCTCAAATAATTAGTTTTGAATAAAAGCATTTAAGTCATGCTTTATAGCCATTAATTTGAAACAATTCGAAGCCCTTCATTTCTGCACTTTGTTCACAGTTAAATATTACAATAGATATTTTAGCCAGTTGCAAAAAAAATAGTTATAGCAGGATAATTTGAACAACTTAAGTGAAATGGTGTTGTAAGAGGTGGTTCTAGTATAACTGTAGGTTTATTTTTGCATCACTTTCTATATATAACAATTTTTACAAGTGGAAATTGAAAAGCTTTTCATGGTGATCATTGTGTGTACACAACTGTGCATGACTGTGTGCTCATCTAATAGGTACATATGGGGGTATGTTGCTATTTTTCAAGTTATATATGTTATAAAGACGGAGGTGTATTACACAGGTTCCAGTCAAACAGCTGAATCTTTCTCTTTTTATTTCTACTGCTAGGAGTCCTAGTCAAGGGCCAGGACTCTCCTGTGCTTGGTGTTATGAAATGCCAAACAGAATGATGGTCTTTGTCCCGAAGTGCTTACAATTCTTGTTTTTAGTTATAGCAGAGAAATGTTTTAAGAAGGATAAAGTCTGGTCTGTTTCTATGTTGTCCTTGGTAAACCCAATCTAGTCTGGTCTCAAAAACGGAGCAATTCTGCTCGTTGCCAGGGAGAATACATAGGTATCCAATGAGTCATGGTCAAACATACAGCCATTATTAGACCACAAACACAGAAGGAGAAAAAAAGATTTCATTTGGACCTGTTGTCACTGCTGAGCTGGTGAAGAGGAATAACAAATAACTGAGTGGAGGAGGTTGCTCTTTAGGTATTTATGAGGAGCTTCTCTCCCTGTGGGGACAGACTGGGGAAAAGCAGAAATATGCATGTTGGAAAATTTAACTAGAGCAAAGGAGGCTGCATCGTGGTCTAACTAAGAGCATTTAGTACATTTTAATGGCAAACTAGAGACAGTGGGAAAGGGAAGCTAAAGCTCTAAAGGGCTTTAGTGAATACAGACAACTTATTTTCAATTTAGAAGACGAGGGGCAATCAAAAGACAGACATAAAGAG
Source organism: Struthio camelus (assembly GCF_040807025.1). Lineage (NCBI taxonomy): Eukaryota > Metazoa > Chordata > Aves > Struthioniformes > Struthionidae > Struthio > Struthio camelus. The sequence goes on along the minus strand of NC_090955.1, from coordinate 6,335,627 downwards.
AGAAGGGATGAAGTTTTGTGTTAGAGCAATGATCTCTTTGGCGGTACCACAGATGGGTAGGAGTATATTCACCTGAGCCAAGAAAAAGGATGCTACAGAAATATGATATAGGGTGCGGAGCATCACGATATGCAGTTGTGCTTTTGTGGCTTAATAGAAAAGGTCATATCTGAGAATTGTGCAAACATATTTTGCAAGATATTGGCTGGACCCATATGTAAAGGTTTAGAGATGAATCTCAATTAAAGATGGAGCATAAGTTCTGACTTGTATCTGTATGCTTGCAAATAAATGGGGTGAAAAACAACCCATGGAGAAAAGGAAAATGTATTTTTGGAAGCCTTCTTTAAACCAAAAATCCATAAAATAAAAGGTTTGTACTTGGGTGAATCCCCTCCTCCCTAGGATTGGCTGGTGTAAGTCAACAGAAGCCGTGCCTAGGGCAGGTTGGGGAACTGTCTGCTTTTACTCAGATAGGGAGTTATGCCTGGACCAGCATGGGAGAACATCACTTTATGATGTTATTCCTATCTAGGCTGGTAGAGAAAGATGCGAAGAGCCCCAGGTTGTGCTCAGGGTCCCACCATGTTGAGCCGTGCACAAATATATAGCAACAGAACTTGTCCCAGCAGAGGAGTGTTACACTTCATATGCGGTCATGTGAACATGAAGCTATGGCATGGCTGTGTATGACTTTGGGCAATCACAAAACCTTTCTGTGCTCCAAGATTTCCTATGTAGAAAATGGAGGTAATTGTATTTTTAGCTCTGACAGAGGTGGTCAGAGGATTGATACTTTTGGACGTTTGTGAAAAGCTATATTGGTACGAAGTATTATTTTTGATCACATTGCTTCTTCAGATTATTAATGCCATTGGTCGTTGTATTAGTATAATGAAAACAGGATTTACTGGTGACTTTTATTTCCTATATGTGTCATATAAATGCCTTAACAGATGCACAGTGTAGTGAAAACGATAGGGTACTTCAGAACAGCTCAAAGTCCCTGCTTCTTTAATAAAGATTTGGTTTTGTATGCTGGGAGAGATGGAATTCACACCCCAACCTAGGCACAGCTGCGAGCCCTATTAAGTGAAACCCCTCCTAAATATAGATCTGATGGCCTCATCCCTGGCCTTCTTCCAAAGATCATAGAGGCCTTTTTCACTCCTTCCACATCCCCCTTCCAACGCACAATGAGTGTGGAGTCACAACTTTCTTCTCTGTAGCTGGGAAACAAGGGTGCAGAGTTCGTAGGGCTTAAAAGGCATAGCAAGGGCTTCCTACAAGGAGGGAAATTTTCATGTGTGCAATCAGTAAGCAAAAAGAACACTACAATCACTGTACCTATTCATAGGCTATATATTCACTTTACTCTGTATTGTCACTTTAAATAAAAAAGAGATTTCTTTTTTCAAGTAGCCCTCAAGACAGCATTCATGAGATGAGCAAGTCTGAGCCATGCGCAGACAAAACATTTTAATGATCAGGAGAGTCCTGATGCTTGGCAGTTGCTAAAGACTGCATGTTAAGAGTAAGCCAGATCATCAAAATGCAGCTTGAGTAAGTCCAGCGATGGTGTATTATTTTGCTACAAGCGTAGCTGCTAGAGTTAAGGTTGAGTGGGCATTTCTATTATAAGCCCCAACTGGTAGAGTTGAGTATTTTGACCACATCAGATAGTGTCAAGTGAAACTGCTTATGTGAATTGACACCCAAATACGTGTAACCTCCCTTACAAAACAAGATCAAGCTCTCCCTCCTCTGCACACCCCTCTCTCCAGCCTGCACCTCATTTTGTACTTCGATAATTTTCTTCTAACACCAATGAAGAAAACAGTCGTAGATTGATATGATTTGTAGGGCTGTCAGTGACAGCTAAGCGTAGCTGTGGCGTGGCAATGACACCATGTGTTACCCCAATACCCTTTTTCACTGGGTGGGGTTCTAGTAAACTCTACTGGTAAAGTCTGGGCTTTGGCAGCACATTTCGCATCCACACGCAGGCTGTTTTGCCAGCAAGTTATGCCAAAGTGCTCTTAGTGTATACCTGGCCAATGCGCAGTAAATCTGTGGAACTCATTGCAACCAGCAGTGATGACTAGGGCCAAGACCTTAACACAATTGAAAAAAATTGAACTTGGATAAAATTCAAAGAAAATATCCCATGTTGTATTGCTAAAGTTTACAACATTTTTTTCTGGAAGGGACAGAAACCTTCTTTGCTGCAGGGCCAGCATTGACTAGTAAAAATTAGAAATGGATTTTCTTCATAGGATAGTCACTCTTAACTTGATTCAGGAAAGAAAGGATGCTCCAGTGGTGAAAGGTGTTGCTGGGAAATTCAACTTCAGAGTCCTGTGACTTTTTTTTGTGCCTATGAAGAGGCTGAATAGGTTTCGTTCTTCAGAGGTGTTTAGGACTTCAGCCCTCAGCAGTCTCCAGGGAACTCAAGTGTCTGGACATTTCTGAGGTGGTTTGTGCTACCCATCTCTTCATCAGGAAAATGAAGAGACTAACACTTCCCTGCCCTCAGCAGTGTGCCCAAGCCTGTTAAAGATGATAAGGAGGTGAATGAGTCAGGGGTTTAGGAACAGAGAGGGAAAAACCCTGCCACCAACAGATCATCAACACTGCTTTGCCTAGATTTAAGACACATGGTGGTATCAGGATAATTTTTCTTTTTTTGTGTTGGAATTGAGAAGTATTCAAATGTTATCGCTGTTTTTTGCCAAACCCAATGTGTAAAAGCAGATGAGAGAATGTTTTGCAAACTTTTAAAATCACCTACAGTGCTTAAGATGATAAAGGTAAATTAGATAAGACTAGCAAAGTTATTTGAACATAAACATTTATTAAAAAAAATATCCACTGCATTGGTGAGCCCACAAACATTGTATAAATAATACACAGTTCATGAATAGGAATGAACAGACATCTACCCCTCACCGGGATAGATTTGTATTCTGTACCTGCCAGGACTTTAATAACTCTCCTGAAAACATTAGTATCTTTGCAGAGAGATCTAAAAGGAAGTTGTTCTTGAGAATATGCCCCTGAAGCTTAAGCTTTAGTTATTAATGGATAGATTTACAAATATATTTAGGCAATTAAAAATTAGAATACATGACTGGTCATATTTACAAAGGCTAAACAAGTTAGCTGCCTAGCTGCTCTTCTGGTCTCTGCTAATGCCCTTTGGTACATTTGTGCATTTTTAGGGTCATAAGTACTTTGTCAATCATATTTTCATTCTGCAAACAACTCTACATGTGCTTAGCTTTATGCATGCAAACAGTACCCGGCGGGACTGCTCACACGAGTAAAGTATTTACATATCTGTAGGAGTTGGCCTGAAATGGTAAACATTACAGAATAGGTCTAAACTACCATCTTTGGGTCTATGAGCTTAAACATGACCAAAATTCAGAGGTGGCTGCTTTCAGGCTTGCGGTACAGAAAGTCTATAGAAAAATCCTGCTTAGAATTCAGTCTGACCTTGCAAAAAGTTCAGTAGTGTTGGTTTGAATCTGTCTTTCCCACATCTTCCTTTTTCTTTTCTTCTCTTTTTTTTTCTTTTCTTTTCCTTTACAGCCTTACCACACTAGTGGCTTCTGCTAAAATGAAAGGACACAAAATAATGCACTGAATTTCCTATGCTGTTAGGGAATTACAAAACCAAAGTCCTGGCTATGAACTGCTGCTCTAGAATTTGTTCAGCCTGCTTTCTTGTACCTGTGTCTCAGTCATCTGGCTGGTTAAAAAAAATATTCAACTAATAAGTCAGCAGGTGCATCAAGAATTTAGATGGGGAGGAGGAAGGAAAGTTTTGGAATATTTTATGTACCGAAATATGGCCCGCATACCACAAAACATTGAATATTTAAAGCTTGTTGTTAATGACCCTGTGTCTTTTCTTTGGGCAAATACCTAATGAGTCAATTATGAGCACATATATCATCATTTGTGAGCTATTTACTATATTATGTATTTTAAAATGAAAAGAAGGTATTAGCTTTCAAATACCTCTTAATCTTGATATTATTAACAATGAGACATACATTTGTCTCTATACATTAAAAACTTGAGGGTTAATACTCTGTTTGATCATAATGAAAATTAAAATGATCTAGGAACTTTTCAAAATAAAGCCTGCTAGTGCAGTGAGCACAACGGGGAGGAGCACTGTGGCTGACCAGTTCCCCATTGATTTAATTGCAGGATCAAGGTTTAAATCACAATAACACAGCTATAGTTATCAGATGAGTCGGTAACTCCTGCAGATGAGAGGACTCTGTTAAATGTGCCAAATACAAAATAGCAGTACTGGGTCCTCTTTTTTGTTTCTTTTTGTGCATTTTTAGCATGTTTTTTGTTATGCTGGGTGCTAAACAAACACCTAAAAAACATTCCCAAAAAGCTTCTAGTCTAAAAAGACAAAACATTCGGACAGAGAGATGTGGTTGACATGGTGGGTATGGAAATGGAAAACAAGTTGATGGTTTTGGTTGGAGTTTCATTATGGCCAATGCCTGCATACGTGGATGGTGACAAATTGTGTTGAAACTGAGCGTGCATAGGACCAGAAATAAATCAAGTACCTCTTGGAAACTCAGTTGGGCTGTCAGCTTTCTACAGTTTGCACTCAGGAGATGTCTGAGTCTCACCAGGGTTCTGCAGTCCTTGAAAGGGGTGATTCTTTTTTTCTCAAAATAAATGCATCCAAGAACTTCACTTTCAGATGACTTAAACCACAAAAAGTTGTGACTGCTCTTGGTAATGTAATTCCTCGGAGGAAAGGAGTGTTTATACCTATTGCACAGTAAATTAGCCCATGCAGAGATCTGTGCTGTCATTACTCAAACCAGCTTGCTCCTTGAACACTACAGTTTTTCAGGGTAGACATCCTCAGGGTTACAGGCAGGCTGAGTTATACATTCAGTCTTGTAAATACCTGGCAACAGTGAAGAGGCTGCACCTCCTCTCCATCACAGTTTCTGTGGTATAGATAACGATCGTTTCCTCTGTTAACCATTTTGCAACAGTCCTGTTTGCATGTAACAGCTGATTTGTTTTTACCATTTTACCGTTTTACCATAGCTGCATTTCAGTGATAGATAGTAGGCTTCTACCTCGGCAGATCCAGTGTTTGCAAAAAGCAGACCACCCGGGAAACCAGGGAACATCCCAATCCTGTTTGCAATCAGACATCACCCCAAAATGGGCATGTGGTCTGCCCACAAAGGTCACGAAGGACTGCTCTAGCTCTTTTTCCACATCCGTTGCTTTTGACCTCACTTGCTCTCATTCTTCCTTAGCTCCTCCCTGTTCACTGGCAGGTGAACCCTGTTGATGCACCAGAAATCCTCTCTTAGACCCTGGGGAGTTTTGGGAGCTGCAGCAGCTCGAAAGAGAGCGAGGAGCAACAAGGAGAGATTTGCTAGTACATTAACCTCTAAATTCATGTGAAGGAAAATGTTTCTATTTTATTTTCTAATATGGGCTAGCAGAGGTGCCTGAAAAGAGTGGTGTCACCTTTGAAGTAAAAGTGACGTGACAGGTGGTGTTGAAAGAAGACTCATAGAGCCTCTTTCTAACAAACTGGTCGAAAATTTCTGTCTAGAGCTGTCTCCTCTATAAAATAACAAATACGACATATTTAGATTCTAATGTTGCACCCTGTTACCATAAATGCACCAGAATAGCTGTTTATTGCTGTGCAAAACCTCCACGTAACTCTGCCAGTGTCTCGGCTCTAAGGTCGAGAAAAACGCACGCAAACACACCTAAGTAAAGGATCGCTTGTGCGGTTAACAAAATGCATGAAGCCAGCAGATCCCACTAACACCCTAAGATGGGGTATCTCCCTCTTGGGAAGAGGTGAGGAAGAAGCTGGGCAGATGTTCCGGACATCCCAGGGACGTGCGGAGGTCACGGCAGCCAAGGGCACCTCAGGCTGACGCCGCATCTGCCCCCCTCCAACGGGGTGGGTTTCTCTCCACCCCTCGGGAAACGCTTTTCAAACCTAGAGGAAACTCGGTGTGAGTGAAATCCTCTGGCTTTTGCAGAGCCCTCCAGATTAGCCTTGTTTGAAATCAGATGCACAGCTCTGCCATGGTAGATTTAATGCTGCATCTCTTTTTCTGTCTTACTCCCCCTGCGCCTTATTTCTCTTGCCAGACTTACTCTCCCTCTGTTTTTATGGTTTTTGCAGCAGTAAAACTGGCTGCTGTTTAGCAAGGAGAGCTGTAGCTTGATTCAAACCTTAGTTACAGACTGTTTCTTTTTGTTGTTAGACACTACCCGCCTCATACTCTACCTGGCCAAACCTGCCAAGTTTTGCATTTCCTAGAGGAGGCTTTTTATTCTGTCTTCTTGTCTGCACATGTACACACAACCTCCAATTATATAATAGGTGAACTCACTGTTGTGCTATTGTGCATTCTCCTCTTTTTACAAGCTAACTGTACTGACACTCTTTTTTTTTTTTTTTTTTTACATTTTGAGTCTATTGTTGCCTTGTGCTGTGGCTGCAGTTCTGAGATCTCCTCGCATCTTCACTTTTCCACACCTAAGCAAAAATTTATTTTTAGCACCTTTTTTTCCTCCATTTTTTAATGCTCGCAGAAGCTTTAGACCTCTGAAATGCTAAAAACAGCCTGGCCAAAGTAGGCTCACTAAACAACTTCATTGAAGCGTTATGTAATTTTTGGACATGCTATCAGTCTATCAAGGATGGCAGAAGAGCTTAGCTGCTGGTAGAAGAGCTTAATGCGTTCTTTAAAAAACAGCGAGAGATGGTTCCCTTAGAGCTGCTTTCAGAGTTAGCTCTCTGAATGTCTTCAGAGTGTAGAGGAAGCTCCTGCAGGGAGCACCATGTTGTCATCAAAGCAGCCCATGAGCAATTCGTATCTGACAGCGAGGAGGAGGAAGGGGATCCCCGTCCAGCCCCATGTGTTGCGTGGGCATGAGGCTTCCTGGAGACGGGCTGGCAGCTGGCACACATCTGCCTCAGCACTGCCCTCCCGATTTACACCCAATAAGAGGTGATTAGCACGCCAGGCTCGTCACGGACTGGCCCTTTGTCGAGAGCGGTTTCTTGGAAAAGTGACTACATGTTTTTGACTGAATGAGCGGAAAGATACAATCTTTGCCGCCGACTAGCTTCTAGATATTCCCTCTCTGCAGACCACATATGATGAGGAAGGGGAAAAATAACTACAAACAAACAAAAACGGAGTGAGGTGGCTGAGCCCAAATTAGATTAATTAGCCTCAGGCTGTTTTGTATGTTTATATTTAATTTAGGTTTAGCTACTTCAAAGTTCACATAGTTCTAGTTAATAACTTTACTAAAACTTATTATTTTCAGATGTTGGCAGGTAGACAAGTTGTGAGTCACCTGGAATATGAGGCTAAATAAGTAATACTCACTGGCAGGGTTTTGACCATGACTGATTACACTTCTCTGTCTTCTGTGTTAGAAAAATACAGCTTTAGAAGGAAAAAAGTCTACTTTTCTCACTTCTAGTGCCATTTTATGTTGAAATGTCCATGGGGTGGGTTAGATTTCATACATGACTGTCTAGCTTTCAAAAAGTTTCAATCTTTAATCCACTGCTTAAAGGTTAGTACATCCTGTAGCATACCAGATCTTTATTATTTCTTTTGACCTCTTCTGTGAACCTAGGAAGGTCCACAAAACCTGTTTGTTTATGAGCAGTGCAGGCTAGAGGTTAGTAGTCTTAAATCACAGAGGAGAAAATGAATGGGTAGCTCTTTACTTAGGTTAATAAAATCATTGTCACTCCAAGTATAGATTTTCATAGGTTGTTGCATTAGTTAAATAAAATACTGCCTCATCAATGTAAATTCCAGTTCCGACTAGCCCTGTTGTTGGCTACAGAAGCAGGAATTTATTCATATTGCTGGCAGTAAAAAGAAAGAAAATTGAGTTTGACAAGAGCGGAGAGTTAAGATCATAACTTCTCAGAACCAATAAGGGTTCATGGAAAAAGATATACTTGGGAAGAACAAAACCCTAATCACAGGCACTGCTTACTGGAGGTCTGCAGCTGTGACAAATGGTGTGATACTCATGAATATGCAAAATTCTTTTCAGTCTGTAATTATAAGAATCATCGAGCCTATATATGCATTTCATAGGACGCCCTAGTTGCACAAAGCAGCAGATGTATTTTGGTGACAACAATCAACAGTTAAAGAGAAACTCATCACAGTCCCAGGAACTCAGCATGGACCTGACGGGCTGCTCCTACTCTAGGTTTCCAAGCCCTTCTGTGGATTTCTGCCCCAGGATTACTACATGTTTCTCTATCTCTTCTGCTCTCAGAATAAATCTGCTTTCCTTGACACACAGCCAGCTGCATCAGCTCCCATCCTTTACCTTTTCTCCCTTTTCCCCATGTCCACCATTGGACACAGAGAAGAAAACCACTGCCTTCTCTAACCCCGTCCTCCCCAAAGCTTAGATGTGTTTCACCCAGCAATGGCTTTAGGAGGAAGAGCGAGGTTACCTGTGGAAGAGGGATGGGCTGTTTGTTGGGAGACAGAACATTGGGTTGTTATGCATTTTTGCTGATATTTTATTTGAAATGTTACTTCCACCTGGAGATGAAACAGCCTCAGAAGCTATGATCTAACAACTCTTTCTTATTGGTATATTTTGCAGCTCAAGTCCCGCTCGCCTGTAGTCAACAGCAGTGGCTGAAGGCAGAACCTCACCTGGGAAGTTCGAAGCCAGATGCAGGTAGGGTCGAAGCTATAGCTACTGTGGGAGTAGCTAGGACTCGCGCTCTGCCTCCGAGCATTACTTCTGTGGTATGGTGTATCAGATGATCACTAATGGATGGAGGGGATGGTGAGACATGGCTGTTAAAGACCTCCCTTTCACTATTGAAAGAACTAAGGAAAGACTAAATTTAAGGGTTATTGCAACAGATCTTAGAACTTAGTCGTCTTAGCCCATATGAAGTAATCTCCTAAGACAAAAAGGCAGAAACAAAAGGAATCCTGATTAATTCAGAATCAAGCGAGACACAGAAGAGAGGTAACTTAGACACCTATAGCAGCTTATCATGGAGGAAGATTATTATTACAGTATTATGTGTGTCTGGGGACACAGACAGCTGTTGGCATTTTCAGAATATCACCTTGGGACTAACACCTCGTCATACCAATGTAAGCATGTATTTTACAAAATGAAATACCTGTTTATCAGCAATATTAAGGTATCTGTGCTTGTGTCTGGCTTATTTTCAGCAGCAGATTATATTGCATGTGTTGATCTTGATGAAAAGTGTCGAGATGCATTCTGCGTTACTAAAGGTCACGTCAGTATTTTGCACTTCGTTTTCACTGCTCCTGTGTCTGCTTTCATAAGATCTCTCGAGACCTCTTCGTACCATGTACAAAGCTCTTCAGAAAATACTGAGCCCACATCTATGTGGTCAATTCCAGGCTTTTGGTATTAAACCCAAATGCTTATTCAGGTGTTGTGATGTTGACCCATCTAAATTTCTCTGGGCCACTTGGAGGTAACTGCAAATATCTGGGAGAAACAAGTGTGTTCCCCCTTTGAAAAAAATCACAGGAAAGGCATAAACAGATTAACCTGACAACTATTATTGTATGGTGTACTCCTGTTTAGGAAATAGTTCTTTTCAGAGAAAAGACTGCAAAATGGTTTGTTTAATAACACTAGGGTATTATTTAAAATATTGGGAGAAAAAAGTCCTAATATATGAAGAGGAATCGCCATGTTATGAGAAGTTACATTTTATGTGTTCAGGGTTCCTTGGCTCTTTATTCTTGTTAGCATAAATGAGACAAAACATTTGTTCTTAGGCAGCGGTATACTTACTTTCTAACGAGATTCCTGGTGGCTTTTGGCATAGCCAGCCTGCAGTAGAGCTGGTAGTACACAGGGTACACAGATACAGTGAGCTGTGGGTTTACGGATTATAAGGTATCAACTTATTTTCTCCCCAAAAGGCTGTTATAACTCTCAGTACACGACTGCTGGGGAAGGAACGAGCACCTTACACTACGGAGCAAAGAGACCAGGCTCCGTGCCGTAACTGCTGCCCTTTTTCCCAGGCTGGGGGAAATCTTGGCCCTGGCACAAAGCTGGTACGGCCAAGGCAGGAGAGGGTGGGAAGTAAATTTGTGGGCACTTTGCAGGTTCTGGGGCAAACTGGGCGCTGAACTCGTTCTGAGCTGGTAACAACTTCGGTTACATTTACTGCATTATAGCTGTTTATCGCTCCTTGCTCATGGCAATTTAGTGCCTTTAAACTGTTGATTTTGCATGGGCCAAAATCAGATGGAAAGGTGTACATCTTCATGGCTAGATGGACGAGGTGAGTGTGGAAAAAAAGGCCCTAAAATACAAGCGAGCGACCTGTGGTGGTGTAGCAGAAGGAGATCTTGTCATGCTGAGTGCTCTGCGATCTGTTGAAAGCAAGCCTTCATATTGATTAACTACCTTCTTTCCACTGCCATAACATAACTGAAATCCAATATGTTACATAAATAAAAATCTTTCTGGTTATTAAGGGGTCATTTATTTGGGCAAAATGTCCACGCGAGTGTATAGTCTTTATTCATCCTGGATGGAATTGATAAATAATTGAGGTTTCTGTGGAAAACCTGCAGGGGGGAAAAGATTGGAGGGGTGGCAGCTCCTTCCATGGACGGGGTTGGGATGCAGGACTTGGGGCTTCACTGACAGTCATGCCAGCAGCAAGCTCTGCAACCCTGTTACTCCCTCCCCAGGGCCGGGGTGAGCCGGTGCCCGGCCCTTGCCCCTGCAGCCGCTTTGGGCACAGACCAGATGCTTGGAGGCAAAACTCTTCAGACATAGTTGATTTTGTAGGTATGAACTGTGGCCATAAAAAGAAATCTTGCCCACAGGCTTCCTCCCCCCTACCCCAGAAAAAGGCAGAATACAGTCTCGAATATGGAACCGCCGCCCGGCACATCTGTACATTTCAATTTCCAATAAGCTGCATTCTCTAATCACACGACTTCTAATCTTCCACCACCTAGTCGCAGATTTTGAATTCAAATTTCCTTCTTTTTGTCTGTATTTAAAAAATAATAATAATCATTTTCCATCTATTACAAATAACAATACAGATCCACAGACTGAATGCTGAAGTTGTAATTCAATCTCGGGCTTTGGCTGCCATTCATTGATACCTCGAGCTGTGCTCTTATTATTTATGACATCAGCAGAAACTCTCGATTGAATTGCAGCCTTATATTTAATTAGGGACTATGTATTATTTTGTATGCAATATCTAGAATTAAAAATAGCCCCTTTCGAGAGCATAATAGGGGAAAGGCAGCAAAGTTTGAATATATATTCTAATTGATATTTCTTGTACTTATTCTAAAAGTAATCAAAATGTATGTTAAATATTAATTATAATATTTTTTGCTGCATTGTGCACCCTGATTTATTGCTGCCTCTTTTGGTTCACTTTTTAATTACTGTACATTATAAGAAAACTAAAGGTTTTTTTTAAATAGAAGAGTTATTTAGCATTGAAATTAATGTATAATTCAGTATCAATCCTCATAGCAAATGTTATATTAAACGTAATGAACAAAAGGTGTATTTAACACAGTTTGCAAGTTTTTTTTTTTTTTTACTTTTTTTTATTTTCTCTCCTCTCACAACATGCCTCTCAACTCTCTCCACATTTAAAAGTCAGGGACAAAGCTCATAAAGGAACAAAAGACTAAAATCAGGGATGGTCTTTTTTTAAAAGAGGTACAGTTTCAAAGCCTGGAGGAAAAAAAAAAAAGATAGAAATCAAAGTGCTCTTGAATACAGAGAACATTTTAAAGGAAATATTGAACTGTTTGCTTAAAAATCTTACATTATTGCCTTCTTTTTTAACTCGATTCCTTTTTGAAGGAGAACACCAGATAGGGACAAAGAGAATATTTTCATGCAAAAATCAGGCACAGGTACAGAGGCACAGCCAGACATCATTTCAAGTGGGCACAGGAATTTAATTCAAGTTATTCTCTCCTTTATTCCACATTTAACAAAGTTGAAGGATTTATCCACCTTTCTGACACTAGCGCAGACTTCACTAGGTAACATTTGTATCCAGTGGCAAGTAAATATTGGGGTGGATTTTTATGTCCACCTGAAATGGATTCCGGTTATAAACCTCAGCAATTGCAAAGATAAGTTTTGTATCACTGTGGAGCTCTGTGCAAAGATCTGTTATGCTATTATACTAAGACAAAGAGATTACTTTTATTTACCCATCAGGGATCTAATTTTAGACTACTAAACCCATTTTTTTCGGGGGTAAATTCACCTGGTATTTGGAGGCAGCAAGATCTGAGTATCAGAAATATGCTACACTAGCTGAGAAAGTATTCACACGCTACGGCTGTGGGTGTTTTAGAAATATCCAAAAAGAAAGAGGTCATGTAGTGGGTCCTCACTAAATCACTTGTTATTTTATCATGGGAGAAAGAATAAGGTAACTCCTGCATGAAGGGCTACTGAACTTAGGACAGAAAGCTGTTCAGGCCATAAAAATGACAGTAGTAAATGTTGTACTGAATTTGGTTGTGGTATCTTGCGGCATTAGGGTTTCATATTTAGCCCAAGAACCTCTTCCTCCAAGCTGTATGACCTGGTTTCCTGAAAGCAGAAATGAAAAAAACATGTTTGTTTTTAAATAAATAACAGATCCTGCACTAAATCATCTAACATACTGTCTATTTATATTTCATAAGGACAAATGTTTCTGACAACTCTCATAATAGGTCTGTACAAGTATGCCATGTTCTTCCCAAGGAGGCTTCTTTGAGTGACATAAATTGCCATTAATGAAAATTTTAACAATTCAGGCTCAATAATTTTTTAACTTTTAATGGGCAGAGATACAACGTAACATGGCAGGGCTTGCAAGAGGAGACATTTGTTTTGGAAAGAAGTTGCAGAGTATATTTATTCATAGACCAAAATAAAAGCAGCGTGAACATTATTTTTTAATAGCTCTGCTTGTTGGGTGGCTGTGCAGAAACCCTGATGTATTCCTTCAGTAAATACTGGCATATACAGCACTGTAGTCCCTTGAGGAACTCCTGAGTGCTCAAATGTTAGAAGTAGAGATCTTATAGCATTAAACAATGATGTATCATCCAATAGGTCACCTAAAAACCCAAGACTATAGGTGAAATCATGCCACAACTCACTTTTTTAGTCTTTCATGATGCAGGGCCTCCCACTGAGCAAGCATTGCCAAGGACAAAAATATTATTATTCTTCCAGAAATCTGTTTCCCCACTCAGCGAGATCATAATATTGCAACCCTAAAAGGCAGGTAACGCAGAAATCATTTATATCACAGAAGAGAGCAGGGAGGGGAACTTCCTTGTCACTTGTGTTCCTTTCATCATCAAGCTATGTCTCAGGTCCACTAATCCATTTGAAATTCTCGTATCATTGTCATTTACCCTCCTCCCTGCCCAGGGACCCCTGAAGTTGGCATAGACAGGCACCTGTCACTTGTGATGAATTCTGGATCTGGTCCACTGGACTTTTGTAAGTCAGGCAAGGATCATTACAATTGTGTAGTGTTAGTTCCAGCTTTCCTCTTATATAATAGCAGCACCATTTGAAAGTCACAAAATACAGTTTCGATAAATGGCTTTCACATCAGATAAATGTTTCAGCTTGGCTTTGTAGTTTACAAGACCTGACAGCCATCTATTTTAAGTATACAACTGACTTTCAAACATTGTTGTTTAAATATCTAATAACTATTACATAAGAACTTGGCACTAACAATGCCGTAATGCATTCCTTTGAAAAAGCAGTAAACTTACCTCTTGGAAAAGAAAAAGTGGATGTTGCCACTTAACAGTGTATTGTGCGGGCATTCTCATTGATTCAATCACAGCAGATTTCTTTTTTAATATTTACAAGTTGAAACAAAAAGTCTGAAGGCAAATTAAGCCGTGTGTTTTATGAAGCCAAGATAGTGCAGACTGAAAAAGCACCTACTGCTGTAAGGTAGGGTCCTTTCTGTGTTATGAGTATAGAAGAGGCTCTAATAATAATATACATCAAAATCCTACTAAATCTGTAAAATAGAAGTATGCAGTTCTATTGTCTATATATTGTACTGGAAGATTTCAATTCAGCAAATGATTTATATTAGTTATTCACTAATCCCACTGAAGTTAATATACCCAATTGCAGACAATAAAACAACTGAGATTCTTAAAATTAAACACATCCTTAACTGCTTTGCTGAAATTGGATGGCAGTGTCATTATGCTAACAAACACTCACACTTATCTAAAAGAGGATGATGTAATCAAACATGAGTAAGAGTCAGGATAGAGAACGGGTATCTTTATTGTAAAGCTGCCTGCTGGAGTCTAAGGGCGGGTGAGCAGAAGCCTTCCAGGGGACTTCTTAGAGAGGAGGTATGAGGCAAGTGAAATGCAATCCAGGGGGAAAAAAAATGGGTAAAGAAAATAGACACATTGCAGAATTAATTCTTAATTAAAGTTAAAACTGACAAAACAAACCCTGCAGGCAGGCATCCAGTAGTGCCACAAGGCACAAGAACTTGAAAATGTATTTTAGTGCAATGGCTTTAGCTTTGTGTGTTTCCTCTACCAATAGATATGGAATTATTTGTAGTCTTCAGCATGAATAGCAATCAAGGGGGGCAACGGGAGAAAACAGTTGGGCTGATCCCAAACAGGCACGAGTCTTATTAGTGGTAATAGAGTTGGACTAAGCCCTTACTAAATTTCCCTAAAGGCAAATGGCATGTGGGGAATTTTGTGAGGAAAGTAACTCAAAGTTTCCATGCAACTGTGGATTTTTGGTGAAACACATGTCACTCATGTACTTAAACTGCCTGTACATATCAAGTTAACATTACTGGAAAGAATCGATTATTCTGCCTCTAATCTATACTTTAATAAGACAGAGTAGGTAATTGTCATTGCTGGTAAGCGGAGGGGTCTGAGAAGCAACATATCTAGAGTTTATAACAGACTGCTGCAGATTTACATGTCTATCTTCAGTAAATCGCTTAACTTCTGTGTACCAATTTGTGTGTGTTAAATGGGAATGATATATATTTGCCTGATCTTTAAAAACATTGGAATGAGGGGAAGAAAGCAGTATGACTAATGTAATTTATCATAGTGTGGTTTCTATCTCATATTCTCTATAAAGCACACACTAGTGCAATGCTGCTGTGTCTTGTGAACCACAGAAACAGCTGCTAGTATCTAGATATCCTGTTTCGGTACAGGAGAAACAGTGTCTGAAGAGGTTTTAACTGTGCCATGCTCCTAATTACTGATTCATTTTCCTAGTTCCTTTTTTTTTTTAAGCTATTCATAATTTCAGCTTACTCAGTACAACAGGGCTTTCCTGGGGCTCTTGTGACCATCTTCTGCTGTGGCTGAAAATGGAGTCTTACTTCTCTGTTGATTGGAAATTGGGCTATTATAGGGGTCATAGGTAGTATTAATTAATTATTGAGACTCTACCAAGGAGTTTGTTCAAATAAGCTCATCTGCCTATTTATGGCTGCAGTGGAGCGTAACATAACTTTGCACCACTTTGCGTATGCTGGTGTCAGTAGATGGTAAGCAGCAGTCAGTGTTTATTGGAGGAATAATTAATTAAAGCCAGCGGAATAATTTTCCCTAGCCAACTGCCTTACAGCTGTTTTTCCTTTCAGTAATGTCAGAAATAAGGGCATTGATGCCCCGTGCAAAATGGCCTCGTTGTCTGCCTCCTGGCCGCGCCGCTCGGCGGTCATTCAGGCGAAAAGTGGTTAGAAAGTGCCCACTTACTGCACGGGCGCTGCCGCGGGGCTCGGTCGCTCTCACTGCTTCCTTGTTCAGCTTCTGGAGCTGAAACGAGATGCGAGGATGTATCGGCTGGGAAGTTGTCCAGATCCGCTTTTTAAAAGGTGTAACACTTCACACTGCCTACATTAATACCGTGCGTGCGCCTGGGTCTGTGCCGGTGCCCGGTCTCCCCAGCTGTGCTGAATATGGCTATTGAGCGTGCACGGGCCTCGCAGGGGCCCCTGCACCCGGTGAAAATGGGCTACTCGTGGTTTCGGCCATTGCCTCCTCAGGGGTGAGGAGCTCAGCCTTGGCGATGGACGTGGGTTTCTTTGCAGGCTGGAGCAGCCTGAAGGGAGCCCAGAGCCCGTGCCCCTGCCTACGACAGGGTCCGCTCCCCTCTGTTTGCCAGCTGTCGCCCGCTGCCCTCCAGCTCCTCCTGCTTTGCTGTCACTCTTCCCGTAGGAATTGCTTTACAGTAGTTTACGGGTTACGCACGATAGATTCTCATCGTATTTCTACAGCAAGGGTTCTCAGAGCCATCACCATCATTGCAGATATTTGGACCAATATTCTTCTGCTTTTTCTCCTTGTCCCCTAACTCCTTCAAGGTCTCTCTTTTAGCTTAACATTCGATATTGTTTGAGGCTTTTTTCTGATCAACCTTTCCCTTCTTCTATAAGACTCTTATTTGCCTCCTGACTTGCCAGTGGTGCCAAACACCTAACCAAGTGAAAAGCAAAGTATTATAAACAAGGCACTTGGCTCCTTAGGTGGGAAAATGTCATTAGAGTCAAGGTCACCACAGATCCTTATTCATCTCTAGTTGCTCAGAGCAGCTGACTAAGTCCTTTCAAGATCTTTTCGTCTGGCGGAGGGCTAGTAAGATGATGAAAGATGAAGGGACTGGAGCATCTCTCCTGTGAGGAGAGGCTGAGAGAGCTGGGCCTGTTTAGGTTGGAGAAGAGAAGGCTCAGGGGGGATCTGATCAATGTGTACAAGTATCTGAAGGAAGGGTGTCAAGAGGACGGGGCCAGACTCTTCTGCGTGGTGCCCAGTGTTAGGACAAGAGGCAACGGGCACAAACTGAAACACAGGAAGTTCTGTCTGAACATGAGAAACTTCTTTCCTGTGAGGGTGACAGAGCACTGCAACAGGTTGCCCAGAGAGGTTGTGGAGTCTCCTTCCCTGGAGATATTCAAAACCTGCCTGGATGCAATCCGGGGCAATAGGCTTTAGAGGACCCTGCTTGAGTAGGGAGGTTGGACTAGATGATCTCCAGAGGTCCCTTCCAACCTCAACCATTCTGAGGTTCTGCGATCTTCCCTCCTACGTGGGAAAAGGTGCTCAGAGATACCGTCACACAACTCGAGATTTGATGCCACAATTTATCTGCTTACTTTTAGAAAAACTGTATTCTCTCCCTCCTTTCCTCTCCCCCCTGCCAATATAACATCTTTCTTAGCATGTTCTTAAAATCACCTATTCAAACTCTAAGGTGCTTTATTCACCTGTGAATTTGTTAAACCAAAATGCACCGGGTAGCTTTAGGCTCACTTTAGACTAATTAAACAGTTGTTTTCATCAGTTTTTGTAATTTATTTTACTATAGATAATGGGCGAATGTATCAGCCTCGAAATTGTATTAAATATTTCCCTCATAACATATTGTCAACAAAAGTCCTGCTGAATTAATGAATTGTGTGCCTGTTTGAAAGTGGGATTGTACTTGTCTAATTGTGGCATCAGTTGTCATAGTGACTATCAGCCAATCCATGAGCAAACACCCTTCCTTGGCAGTGTTTAGGTAAAGCAGCCTTTGTGCAGTTGTCAGCCAGAGATTTATGATGGTAAAAACTATATTTGGCAGCCAAATCAATGTGTTGACCACTCTTTGTGCTCCTGCCCTTATTTTAACTTAAACACTTGATATTCCACCTGAATATTAAGAGACCATATGTCTCTGGAGCTGTTTTGTTATTAATAGATCACTTTTTATAAACTGTGTGTAGGATGACTAGTTATTTGTATATATGTCCAACGAATGCGGTTGCTGATATTTTCTGAACACGTAACTCCAAATGTCAGTGCTTGCAAGTAAGTGGATATTAGAGGATACCTTTTTATGCCTGCTATTAAAACATGTCGAGTGATCTATAAATTACCCTGTTGAGATAAACAGTGGATTAAAATAAGGCACTCCCATTCTGTCATCGCTGTAATATTAATCATTGGAGTTTTGGTCTTTAACGTTAAAATGTACCTTTTAGCAGTATATGTCAATCTGTATTAAATTACATGTTGACTGACAGATTTTTTAATCAAAACTTGCATTCTCATTTTTGTTTTCCTTATAATGTCACAACAAGGCAAGAAAATAATTTCACTGATGTCTATGAATTCTTTTTTTTTTACACTTGGTACTTTATTGTTGATTGTAGGATTTGTTCTTCTTGGTGGTTTTCTTAAGTTTGGCTTGTTTGGTTCACTTGAGACCATGTAAATGCTTGATTTTTTCCTACTATATGGATTGGTGAAGGAAAGGAGTTAGAAATTTCATTTAAAAAATGAAAAATATGCAGAATTTAAGAGTGGGAGATAAAAATTGCATGATGTCAACTAACAGCAGAACACTTCTGTATGGCCACAAGTATGTCACTTGACTGGGTCTATATAAAAACCAAATGTTTTCTTGACTGGATCTATTTTTTACTATCGTTCCTAATGAAGTTATGCTAGTGGATTTAGCAGCATAGACTTGCTTTCTTAAAAGCATTGGACAATAACAGGGCCATGTGTGTAAATGTTTTTCTAATCCAAATACGCAATTTTGAAGCTGCCTATTTTCTTTCATAGAGGAAAGAGCCTACAGCTCTTCTTGTAAAACCATAAAACTAATCACTCAGGACATGAATTCACAACCTTCTTAGGCTTGGTTCAGTGTTACGTCTCCAAAACATTGAAGGCCAAGTCCTTCTTTGCCATATGTGGGTACTGCTGTGCCAGAATTCACATCAAAGAGCTAACTACATTTTAAGTGGTGTAATGCTACATGACAACGGGTGAAATAACAATTTTACTGGTAAACAGCCCAAAACTCCCACTGCTGTCAAAATTCAAAGTTTTTATAGTGTCAAATAAGTAACTCTTTACTGGACATATAGTTTGTATCCTAGCCCTCCAAAGCAATTCATTTTGAGAGATTTCAAGGTGTTTTCTGACTTCCAGTGTCTCAACGCGTCAGAATTTTTTTGTGATCTTTTGTTTTAGGGCTGTTTTTGTGCATGATTTATTTATTTTTGTGAATTCTGGAAGAATTTTTATAACCATTTATTCACTGTCTTTCATCTCCCCCCACCCCATGCCTATTATTACGTTGGAAGAATACAGTATGCGTCCTGACAGTGAACTACTAGAAGTAGCCCCAGTAACTGTCGCACCGAGCAGGCTGTCAAGCCGCTACAGCCGAGCATGAGGTCAGCATCTGGGAAGGAAAGTCTGTGGAAGGAGAGAGGGAATCTGAGCTAATGAGAGTCCCTCCCAGCAGAAAGCTGAGCTTGGCAGCAAAGAGGGGGACCCACCGGCCAGCAGAGCGCTTTGTGTTTCAGGCAGATCCCAATAATGAAGTGGGGACGAGACTTGTTCTTGAAGGAGATGACAAAGTTAGGAGTACAGAGCAAAGAGGAAGAAAGGCATAATTCAGTAGTAGCTTGAAGCAGAGTGATGGTTGGGGTAAATCAGTAAGTCCTGTCAGCTGCAGGAGATCCATATGGACAAAAGATGAATGAATCAGGAGAGGAATACAGAACGAAGCTCCTTGAAGCAGAGAGATTGGAAAAATTACGGTCCTAGTTAAAAAGAAGGATCCTGGGAAGGAAGCGTTTAGATCTTAACTGTTAAAGGTTATCTCACACCGTTCTTGCCGGGTGCATTCTGAAAGCTGGAAAAGGGAAATATTTCTTTGAAACATTTTTATAATGCTTTATCAGTGTTCGCGTTTGGTCTAAGTGTTCCTGCATGCCTCTTCCCCATCCCCCTGCCTCAAATCTCAGGTGTCAAAGCTCCTTTCACAACATATTGGTAATAACCAACACAGTTGTCCGTCTTGGAAATAATAAAAGCTATAGACCGTAATAGATTTTTAAAGTTACATTTCGCGTTTAATGCTTATAACTATATCACTGGGAGCAGGTACTTGGCACAAATGTCTCCACTGGAGCATAAACACCTTGGCCTATAGCCTCTGAGAGTTTATCAGTGCCATGGGAGATATTTCCTGCTATGTACATGCTCCTCTACAATGAATGAACAGCTTGCAACTACATATTAATCTACTTGATGACCTAGATCAAGAACAAGGAAAATAATGTTGATAAGTCAGTCACTTTTCCTTTTTGGTGTATCCCTGACTATTGGTAGTAGCAGATAGGCAAACAGAGGAATGAAGACTTTGGTTTCTGACGGAGTCAATGTAGTTAAGAAAACTTTCTTGCTTTAATTATTTCTGGGCCAGACTGAACAAGCGGCTGGGTGGTTAGCACTGTGGAAGGCGAGTTTGGTTCTGCTGGGATTTGCCAAAGAGCTGCTGTGTTTAGCAGTATTACCGTAACGGGCTAGACGGTAATGCATGGAGCTTCTCTGAATATACCTGACGTTGCACTGATTTACAGCAGTCGGGATCTGTACTGTCATATTTGATTCTGTAAAAAACCTCTATGTGCAGGTTACTTTTTTTCTTTGTGGCATTGCCTTGTTAATCTCTAATCAGTGTGTCCTGGCTCTAAGCAGAGAGTTAAGATCAAGGCAAATAAACTCGAGCATTATCTGACACTGGATTATGTAGCCTTGCAGTCACTTAACTTGCAACCTCTGCAGTAACCTTCGTATACAACCCGTATCCTTCCTGTTTATGCTCATCTTTTCCTAGCACTTTTTTAAATTACATACCTGCAGAGTCACTGATTACTGCAGTGTAGCCATAAAGGAAAGACATTGCTTCTTTGCCCCCCTAAATACCTTGAAACATTGTGATTAATTTTTAACCAAAAATAATCCACCCTGGATGGGTCTAGAGGAACTTACCACTAATATCCTGTAGTCTAGTGTATATGAATGGCATCCTACTCCCTGAGCTGTGACCACTGTGTATTCCAACCCAAATTCCTCTTTTCCGCCACCCAAATTACTCCAGTTCTTATTCTTTGCGCTCGTCAGGCTTAGACAAAGCAAGAACTTTTTCCAGTTAAATAGAAGTCTCACAAAAAGAAAAAAGTTGGACAAAATATGACTGCTGCTGTTTTCAACAGAAACTGCTCCCCAATCATCCATATAGTCAAGATGTATGGGAAATTAATACCTTAACACGTGTATTAGTGTGTCAGAATGGCATACCTACTTACCCATTTACCGGGTTAAAGAAGGAGATTGGTGTGACTTTAGATAGTCATTTCATTCCTATGTGCCTCAGTTCTGTCATTTAAAAACAGGAGTACAGATAATAAACAACAGCAGAATGTTACTGAGTTGTTCACATTTATAAAGCCCTTTATTATTGTCTCTGCCTCAGTTTTCTCATTTGTAAAACAAGTGTAATAATTCATATATTTATAGCTTTAAAGCATGGATAATCTAATTGGACATCCTGCAGAGCAAAATCCCTAGCATTTCATTTAGTGATTCCTGCACTCATCTCAGTAATTCGTGGCCTGCTTTTAGAAAGACACGAGATCTTAATTTCAAAAATGTCATGTGGTTGGTAACCTTCCACAACTCTTGGCAAATTGTGTCCTTCATTATTTATCCAAACTATTAAAATATGTGCCTTATTCACAGTCTGTTATTGATCATAATTCCATAACTTTCTAGCGTGTTTTGAGAAGCCTTATAAGTAATTTATTTTATCGGACAATTTGTACAATATATTCTTTTCCACCTAGCACTCTAGTTATTCAGAGATCTGCAGGTGGCTTGTGCATTATGACATCCTCCTCCAATATTCTTTTTTTTTTTCCTTTCAAATTTGACTCATAGTGGCTGAAAGATCCCCAACAGATACTTGTAAAATGGCACCAGGTAGGAAAAGATGTGTCATTAGTGATGACCTGTTTTCTCAAGTGGGTAGAGGAGCATTGACCAAACTATCAGTAAGAGCCTGTTAAGTGGAGCTCAGCACTGTATCTGACTTTCTATTTTACTTCCCTTCACAGTTATGTAGCTCTCTGTTATTTCAGGAGTCACTGAAGGATGCAGAAAGGAGCACTCCAAGTAGTGGGAACCATCTGCTTTGGAGGGTGTTACTGGCAGCTTGTTTCCTCGCTGCATCTTAGTCAGGATTGAAAATTCTCTAATTTGATACCGAGACTAAAATCTCCTCATTGATTCTGTGTGTCATCCTCAGTGGATTTCCGGTGTTCTGGTTATCATGCAGGAAGACAGCTGGATGCAAATACAGACAGAGCAAAGTCCAACGGAAGGAATTCGAGGTTACGCTCATGTACGCGTGCACGCACGCACGTCAAAGGGTCGCTGTGATTGCAAAATAGTCTTTTCCAACCCTTTTGAAGTATAACTCTATATTTTCCTGACATTATGTATTTTGGATTGGTCTCTGTGGAAAAAAAAAAAAAATCTGACTGTGAAATCCAGTGAGTCTGTTGGAGAAATATAATCTACCACTCCAAATTCCAGACCTGGATAACTTGTTGATTGGGAATTCATTTGGTTTTCAAGGCTACAAATTCAAGCAGTTGTCTCTGAGCAGACACTTGGCTTCTCTGTAGAAAACAAGTTATTTTTGTCCTTTTCCATTTCAAAGCTCTCTTTTGGGCCTACCATGAATGGAAAGGCTACCTTGGAGCTTGGATAAAATATTACTCTTCCTACATATATATAACAAACTAGTGGAACAGTTAAAATAACATAGGTGTAAGCCTGCCAAGGGGATTCGGTGCAACCATTAGGTAAAGCCTGCCAAATATATATAGTTTCAGCTGTTAAAATTACATATTCATGTGTTTTCCATATATCTATTTGGCTTCTCTCTCAGAGAGCTTTGGAATTGATTTTTACTAGGCTACAATTAAAAATAACAATTGAAACAGGGTATTCCCCAGAAATTGCAAGGAGTATTTGGTGGTCACTTGCAGACTTGATCATTAATCTGAAGGAAATTCAGGCAGCATGGTATTGTTGATGAGGAGAAACAGTTTAAAGGCATGGAGGGCAGATGCGGAGGACTAAATATTTTTGATACAGGTTTGCAGATTTAGGTTGTGTACTGAGAATTTAACTGCATTGCTTCTGAATAATTCAATGAAACTCAGTCCATCTTATTCCTTCTCACCTGTCCCGAGATCATTGTTTCAAATCCTGCAGATTTGTTACACTTGGCATTTTGGGAAACTCCACCTTTAAGCCTGATAACGTCTCCATAGCTGTTTCACCTCACTAGGCAGGATGGCCCCAGTCACTTCAGCAGGACTGCGGGCGGAGGTAAATGTGAGTGCAAGTGGTTTCAGGGTCAAAGCTATAGCTAAGAGGTCCTTCAGGGCTGGAATATGTCATCTCTGCTTTTGGCCTTGGTTCAGTAGTCCATCCTTAAATCCCTCTGCTCAGTGGTTGCTAAGGTTTATGCTTAAAGGTTTACGCTATGCTTTAAGTGAATTAATAAATGACTGATATGGTCAAACTGAATGGCTGGAGTTTCTCAATAACAAATTTTTTTTATAATGATCAATTTTGTGAGTAGTGCCTCCAGGTTCTAGTTCAGATACCCTATCTTATATTGCTTGTGAGCACTATTTATTCATACAGGCATACACAGGGATTTCTGGAAATCTAGCTTAGCGTCTATCTCTAGGAATAATTCACTACTATGATACCCTTGTTTTATGCCGATTTCCCTGGCACATAACTCCAGTTTTCGGTGTTTATAAAGCAGTGAATCAGGCCCTCTGGTTTGGGGAGGGGGGTTGTTTGTTTGTTTTTTTGATTTTATGAAATACAACCGTGAGCAGTTGTTGAGATGTGTGTTAGTGCGGCATTTCTTCTCTGTAAGATCTCTGTCTTAGCAGAGCTACCTATTTTGTAGGATTTGCAAAGTTGCCTTGATGTAACCAGAATTTGTTAATTAGAAGACTATTCTTTTTATGATATCCATGGATAATTATCTCTTTACAAATTCCAACCCTGAAATTACTTTCTCCAAGTCTGATCAGTAGCATCAAGGCTATTTCTAGATTGCTATGAGGACTGTTCAAGAGCTATGCTATCTAAATATGAGAAGTCACGTTTTTGATATATATGAATCTGTATCTTGCTAAATTAGGCAGGACAGTAGGGAACTCATTTGAAGTACTCGCTAAGGCTTACACATTCTCACCCACCCACCTCCAAAGCATTTATGTGACCTGCAAAAGCTTCTGTTTCTTCATTCACTTGGGTTAAGCACCGACGCCATTGTCTTAAGAGACTTGTGCTTCAGATGAAGGCTGCATATATTGTTTGATGGTTAGAGCTGATAACGGACTGAACAGACCCTCCAAAATATTCCAGCATGGAAATCCACTCAACTGCAGATTCCTGGGCATGAGATGCTGTATGTTTATGCCATGTTCTCTACCAGTCCATGCTGTTGTCCTGTCATGTTCCTGTCACCCTGACAGGTCTCTAATTTTACATTTAAAGCCAGTTGTCTTGCAATTTTGTCACATCAGACCCATGAAAACAGTCCAGTGCTAAGTAATTAAAAGTATTTTAGAATAATATGATAGTAAAGCCAAGTGTAAAACCCTTTAGTTTAAAGAAATTAAAACATTAAATGTGTCTTTTTTATTTTAATGGTTATTTTTGTGATCGATTGGGATCTTGTATGTACGCTACTGTCCTTCACTGGGACATACCTTTTTCCTGTTCCATAAGAAGTATGTGAATATTAATTTGGCACCTTTCAGGCAAGATTAGATTTTTTTTTTTTTTAATAATGCTTTGTTGTAGCTTTGAGGAGAGAGTTTTCTGACTAGTCTCGGCAGCTGTGATGATTGCTTCCGGTCTTTTAAATCTAATGTTCTAATTTCCCAATCTGTAGAAACTGTGTACTGACATCAGTGTGTTTAGGAAAGGGTTGCAGGCTTGGGCTAGAAGGTTCTGATCCTTCACGAGTACATACATGGATGGAGAAATATTCCAAAAATTTTCATGCTGTAAGGAAACGATCAATTACAAGGACTTTTTTTTTTTTTTTGATTTGACACCAGTGATCTAGAAATATTTATTTAGAGGTGGTTTTTGGCTATGCAGACATTTACACTGATGTAACAAAAATGTCTCTTTTCTTGATATCTTGTGAGAACTCAGTCGTAAACTCCTGTCATGTCTACTATCCTCTTCTCTTATTTTTCAGGGTCCAGTGTAATGTACGATAGACACCACTGAGGAGCTCAGAATATCAGTTTTCTGAATATACATCAAATCCTAAATCTCAAAGAAACACAACTTTAATTCCCTAGATTAAGCATTCAAAAAATGAAAAAAAAATTCAGGAAAAAGAGTTGACCCATTCTTCCCTAATTTTAACAACTAAACAATAAGCAATATGTTTCCTTTTCAGTTATATCTGAGTGCCTACCCTAAGTATAACTTACACATACGTGGAAAGCACTGCAAAATGCTCGAGATATTTTGCAAACACTTTGCACATCTGAAACCTTCTTTGCTGAAGGAGTGCACCAAAGTGTCTTTATTCTGCACACACTTCAAAAGTCAGTACCCACATTCAGAACAGGAAAAAGAAGTGCACAGAAAAGCTAAATGCTAAATATCCTGCTGGCGGTTCTTGGTGAAACTAGGAACAGCATTTAGATATTCTGGCTCTTGTTTCAATATCTTAATTACATAATTAGCCTTCCTTAAATCAGGTCATGTGGCATTCAATCTGACTTCCTTTTCTGTCATTGTGCTATCTGTGCTGTGTAATTCTCATGCCAAGATAGCGTACGGAGACTTAAATAATCCAAGATATTCTAGTAAGCCATGGTAAAATGTTAATTTAAAAAAAAATCACATAAACATATATATGAGGAAATTAACACTGTTACAGATTAACATAATCAAACAAAATATGGTTCATTACGACTGTATATATTATCATGCATTTAAATGAATGCTGATTGAAGGCAAAATGTATTTTCTCTATGCTCAAATGAAACACGAGCAAAACGAACTTCTTTTAAGAATCCATAACTAAGAAACTTACTTCTTAGGTAACAAATGGTAAACGGACAGGAATAGTTATTTCTGTTAGAGGAATAAATCTGCTGAAATACTGTGAAACATTTTCTGTGCAGCAAACCACAATATATACAATAATGCAGTAAAATCCTCCACCAAATATCTGTTAAAGGAATAAACCTGTCAAAAGAATTAATTTTCTGTGCAACAAGGTTATTCATTCAACAGGCTTCCACCATATGTAATTTATGAAGCAAATTATACTATTCCAAAAAGGAAAGGGAAACTCATACAGTGCAGTTTAAACTACAGCAAGACTGCCTAGAAGAATGCGGTCTTAAAAGTCAGGAAATCACCTAGTAAAGCCAACTGTCTGCGCCTTTGGTAAGCAATGACGTTTGCAGTGTATACCAAATGCTTTACCATGACTGTTGGGACAAAAAAAGAACACACTCCTCATCAGATATGAAGCAAACTCAACTTCGTAATAGGCAGGGGAACCGTTCTTGTTTCAGATGACTATTCAAGAATCTGCTTTCCTGGCATATTACATTTGTTTGTGTAAACAGGAGATGCTGTTCGATTCTAGCAAAATAACCAGCCCAGTGAATGACTGGAAGTACTGCAAGTATTATCTGCCTAAATAATTTGATTCCGCAAAAGGTAATGCAAGAATATCTGGCAATATTTTCTTTACCGCTGCTTTCATCCTTACACTATTTTTAATTTTGGTGCCACTGAGTTTTAACTGTAAGAGGCTAAGGAACCCACCAACAGTTAGAACTGTAGTTATTCCTTCCCTTACTCTTCCCTTCCATTTACTGCAGTTCCTCTGTACCAAACAGCATCAAGTGTAACATGAAGGTGTGTTCTGTTTTACCTGAGGCTACACTTTTAGTGTCTGAGCCAAATTCATAGAGATAATCAATCTTTTCCGTGTGCCAGATCTATACATCCAAAATCCCTTTGCAATTTGTTTTCCCCTTGGATGTCTGGGGGCCACTGCAAGCTTCTGCTGAAGCCTTGTGATCCGACCTGAAGTGTCATCCTCCGTGTCAAGTTTAAAGCCTGTGAAATGCTTTATTTACAGCAGGCTTTATTTTCATCCAAAAGTCTTCCAATCCCAAGCAGATTAGTTTGCAGTGCAAGTTCCAATTCTATTATTTTAATAACTTTCTGTTAACCTCTAAACATGCAGAATGTTATTCCTAGAGCAGTGTTAAGGTTCCCTTAATAAAACCTGCAACAAGGTGAAACTTGCTTTGTTTGAGCTCTTGTTACAAACCCAGAGCTTTAAGTCAGGTTCACCAGGGTTCATGAATCTCTTGGCAAATCTGGCCTCAGTTTCAAGTGATCTCAGGCCAAGCATGAACAAACATGGACTGATTTATAATTTTGGGTGGAAATCACCTGAAACCAAGAGAAATGTGGCAATGTGACTAAGTCACCATTTACTTTTTTAGGGAATTTTTAATCGAAAGCTAACTGGGATTCCAGGTATTGGATTCGCTGTGAGTGCCTTAGTGACCCAATGCAAAGATCGCTTCCAAGTGGTAAGGGTCTTTCTAAGAACAAGAACCATAACTGATAACTGTCTTAGTTCTAGTTATAACAGTTATTTATATGGGGTTTTAGTGAAGCTGAAAATGAATCTGGACCAACTGGTTAGGTAAGGATGTGGATGCAAAAAGACAGCCATAGTAGATATTCTTTTTTTTCTAAATGAAGATTATTCATCAGAACAGCCCGGGAGAGGTGTGGATACTAATCAGCTGATTTACATCTTTCTTTGTGCTGAACTCCAATGCCACGCTAAATGAAGCATTGTTTGCAGCCAGGCTCGGCAAGGAGGCTGCCAAAGCCCTCAAGGGGCTGCCGCTACCATCCTCAGGACACCACCACCCTTGTATTTTGGATCATGTGAAAACAATTGCTTTCTTTAAGCAGCAGCGGTACTCACCTGGAGTACTGCTTGTCAGGGAAACAACCACTAACAATAATTCACATTCACTTAACAGATAGCCTCCAGTAGGGAAGCTCAAAGATTTTAAAGAGATTCAGGCTTCCAGTGATTGTCCATTCCTAGTCTCTTCATTTACATAATTTTGTCAAAGCAGAATTAAAAGCTGCAGTTGCAGATCCGGAAGCCTCCATCTGTGATTAAGCTAGATGTGTCACCTGAAGAAATGTACCTATTAAATTGCTACATTGCCTTATATATTTCCTATGGAGAAAATTAAGAATAAATCATCTCCCATGTAAATCCGCTCATCTGTTTTTTTTTTCTTGGGATTTGCTTTTTTTTTTCGGATTTTGTTTCATTTTCTTTTATCATTCAGTGCCTGAAATCTGATCTTAAAAAAATGTAGGCAGATGTACAGAAGACTTATTTTTTCTTTGGCATGCTGCTTAAAAACTTATAAAGCAACTACCTTTCTTTTAAATCATTCTTCTTGAGGTGTTCCAGCCAGGCCTCTTCACCGGTTGCTGCATCCAAAATTCTTTGGGATTTGCTGTTGGCCTGAAGTTATTGCGCAACGTGAGCTCATCATCTAAGAAATTAAGATTAAAAATATCTGTGACTTCAGATGTGATTTGTATATTCGTTGGCTTTTGAAGAAACAGCAGCATCACCAACTTGAGGACCAAATTTTGCTCTATGACAATAACATGGGCCAACAGCAATAACCTTTTAGGGAACTGTATCTTGACGAGGATTTTGGATGTATATTATTGACTGGCAAGTCTGGCCTCCTAAGCAAGTGTATAAAAAGTTCTAGGAAACAGAGGCCAGAAAAATAAATCATTGTTGAAATAAAAATTTTAGTTTCCTACTCCTGAGCTCCTCAGGAAAGGTTTCATTTTTCCTTCTTATATTTTGAGTGGTGTAGAGAACTGTGTGTAATGAAGTGCTTTCTTTGTGATGGATTTTACTGAAGCTATAGTACAAGTGCTGCTGCAGAGGACTTTTTGTTTACCAAGTTTGCTCACTGATTTAGTTTTGGTTGTTGCTTAATTAGTTGTTTAAGTTGCTTTCATTATGATTTCTCAAATTAGAGAAAGTCCTGAGTGGTCTAGAATATAGAAATGGAAGCCATTAGTTGAGATTGACAATAAAATCTGATTAATAGTTTGATTTTTAAAACAATTACATAAAAATATTGTTTGAAATCATTCATTTTAAACAGATGACACTTTAATGCATAAATATAATTACAGACTCTTTAAGAAGGGCTTAATTTTTGTCTTGATATATATGCCAGCAATTGTGTATTTGAAATAGAATCATAAAATGTAAAACTTTTATATTTAATCACTAGTGTCAAAAATTATTAGGTAATAACCACTGCAGGAGAGAATGTGGTAAAAGATACAAAGGCCCATATTTAAAACATAATTTTTCTAATACTTACTATGATTTTAAGATGTCATGTCGTCATATGAAGGTGAACAGGTCAGATGCAAAATTGACTTTTTCTTTTTTTAATGTTAAGTGATCAATTTACACTCAGAGAGGGGTTAAGCTTACTGGAAGCAGAAGTCCTCTTTGACCACATTCTAGGTACATCACTGACTGCTGGGACAACACAAGCTTACTAGTCTGCTTTTCACAAGTGGCATAGGTTAAGTAAACTAGCCGAGCATCTTAACCGAACACAATACTTCTGTGCAGTGCCGATATGGAAGATGGAGCAATTGAAAGTTCTAAAAAGAAAACTGTGATCTCGCAAAATGTTATTCTATTACCTTGCCCCTATTTTCTAACTTTCAAAGCCCTGTTGGTAGGTATAAAAGTGAAAGGTGGAGGAGAATCACATCTAATGTAGACTACTACTATGTTTAAGACACTTCTTAGTCAGTAGAGATAGCTATAATCACTGTACTTTGCTGTTTGTCTCAGCAATCATTTTCCAGATAAACAATAATCATCACATAAATCATCATAAAAAATAAATCTGCTATTTCTAGTCCATTTGTGACAAGCAAAAAAGCTGCAGCTTTAAAGTCACAGCTACACCGAAATATTATTGAACAACTTGCAGAACAAAAGGCTAATGTATTAGCATTGCGCTTTATTGCCATTAACTTATTTGCTATTTGGATAGTGCTCTCGGGTTGGCAAGGCTTGCAGAAAGGACCCTCTGTCCTGGCCACCTTGTAAAACTGCTCCATGACTAGATCTGGGTGCTTTTCTAAAGGAATCCGTAAGATCAGACCCAAGAGACAGCATAGGGACAGCACAGGAGAGAGGAGTAATGTCTGCAGGGCAGGTAGGGAGCCAGACGTTTCTATTTCGACCCCTATATTGCCTCTGAGTAACCAGTTTTAAGAGGAGAATCTGGGTTTGTAGGGGAAGCGATATCCTGTCATTTTACTTTTTACATTACATTTTTGCATTTAAAAACTGCAAACTCAGCTGGGTTTGCAGTTTTTAAATTCCATCCTTTAGAGGGGAAAAAAAAAATATTGCTCTATATGTCCTTTAATGTTGAGTGTTTGAATATGTCTTCTGCCAAGAGCCATGGAAAGAAGTAATAACCAGAATTTTTGGTATCGAAATAACGCCAATGAGATGGTGCACAGAGCACCATAGCGCACTTAGTGATTTGGTCCAGAGATGCTCCTGAGAGTTTTCCATGCCAGCCAAGGATGGTAGCCTTGGGCTGCAGAGCTCACCATTACTCCCATGCTCAGGCAGAGTTTTGTAGCAGCCAAATTGCAAAACCATGATTTTTGCCTTATTTCCTGTCAAGAAATACATGAGTGCAGTCCAGATCTTTTTGGCCTATAGGTGAAATAATTTTAAATTCATTGGTGTTAATGTTTGCTAATGGTTTAGCTGATGGGAGTATTGCTAGCAGATTCTTTGCTACTCTCAAAGGAGAGCTCTATATGTAAAAAAGTCTTTCAGCTCTTACTAGAACCATCTCCACCCTTATGTTTGCAATCCGAATGAGTCAGCTTAATTCTGTCCTAACTGATCTACTCCAAATCAAAGAGGACATGTTAGCACTCTTTCTTTTCATCACCAGACTTATCTTCTCCACTTAGAGTAGGTTGTTAGTGCAGAAAGATCTGTGAAGTTTGGAGCGTAGCCAACAAAATGCCGTTTTTAAATACAACACCTAGGAATACCAGGAAAATCAGTTTAACTTTGTGTCCAGTATTGTGTCCATCTGGATATAATAATATATGTATTTATATATAAATTTTGCATATATAAATGGGGGAGACTGTTCTGCTAATCAGACTAAATATATCCAAACTCTGTTAAGCTCCTCGCTTAACACATTGTGATATGTGAGCGACTGTTTGTTTGTTTGGGGTTTGCTGTTGTTTTTCCTTGTGTATTGTTACTAGAGCAGATGGGCTTAGCTTTCCAGAAGGGCTTTTAGCGAAGTGTTTTATCAGATTGTCCTGATGTGCAGCACAAAAACAGCTGCTTTGTCTTCATCCAGGGATGTATGGGAAAATCTATCTACCAATTTCACATGTGTCCTTGCTGCATTTTTGTTTGATGCTGTTGCCTTCATCGTGATTGGTGTGACAAGAGTTTACAGCAGAGATGAGTCAGCAGAGCACTCTGATGATAAAATCTTCTGTTTTGTTGACGCTATGGCCAGTTCTTTGAAATTCATGAGTTTGTTCACAGCGGGTGATTTTAGCTGTTATATTGACAGGATCTTTTAATCTCTATAGTATCTCTGGGATGATGCAAGCAGAAGAAGGCTGTTTGTCTTTCATAAGCATCCTTCATCCCTACTGGGTTGGCTTTAGATGTGTGTTTAATATAAGGGTAGTTATCTCTTGCTGATCTCCACTTGGCAATGGCCACAGAAAGTAAATCTATGTTGATTCTGTTAGATCTGTCAACAGTCCTTGATGTTATTGACAATGAGGTTTTGTTAACTCAACTGCAGAGCCTTGTGGAAATGGAAGGAGACCTTTCAGAAGTTTAGTATTTTCTTAGCGTCCCATAAAGTGCATCCAAATTAACATTCTCGGCAACAGGTCAGTTTATAGTGAAGAAGCCAGTACTGAACGTTTTAGGAAAGAAAGTGACGTTTGGTGGGCGCACATAATAGAATTGAAACTGAGAGGGGTGATGCAAAGGAAAAAGGAGGAGTGCTCTTTAGTCTAGTTGAAAGAATTACACTACAGCCCCAGATTTCATGGTTATCACTGAGATACTATTGCAAATACTGTACGGCATCTTGACTTTGAGGTCTGTGAACCTTTTGGTTGTTCCTCAGCAACATTTTGCCAGATAAAGAGGAAGCACTTTTATGCTTTGAGAATAATCTTTGTTAATACATTTTCCAGCAGGAGAAAAAATAATCCTAATTAAGAAGAGTTACTTTGTGCCTTACAAAATGGAAGGGCAAAAGGTTACTTGTTCCAGGGAAAGAACAGGGGAGTAGATCTGAGAGCTGACAGTGGGGTTGGCTTGGATCCACCTCTCTCGAAGCTTAGTTTTTGCAAGCTCTCTGCCAGTTTGGAGCACAATGGGCCTCTTTCCGTACCTAATGGCATGCTGGATGTCAGCCCTGGCCTAAAGAAATCTGAACTGCACAAACAGAAATTAGGTGTGTTTCTTTGTAACCAAAACAACATCTTTCTTAACAGCAATAATTTTCATGCTATTCTGAGGAAAGCTTATTAGTAATCCGTTCAAATCC
The DNA here is from genome assembly GCF_040807025.1 of Struthio camelus. Lineage (NCBI taxonomy): Eukaryota > Metazoa > Chordata > Aves > Struthioniformes > Struthionidae > Struthio > Struthio camelus. The sequence goes on along the minus strand of NC_090955.1, from coordinate 6,302,839 downwards.
ATATGTAAAATACTTGCACTGCAAACGCACAGACCAAGATAAAGTATAATAGTATATAAACACATGCAATAGAGATGGATTTCAGACGTATATCTGTATTTATGTCTGGAATATTCACACCTTGATCTAATCCTCTCCTTCTTAAGAGGAGTTTTTCAAAAGTTCTTAAGGACCTGTCATTGGAGCTAGCTCTTGAAAAGGGCACATCTTTCACTTGCACACCTCAAACAAGGTGGCCTGATGTTTCAAAAGCTGCTCAGAATTCAAACGCTTCCTTCAGGTGCCTAAGTGGAAGAGCATCTCTTTTGAAACTTTGGCCACTTGTGGAGGTGTTTAAATGGGAAGACTTGGTGCTAAGTAGGGCGTGTAAAAAGTTTTCCCTTGAAATATTTCCTTATGGAAAATTGGGTTTTTGACTACTTAAATGCTATTTCACAAAGAGCATGCTTTCTGTGATAATAACTGGTTTTAATAAAAGAAAAAATGACCACTTGAAGAACAAGAAAGAATTCTGCTATAAACTAAAATTTAAAGCATTTCCAATTTAAAAGTTAGCATTTGCCCTTTGGAAGCTTCATTGAACTTTTGTTTTTTAACAGTATTTTCCTCAAAGAGGGGCCTGGGCAAGTAGAACAATTCTTTCCAGCTTTAACATGAAGTTTAAAGGTGAAACAAGTGCCAGGATTCAAACAAACAGAATAAAAATGAGCCTGTCTTTAAAAACATCCCTGGAAACAGCTAGAGATCTACCTTCCCCCTTTTTTTTTTTGTCACTGAAAACTAAAAAGTTTTTAGACAGCTATCAGGAAGCCACGGGGTATGTGTGCAGAAATCTGTAACCGAAGGTAGATTAAGAATTAGAGCATAAACTTCACTTACCTCTTGTAGACGGAGTAGACTGAGAGCTCCAAGGCCCTTAAAGGTTAACAATAAAATCTCAAATTGAATCCTCATTTTCAATATGAGACAATTTAAGTTATAAAACAATGAAGTGACATGAGCCTAGCGAGGCCAATGAGGACGGTTAAACTAGGGGTTGTCAGAATGCCCATGCTTTATCGCCCATGAAAGGATGTAACTCTCCATGACATTAAGGATGCAGGGTTTGATGGAGTGTCACAGTTAGTTGACACCAGAATCATCCGAGATCGTAGAATCCTTGTCATATCCTGCCACTTTGGAATAGAAACTAATGATTTTGCTGCTATACCATACCAGGCATGCTGGGATGCTGGTAGCTAGATAAATTATCACACAGCAGTAAGAGCTGCCAACAGAAGTAGACTTCCAGAGCTAATAGCAAGGAAAAAGAGAAACTAAAAATGTGGGCTATTTGGCTCAAATAGAATAAGCTGCTGTTCTGAGTGTCTGATGGGACAAGTGGTTTGTGAAAGATATAAAGTCATTCTGGGCTATTATATAAGCAGGAAATCTATATTTTTCTGTAGATGTTTTGTGAAAGAGGCATTTACATACAAAGGCATGAATATTCATTTTTTGTCATGGACAATGTTTTCCCAAAGATTCCAAACACTGAGGCTTAACTCTTTAAACAAATGTATCGGACTATTTTTTAAAACATAAATTAGAGGAGCCTCCTATTTCAAAAAATAAATTTACAGAGAAAAATGGAAAATATCATCTACAAAATCTCATTTTGAACTTTTAAAAGAATACAGAGATCTGTAAAGAACAGAAATTTTAAACTTCTTCCATGCCCAGTTGCAATAGATGTTGAAGTCTGACAGAAAAATAATTTCGTTGAGATTGCTTTTTGAAATTGTTTCCAAAGGAAAAATACCAAAAATCAATGTGCGAGAAGTACAGAAGACAGACACACTGTAGCCTCAAAAAAATGCTTTTTCTGAGCGAGCTTCTGCCTGTGATGTAGTAGGGCATAGAAATAAAAGTCTTAAGGATGTAGATGGATGGTATGCAAGCATAACAAGCTACCCAAACACACAGAGGAAAAACTCACTAAGGATTTTGGACCATTATTGATCACAAATTGGCAGGGAGACGGCAATGGCACCCTGCTGTGATAAAGATAGTTGCCAATTTGCAGCATTCAAACAGACTTATCACCTGTAAGACGTAGGAAGTAATCCCTTCGCTCAACGTTGCCACCAACCCCAATTGAAGCACTCTTTCCTTGTTTAAGTACCATAGTCCAAAAAAAGCTATGGCTCAACTGGAGAGCAAGGTGAATGTTATGAAGTCTAGAAACCCTGACCTAGCAGGACAGATTGGACAAATGGGGTTGTTTAGCCTAAATAATAAGCACTCAAGAGGGGACATGAAACTAATTACAGAAGAAACAGCAGCAAAGAAGACAGAAACAATCTGTGCAAAATAGAAAGGACGTGACATAATGGGCTTAAATTACAGCAAAGAATTCCAGTTAGGCATCAGGAAACTTTCATAACAATCAGGATAATCAAATACTAAGGTAGACTGCCTGCGGAGGTTGTGGGATCTCCAGTGTTGGAGGCCTTCCAGAACGGGGCAGACAGACTTCTGAAAGACAAGACATGAATATAATTGATCCTGCCTTAGGGCAGCGGGATACACCAGGTGACCTCCTGAGAACCCCATGAGTTTTTTTGGTTTGAACTGTGAATACACTTCATCCATATCCCTCTTAAAAATTGCTTCTTGGTCTTATGTTTTCTGCTGGTTCATCCATCTAAAATCTACTTCTGCTTTTCTTTTAGAGGCTTGTCCTTATCCACTTTCATCTGAAAACACAAATTTAACTACTACCTCTATGCTGATGGTTCTCAGATCTATCTATCTTGCTATTCCCAACCTAGCTCACACTCTTCAAAATAAAAGCTCAGGCTGTCTTCCTGATGTACCATTGCAGACATTTTGCTCTCCACCAAGTTTAGTACAGCTAAAAAAATCTCATTATTATCAGTTCCCTCTGTCCCCTGTTTTTTTCTTCGATCACTTTGAGTAACGCCGTCAACCTACTGGTAACTCAGGTCTAGAACCTGGAAGTCATTTGTACCTGGGACCTCACCTGGCTCCCGCTTCCAGGCTGTGTTTATATTTCATGGGGAAGAAGAAATATTTCCCCCGCAAAATGACTCAAAAATATGACCTCTCATCGTCTCTGTCTTATTACCTAACCTCGATAAATGCAGGCTCGCTCGTCGCCTATCCTTTCAGAAAACTACCGTAAGCTTCATTGCTGTCTTAGCTACTGCTTTAACTGGAGAACTGCAGCTAGACAGAGCAAGTGTTAGGCTTTGCAGGTAGCACGTCATCTACAAACATGTGTTCCTGTCTTGTTACACCACTAACAATTTGTTGTTCTGCAGTGGAAACATGCTGAATAATGAAAGATGCCTGCTGAAAGGGAACAGCGAGCGTACATGTACTTACAGCATGTTGTTTCTGTTTGTGTACACAACCCTGATTAGAGATGAGGGAATGTCAGACTTGCCTAGTGGATAAGCACTGGTTTCTCTGCCAAATGAAACTCTGTGGCTGCAGAAACAGTGTCCGCGTTTGCTTTTCAGAAGGTAATTACACCCACTGCATTTTTGCCATGCTGCCCTGCACCATGGTGAACACCTCTGGAAAGAGCCCTTTGCAGTCGTGTGTGTTAGAAAGGGAACATGTAGGACTTGGAGCTTGCAACCGTATCCATGTAGATGGGCTCTGTGCTAGGTTAAATGAACTTTGATTTGAAATCAGTGGATGCTAAGGTGTGTCCAAGTGCATCCATGGTACGTGATCAGAGCTGTACTTACATTACGAGCCTTTCAGGACAAAGCCTGGTCTTGCTTTGTGTTGGTATGGTATCTTATGGGGCTTCACGACTAGGCTCCAAGGCAATACCACATAAATACAGTTCCGCAAGTAAATAAAATAAGTAAGAGCTGCATTTCAGTGTAATATAAGTAGACAAAAACATCTTACCTCCCTCCTAAAAATGTACTCTATTGCGATATAGTGTGGGGAGGCATTCCTGTTTCTTTAGGATTAGCTGTGCTCATAAGCTTGTGCTGTGCTCTGGAAAGAGCTGATGTTAATGAAGGAACTTTAAGAAGATTATGTTTAGACCGTGGATTGTCCTAACCAAATACTTATGGTATGGCTATAAACTAAAGTGGATGAAACCCACACGCGGTCCAATTGGGGAAGTAATGAGGTATGGGACTGGGAAACCTAGGAGGGGCAACAGACAGACAGAATCGGGCTGTCATAAGCCTATGCAGTCTCTAAGTAGCTTCGTTATGTCAGCAATAAACAATGGTATAGCTTTGCTAAAATTCAGATTCCAAATACCATTGTAATTAGCATTATTTCAAGATTAAAGAAACCACCACTTCCGTGTAACAAATTATCTCCAATTTAAAAGCAAAAATAATATATTTTTTGTTCATAAAAAATACTCAAGCGGAAGCATTCTCACATTAATTATTTCAGTCTATTCAGAAAGCATATCCCTGCTTGCTTTTTATTATGCCTTCCAGCTCCTTCTTTGAAAAATATGTTAAGAAGCTGCAAGCTATTTTCCAAAAAAATGAAAAATAAATAATCTTTGAAGCAATTAGAGCTGAACGACAGAATGTATAAATATTTTTTTTGCTTATTCTCCCCCTAGATTCAAATCCTCCATTTTCTACCACCTCCCATCTTGGCAGCTGCAATTCAAGCATCTTTGCTTGAACTTTGGAGGCAGGCAAGTGTTTCTTTTTCCTCCCCGAGAGTTGAATCAAATCGTATTCTGTAGATTTGACTGGCAAGAGCTTTTATAAGTGAGTTGAGGGTTACTCCTGGAGGCTAAATGCATTATTTCTATAATGCATTTGTCTTCACTCTCCTAGGAGCCTAAATACTTCTGAACCTTTCCTTATAAAAGTAATAATTAGTGGACATGTTACAAAAAAAACTTTACTTACATAAGAAAAATCACAAAATTGAATAATAGGAACTATGGTTGGTAGCGTGGAATTATCTGGAATGTATTTTATTGTCAGAACAAAGAGCAGTTTGAATGTCATGTAAATATCATTACAGAGCTGCTTTTTATTTTAATGAAGGCTTTGCCCTGGTTCAGCGTTGGGTGTAACCACTCAGCATTAGCGCAACTTTAAGTCAACCTGTGCTGCAGTAAGGCCAGCAGCTATGTGGGATTTTCAAAGCACCTTCAGCCTCAGAAAGTTGAATTTAAAATGTAATTATGGAACATTCATCTATTTTCATTGCCACAATCAAATCAATATGTAGCCCAATTAAACAAGAACAATGAACTGTACAGCACTATCAGTAACACTAATAAAAGGTACCTGTTTTCAATTCTCTGTAATAAACTTTCTCCTTTTCTTTCTTTGCTTTTTGCCATAGGAACAGGAGAAAGCATCTAAACAGTTTCCTGTTTCTCCAGAGCCAGCTGGAAGTAGTCACGAGTTGCAGGGAAATAATATATTAATATGAAACTAGCCAGGAGACAAAAAAGCTAACACAGCAATTTTGATAGGTAGGATGATTAAAAGCGTTATAGTCTCTGTTAGGGTGTGCGGCTACATCCTCGTTCACTTGCCTTGCCAAGAGGTGGGCGGGAGGGAGGGCAGGGGATCCTTCCCAGAGCTGTCGTGGGGCAGGAGGGGTAGGGGTTGGGGCAAGTTTTTCTCCAATCTAAGAAAAATCTGGGGTGTTTCTTAGCGCGAAGCCATCCTAGGCAAGGATGCCAGCACCCGCCCGTGTGCCAGGGGAGCAGGACACAGAGCAAGGTGAGGATGTGCCGAAGGGCAAGACTGATGCCAGGACAGTGTCACTGTGCAGCCTTGGCTGACTCGGGGGCACTTGCTCACCTCAGCTGACCCGTGCAGGTCACAGAGCCTTCAGAGCTTTGCCCACTGTCTTTTCATGGGATTGGCCCAAGCGAATAAACACTGGGGATCATCAGTAAGGATTAAGGTCAGTAAATCGCACACAAGGGCGGTGGGGACCGCCGTTGCAACCTCCCGTGCAATCCGGCCCCTCAAGTGCTTCAAACAAGAACAAATCTTCCTGGAAAGTTTCAGTTTTGATATCACAGTGCAAAAACTTCCAGTGATAGCAAATCCAGCACAGCCCAAGAGCAGCTGGATGTGGTCTGGCTATCAGGGAACTTCCCATTCCTTTCTTTCAGAGCCCCTGCCTAACTCTGACAGACTGTAGTGAAGTTACTCTGTGATCCCCTCACAGTTAGGCTAAAAGAGCTTTCCTGTGATCCTGCATGTTTTCCAGTTCTTCAATATTTCTTATGGCTTTTTATTGCTATTGCCTAATTCTCCACGTACATTTCAAAGCACAGATCTGGAGCTCAACACCATAATCTCACAGAGCAACTGCAGGCTGAGATACAGAAATGCCCCTGCTAAGTAAACTCCTATTTGAGCATCTTAGAATCACTTCTGTTCTTTAGGTCACAGTTTAACTTTTAGACATGATGTTGAATGGATCATCCCGGTGTCTTTTTCAGAGCTTTTTGCTCCCTAAAGAGAATCTCATATTCAGATAGCACAGTCTTCATGTTTCAATTATTAGGTGTGTGCTTTCATATATAGTCACATCTTTAACTCAGATTTTTGCCTTCAGTCAGTTTATGGTCAGTTGTGTTCAGTATCACTCACTCTTCCTCATACTTATTTGTCACTTTTCCAAACTTTGTTTCATTTGCAGCAACAATTGGTTTTCTTCTAATGTATTCAATGTATACAAATGCTATATATAGCACAAGGCCAAGACTCATTCCCTAGAATCCCCTAAATGTTTTTCTGGTTTATTAATCCAGATGTCTTGTAGTAATAAGACAGAAGCTAATGACTTAAAAACTCTTAATGACCAATGGCACATCTGTACTGCAGTATGAAGTGCACATGTATCTGAGCTTGCGGTAGACTGCTAGATAGAGTACCTTCTCTGGCAGACAGAGCTTAAATCAGTTCATGCAGTTTCTTCTCTTAAGTTTGTGTTTGTATGTGCATTATCCTGTGATTCTGTAGCTGCCATAAGGATTTTTGTGCTGCATCCTTGACCACTATCTATATCTCTTCACTGTTATCTAAATGCCTTCTCTTTCCTCTCCTACACCTGCGTGCTTAATGTTAAATTAAGATTGCTAAACTGTGTCATGGTTTTATTCAAATCCAGATGGTGTTCTGTCTCCTTTCAGCTAATAGGTTGATTTTTTTTTGTTTATTTTCTTAAATCCTTTATGTCCACGAAATATCAGCTCTGTACCTTCCTTGCCCTTTTTTGGACAGATCTTTGGAGATCATAAGTGATGAGAGCATTTCTTGCTTGACAATGACAGAGAATGAGAGGTGGCATCAAGTATTATATCTGTAAGCACCCTGATACTTGAAATGTAAAGAAAACTGCTCAAGCATTGTCCTTGACAAGCAAGGAGGGATGAGGCATCTTAAAATGAACTGCCAATCCCTTCACATCATGGAAGTTCTTGAACAAAGAAACAATTGTATTAGATGTAAAGAAATATACATTTTTTTTCTTTGGGGATCAGTAGTGTAGGAGCAACTCATATTTGCTCATCTGGCTGTGCAGTCTAACTAGCTGTTTGTTATATTATTTACTAGGTTTCTGTAATCTAACCTTTTTATGTGCACGGGTTTTCTATAGAGTGCAGAGACAAATCTGCTCCCCAAAGACACGTTAAGAGAGCACTAGCTGAAATGTTGAATAACGATAAATTCCTTTGAATTCCTTGTGAGCATTCTAATCCACCATGATGAAACTTTCATGTTTTGTCAGCTATTGTAATTTTGCTTTCACAAATGCAATACAAATTCTTCCTGGGTAAGTGACTTGCACATTTAGCAGTGTCTTTCAGAAGAGTATCGCTATTGTCGTGTTATAAATGGCATGTGTTTCAGTAGCACTCAAACATATAGGCTTCTTGCTGGTATATATTTGAAACCCAATTGTTTTTATTCAGCTGAAGCCAAGCTTGCATTTTTTTATTTCTTTCAATAATTACGTTATGTTTTATTACCCACGGGGGGAGACCTTAAATTGAAGCAAAAGTTAAGGATGCATAGTTGAAAACAAAGATCATGAAAAGATAAAGGTCCTAATTCTATGATCCTGTATTACGACAAGCCATGAAAAAAATGTGATTTGGCTCCTTTTGTCAGTAAGAATGTGTTCAACCATGTTTCAATTTTGTTTGCTGTGGAGTTATGGGAAATTTTTTAAAAAATCATCAGTAAGAAATGCAAGTATCTTGGGAAGGAGAGGAAAGCTACAGGAAGAAACAACCAGAGAGCTTATGAAATTTTCCTTCCTCTCTGGCCTCCCCCTCCCCAAACCATATCCTAGTCAAATACCAAATATGGAAAATTTCCAACCAAAGTTCAAATGTTTTTCTAATAACAGAAAAACAGTTCTCAATCTTAACTACAGGAGTCGCTCTGCTATAACAAAATTCAATCGGATGTAAAAATGCAATACATTGCATATCATATGTTCAATAACAACAGAAAAGGCAGCCTGGCTAAAAATAATTATGAAGCTCAGCAGCTGTAATTAAAATAATTTGATGGGAGATAGGAAACGTTTATGCGTCTTGGCAGAAAAAGACATTTTGAGGATTTTGATTGATGTCTTTTATGTTTGTTCTATGTATTGTACAATAGTAGATATGGGCACTGCATCAGTATGCTAACTTGACATAATGCTGTGTGTCTTACTAGAACAGATGAGAGGTCAAACTGAGAAAAAGTGAGTTCTTCAGTGACTTTCATGTTCCACCAAAAACATCAGGGTAGATGATTTAGGTCTTCCATAGGTGAGCCATCACTGAGTCAAATAATCCAGCTGAATTCACTTGTACCAGGTCCCCTCATATGAATAAGCAGTGCCAACAGTGATTAAAAGAAGTCCAGTAGAGTCCACTGAGAGTAGCAAAAACTAATATCAGAAGCAATATTAACCCTTGCATTGGGCTTTTCAACACTTCAGCTGATCACAGCAAGCAACTGATCTTACAAAACAAGTCTGATCCCAATAGTTTGATGCTGGTAGTATAGTTTTTCCTTCTGTTAAGATAAGGAACGGGCCAGGTTTTTATGAGGGAGCTGACTTCAGTGTTTCCAGTGAAGCTGGGTGGATGTTGTCTGCACTAGTGTAATCACACCTTGCAAAAACAAGGAGCTATCTTCACATCTCAATTTACATTATTGATGCAGTATGAAATAAGTCCCGTAGTAGATGAGCACTCTGGGGATTCTCTTGTTTGTCTCAGCATGTTAAATGTCTGCAAGGCATTACACATCAGAGATAGAACTGCTTAAGTGCATAATTCTTCCTCGTGGCTTTGCTAGGAGCTAAACGAACCTTCTTAAACTAATAATAAAATAATCTAAGATATAAAAATATGTTTCTTTTGGACAAATCTGACATGTTACAATGACAGAGTGTTTATGACTCACAATCACCACCTCCGCCACCAGCACTGCTGTATTTAGAAGCAGCAGGCAGCAGAGTGAAAAAGGCAGCCCTGAAGTTTCACATCAGGATAAAAGTAGCTAAATTCTTACTAAATGGGGATTAGATATTAATGAAGAAAAAGATGGTGAATTTCCAGGACTATGGCTCAAGGGAACGCTCTCCTATTTCACTGAGTCTTGTAGTTGTGTCTAAGTTCAGATTGCAGTTTAGATATAAACAGATGAAGACTTTAGGGATGAAATATAAACATTCCCAAGTTCTTACAGTTCTAAATTAGGTGCAGTTCCAAGAACATGGGGTTTGGTCCTAGTGCTGTTTATATTTGATTTTTATGTGTAAAGAAGTACTTACTCAAAGGTGGAAAAACCTAAACCAGGAAGGCTTGTCTCGTTAAATCTGTACGTTAGAGGTGCCTCACAGCATGCAATGATTAATTGGTTCTTAGAGGAGAAAGTTCTACTCCCCCAAATGAAAAACTTTTCAAAGTCTGAGATTATATTTTCCTGCATGCAGAAAGGATGAATGGGATACACTCAGCTTTCAGTGAACAGCAAGATTTCTACAAAAATGTAAGAAACATATCAACACTGCACTATTGTTACAGTAGGTTGAAGTAGAGGAAATGCCATTTATAAACCTCAGAAGAGACTATCAGACCATTATATACAAGTTGATCATAGACACGTAAAACCTTAGCGTCACTTTAGATTAGTCCTTGTAACCTTTTCCCTGTGCTTTCTCTTATGTTAACTCCTAATTCTCTTGCCAAAATTCCTGCAGTCACATGTTACCCATTGAGCTGAGTTAATAAGGAGCAAATCTGCAGCCACAGGAACTTCTGGTAGCAGGAACTGCTCAGCTTCCTGGGCAAGTCAGGAACAGAGGAGTTGTCAAATGGCCAAGAGCCCTTCCCAGGGCGAGGGGTGAAGGCGGCTTTTGAGTGGACTGGCAGGTAGATACAGATCTCCAAACCTTCCCTCCCTGAAGATGAAGTCCAAGGATTTACAGGGGCCTGTCACACATACACACTTGTCACGATCTTAGCCACCTTCAAGAGGGGCGCTGAGGTAGAGAGCTGATGCCCGTGGAACGCGTAGGCACTGTTTCCTCCTAAGAGCAGCAAATAGTTTTGTGGTTTGATTGATGTTGTCAAAGCCAAGGGACCATACAGGAACTGCGGAGGGGGCAGTCGCTTTGCATGTGTCCAAAGTCTTGATTAAAAATCAGAGGCAATGAATTGAACTAGTGTATAGAATGAAATGTGTGTGTCTAGTGAATGTGGAAGTGTTTAGAAAAGAGAAGTTTCACATTGGTGTGATGGTGTGTCAAGGTTTAGCCAGCCTGATGACCCAGTTTGATCTAAACCACCCACACAATTTACCTGCAACTTCACGAGTTTTCACTAGCACACATTAAATTTAAGCTTTTCCCTTTGCTTTTTGCATATATTAAGCTTCTGTTTCCATAAATAACCATGTTACCTATTTAATACACCATGATATATTGTAGTATAAGGATATATTTGACATTTTTTCGATACAGTTTTGTTCACTACCCAAAATACAACCACTCAGACATGTTTTTGGAATGACACACATTTTAGCGGAAAAAATATTTTAGAAATATGCTTAGCATGTTGGCATTCTTTCTTTTTGGATCTCTCTGGCTGTAAGCAAACTAATACTGTGAGCTCCATTGGGTGAAAGAAATGTTGCTACCACTGCATAAAATACATGTATTTGAACTCTTAGCTAAGCATTTCAATGTTCACTTAGGTTTTCCAGTTGCCATAGCTTTAGATAAAGAAATTTGTGAATGACTAGGACTAACTCTAAGTGTGTCCAAATATTTTCTTCGTACTTATCAGCTATATGCATTCTTACCAGTTACTCAAATTTTAAATTTTTCATGGCTATTGGTGAGATTCCCGAAGGTTTGCTAGCCTTGAAACGGAAAACAATTCTGTAATGCCAAGAAAATGTAGTCTAATCTGCGTTCAAAAATAATATTATTTAAAAGCTTCTCTGTCCCCCTGCAAAGCATCTTGTAGGTTGTCCTTAAATTTGGAAGTCTTAGATTGCCTTGTTCATTTCCTTTCTGATATCTTGTACTTTGGTCTCTTTACGGAGGATCAAAAATATCTCCATTTCATTTCATGTCACATTTTTCAGTCCAAATTGTTTTAATTGGTAACTCAGCTGATTTCTATTTAAAGAACAACAATTTCCAATGTTTTTTGGAAAAGGAGTGGGAAGTTTTTACCTCAGCTAACCCCATTACAGGCTATGACCAAACTTTATTCTGCAAGTCAGCCAAAATGCGTCTTGGAGGTGGTATTATTTTTTTTACCTCTAAATATATTTTTAGAATTGAAAATTAAAATTCCTAATTGAGAACCAGGTTTTTGAAAACAAATTCTCCATTTAAATCTAAACTAAGTTAGAGATCATCTAGTAACTTCTAATCATCTTTCAGATAAAAGGTTTGTTTTACCTTATTGTAGAAGTACCTAGTTTATTTGCTTGGTAACACAGCAAAGAGAGCATTGATTTGGTTGGTCTTGAAGAACACCCAGGTTTATTCTTTCTCTTACAAAGAAGGCAATGCTGTACCACCACAGGAAACGAAACGTATTATATTGTTGATTTTACTCTGCAAAGGTTGGTGAATCAGCTCTTTATTTACTGTTTCGTGCTAACAATGAAAACCCACTTTTCTGTTAGGAATGCCATGCTGAACAGTTCTGGGTTAATAGATGCCAGTACAGTTTTTCAGGTTAGAAGATACTGTGCGCTGTTGGATCAGACTCAGCTCTCCGTTCGCATCCCACAAAAGCTCATGGGAGACAAGTTCGCTCCAAGGGGTGGAGTGAAATCGTTCATCATTCTTCTCTTCTACCTCAGCCATGCTTGCATGAAGCTGGTGGAAGTATTTTGGGGGAAATCTTTGGGTTTTGGACCATCACACCCAGCACAGCATTACTTTAACAGTGTTTTCATTGTTTTTTACAGCAAGGTGTAGTGAAACTAGAGCCAGTATGGGGTGAATGGGCAAAGCCACTGTGTTAGCCAGTTGTCAGAGGGGTAATCTGGAGCTGAGCTGATTCTCCAACCCTAAGCTGGCAGCAGCAGACCTTTCTGAGCTCATCTGCCTTTCTGCACGTCAGGATGCTTGGCACCTGGTACATGCTCACTGTTCTGATTGAAAGGAAACAGCCTACAACTTTAATTAGCTAATCAGCCAGTGCAAAAAAAAAAGTCTGTAAAAGGGGATTATTAACACAGCCTCAATGGTTGGTAAATTATACATTTTCACTGAAACTCATGCTCTTTTTAGCTGCTCTGTATCTAAACTCATGTCTACATGGTCTGTATGTCCTTCATTCATTGAAATGTGCGGTTCTTTCCATCTCCTTGTAGGCTTTTTGTTTGTTTGTTTATTTTAGCTTTTTAGTCTCCTGATCTTTAACTAAAGCAGGTATCCTTCCAGAGTGATAACACTAAAATCCTTGAAGGAAGTATGGATGCAGAAGTAACAAGATAACAGCACTATCAGCAGCAGGGCAGGTAACAACAGGTTTAGAGACTCCGAAATTATTGAGCTAGCTTAGCATTCCCACATCTTGCAGCAGGAGCAAGCTGTCCTACTCTAAAGCCTCCTGAGTGTTAGCGACACTTTTTCTAGCAGTGTGTATTTGTGCTGACTACAGAGTTTACCACGAAAGGAATTAGACTGCCATGTTTGAATCTGTGAATCCTGAAAAACCATCCCATTTCAGCTGCTTGACATTTTATCCTGTCTAGCCTACAGCTGGCCTCTTTTGTGAGGCATTTCTCACCATATTGTCTACCTTCTCTGTGTTTTTATTTAAATATCTTTTTCCACTGTGTTCTGTGTCACCTTACCCACCATTTACCAGCTGTGCTACAATCTTGGTGTCACTGCAGCTTCCTCATTCACTCCATGAGCCCCTGCTCCTTCCTTTCTGTTTTTTTTTCATCTTCTTCTATGGTGCTGTGCAAGCCATCTCCCACAGTCAGATCAGGAGGCCAGTGGACTGTGGGTGAGTAAGCTCTCACGAAAAGCCCTTCCTTCTTAGCCATTAGGGGGACAGTGTGACAACCCTGTGAGACTCCCTTTCATCAGAAGATTTTGAAGCTGTGATGTTCAGATAGTTCAGTACGTTTTCCACAACACATGCTCCCACTGACATCAGCCTGTGGATTTCAATGGAAAGGACATCTCTACCTGTTTTTATGGTCAATGGTATTCAGACTTTGGCACATATCTTCCCCTTCGGTGCCATTATTTTAAAGCAGAGACAATCTATGGGGTTCTGCATGGTCACTGCAAACATAGTTGCTAGTTGTGTATAGCCAGAGGGCTTTTTAAGATGGACGGCATAACCTTTCTGCAAAGGTGTTTGCTGAAAGTATGTAGTCTTGAAGGTTGGGGCTAATTTAGAACTGTGGTAAGAGACATGCTTTCTGCCCATTATTGTTGTGTGTACTTCCAAATATATTAGGAGAAAAGTTAGAAATCTAAGCAAAACACCAGTCCTTCCAACGTAACTGGAAGACATTTTTCCTAAGAATTTGTGTGCCTTATTTTTTTCTTTATGAGAGCCAGAAAAGGCCTGGGTAGGTCCCCCCTGCATAGGAATGTTTGCCCAGTGTGTAGCAAATCTCTGAGCATACATGAGTAGAAACCCCCAACATAAATTAGCTGCACCAGAACAAAGAGGTGCTTATTACACTAAAGACAGGAAGGGATCTGTATATGCAGTAAATGCGTATACTGTATCTCCAGAACATGCAGCTTTTGAACAATGCAGCACATCTGTGTTTGAGCGGATGTGGCTATACCAATATGTTTTGACTTCTGCAAGTTTTCGTAATATAGAGAAGCCCTAAACCAATCTTTGCCTCATTTCTGGTTTTGCATTTTGTGTTGCTCTTGCAATTGAGGCGAAGGGCTCTGTCCCCATCAGACAAATATGCACATGACTGCTCCCCTGAGTTCAGCCGGGCCACTTCAGTGCATGTCTTCATAATCAGATATACTCCAACCTAAAGAAAACTTGCTTGGAAAATTTAAAGATTTGTGAAAAGTTTATTGTATTTCCCAATTCAATTTCAACAAGCTTCAGCGGTAATTTAGTAGGTTTAGGACAATGAACTGAATCCATTAATACCATCTGAGATCAGCTAATGAACTTTGAATGTGATTTTGTTTTGTATGCATCTGCATTGCTTGAAATAAACTGCAAAGGCTCATCATACCAGGCCACCTTCCTGCCACCAGGCATTAAAGAAGGAACCTTGGGTACAGATGAGTTGTAGAAATTGTCTTTCATGTGTTAGTGGAGATAATTTGACCTGATCTTTCTTCCCTTTCTGTTTTCTGATGAAGTGACAATGGGTAAAGGACTGGCTGCGAGTGAAGAATGTAAGACGGAGAACCACAGTTTAATTGAGTATTTTTCTCTAGTTGATTATTTCAGCATGTACATACCCTGAGCCTCTGCAGGGGCAAAATGTTTTATTTGTTTAATGACCTTTAACTTTGCACTTAGAATCACTTGCAGACACAGCTCAGTGAAGCTGCAAAGGATAGTTCTTGGGCATCAGGCTTTAGCTGTGAACCAGCAGCACTCTCTGACTGCAGAAAAGCACATAAATTTCATCCTAAAACCCTTTCTGGGATCCAACAGACACTTTTTCCAAGACAGTTGCATGCTTTTTACTAGACATATTCTTTTGTTACGATAAAAAAGTCTAAAGTTGTTTTCTCATTTTGCAAAGTTTAGAAAAGTGTTGAAATCCCCTCAGTTCTAAACAACTGCTTATCTCAGTTTTCTGAAATGAACTTTAGAATTTTATCCCTAATTTTGAATACAACTCTTCCCCCTCACCCCCCCAAAAAAAACTTCTAGGGTTTCCTAAACTGTCTATGAGCAACTGATTAACAGGATCCTGGCAAAGTTTCAGCTTTCATTCTAACTGTTGTCAGTGCTACCAGTACCTACTCTGTTATGGCCTTTATCCATGTTTAATTAAAATAAACACAGATAGATTGATAGGTGAACAAAAATGTAAATATAGATATTTATGTAATACATGCCAAATTGTCTTTGAGTTCCTGAGGCAGATTTGAGCAGTAAATGTTAAAGACACTCAAGAAAAACTGAATCTAATCAATCAGAAGACAAATTTCAATTCAAAGCTAGCTTTGATAAGAAGACTGTTTATTTCCTCAGCAATGTTTGGACAGGGAAATAGCTGCGCTCAGACCACTTAAGCTGTCCTCAGCCGGACACCCAAAAGGCTGTAAAGCAGCCCTGAAACCAGGGCATTTTTATAATGTGTGTTATGATAAATATGGATTGGTTCTGTCTTGATAGTGTTGCCCGACTCTCCGCTGATAGCAAACCCCTCACATTATCTGTATTTTTCATTAATCCCCTTGCTAGTGGTGGTGTTTCCTCAGCTGCTTCTGCAACTCGATCTCTTTCAGGAACTGGTGTGGGTCTGAAGGCCCTTTATCTCAGATGTGTGTGTCAGGCTTGGGAGGGGAAAGGGAAGGAGAGGAGCAAGGCTCAAAAGCCTTCTGGAAAGCTGCCTTTGAGTGCCTGTTGTCTTTGCTTCATGGATGAACGGTTATAGGGCTGCCCTCGACAAAGAGGTGGCACAGTTTAATTCCACACCTATTGCAAGTTGCTATATGATTTCCCAAAGGACCGCAAGGAACAGTGAAACTTGCAGGCCGTGGTGAAGACACTCTGCTACCATGGTGATGGACGTCATGTAAGACCTCAGTGGCAAACAGCGCTCTCCTGCAGCTCTCTCCAACAAAGACGATGAACTGGGGAAAGATGACAGCCCTACTTATGATGATAGCAGTAGTTCTGATGATAGCAGTGCAGGGCACCTGCTGGTTCAAGAGGACCTTGGAGAGCAGGGTGAGAAGGGGACGGAGCACGTGGCAAGGGTCCCTCCAGCTCCTGAAGATCAGCTCTCCTCCTGCCTGCACTACTGAGCCTTATGCCCAGGCAGGGAACTAGCCAGACAGCGTATAAAATCCCATGGAGATGGGGGTCAAGAGTTTAACTTTCTAACCTCACTCTTAACCTACTCACAAAAAACTTCAGTTATTTCAGGAGTAAGAACTAAAGGTAGCTTTAAAACTGTCTTCTGCCATTTCTGCTGCAGGGGTCCCCTTTGCTGTCAAGTTCACTTAACAGTTGTTTAGACAAGAGATGTAGATACCTGATAAGTGGCAGCACCTGGCTTAAAGATGCATTATGGGCAGAGGAGAGTAAACAGAGCAGCTATAAGATTGCAGTGTGCAGAGGTCAAGACAACATCTGTTTTGCCTCGTGTACGTATTCATACATAGTTTTCTGTTCTAGAAGTCACTCAAGCATCTAATAACTTCCTGCTTCAGGTGATGTTTCAGCAAATTGTTTTCCTGCTCCAGTTCGGTCAGGATTTTTCTAGCTTTGACAGAGCGGCTAAAGTATCCACAGACTCCACATGCCACCCCAGCATAATTGCAATGTCACAAGTTTTGGGCTGGGAGCCAGTGACAAACAAGTTTAACTAGGCAGGGAAGGGGGGGGGACGTATGTGGAGCCAGCGCTCAGAACAACATACGCCGAGCCGGCACGGCTGTCAGATACGTTAGAGCTGCGGGTCAGCCATCCACCAAGCTTTCCACAGCTGCATTAAATAATAACTGTAGCCTGGTAGTTTCTCCTTAAAGCATTGTGCTAGAGTCTGTGGTTATAGATGCAGGCTGGGAAGCCATTTTTAACCTTCAAGACTACCAAAGCAAATAGTGGGTCTGACATCCAGCCTTGCCTGCACCCATCAATTATCATCCGTTTAAATTGGGAATGTTGGGTAAGGCTATGGATTAGTTGCCAGAAAACTTGGATTCGGTCCCTCTTTCCACTACATATGGATTCCTATATATGATTTGGCAAGGCACTTAACCTGCCCTCCTCCTTCCTATTTGCAGTAGAAGACAGGGACAATACTGTGTAATAACAAGCAGGGTCAGAGCACAGCTATTTCATTCCAGTAAGCATTTCCTAAGTCATTAGCCTCTTTTAAGTCAAAGAGATTCATATTCTTTAAATAAGGACTTCACATTCTGTTCCTAATAATTACGAATTGAACAAGTGTATCTGATGTCATATCTTAGTATTTGTGTTGCAGTAGCAGCTAAAAATGCACCAAGATCAGGGCTCCCTTATGCTGAAAAAAGTACAGTGAAAAATAGACTGTAGATAAGAAATATGTATTGTAAATAATTAAGACCAAAGGAAAAAACAGCAATAATTTGATCCATCCTTCTGTCACACTTTTTTTCTTACTTATCTTCCATACCTTCTCAAGCACATAGTCATCTAGTTTATTCTTGCAACTGGATTTTCTCCTCTTATCCTTTTTTTTTTCTTTTTCTTTTTTACTAATGCTAAAGTGAAAAAAAACTGAGCAATGAACATGTTTGGGTACGTAGGCCTCTGCATACTCATGAACAATGTCACATATGCCTACTCAGAAGGATACCTGTAACGTAACTTTGTGTCTATGTTGTTATCCCCCCTTTGCTTGTGATATTTCCTTCAGCAGTACAGAAATACTTTAATCTTTCTCCAGTTTGGCAGTTGGTTTATTAAATGTTTATTCATTTTCTTTGCATTTGGGATGGAGCTGAAATTAGCACGTCCATTTTCTTGTTTAAACAAGAGAAACGTCAGTGTAAATAACATCTCAACACACAAATGCATTTGTCCTTCCACTGGTGTCAGAACAAAATGAAGGATGCTATCTGTGAAATAACTCTTCCCTAAAACCAACAGAGGGAGCACAAACCTTTGGGTTTTTGTGAGACTTTTTAAAAATAAGAGGTCTACTATATCCTACCTTTCCAGTGAGAGCATGGCAGGTTGTAGGAATATTTAGATTCTGAGAAACCTCTTCCATCTCACTGACAAAGTTTGCACAAATTTGGTTTTTAACTAGTTGCATTCAGTGTGTTCCTTCTATTGGAAAGGACTTGTCTGTGTCCTGGAGCTATGAGAACCCCTGTTTATTCTTCTTGTCATTCAGTCTCTTGACTTGCCACAGGCTTTTTTCAAATACAGCACTAGGATTTACCTCCTCTCCTTCGTTGTTATGTTTCTGCCACCTCCACTGCTGCCGCAGAGCACCCATGCAGCTCAGCAGACCCCGCATGCTCCTTCCTTTTGGTGACTCAGACCAAGGCTGCAAATCTGCATTTGCCAAAGCTCATTGTGCAATGATCTCTTTTGAACATCTGGGTTAAAATATTATCCGTTAGAAACGGAAGGCTCAAGTGCTCTGCAGGTAAAGCATGAAGGTAGTTTGGTTTCTCCTCTCTCTGTAGCAGGCTATATCATGTCATCCTTTCTTTTTTTTTGTTTAATAGATGAAGAAGTACCACTCATTTTAGTTCGCAAAGTGATATCTGGGGTGTTTTAAGTTGGTTTCATAGAGCTACTGGAAAACAGCAGGCCATGTTCTCTAGTGGTGTGTTAGCATATCGCCATTAAAATCAATGGAGCAACAGAAGTGAGGCAGTAAGAATTTTGTCATTCAGAGTCCAGATGTCCTTCTGAAAGACAAGTTCCAGTTCCAGCACAGCTTGCTGAAAAAGATGCAGGCGCACGGATGTCTGTGATACCCTGAACACACGGGATAGACTAGATGGCCACAGCCACCTGCCATTGGCAGCATGTCTGAAAGACATGATTCTTCCTCAGTGTCTTTTTTCACTTAATTTCAAGACCATCCTTGTGATCACAGCATGGAAGAGACCTTAGGCAGCCACAGAAACATGCGCAGGAGATATTAATTGCCAGGAAATCTGCCGTCAGTTCCAGGCACACACAGTTTGTGTTCACGCAGGCGTGTAGTTTACAGCCATGCAAGAGACCATGGTCTGATTCGTGCTGCTACAAAGTCAGTACACTCATTTTTCCATCGGACCTCAAAGGGGATCTTCTTCAGCTTCTCACCTGAATGTTTGAAGTCAGTCAGGTCTCCATGTGCAAGAGGGGATTGTGCAATGCCTAACTGTGCTGTTTACTACAAACTGTTGCCTCTTTTTCCACAGTTGTGCAAGGTTCAGCCTTCTATCTATTCAGACATTTAAAACAAGTGACCAGATGCTGCAGGCTTACAAAAGCACTACACATAGCCAGCTGTGCCATATAAATCTTAGACTTTTTTTTTTTTTATCATCAAGCTGTGGTTTGTTTGTGGTGTCTCATTTTTCCATCAGCTAGACATTCCTGTCCGTGCTTCCCATTTATTTGTTGGGATCACATAAAAACCTAGCTTTATTTATGCATATGCTCTAATCCAGAACATAAACGGCTGCAGCCGACTCATCGTGTATTGTCTGAGGGAATGCGCATCGTAAAGTGCATACGTCACAGTAAGAGGTTTCTTATAACTCTGCGCGCTCCTTTTAACTAGATCTCTGCTTTTGGCCATCTGTTCTTTAATATTATAATGAATACTTCACACTTACTGCTGCTCTTGTTTGAGGATCTCTCACTTCTTTTTCAAAGATGATTAAATAGTATTGTTATCTAAGTGTTTCAGACAGTGTAACTGAGGCACGGACAAGTTGGGTGACTTGCCAAGATGTTGTGTTCGGAGAGTGTTAGAATTAGGCCTACACCTTCAACTTTCTGTTTCCTATTCGTCGTTGCTTCCTACGGTTTCAAGTACATCTTTTAGTCAGTGTGTGATAGCACATCATATCATCCAACCTCTTCTTTGACCCAGATGCCACCATTTGCATCAAGCAAATGTTCTCTAGTTTGGCTACCAGAATATTATGGTGCGGGGATGCAATACAAAAACTTCGGCTAACTTGAGCACCTGGAAACACTCTCCAGAAAATCTTTCTGTTAAATTTCCCCAAGTAGTTCAAGTCCACTGCTAACATTTCCAAGGGCTTAGGTTCAGCACTAGGCACAAAGAGGTTATGTTTGGCAGTATATTTGAATAATTAATGGCCTACAAGCCTTGACTGAAGTATCTATGGAATTGGGCTAATAGTGAAATAAATTATTTGTGATTTATGACTTGTATTTTAAATCAAAGGTATTTTGTTTTCCCTGGTAATGTTTGTATGGCCGTTTCCAGAGACAGCAATATTGGAACTGTTGTTCAGACAAATCATGTTTAGATGCAACACATGCATGCAGGCAAGGTCATTTGTACAAAAGCAACCATTTGTGTTCCAACCACAAGCACTGGAACTGAAAGAAAATGAAGTCCATTCAGCGAACATATAGATGATGCAAACTTCTAAGCATTCCTGTAAAATATAAGGAATGGGTTCTCAGTACAGCAGTTTCACAAAAGCTTCCTTCCAAGCTAACTGATAAAACCGGGTAAGCTTCAGTGATTGTCCCCCCTACAGAAATATATATGGACAATAAACCTAGTGCTCCTGGGATTGTCCTGCTTCCTCCTTAGCCTTGAAGGTAGAGTGCTTTAAAATAACGATTGGATGCACTGCATATGCATCATGAGGAAAGAGAGCACTTAAAGTGTGCCCCTGTTTCAACAGCAGCAGGGTATCTAGGTGTGCTTCCAAGTGTAATGAGCTTTTCAGGGGGGTCTCTAGTGGACTTCAGTCAGTCATCTGCTCCTCACACATCTTTGGTCATACAAGACTTTGTGTGACCCCAGAGTACTGTTGTCGTTCTCTCTAAGATCTAAGTCCTGTAACCTTCTGATAAGAAACTAAATTCCAGGTACCTTCTGTTTTCGGTGGGCTGGGTGAGCCAGCATGGCTCAGAAAGAGCAATGCATGACCTATGTACCCAGCGATGTGGCTGGCATGGCAAATGCAGACTTCAGAGAACAGCCAGTGAACCAGTGATAAAAATATAAGTGACTCAGGGACTGGAATCAATATCCTGTGACTTAGGTACGCAGTCACAAACTTTGTGTGTGAGCTAAGAATAGTGGGTGTTGGAAGTAATCTATCAGGAACGGTCATAGCTGAAATTTGTTCACATGTATCTGAGCAATTGCCATAGAACAGAATAAATAAGTAAACAGGAGCACAGAGTACTATTTCTAGAGAGTTTACAAACTGAAGAAAAACTAGTAATTGCAATAGTTGTTTGCAACAAATAAGATAAGCATCTTAATGCTGCTGGTGAGCGCCGCATTGTCATCATACCGCTGTTCAACTAATGAAGACTCTAGAGTAGAGATTAACAACTGTTTTGATCAGTGCAGCCGTCCAACAAAGAGATAGTCTTGGTAGTGTTCACCTGGAGGGTGGATGGGTGGGCCAAGATAAATGTACTCTCTGTGTTTCTTTACTAGCCCCTTTTCATGAGTCAGTGCCCTGGCATCTGCTCCCAAACTGTTCCCATCCTGTTCAGAAAACTGACCTGCATATAGATGGGTCTTAATGACCAAATGTTTAAAAATTCATTGCACAGGAACAGCTGAAAGCAGTTGATTGGTTTGAACTTTATTGTATGCACCTTGATTCCCAGATCTGCAGTAAAGGGGAAGGTCAGCTGGTAAACATTTGAGCATTTAAAAATAAAAAGGGATGGATTTCCCGCTACCCAGGCCTTTTATGTTCACCCTCAGTACAAACCTGGATGGGCTGAGATATTTCTCATGTGTATGATTTAAATCCACCTGGACACTGTGGGCCACATCTTCCCTCAGCTGGTGTAAATCAGCATAGCTCCTTTGAAGTTAATGAAGAAAAGCTAGCTTCGCACCAGCTGAGGATCTGGCCCAGTATTACTGTAACTTATTATTTCAAGGATCCATGGATATTCCTTAGAAACTGCAGGGCACTTAGAAAAACAAAGTTCCTGACCTGATATTTTAAAAACACAGTCTTTCATGACATTAATTGCCCCAAATTCTCTGTGACAACCTGAAAGCTTTTCCTGGAAATCTTACTACAGGGTCAGACTCAAAGTTACACGTAAGGGCTGGAGGGAATGATGTACCAAAAGAAAACAGAGTGAGTTGTTAATATTCTCTCCCCTTCCTGATAGTCCTCATTTAATTTATTTTAACTAGAAATTTCAAAAATACTTTAGTTTATTTAAATTAGAGTATTGAGAAATCAAAGGCATGGTTATTTAGTACCATAAAATGGTGGCAGAGTACAAGAGTAGCAAACACCATCTTCATTTCATCGAAAGTCCTTGCCATATTTGAGAACCTGAATAAGATTAGGAGCAAAACTGCCATAAGTGGAATTTTAGGTGGAGCTTAGAAAGAGTTGCATGAAGGCTTCTGTCGTTTGTCGAGTTACTTGGTCTGTGAGCATTAGGAGACGAGCACTGGTCTGTCTGCGGTCCTGCTGCCCCAGTGTATGTTCTTCTCTCAAGTTACCTGAACAACCTTAACCCACCACTCCTGAGGACACCTAAGCTGTGGCTCTCAGCAGCCCCATCCTACTCTGCAGCCTCATCCTGCACAGGGTGGCCCCAGGCCATCTCATCTGCGTGGGACGAGGGACACAGTCCTGGATGTCCCATGACACCAGGTATCAAGTCCCCATCCCAGGGTCTGCTCTTGCACCAGGGCCATGAAGGGTGTTAATGACTTGCACACCCTGCACCGCCCACCCAGCACCAGGCCGATGAACCGCCCAAATCCCCACTAAGCTCTTTAAAAGTAGATTTAAGTGGTGGTTAGGCTCTGCCCCAGCCTCAGCATGGAGCTGAGATTCACTAATCCAACTCCTGCTGATGCCAGTGGCAAAACTTCCTAACTTTGCATCTGCAAAGTCCAGGTCAGTTCTTGCCAGCTCAAGCTCCAGGATTTATTATTGCTGTCTTCCAACAAATACACGAAATTCACTTTAGTTCAAATCACTCAAGCATGACAACTCTAATAATGATGTTTTAATAGCGTCTACAGTGTTAAAGTTTGTTGAAATCTGATATCTGACACTAGCTAATATAAGCAGTATCATCCCCTTTTTAATAAAACTGTTACTTTAATGAGGAACTCAGTTGTACTTTACTGATAAAGACTAATGATTTTAAACATGACTTTTTCATCCTATGTTTATGATTTTCATTGTAACTAAGATTATTCTGTTATTTCAGCATACAAGCAGTAATGTTCTCCCAACTAAGTACATTTTGTTCACCTCAGAGAATTTAGGTAACTAATTATCCAGAACTACTGAGGCGGTTACTGTTTGCTTCCTGTTCTATTGCATAGTAATATACGTTTTCAGTAATGGAACAAAAATAATCCAAATTCTTTGCTCTGTATTCCCTTTTGAAATGCTTGGTTATGTTGCCTGCAAATTTTTTTGTAATGAGGACTCTGGATCAGCTTAACAAGGTTAACATTGTTTTGGGGGTTGCAGATGTGGACTTTACATCGTTTTTAATGAAATCAAGCCCAAAAGAGGCTCAATAAACAAATGACAATGTTTGGAAAAGAGAGGAACTCATTTCCTTTGATAGGGTGCAGGGAATTTAACCAATCTGTGTTTATAATTACTGTCTGGTTTAGTTAGTGCAAAAGAATCTACTTGTTACCAATTTATAAATAAACAAACTAGACCTGCTTTTTCCCATTCTACAGCAGTCTTGTTAGAGTTTATTTTCTTTTTATTTGACTACAGAGCACTTACTGTATGCTTAATGCTTAAATTGTTGGGGGGGGGGGGTTGTCTCCTTTAAACACATACTGCTACTTTTGAAATTCTGGACTGTTTTGAAAAATTTGCACCTTGTCTTTTTATTTTCTATTAAATACTTTTACTCTATCAAAAACATCATTGTTAGTTAAAAATAGTCTGTAGCAGGGGGGAAAATCTGTTGTCCACATTTTGATACTTGGTAATTTACCAAAGATATCATTTTTCTTGGCAGTCTTCTGTATGGGCTAAGTTGCTACTGCTTAGTTAATTGTAAAACAAAATCAAATTAACAGTCTTTGCAGGTTTTGGCTGCTACAAATGTGGAAATTTAAGCAAATTAAAAACCCAACATTTGGACCACCTAAAATGACACAATTTACTATTCTGGAAATCAGAGACTTAACATTAAAGTTGCTTAGAGCTGCAGAAAACCTCAACATAACTAATTTTTGCATAGTTCTTCAAATTTGCAGTCATCATTTGTGATTCCTCTTTTTTTTCTTAATTGTCCTAATGAAATATGTAAGTTTCATTTTAAAAACTCTATTAATTTGAAAATAAATGTTCGTTTCAACTTTTCACAAACCCTTTTTACCTTTTTAGTTTAAGAATTAGGTTTTTTTATTCAAGATTAGTTGTAAGAAATGAACTTTTTTTCATTTACATACAAAGAAGTGATTTAAATTGCAAAATCTTGCTGTCTAACAGTAGTCTCAGATGTACAGCATTGTTTAGCAAGTAACTGATTTTGTTTCTTTGCATAACTTTGTGTTTTTATGATTTCATGAATACTTCATAGTTACTACCAGAATTTTTTTAACGGGGATGTGAGCTTACCTTTGTTTTGGAAATTGCATAAATCTATCAGGAAATTCTGAAAAATCAATAAACTAATTTTATCGTTAGAGATGTGTAAAGCAGTAAGCACTTTCCAGATGTGGCTGGGGATAGAAGTAAAGAAAACTGCTCTGTTCTAGGAGAGGAAAAACTGTTGACATTTCTTTGAAGTATAATCTCTTTTGTTTATTTGGGTTTTAATAGCTTCCAGCAGTTAGCTGCATATTTTTAAACTGATGTTGCTTGCATACTTATTTTCTAAGGTTTGTGAGTGGCATTCATTGACTGCCATATGTTTAAAGGCTAACCTGTATGCTGATGAGTGAATGAGACTGATGAGGAGAAGAGAGTTTTAACTAGAGATGGACCCAAAGCAGAATGCTAGGTCCATGCATTACCTGAACTCTGAAGGTATTTGAAATTCAAACAGCCAAAGCTGGGTTTCACAAAGGTTTATTTTATTTCTGACCTCACTGGTGCTTATCCAGGACTCTGGGTGCTATGCAAGAATTAAAATGCATGGGTAGGAAGTGAAACACTTTCAGTCCAATATTTTAGATTGTCATTTTTTTCCAATTAGAAATTCTCCCCGTCAGAAAAATTGCCTAGAAAGAGCCTAATCATACAGTGCCATAGGGCCCCACTTAAATCATCTTTCCTCTTTCCTCAAAGGCTTCTGATCAAACAAATATCCCTTGGTCTTCCCCCCAAGACTAGAGAGCATTTCAAATTGGGATCCGGATGCTATTCATTGATTCATGTCTGAGAGTAACTAGGATCTTCGAATACCGTTCTCACTTGCGTGGGCCAGAATGGCTAAAATTACAGAAGAACTGCTTTGTTGACAGGTCTCTGGTGACAAAGATTTGTGAATAAAACCTTTCTCTGACTTGCTGTGCACTGACGGAATACAAGTCCTTTGGGCTAAATACACAAAAGGCTTTAGGTACTTACTTCCATAGATTTCGGTGTGAAATAGTTGCCTATATATCTTCTGCAAGGCTGGACCTTATGGTCCAGTACCCATCTGAGTCAATGGGAACCTTCGCACACTGGATGAGGCCCATTGTCTCTCTCCACCTCTTTTAGTCCATCTGTAAAATGGGAGTAGAAATACTTATCTAAATCTATAATGAGATTTCAAAGTATTGGACTGGAAAGCTCTACAGAAGTGTGAAGCCCTAATGAAGAGGAGAGCAATTATCCCAAATGTATGAGTTTGCAGTGTAAGAGTTTTTAAAGAAGTCATTATGATTTCATCGTACAAATGTACCTATTCAAAAGGATGGCTTTATAAATCATTTATTACTGTAATAACAGCTATTTTGAGCTGAGATACCAGGGTGTAATCCAAAGCCCATTAAAGTCAGTGGAAAGATTCCGACAGATGCTAGTGCATTTTATGTCTGTCTTTAAGCACATGCTTAATATTAAAGTCAAAGAGACTTAAGCATCTACCAGAAGCTAAGTACTGAAACAGGTCTTAGTCCTTTGTCTCATCCTGGGCAAAAATGCTTCCAGAATGAGGCTTCATAAGACGAAGTAAATCAACCACTCTTCAGATTCTTTTGTGTGTTCTTAACTTCACTTTCTGTGTGTGTTGTTCTTCTGGTAAATACTTCTACTGCTGGGAGTACTAACATGTACTTGGCATTGCACCTTGTAACTTACTTGCCCAGTAAATATGTGCTGCATATTAAATATTAAATGGGTTATTAAAAAATATTCATATGACGAGCAAATCTAACACACAAATCATTATAGCTGGTCTAAGTGGCTGAAAAGGGGTTGACATTGAAAAATGAAAACTATTTTGGAAAGTAAGTGAAAACTTAAAAAAACCAAACACAACTATGTACAAGCTCTTGGCATTTCCTAATGATTTATATAGCATGCTGCATGAGAATACAATTTAATTTGATTTCAGATGCAATGCTGACTGTTGCCAAACTCCAGCAAACAGTAAGCATTTCAGACTGAGAAGGTTTAAAATTTTTTTCTGCTCCAAAAATAAATAAGATCGAGAACAAACTTCTCACTCTGTCCAATCAATAATTTTTATTACTTATAAGGAGGTGATTGCCTATGAAATACTTTCTGGGGGGAAAAGTCTCTTTGTATAAATCCAGTGCAGCATTTCTGTTTCAAGAGAGTATCTTAATGTCCCAAATGCTTTAAAAGTACAAACACTAATTATGTATGGTTTGATACATCTTAATGGTCTGTGTGTTCTACAAATTAATGGTTGGGGAACTTAGCAAATGAACTTGCATTTGGTTTCTGGCTTGGAATCCATCGCTAAACAATACTCCTTACACATTAGTAATAAAATTATTCTAAATGATGCTACTTGAACAGTTGCTCTAGCTACATATTAAGATTTGCTCTGTTTTTCATGTGTTTTCCATCAAGGAAGTCTGTGGTTACCTTCCTGATTCTGCTGGACTGGAAAAACATAGCTAATATGGTGTGATCTGGAGAAAGCTTTGATGCAGGGGCTTTACAAATAAACCTCCAGATGCCATATGGTTTACATTCATCTCTCAATTTATTTCCTATAAATGTCTATTGAATATTCCATTGAACCAACACATGTGAAACTAGAGCTGGAAAAGAGAGCGAGGTATAGAATGCTTTGTGGCAGCATGTGATTATCATATTTCTTTTCCAATATTGCTACCAGCCTTAAACGCACGGTAAATTAGTCAAATGCCAAAGTTCCCAGAGTTAGAGAGGAAAATAAAGAAACAATATTTTAAACCTTACAAAAACAAACGCTCCTCTCTTACATGTTGTAATGCATCTCTCACACTAGAGCTAGTTCTTCTTTGCAGTAAAACTAACTTGTGTGTTTGGTTTCTGTCATTAGAAAATTAAAATTCTCAACAACGCAGGGGAAAGAAAATGCTGCTAAGACTTTGCAAAGGAAAAACAAATGGAGGACTGAGAAGCTTAGGTGTATATTTGGGCTTGATTAACTAATACCTTATAACATAGCTCCCTGCCCTTCTTATTTTCTCTTTTTTCTGAAGTCGGGCAATATAACTTAAACATTTCTGAACAGAAACTCAGCCAGTGGGCCTTTCTCCTCGGGGTTGTATTTATTCAGGAAGACCTCCACTTCTCCAAACGTTCCTCATTTTATGGGTGACGTTTCCGAAGGAAACTCCCAAGGTATTACTGCAATTGCTCTCATCTCTCTGCGCCGCTGCCCCGTGTCTCCTGAGTGCGGCCACGGGCGCGCGGGGCCCCCCGGGGCGCGGGCAGCTCCCATGGGCGTCCCCACCGCTGCCCCTCCAGAGCTCCCCAGCAGCTCTGGGCTGCTTGCGCATCGGGAGTCACCTCCGAAAATTAAAAGAGAAAGACCCTGTCTGGGCGAGGATGAGGAAAAAAGCTTCTACTGAGATGGACTAATTTGTTTAACAGAGCTAAACTTTTCCGTAACCCCGATTTAACGAATTTACCAGCTTGGGTTTGAAGTTTGCATTGATCAAAGGGCCATATTTCTGGGCTGCGTATACAGGAGCTCCCCTCTCCACGGAGCAAAAGTCAGTTCGCGTTTATCCATACCGTCAGTCTGAGGCTGTGGGCACGTTTCTCGCCTACACAGAGTGTCTATATAAGGCCTAAAACCCACTTAAGACCTGCTTTTGCCTTACCAAGCTTACTAGTTAAAATACCCTAGGCAGGAAATCTTTTGCCTTTAAACCCTTGAAACTGTTAATTTATCTGGAGAAGTTAATACTGCATACAGTCTATACTGGTCCTCCATAAGTAGGTTTACTTAAAGTAAGTTTACCCAGAGAGCCTTGTATAAGAGAATCTTCAAATCACTGACCCAACGTATTAGAAAATTACTATTATTTAGCTGCGTTTGTGATAGCAGATCGAAAAGCTCCAGGTCAGCAGCAGAAAGTCTTATTCACTGTAGCTGAAAAACAGGCATCGTTATGATGTGAGTCCCATAAATAGCAAAAACAGTTAAGAAAGCAAATCAAATCCACAGATGAAAAATAAGGTAACTAAATTTTTTACTCCATGCATCATCCTCCTATGTTCCACTGAGAGTAGGGCTGGGAAATCCTATATTTAACATACTAAACTTTGATGTCTTCAACAGGGATATTATTCAGATATGTTTGCTTAAAGAGATGAATGGAAAAATCCTTTTTGTTTATCCTTAGCCATAAAAGATGTTAGAGACACTTTGCATGTATTTTCCATGTTTTTTTTTATTATTGTTATTATTGCAAAACAGAAACTGCCAGATGCTGCCGGGCAGAAATCTTAAGAGTTTCCTTTGAGAAATAAGATACTGGTTTATTAACATTAAAAAGGACAGAAAAATAAACTCCTACATAGTCACAATGGCCATGCACAGGTTCTGAAAAAAGTATTGTATTGCTAAGAAATTTGTCAAAACAACTTACATTTAAGGGAAAAACAAACTGCTGGCAAGCAAGTTATATTATATACCAGTGCTGAAATGTCAGTCCATTCCTATTCAACTCTATGTGCAATAAAAAGGGACTTTTTACTGTTCCCATGTACAGTAAATGTAATAATTTTCATTTTTGTGAAGTGTTATCATTTCTACTAAATTTCCTCTTAGTGACTCACCCCAGTTTCTTTTCTTGGCCTTTTGTTACTACACTATCCTCTTGGATACAAAAAAAAAGAAAAAAAGAAAAAAAGAAAGAAAATAAAACTTTCAGTATAGGGTAGATTGGAGATTTTTCAGCATAGTAAGTAAGAAATGAAAATGTTAACACATCCTTATACATCTCATAACTTTTGAGAGGAAAGAAGCAGGGCTGGGAGGGATCAACCCTCTTTATTCCACCTGCCAGCTCCCCTATTCCTGCTCCTTCAAATCTCATGCTGGACAAGCTTTCCTTTTAATTTGTCCTTTAGTCTTTAAAGCACTGAAAAGCTCACAAATATAGAGGCAGTTTGACATGCTGTATTTTAAAAATACTCTGTTTAAAAATACTGTCTCACCAAGTAGCAGAGGAATCCTGGAACAGGCACATCAAAAACCAAAGATCCAAAACCCAAGTCCCTTCTCCCTTTGGCAGTCCATCTCCCTGCTGTGTAATCCCACGTGGGCTGATGCACTCACTCAAACCCCAAAAGCTGTTTTTCTCACCTATTCCCTACCGCTGCAGCTTTGGATGTCCAGTAAACAGAACCGTTTAAAAATACTATTCCTGTTTGTTGTCTCCCCTATCTTCTGCCAAAAGCAACATCCAGTTCCGCTTCCCACACGCTCAGCGTTCGGGAAGGGGAATGCTTGAGGGGCTCAGCGAGACCACTCCACGCTTTTGAGGGACATCAGGGAGGAAACTAAAATTTGTTCAGAGATGGCACTATAGCCGCTCTTTCAAGGATGTGTTTTCAGGAGCCGATTGTAATGCTCATATTTCTCTGCAGCACTTGTCCTTTCATTTGTGAGTGCAAATACATAGTGATGTGGCAGTGAGGGAATGAGAAACCATCCACGCTGGGTGGCTTGCCTACGGGCTGGGAAGAGCAGCGGTCCTTGTGCGTGTATCCCTCGTATACGTGTCTCTCACACCAGGTAGGGGCCGGTGACAAGTCAGTGTGCTGCGGTTTGCATACCGATCTGCTCACAAATGGGGATGGCTCACATTGACAAGGGCTAGGTACCCCTCTCCACCGTGTCCCATGAAACCCACTTCGGGCCTGACGGCATAACCGACCTAACTTATAAGCATTAAAAATGAGTGAGGAAGCTTTTGTTTTGCAGAGGAAGCCTGTGTCCATGCCCACAGCAGGGCTGTTCATTTTCTGTACCTGCACAGCATTGGACATGATGCTACTGGGAGACAGCACAGAAGTAATGTGATAGAAAGGCTGTTGATCTGGGACAACAATCATTTAGATGGTTGTTAGTAAAAACAAGGCTGTTATATCAAACTGAGCTTAAACACATTTGACTCGTACAGAGCCCCAGGGTCCTGCTGGCCTTCAGCGTGGGTGATCTTTACCTCTCCTACCATCTACACTGTTGCTCTTCCAGGCCAGGAGTCTCTCCCTATCAGTGTGAGATTTCAGGGGCGAAGTGCTCTGGTGTATCCTGAGCCAGAGCTTTGTTTTAACAATGCTGTAGCTGCTGCATAAGTCTGTACCTCTTGTTTTGTACTTCCTAGTGTTTAGTCATGTGTTTGTTGCTTAGAAATAATTATATGGGTTATAAATGCTTTCTTACAATCTTCTGCAGAGGTCAGCCACACATATATGGATGTAATATATAAGATAATTAAATTCTAGGTGTTCTTTCTTACATGCTGAAAGTTTTTAATCACATTCTTCTATGATCATCCTGGAACAATGGCTCTGCTGCTGTCTTTGCCCTAGGCAGAGCCTGCCAAAGAGCTCTTCCCAGAATTATCTTACTTGGTAGGAACAAATGGAACAAACTCTCCAGTCTGCTAGGAACTAGACTCTCCCTCAGATAGTTTCCTGTCTTAGATAAAGGAAAAAATATACGAGGGGTCATTCCCAGAACTATCCATTAGACACACAGCTACAGGAATGGCCTCTTTGGTGGCTTCAATATTTAGGAATAGGAGGAGTAAACACAGCAAAGCCTCCTGCCTCTTGGAGCCGCAGTGGAAGTTGGCACTGTGTCCAACGTGGAGAAGTGGAGAGGAGCCAGGAACGGTCAACCTCTGACAGCAGGCAGATGGGGGAAAGAGGAGGCATTCTTTTCACTAAGCTTGCAACACAGTGAAAGTTAGTCAGGATTTACATTCTTACCTGCCTCTTTTGTCACTTAGACCAAAACTTTATTCTCTAATATCCCAGTTAGCTGTTGCCTAACATTAGAGCACTAAAACTTCAGAAGAGACTTCACTAAGCCTCTCAAAGTTCGACCTACCCAGAAGCTTGTCAGTTTTAAGAGCGTTTGGCAGTCCAGGATGTATCCTGTGCCAAACCTTGCTGGTTTCCACAAGTCATATTTTGTCTGCTAATCTGGCCTGTGGAGCGAGTAAAGATTCTCAGATCATGTCAGATGGAGACAGCCATAGGTAAGGGAGCTAGTACTCATACCCATGTCCATCAAAACACTGACTGTTTTTGGCTTTAATTTATTATATAGCTGAACCTTTATCTCCTTAGTCCCAGAAGAGTGTCTACTGGCATCATGAAAGGATTCAGGGAGTAGAGAGGGCGCTCTTCCTTTGCTACGGAGCCGTTGCCAGGATTAATTGAGTATCTATTAAGCACAGAAAGAGAACAGAGATAAATATGAAGAGTGAAAGGGGGAAATGGGAATGAACATTTGTCCTCTTCTCACTTTTTGAAAGAAATGGCTCAGATGTTTTACTCCAGAGCTGTGATTCCTGAGTAGACATCTTACTTTGCAGTCCAAATTAAGCTGTCTGTATTCCTGAAAGTGGTGAGATTTAAACCACAGTTCCTATTGACTGGCTAATAGCTGGCATCTGTTAAGCTCATTCTAGATGTCTAGACATCATCTTATTTATAAGGGACCAGTCACCTAACTTTAGTGCTGTAGACTACTGCATGGCAGAGCACCTATTGCTCTGCAACAGTTAGCACCTAAAATCTCCTTTGCAGAGAGATACTTGGGACTCTCTGTCAAAAGAGATTCCGCACAGAAATTTGGCAACACAAAGCTCTTCAGAGGAACAACATAGCCCTCTTCTCCTCTTGCTGCCAAGCAATTCCACTGGCCAGCACAGAGGAGATACAGAGTCAAGGTTTCATTTACTGTCTGCTTCAGGCCAAACTGAGCCACTAGGATGGACTTACCAGAGAGCCATCATGCACAGGGGATTTGCACAAGTGTTAACTTTTCTGTACTTGAATTTGTTCTTCAGTACTAATTTAAGGAAAAAACAAAGGAAGGGATAATGCTCTGTCAGCAATAAAAGAGGTATCTCCCTTCGTACATGGCCAGGCAGATCTGATGAGGAAGGTACAATATTTTTATATGGACGTTTTTCAAGGTGGAACCACACTTTAAATATTGATTTCCACTGGAATGCAAAATGCTGATACCCATGGTCAATTATGTCGCAGCTTTATTATTTTATTTTTCTAATAGATTTTCTACATGACAGGATAGATCCTGAGTTCTCAGCCAAAAGAACCATCTCAGTAACATGCAAGGAACTGTGGGTTTGACTGAAATCCAGCTGGAGCATACATTTCAAATACAATTAATTGTAAGCAATATCTTTAAGGCATTTGAAGAACTGTGTCTTGTTTAAAATTTCCCAGTCTGTAATACATATACATTATATACAATACTGTATATTTATATATACACACACTATAGATATATATACACACTAGATACAATACTATATACAATATTTTTGAACTTGAATGAAAATAATTGTGAGCTTTAGGAGTGCTTACTAGACTGTGCCTATTCAATGATAACCACATGATACAGTGGTTGAATACTTCAGGTATGCTGTGATTCAGAGGCTCATTTATTATTTTATAATAACCAACATAAAACACATTGTTAGGAGGTTAGATTCAGGTAGCGTCCAAATTGGGGTAATTCAGAGTTAAACATGCCCGTCCAAGTTGGCCCAGAAGCCACTGATAGTCATAGTTGGATAGTCATAGCATGTAGGTTTGAACTCCACTGTGTCAGAGAGAATACTTGCAGTCACAAAATATTAACTGTTGTGTTTCTTACCAAAATAAACCCCAAATCCCTGTTTTCCCACCAGGCAACCACTGCACTTAGAACTAAAACACAAGAAAACAAACGTCTACACCGCAGAAACAAGAGGAGAATGCTAGAACACAGAGAAACTAAACTGCTATAAACTGCTATTATTCATTATCTACATTATTGTTTAATGTGTAGATATCAAGTGCTCCAGAAATCTGACAGTTAGATTTATGACTACATTGAGAGAAAAGGGCTTGTCTTTATAAAAAACGGCAGATGGATGATTTATAGCCATGCTAATAAGTATTTCTCAGCGATGCCCTGCCAGTGTGGCAGAGTTAGCATGCAGGGCTTCAGACTGGACCAGGCAGGCATGTTGGAAGTTTGGGTTATGGTTAAGCCACAAGACTTTTCTGGATGTAGCCATTCCACTTGCCCATACCCATTGCTTATGAGTGTTTCTAATAACATGTCTTCTATCCACCCCTTTGTGATAGGTTGTCAGCTCTGTGGAACAGGAGTTATTTCTTACTATCTGTTTCCCTGCGCGTGATTCAGTGTGGCCAAGTGTCAGTCTGCCAATGTGATCCATGTGTGGCTCCTGACACGGGCAGGCATGTCCTTGGTGCTCATGGAGTTTACTCTAGCAGTTCTTGTCCTTGACAGCTGACCTACCATCAGGCGCAGAGACGCCCACCTAAGGCTCACAGATGCCCAGAGTCCTTCTGACCCCTCAGATTCTGGATACTGCTGTGGTCACCCTCGTGACTAGCAATGAGGGCATTGTCTTGCTGTGCCTTTAATTTCCTATTCATGAGTCTGGATTTCCAGTGCAATTCAGTTGCCTTTCTACTGAGATAAGGAATTTTTTTTTTTTATCTTAGCAAGAATGGTTGTCTTAGACTTCCCTCCTAGTCATCCCAAGGGTGATGACATATTCATATGACATCTGAAAGAATGTATGCAAGATTACCTGACCACAATTTATCGGGGAAATGGATGAAAAATGCTTTCATTTAATTGATTAACATTTAATTAACATTGTTAATTAACACTGATTTTAACTTTTTCAGCTGAAGTGTAACACTTAACATTGACCTTAACTTTTAAAATCAAAGCTAGGTGCTAAGAGAGCCTGGAGAAAACCATGATTGATATTATGCATTATAATCTAGCTGTATGTGATCTGTATTGGAGTTACAGAGTAATGTGCATTGTACCATATAAAAGTCTAATGATAGTTAATGTTAGTTAATTAAGATGAACACTGAATGGTATTACCCTGTCTCATATGGGTATTAACATCGTATTAGAGTCTAACAAAATATTATTTTAGTTAAAACCACATATACTGACTCAGTCTAGATTCTCTCTGAGAGAAATGAATTCTGAATCCGATTAAACTGCCTATTTCAAAACCATATGATGCTCCTGGATCTCAACACAGCAAGTATGAAAACAGGCTATAGTCTAATAGGATAAGTGGGTCTTCTTTATTAAGTAAAAATAAAGAAATAACTTCATACTTATGTTTAGGAATTCTAGGACCATGAAGCAGAGATCTCCAGTCTGCTATTGCAGGAAAATGCATTATATTATACTGCTTACAAGCTTAGCAAGCTCCATTTTCAGCTGATAAGGTTTTTCTTCTGCCTTTTCATATCCTCCCTCCTGAACTCCTCCTAAAGAATGGATAATCCAGAACTACATTTCTGCAGTGGTATACAAAGGACATGATCAGTGCTGTACTGCAGTCAGTGTGCTACAGTCTTGCCTCCAGAATATGACGGGGATGAACTGAGTGTCTCATTTACTATCATCTTAGCTGTCTATAGCAACAAGGAGTTACTGTTCCTTGAAGTGGGCTGAAACCACTGATACGTACATTATATACCACAGAGGCAGATCAAAAAGCACGCTGATATCCACCTACTCCTGTGTCAGAGAAGTTCCCGTATGCACAAGCATGCAGGACACACAGGTGAAGAGAGGACTTCTCTCCTTTCCCTGCATTCATGTATGTAGTCCAGAGCATCAATCAGCGCTCACAATCTCAGCCAAAAGCAGTGTCTAAAGAGAAACAGAAATATGTGGAACTGTAAGTTTGCATGTATCCTTTAAGCACATGAATATACATGTGCTATGAAATGTTAGAAGGATTTAAAGAGACTGTATTGTACTGCTGATCAACAGGCTGATACTTCTCAGCACTGAACAACAGATGAGTCCTGTTAAGTGATCTGAAGAAGAGCATGATGACTTTAACATACAGGTTACGAGGGGGATCTCTATAAAGAGAGGAATAGTATGAAACTGAGAAACTCTTCATACATACTCTAAATGCATAGTCTTATTAGCAGATCCAAATGGTAGGTTGGTGCAGCAGTCACCATGGAAGTAAAGCAAGGACAAAGCTTACCAAACTAAACTCACATTGTAAGAGCCTATGAAAAGGGAGGATGAGGAGAAGATAGGAGTGGGAGTGAAAGCTGAATTCATGCTGGCTGGAGTGAATGAGGAAAGAGGGCAGCTGCTATTATCAGGTCAAACTGGATCCGTAAAGGAAGTTGAGCTCCACAGATGACAGGCAAAGCTTATTTCCTGCCTTTTTTCTTTCTGAGCGAAAGTCTCCACGTCTGAGACCTTTCTCTGATACCCTTCACTTCCGTGGCCATTTCTTCTGTTGGCTCCAGACAGTTCAGGAGTATATAGCAAACTTTGCCAAACCTTGCTTGACCAAGAAATGAAATTGCCTTTACAGTTACAAGCATGCTTTTAACTATGGAGGTCCCAGAATGGGTACCAGGATGAGTGACTGTCTTCTCCTGGCTGATGGATGGAGGAGAAAAGTGGCTTTTGCTTTCATAAAATTAAGAAAACCAGGGTTCTGTGTCTTAGCAGAAAGGTGACACTTTCAGCCTCTCAAAGTCTTTCCATCATACCATGTTATCTATACCGCACCTCTCTCCATTACCGTGTGCTGAAGGTCACAAGGAGTCTTCTAGCTATGGATGTAGTAGGCAATTTGAGGAAGAGAAGTTTCATCAGTTTTGAGTGTGTTTGTGTTGAGAAGCTTCACAATGAGAAAAGGCAACTGATTCTCAAAGGTACAAGCATTACAATAATGTCCATGTTGAGTTTCTGTGAGTTCTTACCTCCTCGGACAATGCTTTGTTGTGATATTTGAATGGCACAGTAAAGTACAGGACCCAGGTGCTATGCTATAGAAGATAATATTCTGAGCATAGCGTCTGACCCCTCTCTGAGCTCCAAAGGCAATTGTGTTGGTAACTTTGCATTTGCCTGTGGGGCTCTCTCATAATTAGGCTATTCATGAGCTATGGGGGTTGCTTTCTACTTGTGAATGCCTTTTTTTCCCTTTGACTAATCTTTGATTCCTAGGAATTTATGCACTTTTATTCGCTTTAGAATCCAGTAATGTACAAATTTCTTTTTAAGATCTGCAGTATATGCATTCACCCCATGGGATGCCTCCCTGAGCCCATATTTGTTTTTTGTGTGTAAATATGCACAGTGGCCTCACTGCTGTTCACACATGAGAGGGGATCACACTGAGGTGACTGATTATGAATCAAAATTAAAACCACCAATTGGCATTAAAGGTCACATCTTTATTAGAATTATTCTTCCAAATACAATTAGCTGCACACCAATCTGT
Source organism: Struthio camelus (assembly GCF_040807025.1). Taxonomy (NCBI): domain Eukaryota; kingdom Metazoa; phylum Chordata; class Aves; order Struthioniformes; family Struthionidae; genus Struthio; species Struthio camelus. Next base: position 6,265,466 of record NC_090955.1, on the reverse strand, counting down.
GGGGAGGAGGAATGGAGGGACTCTGTGAGTCTGACCTGATCCTGACCTAACTTACACCAACAATGTGTCATTATCTTGAATAGAGCTACTTCCAACTTAGCACAAAAATATAACTCATATTCCACAACCTCCCTTCTCCCCCTCCTCCCAAGTACAGGACAAAGGGAGGAAAAAAGATGTTAAGACTGTCTTGGTCCAGAAGAAATAGGCTATGTTTTCTTTTTTCTCTTTTGTTTTTTTTTTTTTCCTATCTTGTTTTATAAGTGACTTCGTTCCTTATACACTGTTGGATGATGTTCCATCAGTACGCTTGCTGTGGATGGACAGCATTTCTGTAGCAGTCACTCAATATAGTAACAGGGTGATGCACTGAAGAGAGAAAAAGCAAGCAGATAAAAACAAATCAGTGTGATTGGAATGATGGGTTCAAGAGGTTATTTGTGCCAACTGGTTAACATTAAGACTTAACCCTCGGGGACTGCATGTAAACCATAGTAAATGAAATATGAGATGGAAACATGCATAAGGATTTGAAAAGCAAGTGAACATCAACTTTTAAATGTAAGCAGAACGATCAAATAGAAAGAAATTGGACAGGCCGTTCGCTGAGGTTATGGAGTAGAAGGAACCGATGAGCTGGGTATTCCGGGACGAATGCAGTATAAGCACTCTTTCACCTGCCTTCGAAGTGTCCAACGCTAGTTACTCTCAAAGGCAGTCTATGAGATTTTACAGACCCTATCTCAGATTATTTATGTTGCAGAAATAGATTTGTTGAAGTTTACAGGATCCAGGCTTATAACAGAGTAAGATTTGGAGGTAATATCCCTTATTAGACCAACAGATGTACTTATGTAGGTTCTTCTCCAGATCTGAAGCGGAAGCAGCAAACATGCGTGTGCCCAAAAGCTGGTCCATTTTTTTCCAAATATATCAGTTGATCTAATAAAAGACATTACCTCTCCCAGCAAACCTTTCCTTGAGAACATTTATGGTAGCTCTTATATTCCTATAACTGGGGATTTCAAAGCACTTTAAAAACGTTACGTTAGATAGCATCACACCATCTTTATTTGGAAGTTAATTATTATTTTTTATCATCTTTAAAATGTGAGGAAACAGAATTGAACAGACTCATCCAAGATAAAATAGGAAGTCTGGAGATGAAATCAATCCCAGTCCTTCTCCTTAGCCACAGCCCTGTCATACGGAAGGGATAAGTCAAATGTCTCTCAAGCAGTCAGTTTTCCTTTTTGCCGCAGCAGTTAAGAAGCAGAATGTGTTTAGCTTTATTCAGGGACATGTGATGAATATGAAAGTTTGTCCTCAGCTTGGTGAAGTTAAAGTAGCACAAAAATGGATGTATAGAACGGAACGAAAGCTTTGTGTGTTCCTGGTGTATAATTGCTCTTCATTCTTAGATGAAAATTATGGTGTTAATTTTAGAGGTTTAAAAAAAGACAGAAACTTTCATTATCATACCTAATGGCCACATATTATTCAGTGATCTGCAGCCTTTCCAGGTGCTCTGTCATTCCTGACGTTTCAAGGCAAAAATGCACTCTCTTTCTTCCAGAGAGACACAGATACACATGTAAACACAAAATGCAGTCTCTTCACAACATCTTATTTATCGATGGAAGAATCAAAGGGAGGGAAAAGACTGTTTGGTCAAAAATAGTTTGGGATGAGTTTTCGAGTTAGTTCGTGAAAAAAATATTTGTGAGCCTATCATTTGTTAACTAGGTCTGTGCAAACGGCTTATGAGCATGGCTTTCAAACTGTTATTCCTTATTGTCTGCCTGAATTCATCTTTCTAACCACAGGGCTCTTAAGTAATGCAATTCCCAAAGCTAAATGCGCATACTGTGTGTCTGCAGATCCTCATAATGAGAGTTGCTACCATGTGCAATACCATGTAAACACCTTTCTTCCTCTAGTTTCTAGAAAAATAAAAAAGAAGGAGATAAAGTTCCTATTGGTACATTGCAAATGCAAGGAATGTGTCAAAAGTCTCCCGAGAAGTCGGGTTTCCTTTCTGCCACAGCAGTGAAGAAGCAAGATGTGTTTTCTTTCTTTCACTTTGTCAGAAGGCAGTGCTAAAGTCTGGGGGTCAGGACCAGTGTCAAATAAACAACTTTACTGTTTTGAATTTTTTAAAGGTTGAAGCTCCAGATAAAACAACTGCCGTTTGCACACAATATGCCGTGTGATCACATGACATGATTGATGATAAGTCAAAACAAATTTTGTTTATTCAGCTTTAAAGTGAATGTGGTGTTCAGATTTTTCTGTGGTTTTGAATGTTATTAGACAAACAAGGTGCACATATGGGATGTCGTAAAGGTAGAGGCCTGTTCCGTGGGCGACACGTTTCCCTTCTGCGCTGCTGAGTCATCTGCAAAGAAGCTCAGGGCAGCGGGAGGGTGGCACGGAGACTCCTCTCCTCCGCTGGAGCAGTTTTAAGGGTTTCTTGTGATGTTGACTGCCCGCCTCTCCCAGGAAAGGAGCGCACCGAGCAGCTGCTGGCCCAGCAGTTTCAGGCTGGGCTCGCGGCAGCTGGTGGCTGCCCACAGCCCGGTTTCCCAAACCCAGAGCAGGAAACCGCAAGGAATGGACAAAACATTGGTTCTTTCATCCCGGCGCTGCAGCGAGCGCAGCTGCACGGAGCAAGGGGCCGCGAGCGGCTACCTGCCGCGGTTCGGAGCCGGGACTACCCAGGGGGCCGGGCAGCTTCTCAGCCACCGCGTGGGTCAGGGCCAGAAATCCTGATGTGGTATTTAACATCCAGCATCCCTCTTCCCCGCATGCCAACTCCACCCGAGCATCACTTTGGAGCGCTCCTTTCCTTGCAAGCGCTCCTCCGACGGAGGTGTTTGCGCACAGGGCCGTGGTTGGCCACCCTTTCTCGTGCTGCGTAGTCCCTCCGTTGCAGTCGGCCCTACAATGGATCGGAGGCATGCAAGACAATGAATTTCAGTCTGCCTTGCCTCCTCCGGGGTGCAACCCTGACCTCTCGGAAGTCAGCGGGACACCTGCGCGTGAGGAAACGTAAGGGCGGACCCCGAGGAGAGGCAGAGACACGTTGGCATCGTGCATGTTTGAGTCTGTATTTGTCTTCGTTTGTGTGCAAGGAGCGCTTTGGAGGGGAGGGTTTTATGGTTTTACTGCTGAGCTAAAATAGCAGGTTGAAAGTATAAGGGCTAAAAACATGGAACGGCACAGTTATTTCTTTGTTGTCTAAGAAAGCTGTAATAGTTTGTTTTCTTTAAAAATTGAACTTTCTTATGATTATGCTTGAAAATGCAAGTAAGAAACTTATATTTTTCAAGGAGGAAATCCAAGACTTTTTTTTCTATAGCAATAGAGTTCAACTGAAAGCAACAATTGTTTTCAATTTTTCTTACAGGAAATATCATACCAATTCATTGGGAAAATACAAATGAGGTCATTTTTTCGACAGACTCAGAGATTCCCTTGAGAAATCTCAGTAATTTCCTAACACCACTATCGTTTATCCTTGGCCTTTCTTAAACATATTTTTCAAGAATTCTCAGCATAGCCTCTTCCACTGAAACTCTTTGTATTAGAATAAGACATTTGTTATAAACGTTAGTGTACATAATTAGATTTTATGTTGAAATCTTATATAGGCAAAGTGGAATGTCATAAATAGCAAACTACTGAATGATTAATATTTTAAAATTAAGTGTTTATTTCTGAAAAGAGTTAATGCTGTTTAAAGAAAAAAGTTGATGGCTAATTTTACCCCACTTAGTGTATTGTAATTATATGATTACCTATAGAAACTTCAGAGTATGGGTTTTGAAAGATCAAAGTTAGTGAAAAGTCAGCATGTAATTAGTTTCTTGCTTTGGAGCATTAGGTAGAATTACTGGAAAGAGGCAAAACTATCATTTTAGAGAGACCCTTAGGAGATTTATAATGATGGTAGACAAATATATGCATACAATATCAGTTGGTGTGCTAAAATTTAATTTTAGTGAGGAAATGTGGTTGAAGGTGATCACAATACATGGGAATGTTCTTATTTTAATATTGGTGGATGTTATTATTGGAGAATCATATCAAAAGATATGTCACCAGGGAGAAAATATCATTTATAAATCACTAATGAGTAGCAAACAGTGTTTAGCTTGGAGGTATAAGACATCTTTTCACAATGTGCATTTATGATCAAACACAAAAGATCAAGTGGGGGAAAAAAGAGCAGTAGATCTATATTTTAGCTTTTAGTTCTCTGCAATATTTTTGATAGTTAAATGGGGTTATACAACGGACGCATTGAATTTCACCCTCGCTATAAAGGCAAAAGAGCCTCTTCCCTTTTCTGTATAACAAAGAGCTCACATTTTGGCCCCCCCAAATGTTGGTGTCCTTTAGGAAAATTCGTAATAAATAGCACCCCCTTTTTAAGACAGTCTGTACTCAAATACAATATTACCAGGCGGGGAGAAAGTATTGCAGTCAAAACATAAGGCCGGCTAAGGGCTAAGATTTTTGGGTGCTAAAGATTGTTGCTTCTTCAAGCACAAGCCGGTCTACGGAACTGTTCTGCTGTCAAATGTGTTGATTAAAGGCTGCCAAAACTGTTAATGTTTAAATGTCATACTCTTATCATACGGTAGCTTTCTACACAAATCCATTATCCCCCTCCATGTCACAAAGAGAGAAGAAGCGTTGTGTTGGGTCCACCTACGCACACACGGAAGTCCAGGAGAATTTTACAAGAATTTCAGTGGGTCTGTGACTGAACCTACTACGTGAGAGAGATTTTTTTAAGGCAGAGCCCTTATGACAGCATATAACATATCAGAACTTCTTTTCCCATCCCAAACATTAGGTGGATGTGATTTTAGCATGCAACTGAAATATATAAATAGTACCTGGTGGCTAACCATTTAAGACCTAATGGAATAAATGAGGAGAGAGCTGAAGAAAATATGTGTAGGCGAGGGATTATCATGAGAGACGGCACAGGGATTAGAGTAGAAAAAGCAAAAGCCAATTGAGAGGCTGAGATGGGAGTCAGGAGGAAAATGGATGGAAAGGAAAGAAGAATTTGAGAATAGATATAGAGAGTAAGAAATAACATAGTACCTTAAAAGACTGGAGAAAAAGAAGGCGGTGGCCAGTAGCAGCATTTAAAGGTGACTTTTTGTGGTTCCATAATATATTATTCTTTGCATATCCTGAAGCAAAGAGAAAGAGAACTGATTGCAAAAATTTAATACTGATGAACTAGATGAAAAAGTATTCATCCTAAATTACAGCAGATCCAAAGGTCGAAGGCAAGATGGACTTGTGTAAATAATTCAGAGACTCATTTTAGTGTCTACATTGTGAACAATTATTTTAGTATTGCTACTGTATTTGTCCAGTACCTACGTAAGATATGACATAAGAATTATCATCATCTCTACAGGGCATAAAAAGTTTATCTGTGGACAAAGCAGGGATCTTTATTGTTTTATTTTGTAAGTTTATCTGTGGACAAAGCAGGGATCTTTATTGTTTTATTTTGTGTATGTTAATTTGATCCAAATGCTTTGCTCTTTATTCTGTCTTTCTCCTTTATTAATGTCTCTTTTCAAGCTGGAATAAATTATCACTTGCTGCTGTCATATAACAGAATAAGTAAATATATATGAAGACTTCCAGAATTAAATTCCCATCTGTAGCAGATCAGAGGGTGAAACATCTCACGTATTTGCCTTGTCTTGCAAAACTAGATAAAAATTCTGCATCTGACCTTTCCATTTTGTTTTTATGGCTCTAAATTGGATTTGGACAATATCCTTCGTGCACCATTTTCATAGTCCCCTACACCTATTTTTAGTATTTGTAGGGCAAACCAGTACAGGGAGGATGCTCAGCTAGCGGCATCCAGCCTCAGCATGAAACAAAAGGATGCACACACACCCGCACAGGCAGATCAGACTGAAGCACCATGAGGTTGCTATCACAGCGAGCGAGATTCTTAAACTAAGATTAACCTTGAAGCTCAAATGAGATAAAAACAAATAGAGATTTCTCCACAGGAATAAGAGCTTAATATAAAGGAAAGTATTTCATAACTCACATAACTTTAATTAAGAAAAAAGGCTGGCAGGATATATTCTATCTTAGCAACCATATGTTTAAATGTGTGTTCAGTGAGGTGCACAGAAGGTGTGCATGTCTCATTATTAACTAAGTAGATCTGTGTATACAACTTCCTTGAAGTGCTGACAATATCGCTCACACATTTGCGTGATGCTCATCCTTTTGCCCATTATGTCTGTGCTGCATAGAATGATCTGAGCTGCGTCGGTACAAATTAGAGCAGCTTTGCACTGCAGCACATCCAAGCGGTTGGAACAGCATTTCTGGGAAGAAAAGAAAAAAAAAGGTGGGGGTAAGGGACAAATGAATGGGTGAAGTGGGAGCTGAGAACTCCTTTGGGCAGGGAAACCTGTAGGTGACCTTCTCGTTATAGTAAAGGAAGCAGCTGGGAGAGTTTATAATAATCCAGTGCTTCCAGACAAAGTAAGGACAAAGTAAGGCAAAGAGCACTATGGTCTTGAGAGAGGCGTAGGACTATCGCAGGTTCCAGGTGCCCTTTAGAGCAGAGTGTTTAATATTTGCTGGTTTGGATATTGCAGATAAGTCCGATGCTGAGGATTACAGCCTGCGGAAGATGAGGTAGAGAACCCTGTTGATAAGTTTGCCATGATTTTCTGCCGAGGAAACCTGCGAGGTGTCCTCAGTACTGTTGTAAATCACTGACTGAATACTAAGATTCAGGAAGAGGTAAGAAAGCTCTACATACAACTGAAATTGCTCTGACTGCCAGGATCTTTATGTGCATCCTTTGGAGTCATAGTCCTTGATTTCTGGAGCAGTTAAGAGAAAATTCCCACTTTTGAAAGGAGGTGTCTGTACCCCTGTGTTGCCACAAAGAGGTGTAAAAAGTGGAAAAGCTTTGGCTTAAAGCTGACCTGTCCTATTGAAATCAATAAATTGGACTATGGAGAAGGGGAAGGATGGAGGAGGCAGAAGGGACTGTGAATAGCTGTTTTTTGCTGCGCCGTTTTAATGACCTTGGCAAAACTTGCAGAAACACAAAATGCCTTTAGGCGGACTGTGTGACGTCAGGGCATGTTGCCGTGAGGTCAGTGAGTCTAGGCATGTCTTCAGCCACGTCTCAGGCTGCTCGCATAACCAGCTGAGGAGTTTTCTCACTGTTAGAAATTAATGCAGAAGTACTGTTGTTCTTGCCTGTATATAATCTAACATTGCCCCAGGAAATGGTATGATCCAAGTAAGGATCATAATGGATGTATCTTTGTTGATCCAGAGACCATGCAAATAAAAAGATGAATAATTATATGTACTCTTGTCAATTATCTGACTTCCAGATCAGCTGATAGTCTACATATGAATTCATAATGAATCCATAATGAACCTTTGACCTCAATCTAAACAAGTAGAAAAGCACTATGGCTAGGCTGAAAATTTCTGAAGCCATAGAAAAACTGAAGAGGAAGGTGCTGCACTGCTAATGAGATTTGTCCACTAGAAACCGGGAGTATTTCGTGAGCGGGATGGATTGGGGTATGATGTAAGGCCCTTGATAAGGATTACACCGCCTTTCATGGAATACTGAAACAAATCGCGGAAAACAGGATGACCACACAGTATTAAAAACAGCAGATGAATGCATTCAGACTCTGCATCAAAAATAAACTTCCAGTTACCCTTCCTTCTTTGCAAATAGGAAGTTGCCTTTCTTTTTAAGTATAAGATAACTTCTTCCCCGATACCCAAAGAAAGGAGTTTTCCTTCTGCAGCAAAGTTTTTCAAGAGAAAGGGGACCTTGAGGAGAGATGCACAGTGGGAGCAGGGTGGAAACAGTCTTGGAAGTACCAAGCCCAGCAGACCCCCTTCACGCAGGCAGGCAGCCTCGGAAAGGAGAGGGCTCCAGGTGGAGGCAGGCTGGCACAAAGTGTACCGCAGGTTGTCCTGTCTGGCACTAGCACCCTCCTCAAAGCCAGTTCCTGGAAGGCTGCTCAAGCTGCAAGTTAGCTGCAAAAGAAGGAGAGGAGGGACGTTTCTGGCCCCTCAAACTTTTCCTCAGAGAGCTGGATGCGCGTTGCTCCAAACAACACTGTGGTTGAAATCGCTGTTTCTAATACAGTTGTAGCTTCTATTTGCTCAAGTACCTTTCAGGCTAGGAAGGACTCATAGATGCTGCTTCCTTAAAAAGAACATCTTCTATATTTGGGTGGTTATTCCTTGTTTAAGTGCAGATTTTCCCTGGAAAGGTTCATGACGATGTTTCCCATTTTAAGTACGACATCCTTTCGCCAAATCCCTAACTGAGGGGTCATAAAAGAGGGAAAATGTTTGGAGTCCAGCAATGCATCTAACGTATTTATACATTCCTACTGTAACAGAAGGTACCCTAATCACAACAGCTACATTATGCTGTACCTAATGTCACTTAGGACTTATTGTGAGATCTGGCATTCAGAGTCTGTCGCCAGTTTAGAGAAGTCTGGCTCAATCAGTGTCACCGCTGGCCACAATCGTCTGTGTAGGTTGCTGTCAATCCAGCTGTCTTTGTTTTAAAATGCTGGGTATCTTTTATTTTTTTCTAGAGCAACTACCACATCAATGTCAGGGCCTGATGCTATATCTTACTCAGACATAAGAGAAATTCACACAGGCTGATCATCAGTGGTTTGGGTTATTTCCTTAGATGAAAGCACCCCTTTCTAACAGTATTTCTCAAGGCTCCTGCAATGCTCAGCTGAGAACCTTTCTTCTTCAAGTTATCCCCACTGCAAGGCTGAGCAGAGCAGCTGATTGCTTAGAGAGAACTCGCTCATCCTGCCTTCTCACTTTGCAAGCAGTAACATTTGCCTACCAATACACAAATTTCAGTTGTTTTTTTCTCTTTATGACAAAAGGCTGCAACACTTCAGAAGTGGCAACACTTCTGAAAAGTGGTTGGGAGTTGGGGAAAGTCATTAAAGCAGACTTTTAGAAAAGGCTAGGCCTCTACAGGCCTGTGACTGTAGTCTGTGTAATCTCCTGGATGGAGCAGGTCTCCAAAACAGGGTGAGACCAGGTTATTCGGTAAGCTCTGCTGCCCCTTTCGTGTTGGAGTAACTATACAGGGCTCTAGATAAATCAGTACAACACAGCGTGGTGTAGCTGGCAACTTAAATTGGACATGGTGAACCACACTCTGCCCCATGCCTGGAGCTTCTCCCTCCACTTCAGTGGCATAGAAGAGAGAGAGCCCTCCAGCAGGCTGTCCTCATGTGAGCACAGAGCAGGGGGCACGAAGGTGCAGGCCGGTCGGATGCTTGCTTTTTTTCTCTTGAGCTGGGTTATCCCATGGTATCCTGTGATGTTGGTCCCGTAAGGGTAAACACGAGTGAGATTTGCACAAGCTGTGGTCACAGAATAACCCTCTTCACTATCAAAAGCAACATTGGGAATGTCCTTTACAAATAGGAAAGAAGTGCCATTAGCATCATTTGCAAATCAGAAGTGTTGCTGACCTTCAGGTCATATCGGTGAGGTGGTTCACACTGATTACTGCATTCTCCTGTCTCACACTTCTATTTCCTTACTATTACTATGGACACAGGAACCAGTTCAGACAAAATAAAACTTGCCCTTTGCCCACTGCCCAGGCCTAGCCCAAAGCAGCTCTTTCCTGCATTATGAAACTGTCTCATTTTTATTTCCATGCTCCTCGGTGCTTCCTGGTCCATTGAGAATGGGAACTCAAGTGCCCCAGTACTGTGAGAAAAGCTATTCTTGACCTGAACCTGACCAGAAACAGGAAGTAATAGAAATCTCACAAAAAAATATCTTTTCTCCTGAGATCTTCAACCAGGGGGTCATTTTCTGAACTCTCTCTTTCCCTGGTGACTTTGTTTACACCAGCATAATGGAGCATAGCCCTAATTATGGAGGTTCCCCTACAGCTTTGCACAAGGTTCAAGCTTGAGTGTGTGTCCAGACCAAATCTGCAGAGTTTTGGGGCTTCTCCCATCACTCATTATTTGTGGTTTTTGGATGTATACCAAGAAATTAGTTCACATTCATCTGCAGTTTTCTTTTTTGTTTGCTTGGTTCGAGGGCTGGATTTTAAGAAAGAGAGTTACCTAGAATAATGCCATCTGTATTCCACCTAAAGAGAATCCAACCGGAAGCAGCAATGCAATGTTTTTCAAACTGTATGATATGTTAATACATAATGACATGCCGCACAAACCGACACATGGTTTCCACGAATACCAGTGAGGTTTCTCTTCAAGGAAAAAGTAATGAAATGGAGCAGACCTCAATCCAACCACAGCACTACCAACCTGAGCATCCACCAGGGACATAATCAGAAATCACATACTCACTGCTGAGGAGCTATAATTAAACTAGATTTAATTTTAATGGAAATTCTTCCTAGAAAAAAAAATATGCCAATGTTCCCCACCCCCACCACCTCTAATGTTGTTCCACTGTTCCAGGCGTTATGGAAACAGTTACAGGATTCATGTGTTTTGCAACCCCAAATGTTTTCAAAACAAACAGAACATCTAAAAAAATGAAATTAGTAAATCTTTTACATTCATACTCAAAAGTCGCTCATGCTGAGGTTGTGCGGGTTCATCAGCATCAGATGCTTCCTGCCGACTGGTGCCTCCACCCAACACATGTTTTAAATAATAATCAAGTTCAGCCCTTGCAATTATATTTTTGTCTTAATGCTGTTGTATGGTAACGGTTCTTTTATCCTACCTTTATCTCTCAACTTTATGTCACACAGTACTATTCCTATCTAGGGATGTGAAAACCTGATAACCTTAAGAGGATTAATACGGAGGAAATGTGCTTTATTAGTTTGGATTTGTTTTATTAGTGCCCTGCAGTTTGATTAGGATGAGGAAGCTGACAGAAAATTGTTTGCCCAAGCAGAGGGAAAATAGCACCAAGCAGAGAGTTAAATATATACCCATTTGTTGCTTATTGGGTTGGTGCTCTCATAAGCACACAAGCTCTTCTCTTGCCTTACTCAGCCCCTCTGCTTACAAAGGGCTCAGGCCTGATGAAACGTAAAACAGAAACCCGAAACAGAGTCTCCAGTGCAAACACACGTGACTGAACTCTGGTGAGCACCACAGTATCCATACTTTGGCCCCTTGGCTGAGTCCCTTTCTGCAGCGTGCTCACGTAGCTCTAGTGGCTTTTTGAGAAGCGCTCGACATCAAGCCACTTACTCCATGGCCGGCGTGGAGCCGCTGCTAGGCTAATGCTACTCCTACGGATGGTGATTCCCCAGATCCGCTCTCTCTTTCCCGGTTTCCTCTGTCCACACGCAGCGGGCAGGTTGCTCAGGCACGCCGTGGTCCAGTGCGATCCCTGTCCTTGCACACCCGAGGAAGGAAAGGCTTGTGGGAGTGTAGGGGCTGAACAGGGTTGGTACCCGTCTGTGCTGTGCTTGACATAACCACCTGGCAGTAGACCTTGTAAAGTCCTTTTATGCCGCAGTGACTGACATGTTGCGCAGAAATCTCTGCGTTACCTCCTTAGGATAAATGAGCTCAGGCCAAGTCAAGTGCGGCTGTGTGTACTCGTCAAACTAACTAGGCTAAAATTAGGCTGGGTATTGCGCCACTGCACTGTAGTCCTGCGATGGCCCCATATGTGAGCTGGTAGGATGCCTAGAGCAGGAAGAAAAGGGCTTTGATGGACAGAGAGGGCTCAGGCAGGCTCCTGAGTACCTTCTGACAATGAGGCTGGCATCAGTAGGAGTAAGAAATGTGGTTAAGTACATTCCTACATGTGATAGGTGCATGGAAAACCCATTTTTTAATTTTTGGCAGAAAGCAATTGGAATGCAACTGGGCAAGCTCCAGACCCATGCTCACTTTGCCAGCTTTTGTAATAATGGGAAGCTAGTTACAGTAAACAGTGGTAAATAACACACTCATGAAATCCAGTGGGGAATAAATGATTTGTTCTTATACAGAAAAACAAAAAAGGAGACATTTCTTTATTTTTTAATCCTGTTGTGCTCCACCCACACTGTCTCCAGTATATTCCATAGCAGTGTTGGCTCTTGAGAAAAATGCATATAATGACTGGACTCAGTCTTCTTGCACAGAAGCATGACTAGATAATAAAACAAAGATGCTGGCTTAGGAAAAGATTCACATTCAACTGTTTCTGACACATTCATTCACCACTCACTTTCTCCATTTTTACATGTAGCAAGAGTTTGGCGACTGGATTTATTCCTGATTTGTGCTGGTGAGAATGAAAACAGAATGAGCACAATGCTATTTCTATCTGTGTGCCCAATATATAGTGCACTACTTACAAAATATTTATCTGCGCTTCCTCCCACCCACTACTTTGTTACATTCCTCGCTGCATGGGAGGAGAGGTAGAAGACACAGCAGATATATGAAGATTGGAAGGGATGTTTGCTTGAGAGAGTTGCTGCAAGTTATAATGAAGACTGTTTCTTACAACACTTTCCAACATTTTTCTGGAAGTAAATAACAACTTTACTTATACTATATTATTCCAATGCCCATAAAGGATTTGTTGCCATTTCCAGGATGAACTATTTTCATAATTAGAAAGTTTTTACTTAGGCTCTCTGACTGAAGTTTAAACCTGTCCTCTTATACTCCCGATGGACAGGAAGAAGAGTTTATTCCTTATCTTTGTGCAATAGCCTGTTACGTACTTGACATCTCCTTTTCTACCCTGACCAGCCCAAATTCTCTCTCTCTCCTCCTTCCCTGTAAGTCATCTTTCCCTTAATTTTTAAGCATTGGTAATGGTTTCTATTGGATTCTTTCCAGCCAGTCCTTTCTTACTTGAGCACAATGCTGAACATTGGAAAATAATACTCAAGCTGAGCTTTCCACATCCTAGGAAGATTGTTCTTTTTTCTCAACAGTGTGATCATTGCCACACATCTGCCCTGTGATCTCCTCCAGGCCTTCCCACAGTTTCTCACCTGGAGAGTCAGTTTTTCCCTATCTCGCCTTTACACAGCTGATTATTCCTACCCCTCTGAACTGCTTTGCATGTATCTTACTGAGTTACATCCTATTCTATTTCTGTTCCTGTCCATTGCATGAACATATGTAGTCCCAGTTTGGTTTTGTCTACAATTCTAAGGATACTCTGTGTTCCATCATCCAAGTCATTAATGAAGTTGCTGAAAACCGGTGCAGGACAAATTACCACAAAACATCAGAATCCAAGTGTCGTGAAGATGTTGTCCCGCTCGAGGTGGGACTAGTGGCTGGAGACACAGGACCGCATGCAGGGATATGGAGTTGGTTTGGACAGCAGTGGGACCAGCATATCAGCCTTTCCTTGTGGCTGGACTTCTGCCTGAGTACAAAGTGGCAGTCATCAGGCTGAAATAACTTAAAGAGAACGTGTACGTTCCCAGAGCGCAAGAAGTTGTTGCTTCTGCTGCTGCTTCTTCTACTTTCAGCCTTAACTGTTGCAGCCAGGGTCTGATCTGAAAACATGTCCTTCCTGTGAGGTTCAGACCACAAAACTGCCTGCCTGCCACATTCCCCTGTTGTTTTTTTCTTGGGTAGCTGTATAAATCTAGTTTTATCACATCCACTCCTATGCCAAAGATGGTTAGCATTTAAGCAATCTATGAAGTCAGAAGCTTCCCATGGAGAGTTTTTCTTTGCTTCATCTGGAATCCACCAACCCATACAAGTGTACACAGCATGGTCCCTCAAAAGGTCCTCACTTGTCACCTCTGGGAAATTTTGCTACTTCATAGTTGAGCTCTCTCACATGGAAACATTCAGTGTCTGTGGAGAGGTGCCGGTCATGTTGCTGATCTCCAGGAGCCCAGCTTTTCTGGGTTTCCCTTTAGCTAGAGAGGGAAAATGATGCTGAGGTATTTCCTGCCGGTGCCTCTCCCGGTCTCTTCCCGCAGAGTGCCCCAGACAGGGGAAGAAGCCTAGAAGATGGGGAGATGATACTGCTGCAGTGAGCAAGAGCACTTCCCTTGCTGTAACAGGACACAACGTCCCTTACTGGAACATGAGGTGAAATATTGGCTGGAGCTAAAGGAAAAGCTCTCACTGTCTGGGATTTCGTCCAGGTCATGTAGATGGTGGATCAAAAGGAGTTGTCAGGGCTCTGTGCGCCTAATCATCCACTTGGAGGAAGAGCAGAGTAGGGAGACGAGGGTGGCTGAACATTGCCTGCAGAGACCGTGTGTCTCTCCTGGTTGACTGACTCCCCTCCTATTGCACCGGAGTTTCCTGGCCCTGTGGCATGCTCTGGGCATGCCGCTGCCCCTCAGACCCCACAGGGATCATTTACTGACCCCACAGGTAACTGATCCCCCATTGCACATGGCACTGAAGATGGAACAAGAAATAAATAAATAATAAATAACTCAGGAATAATCTTTTCTCACATGAAAATCCATGTTCCTGGGGAAAAGTACACAAAACTAAGGCCAGAAATAATCTGTTCAATTCCAGCAAAAGCTCCAGTTCCCCTGTTCTTTTGTGTAAGTCACAGACTCCTCTTTCTCCTCCCATAACAATCTCATGCATAATAAAAACAGGGCTTCCTCTGAAAATCTTTTGTTTTCCAAAAATATGAAGAGTTCCAGGGACAGCCTCCAAGATCAATTTGCTATCTGATTCCAAACAGAGCTGAACAAAATCTCTGGTTTTCTCCACTGCCAAATATTTGTGGCGACATGCAGGATCTGCCCCTAGTGTCAGCAGGAATATCAACAAAACATTTCCAGCATGTTTTCACAAATTTGCCATCAGTTCCCAGGCCATTTGGTGAAATTCTGCAGGCGTCGTGGAGTCACTTTGTTAAAACCTTCCACGTACAGCGTTAAAGCAAATAGCATCCGATGACTTCCCACCACCTTTCTTATCTTCCTACAAACTTTTAAAATGCTATGGGATTCCTTCAAAGTGTTCATATAATCACTCCTGCTTTCATTGTAAACAAAGAAAACTTACATTTGTCTCTTAAGCCAAATTCAGGAAAAATCAGATTCCCCTACGCAGTTGGAAAGAGAAAGACAAACAAATGTAATGAAGCCAGGCAGCTGAAACAAAAAAAATGCACTGATTAATGGAGAAAAACAACTTGAATCATATTTTTTTCGAGCCCACTTCTATCAACAGCCTAAACCCAAGGCAAAAGTGAAAGTGCAACCACTCCTTTTCTTTCATCGCGGCAGCACCCTGCCTGCTCAGAGGCGGCTGCCGCGCTTGGGCCCTCTGCGCCCCGGTGCAGGTGCCCCTCCGGCACGGTTGTCACCACCGCCTCCTATTAGTCTGTTGTCCAAGAACACGGCAGCTGCTGCTGTTGCGTTTCAGGCGATGCTCAGACTGCTTGGTGCCCATCACATGCTCACGGACCCCACCCTTTACAACCAGGTCCTTCAGGTAGCTAGATGGACAAAGTCCAATATTTTGGGAAACCTCACCTGACATTTCTGCTCCTTCCTAAAAGTGCAATGGTAGGATTGGGGATGGCTGGGAAATTAGGCCCAGCAGTAAATCAGCTGCTGCTAACGTGAGTGGTGACTGGGCAGGGACACCCTGACACCGTCCTTCCTCTGGTAGCTCTACCTCTGGCCCCAGCACTTGGGACTTGACCTCCTCCTACGGGAGCAGCCAAATCCCCAGCGAGTGCTCAGCTGCTTCCTGAAAAATGCCGTCTGGAAATGCCATCGTGGGTTCATGAGTGTTTCCAGGGTGGAGCTATAAGGTTTTGTGGTACATGTTTTTAGAATAGGAAAAAGACTCTCCTTCCTACTGTAACCAATTTTCAATGTTACTGTTGACACAAGTGCTCCGGGAATAGACTTTTACAGACTCGAGTTTAAGGGACCTCAGTTTAAGGAACTATGTATGCAGCGAGTTTACTGATCTCCTAATGATTTCATATACCTCTTATATTATTGCAGAAGTCACCGAGTCCATAAGAGATAATGTAAACCTCTTCCTCACCATAGTTCCTCTTGAGATTCAGCTAAATGCTGCAGACACACGTTACTGTGACTGAATGCATATAATAGGTGTTTGTGCATGCAAATGGCCACTATATGTGAGCAGGTAATTACTTGATTTGCATGCCAAGACATGGTAATTCAAATGTGGATTAGCTGTGCAGTTGTAGATCTATTTTGCATGCACAGTTGCTTATTTATAAAAATATACATTTCTGTGCAACAAAAAGCCCCTTTTACCCCCTCAAATTGAGACGTAAGTGAACCTCAAGTGGCGCACACTTGCATCTGCTCAGGGGTGAATGTCATCTGTGGGAATATATGGGTGAACTACTCTGCCCAAACTGAAGCTCAGCTTTACTTACAGAAAGCAGCAGCAAAGAGTTGCTATCTAACATCCGCCAGAATCAATGCAAATCTTTCTGATGGCTTACGTGGGCTTTAAATCAGGCCCAGGCCGAGCAAAGATTTTTCTTAAATTTTTTTTTTTAATGGAGGAAGTGTCGTGCACAAATATGTGAATGGATTAATAGATAGATGTGTGTGTCTCTGCAAACTGGTGGTGATTATACAGCTGCCTGTTCATGGCTTTAAAGTTCCCTCATCAAAACTTGTGAAATTATTTTGATGATACAGAACTCAATAAACTATTTACTTACAGGAACATTTTGCTCTTGCATTGGCAGACTTCAAAACCAAAGTACCACACAAGCCATGATTATTATATTTTCAAAGTTAGTAATGATGTGTTTTTCTGCAAGAGTATTGGTATATGCAAATAATTACTTTTTTTCCTTTCTGATACAATTTCATTATTAGTATTGCTACTAGTGGTTCACCAATAAAGGCGAACATCACATTAGGATTCATGACAGTTTTCACATTGTATTATCAATATGTGGAAATAATTGTCTGCTCCGGGATTAAATTACATTATTGTGTATCTTTTTCATGCCTAATAAATAATGATGGATGGCTTTTATTTTCATCACCACCTGCAACCATTTAGTCACCCCTTGATTGTTGAAGATAAAATAATAAAAGGCAAGTGTTATGTTGCAAGTGAAAGAATGCAGTCAAAACAGTTGCATGTTTCGTGTTTCTGTCTACCTTTTTCTAGTCCCTAAAGAGTAATAGATGGTGTTCTGGGAAGGCTGGCAACCTGCAAGCTGGCAAACAGTTCTCATAAATTCGGCAAGGGGGAAAATGTGGAAAATATTTTTTCTTTTCCAGTAAGAATAATTATTTCTTAGCGCATGATTCATAATCTGAAAATTAGGTTTTTGTTCTGCTGTGCAAATCAGTTACATGCAATTAGAATGCAAAGAGGAGACGCATCTTAGTGTTTAGCCTTTTTTAAATAGAAATGAAAACAGCCTGCAAATTGTACCAAAGTTTAAAATGCATGCTAGGTAGTTTGGAAATTCAAAGAAATAAAACCATGCATACTAAAAAGCCTGCTCTAGCTCATTCCATTTTTTTTAATTGCCAGTGGTGAACCTTAATAGTGAAAATAGGTGTTGCATATTTTGTAAAAACTGTAGTGGTTAAGTTCTTTGCCAGTATTTACGAATTTATGCACACGTGCATGGATACACACACACACACACACACACACACACACACACACACACACACACACACACACAGAGTCACAGTTTCTGTCACTTTTTACAAGATCTTCTTTTCTACTAGGTCAAGTGTAATCTTGAAATTGTTATAACTCCTACCTGTACATTCTGATCCAGAAACTCTTTAAGCTGAAAACAAATGGAGTTGACGTTTTTAGTTAAAGCTTACATTAGCTATTGTCACAAGTCTTTAATCACACTCACCCTCTCTGGATTTTTTTGTGTTGTTATCATACTGCGCAGCGCTTGGGCTCCTCTATGTTGAATGCCGTAGGAGCCTTTCAAAAATAGTACGGCAATATTTAGAATGGAAAGTTATCGCTGGATAATTTCATTAACTGTGAGAGTATCAAAATGAGCTCGAGACAAAGTCATCCTCTTTTTTAACAAAATAGTCAGTCCTGAGTCAAAGGTTTATTCTTCGTGTGCAGTTTCACATGCTTGGCTCTATTATCTTTAAATCACAAGATGACAATCTTCTCAGGCATACCAGAGAGTCAACCAAAATCCAACAGTAATAGATAATCCTATCAAATGTCAAGTTACTGAGGAGAAGCGGTTTGAAAAATAGGCCAACAGTCCATTACTTGATTTACCTTGAGAGGATGTTAACATTTCTGTGGTCTGCCTTCAACAAGGTATACTTTTTCTGTATTGCTAAATTGCTTAAAAGCATCTGTTTGAGGCATTTAGAACTATTTCGCTGTTTGTGCCATGTTTAAAAATATAGTTTGAGTTTTCTCATATAAGCAAAAAGTGCTATACAAAATAAATAATTTTTCCTTCAGATAAAAATAATGGTGTTTGCTGTAGCCCTCTTCCCCCAAACACGCAAGCAAATACCAACAAATCACGCATTTACTAATCCAAATTTATTGCAGAAACTATAAGTGAATTTCATTAACAGCTGACGAGTGGAATTTCTCGAGGTTTTCCCTCTCTTGACTTATGGAAATGGCCCAACCATAGGAAATTAGCCTCAGAAATCACAAGCAGGGACCCGAAGGGCAGTGCTGAGTGCCGATGTGCTTGAACAGTTCTTGTGGCCCTGTGCCATTCAGCTTGGACGCATCAGGCCTTTCTTGCAGCACAATCCAACGCATTAAAATATATATAATGATGCTCTGCTCTAAGTCCCTCAAAATAGTGACTGCCCCAGTAAAGAAGCTATCCTGGAAAAATTCCCAGAAATTTGAATTGAAAAAGAAGAAGCTATCCTGGAAAAACTCCCCTTCTGCATCACTGATAAACAGGGAGTTGAAATGCAGCATCCTCCAGAGACTGTGCTCCAGTCTTTTCCCATTTTGCTTAGCCAAAGCATTACCGACACATCTTGCAGAAAGCAAAGAAAAGGGAAAAAACAGAGCAGAAGCAGAAGGAGAGCAGAAGCAGCACCTTCCATGAGAACGTTCCCATTAGTTGCAGCAAATCACTGCAACACGAGACGTTTTTTCTCTGATAAATTTGCAGTCCTTGTATATCTACTTGGTTTAAAACAAGGGCTGACTCTACAGCTGAGGCTAATCTTTCTCGTGCACCCACAGAGGCGTTTGGGGATGGGACGAAGCCATGTATACCACCAAGTTTCAGCTGCTGCGCTGAAACCAGTGCCAGGCTCGGAGGCAGCAAAGGCAGTTGCATGACTGTGGTTTCCCGAACTTTACTGCCCTCTCCAAAAAAATAGTTAAACGGAAAGTGAAAAATAAGTGCTGTCTAAGCTCCGCCTGCAGCTGGAGGCAATCACTATCTCTCAGTTCTATGTGCTCAGTCCAAGCCTTCATCAAGGTAATTTTCGGACTCAGCTCATTAGCACCGAGCTGTTGACGGACCTGTAAACACTCCACCCTCTTGCCGTTTTGAGCCTGTTACCAGCTATTCTCTTCTGTTTAGCTGACCTGCTGTGGCATTTCAGATGAAAAATATTTGTTTTAAATTCACAGCAGTTGCTCAAGTCTCCAAAGAGGTCTGACGCTGGTTCTGATATCCAGAAAGGACTGCGGCCATGGAAAGGGAAGCAAACTGCTTTGGCTCGCCTCCTGCAGCAAGGGCGGGACGTGTGGTGGCTCAGGACACCACAAGACATAGACAATGCATTTTTTTGCTTCAGATTAGGCTTTCAGCATGTAGAAAGCACACACGCATGGCAGAAACGGGTATAAAGATAAGGAAATGGCAAGGAGGGAGAATGAAAATGGATTTAGTCAGCAGACGTCTGTACAAGGCTGGTGAGGAGAGGTGCGTTCTGTTTGTCCCATCGGCACATAATAGATACAAAAGTCTGCCCCACAGTCTGACTTGGGATTGCTCGATTACTCGTTTGTGATGCGGTATAGCCAATGCAAGAACAAGGTTTTGAAGAATCGACCCCTTTGTGGCTTAAGCCATGCAGCCAGCTGGATTTCTGCACCACCACGAAAGCGTGCTGCCAAGTGGCTGAAGGCCTTTTCAAGGTGCCCCAGATCCTGACCCTGTTTGGCAGTATGGCAACTGCTCTGATCGCTCCCATTGAAATTTGCGTCTCTCTCGTGGTTGCTTCGAAGAATCGGACACAGCTGCCAACGTGTGTCAGGCCACAGCTCTGCCGACTTGCAGCTCAGAGCATCGGCAAGAACTGAGTGGGAAGACTTAGACAGCACCCACCCACAATGAGGAAAATTAATCCCTGGGGTTACATTATTTAAGTAAATAGATTCACTGTGCTGAACGTGAGATTATGTCTCTGCTCTCATCAGTGTTGTCAGTTCCTTCATTGCAAGGTTAACGGAGTCACCCACGTCTGAGGTTGAGGGGAAGGTCATAGAGAACGATGGTTCGAGAATCGTCCTTCCCATGCTCTTGCGGGCTCTGTCATGGGGTTGGTATATATAATGCAGTACGGTAATCTCATGCTTTACCTGCATAAACATACGCTGGTGAAGAGGTGCAGCAAGCAGGTAGGAAACATCACCAGAACATCACAAAAACATCTGCTCCTGATTTCGAGTGAGGATGTGCTGTGTGACCCAAAGGAAGCTCATGAGCATCCTTGCACCCAAGGTACGAGCTACCAAATTTGTTGACAATTTTACTTAGTAGACAAGAGGGATCACTGCTGTACACAGGTAAGGTTTAGTGTATTAATCCTGTCTTTCTCCTCCTCTTAGCTTTGACCTGTTTAAAATCAAACTGAGGTGCCAGGGCCATATTAAACTTCACCTTGTAGATATTAAGCAGATACCTGGCAATACCTACATCTGCAGCTTCCCTAACCAGACGAGTGAGGCCAGCAAACAGCACACAAGATCCACAGAGCCTTGTTATTGTTGTGCAAGCAGATGTCTCCAAAAAGGCTAAAATACAGTTCAGAGATCATGTGACTCAGGGTGAACTGAATCTGCACGTTTTAATTAAAATGGCTATCATCCACATTTTGTTTTCTTTATAAACATTTGCAGAGTATCAGTAGCCAATCTAAATGTCTCACCAGACGAGTACATACTGTACTTCATTTCTTTTTTTCTGGAGTGCTGGAGAAAACATGTCAGTTGGAGCCAGCTGATGTGCTCTCCATAGGTCTCAAGGGCAAACTCCTTCAAACTAAGCCTAATATTCATGTCCCTTCCAAACTTGTTTTGTGCTCTTTGTTCTACTTTTTAGAAGTTCATCAAATGATTCCTGCTCTCCATCGTGCTTGGGCGCCTCTTCTTCCCCAGCCAAGTCAGAGGGGTGCCTGACAGCCAGGTTTGGCACTGCTATCCAGGTGATTAACAAGTCCTTGGGAAGAGCTGTGCCTCGGTCCAAAAGGAACTCTGAAGAGATGTGTGAATAAGCCCTTTCTCAGCAGGGCTACAGTCCATTTTGCTTTTTATTTCGATATATCTCTCTTTCAGTGTTTCAGATAAGGATCATCTTGTCCAGACAGAGGGCAGCGCCTGTCTGTGGAGGTAGCAGGAGCTCTTCCGATACTCTGCTGCAGGCTATGTGGGCTACAGGCTCAGCTGTGAAAGTTAGGGCAGCTCCTCTGACAGCCTCATTATTGGAAGGTGAGCCTAACGAACCTGCTGTCAGACGATCTCTCGTCTCTTTTAAGCAAAGGGAAAGGATCTAAGAAAGCTCTTTCTTGCTCATTCTTTAGACAGAAGCATTTAGATTCTGAGTGGTGTGGCTCTCCCTCACTACAAAGACTAGAAAGGCATTTTTATCTTAATTAGAAACTTTTGGTGGCCTACTTTCTTGTGAGCCCTTGTCCAGCCCGCTTGTCATCTCGGTCATCATTTAGGCAACCTCAAAACCAGAATAGCTGATTGCAAAGCAGTGCTGGCAACCCCACTACCCAAGGGCTCCCATACGCTGGACCAAGTGGGAATAGCAGCCTCAAGAGACCAGCTGGAGAAGGTCCTCAGCTGACATACCAGGAATGCAGCAGACCCTCTGCCTCATGGCTCTTCCTCGTCATGCCCTATAGAGCGCCGGTCTCACTCCTCGCTCTGGCCACATACGTCAGCCGAGGCCCCTCCGCTTGTTTCTCAAGGCTAGTGCAGCAACAGCTGCCCGATTCATTTTGACAGAGTGGTTAAATAAGTGGCACAGATTTCACATGTCATCCTCAGCCTTCCTAATCTTACAGTTATCCCACAGCAAGTGACTGGAGAGGAGGTTCAGCATCGTGTAATGTCAGTACTTAGCATGCTTCAAAGAGTGTGCAACTAAATATAATAAACTTGTCTGTTTTCCACCGACTAAGTCCAAACTTAAAAGGCTCCATCCACATGCAGAAGTATGGATACAGATTAGAAACAAGCTTCCCAAAGTGTGGCCTTTTACAAAACCTCTGTATAGTTGCATATCTGGATCCTCATATCTATCAGTACTATTTGTTTTTCAATTTTCCTCCAAAATTTTATTTTTAAGAAAGGGAAATAAACTGTCTTCCTCATAGTAGTAACTCATCCCTGTTTTCTGGAATTGTTTAAAAGAGAGTTGTTAGCAGAGTTTCCTTAATAGTCGAGCTGGAAAAAGCGTCAAGGGTATGGCAGTTTGGTAAATATCTTTTATTTAGCTTTCTCCTGCTATCAGGGTATCTGAGGACTTGATAACCTTTATAGTCACACTAGGCTCCTGGGAGGGATGAAATTGCTGTTATCCTCATTTTGCGAAGAGGGAAACTGAAGCACGTCTTCTTACCTAGTCCCATAGGGCACTTGAAACAAGTCACTGTTCTACCATTCTTTCTTCTAAGAAGTATATTTGGCCTATTTGTATATGACACAGGTAATGGACTCTAGTGGAGCAGTATGCCACCGGACTTACATGAGTGAGAGGGAAAGGATTAGAAGAAATGACTCATTGCAGCTCCCCAACATCACTGCTGCTGGCACAACCATTTCTGGCTTCCGGATAAAGGTAAACGCAATGTCTGATGAGTGCTAGTGAGTGTGTTGTTTATAGTAAATGGGCTGGGGTAAATAAAGCAACTGCAAAGACTGCCCATAAAATTGAAAGGCTGGGCTGCCCTTAGTGCAGTAAAAGGGTGTTTATGTTGCTAGTGCCCTGAAATTTTGGCAGTGTGAAATCAACTAATGGTGAGAATAGCTCTCTTTGTAATATGTTTCTTAAAAGAATAGGTACGAAGAAGAGACATTTCATGCATACATAGCTGACGTGACAAGTGAGGTTTATTGCCGCTGCTGCTGGAATTACAACATTCTTGTTACAGAAATGGCTGAAGGATTGCTCGTGTCAGTCAAAACTGAGTCACTGCTGTGTCACGTTGCCATGGCTAGGGTAACTCAAGATGAGCTGCTCTGAGAAGCTGTGAGTAACTTTTCACTCTGAGGCCCTTCCTGACGCAAGTTGTGCGGTGCATTCCCAGTGGGATGCTGGTGCGCTCACACCAAAATGAGAAGCCGCATTTTGATTCCTCTACAGCCTTCTAAAAACCAGTCTGTCAGCCTAACCTTTCCCACTGGAATCAGTTGCCATACTTGCTGAGCATCCATGTAACTCGTGCTTGGACTCTTGTCAGAGATCCCTTTCCGGTCTGAGTTCTGATTTTTTTTCATCCTTTCAACTGCTGTGTTACTGGGAGAGTACATGGAGGTACTGCTGTGGTTGCCTTCTTCTTAAGCTCTTCTCTGGGCATCTCCTACTGGTTGCTGTTGGCGAGGAGTCGCTAGGCTAGACAGGCATTTGGTCTGAGATAAGACAGTTGCATTTTCCTATCAGTCAGGTGTTTGCTGTGGCCATGCGTGCAGTCATAGCAACTCCACAAACCCACAGCCGTGGCAAGTAAGGTATCAAATTAGTCGTTTTTGGAAAAGTGCATTTTTATGTGGTGATGTGACATGAAGTCCCTGTATCGTGTTGTCACTGTGGCCCTCCTTGAGAATGGATGTTCTCAAATTTACCTACAGTGTCTTATCTCCCCTTTCATCATCGCTCAGGTTTTTCCCTCCCTTACAAGAAGAGGAGCAGAAAAATGCTGCTCTTGTAAAGTTACCTAGAAACCTGGCTACCTCCACAGCTGCTGATATCTCAGTGTAAGCGAATATCTTAGAGCCGAGACAAATAATTACCCGATGGTGTCCATTATGCCTGGTGCTATGAGGAGCAAGCTTTCTAGAATGCTTGCATCCTGCATAACAGACATATCGCTTTTGACTCATTAGATCTCGGGATTTTGTTGGCATGGCCTTTGTTCTTTTGGGTAAAGTTGTGCTTCTAGCGATATTTCACATCTGGTATATTGGTAGATACAGGCAGAGATCCTGACTCCACTAAAGACAATTGCAAAAACTGCATCCAGGCTTTCTGCGCAGATTTCCCCTTACAGAGTTTTGTCTCTCCCAGCTGCTGATGGATTTGAGCAGGACTGTCAAGAAAGCTATGGCTAATATCATATGGTCCTAACTCAAAAGGTTCAGGGTCATCTTAGAAGTTAGTTTTTGTCCTTCCACATCAGGACCTCCATTTGGACTGTACTGCTCAAGTCAGTAAGAGCTTTTTTTTTCCTGTCAGTAAGAGCTTTTTTTTTTCCTGAATAAAAGAATATAAAAACACAAAAAACTTTTCCAGCCTTCAGGCTTCCCCATTGTCCACTCCAATTGCAATGGATAAATTAGGAGAGTTAACAGGAGAAAATACGTATCACGTATGTTAGAGAAGTACAGAGCAGAAGAACGATATAATAAATTGTTGTGTCTACGTAGAAGTTAATTTTTAAGGAGCATATCTCAGGCAGACAAGGCAAAACCATATTCTGACACCAAAACAGCATCTCCGTAAACTTTTCAGAAAAACAAATTAATAGAAACCTTGTGCTTTTATTAATTTTTTCCTCTTCCGAAATGTTTGTGTTTTTTTGTTGCATTAATATTCTTTCCATGATGGTGTCTATGTGAGAATTGGAGATAAAATAAGACAGATGTACTGACCATGGTTACCAAGGGAGCAGTTTCCTTAGCAATGGCAAAGCAGTTGTCAAAGCAGTCAATGTTCCTTCTCTCTCTCTCTCTCTCATATGACTTGTTTTTACTAGTTTGCATAGCTTGGTTACACAAACAGCTAATCGTAAACACCTTTCCCAAATTTCCGGGAGCAGGCAAACAAGGCCTAGGTGGGTAGTTATTCAAGGATCCCAACCTGGTTTCAGTTCAGTGATTACATGGAACTTTTTTTTTCATTTTATCATTGCTTAAAAACATTTGCTTTCAAAGAGCGCAAAAGTCATCCAAATGGAAACATAACCACGTACTCCGCACCCAAATGAAAAGATATATAGGTGAGTGAGTAGTATAAAATTGCCACCTGTCCAAAGCACCAGTCCTATCCTCTTAAGGGTAAAGATGGCAGCTAAAATAATCCCTATAAATAGGTTTCGTAACTGCCTACATGAAATGGTTATTATCAGAGAGTGGAAATCTGACTCTGCCATGCTCATCGAGGCTGAAGAGTGGTTTCTGCTGCACTATAACACTTATCACTCTATATGAGCACTACTGGCGGTGGTGATAAATGCACGAAGGCCCTGGGCTGCAGCCAGAAGTCCCCTGCCAAGCGCCATTACCCAGCGGGGCGGCCACGAGAGCCTGGAGAGCACATGTCTGGCTGCCGCTGCATCTGCACTTGCCTCGTGCTGCGAACCTTTGAGCTGAACACCCTCTCCCAGGCCTCGCTTCCAAAGCATATTTAGGCTCTTAGGGAGGGGAAGGAGTTGAGATGGGCTCAGGCTGCCGTATGGAAGGCGTCAGCTCTAAAAGGGTGGTAGATCCCGTAGAGTGCTTGGAGAACCCTGTAACTCCAGGCACCCTGATGTGCTCTGTGACCCAGGGAGAAATGTAAGTTTGCAAGTATTGCCCAAACTATAAACTATTAAGCCTGAGCAGAATAATACGGACAGCATCAAGGTAAGTGATGAAACTCTTTCCTAATATGTATTTTTTAAGTTAAACGATAGATTATGGCAACACTATGGTTAAAATAGTGTTCCGTAAATAATCTAGCAATACGGAGTCAGAACTGCGCTGCAGTTGTAGTTGCAAGAGGCGTCTTTGTTCCGAGGCTTGGCCTTACGAATCAAATATTGTTTTCGTGCCTCTGTTTCCAGTCAAGGGCTAGCTGTTTCATAGCTGAAGAACAGCTAACTTCCTATTTGCAGATACTTTCAGGGAACTCTGTCCAGTTGCAGGAGAGGAAAAGGTTTTTTTTTAAAGTCATCCATAACTCGTATGCTTTTTTGAAAAGCAGTATTAGCATAACCTGGTGCTATCCATTAGAGTGCTATATAGAGAGAGAAAATATTAATTGACTGGATCTCTTTTGGATTAATTCTCTGTTTTGGAAAATGCCGTCTTCTTGATGTCACTGCTATGATGATCCTTATTTTTAAGTGCAGCTTTTAAAAAACATTTGCTATCAAATGGCACGTGAGAATTTGCAGATAATTCAGCTACTCAGTATACATTCTTCAACCTGTGGCTAAAAGTCGTACATATTCATTTTCCAACACATCCTTATTTACTGCCTACAACAAACGTGGATCTTTTTTGTTCAGGCTGACTGAAATTTAATTAGACACTGATAAAGAGAAGGAAAAGTGCAGCGTATGTGCACATGGAATTGTTGATTACCAGCGTTCCCCACTGCTCCTTGCAACACGCAGCTCCGCGCCATAGGGTAGGTTACTGAATACATCTGTGCTCCTCCTAGGGGCATTCGTTTCACAACTATGATATCCATGATGCAGCCCTTGAGGCAAAGTTAGGAGTTTCTTGAGCTTTGTTTACAAATAGTTCTAGCTGGAATCTGACAACTTAGACAGGCAGACACAGAAAAAAGCTGGAAGTACAATATTAGGTAAAAGTAAAACTGTTGCTGGCCTCCAATGTATGACTTGTGTGCCCTTGCTCAGAGCACCGGTACAGGGAGGGGGAGCAAGAAGAGGGTCAGAAGTACGGTGCCATCTCTGAATGCTGTAAGCAAAATCTGTCTGTCATCTGCCTTATTGGGAAAACTGCACAAAAAGGGGAGAAGGGCCATGGCATGTTTCTTACTAACTTCCTCTATTCCACACTGAGGCAATTTCAGATTCACAGGCTCTCGTAGTACTTGAGAAGTCCATAAATCTACACAATCCTTAGGAAAACTGGTATTTTTCTATCAAGAAATGGGGGAACAGAGAGGAGAGAAAGGCAGAAGCCACGTAAGATCAAATAATGAGATGCCAAGTAATGAGATGCTTCTTCCTTTAGAGGAAAGGTTTTATGTGTGTGTGCGTATGTGTGTATATAAAGGGAAGGAGAAAGTCTTATTTCGTCTATGCCCGGTATATAGGTATACAGCTTGCTGGTTTTCAAAAACCGTTTGAGGACTGGAGAAAGGAAAGGTTCATGAGAAAAAGCAGAGAAGGAGAAGTAGTCCTAGCTAATGGAGGGTGAGGGCAACAGGGGAGGGACTCTGAGCTTGCTTTCTGCAAGGAGGGAAGGTTGCAATTTAAATCGTCAGGCGAACACAGGCGGAGGTCAAGCGGCTCGTGTCGAAGAGCCGCTGCAGCGCGTCCGACCACCCATCCGTCCT
The DNA here is from genome assembly GCF_040807025.1 of Struthio camelus. Classification (NCBI taxonomy): domain Eukaryota; kingdom Metazoa; phylum Chordata; class Aves; order Struthioniformes; family Struthionidae; genus Struthio; species Struthio camelus. The sequence goes on along the minus strand of NC_090955.1, from coordinate 6,237,722 downwards.
CTCGCGGCCCTTTTCTCTTGAAAACCAAAGAGGAGCTGATGAAAAGGTATGGGTGCTCCGGATAGCTCAGAGAGGGGGATTGCAGGGACGGCGACCTGGTCCCCGTCTCCCAGCCGCAGTCCTGCGAGGCCCTAATTCGGCAACCCTGTCACCACGCAGCAGTGACCCCCAACTACAGCCGGGGAAGCTGTGCAGCTCCCTCACCTCTCAGTCAGCTGGTTC